>NC_139988.1:39746978-40982288 GCF_964263955.1 Coregonus lavaretus | reverse complement strand
TGAAAAATAATAATGGAAAAGTGGTGCGTGCATATGTATTCACCCCCTTTGCTATGAAGCCCCTAAATAAGATCTGGTGCAACCAATTACCTTGAGAAGTCACATAATTACTTAAATAAAGTCCACCTGTGTGCAATCTAAGTGTCACATGATCTGTTACATGATCTCGGTATACACCTGTTCTGAAAGGCCCCAGTGTCTGCAACACCACTAAGCAAGGGGCACCACCAAGCAAGCGGCACCATGAAGACCAAGGAGCTCTCCAAACAGGTCAGGGACAAAGGTGTGGAGAAGTATAGATCAGAGTTGGGTTATAAAAAAAATATCAGAAACTTTGAACATCCCACGGAGCACCATTAAATCCATTATAAAAAAATTGAAAGAATATGGCACCACAAAAAACCTGCCAAAAGAGGGCCGCCCACCAAAACTCATGGACCAGGCAAGGAGGGCATTAATCAGAGAGGCAACAAAGAGACCAAAGGTAACCCTGAAGGAGCTGCAAAGCTCCACAGCGGAGATTGGAGTATCTGTCCATGGGACCACTTTAAGCTGGACACTCCACATAGCTGGGCTTTACGGAGGAGTGGCCAGAAAAAAAGCCATTACTTAAAGAAAAAAATAAGCAAACACGTTTGGTGGTCGCCAAAAGGCATGTGGGAGACTCCCCAAACATATGGAAGAAGGTACTCTGGTCAGATGAGACTAAAATTGAGCTTTTTGGCCACAAACCCAACACCTCTCATCACCCAAGAACACCATGTTTTTCATCGGCAGGGACTGGGAAACTGGTCAGAATTGAAGGAATGTTGGATGGCGCTAAATACAGGGAAATTCTTGAGGGAAACCTATTTCAGTCTTCCAGAGATTTGAGACTGGGACGGAGGTTTACCTTCCATCAGGACAATGACCCTAAGCATACTGCTAAAGCAACACTTGAATGGTTTAAGGGGAAACATTTAAATGTCTTGGGATGGCCTAGTCAAAGCCCAGACCTCAATCCAATTGAGAATCTGTGGTATGACTTAAAGATTGTTGTACAGTGGTGGTCAAATGTTTTGAGAATGACACTAATACTAATTTTCACAAAGTCTGCAGCCTCAGTTTTGATGATGGCAATTTGCATATACTCCAGAATGTCATGAAGAGTGGTCAGATGAATTGCAATTAATTGCAAAGTCCCTCTTTGCCATGAAAATGGACTTAATCCCCCCCAAAAAACATTTCAGCTGCATTTCAGCCCTGCCACAAAAGGACCAGCTGCCATCATGTCAGTGATTCTCTCGTTAACACAGGTGAGAGTGTTGACGAGGACAAGGCTGGAGATCACTCTGTCATGCTGATTGAGTTAGAATAACAGACTGGAAGCTTTAAAAGGATGGTGGTGCTTGAAATAATTGTTCTTCCTCTGTTAACCATGATTACCAGCAAGGAAACACGTGCCGTCATCATTGCTTTGCCCAAAAAGTGCTTCACAGGCAAGGATATTGCTGCTAGTAAGATTGCACCTAAATCAACAATTTATCGGATCATCAAGAACTACAAGGAGAGGGGTTCAATTGTTGTGAAGAAGGCGTCAGGGCGCCCAAGAAAGTCCAGCAGGCACCAGGACCGTCTCCTAAAGTTGATTTAGCTGCGGGATCGGGGCACCACCAGTGCAGAGCTTGCTCAGGAATGGCAGCAGGCAGGTGTGAGTGCATCTGCACGCACAGTGAGGCGAATACTTTTGGAGGAAGGCCTGGTGTCAAGAAGGGCAGCAAAGAAGCCACTTATCTCCAGGAAAAACATCAGGGACAGACTGATATTCTGCAAAAGGTACAGGGATTGGACCGCTGAGGACTGGGGTAATGTCATTTTCTCTGATGAGTCCCCTTTCCGATTGTTTGGGGCATCCGGAAAACATATTGTCCGGAGAAGACAAGGTGAGCTCTACCATCAGTCCTGTGTCATGCCAACAGTAAAGCATCCTGAGACCATTCATGTGTGGGGTTGCTTCTCAGCCAAGGGAGTGGGCTCACTCACAATTTTGCCTAAGAACACAGCCATGAATGAAGAATGGTACCAACACATCCTCCGAGAGCAACTTCTCCCAACCATCCAAGAACAGTTTGGTGACGACCTGTGCCTTTTCCAGCGTGATGGAGCACCTTGCCATAAGGCAAAAATGATATCTAAGTGGCTCGGGGAACAAAACATCGACATTTTGGGTCCATGGCCAGGAGACTCCCCAGACCTTAATCCCATTGAGAACTTGTGGTCGATTCTCAAGAGGCGGGTGGACAAACAAAAACCCACCAATTCTGACAAACTCCAAGCATTGATTATGCAAGAATGGGCTGCCATCAGTCAGGATGTGGCCCAGAAGTTAATTGACAGCATGCCAGGGCGGATTGAAGAGGTCTTGAAAAAGAAGGGTCAACACTGCAAATATTGACTCTTTGCATAAACTTAATGTAATTGTCAATAAAGCCTTTGACACTTATGGAATGCTTGTAATTATACTTCAGTATACCATAGTAACATCTGACAGAAATATCTCATAACACTGAAGCAGCGAACTTTGTGAAGACCATTACTTGTGTCATTCTCAAGACTTTTGACCACGACTGTACACCAGCGGAACCCATCCAACTTGAAGGAGATGGATCAGTTTTGCCTTGAAGAATGGGCAAAAATCCCAGTGGCTAGATGTGCCAAGCTTATAGAAACATACTCCAAGAGACTTGCAGCTGTAATTGCTGCAAAAGGTGGCTCTACAAAGTATTGACTTTGGGGGGGGGGTGAATAGTTATGCACGCAAAAGTTTTGTTTTTTTGTCTTATTTCTTGTTTGTTTCACAAGAAAAAATATTTTGCATCTTCAAAGTGGTAGGCATGTTGTGTAGGTCAAATGATACAACCCCCCCCCCAAAAAAAAAAATCCATTTTAATTCCAGGTTGTAAGGCAACAAAATAGGAAAAATGCCAAGGGGGTGAATACTTTCGCAAGCCACTGTATGAACTGTAACTCAGCAAAATCTTTGAAGTTGTTGCATTTATATTTTTGTTCAGTAATAGCTCTCTCTCTTGCTTCTCCTTCATTTTTTAAGAAATGAATTTGTTCAAAACTGTTCAACTATTGTCTTTCTCTCTCTTTGAGTCAACTACTCGCCACATTTTATGCACTCAGTGCTAGCTAGCTGTAGCTTATGCTTTCAGTACTAGATTCATTCTCTGATCCTTTGATTGGGTGGACATGTCAGTTCATGCTGCAAGTGCACTGATAGATTGGAGGACGTTCTCCAGAAATTGCATGATTACTGTGTAAGTCTATGGAAGGGGGTGAGAACCACGAGCCTCCTAGGTTTTGTATTGAAGTCATTGTACCCAGAGGAGGATGAAAATGTTCTGTCCTCCAGCTACACCATGGCGCTACCCTACAAAATGCTGTACACACACACACACACACACACACACACACCAGGCACTATGAGCTGCATTATACTGTAGCAGGAAATCCGACCACCATACAAGGCCTGAGTTATGATCTTGCCTGTAATCGGATGTCGGCTGTGAACACATACTGTACATCTACATTGTTGGATCAACAAGCTCAAATAGTGTTGTAGCCTTTAGTCTTATCCCTGTCTCAGTTGTTTATAAAAGTGTCCCTCTATAACAAATACTGAACAACCTAGAGTGTGTGTGTGTGTGTTTGTGTATGTCTGTGTGTGTGTGTGTGTGTGTGTGTGTGTGTGTGTGCGCGTGTGTGTATGCATTTGTGTGTGTGTACACGGTTATCTCTTTTTACAGCACTCAAACATTTCCCCTCAAACAGAAATATGACTGCACTTGAAATATGTCAACCAACAAATGTAACTATTGAATCTTGTGCTAAGTCTGGAAGTCGCATTGAACAAGACATCAGTCCAGCAAACATGCTGGGATTTATCACCAATCCCTTACTCTAGTGCACAAATTTGTTTATATCTCTGTTAGTGAGCATTTCTCCTTTGCCAAGATAATCCATCCACCTGACAGGTGTGGCATATCAAGAAGCTGATTAAACAGCTTAATCATTACACAGCTGCACCTTGTGCTGGGGACAATAAAAGACCACCCTACAATGTGCAGTTGTCACACAACACAATGTCACAGATGCCTCAAGTTTTGAGGGAGCGTGCAATTGGCATGTTGACTGCAGGAATGTCCACCAGAGCTTGACAGTACGTCCAACCGGCCTCACAACCACATAATAGTATTTATGTCTGTAATAAAGCCATTTTGTGGGGAAAAACTCATTCTGATCGGCTGGGCCAGTGGGTGGGCCTATGCCCTCCCAGGCCCCCATGGCTGCACCCCTTCCCAGTCATATGAAATCCATAGATTAGGGCTTAATTTATTTATTTGAATTGACTGATTTCCTTATATGAACTGTAACTCAGTTAAACCTTTGAAATTGTTGCATGATGCATCTACATTTTTGTTCAGTATAGACTAAAACGTTTCTTAGATTTTTCCCAGACCTCAAAAGTGGTCTCCTGATGTGGTTTAAGCATTGCTATGGAATTTTGTTGTTTTTCTATTTGAATTTCTGAGTCAGTGTTTGCACAGTACAGCTTGGTTTGGCCTGACTGTGAAAGACCAATATGGAATTTATCAGTTTAGGTAATTCAGAATGCATGTTACTGTTTCTCATAGTATTTTTCACACAGGGTGCCTTTCTTTCTCCGGGCGGGCCGTTAGGGATTTTTGGCCAAATTAGAGTATACCCAACTTCTCCAGGCACCACTACACCTCTCTGCTAATGTTAGCTAGCGATAGAGCTACCACTCTTAACTCACATCTTCCATCTAAGTAACACTGATAAAACTAACCAAATGTTAACATGAGTGCCAGCTGTTGGTAGCTAACTGCTGATGCTGTCATACTATAGATAGTACAAGCCCATGGGAAAGAGCAGTTTTGGCCGTGTCAGAGTTCATAGGTACTAATAGAGCCCTGTGGCTGTGGATGGCTTGTCGGATGGATCCGCACGGGTTGATGGACACATCCAGCAGAATAGAGTAGTATAGAACAGAACAAACTAGAATAGAATTGGATAGAATAGTATTGTACACCTAGAATATTTACTTTGGCTTCCCCTCACTCACGAAAAAAACGAAGGCAAATTCCGAATATGCCTTTTTTAAAATTGGTTTTCCCATCATATCATGAATACAATTTTAATTTGGCATTGAGATTAATAGTACATTCGTTGGAGATAGATTTGTCTATACTATTCCATGTTGAAACACAGAGGGCAAAGGGCCAATATAATTAGTTTTCTACCATGCAGGCATTGTGCCAGTAAGAAGGAATGAGACAGTACAGTAATTGCTTATTCTGCCTGAGCAGAAATATGTTCATCCCTGCCAATACATATTTAAAAAGAGTGCCAGGCATTTAGAGATTTTATTTGCAGGTTGTCACAACAGGATAAAGGGACTCTGCTATGCAACGTCTTCAAATCAGTGTTTATGTGATAAACTGACTTGTTTGAGATATGGACATCATACAGCACTGTACTTTTTCGTCCTCACATCGTTACACTAGAATGTGAATGTAATGCAAACTAAAGGGTATTGTGGGATGGCCTCATGAACAGTCTGAGCACAACATCTGACATGTTCACAACCGCAAGGTCATGGAAGGACAGAAACACCATCCCTCATGCTGGTGATTCTTCCACACAAACACACACACACACACAAACTCTCTCCCTGTCTGGAGATGGTTAGTGACAAATAGTGGGGAGGCAGTTGGGAGCTACAGGCTTACTCGACATGCCTGTTACAATCAATATTTAGCTCCAGGGAGTTTCAGGACCAAACAAAATGTTGCTTTCAGTGATGGCCCCATCTTCTCTACTGCTTACACTGTCACTCTCTGTCCACTGGGCTGTAACATTGTTGAAGTGAAGCAGTATTCCTGTGCTGGGGGACCACTGAAAAACAATTATCTTCTCTCATTCCACTGTGGTTCATTTTAATACTATAGACTGGTTAATGCCATCTGAGAAATTAAATATAAAATAATAAGGTAAACTTGGCTTCTACTTAGATGTCTGTGATTTTGCTGAAGCTCAAGAAATTGACGCCAGACCATTCCAATATACTTTGGTGATCAGGATACGGCCAAGGTTTTGCTCTACACTCATTCAGACTTTTACAATGAAAATAAAAGAACAGGCCAGGCTCAGGGTGTGTGGGTGGGTGGTTTTAAAGCAATGCATAAGCTCCATTCTCCTCTACAAATTACTTACTGTATTCCCTCTTCCTTTATAGCATTGGCTTGCTTTTGTTATGATTGTGGGTCTTTGCGACTCTCACCCCATTTGTCATTGTTTGATTACATCTATCCCATGGGTCTGTGTTCCACAGAAGAATTGGGAGATTTCTCCAGAAGATCATTAGGACCCATCTATTTTTCGAGGGCCATCTCAGCTGAAGATGTCAAGACTGACCATCACCCAAAATAATAATAATAAAAAAGCCTGATTATCAAAGAAAATCAACCACAGTATCTGATGAAGGTCAATTCATCCAAATGTACACTTATTGAAACACTGCTCTCCAATCTCTTTCCTACCACTCCTTCTCAAATGTTACATTGATTGAGATTCATCCTTGAGAGTGTTATGGAATAGGTTAGGTAGTTTAGACAGCACACTACAGCTACCACTTCCACACCCCATCCCCCAGGGAGAAGCACCAATCGGGTCCAGGTGTGCAGCCTTATTAAGGACACAGGTGCTGTCAATTAGGGTGATCGTGAGTCAGAGTGCCAGCTTGCAAAGCCATGAGGCTGCTGGTTTGTTTGATGGCCATGAGGCCTTTGGTTTTGATTTTGAGCATTTCGTTTAGTCAGGCCTGTTTGTAGTTTCCTTTTTGAATATATTTATTTTCGTCACCCCTAACTGAACAACAATAATCTGTTTGTGCTGGCCGACCAAGAGGTCGAGACATACAGAGCTTTCCCTGGACCAAGATAAGGTTGCTGTTGCCTGGGTACATGCAGTCAATACCTGGTCGCATACGCTGATTTCTCACATTTATGCACACACCTAGTCAGGTTACAGGTGTGTTCATAAATGTTAACTAGGCCAATAACCCCTAGGGTGAGTTGCACCAACATGGATTAACTCTTAAACTGGGTTAAATCAAGGTGTATCTATTAATCTTCTTGCATCAAACTTTAAAACCTAGTTTTAAATTAATCTTAGATCAATTTAATCCTTCTTGTAAACAAAGTGTAATTTTGACTTTAAACCAAGATCAAAGTTAATCTTTCTGCTCCATTGTTTTAAAATCAATTTTAAATTCATATCAGGGATTAATTCTAAACTGCCACTTGAGGTTTCAATTGATCAAATGTCAGTGTATGTACTGTATTTTCCGGTGTGATTAAGAATTTTAGTTTGTAAAAGTCAACTAGCCAGCTAACTAATTTGACCAAAAATGTCCATTAGATTTATATTTTAGCTTGAAGTACAACCTCACTTTGCTCCAGTGGTAGTTTATTTCCATATAATTAGAATGACAAAATATTGCTATGGTGAATCCATTATGACATGTGTAACAGATCATAGTTTAAAGAACATAGATTAACTAATCTAGGTTTAACATTAAGTGGTATTTAATCTCTGATTAAATATTAACCTAGATTTACAAAATCTAGATTAGGTCTTGTAGTGTCGAGTTAGTGTTGCTAATTATGCTGTAACAAAGGAGTCCGCTTATACTGAGCTTTGATCATAAGTTTTATTCATATCACAAGATTTCAGCATAAGTTTACAGATGTATATAGCATCCGGAGAGCAGTGTCCGAAAAGAATATGTCTGCTGCTCTGACCTTCTTTGTTCCCATCCAGTACTTATAATCTTTCCCAAAATATGGGGGTTCCCCATACTGTCCAATCACCTGTCTCCAACAAACAGACTCTGTCTGTTCTATGGTGTCACTCTAAAACTACTCCCTCTAACACTGAATAAACAGCCTCTCAGGTTCCCCTTAAAAACATTAGCAAAGTCATAATTCTTAATACACTACAGTCTAATCTAAGATTAATTTAACCAAATTGGTGCAACCCACCCCTAGACTTGGCAAGTGCAACAATATTAGCAGGCTAGTTAATAGGTTTCGTAACAAGATAATGTTGGAAATCAGATCATCAAGACAGCAGCTTAAACGTTTCTCTAGCTTCATGTTAGCATATAAAGATGTGTAAATGATACTATTTATATTAGGCTAAGAAATTAGCCAAAATAAGACCACTGAGCGCACAGAATGTGCATGTGAGGACACACACAGACACACAACCAAGTTATCCGTACACTCTTAGAAAAAAGGTGCTATCTAGAAACTAAAAAGGGTTCTTCGGCTGTCCCCATAGGAGAAACCTTTGAAGAACACTTTTTGGTTCCATGTAGAACCCTTTTGAGTCCCATGTAGAACCCTCTCTACAGAGTGTTCTATATGGAACCCAAAATAGTTCTACCTGGAACAAAAAAAGGGTTTTCCTATGGGGACAGCTGAAGAACCCTTTTGGAACCCTTTTTTCTAAGAATGTATGGACTCAAAAGGATTTCTATAGCAATGCTCATCCCTGCCGTCAAACACTCCACCAGACTGCTAAAAACAGCAAGTTTCAAAGGGGACTCATGTCCTGAGATGACAGCATAATTAACAGTCTCACAGATGATACACACACACATGATTTTCATAGCACACTGTGTGGCAGCTATGCATTTACACCCCTCAAATATAACTCTGATTTCAAACCTCTGAAACAGTGTTCAAATAAAACACCATTGTAAAACCAGACATCAGAGGATATGTTGATGTGAACGAATAAAAGGGATATTGGTCAAGAAATGCAGCACATTTCTTGTTATACTAAGTGTTTGACTACATGAGATAGTAAAACAGCAGGAGTATCAGTCTCATCTCTTTACTTTTCTTAACAGTATGTATTCATAGCTACACATAAAAGGGATATTGGTCCTTGATGACTTGGTTGTGGCAGATCATTTGTTTCTCTTAAGTGTATGACTATATGAGATATTAAAACAGCAAGAGGATCACAGTCTCATCTCTATCACTCCCACTCAAATGCGAACACATGCAGGGTGACCCATGACACTGTGACTGAGTGATTAGCAACACAACAATGTTAAGATGCTGCTGGCACAGTAGGCAAGGATACAAGCAAATGTTGCTTGCTCGCCTGAGCAAGCTGTTTTTAAAGTTATTGCAATATCATCACCATGCTTAATGTCATTTGTGTGCAAGGCAAGTTCAGATATTCCATAAATTAGGTACATTTTCAATTTAATTCAGTGTTGACAACTGAAATCTGTTATCTTCTGTAACGGCGTTTGAGTACTGTCAAGAATAATCATTTACTTATAGAATAGAAACATGCAAGTATTAATTCAATTGAGTTGAATGTAATTACAAGGCTTGGTTGAAGAAAATGAGGCATGAATCAACAATTATTTTGTCCATCAATGTCTAGGGTGCTTATTATATACATAGCTTACAGATAAACAATACATGAGAATTCTGATAGTTTGGACCCATGGAAACACAGCAAGATATTCTTAAATAGAAGGAAACATGACCTCTTTGCCACTGTGGTCGTGGGCAGACGTGCAGGTGGGTATTCATACTTGCGTGCGGGCATGCTTGTGTATCTGTGAAGAAGTAGTGAACATAGCTACACAGGGGAAAGGGAACAAAGAGATGGGGGGCAAGGGGTAATTCATTTCAAGTCCCACTAATTGGTGTAATCAGAGGTTTTGCAATTTGGAATGGAGGGTTGATTGTTCCAATTTAGGCCACAGCTGAGAAAAAATACGTCTCCCCCACAGGACTAATAGTGAAATATCACATTTGCATAAGTATTCAGACCCTTTAGTCAGTACATGGTTTAAGGTCCCGTGTAGCTAAGTTGGTAGAGCATGGCGTTTGCAACGCCAGGGTTGTGGGTTCGATTCCCACAGGGGGCCAGTATGAAAAAGTATGAAAATGTATGTACTCACTAACTGTAAGTCGCTCTGGATAAGAGCGTCTGCTAAATGACTAAAATGTAAATGTAAGCATCTTTGGCAGTGATTACAGCCTCAAGTCTTCTTGAGTATGACGTTAAGCTTGGCACACCTATATTTTGGGAGTTTCTCTCATTCTTCTCTGCAAATCCTCTCAAGCTCTGTCAGGTTGGATGGGGAGCTTTGCTGCACAGCTATTTTCAGGTCTCTCCAGAGATGTTAGATCGGGTTCAAGTCCGGACTCTGGCTGAGCCACTCAATGACATTCAGAGACTTGTCCCGAAGCCACTCCTGCGTTGTCTTGTCTGTGTGCTTAGGGTCATTGTCCTGTTGGAAGGTGAACCTTTGCCCCAGTCTGAGGTCCTGAGTGCTCTGGAGCAGGTTTTCATCAAGGATCTCTCTGTACTTTGCTCCATTCATCTTTCCCTCGATCCTGACTAGTCTCCCTGTCCCTGCCGCTCAAAAACATCCCCACAGCATGATGCTGCCACCACACTTCAACGTAGGGATGGTGCCAGGTTTCCTCCAAACATGACGCTTGGCATTCAGGTCAAATAGTTCAATCTTGGTTTCATCAGACCAGAGAATATTGTTTCTCATGGTCTGAGAGTCCTTCAGGTGCCTTTTGGCAAACTCCAAGTGGGCTGTCATGTGCCTTTTACTGAGGAGTGGCTTCCGTCTGGCCACTCTACCATAAAGGCCTGATTGGTGGAGTGCTGCAGTATGATCTCCTCAGTGTAGGCCACTTAAGCCTCCTAGCTGTCTGTAAGTCATGCTTGACCTGACCAGTGTCCTCTGGTCTTGCGCCTAATTTGTTAACCAATGCCTTAACACTTACTAATTGCTGTGGCAACACAATTTCCACAGGGAGTGAGAGGAAATGAAGCCAAGCATGACTTAGACAGCTAGGAGGCTTTAGTGGCCCACATTGAGGAGATCAAAATCAAATCAAATCAAATCAAATCAAATTTTATTGGTCACATGCGCCGAATACAACAGGTGCAGACATTACAGTGAAATGCTTACTTACAGCCCTTAACCAACAGTGCATTTATTTTAAACAAAAAAGTAAGAATAAAACAACAACAAAAAAGTGTTGAGAAAAAAAAGAGCAGAAGTAAAAAATAAAGTGACAGTAGGGAGGCTATATATACAATAGAATAAAGTGACAGTAGGGAGGCTATATATACAGGGGGGTACCGTTGCATAGTCAATGTGCGGGGGCACCGGCTAGTTGAGGTAATATGTACATGTGGGTAGAGTTAAAGTGACTATGCATAAATACTTAACAGAGTAGCAGCAGCGTAAAAAGGATGGGGTGGGGGGGCAGTGCAAATAGTCCGGGTAGCCATGATTAGCTGTTCAGGAGTCTTATGGCTTGGGGGTAGAAGCTGTTGAGAAGTCTTTTGGACCTAGACTTGGCACTCCGGTACCGCTTGCCGTGCGGTAGCAGAGAGAACAGTCTATGACTAGGGTGACTGGAGTCTTTGACAATTTTGAGGGCCTTCCTCTGACATCATCATACTGTATGATGGTATGCCTCCTCATTCACATCTCCTATGTGTCTCATGATATACTCAGATATTATACTGTATCTCCTGAACAAATACAGAAAATATTAGGACAGAAGAGCAACTTATTTTATTGCATTTTTATTTAACCTTTATTTAGGCAGGATGGAGTGACTATTTTTACTAAATAAACTCATTTAGAACCTCTGTATTATTTGCGGCATGGATTGATAATCTAAAGGACTAACTCCTAAAATATGAATCTGTTAATAGATTGACATAACTCAATCAAACATATTTTGTATTATTGAAATTGGTCAATCTCTCTCTATGTCCCTTCTGATGTCCCTTCTGATGGCACAGAACTTTTGCCACTGGAGGGCGCTAACATAATAGCATTATCTCTCTCAGGAGAGAGGAAAATCATAACAAGTATGTCGTAGTAAATATTGTTTTCAACCCTTTCTTTGTGTTCTCTACTTCTGGTGATGATAATGGCCTTGGTCAGAAAAGCTGCTTATGACTTATGGCTGTTCATTATACAATGTGTCCTGTTATTTTGTATTTGTATTTATTATGGATCACCATAGGCAGCAGCTAGTCTTCCTGGGGTCCAGCAAAATTAAGGCAGTTCATACAATTTTAAAAACATTACAATACATTCACTGATTTCACAACACACTGTGTGCCCTCAGGCCCCTACTCCACCACTACCACGTACAGTATCTACAGTACAAAATCCATGTGTATGTGTGTGTATCGTGCGTATGTTATCGTGTGTGTGTATGCATGTGTCTGTGCCTGTTTGTGTTGCTTCACAGTCCCCGCTGTTCCATAAGGTGTTTTTTTAATCTGTTTTTTAAATCTAATTTTAATACTTGAATCAGTTACTTGATGTGGAATTGAGTTCCATGTAGCTATGGCTTTATGTAGTACTGTGTGCCTCCCATAGTCTGTTCTGGACTTGGGGACTGTGAAGAGACCTCTGGTGGCATGTCTTGTGGGGTGTGCATTATGAATGAGTGTTGTGTAGGCGGTACGCAGCCTACGATGCAAGAACAGATCATTACCTCTGCATGTATAAAGAAAAGTATGTTTGCTTCTTTCTAATTCATCCACTTAACTACTGGTGGACTATGGATTACATTGTGAATAATAGTTGTGTGTTTTACTGATGTTGTCTTTGTCATATTGGCGTATTGATAGAAATAATGGGTAGCGTATTGTTTTCACAATGTTTTACCGTCGGCCTTCTAGTGGTGGATTGGAACTGTATTTCCTTGTGCATTACACAGTAATGCATATCCAATAATCCAGAGATGGAGCATGGGCTCAATAGCAACTATCCCTCTGTCCTTTTACTTGCCAACTACTAAAGAATCCTAAAGGAACTGATATGGATAGGTGTATGAAAATGTATGCACTCACTAACTGTAAGTCGCTCTGGATAAGAGTGTCTGCTAAATGACTAAAATGTTTTTTTTTTTAATGTGTAAGGAGCATGGCCAAAAACTCACATAGCACACTGGAGAGCTAAACACAGCATATCAAATCATTGATATGATACCATATCACTGATACCTTCAATTATTTCAGATCTGTGAGGGGTCAACAACAACATAAAGAAAGGAGCTGGGATCAGTATGGAGCTGGTGCCCTGACTAAAACATTAGTGTTCAGTTCATTAGTGAGTGGTCAAAGAGCCATGAATCTTTAAATAGAGCTAATCGTTAAACCTACCATGAAACATTATTGGTACACTTAGCCGATACCCACAGGAGGATTTACAGGGTCTGGCAGGTTTGCCTTTAAGGGAGAGCTTTACTCAGCTTGATACCTTAACCAATTACATCATAGTAGAATGGCCAGATTTTACCTCTCATCAATCTGTAACCAACTCAACAACTTTGTGAAATGAGAACATACTGCATGTGTTAATTAAAACTTTGGTGGCGTTTTTAGGTAGAGCCACATCATCACAACACTCAGCACTTGACTATGGAGTTTAATTGGTGAGAGGCCTAAGAATTGATGGAAGAGTTCACATCAGCTCAATGCCTGAAGATCAGTGGCGACCCGTCATTCAGGGCAGAGCCCCACCTGTTTTGAGCCCCACCTGTTTAGCAAAAAAAAAAAAGAAAAAAAAATCTTTGTTGCCTGTTTTGCATTTTATTTTGGCATTAATACATGTCACATATCAGTTTGAAAACTATGTAAAAAATGTTTTATTGAGTTAATAAAGCCATACAAACATGGTCTCTTTATTGCTTTCTTGAGTAAAGCAGCTCCAAAATGCAGGTGTTTCTGCCTAGCTCAGTGCTTTCTGTGGTGGAGGGGCAGCCAGTGGAGAATACAGAGCGTAGGGGTTGGTAATCTTATCTAGTTGACCTGTGATTGACTCAGTGTTCTGTCACTCATAGGGACACCGCAAAATCTACAAGGAGAGCTAGAAAGTTCAAGCTCCCTTAGGTGCTGCCATAGATTTACATTAGAAGTGCCCATCCAAGAAGGCTCAAGGTCATTGGCCACAGATAAAATTACGTCAAATCACGTTATATCTACAGTACTTTGATTGGACTGATCATGTCAACATCATACTTACAAAATCTTAGCTAGCAAGCTAGACAAGCAGTCATCATCATGAATCACGACGACAATCTACTGGCAAATCCTTTTCAATCCTGGTCATATGAAGAGAAATTATAGATACAACGTATCGGTGCTCATCGGCTATTGGACATAAACATTACACAAGTTGAAAATTCAACAATGAGTGGTTGGGAAGGAATCAGTGGCTAACTGCAAGCGTTGCAAAGCAATCACAATTTTTTTTGCTTCCCCTGCCTGCTATTCAGTGGAAAGGGTGTGTGGTCCAAGTATGGGTTTAAGGGTCTCTTTTCATTCACACACCATGAGACAGAAAAGTTTGAATACATTGACCATGCTGTCAATGTATGACTTCTGCCCTGTTCAAAAAAACTGGAAACTCGGAACTGGGAAATCTCAGACTTCAGTGAGTTCAAGACAACTGGGAACTCAGAAAGAAACGAGCTCTGACTAGGAAAATACGTTTTGAATGGTCATCCAACTCGAATTCCAAGTCAGGAACTTTTCTCAATTCCCAGTTGTCTTGAAAGCACCATAAATGCAGAGAATGCCAGACTTTGATGACAAAACAAAATGTGCTCACAAGAAGGACCGCCGTGCCACCTTCCTTTTCAAGTAAGCACAGCACAAGTCAAAAGATGTACTGTATGCTGCTCCATAAATGATGTAATATGCCAGGGAGATATGTATACTGTAGCTAAGAAGGTAATACTAAGTGTATGTTGTGTAGTAAGCTGTTAGTAGCCCATGTGCCTCACCCTAATAATTTGGTCCCTTTCCCATCATAACTTAGCCTACTGTTCTGACTTGGTGGTGCACATTTAGCCTATAGCCTGTTTTAGAGAAATGTCATCATTGAATATTGTAAGAGCTTTCATTGTCTGCTTATGTACCCCCTTTATCTATCCTACGGTTCTGACTTGGTGTACAGGGAGAATAGTGTAAGAACGTCCCATGTTCTGAATTCTGTTGCTGTACATTTTAAAAGTGCTGAACAAATAGTTATATTGACTTAGCTCACTCATTAATGTCTTAAGAGGCAATCCGCAATTTCGATTATCCGCTCATCGTTCCCTTATGCCATAGTTTGTATATCTAATTGTCCGTAGAAACCACATTTGTTTAAGCAAGTCAGCCATATGGACTATGTAAAAAATTTTAAAGGCAGTAAATGAGGCTGAATGAACTGTTTCGCTGCCAGACAAGGCTCTGCTGATAGCCAGGTGTAGTGGTGGTAAGTATTCACTCCATGGTTCTGAAAAGAAAGCTCTGCTGTTGGGACAGCATTATATAGGCCATAACAGTGTGTGGGCACCGTTTGTCACCGTTATGGTGCAATTAATGTAGTGTTGTGTAGTGGCTTTGCTGGCATGCGTCTAAAAAATAATAATTTGAGTTTGCCCCACCAAGATTTACATGCTTAAAATTGCCGCTGCTGAGGATAACAGCCATTGATCAACAACAGCCTCTACAGTGTCAGAATTACCTTGAGGACCTTTGACATCATTCATTTTGAATACCAATGTTCCATTGATTTTGAATGCTGGTTCACATATTTGAAAAAAGGGAGTTAAGTAAAAGTTTTTGGAATTTAAAAATAATACGTAATCACAAAAATGTTGCCTTAAATAATGAAACTTTCTATTATAGAATTTTTCAACAGTTTTTGTTTTATCACAGAATAAGTGTAAACTCAGAGAACTCTGACATTTATACTACTCTACTTTGGCAAAGTTTAAAGGAGAGAAACAAGTAAAAATGCAGCACTCTTTACACTGGTGCATTTCTAGGTGTATATTTATAGGTTTGCTTTGGTTTCTTTTTGTCTATTCATATCTAGGTCTGCCAGTTCCCGGGATATGTTTTTTTCCCTCACAGAACCTTTTGGGATTGTGTCTCTCATTCTAAACTCTCTGTTTTGAGTAAGCACTGTAAGTCAGGAGACACGAAAAGGACACTTTTTTTTTGCTGTGTCACTATTGTAACCACAGGAGCTGTTTGAGAATCTGTCTCCCTCATTAATAACTTGTGCTGTGGGACCCTATTATGCAAGCTCCGAAACCTGAGAGCTGGTCACCTGTTCTGCTATCTGAGCTGCAGGCCCAGGGGAATGAATTGTTGGCTGGCTGCCCATTAGAGAGCTGGACAGGAAGAGACTAGGCCAGAGCAACTGCCTGAAGCGCCAGGGATCTCTGGTGGTTGTGTTAGCCCACGTCCCTAGGTCTGAGCGGTGTGGTGAGGGTGGTGGAACAGGAGAGGAGTTGTGGCTGCCGCTGGAGTGGCTCCATACTCACCCCTCTGGGAGTTCCATCCAGAACGAGGTGGAACCTTATTTTGACAGGACACAGGAAGTGTCACTGTTAACCCTGAGGAAACTGACTTGACCCCACCTGAGGGCTACTCACATTGCCTTGACTGGTCAGATGACCCTGGCTCCAGACCCCAGTAAGCAGCTCTTTCCACTTGGCCCCCTGGGTACCTGGAGACAGCCAGGAACAGGTGTACCCCTGATAGAGAACAGGTCAGAGTCTCCACTCTGTCCTCAGTTAAGAACGGGTGGCTTCCTTTACAAAAGATGGAGTCATATTTGAGCTACCCAGCCTGGATAGCCTAAGCCTGCGCTACCAGGTAAGATACAGCTGAGCCAAAACAAAATTAATAATTCAACCAAATATTTAGGAAGAGGTCATTTCATGGAGTCTGTGAAGGAACAAACCACATGGAAAAAGTGGTAAGCAAGTTAGGTCCAAAAAACTGATTTTCAACAACTCAAATGATTGTATTGTGTAAGAGGTTTCATGATGCTTGTATCTAAACAAAAGTAGATCGTTTTAAGATTGTTCTATGCATCAGTTGGGGTCTCTATACTCTTCAATATGAGGTCCTAAACCTAGCATGAAATGAGTCTTTGTAGTTGTGTGGGTTAATATAGTCAATATGTTTCCCTTTAGATAAGTTGAGCCAATGCCCATGGGGTAAGTTGAGTCAATGGTTGAGCCAATGGCAAGTTGAAAAGATTGAAGGGTTCTCTTCCCAGGAGTAATGCAAGGCATTATAGATATGAGGTAATAACTGGGATATGAGGTAATAACTGGGATATGAGGTAATAACAGGGCCTGGCCTATGTTAAATGTTTTTTTTTAAAGTGTTTGTTAGGTGTTAAGCCTGTGTTAAAAGATGCTTAAATGATTAAAAGACAAAAAGCGATTGTGATTGTGTTGAATTGTGTTTGGAAAATAAAAGATAGACATCTTTTTAAACAGGTTGTGGTAATATTGAATTCAGTACAGAAATGTGTAGGCGGCTTAACTTACCCCATACCTATGTTTTCAAAACTGTAAAGTTCACATTAATTCTGATTATTTCCAGGGATGCTGTGACGAGTACTGAGGATATGAAGACGCAGGAGTCAACAATGTAAATGTTTACATTACACTGAGCAAGAGAACAACAAAGAGTGAATACACGACAAGACACTAACAATCACACAGAACACAACGCTGAACAGTCCAGGGCTATATAGAGGTGGTGATGAGATGATGAGGTGCAGGTGCGCTGGAGGTGATAAGGGTGCGTTGGGTTTCCATTCCGGTGTTGCCGAGGTGGTGTGCTCAGACCAGTGGCTCAGTAGACCGGCAAATCAGAGCCCAGTAGGGGATCACGGGAGGAGACGTGACAGATACACAGCATCCTGATATATATGTAAATATCTTTGTTAGAAAAAATACTATATTTTCCTTGACTGAATTATGCTGAATGTAAAAAAACTGCTAAATTTACCACACTCTCCCCTACAGTAGTAATTTTATATGTAATGAATATTGTAAGATTTTTTACCTCCCTGGTTGAAAACAAAGTCAGTCACTCCACGACCAGGGAGTTACGTGGAGTTTTAAAATTTCTCCGGAATTTCCTCTGAGTCTGTTTTTGCCTCCTAGTGTGGAATTAAAATGTGATGTTGACAGAGAAATCCAAGCAACAGGAATGTTCTCCCTCTGTGAATTCTGCTAGAATTCTTATGCATCATCGCTGATGTGACCACATTCTTACCATCCTAGTCAAGGCAACGCATTATTGAGTTTTCCCCCTTGTTTTCAGTAATACAAAGCCCTGTTTTTCTTTAAATAGATCCATGTCTGCAGTGTATGATACCTTTCACTAAAATACTATCCATAAACCAAAAAATGAGTTTGCTGTAATTTCTATATGTGGACACAAGTATGTCGACACCTGCTTGTCGAACATCTCAAAATCATGGGCATTAATATGGAGTTGGTCCCCCCTTTGCTGCTATAGCAGCCTCCACTCTTCTGGGAAGGCTTTCCACTAGATGTTGGAATATTGCTGCGGGGACTTGCTTCCATTCAGCCACAAGAGCATTAATGAGGTTGGGCACTGATGTTGGGCGATTAGGCCTGGCTCGCAGTCGGCTTTCCAATTCATCCCAAAGGTGTTCGATGGGATTGAGGTCAGGGCTCTGTGCAGTCCAGTCAAGATCTGGACAAACCATTTCTGTATAGACCTCGCTTTATGCATGGGGCATTGTCATGCTGAAACAAGAAAGGTCCTTCCCCAAACTGTTGCCACAAAGTTGGAAGTACAGAATCATCTAGAATGTCATTGTATGCTGTAGTGTTAAGATTTCCCTTCACTGGAACTAAGGGGCCTAGCCCAAACCATGAAAAACAGCCCCAGACCATTATTCCTCCTTCACCAAACGGCACTATGCATTGGGGCAGGTAGCGTTCTCCTGGCATCTGCCGAACCCAGATTTGACCGTCGGACTGCCAGATGGTGAAGCGTGATTGATCACTGCAGAGAACGCGTTTCCACTGCTCCAGAGTCCAATGCCGGCGAACTTTACGCCCTCCAGCCGATGCTTGGCATTACCCATGGTGATCTTAGGCTTGTGTGCGGCTGCTTGGCCATGGAAACCCATTTCATGAAGCTCCCGATGAACAGTTCTTGTGCTGAAGTTGCTTCCGGAGGCAGTTTGGAGTAGTGAGTGTTGCAACTGAGGACAAACGATTTTTACGCATTACGCTCTTCAGCACTCGGCGGTCCCGTTCTGTGAGCTTGTGTGGCCTACCAGTTCACGGCTGAGCCGTTGTTGCTCCTAGATGTTTCCACTTCACAATAACAGCACTTACAGTTGACCGGAGCAGCTCTAGCAGGGCAGAAATTTGACTAACTGACTTGTTGGAAAGGTGGCATCCTATGACGGTGCCACGTTGAATGTCACTGAGCTCTTCAGTAAGGCCATTCTACTGCCAATGTTTGTCTATGGAGATTGCATGGATGTGTGCTTGATTTTATACACCTGTTAGCAGCGGGTTTGGCAAAAATAGCAGAATCCACTAATTTGAAGAGGTGTCCACATACTTTTGTATATATAGCGAATATTGATAAATCCATAAATATTAAATTAGGAACATAATCTATTAAGTGCTTCAATGTTGATGTAATGGAATGAGCAGGAAATAAAAATAAGAAAATGTGATGTGTAATAACTTTGGGCCTATAAAATTCCGTTGCACATTGAGGTAGGCTGTAAATCAATAAGCTGCAGTTGACTTACTTCATCATCTTGTGCTCTAGATTAAACACATCTTGAGAAATGCGAGCGCCAGGTGAGGTGATGAGGAATAATTAATATTTTACTAGGCAAGTACAGCCAGGGTCATCTCTCCTATTACAGCCCAGACAAGATAGCTGTAGGCCTATTGTCTGTCTCCTCTTCGTCGGGTATAGGACAACTGACCTCTTGTCATTCATTGTAAAGTGGGCAGAGAAAATAATAGTGGGCTTCTTCTCTGAGATACATGTTTCAGTGAGGAAACGTGTAAGTGCTTTGAGGACTTGCCTGTTATGTTTTGTTTTTCTTTTTCTAATGTCTAAAACAAGCAGTAGGCTATATATTTTTTGTTTACCGTCATGTTGAATTTTCAGATGGAAAGCTACAAGCGAATTGGTCCATGTCCATGGGTTTTGAAGTAGGGGGTTCCCCAGCCTATCAACACCTAATATCAACGAGGTAAACCGTTATACTATTCTGGCTGCGATAGATTTATTATCATAGTACTCTACTTGTCTTATTATTGTTAGCTTTACAAAGTTTGTATTCCTGTACAAATTAACTTCAAGTGAATAAGTACAAATAAGAAAACTTTCCTGCAAACTTGTGGTGTTTTTGAGTTTTAAACATTTCAAATTTGACTTGATTTGCCCTAACAAAAAATTTATCAACCCCTACAAAAATGTCTATTCATTATAATCCACATAATAATTCACATTTCCTGTTGCTGCAGGATTATTTTCCTGCTGTAGCACACTGGCTCAAATAAAATCCTACATCTGTATATGGTTATCCATATGTGTATCAGTTTTAGAAAGTATATGTTTGAACATGGTAATATCATCATTATCAACATCATCACTATGTTTTAGTACAATTTATGATGCTGAACTAATGCATGTCAAAACATCCATCATGGCCATGTATTCCTTGCTATTCTAATTAGATGTATGCCATCTAGACAAGGAGGCTATTCACTAGCTCAGCAGTTGGTTTTAGTCAGGAGAGGAACTTTGCCATTAAAATCAATTTGATTAAGTTTGTGAAACATGCAGTCCTCAGCAGACACATGCACAGATAGGGCTCTACCTATGCAGAGCACATGCCCCTTTGTCCTTCCAGTCTCTAAAGTGGCCTTTTGTTTTGGGTTAAAAAACCGTTTTGTTGTTTTTGTTCTAAACCCACTGCGCATTGCCCTGGTCCTCAGACTGAGTCAACATGAGTGCAATTTTATGCAGGAACTCGTGGATATGTTATTGTGCTTGGACAAGCCATGGGTTGTTTTCACTGCAAAAAACAGCCCTTATGTTAACTGCAAGTCCTAAACCATCGTGCGAGTCTACTATTGTGTCAGAGAATGGAAGTGATCTAACCACTATCCTGCAAATCCACTATGTGACAGAGAATGAAAGTGAACTAACCACTAATATGACACAATGCCTGATATGAAGTGAAAGTGTGACAATTATTTTAGTTTCAGTTGCTCATGCACACTTGACTTGTCTTCATTATCCTGTGTTAACCTGGATAGCCAGCATATTCTGGAACGTCCATGTTAAATGTCATGGTTAATTTGTCGCTGACTGTTGGCCATCAGGTTACACATCACCATGGTAACAAAAGCAGATCTCAAAATGAGAGCAGGAAAGCCGATAACTAATCCCTAGAATATATCACGGGGAAAAGCCTTGTATTTGTTTCCCTCACTCTATTTAATTTACCTGATAGATGCACTGTATTTAGACCAACTCTTTCAACACAGCTCTGATATTTCCTCTGGGTTCCCGCTCCTTAGACTTCCACGAAGGAAACCACCCCCTCACTGCTGAGGGATGCCCTACCATGGAGAGGACAGGGGGAGAGAGATTCCACATCACCATCCCTCCTGAGGCCAACACACTCTGGGGACTTCCAAAGGGGTGGACATGTACCCCCACAGAGGGAGTCCAACCATGCTGAGGACAGACAGTGTGCTTGATGTCCTGGGCGGCCAATCAAAGACAGGCTTCTCCTCCATCACCATCACATCCCACAGGGTATCCCAGTCAGGGGACAGCCAATCACAGGAGGCCCTTTATCCCCACCTCCTGATCCAGCCTGTCAGGTCATCCATATCTTTAGACCCAGTCATGAGTCCTGTCCTGTCCTCAGCCATTCTAAAGCACTCTGAGTTGGTGACCAGACACAATGCCACCATAGTGAAGGTGACAGAGTACAGACAGAGCTACTATGCAGGTGACAGGGTCCAGATGAGCAGGCCGGGAACGAGGACTGCCAGGCCTGAACAAGCACAGTTACATAGGTGGGGACAGGCACAAGGACAATGGAAGCTCCTACAGGCCTTTGTCTCTACAACCCTCTTTCCACTCCTGCGTCCAGCTTGAGGTACCTCTGAGGTCTGCGAATTTGGTCCTGTATCTGGACAAGTCACTGTCGATCTCCATAGGACAGCCAGAGGGAAAAAAGCAGGTTGTGCACAGGTCCACCCTGTCGCTGTACGTTGGGAGCTCGTCCCATATTAGAACCCCTATGGATAACCCCAAAACACATCAGGACCTTCTGAGATCTATGGGGGCACTAAGATGCACCCATAGGTGGCACCAACCAGAGACTGATGTGGGTCACAAGTCAAAGGGTCTACGAGGTCCCCAAAATGGCAGATACTGATGGTATTAAGAATAGGAATACTGATTCAACCACACACCGCCTTACTTAGGATTATTCTCATCAGCCAGAGGAACAGGTCACTCATGCATCGTGGCTAGCCAGCACAATGGAAATGCAAATTAGTTGTGCTGTCCTCTGCTGAGCAATTCCACACACAGACACCATGCTTTCAATATCAGCCCAGGTATGGATTTCATCTCCCCCGTCGCGGTACAACTCTAAAGTACCTATGCAAATCTATCAGCATTCCTTTCAATGGCTCCCCATTTCCATACCTGTGTGGATAAAATCACATTTCCAATCTTAACAGCGTGCGCAATGCCGTAGCGAGGCAGTCTTAGAGTGTGGAAAGTCTAATTTTTACCTCATACCTCATACATTGTTAAAAGGATAGCTTCCCGAAGCAGCGTGTATCAAAATGCACACTGGTAAAAGATCCACAAGCGCTACATGCCTGCATAATGGAACACTGTGCTTATGTGAAGGAAAATTCATCCTTCTTTTTTCATTTCATCCCCCTCTCACTTCCAACACATCCTTTGCATACATTATCTACCCTTTCCAGCCAGTAAGTGTGGCGGTGTTAGGCTTTCACGGGTGTTAAACCGGGTGAAGTGCCCCATGAAGAGAATGGGAGTATTGTTTTTATCGATCTCACTCGCCAGGCAGGTTGTGGAGGCTAGCTTAGGGCTGAGAGGAAAGTGGAGAATGTCCTGTCTTCTTGGTGCTGCTAAGCACTGCCTGAAGTTAAATTAAGCCAGAGGTCTGCTTTGAGAAGCACTGCACAATACCTTGGGTCTCTGTATAACCTCTCTGGTATTGTACTAGACAAGTTTTGTAAAATGTATTGCAGAGTGCACAGCATCCGAGTGGCATTGTATCCTTGGTTTTGTACATTGTGGATTTATTGGACAGGTTTGTTTGTATTTAGCTGTAATTTGCCAAGGTTCTAAATCAAATCAAATCAAATTGTATTGGTCACGTATACAGGTTTAGCAGGTGTTATGGCGTATGCAGCGAAATTATGTTCCTAGTTCCTATCAATCAATGCAGTAAATGTCAACAAGCACACCATTTTTATTTTATTTGATGTAGTACAGCAGATATATAAATAGTATGTAAACATATTTAAAGTGATCAGTGTTCAATGACTATGTGCATATGGCAGCAGTCCCTATGGTGCAGGGTAGAGTACCCGATGGTAGACGGCTAGTGACAGTGACTGAGGGGCAGAGTAGGGTACTGGCCAGAGGGCAGGGTACTGGGTGGAGCAGTGGAGAACAGCTCATAATAATGGCTGGAACGGAGCTAATGGAATGGCATCAAACATGTGATTGATGTATTTGATACCATTCCACCTATTCCACTCCAGCCATTACCATGAGCCCGTCCTCCCCAATTAAGGTGCCACCAACCTCCTGTGGGGTGGAGGTCATTTAGTGGTGACTGTTTAACAGTTTGATGTCCTGGGGATAGAAGCTGTTTATCAGTCTCTCGTTCACAGCTTTGATGCATCTGTACTGTCTCCACCTTCTAGATGGTAATGGGGTGAACAGGCCGTGTCTCGGGTGGCGGAGGGCCTTGATTACAGTGCCTTCATAAAGTATTCATACCCCTTGACTTATTCTACATTTTGTTGTGTTACAGCCTGAATTCAAAATTGATTAAATATATTTTTTGGGTCAACCATCTACACACAATACCCCATAATGACAAAGTGAAAACATGTTTGTATACATTTTACATAAGTATTCACACCCTTGAGTCAATACATGTTATAATCACCTTTGGCAGTGATTACAGCTTTGAGTCTTTCTGGGTAAATCTCTAAGAGCTTTGCACACCTAGATTGCACAATATTGCACATTATTCTTTAAAACAAAATTCAAGCTCTGTCAAGTTGGTTGTTGGTCATTGCTAGACAGCCATTTTCAAGTATTGCCATAGATTTTCAAGCTAATTTCAGTAAAGTCTGGTTTCCGAGCTGGTCATGGGTGCACCTCAGCCACACTCAAGGTCCTAAACGATATAATAACTGCGATCGATAAAAGACAGTACTGTGCAGCCGTCTTCATCGACCTGGCCAAGGCTTTTGACTCTGTCAATCACTGCATTCTTATTGACAGACTAAATAGCCTTGGTTTCTCAAATGACTGCCTCGCCTGGTTCACCAACTACTTCTCAGATAGAGTTCAATGTGTCAAATCGGAGGGCCTGTTGTCTGGACCTCTGGCAGTCTCTATGGGGGTGCCACAGGGTTCAATTCTCGGGCCGACTCTATTCTCTGTGTATATCAATGATGTCGCTCTTGCTGCTGGGGACTCTCATATCCACCTCTACGCAGATGACACCATTTTGTAAAAATCTGGCCCTTCACTAGACACTGTGTTAACAAACCTCCAAACGAGCTTCAATGCCATACAACGCTCCTTCCGTGGCCTCCAACTGCTCTTAAACGCTAGTAAAACTAAATGCATGCTCTTCAATCGAACGCTGCTTGCACCCGCCCGCCCTACTAGAATCACTACTCTCGGCGGGTCTGACTTAGAACATGTGGACCACTACAAATACCTAGGTGTCTGGTTAGACCATAAACTCTCCTTCCAGACTCACATTAAGCATCTACAATCCAAAGTTAAATCTAGAATCAGCTTCCTATTTCGCAACAAAGCCTCCTTCACTCATGCTGCTAAACATGCCCTCGTAAAAGTGACTATCCTACCAATACTTGACTTCGGCTATGTCATTTACAAAATAGCTTCCAACACTCTACTCAGCAAATTGGATGTAGTCTATCACAATGCCATCCGTTTTGTCACCAAAGCCAGCCCCATATACTACCCACCATTGTGACATGTATGCTCTCGTTGGCTGGCCCTCACTACATATTCGTCGACAAACCCACTGGCTCCAGGTCATCTATAAATCACTTCTAGGCAAATCCCCGCCTTATCTTAGATCATTGGTCACCATAGCAACACCCACCCGTAGTATGCTTTCCAGCAGGTATATCTCACTGGTCATCCCTAAAGCCAACACCTCCTTTGGCCGCCATTCCTTCCAGTTCTCTGCTGCAAATGACTGGAACGAACTGCAAAAATCTCTGAAGCTGGAGACTCTTATCTCCCTCACTAACTTTAAGCATCAGTTGGTAGAGCAGCTTACCGATCACTGCACCTGTACCCAGCCCATCTGTAATTAGCCCAACCAACTACCTCATCCCCATATTGTTATTTACATTGTTATTTATTTTGCTCATTTGCACCCCAGTATCTCTATTTGCACATCATCTTCTGCACATCTATCACTCCAGTGTTAATACTAAATTGTAATTATTTTTCACTATGGCCTATTTATTGCCTTACCTGCATAACTTACTATATTTGCACACACTGTATATAGATTTTCTATTGTGTTATTGACTATACGTTTTGTTTTTGTTTATTCCATATGTAACTCTGTGTTGTTATTGTTTTTATCGCACTGCTTTGCTTTATCTTGGCCAGGTCGCAGTTGTAAATGAGAACTTGTTCTCAACTGGCTTACCTGGTTAAATAAAGGTGAAATAAAAAATACAAATTAAAAAAACTGTAACTCGGCCACTCAAGAACATTCAATGTTGTCTTGGTAAGCAACTCCAGTGTGATGAGGTGTGAATGAAGGAGTCAGGTGCAGGAGGTAAAACACCGAAGTCCAGAGTTTATTCCGTTTATATAAATAAAACGCACCCAGCGTCAATACGAAACTATCACAAGGGAAATATTCCACCTTGGCAATAACAAATGGAAGAGTAGCTCAACCGAGCTACTCGCTCTCACAATGAAACAATCACTTACAAAGACAAGGGGAACAGAGGGAACACTTATACACATACTAATTAGGGGAATGAGCACCAGGTGTGTGTGATTGACAAGACAAGACATGACAAGTGGAGTGATGAGAATGGGATTGGCAGTAGCTAGTAAGCCGGTGACGACAAACGCCGAAACCTGCCCAAATAAGGAGGGGAGGCAGCCTCGGCGGAAGTCGTGACATCCAGTGTATATTTGCCTTGTGTTTTAGGTTATTGTCCTGCTGAAAGGGGAATTTTGTCACGGATCCCCTCGGTACTGCTGCTCATTCCATTCACCAGTTCCGGAGGTCTACATCATCGGCTTTCTTGGCATCGCTGACATGGATCATTACCACCAACCCCAGACTGTCTTGTCTCATTACGCACACCTGGTTCCCATTCCCCCTGATTAGTATGTGTATATATGTGCACTCTGTTCCCCATTGTCCTTGTCGATTATTGTCCCATGTCCGTTGGTCTCGTGAGTACCGTGTATTGTGCTCTTGTTGTTTACGGGTCTCGTCCCGTGTATTGTGTAGAGGTTACGCCTCACTCTTTGTTTGGGTTACATCCCTTTTGTATATATATATATATATATATATATATATATATATATATATATATATATACGTGTTTGTGTTGGGTGGAGTAATAAAAACCCTAATACGTATTCCTGCACCTGTCTTCAAATCATTATACAACGTGACAATTTGTCTCCCAGAGTCTGTTGGAAAACAGACTGAACCAGGATTTTGACTGTGCTTAGCTCGATTCTGTTTATTTATATCCCAAAAAACTCCCTAGTCCTTGCCAATGACAACCATACCCATAACATGATTCAGCCATCACCATGCTTGAAAATATGAAGAGTGGTTCTCAGTGATGTGTTGTGTTGGATTTGCCTCAAACATAACGCCTTGTATTCAGGACATAAAGTTAATTTCTTTGCCACATTTTTGCCAGTTTTACTTTAGTGCCTTATTGCAAACAGGATTCATTTTTTTGAATACTTTTATTATGGACAGACTTCCTTCTTTTCACTCTGTCATTTAGGTTAGTATTGTAGAGTGACTACAATGTTGTTGATCCATCCTCAGTTTTTTCTTATCACAGCCATTAAACTCTCTAACTATTTTAAAGTCACCATTGGCCTCATGATGAAATCCCTGAGCGGTTTCCTTCTTCTCCGGCAACTGAATAGGGAAGGATGCCTGTATCTTAAATCAAATCAAATCAAATTGTATTTCTCACATGCTTCATAAACAACAGGTGTAGACTAACAGTGAAATGCTTACTTATGGGCCCTTCCCACAAATGCAGAGAGAAATAGAAACATAATATATATATATATATATATATATATATATATATATATATATATATATATATATATATATATATATATATAGTAATAACACGAGGAATACATAGAAAAATTATAACTCAAGGAATAAATACACAATGAGTAACAATAACTTGGCTATTTACACGGGTACCAGAGTCGATGTGCAGGGCTACAAGGTAATTGAGGTAGATATGTACATATACTGTAGGTAGGGATAAAGTGACTAGGCAACAGGATAAATAATAAACACTAACAGCAGTGTATATGATGAAAGGGTTCTACAAGGAACTCAAAATGGTTCTACCTGGAACCAAAATGGTTCTACCTGGAACCAAAAAGGATTCTTCCTGGAACCAAAAAGGGTTCTTTTAAGGGTTCTCCCACGGGGACAGCCGAAGAACCCTTTTAGGTTCTAGATAGCACCTTTTTTTTCTAAGAGTATAGAAGCTGTTGAGGGTCCTGTTGGTTCCAAACAGATACAATATTTCAAACCTTTGTATACGATCACGTGTCTCTATTATGCATGGGAATACTTAAAATCAATTGGAGCTGATTTCCTAGTGTTTTTACAGTCTTTTATGTCCAACAATGACATAAAAAAAGCAATATTTTTTTCTTCAGAAGACTTGGGGGGACAAATAAAACCACACGCGGGCTAATTCGGCCCACGGGACGCCAGTTGGGGAACCCTGGTCTATGACTTGGGAGGCTGGAGTCTTTGACAATGTTTAGGGCCTTCCTCTGACACCACCTAGTATAGAGGTCCTGGATGGCAGGGAGCTCGGCCGCAGTGATGTACTGGGCCATACGCACTACGCTCTGTAGCGCCTTGTGGTCGGATGCCAAACAGCTGCCATAGCAAGCGGTGATGCAGCCAGTCAATATGCTCTCAATGGTGCAGCTGTAGAAGCTTTGAGGATCTGAGGGACCATGCCGAATCTTTTCAGCCTCGTGAGGGGGAAGAGGCGTTGTCGTGCCCTCTTCACGACTGTTTTGATGTGTGTTCCTTACACATAGTTCCTTAGTGATGTGAACACTGAGGAACTTTAAGCTCTCGACCTGTTCCACAACAGCCCCATCGATGTGGATGGGGGTGCGCTTGGCCCTCCATTTCCTGTAGTCCATGATCAGCTCCTTTGTCTTGCTGATGTTGAGGGAGAGGTTGTTGTCCAGGCACAACACTGCCAAGTCTCTGACCTCCTCCCTGTAGGCTGTCTCATCGTCGTCAGTGGCCTACACCGTTGTGTCGTCTGCAAACGTAATGATGGTGTTGGAGTCATGCGCCGCCACGCAGTCATAAGTGAACAGGGACTAAGCATGCACCCCTGAGGGGCCCCCATGTTGAGGGTCAGCGTGGCAGATGTGTTGTTGAATGCCCTCACCACCTGGGGGTGGCTCGTCAGGAAGTCCAGGATCCAGTTGCAAAGGGAGGTTTTTAATCCCAGGATCCTTAGCTTAGTGATGAGCTTGGAGGGCACAATGATGTATCCTACAGACACCCGACAAGGCCCAAATCCCCGTCATTCCCATGAGAAAGAGACAGAGATATCGTGGACGTAGGTTGGGGTGGCTTGTAAGGATCCGACGGCGAGCGAGTAAACTGCCTCTTCCATCAATCCTATTAGCCAATGTTCAATCATTTGAAAATAAATTAGATGACCTAAGATTACGGTTATCCTACCAACAGGACATAAAAAACTATAATATATTATGTTTCACCGAGTCGTGGCTGAACGACGACATGGACAACATACAGCTAGCGGGCTATACGCTACATCGGCAGGATTGAACGGCTGACTTCGGTAAAACAAGGGGTGGCGGTCTGTGTATATTTGTAAACAACAGCTGGTGCACAAAATCAAATACTAAGGAAGTCTCAAGGTTTTGCTCGCCTGAGGTAGAGTATCTTATGATAAGCTGTAGACCACACTATTTATCAAGAGAGTTTTCATCTATATTTTTCATAGCTGTCTATTTACCACCACAAACCAATGCTGGCATTAACATTGCACTGAATGAGCTGGCCATAAGGGAAAAGGAAAACGCTCATCCAGAGGCAGCGCTCTTAGTGGCCGGGGACTTTAATGCAGGGAAACTTAAATCAGTTCTACCTAATTTCTACCAGCATGTTAAATGTGCAACCAGAGGAAAAAAAACTCTAGACCACCTTTACTCCACACACAGAGACGCATACAAAGCTCTCCCTCGTCCTCCATTTGGCAAATCTGACCATAACTCTATCCTCCTGATTCCTGCTTATAAGCAAAAACTAAAGCAGGAAGCACCAGTGACTCGGTTAATAAAAAAGTGGTCAGATGATGCAGATGCTAAGCTACAGGACTGTTTTGCTAGCACAGACTGGAACATGTTCCGGGATTCTTCAGATAGCATTGAGTAGTACACCACATCCGTCACTTGCTTCATCAATAAGTGCATCGATGACGTCGTCCCCACAGTGACCGTACGTACATACCCCAACCAGAAGCCATGGATTACAGGCAACATCCGCACTGAGCTAAAGGGTAGAGCTGCCGCTTTCAAGGAGCGGGACTCTAACCCGGACGCTTATAAGAAATCCCGCTATGCCCTCCGACGAACCATCAAATAGGCAAAGAGTCAGTACAGGACTAAGATTGAATCATACTACACCGGCTCTGACGCTCGTCAGATGTGGTAGGGCTTGAAAGCTATTACAGACTATAAAGGGAAGCACAGCCGCGAGCTACCCAGTGACACAAGACTTCCAGACGAGCTAAACCACTTCTATGCTCGCTTCGAGGCAAGCAACACTGAAGCATGCATGAGAGCACCAGCTGTTCCGGATGATTATGTGATCACGCTCTCCGTAGCCAATGTGAGTAAAACTTTTAAGCAGGTCAACATTCACAAGGCCGCAGGGCCAGACGGATTACCAGGACGTGTACTCCGAGCATGTGCTGACCAACTGGCAAGTGTCTTCACTGACATTTTCAACATGAGTATGCGTTCTGGTAATCCGTCTGTGAATGTTATCCTGTTTAAAGGTCTTGCTACGGAGAGCGTGATCACACAGTCATCCGCAACATCTGGTGCTCTCATGCATAGTTCAGTGTTGCTTGCCTCGAAGCGCGTATAGAAGATATTTAGCTAATCTAGTAGGCTCGGGTCACTGGACAGCTCGCAGCTCGGTTTCCCTTTGTAATCCATGATAGTTTGCAAACCCTGCCACATCCGACCAGCGTCAGAGCCGGTGTAGTAGGATTCGATCTTGGTTCTGTATTGACACTTTGCCTATTTGATGGTTCATCGGAGGGCGTAGAGTGATTTCTTATAAGTGTCCAGATTTGTGTCCCGCTCATTGAAGCAGCAGGTCTTTAGCTCAGTGCTGATGTTGCCTGTAATCCATGTCTTCTGTTTAGAATATGTACGTACAGTCACTGTGGGATAACGTTGTCGATGCACTTATTAATGAAGCCAGTGACTGAGGTGATAAACTCCTCAATGCCATTGGATGAATATTCCAGTCTGTGCTAGCGAAACAGTCCGGTAGCTTAGCATCCGCTTCATCGGACCACTTCACTGGTACTTCCTGTTTGAGTTTTTGATTTTAAGCAGAGTTATGGTCACATTTGCCAAATGGAGGGCAAACTGCGAGCTTTGTATGTGTCTTTGTGTGTGGAGTAAAGGTTATCTATAATTATTTTGCCTGTAGTTGCACAAGTGACATGCTGGTAAAAATGAGGTAAAACAGATTTCAGTTTTCCTGCATTAAAGTCACCTGCCACAAGGAGTGCAACCTCTGGGTGAGCATTTTCTTGTGTGATTATGGCTCTATACAGCACATTGAGTGCGGTCTTAATGCCAGCATCGGTTTGAGGTGCTAAATAGACAGCTACGAAAAATATAGATACACCATCCAAAGTGTAATTGATAACTTCACCATGCTCAAAAGGATATTCAATGTCAGTTTTTTTTTATCCATCTACAAATAGGTGCCCTTCTTTTATATATATATATATTTTTTTTTTGCTCCTGAACTTCTTCTACTCTCAACCTCTCCGATCATTTTCATGATGTCCATCCGGTTTGCTTCTATATGCCATATCTTTCTAACTGTGCTCTTTCCCAAAAGCTCCCAACATACAACCTATATACTTATTATGGACACAGTATGCTTACATTATTAGCTATCTTTGTTATTGTTTGTTGTTAGTTGTTATTAGTCCCATCCTTCAATTCCATTCAACACCTCCCATCTATCTCTTAACACCATCCATATAGGATTTCTATTTGCCATATATATTTCAACCGTACTGTGATGTTTTACAAAAGTTCTGAACCTGTCTATTCTCATTGCTTCTACAGATTGTGAATTAAAAATAAACATTTTTGCTAAAAGTATTATTATATTATTGATCGATTGACTATGACATTTCAGATCACCCAGTAATGCTATCTGCAAGGTTAGCTCCAGGTAAATATTGCAATCCTTTAGCCATTCCTGGACCTGTGTCCAAAAACAAGCTACAAATGGACAGAACCAAAACAAATGATCGAATGATTCTGTCTCTTCACAGCAAAAACTGCAGAGCTGGGAAGATTGTATCCCCCATATAAATAACATTATATTGGTAGCAATAATTTTATATAATAATTTAAATTGAAAGATTCTCTTTTTTGAATCCGGTGTCGTTTTGCGTGTCAGTTCATAAACACTATGCCATTGGATCGGTACGTCAAAGATCTCTTCCCAACTATTTTGCAATCTATATGGGACGGCTGTCAATCCTTTGGTCCTGAAGTGAAACTGATATACTTTTTTATTTATCACAGTTTTCCTTAACCAATTATGTTCTTTAATGCAAGGCCGACAGACATGTTCCTTACTTTCTCCCCCTTCCACTTTCCTCTTCCACTTTTGCGATAAGGCTGCAATTATTTGGTTGTAATTTTGGGTAGAGCAGACATTTCCATATGTTTTCGTTAGCTGCATGTGCGACATAACTCCACCAGTCCTACCGATGATATCATTTACGAAGATTATACCTTTTTTAAACATTCTGTCAAAAAATAAAGTTTTTTTGTCAATTAGTATATTTGAATTTAACCACAATATTTGTTTCATTATTTGTTCTGTCGTTTCTGGAGGATTAAATTGAAATTGCAACCAACTTTCTATGGCTTGTTTTAGAAATAGTGATATTTGGGAGATGATTTCCTTTTCAAATAACTGCAAATGAGTTGTTGTAATCTGAATAAAGGGAAAAAGGCCTTTCTTGAACATTGGGTGAGACAATCTTACTAGTTTGCTTGAGAACCAGTTCGGATTTAAGTATAACTTTTGTATGACTGAAGCTTTTAGTGACAGGTCTAATGCTTTAATATTTAATAATTTCTGTCCTCCGAATTCATATTCATTATATAAATATGCCCTTTTAATTTTGTCTGGCTTGCCGTTCCAAATAAAATTTAATATTTTTTTCTCATATAATATAAAAAACAGTTTGCTAGGCGTAGGCAAGACCATAAGTAAATAGGTAAACTGGGATAATACTAAAGAGTTAATCAGGGTGATTTTTCCACAAATTGACATTTTCTTTTCCATGGTAGTAAGATCTTATCTATTTTTGCTAACTTTCTATTAAAATTGATTGAAGTGAGATCATTTATTTCCTTTGGGATATGTATTCTGAGTATATCCACATCACCATCAGACCATTTTATTGGTAAACTACATGGTAATGTAAAAAATTTATTTTTTAGTGAGCCAATACGTAATATAGTAAATTTGTCATAATTTGGTTGTAATCCAGAGAGGCTAGATCCTCTATGAGGCTGTGGAGGGATTCTAGTTGTGGATTTAAAAGAAAACATGAATCATCAGCGTACAATGACACCTTTGTTTTTAAACCCTGTTTTTCTAATCCTCTGATATTATTATTGGATCTGATTTTAATAGCTAACATCTCGATGGCCACAATAAATAGATATGCCGATAGTGGACAACCTTGTTTCACTCCTCTTGACAGTTTAAAACTTTCAGAGAAATAGCCATTATTTACTATTTTACACCTAGGGTTACTATACATGATTTTGACCCATTTTATAAGAGATTCTCCAAAATTGAAATGCTCCAGGCATTTATATATAAACCCCTGTTGAACTTTATCAAATGCCTTTTCGAAGTCTGCTATGAATAGCAGGCCTGTTTCCCATATTTTCTATAGTGTTCTATTGTTTCCAATACTTGCCTTATATTATCTCCAATGTATCTTCCATGTAAAAAACCTGTCTGATTAGAATGAATAATATCCGACAATACCTTTTTAATTCTATGCGCTATACATTTTGCTAGGATTTTTGCATCACAACACTAAAGTGTAAGGGGCCTCCAATTTTGTAAATGGACTGGATCTTTATATTTTCCACTTGTATCCTGTTTCAGTAATAATGAGATCAGACCTTCTTCTTGAGTGTCAGATAATCTACCATTTACATAGGAGTGGTTAAAACATGCTAATAACGGTCCTCTTAGTATATCAAAAAAGGTATGGTATACCTCGACTGGTATGCCATCCACCCATGGAGTTTTCCCAGACTTAAAGTCTTTAATTGCATCCAGAAGTTCCTCCTCTGTAATTTCAACTTCACATGAGTCTTTCTATGTGGCTGTTAATTTGACATTATCAATAGAAAAAAAATCTCTACAATTAGCTTCAGTTAGAGGAGATGGAGGCGACTGAAAATAAAACATATGCTTAAAGTACTTTGTTTCTTCCTTCAAACTATAATTTGGTGAATTATAGGTGACTCCGTCAATTGTAACCAGTTTCATTAAGTTCTTTTTGGTAGCATTCCTATGTTGAAGATTAAAAAAGAATTTTGTGCATTTTTCCCCATATTCCATCCAGTTTGCTTTATTTTTATAATACATTACTCTTGTTCTTTCTTGAATACGTTTCTCCATTTCTTTTTCTTTTTCCTCTAATTTATTCTGAGCCTCTATGTTACAGTTTTTATTGCCATCTATCTGTTCTGTTAGACTTTCTATTTCCTTTCTTAGTATAAACTATTTTGACCTAAATTGCTTTTGTTTTTGAGATGAGTACTGAATTGCATGGCCTCTAAAGGCACATTTAAAGGTGTCCCATACAATAAGGGGATTCGCTGTACCTATGTTATTTTGGAAAAAGTCAGTTATAAATTCCTTTGTTCTAATTATAAATAAATTATCATCCAATAGGCTTTGATTACATTTCCAATATCCTGTAGTAGAAATATTTGACTCAACTGTAGTCAACTCAAAAATATCTCTCAAGAAACTGGAGCTTGTGAATCCAAGAATTAGACTTTATTGCATAATAAAGCCAAGCTTGCTCCATGGAGCAACTGTCTCTCTCTGGCTCAGAAATCTATTTTATACACACACAAATGCACAGTCATGTTTACATAGCATACAAAGCTACTCCCCTTAAGATAACTGATTAACATCTTTAACTGCCACGCCACTATTATCTTTCAATGTCCAACAACACATGTTGTTTACTCCAAAAGACCATGGGCGCTTTTCCATATGACCTCTTCCCCTTATCTCATTATATTGGTGGCGTGGCTCAGACACTTTTAAAAATAAAATACATACATTCATTAATGCATGTTTACACATTGTATTGACTATATTCCTTATTTAAACATGCATCTGGATTATAAAAAGTCAATCATGTTTATTCTAGTTTACCTTTGGCATCTCCCTACATTTTCCTTAATGATACATAAAATATTCCTATATAATCCCCCCTTTGGGACATTCCAACAATGTCCCAAATAATACAAAGATTAATTTTAAAATGAACGTAAGCATGCGCATTTACTTATTCTTAGCCTTGCCATATGTGGTTTCATTTTACACGCATATATTTAAACCAATATATCTTCCTCATTACTTGACCCATCCTGATGAGGACCCATAGCTCAGTCAAGTATTGGATACAAGTCTGCAAGGTTTTCCTCTATATTAACCTCCAAGTTTTCCTGTTGGGCTTTGTAACCATAGCAGGCCCATCCACCCCCAGGAACAACTCCATACAGACATTCAGGATTCCCAAATGGACAGTCCATTGGTCCTCCTTTAACATTACAAGATTTCCCATATTCATTAACATACTGTCCTGGAGCACCCTGAACTGGGTGTATTTCTTTGGCTGAACTAGTAACAATTGTCTGTACAGTCATTTGTTTTACTGTGGTTTGAATCAAACGTGATTTTAACAGAGGTAGTATACAACAAAACACTACTCCCATTACTACAAGTGATATTCCTATCATTATTGCCATTTTTGTAAACATTGCACGCCATTTTCCCAAAGTTAATTCCATCCAGTCCCAAACATGAGCATCATACCCAGCAATATCCTTAACCTCTTTTCGTAGTCCTTTGAGTTTAGTCATTGCTTCAGTGAAAGAACCATCCGGGGCAGTATTATTGGGGATAAAAGTACAACATTCATCTCCAAACATAACACAAACTCCACCTTTTTCCGCTAATAGCCAGTTTAGAGCCTGCCTATTCTGTCATGCCATTCTACTGGTAGCCTGTACTTGCTCTCCTAAAGCTGATAATGCAGAGTCTGTGTAATTAATAAACCTTTGTTGATTATAATAAATATAATTGATCCATTCTAGGTTTTTGTTGGTTGAAATCCAGACAAATATTGATTCAAATCCTGCTTTAATTTAATATCTTGCCTTATATTCATTTGGAATTCCTCTGGGTTGACCTATTGCATCCAAATATACATTGGGGTCATGTTCATATGATCTTTTTAGCCTTTTATTATTATTCTGTGCATCCCTATTTGTCGTTTGGTCTACCTCCCACTCTGATATAACCACCTCCTGAAGCATTTGTACTCTAGCACATACTCCCTTCCATCCTTTAGGCAAAGTAGCTCTAATCTTTTGTTCTCCACATACCCAAAATAAATCTGCCACTGCCACCGATTGATCCTCATTAGGAGAAATTAATGGCATTGCCAGTGTTTGCTTCTCACATTCCCCAGGGTCACCCGGCCCTCCATTTGTAGCTATTACCCCAGTACTTGATCCTGCTGCCTGATAAACTGCTCTGTGGGGGGTATCTGCATTCCAGGACATATCATTATTTAGGTGCCATGTGATCTCACACTTTCCCTAAAATTTCCCCAAATCATGCTCCCCATCTGTTTTATTGTAGCATTGATAATTTGGATTATAGTCTACACGGTATTTTTCCGGTGCTTCCATTTTTCTGGGCTCTATTCTGGTATCAATTTTTTTACACCACTCTCCCCATCCTGTTTGGAAATAGGATCAATATCCATTGTTATTATACTATTCCCTTCTAACCCTTTAACACTAACTATTTCCAATATGTACTTTGCATTATTTTCTTGAGTCAATTTCTTAAAGGTAATTTCCCTACTAGTGTCTCCTTTGTTAACTTCTATTTGGCAACCATATTCATCCCAGATTGCTTATCCTCTTGTTTGATGATTAGCCCACCACAAAGTGATTTTTCTGGCAGAGGTTTTATCCTTTGTATTGAAAATGATTTTTGAGTTTCCATAGCTGTCAGTACTTGGGCTGGAATAGCAACACTGGTTCGAGCTATTTTCAAAGGCACATGCTTTTTTATCCTATTCCTTACTTTAGCTTCAGGAACCAATTTCTTAAGTACTGACGAAATCATGAGATGATTGGCTTGTTTTATATCCATTATTTTTCCATGTCCATTACCTTTTATCTCAACTTCTACACAATTATTTTTTAGGCATTTTATTCTAAACATTGCATATCCTTCAATCTGACATTTCCCCAATCTAGGCCATCCTGTGTACGATACTTGTTCTTTATTTACAACAACAATTCTTCCTGGCTCAGTAAGACTATCTCTAGAATATTGTATAGTTGTAGGCAGACTCACCACCATCTCTCCTAGGTTAACTGCTATTACCGTTAGAGCAATTCCACAGTTCTTAAATTGTTGGAGATCATGTGAGGGCAGAGAAGTCAATTGTGGGAAAGTCCCTTTCCTCAACAGCAGAGGAGTCTCTTCCTTCAATGGTAAAAAGATCGCTTCCTCCTCCTTCTCCTGTTGTCCCTCCATTCCATGGGTGTCTGCTTGTGTTTGGGGGATCTGCCATGGCAGGTATCCTATCAGCAGTATTCCCCACATCATCAGGCCCCACCTCCCGACTCTCCGGATTTTCAGGTGGGAGTGCCTGTTGTCCTTCGACGTTGGCACTTGGACTCGTGCATGCTTCTTCTTCTTGGACTCCATCTGGTGCCTCGACATCCTCCTCTTCCCCATGGCTCGCCGATGGCAGACCGGTTCTCTTCGGGACCCTGGTGCAGTGGTTTAGATGGTACCACGTCGTGCTTCCTTCCACCTGTACTGCTGTGGGCATCGCTCGGATCACCGTATATGGTCCTTCTCTCCTGGGCTCGTTCCACTTCCTGCGAAACACTCGGATGTAGACTCGATCTCCTGGAATCACCGGCCCTGGCTCCTCTGGTCCAGGTTCCGGTTCTCGCCCTTTTTCCTGGAGATAGATCACTTTATGTATAGCAGTTAGTTGTCTTACATATGCTTTATGTTCCATCTCTAATTGTTCCAATGAGGGTCCTTTGTAGGGCCCTCTTAGACCTGGCACTGGCATGGGTCGACCTGTAAGCATTTCATGCGGGGTTAGATGCGTATTTCTGTTAGTTTGCATGCGATAACTCATCAACGCTAGTGGTAGTGCATCCACCCAATTGAGCTTTGCACTAGCACAGATTTTATTCAGTTTAGCCTTGAGGGTGCCATTAATTCTCTCAACCATCTCCTGAGATTGCGGCCGATACACACACCCTAGTCTTTGCTTAATCCTTAGCTGCTGTAATACTTGCTTCACTGTTTTCTGAATAAACGCTGATCCATTGTCTGAACTGATTTCTATTGGTATTCCAAATCTGGGTATTACTTCTCTGGTTAGAAATGTGATTACTGTTCCTGATCCTAGATCTGCTGAGGGTACCGCTTCTACCCATCTACTGAATCTAGCTATGATCACTAGCATGTATCTTTTGCCATTCACCTTTTTTATCATATCTACATAGTCCATGACTAAGTGTCAAAATGGTCCTTCAGGAACTGGTATGTGCCCTATAGGCGTTTTTATTCCTTTCCTTACATTGTTTTGTGCACACACCTCACATCTTGCTAATGCCTCATCTATTGTTGCCTGTAGTTATGGAGACCAGTATCCTTGTTTTTTAATTTTCCTTACTATTTCCCCCCTTGCGCAATGGTCAAAACCATGCGCATCAGTTATCAGTAAATTGAGCAACAGAATGGGTGCTACTATGGTTCCTTCATGAGACCTCCATAATCCCTTCACATCTTTGGTGGCCCCTCTTTGGTGCCACATTGTCTGTTCATAAGGTCCTACTCTTTCCTGCATCCTTATTATATCATCTGGCTGTGGTATGGATTCAATAATGACCATTGGTGCTGTTAACACTGGGACGGTGCATCTAGATGCCTTCTTTGCAGCTTCATCAGCTGCATTGTTTCCTTTGGTTATAAATCCCTTTCCTTTCCTATGCGCCTGACATTTCACTATCGCCATTTTAGTGGGATACATTAACGCCATCATTAATTCCACAATCTGCTCGTGGTGTTGAATGGGTGTACCATCACTTTTCTTGAACCCTCGCTGCTTCCAGACTGCCCCAAATAGATGACACACCCCATGTGCATATGCTGAATCAGTATAGATATTAACCGTTTTTCGTTTTCCTAGGATGCAAGCTGCAGTGAGTGCTTTTAGTTCAGCCAACTGGGCTGAGCATGGCTGTGGACAGTATTCTGCTATCACCTCTTTGAAATGTTTTTGCACTACTGCATAGCCTGCATCATTTCCCACATGATCTTTATAACAGGATCCATCAACAAAATACTCTTCTATGCACTCTTTCCCCAGGCTGGACAACAGGGTTGACTCTAAGTCTGGCCTTAGTCGAGTAAATGTCAATGAATATGCTACACAGTCATGTGCTTGCCCCTCAAACTCTAAGGGGATTCTTTCAGCTTGGTTTACTGTACTGCATCGTTTAATGGAAACATCTGGATAGGTCAATAGAGTCATGTATTCCAAAGTTCTAGCATTGATAAGGACAAACTTCCCTTGTTATATTAGTTCCACTATTTTATGGTGTGTATATATTATTACTGGGTATCCCATAGTAATTGTGGACGCTTTGTCATATGCATATTGTAATGCAGCTAGACCTTGATAACAGGGTGGATATCCCTGGGCAACAGAATCTAGTTTAGAATTATAATACGCAATAGGTTGTTTTCGTCTTCCACTGCATGTCTCTTGCATAAGTACCGCTGTTGCATACCTATCACATCTATTTGCCACATACAACAAGAATGGTTTTGTGTAATCTGGGGCTGCTAGAGCCGGAGCTGACTGTATTTCCTTCTTTATTGTTTTTCGAACGCAGTCAATGCGTCACTGTTCCATTCCAGGCTTGCTCTAAGGTCTAGTTGTCCTGCTTCTTTCATGATTTCTCGCAGAGGAGCAGATTTAACCGCATACTCCTCTATCCAGTCTGAGCTGAAACCAGTCATCCCTAAGAACGTCATCATCTGAGCAACTGTTTGAGGAAGTGGTGCCTTGCTGATTCCTTCCAATTGTCCTGGTGCTATCGCCTTTGTTCCATGTGCAATTGTTCTTCCTAGATATTCAACTTGAGATTGGCAGTACTGAAGTTTATTTTTTGACACCTTGTGTCCTCCTTCTGCCAGTCGCTTTAAAACCTTCTTAGAATCAGCATGGCATTGTTCTAAGGAGGGAGCGCAGATCAACAGATCATCCACGTACTGGATCAATGTTCCTTCAAGTATTAGATCTTCTAGATCTATTCGTAACACCTGATTGAACACATGAGGAGAATGCTTAAATCCCTGTGGAGTCCGAGTATATGTATGTTGTTTACCTTTGTAGGTAAATGCAAACAAGTGTCTGCACTCTTCTGCCAGGGGCACACTAAAAAATGCTCCACATAGGTCAATCACTGTGAAGTACTTTGCTTCTGGGGGAACATTGGTGAGTAGCGTATGAGGGTTTGGAGCATCAGCAGGCCAATCTTGTACTATGTAATTTATGGCCCTTAAGTCATGTACCAGCCTCCACATTTTCCCATCTGCTTTAAGGACTGGCAACAAAGGTGTATTACAACAACTTTGTGTTTCTATCAGTACTCCTGCTTTTATCAGTCCTTCAATTGTGCCACTGATGCCCTCTTCTGCTTCCGGTTTCATATGGTATTGAGCCCTCCAAGGGGGGCTTAACATCTGGCTTTGTTTTGACAAACACAGGACTTGCCGATTTTACCAATCCAACATCTGTATCATGTTGTGACCATACCTCCTGAGGTATGTTTTTCTCTATTTCCTGTTTTTGCTTGTCCTCAAATTATGTTACTTCCCCTAGCTGTGTTAGCTGTTGGGATGTAACTTCCACTTCCCTGGGGTCTCCAGTCATTATTGTAGTATGGTGTATCTTGATTAAGGCTTTATCTTTTGAGTGATAAATCAGTGGATTTTCTGTTCCATTGAATTGTTTTTGCTCGCTTCATCATGGTGCCCAAATCCTTGGCCTCCATTCCCTTGTTCACCAGCAAGGTAATGTGTGGGGCAGCTTCAGTAACATTATACCATTTTGCCACAAAGTCTGAGCCATCCATGTCCGTCACCTCCATTGCTGCTCCTTGTTTTCCTATAATTATGTACTGAGACATTATAGGTACTGATTTCCCATTTGTATTTAACAACCACAGTTGCTCTAAAAGATCATCACGATAGGGATCATATTGCATGGTGCAGTGAAATTCTGACTTTCCACTTTCTGCTTCTGGTATCTGAGCCTGAATAAACCTACCCCATTTCTTTACTACCCTATCTACTTCTGTCTCAATATCCCCTAACCAATAGACATTTGCTGTATCCTGTTTCATTACCATTTGTAAGTTTAACCCTGCCCTGTCTATAATTACCCTTCAGAGGAACATCGAATTTGTATACCCATTTTGCATAGGGCATCTTTTCCCAATAGATTGACAGGGGTGTGTTCTGATACAAGTATAGGGAGGGTTGCGGATTTGTCATCCGCTGTCAGGCGAACTGGAGCTGTCATTGGAATTAACTGCGTTTGTCCCGAGAATCCTATAGTTTTGGCATATTTGCCAGACATGGGGAGGTGAGAGGCATAATTTGGACTTACACAGGTGTAAGTGGCTCCAGTATCAACCATCATGGGTGTGCCTCTGTTCTCTATTTGAACCTGCAACATAGGTTCTTGATCAGCTCGTGTAGTTAGTACTGGAAACTGACCCTCCCCGGTAGGATTCTCTGGGCACCCCTAATACCCCTGATTGGGCCCTGCCCATGGATTCACAGGACCTTGGATTTGTTGCTGATTTTGTTGCCAGCCATCAGGTTGCTTCCAATTATTTTGGTTTTTGTTCCCCTGTTGTTGCCAGGGGTTTGTGGGGCAGTTTCGTCTGGTATGCCCTTGCTGCTGGCATCCTCAGCAAATTCCAGGTTGCCCTTGTGGGCCCTGATTTCCTCCTTTTTGATTATTTTGCTGACATTTTTGTTGTTTATTGTTATTATTCCATTGCCGGGTTGTTGTGCATACACATTCACTACTGGTACTGTGGGTTGTACTTGGGCCTGTGGTGCGGGAGGCAGATATGGCCCTCCTGGAGTGACTGCAGCCATTATTCCTGTTTCATTTGCAGGTGCTGTTACTGGGGCCTGGATTTTCTTCTTCCCTATGTTTGTCAGTTCTTCCAATTGGAGTTGAGTCAGTTTCCTCTGAATGTCTCTCCCCTGCTCCATAAGTCTCTGTTCGTCCTTTCTGTGTTTTTCTTCTGAAAATGAATCTTACCCTTGCTAGTGTTTTATCTTAGCTTTAAATCACTCAGCTCTATTCTTTATGTAATAATAAAATAATTTCTCCTGATGTCCACTTTTCTTTTGTGTGGACACCTCATAAATCTTTCCCTTGCTAGTGTTTTATCTTAGCTTTAAATCACTCAGCTATATTCTTTATGTAATAATAAAATAATTTCTCCTGATGTCCACTTTTCCTTTGTGTGGACACCTCATAAATATTTCCCTTGCTGGTGTTTTATCTTAGTTTTAAATCACTCAGCTATATTCTTTATGTAATAATAAAATAATTTCTCCTGATGTCCACTTTTCCTTTGTGTGGACACCTCATAAATCTTTCCCTTGCTAGTGTTTTATCTTAGTTTTAAATCACTCAGCTATATTCTTTATGTAATAATAAAATAATTTCTCCTGATGTCCACTTTTCCTTTGTGTGGACACCTCATTAATCTTTCTCTTGCTAGTGTTTTATCTTAGCTTTAAATCACTCAGCTATATGTGTGTTCCTACCCCTACGAGCATCCACACACCATTCACTCTTTCTCTCCTGGTGTGAGACCGGGTGCGTCCTTCCTACCAGGTTACACTTAAGTAACGGTCCAGAAAAGGTGTGTCAATCTTTCCCCTCCAAGGACAGAGATTTTCACACACTTGCACTCTCACTCTTTCACGCACTTGTCTAAGTTACCTGTAAACTTAACCCCTTCTTGATGCACTTCCTTGACACAAGAAAACAGTTTTAAACAGGATTTCTATTTATCTAGCCCCCTAGGTGATACACTTCCTCGACACACCCGGACTTCTACTACGCTTTCCTAAGCGACCTGTAAGTTCTGCTCTCTTTCTCTGATTCACTTCCTCGACACAGAGAAAAAGCGATATTTGTACAGGATTTCGCCTACCTAAGCAGTCCTAAAAAATGATTCACTTCCTCGACACGTTTTAAAGCAGTATTCGCAGGACTTTGTAACATGTTATTATCTGATCGCTTAACCAGATGGACAGCCGCCCGTGCCGAAATGACCCAGACAGTGATCAGCAAAATGAATCAAATGAATCGACCGAATCGAACAGACGCATCAGATGAGCAACCGAGTGACCCCGACGATTGAACGCACGAATCAAACAGATCGATCAGACTGTCCAGATTAGCAACCTGAATGAGACAGATTAATCATCCAACTTGACCACAACCAATCAAATCACAATGGTTTAAACAGAATTACCAGCAGGACGAACAATTGAATCAAATGTTTTGAAGAAACGGTTCAGACGAACAACCGAGTGTCATCGACGAGTACAAGACGCGTCAAACCGTCGGTTTAGTCAAACAGATGCATTCATACTGACCAAATGATCAACTCAAACGAGACAGATAACCCACCCCACTCAACCACAATGACTGACTCACACCAACCCAAGCAGACCATCCACCTACCGAGCAAATCTACTTATACTATTTTCTACTTATTGCAACCCTCGAGGCTTTTCATCATTTAGCATGTATTTTAAATCCAAAAGCTCCCAGTCTCTAATTTTCTGGTTCTTAAATTTGGAGAGACATACTTGGTATTTCTGCAGCTGATGTCGAGCCCCGGATCGAACCACACAAACGTTATACTAAATAAGTAAAAACTTGGCTTACCTTTTAAAAGCGGACGCTTTTGTTTGTATGTTCCATCCAAGCCGTTTCACAACTGCAGATGTATACCGTCTCTGATCCCTGTTTTTCAACTCCTGGCAAGCTCGCCAATTATGTAGTAGAAATATTTGACTCAACTGTAGTCAACTCAAAAATATCTCTCAAGAAACTGGAGCTTGTGAATCCAAGAATTAGACTTTATTGCATAATAAAGCCGAGCTTGCTCCATGGAGCAACTGTCTCTCTCTGGCTCAGAAATCTCTTTTATACACACACAAATGCACAGTCATGTTTACATAGCATACAGAGCTACTCCCCTTAAGATAACTGATTAACATCTTTAACTGCCACGCCACTATTATCTTTCAATGTCCAACAACACATGTTGTTTACTCCAAAAGACCATGGGCACTTTTCCATATGGCCTCTTCCCCTTATCTCATTATATTGGTGGCGTGGCTCAGACACTTTGAAAAATAAAATACATACATTCATTAAAGCATGTTTACACATTGTATTGACTATATTCCTTATTTAAACATGAATCTGGATTATAAAATGTCAATCATGTTTATTCTAGTTTACCTTTGGCATCTCCCTACATTTGCCTTAATGATACATAAAATATTCCTATATAACTCGCCCACGTGGAAATTCAGTAAGAGTAATGTATATGCCTATTATATGATGGTCCGACCGCATTCTGTCCCCTATCAACACTTTTTTAAACTTTTGGTGCCAACAAGAATGGGATAAGAAAGAAGTCAAGACGACTAGCTTGATTCAGTCTCCGCCATCTATATCTCACTAGATTAGTATATTTAAGCCTCCATATATCTACTAGTTCTAATGTATCCATGACATTCACAATTTCCTTAAGAGCATGTGGGTGATTGTTTGTGGTGTGATTTCCTTTACGGTCCATTGAGCTATTTAAAACAGTATTATAATCCCCCACCATAATAATATTGTCTTGAATTGCTTGGAGGCTTGATAATTTATTAAAGATATTGTCAAAGAATTGTGGATCATCATTATTTGGTCCGTAAAGGTTAATGAGCCATATCTGTTTATGGTCCAATAACATATTTAAAATAATCCATCTACCTTGCGTATCTATTTTGACAATTTGCACATTCGGATCGAAATTACTATTAATTAATATCATCACCCCTTTTGAATTTCTTTGCCCATGGAAGAAGTATATTCCCCCCCCCCCCCCATTCTTTTTTCCACGCTACTTCATCTCGAATTGTTGAATGAGTTTCCTGTATACAATATATATTATATTCCTTCTCTTTGAGCCATGTAAATATTGTTCTTCTTTTGTTATTATCAGCTAAGCCATTACAATTATAACTGGCTATACTTATTTCACCATACACCATAATGAGATACAAGTTTCAAGTCTATTTATCATTATGTATGTTTGTAAATTTACCGATAAAAAATACCGTAATGATTGAGTGTCCATATAGCTGTACCGTGATATTTGCATTGCTACGGAGTAACCCTTCAATTGTTCTCCACTAATTCCCCCACTAAAGCCCCTCCCCATCCCAAATTGAGCCGTCATCCCAGTGATCAGCATCCCACCCACGTCCCTCCGGATCCCTAAGGCCCCGAGAGGCCAGGACCCATCCATCGAAAACAGCACACAGTGCCACCCACAAAACAGAAGCAGATTAACCGCCAAAAGCATTTCCAATGCTTTCACCTCTATATATATATATATATATATATATATAACTATTTTAAAAAATATATGCATATCCTATTTTCCATCATTATCAATTAATATGCGTAATAATGTCGGCAGTTCACGCGTAGGATTCTAACATATAACCCGGATTGCCATTGTATTACATTTAATTCATTGACAAGCAATTATTATCCTAGCAAATAATTCCTGTGGTCCATCCCATCCCCCCCCCTCCCCCCCAACATCCCCACCCCCCCACAACAGATGCCAGACAAGCACACACGCACATACTCACATACTCCAACACACTCAACCCCCCTCCTCCACAATCCACCATAAAATCAGATACTCAAGGGCTGTTATATCCCAGAGCCCAACTCAAGAAATAACTTAATTTACGAGTGCACGTACAGTTAAAGCTGATTGAGAAAGCATGCAGATTGAGCAGAAATTGATAACAATGTGAGATTTGATTAATCTACTTAATCTATGTCAAGTCCTAGGTGATGGAGATCAGATCCACCCTCTTCACCTGAGACACAAACACTCTGATCCCCTGTTGTAACCATTTTCCCAAGCATCTCCGTTTGACTGACCGCACAACCCTCTGGAGAGCCCTGCAGTTGCGGACAGTACAATTGCCATACCAGGCTTTGATACAGCCTGACAGGATGCTTTCAATGGTGCATCTATAGAAGAACGTGAGGGTCTTAGGGGCCAAGCCACATTTCTTCAGCCTCCTGAGGTTGAAGAGGCCCTGTTGCGCCTTCTTCACCACACAGTCCGTGTGAAGGGACCATTGTGATGTGCACGCCGCGGAACTTGAAGCTTTTGACCCTCTCCACTGTGGCCCTGTCGATATGGATGAGAGCGTGCTCTCTCTGCTGTCTCCTGTAGTCCACGATCGGCTCCTTTGTTTTGTTGATGTTGAGAGAGAGGTTATTTTCCTGGAACCACTCCACCGAAGGCACTCACCTCCTCCCTGTAGGCAACTTGATGATTGAGTTGGAGACGTGCGTGGCCACGCAGTCATGGGTGAACAGGGAGTACAGAAGGGGACTGAGCACGCACCCCTGTGGGGCCATAGAATGTCCAGGGATATGTGTTATGGAAGTCTCTTTTAGGGGCCGATTCAGACTTAAGAAAGGCCTACATTTTCTACGCACGCTTTCCTACACTCTTCCCAGTAGTTGGTATTAAGACTTACTTTATGCAGGGTCGGAACGCAAAGTATGAGGATATGCAATTCAAATTGAGAATAACGACACAGCTATTATAGCCTACTTCACTGTGGAAAAGGGACTACAATGTCCTCATGGAAGCAAACATATGATTTTCTGTTTGCTTCCATATGACTGGTTTCACATTCATCTATGAATAATCATCTAAAACTATTGCTATTTGTAAATACAACCTCCTTCTCCAAATGGATTACTCATTTACCTATCAATTTATACATTACGTTACATAGAGAATGTTATTTATATCAGAAATAGTAGATGAATCGACAGGTGCTCAACCTTCATGTTTTCCTCGCGTGTAAAGGTGGTGGAATTACGAGGCAATTTAGTCAAGGTTAGAATACGGCGTATCTGTAAACACATCTCTGCCACACCTCCATTTCTATGATCTACACCCCAAACAAATACTGCTATAGCTGGCTGTCACATGCAATTCCTCATGCTTAAATTCAAGGTCAGAATACGCGTAGAGAGAAAAGTGCATAAATAGATAATAAAGTTCCATTTTCACACGTGAGCAGAGCAGAGTCTATCAATTGATCAGTATGCATCAGGTACACTCACACCGGGGAGGTAAAGCTTGGCTCACTGCAACAGTAAATGTACTATAGCAGGCATATAGACCACACATATCTGCCCTGCCTGGCCTCCTAGTGGAATCCTTAGCTGGACCAGGTCACAGAGTGATGGATTCTGGGTGCAGTGTTGTTTCATCTGCCCCCAGCTGTTCCAGGGTTCACCTTGGCCTGGCTGCAGGGGCAAAACAGAGAGAAATAGTTTTTCACTCTTTATGACAAACACAATGTATTTACTGCATTGAAGCTGGAGTCATTCACTGGTGTTATAAACTCGCCATACTCTGGTTCTGTTTGAACTGAAATAGTCTGAATTCGTACATGGTTTTCTTGAATGTGGGCGCCAGAGCATGTGATGGTGTATTCCTATGACACATTACTGTGTCTGATATTAAATAGGTCTGTTTTTAAAGGAGGTGGTGGAACGGGGTTAGGGAGTGCAGGATGGATGTACTGTCATCATGGTTTACATTAGTTATGCTGTATGCTCGTGTATTGTTCTCTGCTTTTCTCACTGAGTCGTGGTGGTTGGGGGTCAGTTAGAGGGCTCAACAATTCTCCCTCTTCTCCAGATCACATACTACTCCAGATCACATACTACTCCAGATCACATACTACTCCAGATCACAAAGAACTTAAGTCTCACTAAGTCCTAATGCTCATTCTACCTCTGTTAGATGTGATGTAGACGTCCAAAAGCAAATAGAAAAAGGGCCAAATGGCTTCTCTGCAAATGGTTCAAAATGCAACCGTTAAGTAGAATCTAAGTTACATCTGAAGACATCTTTGTTTCTTAATAACAAAAAGGAAAATAAAAATGTATTCCCAACAATGCAGTGCAGTCACATTAGTGTTGCACTCCCAGCCAGTACTGTAATAAATTCCCTGCATACGAAATGCAGTCTTTTTTGCCGTAAGTGAAAAATGTCACCTACAATGTTTTATGAAGAGGTTACTGCATGTGTGTTCTGTTTTCTGCCTCTGCCAATCAAAGTGGATTATACAACATGGGCAAGACAGTCACTACATGAGAAGAGTGAAGAAAGACAAAGACTTGGTTCCAGAGGTCTGTATGTTGCTGAGTATTCCTGTCCACACCAAGCAGACACCTGCCAATCACGACTGACAGCTGAGCCTCAGGATGTCAAACCTAGAGCCCTCAGTCTCAAAGTACGTGTGGATCAATATCACTTTGTCATGATAATATTTCTGAAATAATTTGCCTATATGGATCATTATATGTTATGATATGTCATGATCTGATGCTGCATGGTTACTGTGTGCCTTCTTATACTGAAATGTTAAAAGATATTGGCATCTATAGAGAGACTATGCTCTTAACGCTAGCACTGCAAACACTCAATCTTTGAGTGAAGGATTTTCTTTTACTTTATTGAAGAATAGCTTTACCATTATATCTGAACTGTGAATGGTGCCAGTCAAAGTTAAAATACTTTTATCTTCCCTGGCTGAAGAATAAAACTCCAACATGAAACACCTTCATGAGGGAATTGCAAAGGATGATGGGATTGCAAAGTGATTTACTTGTAAGTTCCCGTACCTATATCCATTATTACAAAGGGCTAGGTGGAGTTATTACCATATTGCTTACCCCACACCTATCCATTACAATCTGCAAGGGGAGTCCTCAAGGGGCAGAGGCATATTTTCAGAATAACGGAATAGAATCTAAGCCATTTATTTTTATTTTAGTAAGATGAGTGGGCCAGTGCTGGCTATCAGCTAGCTGATGCTCATAAACAAGCAGCTTATGTTTTTCTCCCTCCTTGCTCACCCTCTCCTACCCAGGAGGCCCTGAGTTGTTCCGACCAGACTTCATCAGCCGCTCCCAGAGCAGAGTGAGGAGGCTGGAACAGAGGGCCAGGCGGAGGAGAGCCCAGACCTGATGCAGGGCCTCTGGGAGGAGAAGGGAATGCAGTGGAGAAACTGCACCAAGCCCCACCCGCTCAGTGGTGCGGTGATGGAATGTGTCTGTCATATTAGTACGAGCATACTGTTTAGTGGTTTCTTAATCCTTGTCCGGTGGGACAGCTTTGCTCTCTGCTGGTCATTATCAAGTACTGCAGCTCAGTTTTAGAGCGGTCTGTTTAAATCCAACTCCACAACCCAAATATACTGAACAAAATATGAACGCAACATGCAACAATTTCAAAGATTTTACTGAGTTACAGTTCATATAAGGAAATCAGTCAATTTAAATAAATAAATGAGGCCCTAATCTATGGATTTCACATGACTGGGAATACAGATATGCATCTGTTGGTCACAGATACCTTACAAAAAAAGGTAGGGGCGTGGATCAGAAACCCAGTCAGTATCTGGTGTGACCACCATTTTCCTCATACAACGCGACATATCTCCTTCGCATAGAGTTGATCAGGCTGTTGATTGTGGCCTGTGGAATGTTGTCCCACTCCTCTTCAATGGCTGTGCGAAGTTGCTGGATATTGGCGGGAACTGGAACACGCTGTCATACACGTCGATCGAGAGCACTCCAAACATGCTCAATGGGTGACATGTCTGGTGAGTATGCAGGACATGGAAGAACTGGGACATTTTCAGCTTCCAGGAATTGTGTATAGATTCTTGCGACATGGGGCCATGCATTATCATGCTGAAACATGAGGTGATGGCGGCGGATAAATGGCACGACCATTTGCCTCAGGATTTCGTTACGGTATCTCTGTGTATTCAAATTGCCATTGAGAAAATGCAATTATGTTCGTTGTCCGTAGCTTATGCCTGCCTATACCATAACCCCACGGCCACCATGGGGCACTCTGTTCACAACGTTGACATCAGCAAACCGTGGTCTGCGGTTGTGAGTCTGGTTGGATGTACTGCCAAATTCTCTAAAACGACATTTAAGGCGACTTATTGTAGAGAAATTAACATTAAATTCTCTGGCAACAGCTCTGGTGGACATTCCTGCAGTCAGAATGCTAATTGCACGCTCCCTCAAAACTAGAGACATTTGTGGCATTGTGTTGTGTGACAAAACTGTACATTTTAGAGTGGCCTTTTATTGTCACCAGCACAAGGTGCACCTGTGTAATGATCATGCTGTTTAATCAGCTTCTTGATTATGCCACACCTGTCAGGTAGATGGATTGTCTTAGCAAAGGAGAAATTCTCACTAACAGGGATGTAAACAAATGTGTGCACAGAATTATTATTTTTTTTTTTTTATTTATTTATTTATTTATTTTTTGGGGGGGATGGATCAGCTTAATATTGCAGATAGATTGTATCTTCTATCAATGTAATTGTCTGCATCACTTCCAATCCCCCATGTTTTTTTTTTTTTTTTTATATATATATTCCCCTTTATTACTTTTCAACCCCACCATCCTTTCCCTACTTGGAGTAAATTAGTGAACAACAACGCCCAGGCCTCTACTTCCGGTCTATACTTACTATCTACACCTTATGGACAGAGTTAATTTTACAATAATTCTATATCTATATATATATATATATATATATATATATATATATATATATATATATATATATATATATATATATCTATATATATATATATATTTATTTTTTTGCTCCTGAACTTCTTCTACTCTCAACCTCTCCGATCATTTTCATGATGTCCATCCGGTTTGCTTCTAAATGCCATATCTTTCTAACTGTGCTCTTTCCCAAAAGCTCCCAACATACAACCTATATACTTATTATGGACACAGTATGCTTACATTATTAGCTATCTTTGTTATTATTTGTTGTTATTTGTTATTAGTCCCATCCTTCAACTCTATTCAATACCTCCCATCTATCTCTTAACACCATCCATATAGGATTTCTATTTGCCATATATATTTCAACCATACTGTGATGTTTTACAAAAGTTCTGAACCTTTCTATTCTCATTGCTTCTACAGATTGTGAATTAAAAATAAACATTTTTGCTAAAAGTATTATTATATTATTGATTGATTGACTATGACTTTTCAGATCACCCAGTAATGCTATCTGCAAGGTTAGTTCCAGGTAAATATTGCAATCCTTTAGCCATTCCTGGACCTGTGTCCAAAAACAAGCTACAAATGGACAGAACCAAAACAAATGATCTAATGATTCTATCTCTTCACAGCAAAATCTGCAGAGCTGGGAAGATTGTATCCCCCATATAAATAACATTCTATTGGTAGCAAGAATTTTATATAATAATTTAAATTGAAAGATTCTAATTTTTGAATCCGGTGTCGTTTTGCGTGTCAGTTCATAAACACTATGCCATGGGATCGGTACGTCAAAGATCTCTTCCCAACTATTTTGCAATCTATATGGGACTGCTGTCAATCCTTTGGTCCTTAAGTGAAACTGATATACTTTTTTATTTATCACAGTTTTCCTTTTTATTTATCACACTTTAAATGTTGTGTTTATATTTTTGTTCTGTGTAGTTATTATTGATGAATTACATAGATTTACCTTTAGACGCTATCATGTTTTTTTCATGTCTTATACAATATGAAATTGCTACAGTACTAATGATACACACTTTTATCAGGGTAAGAACGCCACATACTACAGAATGTTAGACATTTGCTTTCCCGATATGACAGTAAAATACAGTATAGACTAGTCTCGCCAAAATCCTTGGCGCTATGACAGTGAAGTAATTGTCTAGCATCACCTTAACTCTGGCTTCTCTCTCCGACTCCTGCTTAGCCTTTTATGAGTGTAATGATGCAGGCTAAATATAGAGCCCATATACACATCTTAATTATGCAGTGAAAGCAGGGAAGTTCAAGGCCTACCGCGGTACTGCAGGCATTGTTTGCAGAAAACAGGATCCCCCATTATATTGAATGGAAAATGTCAATCTTCATGTAAAGAAAACATATGTAATTGAACTGATTATTTTTTAATCGCACACAGAAGAAGTTATAAGGATAATTGAGTTGCTAATGGCAGCCTGCTGTATCCCGGTTGGCCTTCCGATTTAGTTACTCGATAAGAGGGAGCAGCACTGAGCTAGACTGCAAAGTCACTTCTTGGAGTTCAAACTGTGCATGTTATGTCGCCAACTTAACCAACTTCATTTGGTGTGTGTGTGTATTCCTGATGGACGCTTGTGTGTTTCCCAGATAACCTTTTCAAACCCAGAGAGAGTGCCATATCAGGCAAAGAGATGCAGCTGCGCTCCAGATGGTAAGTTCACAAACAGAGCTGTACTGTGACATGTCAGTCTCTTACCTGCCTCTGTTTTACACATACACACACACGCTGTGGATGTCAGACAGCCGAACATCTATCTTGATTGGAGATATGAACTACCTTCTGTATCCCGTTATCATGAGTTTCTTTACTCTATGTCTTATCTGATTAGGCACACCTCATCAGAGAATAGTTGCCTATTGTCATGTTTTTATCTGACTGGGTTGATCTGGGAACAAATTGACTATTTGTGTGAGTGAAAAGGGAGCCTGTGTGAGGTTGGTTTTATCAGTGGATCCAGGTTTGCCGATTGTGGGTCTGGGCAGTTATAGCTTCCTTTCTACGGTGACGATTTTCTGGGAATAACTGAGTCGCCCCTGGCCTGCTAATGCTAGAAGATTCCCTTTCACAACCTTAACCCACCACATCTGAATTTCCCTCTTTACTTATGTAGGATTTACAACAAGCTCCCTGAGGTCAGTAGGAGGAAAAAAGGAGAGTGGTATCGCAGACCAACAGATTGTGGGCACAGCTTTTTAAAAAGGTATGTTCGGTTGGTGCTGGGACTTTGTGACACAGCATAGTTTTCCTACTCTAGTAACTAAAGTGTTGAAGAAGACTGCTTGGACCAGCGTTATGAGTGCACTTGGAGGCATTCAATGTGCTTAACACAAGGAAGGTTAACAAGGTTATAAAATCAGAACAAAGTATGCAATATTGCAATAGGTTAGTAATAATAGTCTTACATTAGATATTTTCTGAGATAGTTAGATGAGGTGCCATTTGAAATACAGTATAATTCTCCAAGAAAGATGTATGAAAATTTTCACCTTGCTCGTTTTACAATCTATGCCCAGCAGAGGCTGCTGTTTGACTTCTTAATATAATTTGTTATCTGTCATCGAAATGTCTTTATAATCAATATCTTTGCACTGGTGTGATGTATTCATGTTTCACAGTTGCTTTAGTGAAATCAGTTTTCATCCAGGTATTGCTGTGAAGACATGTCATTTGGAATGGCTGATGGCGGTTCTGTCCGTAAATGTTGTCCTAAAGTTTTCTTTTGTCACTGGGCTTTGTGATTGTAAAAGTTCCTGACTGGTAGCTCTCTGGACACCCAAGGACACCCAATGACATCCTTGGATTAACACTGATTTGGTGTGTAGTGGTCCTTGATGATTGGAGAGCAAGTTGTCATAAACTCATATAAGCTGTCAAATATATTCTGGTTCACCCATAACCTTCACTCGAATTCCCATTACACCAAAACCAGGATGGACATTGATGGGCTTGATATCTGTCAGGTGTACAGTGTAACAAGTAGAATGAGGAGAAATTTCAAATTTATTTGAAGATAAGATTTGGATCCCCGTATATGTCTGGGGTTTCCTTTAGCTAGATTGCCAAGGTGGTTTGAAGGTGACTGGGTTGTCTCATTCAGTGTTACTCAAATGGAATGAAATGCATGGTAGCACCCAGTAAAGATTGAGACAGAGCCAAACTCTTACAAATCCCACTCGATAAAACGCCAAGGGGGCGCAAAGTTCAAACACTCCACTCAGGAGTGTCAAGTGTTGTACATGGTGGACTCTCATGGACAGACCTGTGTTCTACTGTATACTAGATGCTGTGTGTGTGTGTATGTGTGTACACGTGTGTGTGGAAATATAATCAATCTATTAAATGTGTTTTAGCAGGGACCAAATACTCTGTGTGTGGCATTTCCTTATGGCTGGTTATCAAATAAAATAAAATTGTATTGGTCGCATACACACATTTAGCAGAAGTTATTGCGGGTGTAGCGATGTTTTATTGAGGGAGTAGCGGGTGTAGCTTGTATTCCTAGCTCCAACAGTACAGTAATATCTAACAATACTCAACAATACACACAAATCTAAAAGTAAAAGAATGGAATTTAGAAATATTAGGACGAGCAATGGTGGAGTCCGGAGTGTGTATATACACTACATGACCAAAAGTATGTGGACACCTGCTCGTTGAACATCTCCACTCTTCTGGGAAGGCTTTCCACTAGATGTTGGAACATTGCTGCGGGGACTTGCTTTAATTCAGCCACAAGAGCATTACTGAGTCAGCTTTCCAATTCATCCCAAAGATGTCCGATGGGGTTGAGGTCAGGGCTCTGTGCAGGCCAGTCAAATTCTTCCACACACCCATCGCGACAAACCATTTCTAAATGGACCTCGCTTTGTGCACAGGGGCATTGTCATGCTGAAACAGGAAAGGGCCTTCCCCAAACTGTTGCCACAAAGTTGGAATCCCAGAATCGTCTAGAATGTCATTGTATGCTGTAGCATTAAGATTTGCCTTCACTGGAACTAAGGGGCCTAGCCCGAACCATGAAAAACAGTCCCTGACCATTATTCCTTCTCCACCAAACTTTACAGTTGCGCATGGTGATCTTAGGCTTGTGTGCGGCTGCTCGGTCATGGAAACCCATTTCATGAAGCTCCCGATGAACAGTTCCAAAGGCAGTTTGGAACTCGGTAGTGAGTGTTGCAACCGAGGACAGACGATTTTTACGTGTTACATGCTTCAGCACTCGCCGGTCCTGTTCTATGAGCTTGTGTGGAGTACCACTTCGCGGCTGAGCCGTTGTTGCTCCTAGACATTTCCACTTCACAACAACAGCACTTACAGTTGACCGGGACAGCTCTACCAATGCAGAAATTTGACGAACTAACTTGTTGGAAAGCTGGCATCCTCTGACAGTGCCACGTTGAAAGTCACTGAGCTCTTCAGTAATGCCATTCTGCTACCAATGTTTGTCTATGGAAATTGCATGGCTGTGTGCTAAATTTTATACACCTGTCAGCAAAGGGTGTGGCTGATATTGCCGAATCCACTAATTTGAAGGGGTGTCCATATATGCATTCGGAAAGTACTCAGATTCCTTGACTTTTTCCACATTTTGTTACGTTACAGCCTTATTCTAAAATTGATTAAATCATTTTATTTCCTCATCTATCTACACACAATACCCCATAATGACAAAGTGAAAACTGATTTTTAGAATGCTTTGCAAATTTATTTACAAAAATTAAAAAATTAAACCTTATTTACATAAGTATTCAGACCCTTTGCTATGAGACTCGAAATTGAGCTCAGGTGCATCCTGTTTCCATTGATCATCCTTGAGATGTTTCTATAACTTGATTGGAGTCCACCTTTGGCAAATTCAATTGATTGGACATGATTTGGAAAGGCACACACCTGTCTATATAAGGTCCCACAGTTGACAGTGCATGTCAGAGCAAAAAACAAGCCATGAGGTTGAAGGAATTGTCCATTGAGCACCGAGACAGGATTGTGTCGAGGCACAGATCTGGGGAAGGGTACCAAAAAATGTCTGTAGCATTGAAGGTCCCCAAGAACACAGTGGCCTCATTCTTAAATGGAAGTAGTTTGGAACCACCAAGACTCATCCTAGAGCTGGCCACCCGGCCAAACTGAGCAATCGGGGGAGAAAGGCCTTGGTCAAGGAGGTGACCAAGAACCTGATGGTCACTCTGACAGAGCTCTAGGGTTCCTCTGGGTTCCAGAAGGACAACCATCTCTGCAGCACTCCACCAATCGGGCCTTCATGGTAGAGTGGCCAGACGGAAGCCACTCCTCAGTAAAAGGAACATGACAGCCCGCTTGGAGTTTGCCAAAAGGCACCTAAAGATTCTCAGACCATGAGAAACAAGATTATCTGGTCTGATGAAACCAAGATACTTTGGCCTGAATACCAAGAGTCACGTCTGGAGGAAACCTGGCACCATCCCTACGGTGAAGCATGATGGTGGCAGCATCATGCTGTGGGGATGTTTTTCAGTAGCAGGGACTGGGAGACTAGTCAGGATCGAGGGAAAGATGAACAGAGCAAAGTACAGAGAGATCCTTGATGAAAACCTGCTCCAGTGTGCTCAGGACCTCAGACCGGGGAGAAGGTTCACCTTCCAACAGGACAACAACCATAAGCACACAACCAAGATAACGCAGGAGTGGCTTCGGGACAAGTCTCTGAATGTCCTTGAGTGGCCCAGCCAGAGCCCGGACTTGAACCCGATCGAACATCTCTGGAGAGACCTGAAAATAACTGTGTAGTGACGCTCCCCATCCACCTGACAGAGCTTAAGAGGATCTGCAGAGAAGAATGGGAGAAACTTCCCAAATACAGGTGTGCCAAGCTTGTAGCGTCATACCCAAGAAGACTCAATGCTGTAATCGCTGCCAAAGGTGCTTCAACAAAGTACTGAGTAAATGGTCTGAATACTTATGTAAATGTGATATTTTGCAAAAATGTCTAAAAACCTGTTTTTGCTTCGTTATTATGGGGTATTGTGTATAGATTGATGAGGGGAAAAAACAATTGAATACATTATTGAATAAGGCTGTAACTTAACAAATTGTGAAAAAAGTCAAGGGGTCTGAATACTTTCCGAAGGCACTGTACATATGAAATGGGTAAAACAGTGTGTAAACATTATTAAAGTGACGAGTGTTCCATTATTGAAGTGAACAGTGTTCCATGTCTAGTGTTCCATATCGAGAACTGTGAAGAATCACACACACAGGTACAAACACACACATACAAACACACGTAACATACACACTATACACACACGTACACCTGGATTGAGTGTTGTAATAGAGTAGTGGCCGGAGGGCACACACTTAATGTATTGTGAAATCTGTAAAAATATATATATATATTTTAATGTTTAATATGTTTTATTATAATGTATATTACTGCCTTAATATTTGCTGGACCCCAGGAAGAGTAGCTGCTGCCTTGGCAGCAGCTAATGGGGAGTCATAATAAATACAAAAACAAATGGGGCAGCAGCCTCTAAGGTGCAGGCATGAGTAACCGGGTGGTAGCCGGCTAGTGACAGTGACTAAGTTCAGGATAGGGTACTGGGTGGAGGCCGGCTAGTGATGACTATTTAACAGTCTGATGGCCTTGAGATAGAAGCTGTTTTTCAGTCTCTCGGTCCCAGCATTGATGCACCTGTACTGAACTCGCCTTCTGGATGATAGCGGGGTGAACAGGTTGTGATTTGGGTGGCTGAGGTCCTTGATGATCTTTTTGGCCTTCCTGTGACACCGGGTACTGTAGATGTCCTGAAGGGCAGGCAGTGTGCTCCCGGTGATGTGTTGGGCTGACCGTACCACCCTATGGAGAGCCCTGTGGTTGCGGAAGGTGCAGTTGCCGTACCAGGTGGTGATACAGCCTGACAGGATGCTCTCAATGGTGCATCTGTAAAAGTTTGTGAGGGTCATAGGGGCCAAGCTAAATTTCTTCAACCTCCTGAGGTTGAAGAGGTGCTGTTGCGCCTTCTTCACCACATTGTCTGTGTGGGTGGACCATTTCAGATTGTCAGTGATGTGTACCCCCGGGGAACCTGAAGCTTTTCACCTTCTCCACTGCGGCCCTGTCATTGTGGATGGGGGCATGCTCCCTCTGCTGTCTCCTGAACTCCACTATCAGCTCCTTCGTTTTGTTGACATTGAGGGAGATGTTATTTACCTGGCACCACTCCACCAGGGCCCTCACCTCCTCCCTGTCGGCTGTCTCGTCGTTGTTGGTAATCAGGCTACCCTGTGTTGAGGATCAGCATAGTGGAGGTGTTGTTGCCTACCTTCACCACCTAGGGGCAGCCCATCAGGAAGTCCAGGACGCAGTTGCACAGGGCGGGGTACAGACCCAGGGCCCCAAGCTTAATGATGAGCCTGGAGGGTACTATGGTGTTGAAGGCTGAGCTGTAGTCAATGAAAAGCATTCTTGCATAGGTATTCCTCTTGTCCAGATGGGATAGAGCAGTGTGCAGTGAGATGGCGATTGCATCATCAGTGGATCTATTGGGGTGGTATGCGAATTGCAGTGGGTCTAGGGTGTTGGGTAAGGTGGAGGTGATATGATCCTTAATTAGCCTCTCAAAGCACTTCATGATGACAGAAGTGAGTGCTACGGGGCGATAGTCATTTAGTTCAGTTACCTTCACTTTCTTGGGTACAGAAACAATGGTGGACATCTTGAAGCATGTGGGGACAGCAGACTGGGATAGCGAGAGATTGAATATGTCCGTAAACACTCCAGTCAGCTGGTCTGCGCATGCTCTGAGGACGCAGCTAGGGATGCTGTCTGGGCAGGCAGACATGCGAGGGTTAACACGCTTAAATGTCTTACTCACGTTGGCCACGGAGAACGAGAGCTCACAGTCCTCAGGAGTGGCCCGTGTCAGCAGCAATGTGTTATTCTCAAAGCGGGTGAAGAAGGTGTTTAGCTTGTCCGGGAACAGGACGTCGATGTCCGCGACGTGGCTGGTTTTCCCTTTATAATCTGTGGTTACTCTCTGTTATGGCACCTGATCCTTCCGCCTCTCATTTTTTATTACATCCAGATGTATACTGATTGTCTGAAATGTTGACGCATCATTTCAGGTCAGTAGTATGCTGGTCCAGGAGCAAAACGTTGATAAATTCAGTTGTCAATTCAGGGACTACATGAAATGAAAAATCCTCACAGAAAACAATAAGCAATTTTCAATTTATTAGGGGAATTTTGTTTTTACTTCCGGAAGAGTCTGTTTGCAAAGCCTAGGACATAGAAGGGCATCTTTATTAAATGATAAAATAGTGAGATTGCTCCAGTATAAGAGGAGAGCATTGTGGGCTGTTTGGCCAGATAGCAGGTTCTATTTATTCCCCCACTGGAATTTCTCAGGAGACAGACAGTTGATGGAAGTGAAAGCCAATTTAAAGGGTTGAATCTGTCCCATTTGAACTACAGCTGCTTTTAGAAGATTGAAGGAACAGCTAGCCGAGGATTTGTGTATTTGCCTGTCTTTGATTTCTAATTGCTTTGTTGTTTTGCAGAAACTTCTCGACCAGATCCTGCAGAGATGAATGAGGACAAACCTGAGTTATTCTGTCACGGTTTCGGCCGAGGCTGCTCCTCCTCCTTGTTCGGGCAGGTTTCGGCGATCGTCGTCCCCGGAGTACTAGCTGCCACCGATCTATGTTTCATGTTCGTTTGGTTTTGTCTTGATGTTGTACACCTGTGTCTAGTTAGTCCTCATTAGTGTCCTATTTAGTTCTCGTTGTGTGTGTATGGTGTTGTGTGTGATTGCTCTTCTGTTTGGTGTTCTGAGCTATGTACTTCCCTCCGTTGTTTGGAGAGGTTTTCGCACATGTTAGTGCGCCTTTTGTTTGACGCCTGTGTGCGCCTTTATTTCGCCTCCGGGCTTATTGTGCTCGTGTACTACGTGAATAATTCACTAAAGTCTTTTGGACTTAGCTTCTGCGTCCTGCGCTTGATTCCTGCACCACACCCACCTTCAGCACCCCTGACAGAATCACACACCATTAAGAATGGAATCAGCAGGAGCAACAGTCACGCCTGAGTCGCTGGAGGAGCATGTCCGCGGCCAGGATGACCAGATCAGACAACTGGGGACCGCTCTACAGGACGTCATCAACACCCTGCACCGATGGGAGTCCAGAGGGGTACCCACACCTCCACCTACCCTGCCACCCCCATCGGCCGGTCCACCAGTCCCAGGTCCGGAACCCAGTGGGATTCGGCTCTCGCTCCCGAGGGCGTATGACGGAACAGCTGCCGGGTGTCAGGGGTTCCTCCTGCAGGTGGAGCTCTACCTGGCCACTGTACACCCGGTGCCCTCAGGACACGAGAGCGTTTCCGCCCTCATCTCCTGTCTCACGGGCAAGGCGTTGGAATGGGCCAACGCCGAGTGGAGGAGGATGGACGCCACCACCATCTCCTACGCCGAGTTCTCCCGTCGCTTCAAGGCCGTGTTCGACCATCCACCTGAGGGCAAAGCGGCGGGGGAGCGTCTATTCCACCTGAGACAGGGGAGGAGGAGCGCACAGGCGTTCGCGCTGGAATTCCGGACTCTAGCGGCAGACGCAGGGTGGAATGAACGGGCCCTCATCGACCATTTTCGATGTAGCCTACGGGAGGACGTTCAACGTGAGTTGGCCTGCAGGGACACCAATTTCACCTTCGACCAGTTGGTCGATATGTCCATCCGCCTGGACACCCTGCTGGCCACCCGTGGACGTCCCGAATGGGGTCCGTCCATTCCACCCTCCGGCACCTCCGAGCCGAGCCCTATGGAGCTCGGGGGTGCTGGCGCTAGAGAAAGGAGGAGGAGGAGCCCGAGGGGGCCTGTCCCCTGCACCAAGTGCGGTCGTGGAGGGCACACTGCGGCCAGGTGCTGGGGAGGGTTCCCCGAGGGAGGAGACAACAGGCCACGCACTGGGGAGCCTTCCCAGGTGAGTAGACGCCCCACGTACCCAGAGCTCTCTGTTGCGCACTTTTGTATACCTGTTTGTTTTCCACAGGTTGCACCTCATTCCCAGCATAAGGCGCTAGTAGATTCAGGCGCAGCTGGGAATTTTGTTGATCGGAAGTTTTGTTTAGATTTAGGGATCCCTCTCCTGCCTGTTGACAAGCCTTTTCCCGTTCATGCTTTAGATAGCCGCCCGTTGGGGTCGGGGTTGATTAGGGAAGTCACAGCGCAACTTAGGATGTGTGCGCAGGGGGGTCATGAGGAAACTATACAGTTGTATCTGATCGACTCTCCTGCGTATCCGGTGGTGCTGGGAATTCCCTGGTTAAGCACCCATAACCCTGCTATTTCGTGGCAACAGAGGGCTCTCAATGGGTGGTCTGCTCAGTGTGAGGGGCGATGTCTGGGTGTTTCCATAGGGGCGACTTCGGTGGAAAGTCCAAACCAAGTGCCCGCACTGCACACTCCGCCTGAATATGGGGATTTAGCTCTCGTGTTTAGTAAAGCTAGGGCGACGCAGTTGCCTCCTCATAGACAGGGGGATTGTGCGATTGATCTCCAGGCAGGAGCAGCGCTCCCACGGAGCCACGTGTATCCTTTGTCTCAAGAGGAGAGAAAAGCTATGGAAACTTGCCCTCCACTTCTCCCGCCTCCTCGAGCTTCTTTTTTGTGAAGAAAAAAGATGGAGGGTTGCGCCCGTGCATTGATTACCGTGGTCTCAATCAGATTACTGTGAAATACAGTTATCCACTCCCTCTGATTGTGACCATGACGGAGTCATTGCATGGAGCGCGGTTTTTCACAAAACTGGATCTCAGGAGCGCGTATAACTTGGTGCGCATTAGGGAGGGCGACGAATGGAAAACAGCGTTTAGTACCACGTCAGGTCATTTCGAGTATCTCGTCATGCCATATGGGTTGATGAATGCTCCATCAGTCTTCCAATCCTTTGTAGATGAGATTTTCCAGGATATGCAGGGGCAAGGGGTGGTCGTGTACATTGATGACATTCTAGTGTACTCGTCTACCCGAGCCGAGCATATAGCCCTGGTGCGTTGTGTATTGAGGAGGCTGTTGGAGCACGACCTATATGTCAAGGCAGAGAAATGTTTGTTTTTCCAGGAGTCGGTCTCCTTTTTGGGTTATCGGTTGTCCGCGTCAGGGGTGAGAATGGAGGTAGATCGTGTGTCAGCTGTGCGTAATTGGCAAATCCCAACCACTGTCAAAGAGGTGCAGCAGTTCTTGGGCTTTGCGAATTACTACCGGAGGTTTATCCGGGGTTTTGGACAGGTGGCAACTCCCATCACGTCCCTTCTGAAAGGGGGCCCGGTGCGCCTGCAGTGGTCAGCTGATGCGAACAGGGCCTTTAGGAGACTGAAGGACCTGTTTACGTCGACTCCGGTGCTGGCGCATCCGGACCCCGCATTACCCTTTCAGGTCGAGGTAGACGCGTCTGAGGCCGGTATAGGGGCCGCACTCTCTCAACGGTCCGGCACGCCACCTAAACTCCGCCCCTGTGCTTTTTACTCTAAAAAGCTCAGCCCGGCGGAGCAAAATTATGACGTCATGGACAGGGAGCTGTTAGCTGTAGTTCAGGCCCTTAAGGTGTGGAGGCATTGGCTTGAGGGGGCTCAACACCCTTTCCTCATTTTGACTGACCATCGGAACCTGGAGTACATCCGGGCAGCGAGGAGACTGAACCCTCGCCAGGCTCGATGGAGTATGTTTCTCGCCAGGTTCGTATTTAAAATCACGTACATCCCTGGGTCCCAGAATGGTAAGGCAGATGCGCTGTCCCGGCGGTATGACACGGAGGAGAGGTCCGTTGAGCCTACTCCCATACTACCGGAGTCTTGTCTTGTGGCACCGGTGGTGTGGGAGGTCGATGCTGAAATCGAGCGAGCGTTGCGTACCGACCCCAGCCCTCCACAGTGTCCTGTGGGTCGGAAGTACGTTCCGCTCGAGATTCGGGATCGACTCATTTACTGGGCTCACACGTCACCCTCCTCTGGACATCCGGGTATTGGCCGGACAGTGCATTGTCTTAGCACTAAATACTGGTGGCCCACGTTAGCCAGGGATGTGAGGGTTTATGTCTCCTCCTGCTTGGTGTGCGCCCAGTGTAAGGTGCCCAGACACCTGCCCAGGGGTAAGTTACAACCCCTGCCCGTTCCACAACGATCATGGTCCCACCTCTCGGTGGATTTTGTGACAGACCTTCCCCTCTCTCAGGGGAATACCACCATCCTGGTCGTTGTGGACCGGTTCTCTAAGGCCTGTCATCTTCTCCCTATGTCGGGTCTTCCTACTGCCCTACAAACCGCAGAGGCACTATTTACCCACGTCTTCCGGCATTACGGGGTACCCGAGGATATAGTGTCTGATCGAGGCCCCCAGTTTACCTCCCGAGTATGGAGAGCGTTCATGGAGCGTTTGGGGGTCTCGGTGGGCAGGTTTCGGCGGTCGTCGTCCCCGGAGTACTAGCTGCCACCGATCTATGTTTCATGTTCGTTTGGTTTTGTCTTGATGTTGTACACCTGTGTCTAGTTAGTCCTCATTAGTGTCCTATTTAGTTCTCGTTGTGTGTGTATGGTGTTGTGTGTGATTGCTCTTCTGTTTGGTGTTCTGAGCTACGTACTTCCCTCCGTTGTTTGGAGAGGTTTTCGCACATGTTAGTGCGCCTTTTGTTTGACGCCTGTGTGCGCCTTTATTTCGCCTCCGGGCTTATTGTGCTCGTGTACTACGTGAATAATTCACTAAAGTCTTTTGGACTTAGCTTCTGCGTCCTGCGCTTGATTCCTGCACCACACCCACCTTCAGCATCCCTGACATATTCACTGCTAAAACTTCAACTCACTTAGTTCACTCTCATCCTCCTAGGATTCATGACCTTATACATGCTCACTTAATATTCAATGCTATGTAACTACTGGGTAAAAAATGAACATTTATTTAAATGTATAACAAAAAAGCTGTAAAAAGAGGTGGATGGGCCAAAACATTTTTTTTAAATATATAAATATTTGATGTCAATTGTCGTTGCTATACCTACAGTATACCTTGATATATGCACATAAAATGTTTTTTAAAATAAGAAAAAAAGCACTCGAACATCTTGCGAATAATGCAGTTGCTTTAAAAAAGAAAAAGAAAAACCTGCACACTACTCTTGCTCGTATCACAATTTTGAGTCAAACGTACGTGTTGGCAGCCTTTTGGCCTTTTTTATATCCACATTAATTTCATCATATTAAAAAGACTATCCAAGCTCCTGACATGATCACTTACAGTGTATACATCTGAGAGAGGAATGAACTGGAATGATTGTTGTACTCTCCATTCAGACTGAAATGTATTAACTTTATAATGGTCATGGAATTGGCAGGGTTGAATCATACTATTCTGTATCGAGCTACATTATACGTGTACAGTCTGAAGGCCAGGGCCATGAAGTATTGTGGAAACCTGCAGGGATAATTGAGGTTCTGTAAAGATGGCATACACTGCCCACTCCGGTCCTCATACCTTGAAAATATCCACCTCAGTTGACATACTGTAACTGAAATTTTCAACTAAAGCAAATTCAAGTTTTTCTATAAGAAATATTTTATATTCAGCCAGCTAGAGACCAATTTACACTGCTGCAGAGTTAGTCATAGCCACGTTTTTAATTAGATATGACATTCTCAGTAGAAAATCATTGAAAGATTAATGTTGTAGGCCTATAAGGCATTGGATGTTGAAATATAGGCTACTGTGAGAGCAACGAAATGATTGGGTTTATCTGCAAATGTATATGTTTTGGCTTTCTATCACTGAATGATTTAATGCTTATAGTAAAGCTGTCCATCAAAATTCAATAAACTTTTAATTTAATACTTCTCCCTCCAATGGTATTTCCGAGTTAAAATGTGTTGCGTCGGAACATTGGTGCAGACAAAAGCATCTTAACTTGTCATTCATCTGTGTCTGAGATGTGGAGAGCTGAGAGAGAGTCAGCCGTCATTGACTTCAGGTCAGCATTGGGCTTGTGGACCCTCCCATCCGGAACGCTGAAATTCCCAGCTAATGGAACTCAGGAGACAGGGAGCGTCTGTGAAAGAGCCCTTTGTCGTGGAGGTCTTTGACGACAAACCCAGAAGATGACATCGTAATCAGAGCTGAGACATCAGAGTAAAGCCAGGGACTTCAGACTCCAATAGCTTGTAAACGTGACTGACATGACAGACATAAACAGGATCGGTGTTCATGGGTATGGAGACGGTATTGGAACATGCAGGGAAAAGCATTAAAGCAATCTCCATGGTTAGGGGGTAGTGTAAGGAATATGTCGGAAATTATCCAAATCCATCTTCATGGTGAGAAGACTCACCGTGCTATAAATTGGAGGGTAGAGAACACAACCGAAAAGACTCCATGTGAAACTAGAGACAGGCAGCTAAACAAAATTCCAGGACACTTTTGCATAGGATAAGCTGTCATGTACAGTACAGCAAGAGACTGACCACATCTTCATACTGTATGAGGCCTTTGTAACAAAGAATTATGGCATTATGCAACTATGTGAGACACAGGCAGAAAATAACAGTGCAACTATTCATGTATATTCCATAGAGGGCCTAAATGCCCCTTTAGGCTAAACGGGTTATTTTAATGATACCCACAAACCACTGTATTGATAGAACTGACCTTCTCTTGGGAATGACTTTCTGTAGCCACTAGCAAAGTACCCCTGTTCCAGTGGCTGAGCAGAGACTGACAGCCTATAGATTGAGGAGAGGGATGCCTAGGTATCTCAAGAGCATAGAGCAGCATACTCTGGATCATATAGCCTACTGTCTGGGATGACTATGGGTTTTCCCACAAGGCTTTTGATTCTAAACTTCCGTCCTGGAAATAGAGCAGATGTGTTCCTTTGAGTCACTACTGTTTAGTCTGAGTCAAGCTGATTCAGGGGAACAGAAAAATGCATTTTATGTAGGTGATACAAAAGTAGAGAACAAGCTGAACCATTTAATGAGCCACACATTCTAAGGTACAGTGTATTCTGGCAGCTGGTCGCTAGTTCAAATCTGTTGCTGTGCCCTTGAGCATGGCACTTAACCCTAATTGCTCCAGGGTCGCTGTTGACAATGGCTGACCCTGGCTGAGACCGCACTCTCTGAGGATGTCTCAGGAGGAGTTGGGATATGCAAAAAACACATTTCCAATTCACACATGCGTATAATAAACACTTGTACATGTGTGAAATAGGACAAATATAAGCACCAACCAAATTATGATTCTAAGATCAATTCTAAGGTAGTTAGAAAAACGTTCCCAGCAGAAAGACATACAGAGGTACAAAATGTAAAATGTACTGAACAAAAATATAAACGCAACATGCAACAATTTCTAAGATTTTACTGAGTTACAGTTCATATAAGGAAATCAGTCAATTGAAATAAATTCATTAGGCCCTAATCTATGTATTTCACATGACTGGGCAGGGGTGCAGCGATGGGTGAGCCTTGGAGGGCATAGGCCCACCCACTTGGCAGCCAGGCACACCCACTGGGGAGCCAGGCCCAGCCAATCAGAATGAGTTTTCCCCACAAAAGGGCTTTATTACAGACAGAAATACTCCTCAGCACCACACCCACCTCCCTCAGACGATCCCGCAGGTGAAGAAGTTGGGTGTGGATGTCCTGGGCTGGCGTGGTTACTGTACACGTGGTCTGCGGTTGTGAGACCGGTTGAACGTGCTGCCAAATTCTCTGAAACGACGTTGGAGGCAGCTTATGGTAGATAAATTAACATTCAATTATCTGGCAACAGCTCTGGTGGACATTCCTGCAGTCAGCATGCCAATTGCATGCTCCCTCAAAATGTGAGACTTCTGTGGCATTATGTTGTGTGACAAAACTGCACATTTTAAAGTGGCCTTTTATTGTCCCCAGCACAAGGTGCACCTGTGTAATGATCATGCTGTTTAATCAGCTTCTTTATATGCCACACCTGGATGGATTATCTTGGTTTAGGAGAAATGCTCACTAACAGGGATGTAAACAAATTTGTGCACAACATTTGAGAGGCATTTTTGTGAGTAAGGAATATTTCTGGGATTTTTTATTTCTGCTCATGAAACATGGGACCAACACTTTAAATGTTGCATTTATATTTTTGTTCAGTGTAGATAAGAGGAATCAAGGAGAGATGTTACAAAAAAAAGATATAGTCAATATTTATAGGAAAAGTTAATCTAGCACTAGGGGTTATACGATTCAAATGTGTTGAGTCAAAAGGGATCAAATTAGAGAGAGAGAGAGAGAGAGAGAGAGAGAGAGAGAGAGAGAGAGAGAGAGAGAGAGAATGTTTTTTAAATGTTTTTCAACAGACATTGTTCAAGCCGCAGAAACATGCTGAATTGTGAGTACAACTTACATTTGAATATTAAAATAGGTAACACTAATTAAAATACAATAAACAACAGAAATAGTCAAAAAATAAGTATTTTGTAGTGTAGCAAAGAGTAGTACATTCAACCCAGATGGGCATAATTTCCTTAATTTGCACACACTTGAGCCATGGAGATTCATTAGAACTGACTACTCCTACTAAGAGACATCTGTCCATTTAGCCTGCAGCATACACAGTCCATAGAAACGTGCAGGAGCAGGCAGAGGCATCATGCCCAAAGCACACATGCCCCCTCAGATGTGTCCTTTATTTTTATTTTGGGGGCTTCAATTAATTTCAAAAATGTATTTTTAAGCCCACATTTTATCATAATTTTTCATAAAAAATATCAGTCAACTGTATTTCGCGGAGGGGGCACACTGACTGGACCATTATTGTGGATGCTACCATGATTATGCATAGAATGAATCATGAATAATGATGAGTGAGAAAGTTACAGAGGGTCAAAGACATGCTAACCTCTCACCATTACCAATGATTTACCATTAATTTCTATTGTGCACAAAATAATCTGAAACACAACCAAAACGAACTGTAAATGCATCCAATAAATTTGTAGTCACAAAGCTTGATGTAGTCATTGCGTGCTAGAAATATGGGACCAAATACTAAACTTTCGATTACTTTATTGATAAGAATCTTTCATTTTGACCCCTAATTTTTTTTTGAAAAAAATGTATTACTTGTGAAACAAAATCTATTTCTCTGAGCAATTGTATTAGTATACATTTTTGGAGCACACAATATAGCATGATGCAAAACTCGTTATACCGGCTATATTTCTGCCTGCTTGAAAACATGAAATGTCCCGGGAATCGATAGAACATCGCTCAGAGATGCACATACGATATAACATTCAAAATGCGTGAATCTTTCCTTTAACAGTAAAATTGACAGGGTTACAGATTCCAAAACCATTCCATTAATTATATGTCTATGGCCACAACGCAACAAGCTGTTCAACATTTGAAAAAATAATTTCAATTTATCCAAATTAAACACTCTCATTGACCGCATAGAAAAACTCCTTGCTTGGAGGGCGAAACAACAAAAAAATTGCCACCTGCTGGAGGGAGACAGATTTTCTCCACTCGACTCTCAGCTGCGCGATATACGTCATCAATTGGGCATCAGGCGTGTCCATATAGCTTCTCCCTCATTGCAGAGGAGAAGAGTGTAGCGGCTCCGATGTTAAAGAGTATGCTGGTCTCGTGAATCAGACTTCTTATGTAGGCTATCTCTGTTTTCTGTCGCTCCGGCCTACTTCTCCTTTTTCAAACTCACATCTCAATGTCTTGGAGACATAATTGCCAAGTTTTTGAGCGCAACAAGCAGGGATTTCAACATGCTTGGATGAAAAGTGTTTGACAGCTCCTCTTTCGTGGTCCCGCTCTAAGGAGTAAAACATTGTTCTTCCTCTGTGTTTCGGACTTGATCTCACTCTAGGCTACTGCTTTGCATCCCGCATCCTGTCAATCAATCGTGGACAGCATAGTATGGTCGGTGCCATAATACAACCCGAACGCATTTTCCCCCAAACCGGGCAACATGACAAACTGGAGTTGGAATAACTTTGCATTTCTGATTGCTTTTTATGGCTTGTCCATGTCCACTGCAACGGGCAATACAGACAACACACTTCTGAATTTACATGATGGTAAGTCTCTATTTGAATTAGCCATGCTGACAGTTTTATTATTCTTTGCACTACATACAGTTTACAGTGGGTACCAAATGTCTGTCAACGTCAGTCTAAATAGATTAAAACGGAATCAACCTTAATTCAGCTATTTTATCCTAGTTATCCATTAATGCAAAGATCCCAGGAAACAAATGTAAAAATAAGCAGATTTAAGCAATTCCACATAAAAATTAAAATAAAATCTGCATCTCTGTTTGGCCAAATGTAATACAAATGTGTGTGTGTTAGAGGGAGAGAAAGACAGAGAGGTAGGGAGAGAGGTTTGTTACTGTGGTGCATCCTGTGGCTATTGTTTCCTGCACAGTAAGATAAGACAATAGCAGGAAAGTCAGACAGACAGTGACAGCAGTGCTGGGTGGATGAGTTTAACACACCACACATTGCATGCTTATGTTCAGATTGCAGAAATACATAAACCAAAATGAATAATTATATATTCATGCGTTATTACTGTTCAGTATGAGTGAGAGAAAAAAAATCAAATCTCTGTGTGTGTGAGACAGGGAGACATACAGAGAGAGACTGATAGACAGAGAGGGAGAGAAAAAGCGACAGAGAGAGAAGGGCAACCAGTGCAGCCCAAACAACATTGTAAATACCACCAATATTTATCTATTTATTTATCTTCCCATACTATTCCTACTACAACTATTTGCACATTTCTAAAACACTGCTGATAATATAACACTTGAGATGCGTCCTTTGATCAGAGAGAGGATCTAGTGAGAGCCTCGGGCATCTGTGCCTGTCAGCTGGACTTAGCCACAGGGACTGGCCTCAGAACAGCTCTTATCCTCCATCTCCCACCCTCTTGAGTAGAGCATTTCTGACTCGGTCAGTGGTACAGAGGGAGTGGGAAGTTAAGAAACTGTTAGGATAAAGAGAGTTTTGTAGTGGGTATCTGGTAACCTGGGTGGAATTGTGTTTGAGCAACTTCTATGGTCTGTCCATGAAACATAACATTAGTGAGTGTAAGTATTAGATGGGTTAGGATAGGCCTATGTTTCATAACACCTCTTATACCCTAGTGTATTCATGACATAGAAATGGTTTCTCCATCATCTCCTCATTACAGAAGAGAGGGCTGATAATGACAGTGTTATCGTTCCATCTGCTGCACTCTGTGAAAGGCCATTCAACCAGAATATATTTTAGAAACCTACAGAAGGTTACACTCTGGACCTGCATGGCTCTGAACAGGATATACAAATAGTTTGAGCATAGTGTATATTGAAATACGGCAAAACCATGCTTTGATGTCAGCAGGATATCAACTTCTAACTTTAAATTGCAGTATAGACCATGTAGTTGGAATGTCTTCATCATCAACAAATGTGAAATATTGGATGTGCACTACTCTTATAATAAGATACTGATGTGTAATTTGATAGCCATGTGTGGGACGTAGCAGGGAGGTAAAGATTCAAGGTCTCGTAGAACTTGCTCAAAACGTGATAGTTCGAGAATTTTCACCTTCTCACCGGCAATTTGGAGAAAACTGAAAGGATAGTTCAGACTAAGTGCCATTGTGGGTTCATATCACAATTCATATAATTCATTGCCATAGAGGCTGTAAGATCCTACTGTGTGTTCAATGGTGATTGTCAAAGGAGGGGGAGTCTCCCAGACCTTCCAGAAAAGCTGGACTGTCAATCCAAAGAAAATATTAATTTGGTTGCTAAACCATAATCACATGCTGTAAGGCTAGAGGAATGATGTGTGTGTAACTACAGGGTTGTCAAACAACAAAGATGAATGGGTAATCGGTCTGCTTTGAAAATAGCATCTTAGTGAATGTCTGTTTCATTTCAGACCGAAAAACTCTTAATCTTGTTTATTCCTATTAGCCTACATGGATTTAAACAAGGTTGTGTACAACCTGTGATTTATCCAGGCTTCAATAAATAATTAGACTAGGGAGCCAAATTACCTTGATTAGATTTGAGGATATGATCTATTCAGTCAGACTGCTGCCCTGGTGCGCTGCATTCATTATAATGTCGTTGGTTGTAATGTCAAAAATAGTAAGTAGGGGCCGGGGAGAGAAGATTTTACTCTGACCACACAAACATGGACACACAGAGAAACACACACACAAACACACACAAGCACACACACACACACTCTTTCCCTGAGGAGTGTAGCGCTCATCACCGTTTCCTTGGATGTAACTCTTGTATCCCCTCAGAATGCTATGGAATGCTGATGGTTGGCTGACGGCAGCCACCGTTGCCACTCCTCCCTCCAGTTCATTGGCTGCCTTTGACATTATGGGGACATGTTGGCATTAGTTGTTGTCGTTTTGGGACTGTGATAAACAGTTATGAGTGTCTCTCTCTGTTAGCTGTCATTGGTCATTAAAGTTGTCTGTGTGATTTAGCTGCCTGCTGCTCGCCAGACCCTGCTGCTGCTGCACCACCCTGGGAGCTAACAGACAAACACAACCTGACACGCATCCGACACACAGATGCATGCACACATGAGTGCACAAGTGAGTATCACACTCACATGTGTGTCCACACACTTGTTATGAGTCACCATATAATCTGTAAACACACCTCATTGTAGAAAAAAATAAGAAAAACACATTTCATCGTCAATGTTTCGTTTGACAAAATAGTTTTTTCAAGTCTACACAAATGTCAGTCAGCAAACAGTTCCTCAAAACATAATTAACTACATATAAAAAACTCAGTAACAAAACCCCTAGTTGCCATAGTTCTGCAGTACATTGCTGACAGGCACAGAGAGGAAGGCTTCATATTAGCCAGGCATTCCCGAACCTGAGAGTTCTTTGTAGTGGACACAGCAGCAGAATAGATGACCACACTAGGCACAGACAAAAAGCACTCAGAGTGAGTGCTTTTTGACATTATCAGTGTGAGGCATGAACCCCATGCCCTCTATGGGCATACTCATGGAAAGAGGTGCCATGCTAGATGCCTGTCTTCTCAGTTGGATGTCCTTATTAGGCCTGCATAAAAGGAGGTTCATGTTGGGGTGTTCCAATAGTGGGGCCATGTTAGGTGAGCCTAAATGACAACTGAGAGGTAAAGAAAGGAATGATGGAGAGGGCTTCATTGTGACAGACACATGCAGTGTGTGGGTGGGTGCATGTGTGTGAATGTGTGCGTGTGTGTGCGTGCGTGATCATCGGGACAGTTGCAGTTTTGAGGACTTTCTAAGCACCATGCCACTATTGGTTTGGGCAGTGTCACCATCACTCAATTGCTATGTACTTTGTGTGACACACTTGACACAAAGATTGTGGAAAATACAATCTGACATTGAATGTAGCTGTCAGAGCAGGATAAATATGTCCTACAGTCACTTCTTTTTTGAACTAATCAACACTAGAAAGTGCTGTGTCACGACTGTGTAACTACACATCTTACTCATTATTTAATAGATTCTAGCCATTTTACCCTGGTCAGTTTTATGGACTGACCTTTAGAATGCTTTTGATGGTGAGCAGAGGTACTGAGAGAATAGTATACGAAATGAAATACTTCTTGAAAGGTGAGATCTGAGAGGTAAAATGTATGCACTCACTACTGTAAGACACTCTGGATAAGAGCGTCTGCTAAATGACAAAAATGTAAAAATATAGGTAGTTCTATAGAGTATGATATGTGCTTTGCCTGATACCTGTTTATATGTGTGTGCATGCACACATGCTGTAAGGTTCTGTATTTATTTTTTTCGTCAACCTTGTGTTCTTGAACGTAGCCCTGTCTTTCATTTTTGTTCATTGATTTCACCTGTATTTGTTACTCACCTGGTGTCATCAGCTCCTTATTTAGTTCAGTTCATTCTGTTTGTGCCTTGTGAGGTATTGTTCGTTTTGATTCTACTAAGCCTTTTCCTAGCTCGTTTGTGAGAACCAGTTACAGTGGGGAAAAAAAGTATTTAGTCAGCCACCAATTGTGCAAGTTCTCCCACATAAAAAGATGAGAGAGGCCTGTAATTTTCATCATAGGTACACGTCAAGTATGACAGACAAATTGAGAATTTTTTTCTCCAGAAAATCACATTGTAGGATTTTTAATGAATTTATTTGCAAATTATGGTGGAAAATAAGTATTTGGTCACCTACAAACAAGCAAGATTTCTGGCTCTCACAGACCTGTAACTTCTTCTTTAAGAGGCTCCTCTGTCCTCCACTCGTTACCTGTATTAATGGCACCTGTTTGAACTTGTTATCAGTATAAAAGACACCTGTCCACAACCTCAAACAGTCACACTCCAAACTCCACTATGGCCAAGACCAAAGAGCTGTCAAAGGACACCAGAAACAAAATTGTAGACCTGCACCAGGCTGGGAAGACTGAATCTGCAATAGGTAAGCAGCTTGGTTTGAAGAAATCAACTGTGGGAGCAATTATTAGGAAATGGAAGACATACAAGACCACTGATAATCTCCCTCGATCTGGGGCTCCACGCAAGATCTCACCCCGTGGGGTCAAAATGATCACAAGAACGGTGAGCAAAAATCCCAGAACCACACGGGGGGACCTAGTGAATGACCTGCAGAGAGCTGGGACCAAAGTAACAAAGCCTACCATCAGTAACACACTACGCCGCCAGGGACTCAAATCCTGCAGTGCCAGATGTGTCCCCCTGCTTAAGCCAGTACATGTCCAGGCCCGTCTGAAGTTTGCTAGAGTGCATTTGGATGATCCAGAAGAGGATTGGGAGAATGTCAGATGAAACCAAAATATAACTTTTTGGTAAAAACTCAACTCATCGTGTTTGGAGGACAAAGAATGCTGAGTTGCATCCAAAGAACACCATACCTACTGTGAAGCATGGGGGTGGAAACATCATGCTTTGGGGCTGTTTTTCTGCAAAGGGACCAGGATGACTGATCCGTGTAAAGGAGAGAATGATAGGGCCATGTATCGTGAGATTTTGAGTGAAAACCTCCTTCCATCAGCAAGGGCATTGAAGATGAAACGTGGCTGGGTCTTTCAGCATGACAATGATCCCAAACACACCGCCCGGGCAACGAAGGAGTGGCTTCGTAAGAAGCATTTCAAGGTCCTGGAGTGGCCTAGCCAGTCTCCAGATCTCAACCCCATAGAAAATCTTTTGAGGGAGTTGAAAGTCCATGTTGCCCAGAGACAGCCCCAAAACATCACTGCTCTAGAGGAGATCTGCATGGAGGAATGGGCCAAAATACCAGCAACAGTGTGTGAAAACCTTGTGAAGACTTACAGAAAACGTTTGACCTGTGTCATTGCCAACAAAGGGTATATAACAAAGTATTGAGAAACTTTTGTTATTGACCAAATACTTATTTTCCAAATAAATTCATTAAAAGTCCTACAATGTGATTTTCTGGAAAAAAAAATCACATTTTGTCTGTCATAGTTGACGTGTACCTATGATGAAAATTACAGGCCTCTCTCATCTTTTTAAGTGGGAGAACTTGCACAATTGGTGGCTGACTAAATACTTTTTTCCCCCACTGTATAGCCTTCAGTCCTAGTTTTTGATTCTCCTGCCTGTTTGCCTACCTGTGTATGACCATTGCCTGCCTGTGACCACGACTCCTGCCTTCTGCAAAGGCGAAATAAACACCTGCCGCGCTCTGCGCGTGAATCTACACCTTTTTCTCCCTGAGTATTCATTACACATGCTTGCAAGAATGTAGAGTTGAAGGGCCCTTTGATTAGAACTCAACATCCATGTGTGTTTTCAGATGAATCAACATTTAGTGTCTTCACTAAAACCCCTGTGCTGGGGACACTGAGCTGATAGCTGGAGTGTGCTTCTCCTCAGCTGGCTGTTAGGTGTTCCTACATGCATGATCAGTTACTGAAAGCCAGAATCCCCAGGTCCCCATGCTGAGATCCCCAGAGCTCGGAGGCGGAATCCTGTGTCTGCAGAGAACAAGTTGAAAAGTGGCTCCTAAGCAGAGGATTCCTCTGAAGCTCCTGAGGGATGGGAGTGCCTGCAGGAGGCGGATCCCACTAACCCACCACGTCAGGCATAGGGAGCCCCACCCTAACTCACACATACTGTATACACACACACACACACACACACACACACACACACACACTTCAGGGATCTCCCTTAACAGAAGAAACTGACTTGTTGGAAAGGTGGCATCCTATGACGGTGCCACGTTGAAAGTCACTGAGCTCTTCAATAAGGCCATTCTACTGCCAATATTTGTCTATAGAGATTGCATGGCTGTGTGCTCAATTTTTATACACCTGTCAGCAACGGGTGTGGCTGAAATAGCTTAATCCACAAAAGGGTGTCCACATACTTTTGTATACAAGTGTACATCTCGCTGGTTTTTCTATGCATCTTCAAGACCAGAAGACAGACTCGGGTAAGACAAAGGGAGGAGGGGTGTGTCTCTTTGTTAACAACAGCTGGTGTGCGATCTCTAATGTTAAGGAAGTCTCAAGTTTTTCCGCACCGGAGTTAGAATACCTCATGATAAGCTGCAGACCATACTATTTACCAAGAGTGTTTTTTGGAGTTGTCTATTTACCATCACAAACCAATGCTGGCACTAAGACCACACACAACGAGCTGTATAGGGCCATAAGCAAACAAGAAAATGCTCATCCAGAGGCGGCATTTCTCTTGGCTGGTGATTTTAATGCAGGGAAACTGAAATCAATTTTACCTAATTTTTACCAACATGTCACCTGTGCAACTGGAGGCGACAAAACTCTAGAGCACTTTTACTCCGCACACAGAAACGCATACAAGGCCCCCCCTCGCCTTCCCTTTGGCAAATCAGACCATGACTCTATCCTCCTGCTTCCTGCTTACAAGCAGAAACTAAAACAGGAAGTACCAGTGATGCACTCAATACGGAAGTGGTCCGCTGAAGCGGATGCTAATATACAGGACAGTTTTGCTAGCACAGACTGGAATATGTTAATAACTGAGACATAAAAATTATATTCATGAATTCATCTGACTGGATGCTGTCATGAAGCGCTTCCCGGATGCAACAAAGGGACAAGTGGGAACGGCTTAAAACAGTAAAATGGCTGAATTGAGAAGTGATTAGAGAAGTGGTCCGGGAGTGGTCCGCTGAAGCGGATGCTAATATACAGGACAGTTTTGCTAGCACAGACTGGAATATGTTAATAACTGAGACATAAAAATTATATTCATGAATTCATCTGACTGGATGCTGTCATGAAGCGCTTCCCGGATGCAACAAAGGGACAAGTGGGAACGGCTTAAAACAGTAAAATGGCTGAATTGAGAAGTGATTAGAGAAAAAATTAACATTAATAGGATTCCAAATTTTTTTTGTTGTGTTTTGTCGTTTTTGGGTTCTAATGTTTTATTACCATAACTACAAGTATCACTGAAATAATGCTCCGTAACACATATTGTTAACTTGTATTGTCACGTATAAGGGATGAATATGTAATAAACATTTGAATACTATGTGTCACACATATATAAGCATATAATAGTCCCGTGTAGCTCAGTGGGTAGAGCATGCCGTTTGCAACGCCAGGGTTGGGGGTTCGTTTCCCACGGGGGACCAGTATGGAAAACAAAAATGTATGCACTCACTAACTGTAAGTCGCTCTGGATAAGAGCATCTGCTAAATGACTAAAATGTAAATGTAAAATGTAAAATATGTTCTGTGATTTATCCGATAACATTGAGTTTACCACATCAGTCACCGGCTTCATTAATAAGTGCATCGACGACATCATCCCCACATTGACCGTACGTACATACCCCAACCAGAAGACATGGATTACAGGCAACATCCGCACTGAGCTAAAGGCTAGAGCTGCTGCTTTCAAGGAGCGGGACACTAATCCGGACACTTATAAGGAATCCCGCTATGACCTCCGATGAGCCATCAAACAGGCAAAGCGTCAACTAAGATCAAATCCTACTACGCCGGCTCTGACGCTCGACGGATGTGGTAGGGTTTGCAAACTATCACGGATTACAAAAGGAAACCCAGCTACAAACTGCCCAGCGACACGAGCCTACCAGACGAGATAAATGCCTTCTATGCTCGCTCCGAGGCAAGCAACATTAAACAGTTTTACATTTTTCATTTTAGTCATTTAGCAGATGCTCTTATCCAGAGCGACTTACAGTTTAGTGAGTGCATACATTTTTCATACTTGAACAGAAAAATGCATGAGAGCACCAGCTGTTCCGGACGACTGTGTGATCTCGCTCTCTGTGGCCGTGTGAGTAAGAACTTTAAACAGGTTAACATTCGCAAGGCCGCTGGGCCAGAAGGAATGACTATATGACTATCGCCCCGTAGCACTCACATCTATAGACATGAAATGCTTTGAAAGTCTGGTCATGGCTCACATCAACACTATTATCCCAGACACCCTGGACCCACTCCAATTCGCGTACTGCCCCAACAGATCCACAGATGACGCAATCTCTATTGCACTCCACACTGCCCTCACTCACCTGGACAAAAATAATACCTATGTAAGAATGCTGTTCATTGACTACAGCTCAGCATTCATAACCATAGTTCCCTCCAAGCGCAGGACCCTGGGACTGAACACCTCCCTTTGCAAATGGATCTTGGACTTCCTGATGTGGTGACCCCAGGCGGTGAGGGTATGCAACAACACATCCGCCATGCTGACCATCAACACGGGGGCCCCTCGGGTGTGCTTTGTTCCCTCCTATCCTCCCTATTCACCCACAACTGCGTGGCCACGCACAACTCCAACACCATCATCAAGTTTGCTGACGACACAATGGTAGTAGGAATGATCACCGACAATGATGAGGCAGCCTATAGGGAGGAGGTCAGAGACCTGGCAGTGTGGTGCCAGGACAACAACCTCTTCCTTAATGTCAGCAAGATAAAGGAGCTGATCATGGACTACAGGAAACGGAGGGGTGTGCACGCCCCCATCCACAGCAATGGGGCTGTAATTGAGCGGGTCGAGAGCTTCCTCTGTGTCCACATCACTAAGGAATGAACATGGTCCACACATACCCACACAGTTGTGAAGAGGGCACGACAGGACCTCTTCCCCCTCAGAAGGCTGAAAAGATTTGGCATGGGCCCTCAGATCCTCAAAAGGTTCTACAGCTGCACCATTGAGGGCATCTTGACTGGTACGGCAACTACAAGGCATCCGACCGCAAGGAGCTACAGAGGGTGGTGAGTACGGCCCAGTACATCCCTGGGGCCAACCTCCCTGCCATCCAGGACCTCTATACAAGGCGGTGTCAGAGGAAGCCCAAACAGTTGTCAAAGACTCTAGCCACCCAAGCCATAGACTGTTCTCTTTATTTCCACACGGCAAGCGGTACCAGTGAACCAAGTCTGGAACCAACAGGACCCTTATCAGCTTCTACCCCCAAGTCATAAGACTGCTAAACAAGCCTGCTAAATAGCTAATCAAATGGCTACCTGGACAACCTGCATTGACCCTTTTCTGCACTAACTCTCTTGCACTGACATCTATGCACACACACTGGACTCTATCCACACACTCACACATACTTACACTGACACCCCAACACACACATACACACCCCAACACACACATACACTTTTTTGCACTCTCTCCTGCACTGACTCTGTTCACACACACACACACACACACACACTATATACGCCCACACACACATAACATGCGCACATCTACACCTGTTGTTTATGAAGCATGTGACAAATACAGTTTTATTTGAATGATCATAAACATCACAGACGAGAGAGCTAGCGCTAGCTATAGGTTTTATTAGTGTAAGAGTAGGACTTCTAATAGGAACTGTTTCAACGACTGGGTATTTTATTGTGTGCAAAGTGATACAGTAAAGTTTTAACAAGGGGAATTGTAAAGCATTTTTCTTTGATGTTGTAGCATTAGCCCTAAAACCATAACTGGCTCGTTCAAAGGAGGCTTGTGTCTTATAAATGGGCCTGCCTTTGAACTTTAGTACTATACTTTCAGAGTGATGAGATGACATTAAAGTCTTTGCTGCTAGAAGCGCAGGCATTTAAAAGATACATGCTACAAAATTTGATTGGCCTTTGTTAGTGCTAACAGAATGGGTGCAACCCTATTGACTTCAATAGATAGTTATTCATTCCAAGATCATTGAAGTTAGATTGATGTCATTAGTTATTGAATATCTGAAATGTTTGTAGCTCCCCTCACTCGCTCAACCTTTCAACGTTCAAGTAAAATGGAAATATATTTTCTATCTAGATCAAAATATAGAATGGTCTCTCTCTCTCTCTCTCTCTCTCTCTCTCTCTCTCTCTCTCTCTCTCTCTCTCTCTCTCTCTCTCTCTCTCTCTCTCTCTCTCTCTCTCTCTCTCTCTCTCTCTCTCTCTCTCTCTCTCTCTCTCTATACAGTGAGGGAAAAAAGTATTTGATCCCCTGCTGATTTTGTACGTTTGCCCACTGACAAAGACATGATCAGTCTATCATTTTAATGGTATGTTTATTTGAACAGTGAGAGACAGAATAACAACAAACAAATCCAGAAAAACGCATGTCAAAAATTTTATAAATGTATTTGCATTTTAATGAGGGAAAAAAGTATTTGACCCCTCTGCAAAACATGACTTAGTACTTGGTGGCAAAACCCTTGTTGGCAATCACAGAGGTCAGACGTTTCTTGTAGTTGGCCACCAGGTTTGCACACATCTCAGGAGGGATTTTGTCCCACTCCTCTTTGCAGATCTTCTCCAAGTCATTAAGGTTTTGAGGCTGACGTTTGGCAACTCGAACCTTCAGCTCCCTCCACAGATTTTCTATGGGATTAAGGTCTGGAGACTGGCTAGGCCACTTCAGGAACTTAATGTGCTTCTTCTTGAGCCACTCCTTTGTTGCCTTGGCCGTGTGTTTTGGGTCATTGTCATGCTGGAATACCCACCCACGACCCATTTTCAATGCCCTGGCTGAGGGAAGGAGGTTCTCACCCAAGATTTGATGGTACATGGCCCCGTCCATCGTCCCTTTGATGCAGTGAAGTTGTCCTGTCCCCTTAGCAGAAAAACACCCCCAAAGCATAATGTTTCCACCTCCATGTTTGACGGTGGGGATGGTGTTCTTGGGGTCATAGGCAGCATTCCTCCTCTTCCAAACACGGCGAGTTGAGTTGATGCCAAAGAGCTCCATTTTGGTCTCATCTGACCACACTTTTACCCAGTTCTCCTCTGAATCATTCAGATGTTCATTGGCAAACTTCAGACGGCCCTGTATATGTGCTTTCTTGAGTAGGGGGACCTTGCGGGCGCTGCAGGATTTCAGTCCTTACCGGCGTAGTGTGTTACCAATTGTTTTCTTGGTGACTATGGTCACAGCTGCCTTGAGATCATTGACAAGATCCTCCCATGTAGTTCTGGGCTGATTCCTCACCCTTCTCATGATCATTGCAGCTCCACGAGGTGAGATCTTGCATGGAGCCCCAGGCCGAGGGAGATTGACAGTTCTTTTGTGTTTCTTCCATTTGAGAATAATCGCACCAACTGTTGTCACCTTCTCACCAAGCTGCTTGGCGATGGTCTTGTAGCCCATTCCAGCCTTCTGTAGGTCTACAATCTTGTCCATGACATCCTTGAAGAAATCTTTGGTCTTGGCCATGGTGGAGAGTTTGGAATCTGATTGATTGATTGCTTCTGTGGACAGGCGTATTTTATACAGGTAACAATCTGAGATTAGGAGCACTCCCTTTAAGAGTGTGCTCCTAATCTCAGCTCGTTACCTGTATAAAAGACACCTGGGAGACAGAAATCTTTCTGATTGAGAGTGGGTCAAATACTTATTTCCCTCATTAAAATGCAAATCAATTTATAACATTTTTGACATGCGTTGTTCTGGATATTTTTGTTGTTATTCTGTCTCTCACTGTTCAAATAAACCTACCATTAAAATTATAGACTGATCATTTCTTTGTCAGTGGGCAAACGTACAAAATCAGCAAGGGATCAAATACTTTTTTTCCCTCACTGTATATATATATATATATATATATATATATATATATATATATATATATATACACATACATATATATACACTACTCAAAAAAATTAAGGGAACACTAAAATAACACATCCTAGATCTGAATGATCTCATTAAATACTTTTTTCTTTACATAGTTGAATGTGCTGACAACAAAATCACACAAAAATTATCAATGGAAATCAAATTTATCAACCCATGGAGGTCTGGATTCACCCTCAAAATTAAAGTGGAAAACCACACTACAGGCTGATCCAACTTTGATGTAATGTCCTAAAAACAAGTCAAAATGAGGCTCAGTAGTGTGTGTTGCCTCCACGTGCCTGTATGACCTCCCTACAATGCCTGGGCATACTCCTGATGAGGTGGCGGATGGTCTCCTGAGGGATCTCCTCCCAGACCTGGACTAAAGCATCCACCAACTCCTGGACAGTCTGTGGTGCAACGTGGCGTTGGTGGATGGAGCGAGACATGATGTCCCAGATGTGCTCAATTGGATTCAGGTCTGGGGAACGGGCGGGCCAGTCCATAGCATCAATGCCTTCCTCTTGCAGGAACTGCTGACACACTCCAGCCACATGAGGTCTAGCATTGTCTTGCATTAGGAGGAACCCAGGGCCAACCGCACCAGCATATGGTCTCACAAGGGGTCTGAGGATCTCATCTCGGTACCTAATGGCAGTCAGGCTACCTCTGGCGAGCACATGGAGGGCTGTGCGGCCCCCCAAATAAATGCCACCCCACACCATGACTGACCCACCGCCAAACCGGTCATGCTGGAGGATGTTGCAGGCAGCAGAATGTTCTCCACGGCGTCTCCAGACTCCGTCACGTCTGTCACGTGCTCAGTGTGAACCTGCTTTCATCTGTGAAGAGCACAGGGCGCCAGTGGCGAATTCGCCAATCTTGGTGTTCTCTGGCAAATGCCAAACGTCCTGCACGGTGTTGGGCTGTAAGCACAACCCCCACCTATGGACGTCGGGCCCTCATACCACCCTCATGCAGTCTGTTTCTGACCGTTTGAGCAGACACATGCACATTTGTGGCCTGCTGGAGGTCATTTTGCAGGGCTCTGGCAGTGCTCCTCCTGCTCCTCCTTGCACAAAGGCGGAGGTAGCAGTCCTGCTGCTGGGTTGTTGCCCTCCTACGGCCTCCTCCACGTCTCCTGATGTACTGGCCTGTCTCCTGGTAGTGCCTCCATGCTCTGGACACTACGCTGACAGACAAAGCAAATCTTCTTGCCACAGCTCGCATTGATGTGCCATCCTGGATGAGCTGCACTACCTGAGCCACTTGTGTGGGTTGTAGACTCCGTCTCATGCTACCACTAGAGTGAAAGCACCGCCAGCATTCAAAAGTGACCAAAACATCAGCCAGGAAGCATAGGAACTGAGAAGTGGTCTGTGGTCACCACTTGCAAAACCAGTCCTTTATTGGGGGTGTCTTGCTAATTGCCTATAATTTCCACCTGTTGTCTATTCCATTTGCACAACAGCATGTGAAATGTATTGTCAATCAGTGTTGCTTCCCAAGTGGACAGTTTGATTTCACAGAAGTGTGATTGACTTGAAGTTACATTGTGTTGTTTAAGTGTTCCCTTTATTTTTTTGAGCAGTGTATATAGATACATGCATACATATACACTGTCTGCTTGCATGTAAATACTCAAATGGACAGCTTCCTGTATGTGTCTAGCTTGTCTAACTGATTACATAAAAACCACGGTGAATTCACCTTACCAGGAGGGTAAAGAAGTTTCTTTTAATGTGAAAATAATAGATTTACAATAGAACAACAAATTGGGGGGAAAAGCGCTTTATATCGATTAACAGTATAACAGAGAAATTGCTTTAATGCACAGCACAGCAGTAGGTTGGTTTGTGCAGCAGTGCTGTCGAGATATATTGTTAAAGCTGTGTTCCTGATGAGTTGTGTGAAAGCATCCATTATTGATGTTGTGTCTGTGGTCTTACTGCAGAACAGAGACTCTTTGGGGACACCACTGTTTTACAGTCGAATAAGAGAGAGCTTGCACTGTGTTTGGAAAAGCAATACCGTCGGTTTCCAAAGGCAATATGTCTAAAGTACTTTGCTGTACAGTTCGTCTGAGGGCTGCCTTTTTCTGAAACCCATATGGTGTGTTTAAAAAAAATGGATGCGTGTAGTAGTGTTATATTTATTGTGAATGTTTTTTTGAACAGTTTGGTTCACTCAAGTGACTTACAACCTTTACATAAATTGGGCATTTAGTGTTTAATGAATTCAAGGTCATGTAAACAATAGAGCAACACATTTTACTTGAGGTGACCTGAAGCTAAATCATGAAACAATCACATGTTCAAAAGACTGTTTAACATTTCATGTCATTCTCCATAATCTCATGGTTGACTGCCGCCACAACCAGTGAAGTAAGGGGTTATGTCATTCTCATTATACATTAATATATATTCTCTCAGTCAGGTCACCTCGGGTCAAGTGTCTACTTAACAGAGACCAGATAGACATCAGTATCCCACTACTCATACCCACTCAGTACAAATCACTTCCATTGATTACATCACTAATCACTGCTATTGATCTTTTAACAGGCAACCAGAGTGTGCTGCACAGTGCCGTCCCTGAGCCCCAACACTATGACACCACGGTACCTTTCCTGCTGGAAGGGCAGGAGCGCAAACCAGTCAGCCAGCTCAAGTCCAGGGTAAATATTCATAATGCAGCCTTTTAGCGGCCCTGGTTAATGCTAATACACTGCTCCTAACTCAGCCAACCACAGATGTCAGCTTGCCTGCCGGACTGCCTCTGGTCTCTTCTGTTGTTCCAGTCATGAGCTCCTAATAATTCCCCATATCTGTTTATCCTCAGCTGATTCCCCTTTGTGGTTGTTACTGAAAGCTCACTCCCCACGGTGTTGAATGGCCCCTCTGTTGTTTGTTTCGTATGAGATAGGCCCTGAGGCTCCACACACTGTGTAATTATTCCCCCAATTTGCCAGCTTCCTATACTCTACAAATCATCAGTGCATAAAAAGCAACATTTTTAAAATTGTTTGGGGGATAGGAGAAGGCTAGACACACACCACTGGCTATAGACCACCTTTTTTTCCCTAAACAGTCTGGTGTTGTAACAAAGTCAGGTAGCAACCGGATTTGAAACCATCTAACCATTGTGCTAAAATGTATTGGACAGATGAGCTTAGTTGTGGATGGCTAGCAAATGCATCCTAACACTTGTCATCCTTGACATACCAGAACTGTAAGCACAGCAAGGATGTATAAGACATATTAGAGGTTCTTTCTATCAACCATGTGTAATGCCTGAAATCCATTCAGTTATTAAAACCAGGGAAATCAGCACATTTTATCTCTGCTATTACATGGGGTCTTTGAGCAAATTGAGCACATTCTGCAATTGAGTCTGTGGTTTAAGGGTAGCTTCAGATGGGGAAACCCAATGCGTTCAGCCCACGAGGACTTAGTGAGAGAAATTAATGTTTGAAATCCGGGATCCCCCACTGCACCACAACGATACCGTTCCAGACAAGGAAAACGGGGGAGTGTTGAGTAGTACTCCCAGAATATTTAAAACAGCTATTTCTTTCCAAGATGTATCCCTCAGATTATACCTGAGTGGATAGGTTTTTCCTAGCTGGAGGAAATACTATGTTAGTCTCTCAACTCCACACTTTCTCAACTTCCTCAATGCTGAGCTTGAGCTTTACTTTGATGACATGGGTAGGGTATTAGTAAAACAACAACATCTCTGAAATGAGAAGGAGTCATGAGGGCTGCCAAAGTAATGCATCAGAATGTGTTATAGCTTTGTCTGGAACAATGAAGAGATTCTATGTATTTAGTTAGGACAGAATTTAGGTGAAAGTTAATTGTATTTTATTAGAGAGATATTCCAATGTCATGACACTACATAATCAATTGAGTTTGACAACAATGTCCATTTGTATTGTTCGGGAGCCAGCTGTTATAGCCATGTTGACTATTCCAACATATTCTTGAGTTGTATTATTATTTTATCAGAGATGATACCTGACTCATTTTTCCCTCCCCTGTTATTTTTATTGAGCTGTTTTCGGTGCCACTAGAAGTAGCATGCCAATATCACAGTCATCCTGAGTCAGGACAGTGGGGTGATGACCTGACATGAACAGTCCTGCCCTTTCTAAACCACAAATGGACCCACCATGGACCTACTGTCAAACTACTGGGTTTCTGGCAGAGAAACAGCCCTAGCCTGAACAGAGCCCAGCAGGCCTAAGCCAAGTCTCATCTGTCTTAGTATTATCTGACTGAGACAAATGGTCACTCTGTCTCTCTGTCTATCTTTATCTCTGCCTGTCTCCCTGGTCCCTGCATATCTGTGTCTATCCGTGAATTCCGTGGGGTTTAAGACAGTGCTTCCACAGACTAAGTCAGGGTGCAGTCAAAATGCATGCCTGCTTGTTTTTTTGTTTTTTTTCACCTTTATTTAACTAGGTAGGCCAGTTGAGAACAAGTTCTCATTTACAACTGCGACCTGGCCAAGATAAAGCAAAGCACAACAACAACACAGAGTTACACATGGGATAAACAAAACATACAGTCAATAACACAATGTGTGCAAATGTAGTAAGTTATGGAGGTAAGGCAATAAATAGGCTATAGTGCAAAATAATTACAATTTACTATTAACACTGGAGTGATAGATGTGCAGAAGACAATGTGCAAAAAGAGATACTTGGATGCAAATGAGCAAAATAAATAACAATATTGGGATGAGGTAGTTGGGTGGGATAATTACAGATGGGCTGTGTACAGGTGCAGTGATCGGTAAGCTGCTCAGACAACTGATGCTTAAAGTTAGTGAGGTAGATAAGAGTCAAACAAGTCATCCCCAAAGCCAACACCTCATTTGGCCACCATTCCTTCCAGTTCTCTGCTGCTAATGATTGGAACACATTTTTGCAGTTCGTTCCAATCATTAGCAGCAGAGAACTGGAAGGAATGGCGGCCAAATGAGGTGTTGGCTTTAGGGATGACTTGTCTGTGTACCTGCTTCTACATGTGTAGTAAAATAGTTCTAATGACAACATGAAGCATGGACATAAATCCATACAAATATTTCCTAGAAGGAGGCTCTCCATCCCTACCTGCGTGTGTGTGTGTGTGTGTGTGTGTGTGTGTCTGTGTCTGTGTATGTGTGTTACACAGTATCTGATAGCCTCTCGTAAACTATGCGACAGAATGAGATCCCCAGCTTTTTCCCATGGGCCAGTTTGGTCATAACTCATGAGTGCTGAAAAGGCAGGAGGTCTGGGGAAATTAGTGTCAGTCGGCACTGAAATATGCAGACAATCCTACACATTTTTGTTCTTGCACTCAAGGAAAAACACTACTTGCTCTGCAAAGATATATGTTTTTTTGCTGTTGATTTCTGACTAACATCAACCTGACATGGTAGATTATTGCTATAGACCTAAGGGGTAATGTTTTATTTACTGTTCAACATTAGATTGTTTTTTTCATTACTGTTGATCTCATATAAATGTCCAAGTTTTTAACCTAAGGCAATTATGAACGGTACTAATGGAAGAGTCTATGACTGGGTCATCCTGGGATGGAGCATTAGTAATGGAGAGGCGTGATATGTGCTCATCAAAAAGTCAGCTGTCATGGTTAGAGTCCAGAGCTTTTCCTGGTCAGGTAACGTAGTCAGTAAAACAGGGCCCTAGTCATGACAACCATCAATGGAAAGGGATCTGGGAACTGGAACCCCTCTTCCTAGCCCATTACCAGCATGCCCTCCTACTTCCTGTCCAGTATGTAAGCCCTGCTTGCTGGGTGTCCCGTCCCCTCACCTCTCGTGTCATGTGTTTGTGTTCTAGAGTCATCCTGCCTCACTGAGGCTGGTGTTGGATGCAGAAGGTGAACAACTGGTCCTGGCACTACAAAAAAATGAGTAAGTCATCATCCTATCATCGGCTGCACATCCTACATCCGACCTACATCATTACAGGCATCTAGGCATTTAAAGGAATATGAACAATATGGGGAGATGACTAGTGGATGTTGGTTTATATCATGAATGGTTTATTTGAATTTGGAAAGATTCAAGCACATTGACATATGGAGTAAACAATGATCAGATGTGTTGCACTTCAGCTAGCATATGCTGTGCCCATGGCTGTAGAAAGAGCTATGGCTAAAGCTTCTACGGTATGAGGGCTGATACAGTTTCATGAAGGGGAAGAAATTATTTCACAGAACAAATGTATTTTATGGTTTAGTCTCTCTGAAGAGTTGAAAAAGGATATAGGATATAGCTGATAAAGAGTGAGGGAGAAGAGGGGATTTTTTTCCCTCCTCTCAATCTCCCTTTTCCCTTTCTCGTATCACCTTCTTCTCTTCCAGGCATGAGAACTGGGAATTCTGTGGAGTTGTGTGTATGTGTGAGATTTAATGCATATACAGTATACACACGGTTTATATATACAGTACAAGCTAAGAACTTCCAAAAGCAAAGAGACTTAGGCCAGATAACGTTTTTTATCTCAATATCAAATCATTTCTAGGTAACAATTAAGTACCTTACTATGATTGTTTTCAATTTTTTTTTTTTTTTTTTTTATGCTTCTTAGCTAGGAGCAATTTCTCAAGCAATCATTTTGCTAGGACTGTCTGAGTGTGGAATGAGTGGGGAGGGGAAAACTGAAACTAGCTGTTATTAGCAGAGGGGTTTGGAACTCTCTTTCTTATTGGTCTATTAACTGATTTACTGGCTGGTGATGTCATCAGGCAGGCCAAAACGTATCAAACAGCTCTTACACTGAAAGGACATAATCATAATTGTCATTATTCCAACCTCATCGTCTGGAAATATAATGAACAAAAATATAAACACAACATGCAACAATTTCAAATATTTTACTGAGTTACAGTTCATAAAAGGAAATCAGTCAATTGAAATAAATTAAATAAGCCCTAATCTATGGATTTCATGTGACTGGTCATAGGCCCACCCACTTGGGAGCCAGGCCCACCCACTGGGGAGCCAGACCCAGACAATTTACAGTAAACAAATTGACAGCAGACTTTCAGCATGCTTATAGGGAAGGACATTCAACAAGCACAGCACTTACACAAATGACTGATGATTGGCTTAGAGAAATTGATGATAAATAATGTGGGGGCTGTTTGGTTAGACTTCAGTGTGGGTTTTGACATTATCGATCATAGTCTGCTGCTGGAAAAACGTATGTGTTATGGCTTTACACCCCCTGCTATATTGTGGATAAAGAGTTACCTGTCTAACAGAACACAGAGGGTGTTCTTTAATGGAAGCCTCTCCAACATAATCCAGGTAGAATCAGGAATTCCCCAGGGCAGCTGTCTTGGCCCCTTACTTTTTTCAATCTTTACTAACGACATGCCACTGGCTATGAGTAAAGCCAGTGTGTCTATGTATGCGGATGAATGGCAAGGAATAAGTTAGTCCTAAATATTTAAAAAATGTAAAGCATTGTATTTGGAACAAATCATTCACTAAACGCTAAACCTCAACTAAATCTTGTAATAAATAATGTGGAAATTGAGCAAGTTGAGGTGACTAAACTGCTTGGAGTAACCCTGGATTGTAAACTGTTATGGTCAAAACATATTGATACAACAGTTGCTAAGATGGGGAGAAGTCTGTCCATAATAAAGTGTTACTCAACCTTCTTAACAGCACTATCAACAAGGCAGGTCCTAAATGCTCTAGGTTTGTCACACCTGGACTACTGTTCAGTGATGTGGTCAGGTGCCACAAAGAGGGACTTAGGAAAATTGCAATTGGCTCAAAACAGGGCAGCACGGCTGGCCCTTGGATGTACACAGAGAGCAAACATTAATAATGTGCATGTCAATCTCTGCTGGCTCAAAGTAGAGGAGAGATTGACTTCATCACTACTTGTATTTGTGAGAGGTATGGACATCTTGAAAGCACCGAGCTGTCTGTTTAAATGACTAGCACACAGCTCAGACACCCATGCATACCCCACAAGACATGCCACCAGAGGTCTCTTCACAGTCACCAAGTCCAGAACAGACTATGGGAGGCGCACAGTACTACATAGAGCCATGGCTACATCAGGTAACTGATGCAAGTAGTAGAATCAGATTTAAAAAACAGATACAAATACACCTTATGGAACAGCGGGACTGTGAAGCAACACAAACATAGACACAGAAACATGCATACACACACAATAACATACGCACTATACACACGCGTACACATGGATTTTGTGTTGTAGATATGTGGTAGTGGAGTATGGACCTGAGGGCACACACTTAGTGTGTTGTGAATTCTGTAATGAATATATTGTAATGTTTTTATAATTGTATTACTGCCTTAATTTTGCTGGACCCCAGGAAGAGTAGCTGCTGCCTTGGCAGCAGCTAATGGGGATACATAATAACTACACATACAAATCAGAAATAGTTTTTCCCCACAAAGGAGCTTTATTATAGACAGAAATACTCCTCAGTACCCCCCTACCTCCCCTCCTTAGACGATCCCACAGATGAAGAAGCCTGATGTGGAGGTTGGCGTGGTTACACGTGGTCTGCGGTTGTGAGGCCGGTTGGGCTTACTGCCAAATTCTCTAAAATTATGTTGGAGGCGGCTTATGGTAGAGAAATGAACAATACATTATCTGGCTACAGCTCTGTTGGACATTCCTGCAGTCAGCATGCCAATTGCACGCTCTCTCAAAACTTGAGACATCTGTGACATTGTGTTGTGTGACAAAATTGCACATTTAAGTGTGGTGTTTTATTGTCCCCAGCACAAGGTGCACCTGTGTAATGATCATGCTGTTTAATCAGCTTGTTGATATGCCACACCTGTCAGATGGATGGATTATCGTGGCAAAGGAGAAATGTTTACTAACAGGGATGTAAACAAATGTGTGCCTAAAATATGAGAGAAATAAGATTTTGGTGCGTATGGAACATTTCTGGGATATTTTATTTAAGTTCATGAAACATGGCACCAACATGTTGCGTTTATAGTTTTGTTCAGTATACACTACCAGTCAAACATTTGGACACACCTACTCATTCAAGGGTTTTTCTTTATTTTTTACTATTTTTTACATTGTAGAATAATAGTGAAGACATCAAAACTATGAAATAACACATATGGAATCCTGTAGTAACATCTCGTTATTTGAATACTTTTTTGAATATTCGAAGTGGGGTGTTGACCTCAACAGCCTGTATTCAATGGAGAGTGTGATGCTATCCTAGCCTCATGAATATTTTTTATTTATTTTATTTTAATTTTACCTTTATTTAACTAGGCAAGTCAGTTAAGAACAAATTCTTATTTACAATGACGGCCTACACCGGCCAAACCCGGACAATGCTGGGCCAATTGTGCACCGCCCTATGGGACTCCTAATCACGGCCGGTTGTGATACAGCCTGGAATCGAACCAGGGGGTCTGTAGTGACGCCTCAAGCACTGAGATGCAGTGCCTTAGACTGTCTCGAATTTCAACAGGAACAACTCCGATATGAAGTATTGACTGATCTTAAAGTTGCTGGGATGTCACGTGCATCACACTTACACTACCAGTCAAAATATTGGACACACCTACTCATTCAAGGGTTTTTCTTATTTTGACTATTTTTTACATTGTAGAAAAATAGTGAAGACATCAAAACTATGAAATAATACATATGGAATCATGTAGTAACCAAAAAGGTGTTAAACAAAACAAAATATATTTTATATTTGAGATTCTTCAAATAGCCACCCTTTGCCTTGATGACAGCTTTGCACACTCTTGGCATTCTCTCAACCAGCTTCATGAGGTAGTCACATGTAATGCATTTCAATTAACAGGTGTGCCTTCTTAAAAGTTAATTTGTGGAATTGCTTTCCTTCTTAATGCGTTTGAGCCAATTCAGTTGTGTTGTGACAAGGTAAGGGGGGTATACAGAAGATGGCCCTATTTGGTAAAAGACCAAATCCATATTATGACAAGAACAGCTCAAATAAGCAAAGAGAGATGACAGTCGATCATTACTTTAAGACATGAAGGTCAGTCAATACGGAACATTTCAAGAACTTTGAAAGTTTCTTCAAGTGCATTTGCAAAAACTATCAAGCGCTATGATGAAACTGGCTCTCATGAGGACCGCCACAGGAATGGAAGACCCAGAGTTACCTCTGCTGCAGAACATATGTTCATTAGAGTTACCAGCCTCAGAAATTGTAGCCCAAATAAATGTTTAACAGAGTTCAAGTCACAGACACATCTTAACACCAACTGTTCAGAGGGGACTGTGTGAATCAGGCCAAAGAAACCACTACTACAGGACACCAATAATAAGAAGAGACCTGCTTGGGCCAAGAAACACAAGCAATGGATATTAGACCGGTGGAAATGTGTCCTTTGGTCTGGAATCCAAATTGGAGATTTTTGGTTCCAACCGCTGTGTCTTTGTGAGACACGGTGTGGGTGAACGGATGATCTCTGCATGTGTAGTTCCCACCGTAAAGCATGGAGGAGGAGGTGTTATGGTGTGGGGGTGCTTTGCTGGTGACACTGTCTGTGATTTATTTAGAATTCAAGGCACACTTAACCAGCATGGCTACCACAGCATTCTGCAGTGATACGCCATCCCATCTGGTTTGGGCTTAGTGGGACTATCATTTGTTTTTCAACAGGACAAGGACCCAACACACCACCAGGCTGTGTAAGGGTTATTTTACCAAGAAGGAGACTGATGGAGTGCTGCATTAGATGACCTGGCCTCCACAATCCAATTGAGATGGTTTGGGATGAGTAGGACGGCAGAGTGAAGGAAAAGCAACCAACAAGAGCTCAGCATATGTGGGAACTACTTCAAGACGGTTTGAAAAGCATTCCAGGTGAAGCTGGTTGAGAGAATGCCAAGAGTGTGCAAAGCTGTAATCAAGGCAAAGGGTGGCTATTTGAAGAATCTCAAATATAAAATATATTTTGATTTGTGTAACACTTTTTTTGGTTACAACATGATTCCATATGTGTTATTTCATAGTTTTGATGTCTTCACTATTATTCTGCAATGTAGAAAATAGTAAAAATAAAGAAAAACCCTGAGTAGGTGTGTCCAAACTTTTGACTGGTACTGTAGTTTGCTCTCTTAGTTTGTGCTGTGTAATAGCACAATATTTTCTGTCTGTCTTTACGGTTTTATTAGATTGAATTTAAGAGGCACTAAATAGCGTTCAGTGTTCAGTATGGAGGTTCTGTTATCCTAAGAAATTATTTTCACCCAAAAATTAGCTGTACTGTAGACAGAGACCTGAGCGAATGGTAGAGCAGTAAGTACTCTGAAATGTATAGAGATTCTGAATGCGTTCTATATGATGTTTGTGGGTTTTATTGGCTTTCAGTAAGTAAAGGACCTAACTGTTTAGTAAGTGGATGTGTTCTGGACTGAGTTATTTACAACAGAACAAACATAATGGCCTCTAAGATTACCTGCACCCCACTTCCTGAGCCCCCAACTCAGACTGCCCCTCCACTCAGCTTCACAGAAGTCACATCCACTGCTGTGCAGTCAATCATCTTTCAAATGAAGGGCACCACTTGCTCCCTTGACCCTATCCCTACATCCCTACTCAAAACCTGCTCATGTAGCCTGCTTCAGGTTGTCACCACCCTCATTAACAAGTCCCTGCTGACTGGGGTGGTATCATCACTCTTCAAAACAGCTGCAGTCACCCCTTTACTGAAGAAACCCAACCTTAAGCAGGACATCCTATCCAATTACACTCTTAGAAAAAAAGGTTCTATCTAGAACCTAAAAGGGTTCTTCGGCTGTCCCCATAGGATAATCCTTTGAAGAACCCTTTTGTTCCAGGTAGAACCCTTTTGGACCTTTTCCACAGAGTGTTCTACTTGGAACCCAAAAGGGTTCTCCTATGGGGACAGGTCCATCTCCAACCTCCCCTTTCTATCAAAAGTACTGGAAAAAGTGGTTGCAAACCAGCTTCAATCCCATCTGTCTTCCAATCAGCTGTATGTAGTTTTCCAGTCTGGCTTCCAGCCCTTGCACAGCACTGAAACACCCCTTGTGAAAGTTTCCAACGATTTACTGATGTCTTCAGATTCTAGATCACGTAGCCTCCTCCTTCTCCTCTTCAATCTCATTGCTGGTTTTGACAACGTTGACCACAACATCCTCCTGTGGCGTCTCAGAGAGCACACTACAGTCACTGGACCTGCTCTGAACTGGTTCTCCTCCTACCCTTTTCAAATAGGAAGCAATACATCTCGATTGGACAGTCCAGATCGGTGGAGTCTATAGTCACATGTGGTGTCCCAGTGGGATCAATGCTGGGGCCTATTCTGTTCCTAATGTACATGCTCCCTCTCGGCCAAATCCTCAGAGACTACAACATCAACTTCTACTGCTACTCTGATGATATCCAAGTACTGTATATATTAACACCAAACTGGACACCATCTCAGCCCTAGCAAAACTTGGCAGCTGCCTAGATGACATCAGGGCATAGATGAAAGAGAACTTCTTCCATCTGAACAGCAGCAAGACTGAGGCTGTGCTTATTGGGACACCCAAGCAGGTCGCCAGTGCTGGAAACATCTGCCCTACAATTGACGGTCAAGCCATCCATTCTTTTTCTCTTCTGTCATCTCCAACCTGGGAGTTAAGTTTGATCCTTCTCTGTCCTTTGATGCCCATATAAAACATATCTGCAAAACATAATTTTTCCATCTAAGAAACATCGCCCGGCTCAAACCATCTCTCTCCCAGCCAGATGTAGAGAAACTTGTCCACGACTTAATCTTCTCTCGCATCGACTACGACAACGCTCTGTTCGGGGGCCTTCCAGCCAAATAACTTCAGAGGCTACAACTTCTCCAGAATAGTGCTGCCAGAGTCCTGACCAGGACCAAGAAGTCAGCCCACATCACACCCATCCTTGCTGAACTCCACTGGCTACCGGTCAACAATAGGATTGACTTTAAAATCCTCCTCCTAGTGTTTAAAGCCTTACATGGATTGAGTCCCACCTATATCAGCGACCTCATTTCTATCAATGCGCCACCTCGAGCTCTCCGCTCCAGAAACTCACTACTGCTTCAAGTGCCCAAGACACGTATCCGTACTATGGGGGATCGAGCCTTCTGCTGCCTATGGAATGCTCTACCTCACCATCTGAAAGCCGCTTCATCAATTTGAACTTTTAAAACGGGCCATAAAACACATTTCTACAGACTATCTTTCTTGTAGTCCTAATCTGGAAAGTTATTTTAGCACCTAGCCTACTATTGCTATTTCCTGCCTTGATTTGAAATGTGTGATGTTTTTATTGTATTTATTTTATTATTATAATGTATTTTTTGCCTTTGAAGAGCTTTGAGATAATGCTGTAATTAAAAGTTCTATACAAATTAAATGTTTCATTATTATTAGAATTATTATTTGTATTTTATTATTTGAGGATTACTGTAAGTGGTGGTCTTTTACAGGGTGCTGCTGACTCATTTGGCCTTCCTCCAGAGCACACCTGGTCCAGGGCAAATCTGAAAAGATCTAGGGCTACCCAAAGTAAATAGAATACCAAATCGAATTAATAAACCAATATGTTAGCTAGCAGCCCTCTGGCCCTGACTCAACAGTCTGGCCTAGAGCAAGTATAGAGCTTTGTATTTGTGCGTGCACACGTCTGTGCATTGCTTATCATGAATAGATTGATTCCTCTGTCCTCTCAGCTACAAGCACTTACAACCTGCGTAGCATTAACCGTATTGTAAGACCAACTCAGTGGCCTTGTGGTTAGTGTCCGCCCTGAGCTTGGAAGGTTGGGAGTTTGATCCCTGGCCGAGTCATACGAAAGATTGTAAAAATGGGACCCAATGCATCTCTGCTTGGCACTAGCATTAAGGAGATAGATTGGGGGTAATGCCCTGCAATAGACTAGCATCCTGTCCAGGGTGTACTTGTACATCAAGCTGCCTCACGCTACAGAAACCGGGGATAGGTTCCTACTCCTATGAGCTGATCCGGCTCGCACAAGCCAAGGCTCATGCAAGGCTACTTACTTTTTAATTACAGTTATTGAGTCTCTTTAAAGAAGGGGTATTCAACTGGAGGAACTGCAGGTTTTTTTTTTTTTACATATCGCTAGAAACAACAGAATACATAAATGTTGAATTACATACCTACAGTAGAAAAGAGGAGAATATCCTCTTTCTAATGATGTAAACTTTATTGCTCAAGAAATTACACTCATTGGAGCCAATTACACTCACTGGAATATCTGACATAGGCTTTGAAAAAGCACCCGCGAATAGGCTACCAGTGTGGCAAGTGCTGCTGGTAAGCTCTCTTGACATGGACATTAATTTTTGCAAACACATGGCTAACTTTGTTCAACCAGCTAAACAGCTGCTCTTAGCGATAATGTGTTTGAAGTTACCTTTCTAGCTAATAGGCTGTTTACACTTCCTCTTCCAAATATAATGTGAGGAGGTCAAAATAATGAAAATATCTACTATTCATTTTAAAATGGTGATTACTTCTCCTTGCCATTATCATTCACCTGATGATAAGACATTTAGTTTTTCCGTATGATGGGGGTACATTAGTCGGCAGTTTTCCTCGGAGGTGGTCCCTGGACAAAATAAAAGGTTGGAGACCCCTGCTCTAAAGTAACAGCCCAGGCCCAGTTCAACTTTTCCCTTTGTTCCTTTCTGGAAATATTTGACCCAAAAAGGGATCCATTTGTAGCTGGACCTGCATGTTCTGTCTGAGCTTCATGTTGGCTCTCTGTCAGCTCTGTACCTGAGCAGCAGACAGAGAAATGAGGCTGACGCATCTGGCTTCCTTCTTGGATCCTGGCTCTCATTTATACCCATTTCTGTGTTTAGCTTTTTGGTGTGTGCGTCTGTGTGTGTGTCTGTCTCTGTGTGTGTGTGTCTGTCTCTGTGTGTGTGTGTGTTTCGGTGTGTGTGTGTGTGTGCCTGCCAGCGGAGCTGTTTTTATTTATTCAGTCTGAGTGGAGTTAGGGCTGGCACAATTACTATATAACCTTGTAACCGACGATTATGGATGAAGACCGTCATGACAATAAAATATCCGTCATAACCGTTTAAACATTTTATTTATTTTGTCGAACAAACAGCTGACTGAATGATCACAATGTAGCAGCAGCACACATAGAAATATAACTAATAAAATAGTATTGGAACCTCTAACCCTGGCAATAGCTTCAATGTGCGTTCCAAGACCCCTTATTATCGGGGGAGACATTTCCGGTGCGTTGTCAGGCATTGCCAACATGGAGGATATCTCGTTAAATATGTATCAAATTCATTAAAATTACTCAATGACATTTACAGAATTTAAAAGCTACAGCAATGCGTGTGTGAGAAAGTTTAGAAAATGATTGTTTCAACATAGTATAACCACTACAAAGCTGATGCTAGCTAGCTAGCCTCTTCCATAGACTTGACTAGTTCTATATCATAAACAATGTTTGACACAGTCTAAGTATCTAACTTTGTTTTACAGAGCAATAGGTCTATTTACTTGTCATGTTAGTTGAAGCTAACATTAGTTTACAAAATAATTGTTCGCTAAGATGTATATTTGCTCAAGTAATACAATGTTTTGAAAAGAGCTAGCTAGCCCCCTGTCCAGTACATAACATGCAAATATCTAATGTTATCCTAGCTAATGTTCTTTTGTCATTGATATGCTCTACATTTACCTGCTTATTCCCTGACGTTGTCCATTTTATTTTACGGATGCCCTCCTTTTATACATCCATAAACTGATTACTCATTAATTCTCCCTTCCTCCGATGTATTCCATATTGCCCACTTCCTCACCAGACAGTAGCAAAAAACGAATAGAAACAGTTCTAATTTCATTCATCAACACCATAAAAAAGGGTAGTAGACATTTACAGATCATAGTGTAGCCCAAATCTAAAGACTGTTTCAGTATAAAGTAACAATACAAAAAATACATAATTTTAGCAAACATTTAAAAAGGCAACATAAAATAATCCAAGTGACTTGTGATTGAATATATATTTAATAAACATTTCAAAACAATACATTATAGACCAGCTAAATTACTCACATCAAGCTATTACATTGAAAACTATTACAGACTACAAAGGGAAGCACAGCCGCGATCTGCCCAGTGACACAAGACTTCCAGACGAGCTAAACCACTTCTATGCTCGCTTCGAGGCAAGCAACACTGAAGCATGCATGAGAGCACCAGCTGTTCCGGATGACTATGTGATCACGCTCTCCGTAGCCGATGTGAGTAAGACTTTTAAGCAGGTCAACATTCACAAGGCCGCAGGGCCAGACGGATTACCAGGACGTGTACTCCGAGCATGTGCTGACCAACTGGCAAGTGTCTTCACTGACATTTTCAACATGTCCCTGACTGAGTCTGTAATACCAACATGTTTCAAGCAGACCACCATAGTCCCCGTGCCCAAGGACACTAAGATAACCTGCCTAAATGACTACCGACCCGTAGCACTGACGTCTGTAGCCATGAAGTGCTTTGAAAGGCTGGTCATGGCTCACATCAACACCATTATCCCGGAGACCCTGGACCCACTCCAATTTGCATACCGCCCCAACAGATCCACAGATGATGCAATCTCTATTGCACTCCACACTGCCCTTTCCCACCTGGACAAGAGGAACACCTACGTGAGAATGCTATTCATTGACTACAGCTCAGCATTCAACACCATAGTGCCCTCAAAGCTCATCACTAAACTAAGGATCCTGGGACTAAACACCTCCCTCTGCAACTGGATCCTGGACTTCCTGACAGGCCGCCCCCAGGTGGTAAGGGTAGGTAACAACACATCTGCCACACTGATCCTCAACACAGGGGCCCCTCAGGGGTGCGTGCTCAGTCCCCTCCTGTACTCCCTGTTCACCCATGAATGCATGGCCAGGCACGACTCCAACACCATCATTAAGTTTGCAGACGACACAACAGTGGTAGGCCTGATCACCGACAACGATGAGACAGCCTATAGGGAGGAGGTCAGAGACCTGGCCGTGTGGTGCTAGGATAACAACCTCTCCCTCAACGTGACCAAGACAAAGGAGATGATTGTGGACTACAGGAAAAAAAAGAGGACTGAGCACGCCCCCCTTCTCATCGACGGGGCTGTAGTGGAACAGGTTGAGAGCTTCAAGTTCCTTGGTGTCCACATCAGCAATGAACTATCATGGTCCAAACACACCAAGACAGTCGTGAAGAGGGCACGACAAAGCCTATTCCCCCTCAGGAGACTGAAAAGATTTGGCATGGGTCCTCAGATCCTCAAAAAATTCTACAGCTGCACCATCGAGAGCATCCAAACTGGTTGCATCACCGCCTGGTATGGCAACTGCTTGGCCTCTGACCACAAGGCACTACAGAGGGTAGTGCGTACGGCCCAGTACATCACTGGGGCCAAGCTTCCTGCCATCCAGGACCTCTATACCAGGCGGTGTCAGAGGAAGGCCCTCAAAATTGTCAAAGACTCCAGCCACCCTAGTCATAGACTGTTCTCTCTGCTACCGCACGGCAACCGGTACCGGAGTGCCAAGTCTAGGTCCAAAAGACTTCTCAACAGCTTCTACCCCCAAGCCATAAGACTCCTGAACAGCTAATCATGGCTACCCAGACTATTTGCACTGCCCCCCACCCCATCTTTTTACGCTGCTGCTACTCTGTTAATTATGTATGCATAGTCACTTTAACTCTACCCACATGTACATATTACTTCAACTACCTCAACTAGCCGGTGCCCCCTGCACATTGACTCTGCACCGGTACCCCCCTGTATATATAGCCTCCCTACTGTTATTTTATTTTACTTCTGCTCTTTTTTTCTCAACACTTTTTTGTTGTTTTATTTTACTTTTTTTATTAAAAATAAATGCACTGTTGGTTAAGGGCTGTAAGTAAGCATTTCACTGTAATGTCTGCATTGTATTCGGCGCATGTGGCCAATAAAATTTGATTTGATTTGATTTGAAGCATAAAAAACTATTAGAAACTAAATGTACAAAATGAATTCTGTATTTATTTTAGAAGATGCAACAATTGTTAATGAAATAAACATTGGGTGACTTGGTGAAGGTGTGGTAGAGAGAAGCTGTCTGTTTTCCTTCCCCTCCTTCATCCATGGTGCTCATTCAACATAGCATTTGGAGAGTCATCAACATAATGAACATGTAATTCTGAACAACACCATCATCTAATTGATAACTTTGACATATTGGCATGATATACTAAATCTGATGTGTAACAGCATCACCCCCATAACCTCCATAAAGTATATAGACATTCTTAAAGATTTTCAGTCAAGCTGTTATTGACAAAAGGAAATATTAATTATAAATACATTAAAAAAACTTTGTTGATGTACAATATGCTGATTGAGGAGGAGTGTTCATTAGAAAGGTGGTGGTGGATTGCATGTGGATGGTAGTCATGGATAATGATTGATGTTAGTCATCAAATAATTCAAATTCAAATGTAGTCCAGATCATCTAAACATTCACATTTGGAAATCGCTGTTCTTATTACAAATGCATGACTATTGTTATGGTTTCATGATGACACTTGAATAAACACATGGTGGAAGGTAATTACACTCATGAGAGGCTGGCAAGATGTGGGCAACTTATACAGGTCCATGGTGCACAGAGAAAAACTTGTGGGCCCCCCACCAAGCTGCAACAACAGAGGAGTGGAACTCACATTAATTAGGACAGGTACATGTGGTACATAGACCTACAAACACTGTGTGCATGTTTTGTGAACTCGTTGTTTTCAATCAAACACATTTTTATAAAGCCCTTTTTTACATCACAAAGTGAGTTACAGATACCCAGCCTAAAACCCCAAAGAGCAAGCAATGCAGAGGCAGAAGCACAGTGGCTGAACTCGATCATCAGGGGTCCGGGACAAGGTAGCACGCCCGGTGAAATCAGGCCAGGGGTCCATAGCTGCAGTTGGACCAGCAGCACGGGATCAGCAGCACGACCAGGGGCTCAGGTCATCCGGGAGGGGAGACACAGAGCGAGAGAGAGGAGGATTAATGGGAGCATGCCTAAGAACACACAGTACACCAGATAAGAAAAGCTGACCCTAGCCCCTGGCACGTAAGCTATTGCAGCATAATTACTGGGGACTGAGACAGGGGGGTTGGGAGACATTGTTGCACTGTTCAACGGACAGGGCCAACCAGGAAAGCGCTTACCCAATCACTTTGTATGGAAAAAAGCAAGACTATATGGTGCAATAAACATTAGTAAATTACTTTAGCTGTAGAAGCTAATAACAATGACACAGTCATGATACTGGTGGTAGAGCTAATGGCAGAGCTGTATGTACAATCCACCCACTTCAGGATGTCTTTCTCCCTGTGGTGCTTGGTCAGGAACCCATCAATGGCAGCTCTCATGTGCACTGTCCATCGGTAGTCAGCACGGGGGGAAGCTGTCAGAGGCAGAGGTGTGCTTGGCAGATCTGAAAGAGAGGCACAATGTTATTTTAAATAGAGTTTAGTCCACTTGACAATTCAACAGAATTCAATCTTCTTCATGCTGATGATCTGTACAACATTATACAGATACTGTAGCAATACAGTACAAATAGATTAAAACATAATATGGCATATAATACAGATACAGATATGCACATGTGGTGGTTTCAAATAATAATGTTACTACTAGTAGCTGACTCTATTCCTGCATTTCCTGAAAATGTCCATCTGACATAACTATCTAGTAGTTATTGTTCTATAGGCTTTCCTCATCCTTGCTGGTATGCAGATGCTTGACTACTTGATTATGATGTTGTGGCTGTAACATTTTTTAAGGGACATTAGCACTAGAACAACAACAACTAGTTAGCTTTATCAGATAGACATTTTCAGGAAAAGCAGCAAATTTAGTGAGCCAATAAAATGTATTCTTTGCATTGGTTCAACATTGAAATCTAGCAGTTTGCTCTCACCTCGTCTGGGCACTGAAAAAGCCAGATAGAAGCAGCTGCACATCTGATCTTCTTCCCCGCCGTCTAGTCTACATTCTACAGGGAACTAGCCTGTTCTCGTCAACATTAGCTAGCCAACTTGAACAAAGAGATCTCAGCTCACTAACTAGCAAAGCCAACCAACTACACAACAAATATATACTGAGCAATTATTTTCTAAAATAATGTTAGTCTCAACCAAATGACAAGTACATTGACCTATTGCTCTGTTACACAATGTAATAACCACTAGTTACAGGCTAGCCATAAAGCTATAATGCTAGCTAGCTAACAGCTATATTATTTCAATGAAATATAAGCTAGCTAGCATCAGTTTGTAGCAGTAATGCAATGTGAAAACACTCATTAAATTTTTTTCTTAAAATGATATCACCAACGCCTATCTGTAACTTACAACTTCTGTGAATGTGACATCTCCTCTCTCCCATGGTAATGTAGAAGGTTTATTCAAATGATGTTAATTGATGTGGCTCATGCAATGGAATGTATTTTTTGTAATGTCAGTTGAGTTGAATCAACAATTCACAGCACATATTTTAGCACATATTTTACTTCTTGCTTTGCTCCAATGGGTACACTCGCAATGGCTGGGTCGTCACTTGTTACCACAGCCACAACGTCAAAAACCCTGCCTATTTCTAAAATGTTTCTTATTTTAAACCTAACGCTAACCTTAACCCTACTGCTAACCATATGCCTAACCCTAACCTTAAATGAACACCAAAAATAAATGTGTCTTCATACATTTTTACGATATAGCCAATTTAGACTTTGTGGCTGTGGTAAAAAGTAGGAACCCAATGGCTGCAATTACATTTTACATTTTAGTCATTTAGCAGACACTCTTATCCAGAGCAACTTACAGTTAGTGAATGCATACATTTTTCATACTGGTCCCCCGTGGGAATCGAACCCACAACCCTGGCGTTGCAAGCGCCATGCTCTAACAACTGAGCTACACGGGCAATCCACCCATTATGCCGTCATTTACTTGAATGGGGATGTCCGTTCTATTCATTATATTTCTATGGCAGGACATGCAGTCAGGAGCGGAGGAGAGGAGAAAATGTGTGTTAAAAAAAACATGTCTGTTTTGTTTTGTGCTTTTCAAATGGTTATTACAATGACCATGGTAATCTGCCTGGGCAAATAGCGTCATCCAAAATTTCATGAGCATCACAGCCCTAAGTGGAGTGCGTCCTAACACACACAGCAGCACCCACTACACCGTGGTCCTCTGTAGCTCAATTGGTAGAGCATGGCGCTTGTAACGCCAGGGTAGTGGGTTCGATCCCCGGGACCACCCATACGTAAAAATGTATGCGCACATGACTGTAAGTCGCTTTGGATAAAAGCGTCTGCTAAATGGCATATTATATTATTATATTATATGTCAGAAAGAGTCACAACTTTTCCAATTCTGTTTAATACTGTAACATCTTTCAATGTTCCTAGTACATTCATTTGATTCAGGTCGTGCTGTAATTGTGGGTGTTGCAAAGCTTTTAGTATGTAACTGCACATCCTTTCAGCATTATGCACCTACAGTAATGATACATATAATACACAGACAACAGAATAACGTTTTAATATCTCAATCTGTGCCAGCTCCTGAAAGATTTGTCTCCTCCAGTACAATTAATCCATTGGACAGCTCATAGTTGTTGACAGAATGCTTCACCATGAAGACATTTCCTCTAATTATTTTCTGCCAGGAAGGAATAGGGGATAGACAAACACAAGGCCACTGTTAAACAACACCATTATGGCAACATCCCCTTAGCAACATCCTCCTCACGTCTGTCATGGGCAGCAGAATGAGATGAGTTGAGATGAGACCGATTATGAGCCATACGAAACAAAGCAGAGGACTGACAATGTCATGATCCCAAACAATCACCAGTACTAAACTGGTGGTCCTTTGTAGCTTAGTTGGTAGAGAATGGTGCTTGTAACGCCAGGGTAGTGGGTTCAATTCCCAGGACCACCCATATGTAAAATGTATGCATGCATGACTGTAAGTCACTTTGGTTAAAAGCGTCTGCTAAATGGCATATATTAGGAGCACATCATTAGTGGAGAAGCTCATTGAAAAGAGGAAGACCCTGGACAAAGAGAGTGCTGGTTTCCTTAACTGTGTAATTGGTTCTGTCAAGTCAGAGATATGTCTTTGTTTCGGTGGCACGGATCCTGTTGAAAGGAATTAGCTGTTAGCTCGTTCGGCTGTCAACTCCATAGCCTAATGGGGGTGGTTTTAAAGAGCTCTCTAACAGCTCAGTGTAAACACACTGTAATGATGGCTTTCAAGGCAGACTAAACAAACACTACAGTGACGTGGCAGGGGTCATAAACTAGACGAGACGACTACAATGATGATGTCGCTAAGAGCAGCACAGGACATCAGCATCATTACTTCTCTTCGTGAAGGCTTTAATCCCTCTCTCTCAAATATTCACTCCCTTTTCCTTTCACTCTCTTGTTTACGTTCTCTCATTCTCTTTCTGTCTCTCTATGTCTTTATCTCTCGTTCCAATCCATCCCGTCCTGGCTCTGGACCGCCAGTGGCAGATAAGTGTGGTAGGAAGAGTGGGTGGGGGAGGGGGGGGTGGGACTGTGTGTGTGGGGGACTTTGTGAGCAGCCTGTCTCTCTGAAGACCAGCCCTTTCCAGAACCTTTCCCTCTCCACAGGCGACCTGGGATCTGAACCAGGGGGGTTTGGACCAGGCTGCTGTGTCTGGTGCCAACACAGTGTGCCCTTAGCAGTACTCTCCGCCCTTGGTGCCAAATCTCTGTGCCCCCTGCTTCGGGTGCCACGACTCTGTGCCCTATGCCTGTCACAATTTGTGCAGCATTGCCGGGTTAAATTGTACAAAATGCTCTTAGCCTTTGGTATGAAGTACATGTTCTTCCATGGGTGCCTTTTAGTACACTGTAGTACATGACAGCGGATTTAGGAAAGTATAACAAATATGTTGCTAAAATGTAATGTTATGCATCCATAACATAAATGCTCTTTGACTTTTAGATGAAATTCTTTTTGTTAGACTTACTCTACTCTGCAGTGATTAGACTCTGTCAATATCTTGGGTTGTGAAACGGAACACTTGGCAGTGGGTGGCTACCCCATGAGTGTGTGCAGTTGTGCAGGGGTCAATGACAACTCCCCCACTGCTAAAAGCAATGATATTTCCAATACAGAATTAAACTGAGTGGATTTTTCTCTTTTCAAATTACATGTGCAGAAGCTTCAATTATCCCTAAGCTTAGAAACAGTCATTATTGATAGTCTTATTGCTTCTTGTGGTCTTTTTTTAATTAGTGGATCAGAAAGAATGTGAGAAAGTTCAGGGGGTAACAGAGAGTGCCCTTGGGAAGAGTTGTCTGCCACTTAAAGGACAAAATAACATAAGGGGGTACTGTTATTCAGGGGTACTGTAGACAGACAAGTCCTTAAGCCAAGTATGAATGCTTTTCCAGATGGATTGTGGGACCTGTGTCTGAGTCCTATGTATTGTGAAGGAGCCATGGCTTTGCAGTCAGCTTTTCCACTGGACAACTGGGCAATGGGAATGGAATAACTGGACTATCTATTTGGAAGTGAATACAGCACTATGGGCTATGGCAACTCAATTCTAGCCTTTGGTTGTCCATCTTTTTCGTTGTCTGATATGGTTTCCTACCGAGGTTAGAAACTGTCCTGAAATGTCACAGATTGTTTCAGGACTACACATGGTCATGATTTGTGCTGTCTCTACAGTGTTATGTGTCAACCACAGTGGTGAACCGTGGCTATTGGACCCAGGCCTTCAGTGTGGGATAAAATCTTACAAAACATTGTACCAAACTAAAAAAATGAAGAAAACAGAGACCGCACCCACACTGCTTACACAACCTATGGTATCCCAACGCCATCACTATCACACTATCACCAAAAATGAGAACAGTGACATATCAAAGGATGTGAGTTTTACAGGCTCCATGTAGGAGAGCGAACGTAAAAAAAAAAAGTAGATAGATTGTAACTTCCATCAATGTAATTGTCTGCATCACTTCCAATCCCCCATATGTTTTTTTTTCTCGCAAATATACACTACCTGTCAAAAGTTTGGAAACACCTACTCATTCAAGGGGTTCTTTATTTTTACTATTTTTTACATTGTAGAATAATAGTGAAGACATCAAAACTATGAAATAGCACATATGGAATCATGTAGTAACCAAAAAAGCATTAAACAAATCAAAATATATTTTATATTTGAGATTCTTCAAATAGCCACCCTTTGCCTTGATGACAGCTTTGTACACTCTTGGCATTCTCTCAACCAGCTTCATGAGGTAGTCACCTGGAATTCATTTCAATTAACAGGTGTGCCTTCTTCAAAATTAATTTGTGGATTTCTTTCCTTCTTAATGCATTTGAGCCAATCACTTGTGTTGTGACAAGGTAAGGGGTGTATGCAGAAGATATCCCTATTTGGTAAAAGACCAGGTCCATTTTATGGCAAGAACTGCTCAAATATGCAAAGAGAAACGACAGTCCATCATTACTTTAAGACATGAAGGTCAGTCAATACGGAACATTTGTGCAGTCGCAAAAACCATCAAGCGCGATTATGAAACTGGCTCTCATGAGGTCCGCCACAGGAATGGAAGACCCAGAGTTACCTCTGCTGCAGAGGATAAGTTCTTTAGAGTTACCAGCCTCAGAAATTGCAGCCCAAATAAATGCTTCACAGAGTTCAAGTCTGTCACGATCGTCATTAGATGAAACGGGCCAAGGCGCAGCGTGATAAGCGTACATGATTTATTAGATGTACAACACACAAACAAAAACAACAAACGATACGTGAAGTACAAAATCAGCAGGGGATCAAATACTTTTTTCCCTCACTGTATGTTAGCACAGCTGAAAACTGTTGTGCTGATTAAAGAAGCAATAAAACTGACCTTCTTGAGACTAGTTGAGTATCTGGAGCATCAGCAATTGTGGGTTCGATTACACGCTCAACATGGCCAGAAACAAATAACTTTCTTCTGAAACTCGTCAGTCTATTCTTGTTCTGAGAAATGAAGGCTATTCCATGTGAGAAATTGCCAAGAAACTGAAGATCTCATACAACGCTGTGTACTACTCCCTTCACAGAACAGCGCAAACTGGCTCTAACCAGAATAGAAAGAGGAGTGGGAGGCCCTGGTGCACAACTGAGCAAGAGGACAAATACATTAGAGTGTGTAGTTTTAGAAACAGACGCCTCACAGGTCCTCAACTGGCAGCTTCATTAAATTGTACCCGCAAAACCCCAGTCTCAACGTCAACAGTGAAGAGGCGACTCCGGGATGCTGACCTTCTAGGCAGAGTTGCAAAGAAAGAGCCATATCTCAGACTGGCCAATAAAAAGAAAAGATTAAGATGGGCAGTCTGAGATATGGCTTTTTCTTTGCAACTCTGCCTTGAAGGTCAGCATCCCGGAGTCGACTCTTCACTGTTGACGTTGAGACTGGTGTTTTACAGGGTACTATTTAATGAAGCTGCCAGTTGAAGACCTGCATGTTACTTTTTGTAAAACACATAGGCCGATAGAAAGAAAGCAGTCACACACAGCATGATATTAAAGAATAAGCAGTCCATTCACTCAGACATAATAAGCCAGCAGGTCCCTATCATAAGAATACAAAAACACAACCATTATGCTAATAATTTCCAAAACGAAATGTACAACTATTATTTCCCATTGCAAACCTCGTTATCACATTCAGCACAAAAATAAACCAATGATCTACAATGTAAATGCAACAATGCATAACACATCATTTTCAAAGAGCTGCAATAAAAAAAACAGCTCCACTTACCAAATGATGTTGATGATGATGATCATTTGAAAAATATCTTGTTGAAAGGTAATTTTGAAAAGGGTGGAGCTAACAAATTAGCATCAACATCCTTTTCGATAACACCTGCTGTTACTGCAGCCGCCACCGCACACTAGCCTACTACAAAAACTAACAAGGTTAGACCATGGGAAAAATACTGCTCGCTATTGCGCAATGATCTGTCTGCCTCCAAGAAGGCAGAAGTTTCCATAAGTTTTTTTTGAAATGGTCCCACCCATTACAAGTCAAAATGTGATTGGTTGATTCCACTGTCACTCCAAAATTCTGCTCTAATACAGTTAATGGCAGATGCCTTCTATAATCTGAGAGTCAATGGTGAGCTATCTAGCTAGATTAATCTCCCCAGAGACCACCAAAGAAAAATTCTGCTTAGATATTTTTTTTCTTCTCAGTTTTTACCCTTTCATCAAAATAGTATTGAAAAGAGAAAATATACATTAAAGGCGTAGAAGGCCTTGACAGTTCCCCACTGGTCAACCATACATTAAACAGAACAACACTTTCTCTCAGGTTCTAGGACAGTTTCTTGTTTGCTGAGCAGTTTGAGACAAGCTTCTAACATTCTAGATGTTCCAAATTTCTTCCAGGCTTACATCATCTCCTCGAGATTGCTAAAGCCTATGACATCACCTCTTGCTGCTCCTGTCTGGCTACTTTTAGGGAACAGTCATCTTAGCGAGGATGTTGTCAAGCCACTTAGCAAATGTGTTTGTGTTATGTGTTTTATTGTGTGTGCGTTTCTCATCTACCCAAGAGAACATTTGGTGGGACGTCACCCAGTTTTCACTGCTTTTAACCTTACATATATAGGTCGCCTGTCAAGGGTGTTAGCTAGCAGAACGGTTGAAGTCCTGCGAGCATCAGCAGTTTGTGGTTAGCTCGAGAACATTATTGAGAGTAAGTGCCTTCAAATGAGACCTGGGAGGTGATGCATTTGACGGACTCACAGAATAAATCGCAGCTTTTAAAATTCTAACTGATAGATATGGTGTCAGTGAAATGAACTATTGCTGTGTAGGCGAGTGCAAAACATATGGTGAGTTATGTAGGGCTTTTTCTTTCCCTTGCTTGGAGCCCTAGATGTTAATTGTGCATAATGTTCCTATTTATCTGGGGCAACATTTATCTGGATCAGCGGGAAGGGAAGACGCTTCATGGACTATAAGGGAATGCATTCTCTTTTTCTGCTACTATAGAGATCTCTAGAGATAAAACTTGCCTGTACAATATATTGCATTCACATGCATTTGTCTCTGACAGAATGTGAACGTTACATTGTGTCATTATGTTACATTTCCTGCCCTAGCATATCTGGTTGCACAGACTGAATCTATCCTGGGTCGAATGTATCATATGTTTCATATGAAGCCTCAAGCCTCTTGGCCCCCTTTGCCATCAATATCAAAGTTATAATGAGAGAAAAATGTCTCATAAAAGTACAAAAACCTTTGACTAGGGACCTACTCTCCTACATTACATTTGGAAAGTATTCGGACCCCATGACTTTTTCCACATGTTGTTACGTTACAGCCTTACTCTAAAATTAATTACTTTTTTTCCCCTCATCAATCTACACACAATACCCCATAATGAAAAAGCGAAAACAGGTTTTTAGAATTTTACCTTATTTACATAAGTATTCAGACCCTTTGCTATGAGACTTGAAATTGAGCTCAGGTGCATCCTGTTTCCATTGATCATCCTTGAGATGTTTCTACAACTTGAATGGAGTCCACCAGTGGTAAATTAAATTGATTGGACATTATTTGGAAAGGCACACACCTGTCTATATAAGGTCCCATAGTTGACAGTGCATGTCAGAGCAAAAACCAAGCTATGAGGTTGAAAGAATTGTCCGTAGAGCTCCGAGACAGGATTGTGTCGAGGCACAGATCTGGGGAAAGGTACAAAAAAATGTCAGCAGCGTTGAAGATTCCGAAGAACACAGTGGCCTCCATCATTCTTAAATGGAAGAAGTTTGGAACCACCAAGACCCTTCCTAGAGCTGGCCGCCCGGCCAAACTGAGCAATCGGGGGAGAAGGGCCTTGGTCAGGGAGGTGACCAAGAACCCGATGGTCACTCTGACAGAGCTCCAGAGTTCGTCTGTGGAGATGGGAGAACCTTCCAGATGGACAACCATCGATACATCACTCCACCAATCAGGCCTTTATGGTAGAACGGGCAGACGGAAGCCTCTCCTCAGTAAAAGGCACCTGACAGTCCGCTTGGAGTTTGCCAAAACGCACCTAAAGGACTTTCAGACCATGAGAAACAAGATTCTCTGGTCTGATGTAACCAAGATTGAACTCTTTGGCCTGAATGCCAAGCATCACATCTGGAGGAAACCTGGCACCATCTCTACGGTGAAGCGTGGTGGTGGCAGCATCATGCTGTGGGGATGTTTTTGAGCGGCAGGGACTGGGAGACTAGTCAGGATCGAGGGAAAGATGAATGGAGCAAAGTACAGAGAGATTCTTGATGAAAACCTGCTCCAGAGCGCTCAGGACCTCAGACTGGGGTGAAGGTTCACCTTCCAACAGGACAACGACCCTAAGCACACAGCCAAGATAACGCAGGAGTGGCTTCAGAACAAGTCTCTGAATGTCCTTGAGTGGCCCAGCCAGAGCCCAGACTTGAACCCGATCGAACTTCTCTGGAGAGACCTGAAAATAGCTGTGCAGCGACGCTCCCATCCAACCTGACAGATCTTAAGAGGATCTGAAGAGAAGAATGGGAGAAACTCCCCAAATACAGGTGTGCCAAGCTTGTAGCGTCATATCCAAGAAGACTCGAGGCTGTAATCGCTGCCATAGGTGCTTCAACACAGTACTGAGTAAAGGGTCTGAATACTTATGTAAATGTGATATTTCAGTTTGTAATTTTTTAAACATTTGCAAACATTTCTAAAAACCTGGTTTTGCTTTGTCATTATGGGGTATTGTGTGTATATTGATGAGGGAAAAAAACAATTTAATCATTTTTAGAATAAGGCTGTAAAGTAACAAAATGTGGGAAAAGTCAGGGTGTCTGAATACTTTCCGAAATGCACTTTATATCATCTAATGAACACATATTGCACGGAGAAGAAGTCATATCTAACAGACACATTAGAGAAAGAGGCTATTAGGCTAGATTGTGCCTCTACTGAGCACATGCGTATTAGATCAGAACAGCTTTACAGATCTTTATCTCACATGGATATACAGGTATATGTAAGCAAAATATCTGTAGTAGCTGTCAAGCGATCCAGGTGATGTAAAGATTATGGAGATTACATGGTTCTGGCTTTGAGCTGAAACCTGTAACACTGTATAACCTATGTCATGTTCCAAGGATGCTGCCTGTAGGGATATTCAGAGCGATCTATTGTTATAACAATATTTCTCTGTCCGATACTGTACTGCACCTCAACACACACACACACACACGAGGGTAAGTGTACCTCCATAATCTGCCAGATGTGCTCAGGAAAATAAGGAAGTAAGGAAATGCATCACATCACTGATGGAGGGGATTTTACTGCTGGTGTGTAAGGCCTTGTTGAACCTGCCTGGGAGCAGCAAATCAAGTGGACCAAGCACAGAGAGAGAACAGGAACCTGAGGGAAGTTTTATTCAGGAAATAGTTACGCTAACCGGGGATTTGAATCTGAGGGAAGTTTTATTCAGGAAAAAGTTAAGCTAACCGGGGATTTATTTTAGACTTATCAGTTTTGTGATAAGGTCCTAAATAAGAAATGGGTTATATTTAAACAGGCAAGAGATTATGAAGGTTCCCTTTCCAGGAGATGAATTATGTGTTTTTGCCACATTCCAATCATATTGGACTGTGGACTTCTGGGTTCAAAGTCACTCAACCCTGAGAATCATAGAATCTCACCAGTATTGGACTGTGTGAATCAGATGTTCAAAGTTAGGTTAAAGATCAAAAACAAGGATGGATTATTCTCAGGTACTGGAGAGGAAAGACAAAGTAGTGAAGCAGGTTCATGGGTTTCAGAGCTGTTGTCAGAACAATATACACCTCGCATCTGGGGAACACAATGACCTTCTGACCTTAAACCCTGTGCCACTTAGTGACCCCAGTCCAACTTCCTGTTCAGGGTCAGTGTAGCTCCAGTATTCCTTCACATTGCTTGTAGCAATGAAGAGAGGCTCTGATTGTACTGCAATTCTATCATTTTCAGAGAGCAGTTCGAATCATTAGGAACCAGAAAGAACTGAGAAATTAATGAATTCCAAAGTATTTCCTGTATGTGACTTTACTCTTCACCCTTAGCCAGTCCATAGTTGAAATGTGCCTCTCTGGACACTACAGCCATGACTCATAATGCAGACTCAGTGACGAACCCATCACCCCGATCCTCTGTTTAAGTGAAACATCACTGTGGAATAGAAGCTACAACCTCCACCATGTTGCCAGGGTAATGAGGTGTGTGATGACATATTGGATGCTTTATCTTATCCTAGAATCAATGCTGCAGCCGTAAAAACAGAAAATAAGTGGAATTAATGATGCAAGACATTTAAAGAGCAGCGAGAGCATACCTTGGGGGGAGAAGGGATTTAAGGGAAGTAGTATTGTGTTTTTATGAGTTGTACTACGTGTGTCATTGCTTCCCATCACTGGTACCATCCACCTCCAGTGGTCTGTGCACCTCAGCTGTCAATCACTCTTTTTTAATTCAGTGTGTCCATGGCTACTCTGGCCACATACAGATATGGATTGTATTGTGAAGAGGTGTCAAGCTTTACGAAAGAAAGAAAGAAAGAAAGAAAGAAAGAAAGAAAGAAAGAAAGAAAGAAAGAAAGAAAGAAAGAAAGAAAGAAAGAAAGAAAGAAAGAAAGAAAGAAAGAAAGAAAGAAAGAAAGAAAGAAAGAAAGAAAGAAAGAAAGAAAGAAAGAAAGAAAGAAAGAAAGAAAGAAAGACGGGAGTGTAAGACAACATGCAAATATGGATTGTGAAGAGGTGTCAAGCTTTACAAAAACAAGAAAGAAAGAAAGAAAGAAAGAAAGAAAGAAAGAAAGGAAGAAAGAAAGAATACTACTTATATTTTCTATTCAGCCCTTAGTTGTCTGTTTTCGCTGAAGAAAAAAATATGTATGGCAGAACAATGAGACCGCCTTGGGGAGCAACCTTAGATTAATTGGAGAGACAGTAATATTTATGTATTTGTTTACTGTGTTCAATGAATAATAATGAGCCTCCTTGCTTGAAGATCCCCAGTCACTCATTAGTTCTGGTGTAAAACTTGTTATGGATGTGAATATGGAAGTAGCTAAAGCAGTGGTTTTGCATCTGAGCAGTGGGTAGTTACTAATAGGGCTGGCAAAGCTATCGGTAGTTTACCAAAGTTACCAGAATCTTCAGTAATTTAGGTAATTAACAGAAAATGTATGGCAATCTATCATAACTTTGGTAATTTATACTTGAATAACTTTCTAAAAATGTATTCATATATTGTATTCATGTATTATATATGTGTCCATATTGTCCATGAGTTTGTAGTAGATAGATAGACCATATGGTTCAAGAGAAAGTAGCCTAATTAATGAAAAAAGCATCTAATCAACAATGGCAATATTTTCAATTAACTCTTCCAACTATTGACTGCCACCAGTTTGATGCCAAAACATTGACAACAAATACATATTGACATAGTAAAATAAATAGAAGTTTATATAAAAATATAAAAATATATATTTAATGCTGAAACCCTCAGATTAAACTCCAATGGTATTTGATAAATGTATTATTTATATTTATGTTAATGTTTTACAGCTTTGTCATTCTTTTTTTTTTTATTGATTTCATTTAGTTTTTCAAATGTTTTTCGTTTTCAATTTTTATTTCAGTTTTCTAAATTGTTTTCCAATTTTAGTTTTTATCTTCGTTTCAGATTTTCTTTACTTTAAAAACCTTTCTGGAAACTTTTTAAGTTTACCAGTAAACTACCAAAATGTTGGTAATCTATCACAAAACATCTAGTGGCCCTTTTGGTTACTTCAGATTATCACAGGTGTCTGTAATCATCTCTGGCCCTCTGTGTGGCCTTTTCACATGAAAAATTTAACTATGTTGAAACTATATTTGACTGCAAAACTAACAAAAATAAAATAAAAACCATATAAATTATGTTTAGTTTTAGTTTTGTTCTTCTAAACTTTGGGCAAAAATCTAGCTTTTTTTTTATGGGGTTTTCAAGCTTCTGAATCTGGCGGGTAAATGCTGCCAGTAGATGCTGATGTTTTAAATAGGCCTAGGTTGTGCATCACTATCACTAGCTATCACTAGCTAACAGGGAAGAAATCAGAGGGCGAACACGGAGAGTGACTGGGCCAAACTGGAGCAGCTTGTGAAGTTGCTGGAGCCATTCATAATCCACACCGACCAACTTCAAACTGCCAGCCAGTCGTGGTCTGATGTGGTGCCCCGTGCCTTCTCAACCTTGAGGCACACTTGCAGTCAACTACTTTTGCAAAACAGTTGGCACAGGTCGTCCTGAAGTCACTGCGTGGGCGCTTCGCATGCATACTGAATCCTCTGGAAACTTCGATCCAACCCCTGCAGCAGCTTGCCTGTGTGTCTCTGGCACTTCACTCAACAGAGATCGAGCCACTGATGAGGGAAGCAGAGTCATTTGTACTTCAGCAAATCAGTGAGTACAGCCGTGGAGCAGCAGGACCCTAGGAAGATGCCAGCACGATGAATCCAGCAAGCATCTTGTCCACAGTGCTTCGGAAATATAGCTTCCTCGCATCGAAGATTGTATCTGAGGTCACTGTCTAGCCGGAGTGTCAACCTGGCCGGGCATTAAGTGCCCCGTGTGATCTGTGGAAATACCTGGAAGAGGTAAAGGGGGGCATGTTTACAGAGTCACCTCTCAAGTTCTGGCAGGCAAGGATGGCTGTTTTCCAAAGCTGTACCCTGTGGCACTGGATCTGGTTTCTGCCCCTGCATCCCAAGCGTTCTTGGAGATAATATTATCTGTCTGTGGACAACTGTCATCAGTCTTCAGAAACCGAATGACCACCTCTCTAGAACACAGAGTGTTCTTGAAGATAAACAAGAAATCTTGTTTGATTGAACAGAAACGCACACACACACACAAGCTGGCTGGCTGTGAACTGATAGATTTGTGAGGAAGTGTTGTATTGCTTATGTTTTTGCTGTTGTTGCAGCTATTTGAAGGGGTTAGTCAGTGATCCATGTTTAATATTACATCAAATCAAATTTTATTTGTCACATGCGCTGAATACAACTGATGTAGACTTTATGGTGAAATGCTTTCTTAGGAGCCCTAGTAACATGAGGAATACAATAAAATACACAAGAATGAAGCAATATACAGGGAGTACCAGTACTAGATCAATGCGCAGAGGTACGAGGTAAACAGAACATGTCAAATGTGCCATGACTTAACTTGTTGTTTTTTCCTCTCTTTCTGTCAGATAAAGGTACTTGATTCTTCTTACATCTTCTACTAAAGTTTTTAAAAAACATTGGATTAGTGTAAACATGGGCAAGAGAGTTTCCTTCCACCATATTTTTTGCACCAATCTAGCCACTTATCCTTTAAATCCAAATTTATGATTTCAACCTAACCAAACCTATATCCTGGCCATGGAGTTGTATGGAGTCCTTTAGTGGCCAAAAGCTTGTGTTAGCATGGACAGTGTCATTGAGGACTTTCGCCATTATGATTTAGTCAACTGGGTGGGACTTCCAACTTCATTGGCTGATCCCTTACCCGGTTAGCATGACCTGATGACCCGGTTGGAGTCATGACATCAGGAGGGATCAGCCAATGAATTTTACTAGTGAAGAAGAAAAATGACTTCAAGATGGAGATGGCCTCAATGGTGCCTCCCATGCTCTCACAGACACCACCATGACACAGATACAGAGATGTTATATCTATCCAAGCCTATGGTCCAAGCCTATCACCTTATGTATTACTGCCCCCCCAGTGGCAAGAAGTGACACCCCCCCCCCCCCCAAAAAAAAAAAAAACTATAAGCATACAACACATACAGTGGGGAGAACAAGTATTTGATACACTGCCGATTCTGCAGGTTTTCCTACTTACAAAGCATGTAGAGGTCTGTAATTTTTATCATAGGTACACTTCAACTGTGAGAGACGGAATCTAAAAAGAAAATACAGAAAATCACATTGTATGATTTTTAAGTAATTAATTTGCAGACCAGACGAGCTAAATGCCTTCTACAGTGGGGAAAAAAAGTATTTAGTCAGCCACCAATTGTGCAAGTTCTCCCACTTAAAAAGATGAGAGAGGCCTGTAATTTTCATCATAGGTACACGTCAACTATGACAGACAAATTGAGATTTTTTTTCTCCAGAAAATCACATTGTAGGATTTTTTATGAATTTATTTGCAAATTATGGTGGAAAATAAGTATTTGGTCACCTACAAACAAGCAAGATTTCTGGCTCTCACAGACCTGTAACTTCTTCTTTAAGAGGCTCCTCTGTCCTCCACTCGTTACCTGTATTAATGGCACCTGTTTGAACTTGTTATCAGTATAAAAGACACCTGTCCACAACCTCAAACAGTCACACTCCAAACTCCACTATGGCCAAGACCAAAGAGCTGTCAAAGAACACCAGAAACAAAATTGTAGACCTGCACCAGGCTGGGAAGACTGAATCTGCAATAGGTAAGCAGCTTGGTTTGAAGAAATCAACTGTGGGAGCAATTATTAGGAAATGGAAGACATACAAGACCACTGATAATCTCCCTCGATCTGGGGCTCCACTCAAGATCTCACCCCGTGGGGTCAAAATGATCACAAGAACGGTGAGCAAAAATCCCAGAACCACACGGGGGGACCTAGTGAATGACCTGCAGAGAGCTGGGAAAAAAGTAACAAAGCCTACCATCAGTAACACACTACGCCGCCAGGGACTCAAATCCTGCAGTGCCAGACGTGTCCCCCTGCTTAAGCCAGTACATGTCCAGGCCCGTCTGAAGTTTGCTAGAGTGCATTTGGATGATCCAGAAGAGGATTGGGAGAATGTCATATGGTCAGATGAAACCAAAATAGAACTTTTTGGTAAAAACTCAACTCGTCGTGTTTAGAGGACAGAGAATGCTGAGTTGCATCCAAAGAACACCATACCTACTGTGAAGCATGGGGGTGGAAACATCATGCTTTGGGGCTGTTTTTCTGCAAAGGGACCAGGACGACTGATCCGTGTAAAGGAAAGAATGAATGGGGCCATGTATCGTGAGATTTTGAGTGAAAACCTCCTTCCATCAGCAAGGGGATTGAAGATGAAACGTGGCTGGGACCTTTCAGCATGACAATGATCCCAAACACACCGCCCGGGCAACGAAGGAGTGGCTTCGTAAGAAGCATTTCAAGGTCCTGGAGTGGCCTAGCCAGTCTCCAGATCTCAACCCCATAGAAAATCTTTGGAGGGAGTTGAAAGTCCATGTTGCCCAGCGACAGCCCCAAAACATCACTGCTCTAGAGGAGATCTGCATGGAGGAATGGGCCAAAATACCAGCAACAGTGTGTGAAAACCTTGTGAAGACTTACAGAAAACGTTTGACCTGTGTCATTGCCAACAAAGGGTATATAACAAAGTATTGAGAAACTTTTGTTATTGACCAAATACTTATTTTCCACCATAATTTGCAAATAAATTAATAGAAAATCCTACAATGTGATTTTCTGGATTTTTTTTTCTCATTTTGTCTGTCATAGTTGACGTGTACCTATGATGACGTGTACCCTGAACTTGCACAATTGGTGGCTGACTAAATACTTTTTTTCCCCACTGTATGCTCGCTTCGAGGCAAGCAACACTGAACCATGCGTGAGAGCACCAGCTGTTCCGGACAACTGTGTGACTACGCTCTCCATAGCCGATATAAGTAAGACCTTTAAACATGTTAATAATAATAATAATATGCCATTTAGCAGACGCTTTTATCCAAAGCGACTTACAGTCATGCGTGCATACATTTTTGTGTATGGGTGGTCCCGGGGATCGAACCCACTACCTTGGCGTTACAAGCGCCGTGCTTCACAAGGCCACATTCTAAAAACATTGTTCTCTCTGCTACCGCACGGCTAGCGGTACCAATGCACCAAGTCTGGAACCAACAGGACCCTGAACAGCTTCTACCCCCAAGCCATAAGACCGCTAAATAGTTAGTCTGGGTAGCTATTAGGGCTGACCCCATTTAGTTGACTGGTCGATTATTTGGTTGATAGGCTGTTGGTCGACCAAGATTTTTTTGGTCGAGCATTCGCAAATATATATATATATATATATATATATATATATATATATATATATATATATATATATATATATATATATATATATATATATATACAGTGAGGGAAAAAAGTATTTGATCCCCTGCTGATTTTGTACGTTTGCCCACTGACAAAGACATGATCAGTCTATAATTTTAATGGTAGGTTTATTTGAACAGTGAGAGACAGAATAACAACAAAAAAACGCATGTCAAAAATGTTATAAATTGATTTGCATTTTAATGAGGGAAATAAGTATTTGACCCCTCTGCAAAACATGACTTAGTACTTGGTGGCAAAACCCTTGTTGGCAATCACAGAGATCAGACGTTTCTTGTAGTTGGCCACCAGGTTTGCACACATCTCAAGAGGGATTTTGTCCCACTCCTCTTTGCAGATCTTCTCCAAGTCGTTAATGTTTCGAGCCTGACGTTTGGCAACTCAAACCTTCAGCTCCCTCCACAGATTATCTATGGGATTTGTGGTCCTCTGTAGCTCAGCTGGTAGAGCACGGCGCTTGTAAAGCCAAGGTAGTGGGTTCGATCCCCGGGACCACCCATACACAAAAATATTAATGTATGCACGCATGACTGTAAGTCGCTTTGGATAAAAGCGTCTGCTAAATGGCATATTATTATTATTATTATTATTATTATTATTATTATTATTATTAAGGTCTGGAGACTGGCTAGGACACTCCAGAACCTTAATGTGCTTCTTCTTGAGCCACTCCTTTGTTGCATTGGCCGTGTGTTTTGGGTCATTGTCATGCTGGAAAACCCACCCACGACCCATTTTCAATGCCCTGGCTGAGGGAAGGAGGTTCTCACCCAAGATTTGACAGTACATGGCCCCGTCCATCGTCCCTTTGATGCGGTGAGGTTGTCCTGTCCCCTTAGCAAAAAAACACCCCCAAAGCATAATGTTTCCACCTCCATGTTTGACGGTGGGGATGGTGTTCTTGGGGTCATAGGCAGCATTCCTCCTCCTCCAAACACGGCGAGTTGAGTTGATGCCAAAGAGCTCCATTTTGGTCTCATCTGACCACAACACTTTCACCCAGTTCTCCTCTGAATCAATCAGATGTTCATTGGCATACTTCAGACGTGCCTGTATATTTGCTTTCTTGAGCAGGGGGACCTTGCAGGCGCTTCAGGATTTCAGTCCTTCATGGCGTAGTGTGTTAACAATTGTTTTCTTGGTGACTATGGTCCCAGCTGCCTTATAATTATAATAATAATTAGTCATTTAGCAGACGCTCTTATCCAGAGCGACTTACAGTTTTAGTGAGTGCATACATTTTTCATACTGGCCCCCCGTGGGATCATTGACAAGATCCTCCCATGTAGTTCTGGGCTGATTCCTCACCGATCTCATGATCATTGCAACGAATAATCGCAACAACTGTTGTCACCTTCTCACCAAGCTGCTTGGCGATGGTCTTGTAGCCCATTCCAGCCTTGTGTAGGTCTACAATCTTGTCCCTGACATCCTTGGAGAGCTCTTTGGTCTTGGCCATGGTGGGGAGTTTGGAATCTGATTGATTGCTTCTGTGGACAGGTGTCTGTTATACAGGTAACAAGCTGAGATTAGGAGCACTCCCTTTAAGTGTGTGCTCCTAATCTCAGCTCGTTACCTGTATAAAAGACACCTGGGAGCCAGAAATCTTTCTGATTGAGAGGGAGTCAAATACTTATTTCCCTCATTAAAATGCAAATCAATTAATAACATTTTTGACATGCGTTTTTCTGGATTTTTGTGTTGTTATTCTGTCTCTTACTGTTCAAATAAACCTACCATTAAAATTATAGACTGATCATTGCTTTGTCAGTGGGCAAACGTACAAAATCAGCAGGGGATCAAATACTTTTTTCCCTCACTGTATGCACATTGGCCCTCACTACAAAAGGGGACGTTGGAAGAGCTGCAAAATACTGTAATGTCTTTTATGACATTTTCATTCCATTTTGCGGCTGCATAAATGAAGAACGTAGATCTTAATAAACTTGTACGTATTTGTATCTGTGAACAAAGAAGATTGATTTAGTACATTATCTGTAATTATCTAAAGAATAATGTTTCTAACAGCCCTTGATAAAGCAGTTCCGTGGTTCACTGCTTGTTAGTTGTGATACTGCCTCTTGCTTCTCGGTTTAGCTAGTAATGTCATCAGCAGAACCAGAAGAACATAAAGTAGTTTTGTCAGAAATTAACTCTTCATGCACCTTTTTGTATCACGTTGTTGTAAGACAAATGCTAATGCTAGTTTTACGTCAGTTCAAGCCCACAGTACAAGTTCAGGCCTGAGGGAGATTGGCATGTACAGTACCTTCAGAAAGTATTCAGACCCCCTGACGTTTTTCACATTTTGTTAGGTTACAGCCTTACTCTAAAATTGATTAAATGGTTTTTTCCTTCATCAATCTACACACAATACCCCATAATGACAAAGCAAAAACTGGTCTTTAGAAATTGTAGCAAATGCATATAAAAAAAGAAAAAAGTATTCAGACCCTTTACTCAGTAATTTGTTGAAGCACCTTTGGCAGAGATTACAGCCTCAAGTCTTCTTGGGTATGGCGCTACAAGCTTGGCACACCTGTATTTGGGGAGTTTCTCCCATTCTTCTCTGCAGATCCTCTCAAGCTCTGTCAGGTTGGATGGGGAGCGTTGCTGCACAGTTATTTTCAGGTCTCTCCAGAGATGTTCGATCGGGTTCAAGTCCGGGCTCTGGCTGGGTCACTCAAGGACATTCAGAGACTTGTCCCGAAGCCACTCCTGCGTTGTTTTGGCTGTGTGCTTATGGTCGTTGTCCTGTTGGAAGGTGAACCTTCACCCCAGTCTGAGGTCCTGAGCGCTCTGGAGCAGGTTTTCATCAAGGATCTCTCTGTACATTGCTCTGTTCATCTTTGCCTCGATCCTGACTAGTCTCCTAGTCCCTGCCGCTGAAAAACATCTCCACAGCATGATGCTACCACCACCATGCTTCACTGTAGGGATGGTGCCAGGTTTCCTCCAGACGTGACACTTGGCATTCAGGCCAAATAGTTAAATCTTGGTTTTATCAGACCAGGTAATCTTGTTTCTCATCGTCTGAGAGTGTTTAGGTGCCTTTTAGCAAACTCATAGAGGGCTGTTGTGCCTTTTATTGAGGATTGGCTTCCGTCTGGCCACTCTACCATAAAGGCCTAATTGGTGGAGTGCTGCAGAGATGTTTGTCCATCTGGAAGGTTCTCCCATCTCCACAGAGGAACTCTAGAGCTCTGTCAGAGTGACCATCGGGTTCTTGGTCACCTCTCTGACCAAGGCCCTTCTCCCCCGATTGCTCAGTTTGGCCGGGCGGCCAGCTCTAGGAAGAGTCTTGGTGGTTCAACTGTGGGACCTTATATAGACAGGTGTGTGCCTTACCAAATCATGCCCAATCAATTGAATATACCACAGGTGGACTCCAATCAAGTTGTAGAAACATCTCAAGGATGATCAATGGAAACAGGATGCACCTGAGCTCAATTTCAAGTCTCATAGCAAAGGGTCTGAATACTTATGTAAATAAGGTATTTCTGTTTTTTATTATTAATACATTTGCAACCATTTCCAAAAATCTGTCTTCGCTTTGTGATTACGGGGTATTGTGTGTAGATTGCTGAGGAAATTGTTTTATTTAATCAATTTTAGAATAAGGCTATAATGTAACAAAATGTGGAGAAAGTCAAGAGGTTTGAATACTTTCTGAATGCACTGTATGTATGTAAATGGATCACTGTTAGATGAATAATTTTCCTCTCTGACAATTGGTCAACAGTTACCTTTAAAGAATATCAGGGAGTATGACATCATGCTCTTTGTACAGTAACAAGGAAAAATATGCTCAGTCTGGGAATGGTTTTATGGTGTTACATATTCCGGATGTGTAGGCCAACAGGCAATGAAATTGTTAATTATGTTAAAACCACTGAACCTCAGGGCTGTTATCCTCAATTGTCATCTTTCTCCGAAGCTCGTGTACAACTAAAGATAGTTAATGCTAGATAGCTGGTGATCTCGCGACGTTGTAAATTGTCTGATTAACTGTTGTTTAACACCCTACCGCTATTGCCCTCTGTTTAACACCAAACCGTCATTGCCGTCTGTTCTATTGGCGAACTTGCAGTCACTGGAGAACAAACTGGATGAGCTCCGTTCAAGACTATCCTATCAACAGGACCTGAAAAACTGTCATATCCTATGTTGCTCAGAGTCGTGGCTGAACGAGGACATGGATAATATACATCTCGCTGGTTTTTCTATGCATCGTCAAGACAGGATGGCAGACTCGGGTAAGATGAAGGGAGGAGGGGTGTGTCTGTTTGTTAATAACAGCTGGTGTGCGATCTCTAACATTAAGTAAGTCTCTAGTTTTTGCTCGCCTGAGTTAGAATACCTCATTATAAGCTGCTGACCATACTATTTACCAAGAGTTTTCATCTATATTATTTGTAGCTGTCTATTTACCACCACAAACCAATGCTGGCACTAAGACCGCACTCAACGAGCTGTATAGCGCCATAAGCAAACAATAAAAATCCACATCCAGAGGCAGCGTTTCACGTGGCCGGTGATTTTAATGCAGGGAAACTGAAATCCGTTTCAACTCATTTTCACCAGCATGTCACCTGTGCAAATACAGGCGATAAAACTCTAGATCACCTTTACTGACACGCTCAATGCGGAAGTGGTTCGATGAAGCAGATGCTAAACTACAGGACTGTTTCGCTAACACTGACTAGAATATGTTCTGGGATTGATCCGATAATATTGTGGAGTTTATCACATCAGTCAACAGCTTCATTAATGAGTGCATCAATGACGTCGTCCGCACAGTGACCTTACATACTAGTGGTGCGTGTGTCAGCTGTTTGTTCACCCGCACCCACCCACAATTGATAATAACCCATCCACAACTGCCTGACTATATGTGATGAAGTGAAAATCTGAGGCCCGCACCCAACCCTAACCCGTAAATATAGAAAATGCACTATAGGCTACATTCAAAGCTTCTCTTTTGTCATTATATGTTGCCCTAGAAGACTAAATATACCCTTGCTCAACAGAATAATGTAATAGGTCGATAGAATGAATGTTTCAATCTAGTTGACATCGGTAAAGTTTTCTCTGTCATCTTTCGCGGCGTAAAGACATTTAGGGACTGGGGAGAATATACAATAACGGAAAAAAAATATTCTGTGCAAGTTGTCCAAATGACATCAGTTTGACCAGTTGTAAGGAAAAGGAAAGCTGTGAAAACAACCCAACTTGTTTCTGATAAGATTTAAGTTCTACTTCGATGCATATTTTATCAGCTTTTATGACGCTTTTATGATAATAATAATAATAATAATAATAATAATAATAATAATAATAATAATAATAATAATAATATGCCATTTAGCAGACGCTTTTATCCAAAGCGACTTACAGTCATGTGTGCATACATGTTTACGTATGGGTGGTCCCGGGGATCGAACCCACTACCCTGGCATTACAAGCGCCATGCTCTACCAATTGAGCTACAGAAAACAGCACCTCTACAGATCGTATCTAACTGAGCATTGCATTCTCTCAAAATGCAGAAATAAATTAATCAAATTTCTCCACTCCTGTTCCCAAGTCTAAAATGTGCCTACATTTGGTGTATCATTTTACTGCAAGAAATGCTTAATTCTGCAAGAGTTATTATTAAGGCTATGTGAGAGTTTATAGACCTACAGTCAGTGTCCAGATTTCAGTTTCCAGTTAACCCATCTGAACAGTAGGCTACAGTTCCCTTGACATGCCATAGGCCTATTTGAAGTCCCGTCTTGTGACTGTCGAATTTGTATAGCGCCTCACAATCATCTCACATAACATAGCCGGCACTGCTTCATCCTCTTTTACCACTTCACCAAATATTTTCCAAACATTACTTTTCTGGCCCTCCCTTCTCTTTTATTTTTAACTCTCCTTTCGCAGCTTTTGTCTTATTGAATAAAACATTGACAATGTCCTTTTTGCCTCCGTGGATTGACTTTTTCTGCCAAAAACATTATTTGCCGATTGGCTGTGTAGGCTATTTGGCGCGCGCGTACAGTTGAGCCTTAAAGCTTAGGCTTATGCACTAATACCAGATAGCCTAAAGTAATGAAAGAAAAACCTCAATATAGCCTATATAAATTGCACAAGAATGATACATTTATGGATTTTTTAAGGTATTGTTTCTCTTTATTCAACCCGCCACACATTATTTAATGACCCTAAACCCGTCTGCCCCCGGGTTATGAGTCAACCCACGCATCACTAATACATACCATACAGTGAGGGAAAAAAGTATTTGATCCCCTGCTGATTTTGTATGTTTGCCCACTGACAAAGAAATGATCAGTCTATAATTTTAATGGTAGGTTTATTTGAACAGTGAGAGACAGAATAACAACAACAAAAATCCAGAAAAACGCATGTCAAAAATGTTATAAATTGATTTGCATTTTAATGAGGGAAATAAGTATTTGACCCCTCTGCAAAACATGACTTAGTACTTGGTGGCAAAACCCTTGTTGGCAATCACAGAGGTCAGACGTTTCTTGTAGTTGGCCACCAGGTTTGCACACATCTCAGGAGGGATTTTGTCCCACTCCTCTTTGCAGATCTTCTCCGTCATTAAGGTTTCGAGGCTGACGTTTGGCAACTCGAACCTTCAGCTCCCTCCGCAGATTTTCTATGGGATTAAGGTCTGGAGACTGGCTAGGCCACTCCAGGACCTTAATATGCTTCTTCTTGAGCCACTCCTTTGTTGCCTTGGCCGTGTGTTATGGGTCATTGTCATGCTGGAATACCCATCCACAATCCATTTTCAATGCCCTGGCTGAGGGAAGGAGGTTCTCACCCAAGATTTGACAGTACATGGCCCCGTCCATCGTCCCTTTGATGCGGTGAAGTTGTCCTGTCCCCTTAGCAGAAAAACACCCCCAAAGCATAATGTTTCCACCTCCATGTTTGACGGTGGGGATGGTGTTCTTGGGGTCATAGGCAGCATTCCTCCTCCTCCAAACACGGCGAGTTGAGTTGATGCTAAAGAGCTCCATTTTGGTCTCATCTGACACAACACTTTCACCCAGTTCACCTCTGAATCATTCAGATGTTCATTGGCAAACTTCAGACAGGCATGTTTATGTGCTTTCTTGAGCAGGGGGACCTTGCGGGCGCTGCGGGATTTCAGTCCTTCACGGCGTAGTGTGTTACCAATTGTTTTCTTGGTGACTATGGTCCCAGCTGCCTTGAGATCATTGACAAGATCCTCCCGTGTAGTTCTTGGCTGATTCCTCACCGTTCTCATGATCATTGCAACTCCACGAGGTGAGATCTTGCATGGAGCCCCAGGCCGAGGGAGATTGACAGTTCTTTTGGGTTTCTTCCATTTGTGAATAATCGCACCAACTGTTGTCACCTTCTCACCAAGATGCTTGGCGATGGTCTTGTAGCCCATTCCAGCCTTGTGTAGGTCTACAATCTTGTCCCTGACATCCTTGGAGAGCTCTTTGGTCTTGGCCATGGTGGAGAGTTTGGAATCTGATTGTTTGATTGCTTCTGTGGACAGGTGTCTTTTAAACAGGTAACAAACTGAGATTAGGAGCGTTACCTCTATAAAAGACACCTGGGAGCCAGAAATCTTTCTGATTGAGAGGGGGTCAAATACTTATTTCCCACATTAAAATGCAAATCAATTTATAACATTTTTGACATGCGTTTTTCTGGATTTTTTTGTTGTTATTCTGTCTCTCACTGTTCAAATAAACCTACCATTAAAATTATAGACTGATCATTTCTTTGTCAGTGGGCGAACGTACAAAATCAGCAGGGGATCAAATTCTTTTTTCCCTCACTGTACATATCCCAAGCCATGGATTACAGGCAACATCCGCACTGAGCTAAAGGCTAGAGCTGCCACTTTCAAGGAGCGTGACACTAATCCGGACTTTCATAAGAAATCCCGCTACAACCTCCAACAAGCCATCAAACAGGCAAAGCATCAATACAGGACTAAGATTGAATTCTACTATGCCGGCTCTGATGCTAGACGGATGTGGCAAGGCTTGCAAACTATCACGGATTACAACGGGAAACCCAGGCGTGAGCTGCCCAGCGACGCGAGCCTACCAGATGAGCTAAATGCCTTCTATGCTGGCTTTGAGGCCAGCAAATCTGAACCATGCATGAGAGCACCAGCTGTTCCAGACAACTGTGTGATCTCGCTCACCATAGCCGATGTGAGTAAGACCCTTTAAACTTGATACACACAGGAAACTATTGAGTGTGAAAAACCCAGAAGCGTTGCAGTTCTTGACACAAACCAGTGCGCCTGGCATCTACTACCATACCCCATTCAAAGGCACTTAAATCTTTTGTCTTGCCCATTCACCCTCTGAATGGCACACATACACAATCCATGTCTCAATTGTCTCAAAGCTTAAAGAATCCTTCTTTAATCTGTCTCCTCCCCTTCATCTACACTGATTGAAGTGGATTTATCAAGTGACATCAATAAGGGATCATAGCTTTCACCTGGATTCAACTGGTCAGCCTATGTCATGAAAAGAGCAGGCATTCTTAATGTTTTGTATACTCAGTGTATAGCCATGAAATGCTTTGAAAGTCTGGGCCCACTCCAATTAGCATACCGCCCCAACAGATCTCTATTGCACGCCACACTGCCCTCACCCACCTAGACAAAAGGAATACCTATGTAAGAATGCTGTTCATTGACTACAGCTCAGAATTCAACACGATAGGACCCTTGGACTGAACACCTCCATCTGCTGCTGAACAACACATCCGCCATGCTGACCATTAACATGGGGGCCCTTTAGGGGTGTGTGCTTACTCCCCTCCTGTACTCCCTGTTCACCGATGACTGCGTGTCCGCGCACGACTCCAACACCATCATCAAGTTTGCTGATGACACGACGGTGGTAGGACTGATCACCGACGACGATGATGTGTCAGGACAACAACCTCTCCCTCAACTTCAGCAAGACAAAGGAGTTGATCGTGGACTAAAGGAAATGGAAGGGCGAGCACATCCACATCGATGGGGCTGTAGTGGAGTATGTTCCTCTGTGTCCACATCACCAAGGAGTTAAAATGGTCCACACACACCCACACAGTTGTGAAGGCACGACAGAACTTCTTTCCCCTCAGGAGGCTGAAAAGATTTGCCATGGACCCTCAGATCCTCAAAAAGTTATACAGCTGCACCATTGAGAGCATCGTGACTGGCTGTATCACCGCCTGGTACAGCAACTGCAAGGCACCGACCGCAAGGCACTACAGAGGGTGGTAAGTACGGCCCAGTATATCACTGGGGCCGAGCTCCCTGCCACCAAGGACCTCTATACCAGGCGGTGCCAGAGGATGGCCCCAAAAAAATTAAAAGACAACAGCCATCCAAGCCATAGACTGTTCTCTCTGCTACCGCACGGCAAGTGGTACCAGTGCACCAAGTCTGGAACCAACAGAACCCTGAACAGCTTCTACCCCCAAGCCATAACATGCTTGTGCCATTTAATGCCTGTGCCATTAAACCCCTACAACTCATCCAGAATGCTGCAGCCCGTCTGGTGTTCAACCTTCCCAAGTTCTCTCACATCACCCCGCTCCTCCGCACACTCCACTGGCTTCCAGTTGAAGCTCGCATCTGCTACAAGACCATGGTGCTTGCCTACGGAGCTGTGAGGGGAACAGCACCTCCGTACCTTCAGGCTCTGATCAGTCCCTACACCCAAACGAGGGCATTGCGTTCATCCACCTCTGGCCTGCTGGCCCCCCTACCTCTGTGGAAGCACAGTTCCCGCTCAGCCCAGTCAAAACTGTTCGCTGCTCTGGCACCCCAATGGTGGAACAAGCTCCCTCACGATGCCAGGACAGCGGAGTCACTCACCACCTTCCAGAGACACTTGAAACCCCACCTCTTTAAGGAATACCTGGGATAGGATAAAGTAATCCTTCTACCCCCCCTTACCCCACCCCCCCAAAAAAATTAAAAAATTATAATAAAACATATTGTAAACTATAAGGTGAATGCACCAATTTGTAAGTCGCTCTGGATAAGAGCGTCTGCTAAATGACGTAAATGTAAATGTAATAACACTTCTAAATAGCTAATCAAACGGTTACCCAGACTACCTGCATTTATCCTTTTTTGCACTTACTCTCTGCAGACTTCAGTGTGGCTTTTGACATTATCGATCATAGTCTGCTGCTGGAAAAACGTATGTGTTATGGCTTTAAACCCCCTGCTATATTGTGGATAAAGAGTTACCTGTCTAACAGAACACAGAGGGTGTTCTTTAATGGAAGCCTCTCCAACATAATCCAGGTAGAATCAGGAATTCCCCAGGGCAGCTGTCTAGGCCCCTTACCTTTTTCAATCTTTACTAACAACATGCAACTGGCTTTGAGTAAAGCCAGTGTGTCTATGTATGCGGATGACTCAACACTATACATGTCAGCTACTATAGGGACTGAAATGACTGCAACACTTAACAAAGAGCTGCAGTTAGTTTCAGAATGGGTGGCAAGGAATAAATTAGTCCTAAATATTTAAAAAAAACTAAAAGCATTGTATTTGGGACAAATCATTCACTAAACCCTAAACCTCAACTAAGTCTTGTAATAAATAATGTGGAAATTGAGCAAGTTGAGGTGACTAAACTGCGTGGAGTAACCCTGGATGGTCAAAACATATTGATACAACAGTTGCTAAGATGGGGACTTAGGAAAATTGCAATTGGCTCAGAACAGGGCAGCACGGCTGGCCCTTGGATGTACACAGAGAGCAAACGTTAATAATAACATGTCAATCTCTCCTGGCTCAAAGTGGAGGAGAGATTGACTTCATCACTACTTTTATTTGTGAGAGGTATGTTGAAAGCACAGAGCTGTCTGTTTAAACGACTAGCACACAGCTCAGACACACATGCATACCCCACAAGACATGCCACCAGAGGTCTCTTCACGATCCCCAAGTCCAGAACAGACTATGGGAGGCGCACAGTACTACATACAGCCATGACTACATAGAACTCTATTCCACATTAGGTAACTGATGCAAGCAGTAGAATCTGATTAAATAAATTGATACAAATACACCTTATGGAACAGTGGGGACTGTGAAGCAACACATAGGCACAGACACATGCATACACACACAATAACGTACGCACTATACACACACGTACACATGGATTTTGTGTTGTAGATATGTGGTAGTGGAGTATGGGCCTGAGGGCACAAACTTAGTGTGTTGTGAATTCTGTAATGAATGTATTGTATAACTGCCTTAATTTTCCGGACCCTAGGAAGAGTAGCTGCTGCCTTGGCAGCAGCTAATAGGGATCCATAATAAATACAAATACAAATACACACACTGGACTCTACCCACAAACTCACACATACTTACACTGACACCCCAACTAACATACACACTACATATTCCCAAACACAATTTCACACTCACCAGATATGCTGCTGCTACTGTCTCTTATATATATTTTTGCCTAGTCACTTTACCCCTACCTATATGCAATGTTCCTACTAATTTTGTCCAGCACTGAGCAGATTTTAGGTCTATGAGCACAAACTTGAATGTTGTGAAAATTCTGTCAAACTTCCGCCGTGCGTTTACTGTGAACACTGGCTGTAGTGTACCCACTTTAAGTTACAGTTTTAACAGTGGCCATGTAGGCTACTGTGGCTAGTTCATAATAATGTAGGCCTACCAGAGTGGCCTACCATAAAAACCAATGGAGAAAATCCATCCCAAATAGCTATTGAAATAGTTGTTCTATGATACAGTTTACAGTAGCAGCCAATGTGTAGTGTTCAATGAAAACATGCAGGGCTTGACATTAACCTGTTTAGCCAGGTGACAAAAATGGTTGTTGTATTGTGTTGTTTGATGCAAGAAACCACTTTACACAAAATACAATTATTTGTTATTCCCATACCATTAATATAAAAAAAGAATCAGACAAAACTGTGTGCTACACTCTGCCTATTGGCTTCTTCGCTCATTCAAGCCTGTCTCAAAATACAACACTGCCCCTTTAAGACATTAAAAAGCTATTTTTATTTATTTATTTTTATTTATTTAAAAGATCATACTTTTGGGAGAAATGTCCTCTGGTCTGATGAAACAAAAATAAAACTGTTTGGCCATAATGACCATCATTTGTTTGGCCATAATGACCACCATAATCTGTTCCAAGATGGCGTAGTAGTGCAGTTCTGTTTTTGTCGTGTGTCTGTAAATAGCCTGTAAATACCCTGTTTTTTTATATTTTTCGTACATATTTCCCTATCAGACTTTTCATCCTTCTACAAAATATACTTTCCTGCAACCCGCCTCACTCAATGTGGAACGGATTCTATTATTGACTTACCTTTATCTAGAATCTCCAGTTGAAACTAGCTAGCCAGCTAACTAGCTACTTGCTATTAGCCACAGTTAGCGGTATTTCACCCAGAACATTGGATTTTTTTTTTTGCGGGATTAATTTAATCACTGGACATTAATCACCGGATATTCGGCCAGTCTGCACAGCGCGTTATCGACCCAGAACATATCAGTTTTTCTGCCGGAATCACTGGACCTTTAACTCCGGATTCATCGCTACCAGCTAGCTGCAACAAAATGGACGCTGTGGTCTGGCTAATCATCCTGAGCTAGGCCCATCTCCCGGCTATCTACCTCTCTGTCAACCGGACGGGACCACCTAGTGTTGACACGGAGCCCCGCCGATCCTACACGACTGGTCTGCCGACGAAATCGTCTGATGTGGTTACGACGTTGACCATGAAGATTCCATCTGCTAGCCCCGGCCCGCTAGCACACACTAGCCGTGGCCTCTTACTCGCTAGTGCTTTAGCAGCCTCCGAACTATCCTATTGCTGTTCACCGGACCTTATGATAACTCAGCTATACAGCTGATGTCTGCTGGACTGTTCCTTTTTACGGTACTACATCCTGTTTATGTTTAGCCTCAGCCCAAACATGGTTAGCTTATTGTTGTTTCGGTTATTTCTAATTGTACTATTTCACTGTAGACCCCCCAGCCCAGCTAAACCTGCCTTAGATAGCTCCTTTGTCCCACCCCCCATACATGCGGAGACCGACTCAATTGATGCCTCCAGCGATGCTATCTCTTTCATTGTTACCCAACGCTTAGGTTTACCTCCACTTTACTCATATCCTTCCATATCCTTGTCTGTACATAATGCCCTGAATCTTTTCTACAACACCCGGAAATCTGCCCCCTTTATTCTATGTACCCAACGCACTAGAAGACCAGTTCTTAAAGCCTTTAGCCGTATCCTTATTCTAGTCCTCCTCTGTTCCTCTGGTGATGTAGAGGCTAACCCAGGCCCTGCAGCCCTCAGTATCACTCCTACTCCCCAGGCGCTATCATTTGCTGACTTCTGTAATCGCAAAAGTCTTGGTTTCTTGCACATAAATATCAGAAGTCTACTTCCTAAGTTTGAGTTATTCACTGCGTTAGCACACTCCGCCAACCCTGATGTTCTAGCAGTGTCTGAATCCTGGCTCAGGAAGGCCACCAAAAATTCTGAAATTTCCATCCCCAACTATAACATTTTCCGTCTAGATAGAACTGCCAAAGGGGGTGGAGTTGCAATCTACTGTAGAGATAGCCTGCAGAGCTCTATCATACTATCCAGGTCTGTGCCCAAACAGTTTGAGCTTCTACTTCTAAAAATCCACCTTTCCAGAAATAAGTCTCTCACTGTTGCCGCTTGCTACAGACCCCCCTCAGCCCCCAGCTGTGCCCTGGACACCATATGTGAATTGATTGCCCCCCATTTATCCTCAGAGTTCGTACTGCTTGGTGACCTAAATTGGGATATGCTTAATACCCCAGCCATCCTACAATCCAAACTAGATGCCCTCAACCTCACGCAAATTATCAACGAACCTACCAGGTACAACCCTAAATCCGTAAACATGGGTACCCTCATAGATATAATCCTGACTAACATACCCTCTAAATACACCTCAGCTGTCTTCAACCAGGATCTCAGCGATCACTGCCTTATTGCCTGCGTCCGTAACGGGTCCGTTGTCAAACAACCACCCCTCATCACTGTCAAACGCTCCCTAAAACACTTTAGCGAGCAGGCCTTCCTAATTGACCTGGCCCAGGTATCCTGGATGGATATAGATCTCATTCCGTCAGTAGAGGATGCCTGGTTGTTCCTTAAAAGTAATTTCCTCTCAATCTTAAATAAACATGCCCCATTCAAAAAATACAGAACTAAGAACCGATATAGCCCCTGGTTCTCCTCAGACTTGACTGCCCTTGACCAGCACAAAAACATCCTGTGGCGTACAGCATTAGCATCAAATAGCCCCCGCGATATGAAACTTTTCAGGGAAGTTAGGAACCAATATACACAAGCAGTCAGGAAAGCAAAGGCTAACTTTTTCAAACAGAAATTTGCATCCTGTAGCACTAACTCCAAAAGGTTTTGGGACACTGTAAAGTCCATGGAGAATAAGAGCACTTCCTCCCAGCTGCCCACTGCACTGAGGCTAGGAAACACTATCACCACCGATAAATCTACAATAATCGAGAATTTCAACAAGCATTTTGCTACAGCTGGCCATGCTTTCCATCTGGCTACCACTACCCCGGCCACCAACTCTACACCCTCCGCTGCAACTTGCCCATGCCCCCCCCGCTTCTCCTTCACACAAATTCAGACAGCTGATGTTTTGAAAGCGCTGCAAAATCTGGACCCCTACAAATCAGCTGGGCTAGACAATCTGGACCCTTTCTTTCTAAAACTAGCCGCCGAAATTGTCGCAACCCCTATTACTAGTCTGTTCAACCTCTCTTTCATAACGTCTGAGATCCCCAGAGATTGGAAAGCTGCCGCGGTCATCCCCCTCTTCAAAGGGGGTGACACTCTAGATCCAAACTGCTACAGACCTATATCCATCCTGCCCTGCCTTTCGAAAGTATTTGAAAGCCAAGTTAACAAACAGATCACCGACCATTTCGAATACCACCGTACCTTCTCCGCTATGCAATCCGGTTTCCGAGCTGGTCATGGGTGCACTTCAGCCACGCTCAAGGTCCTAAACAATATTATAACCGCGATTGATAATAGACAGTACTGTGCAGCCGTCTTCATCGACCTGGCCAAGGCTTTCGACTCTGTCAACCACCGCATTCTTATTGGCAGACTAAATAGCCTTGGTTTCTCAAATGACTGCCTCGCCTGGTTCACCAACTACTTCTCAGATAGAGTTCAGTGTGTCAAATCGGAGGGCCTGTTGTCTGGACCTATGGCAGTCTCTATGGGGGTGCCACAGGGTTCAATTCTTGGGCCGACACTTTTCTCCATGTGTATCAATGATGTCGTTCTTGCTGCTGGTGACTCTCAGATCCACCTCTACGCAGACGACACCATTTTGTATACATCTGGTCCTTCATTGGACACTGTGTTAACAAACCTCCAAACGAGCTTCAATGCCATACAACACTCCTTCAGTAGCCTCCAACTGCTCTTAAACACTAGTAAAACTAAATGCATGCTTTTCAATCGAACGCTGCTGGCACCCGCCCACCCGACTAGAATCACCACTCTCGACGGGTCTGACCTAGAGTATGTGGACAACTACAAATACCTAGGTGTCTGGTTAGACTGTAAACTCTCCTTCCAGACTCACATAAAGAATCTCCAATCCAAAGTTAAATCTAGAATCGGCTTCCTATTTCGCAACAAAGCCTCCTTCACTCATGCTGCCAAACATGCCCTCGTAAAACTGACTATCCTACCGATCCTTGACTTCGGCAATGTCATTTACAAAATAGCCTCCAACACTCTACTCAGCAAATTGGATGTAGTCTATCACAGTGCCATCCGTTTTGTCTCCAAAGCCCCATACACTACCCACCACTGTGACCTGTACGCTCTTGTTGGCTGGTCCTCACTACATGTTCGTCGTCAAACCCACTGGCTCCAGGCCATCTATAAATCACTGCTAGGCAAATCCCCGCCTTATCTTAGCTCATTGGTCACCATAGCAGCACCCACCCGTAGTCTGCGCTCCAGCAGGTATATCTCACTGGTCATTCCCAAAGCCAACACCTCCTTTGGCCGCCATTCCTTCCAGTTCTCTGCTGCCAATGACTGGAACGAATTGCAAAAATCTCTGAAGCTGGAGACTCTTATCTCCCTCAATAACTTTAAGCATCAGTTGTCAGAGCACCTTACCGATCACTGCACCAGTACACAGCCCATCTGAAATTAGCCCACCCAACTACCTCATCCCTATATTGTTATTTATTTTGCTCTTTTGCACCCCAGTATCTCTATTTGCACATAATCTCTTGCACATCTAGCATTCCAGTGTTAATACTATTGTAATTATTTTGCACTATAGCCTATTTATTGCCTTACCTCCATAACTTGCTACATTTGCACACACTGTATATATATTTTCTGTTGTATTTTTGACTTTATGTTTTTTACCCCATATGTAACTCTGTGTTGTTTTTATTGCACTGCTTTGCTTTATCTTGGCCAGGTCGCAGTTGTAAATGAGAACCTGTTCTCAACTGGCTTACCTGGTTAAATAAAGGTGAAAAAAAAAAATATATATATATATGTTTGGAGGAAAAAGGGGGTTGCTTGCAAGCCGAAGAACACCATCCCAAATGTGAAGCACGGGGGTGGCAGCATCCTGCTGTGGGGGTGCTTTGATGCAGGAGGGACTGGTGCGCTTCACAAAATAGATGGCATCATGAGGAAGGAAAATTATGTGGATATATTGAAGCAACATCTCAAGGCATCAGTCAGGAAGTTAAAGCTTGGTCTTCCAAATGGACAATGACCCCAAGCATACTTCCAAAGTTGTGGCAAAATGGCTTAAGGACAACAAAGTCAAGGTATTGGAGTGGCCATCACAAAGCCCTGACCTCAATCCTATAGAAAATGTGTGGGCAGAACTGAAAAAGCGTGTGCGAGCAAGGAGGCCTACAAACCTGACTCAGTTACACCAGCTCTGTCAGGAGGAATGGGCCAAAATTCACCCAACTTATTGTGGGAAGCTTGTGGAAGGCTACCCGAAACGTTTGACCCAAGTTAAACAATTTAAAGGCAATGCTACCAAATACTAATTGAGTGTATGTAAACTTCTGACCCACTGGGAATGTGATGAAAGCAATAAAAGTTTAAATAAATCATTCTCTCTACTATTATTCTGACTTTTCACATTCTTAAAATAAAGTGGTGATCCTAACTGACCTAAGACAGGGAATTTTTACTAGGATTAAATGTCAGGAATTGTGAAAAACTGAGTTTAAAGGTATTTGGCTAAGGTGTATGTAAACTTCCGACTTCAACTGTAGCATGGCAGCACCACACGACAACACAGCAAGGTAGCAACCCAAAATGAAAACAACATGGTAGCAGCACAACATGGTAGCAGCACAAGACATGGTACAAACATTATTGGGCACAGACAACAGCACAAAGGGCAAGAAGGTAGAAACAACAATACATCACGCAAAGCAGCCACAACTGTCAGTAAGAGTGTCCATGATTGAGTCTTTGAATGAAGAGATGGAGATAAAACTGTGCAATTTGAGTGTTTTTTGCAGCTTGTTCCAGTCGCTAGCTGCAGCGAACTGGAAAGAGGAGCGACCCAGGGATGTGTGTGCTTTGGGGACCTTTAACAGAATGTGACTGGCAGAATGGGTGTTGTATGTGGAGGATGAGGGCTGCAGTAGGTATCTAAGATAGGGGGGAGTGAGGCCTAAGAGGGTTTTGTAAATAAGCATCAACCAGACGGGTATACAGAGATGATTTTACTTGACTAGATTTTCAAAGATGGCTAGAAATGTACACCTTTATGCTCATGTAGGAAGCAATCACTTCCCCATTGCTGACCAGGAATTAGCTATAACTGGGATTATAACGTACTCACTAGCAAAGAATATGAACAAATGTGCAAGAATATGAACAAATGTGCACATATGGCTACATGCAGCTTTACCCTTTGATCTAAAAAGAAAAGCCCATCTACTCCTGACCGCTGGTGCTGTCAATGCAATATAATCCCAATGCGCTCTGCCTAAAACAAAATCATAGACTAAGTCATGCATAGTTAGATTTATTTCGGTATGTTACATTGAAAGGAGCTAATATTATGTTGATTCGATCACAATTCCCACAGTAGAGGAAAAAGTTGATAGTGTAAACTAACGGGGCAAACTCTAGTACAGTTGTGTGAAGTTCAATCTTGTGCATTTCTGTGCGGGCTGATAATGTATTTCTGCTGTGCGCAGCTTAGAGGGAACATTGCCTATAGGTACATAGGTACCTCAATTACCGCGTACCCTGACCTGCACATCGACTTGGTATTGATACTCCCTGTATATAGCCATTCTATTTTTACTCGTTATTGTTATTCGTTATTCACTTTGTATTTTTTCATCATGTCACTATATCTGTTATGACGAGTTTCTCTGGTATCTCGATCTTCAGGATGTAAGAGAATAGTTAAACACTTAGATGGAGAGTTCAATCATGGTTATTCAATAGTTACAGTACTGGATTCGCATGACAAGCGGTACGGGCGTAGCCTAATGTCATCCGAATGACTTACATAGAAAACCTCTCAGTTTATATAATGCTTTCCGAGCTACTTCCATCCAACAGTTACCATTCATTATTGAGTGTCACTCATCTCCTACAATAGGGTCCCCCTACATGGTATCGTGTGGCACCCTAGACAGGCTATTCCATCACGTACTCCTTCTAAGATTAGCACCAGTGGCCCCCAAGCTATCTTGGCATGCAGACCTTCTGGCACCCACCAGTGACGGAAATACTACCTGGAATCTCCTCCTCTCACTCCCATACAGCTCAGGAGATAGAAGACATTAACAAATACTGTATAAAAATACGTTATATCAATATCTATATATACACTGAACAAAAATATAAACGCAATGTGTAAAGTGTTGGTCCCATGTTTCGTGAGCTGAAATGAAAGATCCCACAGATTTTCCATATGCACAAAAAGCTTATTTCTCTCAAATGTTGTGCACACATTTGTTTACATCCCTGTTAGTGAGCATTTCTCCTTTGTCAAGATATCCACCTGACAGGTGTGAAATGTCAAGAAGCTGACTAAACAGCATGATCATTACACTGGTGCACCTTGTGCTGGGGACAATAAAAGGCCACTCTAAAATGTACAGTTTTGTTACACAACACAATGCCACAGATGTCTCGAGTTTTGAGGGAGCGTGAAATTGGCATGATGACTAGAGGAATGTCCACCAGAGTTGTTGCCAGAGAATTTACTGTTAACATCTCTACCATAAGCCACCTCCAACGTCATTTTAGAGAATTTGGCAGTACGTCTAACCGGCCTCACAACCGCAGACCACGTGTAACCACGCCAGCCCAGGACCTCCACATCCGGCTTCTTCACTTGCGGGATCGTCTGAGACCAGCCACCCGGACAGCTGATGAAACTGAGGAGTATTTCTGACTGTAATAAAGCTATTTTGTGGCTGGGCCTGGCTCCTCAGTAGGTGAGCCTGGCTCCCAAGTGGGTAGGCCTATGCACTATCAGGCCCACCCATGGCTGCGCCCCTGCCCAGTCATGTGAAATCCATAGATTAGGGCTTATTGAATTTATTTCAATTGACTGATTTCCTTTTATGAATTGTAATTCAGTAAAATCTTTGAAAATGTTGCGTTTATATTTTTGTTCAGTATATTTTCACTCTGCATTGCTGGAAAAGGACCGTAAGTAAGCATTTCACTGTTTTTCTACACCTGTTTTATACGAAGCCTTTTGATAATTTTGTGTAAATAAGTGAAAGGGGGATTTGCAGTAGGTTAAATAAGAGGGTGGATATATAAAAAGCAGTGGAGGCTCCTCAGAGGAAGAAGGGAAGGACCATCCTCCTCAGTGAATTTCATAAAAAATAAAAATAGTGAAACATTAAAAATGTTTTCCTTTTTAGATAAAACTATACTCAATATATTTACATGTCACCAAATAATTGATTAAAACACACTGTTTTGCAATGAAGGTCTACAGTAGCACTCTGTAGGGTGGCACCGTGGTGTAGCTGGAGGACAGCTTCTTCTGTCCTCCTCTGGGTGCATTGACTTCAATACAAAACATAGGAGCCTCATGCTTCTCAACTCCTTCCATAGACTTACACAGTAATTATGACAACTTCTGGAGGACGTCCTCCAACCTATCAGAGTTCTTGCAGCATGAACTGACATGTTGTCCACCCAATCAAAGGATCAGAGAATGAATCTAGTACTGAAAGCATGAGCTACAGCTAGCTAGCACTGCAGTGCATAAAATGTGGTGAGTAGTTGTCTCAGAGAGAGAAAGACAATAGTTGAACAGTGATGAACAAATTAATTTATTCCTAAATTAAGGAGAAGCAAGAGAGAGCTATTTGTATTTGGTTATATATTTTTTGCTTTCACTACCACTTAGCTAGATACAAAAAAAAAAAAAAAAAACGGAATGGAACTAACAGACAAAATCCTAGAGGAAAATCTGGTTCAGTCTGCTTTCCACCAGACACTGGGAGATTAATTCACCTTTCAGCAGGAGAATAATCTTAAACACAAGGCCAAATCTACACTGGAGTTTCTTACCAAAAAGACAGTGAATGTTCCTGAGTGGCCGAGTTAAAGTTATTACTTAAATCTACTTAAAAATATATGGTAAGACCTGAAAATGATTGTCTAGCAATGATCAACAACCAATTTTGACAGGACCTGAATTATTTTTTTAAGAATAATGGGTAAGTGTTGCACAATCCAGGTGTGGAAAGCTCTTAAAGACTTACCCAGAAATACTCAATGCTGTAATTGCTGCCAAAGGTGCTTCCCCACAAAAGGGCTTTGTTACAGACAGAAATACTCCTCAGTTTCATCAGCTGTCCGGGTGGCTGGTCTCAGACAATCCCGCAGGTGAAGAAGCCGGATGTGGAGGTTGTGGGCTGGCGTGGTTACACGTGGTCTGCGGTTGTGAGGCCAGTTGGACATACTGCCAAATTCTCTAAAAGGACGTTGGAGGTGGCTTATGGTAGAGAAATGAACATTAAATTCTCTGGCAACAGCTCTGGTGGACATTCCTGCGGTCAGCATGCCAATTGCACGCTCCCTCAAAACTTGAGACATCTGTGGGATTGTGTTGTGTGACAAAACTGCACATTTTAGTGGCCTTTTATTGTCCTTAGCATAAGATGCACCAGTGTAATGATCATGCTGTTTAATCAGCTTTTTGATATGCCACACCTGTCAGATGTATGGATTATCTTGGCAAAGGAGAAATGCTCACTAACAGGGATGTAAACAAATTTGTGCACAAAATATGAGAGAAATAAGCTTTTTGTGCATATAGAAAATGTCTGGGATCTTTTATTTCAGCACATGAAACATGGGGCCAACACTTTTACATGTTGTGTTTATATTTTTGTTCAGTATAAATTAGATATTTCTGTATTTTATTTTCAATACATTGGCAAACATTTCTAAAAACAGGTTTTCACTTTGTCGTTATGGGGTATTGTGTGTAGATGGGTGAGAAAAAAATCAATTTAATCCATTTTGAATTCAGGCTGTAACACAACAAAATGTGGAACAAGTCAAGGGGTATGAATACTTTCTGAATGCACTGTATACCGTCTGTAAAGGTTGCTCTGCTTTTAAATGAATGTTTATATATATTTTTAAACAGCATTCTAGGGATACTGTTTGTTTATCCAAAGTATTTGTTTACTTCAAATGGTAATATCTTTGAGGCCACAAGACAAATTGGATTTTAAAATGCTCATCAGACTGAGGAAATAGTTCTTATTATCATGCATTCATGCTGTTCAGAAACCATCTCTACTGGGCTCAGCAGAGTCTTAGGTAAAAGTCAGTGATTTTGAATGTCAGAAGTAAAAAAGTCTAGTATCCAATTATAGAAAAGTGGAGGTAACTCCTTCACTAAAAGAAGAGGCTGAAAGTGGTTATTCAAAAGTGGAGAGAGAGAGCATAAAGAGGTAGAGAGCATAGATAATAATGAAATAAAATGCCATTTAGCAGATGCTTTCATCCAAAGCGACTTACAGTCATGTGCGTATACATTTTAACGTATGGGTGGTCCCGGGGATCGAACCCACTACCCTGGCGTTACAAGCGCTGTGCTCTACCAATTGAGCTACAGAGGACCACCAAAGGGGAGCATAAGGAAGGAGAGGATACAGAGAAAGAGAGAACAAGGAAAAGGTTTAGTTTGGCTCCAGTGCTTTCCTACACTAGCTCAGGCAACCTAAATAACACCTAAGGTTTCCACCTTCTGTTCATCTGCATTCCAAGTGCTGACGATCTTCCCAAGGGCACTTTCTATTAGGCTACCCCATAACTCTCACACCATCCTTTCCCATCCACTAATTAAGAAATACCTCATGGAAAAGCCCAAGAAAAACAGAGGCTGAAGAAATGTTTGAACGTGCTGCAAAAACTTTTGGTAAAGGAGCAATACTTCCTCTCATGTTGTGTTTTTCACATTTTCTAGGTGTGTACATCAAAATGTGTCTAGAGGTCATGTCCTTGACTTACTTCTGTTGAAGATGATGTAAATTCCGAGGAGGAGGTTTAAAGTTTGAACAGCAAAATAAGACGGATGGCGGTGGTTTCAGCCTCCCTGAGGTTCCATTGAAAGGGCCTCGTTTATCACAATTAACCTGTGTAACATCTATTAAGAAATCACTAATTATATAATACGTCTGAGTTTAATGAAACGCAACAGGCTCTGAGGACTAGGGAATCCATGGTTATTTATTGGAGCCATTATGATGATTAGTGTAAAGACAGGCAGACACTACACGTTTTTAGGACGTTCTCAGTGCTCCCGGCGCATTTTTCCAAATTGGAGCAAACCCGGAGTAAAACGTAATGCTGCAGCCTCTAAAGTGTAAGCACATACCTGATTTGTGGTTGATGTCTGTCTCGGACTCCCAGGCACTCTATACGGGCACTTACGGCATCCCGATAATTTTCAAACATGTTGAATATATTCGGCCTCAAATCAGCCATTATCGCCAAGTGTGAGCAGTGCTAGACAGATGCCATCCACTGGGCACACACTGGTTGAATCAACGTTGTTTCCACATAATTTCAATGAAATTACGTTGAACCAACGTGGAATAGACGTTGAATTGACGTCTGATACAATGAGCTACTCGGAACTTTCATAGTACCTTTGCGGAGTTCATTTTTCAAGGTAATGTACAGAATGGAGGCGTTTCTCCTGCTTATACCACAGCTTCCAATGAAAACAATACTAATGCACACATTTACCAGTAGAAATAACAAACAATGATTGATATTTAAAGTTTTATAAGCAAATTCATACTTTTTCATCTTTTGGTTGCTAGAGATGCGACCCAGTCGTTCGTTCAATTAGTTCTATGTCTAGAGACGCAACCCAGTCGTTAGTTCGATCACTATGCAGGCTGGCAATGTTCTTCTCTCGTCATGTGACCTAGCTCATCCCTTGATTGCACATGTGTGCACCTGCAACAAGATAACGCGACCCAGTTGTTCGTTTTATATGTTCTGTTGCCTTGCTCGCTGGCAATGTTCTTATCCCTTGCTTGTTAGCTAGCCAAATAGCTACAGCTAACACAGTAACAACCTCTGCAGCCAGAATAACAGCAAAGTAGTTGCATTTGCGTTTAAGCAGTTTTCTATTGACATTCATTTGGTTACATCCATAACGAGTTGATGATGGACGATTTTGCCTGGCATAGCTAGAAACGTTTGCCTTCTCGCCAGGACACGGGACACTGTTTATTATGAGGAGATTGCATTGCATATCAAACACTTTAATTGCCCTTTAATTCAATTGAGCAAAACAAGTGCCAAAACAAATTGATACAATTCAGCCAGTCAACATTTAATTGGAAAGGTTTTTGGGGAAAGCATTTAAGAATGTTCATGCAAACGAGTGCATGATGACTGGATTGCACATCGCAAATAGCCTAAAAACCAAGACTAAGCACCAAACTTTTTCAATGCCTGATTTGCATACCCATTGTTGTTAGTTAGCATTTACTGGTAGATATCATAAATTGATATCATAAATTCAAACATCTTTCCTACCTACCGGCTACCGATGTCATTCTTCTGAGAGCTGCGACAACCAGTTGAGAGCTGTGCGCTCTTGCTGCCTGCAGATTATATTCTGCTGAAACTAGGCTATGTGTGCTGCGCGCATGTGAATATATTTCACGTGCTTTGCGATTGTGTAGGCTACTTTGTGCATGATTTGTCTATTGTTCTACATAATTAATAAGTAGTATACCTCCACTACACTACTTTGATACGCAACAGAAGGGATTAAGAAGTTAGTATAGGCAATGCCCACTGAAAATGCGACCCACTGCGACTGAGTCGCATCTCTAGCAACCAAAAGATGGGTAAAATCACTGGGGAAGCCAGAAACCTGTGTGTTGTGATAATTACTGTTGTTTGCTCTATAACCTGTTAGTTCATATGACTTGTGACCGTGATATATAGGCCTAAAAGCCGAGACAATAAGAAGACACATTGACAGAATAAATTCAACCACACCTTTGTTTCATCACAAAACCTGAGAGCAACCTCTGTCCGGTGAAGTCCACAAAGCATATTGCATGTAACAAACATTTACATGACCTACATTATGGTCAAGCAAGTTAATGTTTCAGACATTTTCGGACCACTAAACAACTATTAATTTACTGAGAGTTACCGCAAGTTGCAAAGAAGACAGGAGCTGCCTCCACTATTCCAGCACCATTTCAACATCATCAAATCAGTGGCAACTAAAAGATACCAAAAACGATTTAGTCCAATCAACATAAGGTAAATAAGATGTGGATGTCCATGTTTCTGATTTCTGTGTGCGTTTGTGCAAGTAGAAAAAACATGTTGACTCAACCTACTTGTAGAGAAACGCCAATGCCATCCTCCTCTCTTTCATGTTGACGAAACGGTCTATCACTGTCATACAGGACACACTTTTATTTTTTGTTGTCTTAGGTTTGCTCGCTAGCCTAACTTCCTTTTCATGGGCAACATTAGCTAGTAACATTAGCCTTCTACATCTAGCTACATATTGAACTTCCATCCTGCATTAATGGTTGGATCAGAATCGCCTTTATAATCATTGGCCAGTACGGAGAATTAAGTAAAACCACAAGTCCAAATCCCTATCACCATCAATTGCTAATTTAGCAAAGGGCCAATTTTTACTAGCCACTGGAGGACAACAACACAGTGAGATGCAACAATTCAAGTTGTTTCTGTCAATGACGTATGCTCTCGATGCGATTTGATAGGAGTGACGCCAAATCCAAACTGGCTTCTTTTTTGGGTGTGCCAGGACCATTCACAGTTGAGCACGCTCAGTTTAGCTCAACGCTGATTGGCTATTATTTTATACTTTTTTTATCAAGGGAAGATAAATGCTATCTGGCTTTTCTTGCATTCAATGCTACCGGTGGCAACAATGTCATACTCTTTTGGACCAGACAGCATCAGATAGATGGCCTACACATACAGAGACAGAGGGGCGCTGTTTCGCTCGCTCAGATGTTTTCTCCGATGAGATACATTCAGCCTCTTGCGAATTGAAGGAAAATTATGAGACACAGAGAGACGAAAGATACATTATTTTATATATTTATTTCTTGATAAATGTTTTGAGGAGTTTGGCTTCCCTTGGCATCATGTAATACACGCCACTGAATATATATAAAGACTGTTACAATTTCCCTCTGTCTCCCCTTTACTAATAGTGAGCACGCAACTTTCCAACAATTTCCCCCATTTTTCCCTACCAGCCAGTCAATGAAATTGGGACAAAGTTTGAGGATATTTTTCAATGAAAGTAAAGGACAGTAATGTTACGAGTAAAGTAGGAATCCCAGGTTTCAATAAGCGATAAAATATTAATGTTTAAAGAAAGGAGTGTATATATTTGGCTTAGCGAAGCGCTTTTACGCGCTGACTGAATGGAAGCTGATAATTATGTGTTTTACTCTGATGGTCTCGGCTGGTCTCAAGAAGAAATTAAGAGTCCTCACTGTCCGAGACCGACTGACACCTAGACAAGACCAAGACACGCAATATGTGGTCTCGAGACCGAAACCAGTCTCGAGTACTACAACACTGCCTAATAGTAAAGATTTGTAATGTGGCATAAACACAACCAGTCATTTATGTTTTCATCTGATTGTCAAACAATTAGGCTACTTCATGAGGCTCATAACCTGTGCATGTTACTCAGGGACGCAGAAGGACAGGGGGTCTGGGAAAATAATGTTTTCAAGACTCATTTAGATATATCAAAATATATTTTATATTTGAGATTCTTCAAATAGCCACCCTTTGCCTTGATGACAGCTTTGCAAGCTCTTGGCATTCTCTCAACCAGCTTCATGAGGTAGTCACCTGGAATGCATTTCAATTAACAGGTGTGCATTCTTAAAAGTTAATTTGTGGAATTTATTTCCTTCTTAATTTGTTTGAGCCAATCAGTTGTTGTCACGCCCTGACATAGAGATCTTTAGTTGGTTTGGTCAGGGTGTGAATTTCTATGTGTAAGATCTAGATTTTGTATTTCTATGTTGGCCGGGTGTGGTTCCCAATCAGAGGCAGCTGTCGATCGTTGTCTCTGATTGGGGATCATACTTAGGCAGCCATGTTGCCTACCTATGTTGTGGGATCTTGTTTCTGTTTGTTTGATGTATAGCCTTTAGAACTTCACGTTCAGTTGCTTTGTTATTTTGTCAAGTGTTTATTATTATTAACATTAAACATGTACGCATACCACGCTGCACCTTGGTCCAATGCTTTACACGACGAACGTGACAGAAGATCCCACCACCAACCAAACCAGTGGTGCGTGTATCCAGTCCGGCACGGCCCGTGCCTGCTCCTTGCACCAAACCAGTGGTGCGTGTTTCCAGTCCGGTATGGCCCATGCCTGCTCCTCGCACCAAACCAGTGGTGCGTGTCTCCAGTCCGGCACGGCCCGTGCCTGCTCCTCGCACCAGACCAGTGGTGCGTGTTCTCAGCCGAGGTCCAGACCGGACCAGGGGTGCAACGGCGAGGCAGTAAGAGAGAGGACGTCACGCCCGGAGCCGGAGCCGCCACCGAGGCTAGATGCCCACCCGGACCCTCCCCTGTTAAGTTAGTTTTGCGGCCGGAGTCCGCACCTTTGGGGGGGTGGTACTGTCACGCCCTGACCTTTAATGCCTGTTGTTTCTTGTTAGTTTGGTCAGGGTGTGAATGTTGATAGTTTCTAGAATGTGTATTTCTATGTTGCCGGGTGTGGTTCCCAATAAGAAGTGTCAATCGTTGTCTCTGATTGGGGCTCATACTTAGGTAGCCATGTTGCCTACCTATGTTGTGGGATCTTGTTTCTGTGTGTTTGGCTTGTTTGATGTTAGCCTTTAGAACTTCACGTTACGTTGCTTTTGTTGTTTTGTTCGGTGTTTATTTAATAAACGAACATGTACGCATACCACGCTGCACCTTGGTCCAATCCTGTATTCAACGAGCGTGACAGTTGTGTTGTGACAAGGTAGGGGGGTATACAGAAGATGGCCCTATTTGGTAAAAGACCAAGTCCATATTATGGTAAGAACAGCTCAAATAAGCAAAGAGAAACAACAGTCAGTCATTACTTTAAGACATGAAGGTCAGTCAATACGGAACATTTCAATAACTTTTAAAGTTTCTTCAAGTGCAGTCGCAAAAACCATCAAGCGCTATGATGAAACTGGCTCTCATGAGGACCGCCACAGGAATGGAAGACCCAGAGTTACCTCTGCTGCAGAGGATAAGTTAATTAGAGTTACCAGCCTCAGAAATTGCAGCCCAAATAAATGCTTCAGAGTTCAAGTAACAGACACATCTCAACATCAACTGTTCAGAGGAGACTGTGTGAATCAGGCCTTCATGGTCGAATTGCTGCAAAGAAACCACTACTAAAGGACACCAATAAGAAGAAGAAGAGACCTGCTTGGGCCAAGAAACACGAGAAATTGACATTAGACCGGTGGAAATGGGTGAACGGATGATCACCGCATGTGTATTTCCCACCGTGAAGCATGGAGGAGGAGGTGTTATGGTGTGGGGATGCTTTGCTGGTGACACTGTCTGTGATTTATTTAGAATTCAAGGCACACTTAACCAGCATGGCTACCACAGCATTCTGCAGTGATACGCCATCCCATCTGGTTTGGGCTTAGTGGGACTATCATTTGTTTTTCAACAGGACAAGGACCCAACACACCTCCAGGCTGTGTAAGGGCTATTTTACCAAGAAGGAGAGTGATGGAGTGCTGCATCAGATGACTTGGCCAATTGAGATTGTTTGGGATGAGTCGAACCACAGAGTTGTGTCCTCCTCCCAGAGTGCAAAGAGCATTGGCGTGACCCTGGACAACACCCTGTCGTTCTCCGCTAACATCAAGGCGGTGACCTGATCCTGTAGGTTCATGCTCTACAACATTTGGAGAGTACGACCCTGCCTTACACTGGAAGCGGTACAGGTCCTAATCCAGGCACTTGTCATCTCCCGTCTGGATTACTGCAACTCGCTGTTGGCTGGGCTCCCTGCCTGTGCCATTAAACCCCTACAACTCATCCAGAATGCTGCAGCCCGTCTGGTGTTCAACCTTCCCAAGTTCTCTCACGTCACCCCGCTCCTCCGCACACTCCACTGGCTTCCAGTTGAAGCTCGCATCTGCTACAAGACCATGTTGCTTGCCTACGTAGCTGTGAGGGGAATGGCAACTCCGTATCTTCAGGCTCTGATCAGTCCCTACACCCAAACGAGGGCATTGCGTTCATCCACCTCTGGCCTGCTGGCCCCCCTACCTCTGCGGAAGCACAGTTCCCGTTCAGCCCAGTCAAAACTGTTCGCTGCTCTGGCACCCCAATGGTGGAACAAGCTCCCTCAGGACGCCAGGACAGCGGAGTCACTCACCACCTTCCGGAGACACTTGAAACCCCATCTCTTTAAGGGATACCTGGGATAGGATAAAGTAATCCTTCTACCACCCCTTACCCCACCCCAAAGAAAAAATAAAATAAAAAATACATATTGTAAAGTGGTTATCCCACTGGCTATAAGGTGAATGCACCAATTTGTAAGTCGCTCTGGATAAGAGCGTCTGCTAAATGACGTAAATGTAAATGTAATGAAGGAAAATCAGCATATGTGGGAACTCCTTCAAGACTTTTGGAAAAGCATTCCAGGTGAAGCTGGTTGAGAGAATGCCAAGAGTGTGCAAAGTTGTCATCAAGGCTAAGGGTGGCTATTTGAAAAATGTCAAATATAAAATGTATTTAGATTTGTTTAACACTTTTTTGGTTACTACATAATTCCATATGTGTTATTTCATAGTTTTGATGTCTTCAGTATTATTCTAGAAAATAGTAAAAATAAAGAAAAACCCTGGAATGAGTAGGTGTGTCCAAACTTTTGACTGGTACTGTACACTAAACATAAATATACTGAATATACACCATGTTTCATGAGCTGAAAAAAAAATCCCAGAAATGTTCCATAAGCACAAAAACCTTTTTTCTCTCAAATGTTGTGCACAAAGTTGTTTACATCCCGGTTAGTGAGGATTTCTCCTTTGCCAAGATAATCCATCCACCTGACAGATGTGGCATATCAAGAAGCTGATTAAACATTATGATCATTACGCATGTGCACCTTGTGCTGGGGACAATAAAAGGCCACATTAAAGTGTGCAGTTCTGTCACACAACACAATGCCACAGACGTCTCAAGTTTTGAGGGAGCGTGCAATTGGCATGCTGACTTCAGGAATGTCCACCGAGCTGTTGCCAGAGAATTGAATGTTCATTTCTCTACCATAAGCTGCCTCTGACATTGTTTTAGAAAATGTGACAGTACGTCCAACCGGCCTCACAACTGCAGACCACATGTAACCATGCCAGCCCAGAACCTTATTTCGGTCTGTAATAAAGCCCTTTTGTGGGGAAAAACAAATTCTGATTTACTGGGCTGGCCTGGCTGCCATGTGGGTGGGCCTACGTCCTCCAAGGCCCACCCATGGCTGCACCCCTGCCCAGTCATGTGAAATCCATGTATATTTATATTTTATTAATATTTTTGTTTAGTATAATTTCTGACATTTGGTAGGCTATTTGTTAGTCAACTTGCCTATAATTAGATACATACAGCTTCTCTTCTGTCATTTTTGATGCTTGTCTAGAATACTAAATAAAGCCTTACTAACCAGAATAATGTCATAAATCGATAGAATGATCAATGCATCATCAATAAGCTAATTGACAATCGGTAAAGTTTTCTCTTTCATTTCTTCATCTCTCATGGAGCGAGGACATTTAGGGACCAGGGAGATTTCCAAATTACATTTGACCGGATTTAAGGAAATGAAAAGTCGTGAAAATGATCCAACATGTTTCTGATAGTATTTCAGTTAGTCTGGGATGCATTTTTTATGTGGTTGAAAATGATATACTGTCAGCTTTTATGTCGCTGAAAGAAATTGCAGGTTAGGCTACACAACACGTCCCTAAGCACACATTCACATTCTCTCAAGATACTGAAACAAATCATATTTCTCCACTCCAGTTCCCGAGACAAAATTAACATTTGGTCTATCATACATTTTCTGCGAGGAACATTAACTAGAGGAGGAGTTAATATTATAATAGGCTACATGTGAGGCCTACAGTCAGTGTCCAGACTTCAGTTACTATTCCAACTATTAGGCTACTCCACTCTAAAACAATTCCTGCACCCATACAGTGCCATTTGATACATGGAAAGAGACATCGCTTACAAAACACAAAAAAGTGTTATGAATGATTTTCGGTTATTGTCATTCATTAGACCTACACAAGTCTTGTAACCTGAATTAATGCTTAATACTGCTGTCTGCGTGGGTCTCGGTCTCGGCCACTCAACTCTGCCATGACAAAATGTCAGTGTTATTGTAAAACCACACCACATTTTGGAGCTATTCCACAGGTTTTCAAGTCTATTTGCTAATTTTTCATGTGACTGTCAGGAAGTAGTAATGTACCCCTACTATTTATTTTGCCTGTACTCCATACTGGACCGTTCCAGCTTACTTTCACCCCTGAATAATAAGGGATAAAAGAGATAATCGTGGAAGGTTAGTTCCATTCCGCGAACGACCTTGTTGATTATCCCTTACACTGTTTTTTTACTACAGTATTTAAACTAGAGTAAACTGTAAATACTACAGTATACTACAGTAATGTCTGCAAAAACACTACAGTGAATACTATAGTATTTATACCATAGTATACTATAGTATTTTTTCACGTGGGTGTAAATCAACCGAAAACAATTAATTACGGTACGACCTACCCAATTTCTATTTGTGACACAAAAGCCATTTCACCGCCTCTCAACACACAGTTCTATTACTCCCCAATCACTATAGAAATACTATCCACAACACTGTTGGCTCACTGTAGTGTTGATATAAAAAATGACAGCTGTGCATTCGAAATTCATGCTGGGTTTGTGCTAAGGATTCTGGTGACTGTCACGCCGATTCCTACGAGACGAGATCAAAGGCTCTACCAGCTACTTTGATGTCCTCCGCCATCTAAATGTCATTTGATTGGCTGCCTGTACCTCTTGACAAAAAGAGGGCCGCTGGTGGGCAGTCATTACTTAAGGGGGGCGTAATCAAAATGAGCTGTTTCAATATCCAGGGTAAAAAGAGAATTCTCGCTATCTTTTCTTTTCTCAAGAGTGTGCTGCCTGGTGAAGAAAATACAAAGCATACCATGATGATTTATTATAATTTTTTTGAAGAATATAGGATACTGTACGTACCAAGAATTTATCTATATTTATCATATCACATAATTGCCTTGATATTGTTTGCCTTGTGGAATTCTACCACACAACCAGCCATAGAGAACTGGTAGTGTTTAGCCAAGATGCGAACTAGGCTGCACATACAGACACCAAACACCCATTAACTAATACGCCCTGTGCTAAGGACATGATTACAACAGGATTCATCACGTCAAACCAGTGGCTGCTGCTCTAATGTATGTCATGGAACCTTACACAAGGACTACTCTGCCAAAGCCCAGCTTCCAAACGTGCCCCAAAAGCTCCTCTTTAGCATTCGCATTGGAATTAGCATTAGCTTGACACAAATCCTGTGTGGACTCTGAACGTATCCTCTTACCCTGTACATGCCAGTGCCTACTGTAGCCTATCTGTCAAACCTCCCCTCTGCTCTGATGTAGGTCCCCAGTGTAGCTTAATACATTTTCAATGAGACCACGCCTCTGTGTACTGTATTTACTCGCTTCTGGCTTACTGATATTAATGCGGTGTGTTGCTAATGGTAAGATAAAGATTGTGATTTATAAAAACAACAGTTATGTCATACTGTAGGTAAGACATAGAGCTATAAAACAGGAGCGCTAAGCTTCAATCCGGCTCTCATTTTTAGTATACCTCCTAAAGAATGTTGAAATGTCTGACATGATTGACTAATCCCTCCTCATCTAATCCTAAATATTGGTCAGCAGTAAACAGTGTAGGATGGCTAGGGAGCTTGCTGCTGGGACTTGGACGCACACTGGGTCCTATTTTTATTTTATTATCCCACCGACTGATTTCTCAAATCCTCTCCATCCACCCCAGCAGAATTGTATCTTGATTAAATTAGGGGATTTTTTTTTAATAGTTTTGCTAAAATATGGGTCAACGTAGTGGGGAGTGATATTTCCCACTCAACTCAAACTGTTCAGTAGCTTTTCAGTGTCTGTGATATGTCAATTCGGCTCAGTCCTCTTTTTCTTACTGTAGTTTCTATATTCCGGTACAGTAATCCAGTAAATCTTGTTCCTCTGAATATCCCAGTACTCATTTACATTTTTTACATTTTAGTCATTTAGCAGACGCTCTTATCCAGAGCGACTTACAGTTAGTGAATGCATAAATTTTTCATACTCAGACTGTCACGATCGTTTACGAACGAGAAGGACCAAGGCGCAGCGTGATATGCATTCATATTTATTTACGGCTAAACACACGACAAAACAACAAACGAAACGTGAAGTCCAAGGTAGCATACAAACAACATACCTTTACGGACCAAGATCCCACAACTAACAGGTGTCAAAAGGCTGCCTAAGTATGGCCCCAATCAGAGACAACGAGCTACAGCTGCCTCTGATTGGGAACCACCCTGGCCAACATAGATCTAAATGATCTAGAGACTAAACATAGAAAACACAACATCGAAACTACACACCCTGGCTCAACATTTAAGAGTCCCCAGAGCCAGGGCGTGACAGTACCCACCCCCAAAGGTGCGGACTCCGACCGCGCAACCTAAACATAACAGGGTAGGGGCCGGGTGGGCATTCCGCCTCGGCGGCGGATCCGGCTCCGGGTGTGACCACCACTTACTCTCCACCTCCCCGTTGCGCCCCTGGTCTGGTCTGGACCTCGGCGCGCTGCTTCCCCTCTCCTTCCTCCCACGAAGTACCAAGCCCTGTCTGGACCCTGGTGTGGGAGACCCCGAACCTGGAGAGGGGCTGACGTCTGGGTCTGGACTGGAACCGTTGACTGGAGCTGGACCCGACGACGGTGGATCGAACTCCTCTGGCTCCGGGGTGGAGCCGCTGACCGGAGCTGGATCAGGCACCGGTAGAGCGGACTGCTCTGGCTCCGGAGTGGAGCCGCTGACCGGAGCTGGACTGAACCCCGGTGGAGCGGATTGCTCTAGCTCCGGAGTGGAGCAGCTGACCGGTGCCGGACCAGGCACCGGTGGAACAGGCACGGGCCGTGCCGGACTTGACACACGCACCACTGGCTTGGTGCGGGGAGCAGGAACGGGCCGGACCTGGCTGATGACGCGCACCCCTGGCTTGGTGCGGGGAGCAGGAACGGGCCGGACTGGGCTGACGACGCGCACCACTGGCTTGGTGCGGGGAGCAGGAACGGGCCGTACCGGACTGGCGACGCGCACCACTGGCCTGGTGCGGGGAGCAGGAACAGGACGGGCCGGGCTGGCGACGCGCACCACTGCCTTGGTGCGAGGGACAGGAACAGGTCAGACCGGGCTGGCGACGCGCACCACTGGCTTGGTGCGCGGGGCAGGAACAGGCCGGGCTGGGCTGGCGACGCGCACCACTTACTTGGTGCGAGGGACAGGAACAGGCCGGACCGGGTTGGCGATGCGCACCACTGGCTTGATGCGAGGAGCAGGAACGGGCCGAACCGTACTGGGAACACCCACCACTGGCTTAGTGCGGGAATCAGGAACGGGCCGGACCGGACTGGCGACACGCACCACTTGATTGGTGCGAGGAGCGGGACTGGGTTCCTTCATTAATCTTCTGCCTAACCAGCTCCTCTCGCCGTGCCTCTTCACTTTCCTTCTGCTCCCTCTGAACCAATGACCCCCTTAATCTGGCGGCCTCCTCTGCTAAACAGCTGAACCGCTCTATCGCGGCCTCCTGCTGCCTCGTCGTCCACGCCGTGTGCCCCCCCCAAAAAAAATTTGGGCTTGTCTCTCCACCGTCATCATGGCCTCCATCCCCCTTGCCAGACTCTCCCTCATCTCCTCCCAAGTCCATCCTCTCTCCTCGTCACGCTGCTTGATCCAGGATTGGTGGGATCTTCTGTCACGATCGTTTACGAACGAGAAGGACCAAGGCGCAGCGTGATATGCATTCATATTTATTAACGGCTAAACACACGACAAAACAACAAACGAAACATGAAGTCCAAGGTAGCACACGAACAACATACCTTTACGGAACAAGATCCCACAACTAACAGGTGTCAAAAGGCTGCCTAAGTATGGTCCCCAATCAGAGACAACGAGCTACAGCTGCCTCTGATTGGGAACCACCCTGGCCAACATAGATCTAAACGATCTAGAGACTAAACATAGAAAACACAACATCGAAACTACACACCCTGGCTCAACATTTAAGAGTCCCCAGAGCCAGGGCGTGACACAGACTCAGTTTTCTTCCTCTTACACACTAACAAGGAAACATGTAAACATATGCAAACACTCAATGAAGCATGTAGGGATGCTTATTCATTACATCAACTGGTATCTGAACAGAATGGACAGATGTTCTTGTTCTGCTTGCACAAGCCACAAATACTTTCTAACAGACTTAAGTGTAGCACCTCGAAACATACTTCTTAGAATTAAGTACTCTGTAAAGTTTTTGAGACACAGTTTTGGAGGACAGCACTCAGCTACCTACAGACCCAGCTACACCTACATACACGGACAAACTCTTACTCTTGCTCTCACACAAACCCACACACTCCTAAATGCACTATATATACAAAAGTATGTGGACACCCCTTCAAATTAGTGGATTCGACTATTTCAGCCACACCAGTTGCTGACAGGTGTATAAAATCGAGCACACAGCCATGCAAACTCCATAGACAAACATTGGCAGTAGAATGGCCTTACTGAAGAGCTCAGTGACTTTCAATGTGGCACCATCATAGGATGCCACCTTTCCAACAAAAGTCATCTGTCCTCGGTAAAAATCATCTGTCCTCGGTTGCAACACTCACTACCGAGTTCCAAACTGCCACTGGAAGCAATATCAGCACAAGAACTGTTCGTCAGGAGCTTCATGTAATGGGTTTCCATGTCCATGCGCAATGTCAAGCGTCGGCTGGAGTGGTGTAAAGCTCGCCGCCTTTTGACTCTGGAGCAGTGGAAACACATTCTCTGGATTGATGAATCACGCTTCACCATCTGGCTGTCCAACGGACAAATCTGGTTTGGTGGATGCCAGGAGAACGCTACCTGCCCGAGTGCATAGTGCCAACTGTTGTTCATGGTTCGGGCTAGGCCCCTTTAGTTCCATTGAAGGGAAATCTTAGCGCTACAGCATACAATTACATTCTAGACAATTCTGTGCTTCCAACTTTGTGGCAACAGTTTGGGGAAGGCCCTTTCCTGTTTCAGTATGACAATGCACCCGTGCACAAAGCGAGGTCCATCAGAAATGTTTTGTTGAGATTGGTGTGGAATAACTTAATTGGACTGCACAGAGCCCTGACCTCAACCCCATCAAACACCTTTGGGATGAATTGGAACGCCGACTGCAAGCCAGGCCTCTTGTGGCTGAACGGAAGCAAGTCCCCGCAGCAATGTTCCAACATCTAGTGGAAAGCCTTCCCAAATGAGTGGAGGCTGTTATAGCAGCAAAGGGGGGACCAACTCCATATTAATGCCAATGATTTTGGAATGAGATGTTCGACGAGCAGGTGTCCACATACCTTTGGTCATGTAGTGTATGTTCCTGTGACCATCCCCTCTGATGTCACTTTGATTATGCAGCTGTAGAGATGGGTGTTCCTGCCGCTCCTCAGCCAATGCTTGGGGTGGGACTCCCCATGTCCATCTGTTCATGGCCTGCAGTGTGACACACACACACACACATAAATACTCTAATTAACTCATCAGGGATTCTTCAGAGTGCGAGTGTACGTCATTCCCAAACCCTGCACCCCACTCCTCTAGCTTCCCAGTGCTGTATATTTCACATATCCCTAATCACTAACAGTTTACACACGTCACTCAAAATCAGGGGCGCAACTTTGGTTTTAGAAGTGGACATAATATAATTATGATATATATTTTTATTTTATCCAGTCGGATAAACACTCCAAACAGCCTACCCGACCGCGAGGAGGCGTCCGCATGGTCCTAAAGCACGTCGTTGCCTCGTTTTGAATCACATTCCAATGATAAAACTGAGGGGGGCAAAAATACAATTTCAGAATGTCCCTAGTGAAACTTGCGCCCCGGCTCAAAATACTGTACAAGGCCGTTAGAAACCAGTGTGTCCAACTTCTCTCTTGTACTCTAAAAGTGAATGTGTTTTTTTATGTGGAGGTTTTGATGTCTCTATTTTATTTTCTGTTCCTTCCTCTTTTAGGGGCCTGTTTGCAAGCCATTACACTGAGACACATTACCTGGAGGATGGGAGTGCCGTCACTGGTGCTCATAACTTTACGGTAGGCTGGAGGTTGAGTGCTTCTTACATTCATGTTTGAATGAACATTGTGTGTTGCTGACTTTAAAGGATGGACCTTTAACGATGTTATGTGAACTCAACTGATGTTTTTCAGATCAAATGGCCCTCCGGCAATGTTGAAAACACGTCTGAAATATAGACATGGCATGAACATCTGAAAGATCAAATGTTGTGATCCAGTAAATGGATTATGACTAACCTAGTTTTTAGTGGGGAATATCTGTCTATTTATTGACATAAAGCCATATTGACATGTAGACCTAACACTTGATCAATTGATACAGGGTTAAATACAGTGCCTTCAGAAAGTATTCGGCTCGATTTGGTCTTATGCGTCAAAATTTGAAATTGTGTTTTTTACATTGAGAGTCTTAGAGCTACAAAATGGCATATCATACATTACATTTGAGGAACAATGGGAAAATAATTCTGCTTTGAAAGTTGATAAACTTGTAACCTCACTTTTGAGAAAATGGCCCTTAAATGTTTTGGTAAACCTACTGGAGAGCTCTTCTTTGTCTACACCCATTCAGCATCGTTCACATCCTCTTAAGCCTTAGCCCCAACCATCTCTTTAAGGATTCACATGTGAGGCCAAGTACTAAACAACCAAAGATTTGAAGACTAAAGGCTGGTTTATACTACGGGTGTGTTCGTAAATTCAATGTGGAGTGCCAGAGTGTGCTCTGGGCGTTGTCAGATTGTCCATTCGTAAATTCAGAGTGTTTCGCTCTGGACGCTCTGGCCGAGGAGTAGGGTTGAACCGAGCATTCTGACCTAACAACAGCAGTCAAGCACCCAAGCTAACTGGCTAGCTTGCGAGCTACTTCCAGACACAAATGAGAGAACAGCTCACTCTGACCATTTTACTCGCCCTAGCAGATCAGGTTAGGCTTTTTATGTTATCCAGAGCATTGGTGACTGTAACTGTGCTGCTGGCAACAATTAAATTACGCTTTTTTGCAAACGTTTACTGACACCGGCCATATTCAACGGGTGTTGAGCGTTCGTAAATTCGTAAATTATTCTGTTCTCTGGCACACTCAGACGAGAGTGCTCTGAAATCGGAGTAGATAAACAGAGCAAATGTACCAGCTACGTCTATTGACAGTTGTCGCAGTGACATCATGAACATTCTATTGAAATGGTTACTTGCATAGTGGAGTCTTTTGTTTAGACATGTAGCTAGCTATCTAAACAATGAACCATAATCCCAAGTCATAACGTTACTACCCTGCATGAATCGGCATGTAGTTAACAATCCAGGTTGAATGTTAGCTAGCTAGCTAACATTAGGCTATAACTAGCAATGCAAATGGCTCTGAGATAAGAATAATATTACTACACAGATCATACATGTAACTTTAGCTAGCGAGCCAGCCAGCTAACGTTAGCTAGATAGATAACAGTACGCTTTAACTTGAACTGAAAATTACTTTCTGACAAAATTTGAAACATATAATATCTGAAAATGTAGCTAGCTAGACTCTCTTACCCGTAAACATGAATGGACGCTTCTCCCTCTCTGTCCCGGATGCCATGGTTGCCTTAGTTTGAAGATGTAATCCAGAGACAGGTGTTTTATACAACAGCCTTCTGTGTGTTCTCTTTTCGACTTCCTCTGCATATTTGTAATCAAACGCCAGAATTTTCTCCATCTCCTTAGCTAGCATACTCTAATTCCACTGATTTCTGTCACGACCGTCTTCAAAGGGAGCAGACCAAAGCGCAGCGCGTTGATTGAACATGACTTTATTAGAGTAAAGACACGAACGACAAAAACAATAAACAAAGACGGCTAGTGAAGTCCACAGTTACAAATACTGAATACGGAACCAAAACCCACAAAACCAAGGAGAAACCACACAGTATAAATATGGCTCCCAATCAGAGATAACGAGCCGACAGCTGACACTCGTTACCTCCGATTGGGAGTCATATGACTAATCAAGCACAATCACCAAACATAGAAATCAACAACCTAGACACCCCAACATAGAAATACACCCAAACAAATGAAAATGAACAACCCTGGCTCAAATATCAAAGTCCATGGAGCCAGAGTGTCACAATTTCAAAACTCGGTCCTCCAGAAAGTGGAGAGCCACACTTTTACAGTTCTACTACGTGATATCTTTCAAAAAAGCTGTGTTAGAAAGGATTACCTACACATACTGACCAGCTCATGTTATAGACAGAAGCGTGCTACATGGCAGACCAATCCGAACTCATCTCTCGGCATGTCCAGCCCACCTATTATCTCAGCCAATCATGGTTAGCGGGAAGGTTCCTGTCTTTTTCCATGGCTAAACCAACTAGGCTCCTAATTTAACAATATTATTCGTATTTACAGATGGCATACAAGTTTGTTAATTAAGGCATATTAAAGTTCACATGTTCCCGAAGGCATTTCTGCCAAAAAAAATGCATTTAGAATTTTTTTGTTTTGTTTAGTTTTCCAATGGCTCTCCTGTGAAGTAGTGGCACGTGACATACGCCTTGTTTCCTGAAATGAGTCACATTTTGTTGTGATACAGCCTGAATTTAAAATGGATTAAATTGAGATTTTGTATCACTGGCCTACACATAATAACCCATAATGTCAAAGTGGAATTATGTTTTTAGAAACTTTTACAAATTCATTAAAAATGAAAAGCTGAAATGTCTTGAGTCAATAAGTATTCAACCCCTTTGTTAAGGAAAGCCTAAATAAGTTCAGGAGTAAAAATTTGCTTAACAAGTCACATAATAAGTTGCATGGATTCACTCTGTGTGCAATAATAGTTTGAAAGGATTTTTGAATGATTTAACTCATCTCTGTACACCACACATACAATTATCTGTAAGGTCCGTCAGTCTAGCAGTACATTTCAAACACAGATTCAACCACAAAGAACAGGGATGTTTTCTAATGCCTCTCAAAGAAGGTCACCTATTGGTAGATGGGTAAAATTGTTTACAAAAGCATACATTGAAGATCCCTTTGAGCATGGTGAATGTATTAATTAGGCTTTGGATGGTGTATCAATACACCCAGTCACTACAAAGATACAGGCGTCCTTCCTAACTCAGTTGCCAGAGAGGAAGGAAACCACTCAAAGATTTCACCATGAGGCCGATGGTGACTTTAAAACAGTTACAGAGTTTAATGGCTGTGATAGTAGAAAACTGAGGATGGATCAACAGCATTGTAGTTACTCCACAATACTAACCTAATTGACAAAGTGAGAAGATGGAGGCCTGTACAGAATACAAAAATTCAAAAACGTATATCCTGTTTGCAATAAGGCACTGAATTAAAACTGGAAAATAATATTCTTTAAGGTATTCTTGTCATCGGCAAGGACTAGAGAGTTTTTTTTGCATAAAAAGAAACGGCTGAGCTAAGCACAGGCAAAATCCTAGAGGAAAACCTGGTTCAGTCTGCTTTCCAACAGACACTGGGAGACAAATTCAGCTTTCAGCAGGACAATAACCTAAAAGACAAGGCCAAATATACACTGGAGTTGCTTACCAAGACGACATTGAATGTTCCTGAGTGACCTAGGATTTGACTTAAATCTGCAAGACTTGAAAATGGCTGTCTAGCAATGATCAACAACCTACTTGACAGCGCTTGAAGAATTTTTAAAAGGATAATGTGCAAATATTGTACAATCCAGGTGTACAAAGCTCTTAGAGACTTACCCAGAAAGACTCATAGCTGTAGTCGCTGCCAAAGGCGATTCTAACATGTATTGACTCAGGGTGTTAAATACTTATGTAATCAAGCTATATTATTGTTTTATTTTTCATAATTATTTTACAAATGTTCGAATTTTTCTTTCACTTTGACTTTACAGAGTATTTTGTGTAAATCGTTGACAAAAAATTACAATTAAATCAAGACTGTATCTCAAGTTAGAGCCAGGTATCATGCTATTTACAGTTGAAGTTGGAAGTTTATATACACTTAGGTTGGAGTCATTAAAACTACTTTTTCAACCACTCCACAAATTTCTTGTTAGCAAACTATAGTTTTGGCAAGTCGGTTAGGACATCTACTTTGTGCATGACACAAGTAATTTTTCCAACAATTGTTTACAGATTATTTCACTTATAATTCACTATATCACAATTCCAGTGGATCAGAAGTTTACATACACTAAGTTGACTGTGCCTTTAAACTGCTTGGAAAATTCCAGAAAATGATGTCATGGCTTTAGAAGCTTCTGAAAGGCTAATTGATATAATTTGAGTCAATTGGAGGTGTACCTGTGGATGTATTTCAAGGGCTACCTTCAAACTCAGTGCCTCTTTGGTTGACATCATGGGAAAATCAAAAGAAATCAGCCAAGACCTCAGAAACATAATTGTAGACCTCCACAAGTCTGGTTCATCCTTGGGAGCAATTTCAAAACGCCTGAAGGTACCATGTTCATCTGTACAAACAATAGTATGCAAGTATAAACACCATGGGACCACGCAGCTGTCATACCGCTCAGGAAGGAGATGCGTTCTGTCTCCTAGAGATGAACATACTTCGGTGCGAAAAGGGCAAATCAATCCCAGAACAACAAGCAAAGGACCGTGTGAAGATGCTGGAGGAAACAGGTACAAAAGTATCTATATCCACAGTAAAACGAGTCCTATATCGACATAACCTGAAAGGCAGCTCAGCAAGGAAGAAGCCACTGCTCTAAAACCGCCATAAAAAAGCCAGACTACGGTTTGCAACTGCACATGGGGCAAAGATCATATTTTTTGGAGAAATGTCCTCTGGTCTGATGAAACAAATATAGAACTGTTTGGCCATAATGACCATCATTATGTTTGGAGGAAAAAGGGGGTTGCTTGCAAGCCGAAGAAAACTATCCCAACCGTGAAGCACGGGGGTGGCAGCATTATGCTGTGGGGGTGCTTTGCTGCAGGAGGGACTGGTGCACTTCACAAAATAGATGGCATCATGAGGAAGGAAAATTATGTGGATATATTGAAGCAACATCTCAAGACATCAGTCAGAAAGTTAAAGCTTGGTCGCAAATGGGTCTTTCAAATGGACAATTACCCCAAGCATACTTCCAAAGTTGTGGCAAAATGGCTTACGTACAGCAAAGTCAAGGTATTGGAGAGGCCATCACAAAGCCCTGACCTCAATCCTATAGAAAATGTGTGGGCAGAACTGAAAAAGTGTGTGCGAGCAAGGAGGCCTACAAACCAGACTCAGTTACACCAGCTCTGTCATGAGGAATGGGTCAAAATTCACCCAACTTATTGTGGGAAGCTTGTGGAAGGCTACCGGAAACGTTTGACCCAAGTTAAACAATTTAAAGGCAATGCTACCAAATACTAATTGAGTGTATGTAAACTTCTGACCCACTGGGAATGTGATAAAAGAAATAAAAGCTGAAATAAATAATTATCTCTACTATTATTCTGACATTTCACATTCTTAAAATAAAGTGGTGATCCTAACTGACCTTAGACAGGGATTTTTTTACTAGGATTAAATGTCAGGAATTGTGAAAAACTGAGTTTAAATATATTTGGCGAAGGTGTATGTAAACTTCCGACTTCAACTGTACATTATTGCACTAAGCAGAGTGCTTGTAAGTCATCCAAGACCCGAACATGCTATATTCCAATGGCTGTCAAGGCCATTTTGCTTCATTAGCTTACAGTTTGATCTAGTTAGTAGGTACAGTAAGTACGTGAATGCTAGTGCCAGCTCTCAGATCTGGGTCAACTGAACTTTTTATACTCTTCCTTACAGTAATTAGGTTAAATGTTGAAGGATGGTTTGACAACAGGACAACACAGCGTCTGTTTTAGGCCAGCCTTCAGTTACAATGTGTTGAAGCATTCATAATCAAGCCAACCAAGCCTCATTAGTGATTTTGAAAAGCCTTTCGCTTAACATAGTTAGCAGGCTTGTTCCCCCTTCACAGCTGACTTAATTGAGCAGAGGTGAGGACAGTTCGACAGGTGCTTGGCAGGTGGAAGGGGAAATGGTTTGTGATTTGGCACTGATTGACAATCTAATTTCCTCAAAGCTAAAATACACAGTGATGTTCCTCATTCTTCAGAACATGATTGGTGGTATAAAGTAAAGTAGGAAGAGATGTTAACAGATTATCTTGTCAAAGACTGAGTTTAAATGTATTTGGCTAAGGTGTATGTAAACTTCCGACTTCAACTGTACTGCTTCTCAGAGACCTGACCCAAATCCCCGTCATTCGCGTGAAGAAAATTACAGAAATACATGGGGCGGAGATCGAGGTGCCTTGTGAGAATTTGTCGGCGAGTGGGTAACCTGCCTCTACCATCCGTTCTATTGGCCAACGTGCAATCACTGGAGAATAAACTGGATGATCTCCGTTCGAGACTATCCTACCAACTGGACATTAAAAACTGTAATATCTTATGTTTCACAGAGTCATGTCTGAACGACGACACAAATAATATACAGTTGGCTGGGTTTTGCATATATTGGCAGGACAGAACAGCTAGGTCTGGTAAGACGAGGGGTGGGGGTGTGTGTCTATTTGTCAATAACAGCTGGTGTGCAGTGTCTAATATTGAGGTAGTCTCGAGGTATTGCTAGCTTGAGGTAGAGTACCTCATTATAAAATGTGGACCACACTATCTACCAAGAGAGTTTTCATCTATATTTTTCATAGCCATCTATTTACCACCACAAACCGATGCTGGCACTAAGACCACACTCAACGAGCTGTACAAGGCCATAAGCAAATAAGAAAATGCTCATCCAGAAGAGACGCTCCCAGTGGCCAGGGACTTTAATGCAGGGAAACTTAAATCCATTTTACCACATTTCTACCAGCATGTCACATGTTCAACCAGAGGAAAAAAAACTCTAGACCACCTTTACTCCACACACAGAGACGCATACAAAGCTCTCCCTCGCCCTCCATTTCGCAAATCTAACCATAATTCTATACTCCTGATTCCTGCTTACAAGCAAAAAGTAAAGCAGGAAGTACCAATGACTCGCTCAATACGGAAGTGGTCAGATGACACGGATGCTACGCTACAGGACTGTTTTGCTAGCACAGACTGGAATATGTTCCGGGATTCATCCATTGGCATTGAGGAGTATTCCACTTCAGTCACCGGCTTCATCAATAAGTGCATCGACGACGTCGTCCCCACAGTGACCGTACGTACATATCTCAACCAGAAGCCATGGATTACAGGCAACATCCGCACCGAGCTAAAGGCTAAAGCTGCCGCTTTCAAATAGCTGGACACTAATCCGGACGCTTATAAGAAATCCAGCTACGCCCTCGGGCGAATCATCAAACAGGCAATGTGTCAATACAGGACTAAGATTGAATCCTACTACAACGGCTCTGATGCTCGTCGGATGTGTCAGGGCTTGCAAACTATTACAGACAACAGAGGGAAACCCAGCCGCGAGCTGCCCAGTGACGCGAGCCTACCAGATGAGCTAAATGCCTTATATGCTCGCTTCGAGGCAAGCAACCCTGAAGTATGCATGAGAGCACCAGCTGTTCTGGACGACTGTGTGATCACACTTTAAACAGGTCAACATTCACAAAGCCACGGGGCCAGACAGATTACCAGGACGTGTACTCAAAGCATGCGCGGACCAACTGGCAAGTGCCTTCACTGACATTTTCAACCTCTCCCTGACCGAGTCTGTAATACCTACATGTTTCAAGCAGACCACCATAGTCCCTGTGCCCAGGAAATTGAAGGTAACCTGCATAAATGACTACCGCCGCGTAGCATTCACGTCGGTAGCCATGAAGTGCTTTGAAATGATGGTCATGGCTCACATCAACACCATCATCCCAGAAGCCCTAGACCCACTCCAATTCATATACCGCCCCAACAGATCCACAGATGACGCAATCTCAATTGCGCTCCACACTGCTCTTTCCCACCTGGACAAAAGGAACACCTATGTGAGAATTTTGTTCATTGACTACAGCTCAGCGTTCAACACCATAGTGCCCACAAAGCTCATCACTAAGCTAAGGACCCTGTGACTGAACACCTCCCTCTGCAACTGGATCCTGGACTTCCTGACGGTCCGCCCCCAGGTGGTTACTGTAGGCAACAACACATCTGCCACGCTGATCCTCAACACGGGGGCCCCTCTGGAGTGCGTGCTTAGTCCCCTCCTGTACTCCCTGTTCACCCACGACTGCGTGGCCAAGCACAACTCCAACACCATCATTAAGTTTGCTGACAACACAACAGTGGTAGGCCTGATCACCGACAACAATGAGACAGCCTATAGGGAGGAGGTCAGAGACCTGGCAGTGTGGTGCCATGACAACAACCTCTCCCTCAACGTGAGCAAGAAAAAGGAGCTGATCGTGGACTACAGGAAAAGGAGGGCCGAACACACCCCCATTCACATCTACAGGGCTGTACTAGAGCGGGTCGAGAGTTTCAAGTTCCTTGGTGTGCACATCACCAACAAACTATTATGGTCCAAACACACCAAGACAGTTGTGAAGAGGGTACGACAACACCTTTTCCCCTTCAGGAGACTGAAAATATTTGGCATGGGTCCCCAGATTCTCAAAAAGTTCTACAGCTGCACCATTGAGAGTATCCTGACCAGTTACATCACTGCCTGGTATGCCAACTGCTCGGCATCCGAACATAAGGTGCTACAGAGGGTAGTGCATAAGGCCCAGTATATCACTGGGGCCAAGCTTCCTGCCATCCAGGACCTACACTACCGGTCAAACGTTTTAGAACACCTACTCATTCAAGGGTTTTTCCTTATTTTTACTATTTTCTACATTGTAGAATAATAGTGAAGACATCAAAACTATGAAATAACACATATGGAATCATGTAGTAACCAAAAAAGTGTTAAACAAATCAAAATATATTCTTCAAATAGCCACCCTTTGCCTTGTTGACAGCTTTGCACACTCTTGACAGCTTTGCACACCAGTCTTCTGGTCCGCAGCTGCTCCCTTCTTCTTAACAAGTTCAACTTCAACTTGAGAGTGGAGCATGTGTTATATATCAATACCATTTAAATGAATTGTATCCATAGTACAGAATAATGACTTAAAAGGGTGGACAGCTCCAGATCTGAATGGCAGGAGTGTGTATAAGCTTTTGTTCCAGCCCAGCTTATACCTGATTACAAATCATATAGCCTATAGCTGTGATTCGTTATGTTGATTATTTAAGTCTAGTGTTAGAGCTGGGCTAGGGTTGGAAAATAAACTTTCCCGAAATCCCAGTTGGAGGTATCCCAGAATCAGAAGGGAATAAGCAGGAAATCCGGAATCCAACCAGGATATCTGGAAAACCAGAAAGTTCCCGGAATTTTCTAACCCTAGCATGGGAGAACTGGGCCAGTAGCACAAAGCAAGATGGAGGACAAGGAAAAAAGGAAGAAAGTTGAACATATTATAAAGGATGCACAAGCCTTCTGGAAGATCTGGTGAATGAGAAGATGGCGGATAAGGAAAAAAGGAGAAGATGTGGAAGATGTTTTGAGGGAATATGGAATGGAGGATCACATAGAACTATGAACAGTGACGAGAGTGAGGGTGAATTAATTGTGGTGGCAGGTGCGGTGATGACTGCCGAAAAAGGAGCAGAGTGTAGAGGAAAGCGGTGTGGTGAGGAGGGTTGGCGTCAAGTGCAAAATGAGGGAGACGTGCTTTAGTAGCTCAGAGATGGAACCTGGTGAGAGTAAGGATGTAGTACCTGCGGTGAGGACCGTCGAGTTGGGCCCTCATCCCAAGGATAAAAAGGATGATTCTCGCCCAGTGGGAGTGAGATTTTTGGAGAGAATGGATCCTTGCATATGTGGTGTCAGGTTGGGTGGAGAAGATGTTGGGGACTGTTGAGTTTGTGAGAGTAACTCGGAGTGGACTAGTGATGATATATTGAGTTTCTTCAGTCCAGAGGGAGCGGGCGCTCCGGATCACATGATTAGGGACAATAAATGTGACTTGCTTTGCTCTCCGTAGCAGGGCGCCGTTGAAAGGAGTGATAACGGGGGTGGCATTAAGTGTTGAGGAGGATCAGTTGAAATTCAAGATTGCCGGTGTCTGTGATGCCTGGTGCTTGGTGCGACGCAGATCCGGTGGAGAGCGTGAGGAAACGGAGAAGACATTGTCTGTCTTGCTGAGTTTTGATGTAGAGTTGTTGCCCAACAAGGTCAAGTTAGGAAGTGTAAGTTACCCCACGAGAGCTTTTGTTCTGAAAATACTACAGTGTTTTAGGTGTCAAGTTTATGGGCATGTTGCAGCAGTGTGTAGGAGGGAGATTTCTAGATGTGAGAAGTGTGCAGGAGGGCATGAGGCGAAGGAATGTGTAGTATTGGTGGAATAAGTTGTGTGTGTTAGCTGTGGGGGTGCCCATGGGGCTGGAGATCGGAGGTGTCCGGTGAGGAAGAGAATCGTCTTCAGAGAACCACGTGTGTCTGACAACAGCTGATAATCAGCTGAGGGGACGTACTGTTTCAAAATGAACAAATTCGCAATTGCGGATTAGATGACACATTCTCAGTAGGATAAGCCTAGTATTGATATTTGTTGCTCACTGCATTCATTTTTACTAAACAGTACGGTCTAAATAGTATATAGTATGATTAGTACAAAGTATGTAGTTTTAGTAAGTAGTAGGCAAGACAGATTTCGGACACAGCCACTTAGTTTTTTGGTATCTTAGTACACCGTCTACTTCATCTGTTTCCCTACACTTTCTCCAGAGTTACACATAAGTTTAAGAAGTTTGACATATGAAAAAGGGCAATTCCACGGTAACATAATTGCGCGGAGACTCAGATTTTTCACTTAATATGTATGCCAAACAAAAAACATTGATTTCAACGTTTAACAAACCATACAACTCTATGCACAAGGATTACTTTTAATAATTTAAACTGAACATTTTACAAAAACACATTTACTGGAAGAACTGTGCAGATGCAATGTTTGTTTACAGAATTTCAGTAAAATCTCCCTCAGTTTTTTGTGTTCACGTTTTCCAAAATCTCCGTTAAATATCTGCTCCGAATTAAGATTCAACGATGTCTACAGAAAGAATGGGGTGTCAGCTATGACATGACACATTGACTTTGAAAAAATCTATTTTGGTTATTGAACTGCAATAAGTGAAGTGGATTTACACCCGGTAAAGGAATTGCAGTAACAGAATTTCATCATGGGTCCCTGATCTGTACTACAGAGAAATGCATAAATATGGATATAAATGTCATTCTCTTCATGGTCGAATCCACATACTTTTTATATTGTACAGTATGTCTATGGCACCGACATGTTTAATGTAATGGATGTCAAGGCCATTAGTTTGTGACTCAGCAAAGTATTTTCATAGCAATGCTATTTCAAAAGGTTTCACATAAAGAGTCCCATCTCCTTGCAGAGCAGTAAAGGCTTCTCTTTTGGAGTCAAGTCAGTACAGCTGTAGTGATTGTGAAAAAGTATGAACTGGCTACGGAAAATGCCAGCCTCAAGTATTTCCTCTCACAATTCAGTACTGACGTTCAGTATTTTTCAAACTGACTTTTGGCTAACAAAGCAGTTGGCCTTGGAGTATTTGTTTTCACTCCAAACCAGATACTTCCTCCTCATCATGCTATCTCAGACAGACAATAGCTTCTTTATGTGTCTGTACACTTTGATGGCTTCCTTTCCACTTCTCCGTGGTTGACCATTGGTGAAACAAAAGTTACAGTTGAAGTCGGAAGTTTACATACACCTTAGCCAAATACAATTAAACTCAGTTTTTCACAATTCCAGACATTTAATCCTAGTAGAAATTCCCTGTCTTGGGTCAGTTAGGATCACCACTTTATTTTAAGAATGTGAAATGTCAGAATAATAGTAGAGAGAATGATTTATTTCAGCTTTTATTTACTTCATCACATTCCCAGTGGGTCAGAAGTTTACATACACTCAATTAGTATTTGGTAGCATTGCCTTTAAATTGTTTAACTTGGGTCAAACGTTTTGGGTAGCCTTCCACAAGCTTCCCACAATAAGTTGGGTGACATTCCTCCTGACAGAGCTGGTGTAACTGAGTCAGGTTTGTAGGCCTCCTTGCTCGCACACGCTTTTTCAGTTCTGCCCACACATTTTCTATAGGATTGAGGACAGGGCTTTGTGATGGCCACTCCAATACCTTGACTTTGTTGTCCTTAAGCCATTTTGCCACAACTTTGGAAGTATGCTTGGGGTCATTGTCCATTTGGAAGACCCATTTGTGACCAAGCTTTAACTTTCTGACTGATGTCTTGAGATGTTGGTTCAATATATCCACATAATTTTCCTTCCTCATGATGCCACATATTCCCCCTCAGGAGACTGAAAAGATTTGGCATGGGTCCTCAGATCCTCAAAAAATTATACAGCTGCACCATCGAGAGCATCCTGACTGGTTGCATCACCGCCTGGTATGGCAACTGCTTGGCCTCCGACCGCAAGGCACTACAGAGGGTAGTGCGTACGGCCCAGTACATCACTGGGGCCAAGCTTCCTGCCATCCAGGACCTCTATACCAGGCGGTGTCAGAGGAAGGCCCTCAAAATTGTCAAAGACTCCAGCCACCCTAGTCATAGACTGTTCTCCCTGCTACCGCACGGCAAGCGGTACCGGAGTGCCAAGTCTAGGTCCAAAAAACTTCTCAACAGCTTCTACCCCCAAGCCATAAGACTCCTGAACAGCTAATCATGGCTGTGACCAATAAAATTTGATTTGATTTGATTTGATTTTGTGAAGTGCACCAGTCCCTCCTGCAGCAAAGCACCCCCACAGCATAATGCTGCCACCCCCGTGCTTCACGGTTGGGATGGTGTTTTTCGGCTTGGAAGTTCCCCCTTTTTCCTCCAAACATAATGATGGTCATTATGGCCAAACAGTTCTATTTTTGTTTCATCAGACCAGAGGACATTTCTCCAGAAAGTACGATCTTTGTCCCATGTGCAGTTGCAAACCGTAGTCTGGCTTTTTTATGGCGGTTTTGGAGCAATGGCTTCTTCCTTGCTGAGCGGCCTTTCAGGTTATGTCGATATAGGACTCGTTTTATTGTGGATATAGATACTTTTGTACCTATTTCCTCCAGCATCTTCACAAGGTCCTTTGCTGTTGTTCTGGGATTGATTTGCACTTTTCGCACCGAAGAATGTTCATCACTAGGAGACAGAACGCCTCTCCTTCCTGAGCGGTATGACGGCTGCGTGGTCCCATGGTGTTTATACTTGCATACTATTATTTGTACAGATGAACGTGGTACCTTCAGTCGTTTTGAAATTGCTCCCAAGGATGAACCAGACTTGTGGCGGTTTACAATTGTTTTTCTGAGGTCTTAGCTGATTTCTTTTGATTTTCCAATGATGTCAAGCAAAGAGGCACTGAGTTTGAAGGTAGGCCTTGAAATACATCCACATGTACACCTCCAATTGAGTCAAATGATGTCAATTAGCCTATCAGAAGCTTCTAAAGCCATGACATAATTTTCTGGAATTTTCCAAGCTGTTTAAAGCCACAGTCAACTTAGTGGATGTAATCTTCTGACCCACTGGAATTGTGATACAGTGAATTATAAGTGAAAAAATCTATCTGTAAACAATTGTTGGAAAAATTACTTGTGTCATGCACAAAGTAGATGTCCTAACCGACTTGCCAAAACTATAGTTTGTTAACAAGAAATTTGTGGAGTGGTTGAAAAACAAGTTTTAATGACTCCAACCTAAGTGTATGTAAACATCCGACTTCAACTGTAAGTATACTATAGTATATTAAAGAACGTCCTGACTTGAGTGTCATGTTGGTATTTTTCAGAAGAACTGCTACTACCATGGAGAAGTGGAGGGCCACGCTAACTCTGACGTTACTCTCAGCACCTGCTCTGGCTTCCGGTAAGTAACACTTCAGTCTATAGGATCCCAGAAGCCTCAGTCAGACATTCTGTGTAAGTGGCCACAGTCATGACCCACAGCATTTTCTATTCATATTATTCATTCAGCATTACCTATATTGCTTTAGGGCAATTCCACACCAGCAGGAGCGGAAAATATTTTTGGGATCTCAGATTGTCTGGCAATTCTCACATATGAACTTCATTGGGAGGAAGGATGTGTATCACAAACCATTTGAATGTGAAAATGTTTATTTCAGAATCAAAGACATACTCCATATTTTAGAGCACACCAAAAGGAGTATAGTGACACCAAGATGTTGTCTGTATCATGTACTGTTCACAGATCATAGGGTCATAAATAAGGCATGTATAGATGGCCACTTTCATTATATTTTCAGAAAAATGTTTTGTGATACAAATGTCAAAAGCATCTCAATTATCCTTCCTCCCAATGAAGTTTATGTGAAAATTGCCAGAACAATCTGTGATACCAAAAATATTTTCAGCTGGAGTGGAATCGCCCTTTAACCCATTAAAGCTCTGTCAACAAGCAGGTATGAGTGTCCACTTACCCAAGAGTATAGAAGAGTCCACCAAAAGTGTATAAGAGATCCCTAGACGGAGAACATGGTCTTGGTCTGGGCCACCCAGTGATTATCTGTACTCTCCTCCACTCTCCTCTGGGCATGTGTCTGTGCCTAATGGCCACCTGGAAGTAATAAAGCTGCCTGGCTGAGTCTAAACCGCAACAGAAAGCCTGCTGATGTACGCTCATCTCCTGCTTAATTACCCCAAAACTACAGATGCATTATGTGACGAGAAAACGTTTAATATGCCATGAAACCTTTTAACGACGCAATAAAAGCTAATGAAGAGGAACATTTAGCGGTAATACATTTGTGATAAAAATGTTGACCTGAATAAGAGTCCACCCCCAAGGAGTTTTACTGGTAATTCTTTTTTTAATCTTGTACTTCACAAAATCCTTGAGGCAGACAGATGTTTGACGAGCAATATGTGGCTTGGCTTCAATGCCAAAACAAATTGTTTCAGAGTCTTAGTTGGCCTAAGAGCCTCTTCTGGGAGTTGAATCTACTGTAAGTCAGTGGGGCCATTTACATTGACTGAGTTATTTCACTAAGAGCCATTAGTTCAGTCCCCAAATCCAGTAAGAAATAAAACAAATCTAAATAATCCAGCTGCAAGAAATTAAATAAAGATTGATTTAACCAGCTGAGTTTTAAGGCTGTGTATTAATCCAAAGGAAATGCAGTACAAAGAGAAAAAAAACTAAATATATAAGCAGGCCTTAGAAATATCTTTCCACACTTTGGTCCTTGGAAGTCAATAGTCCACAGTCCACACAAAGGAAACTTCTCTTGATGATCAATACAATATCCCTTACCAGTTCTTGACTTGGACTGAAATAGGTGCTGGTACTCATTTTGGGTGCTGATACTGTATATATTTAGGTGCAGGAGCTCCACAATACTTTTGAGCTAATATTATATAAGAGGTACAGGAGCAGTAGAAAAATGTAGGCGCTGCTACTCAGTTCCGGTGAGCTCCTGCCCAAGTCAAGCACTATCACTTACAAGACTTTGAGAAAGTTCTCACTCAAAGTGAAAGACCTTTAAACTATAAACAGTTTCCTAGTTACAAACATTTCTGACCACAACATGCAGTCAAGAACCAAGATGGCTTCCCCCTTCTGGTCACGGAATGCTTTGTCCACACAATGTATTATGCCAGATCTGTTGAACAGCTTTGCCTTGTCTTCCCTTCTCTTACAGGGGTTTCATCTCACTTGAAAATAAGACCTTCATCCTTGAACCATCGTTGGACCAGGACAATTATACACACATCATTTACAGAGGGGAAAACCTCAACCTGTCCCCTGGAACCTGTGGTCATGACTTCAACATGTCCTCTGTTACCCCTGACAACCAATTCAGTACCAGGGTAAGGCTCATCGACAACAAATACATTTTTTCTTCTGACCATTTGCAGTAGATAACCTTCATCAAATACCACATTAGAAATATTGTAGGATTCCATTAACAAAACTGTTCATGATAAAATCATTAGATATAGAAGATGTTCAAAAGGCAGAGCTTGATAATGGATTAATGTTCTAAATGATGATGGTATCAGTGAGATAGATAGGTAGTGATGTAGGATCGTGGGCTCATGGACTTATGACATTGTCATCCAGATAGCTTTCTGATAGCATCTGCAACACAATGTTCTGGGTTCGATAACAATCTGAGCGGGGATGATGCCATCTTTCATGGTGGGAAAGCAATTGATCTGCCGACTGACAGAATTCACTATGGAAACACCTATGTCTTAATTTCTCTGATATAATACATGACACAATTTGAAACAGGCAGATATGATATTTGTTTTGTAATGGGAAGCCAGGGGTCCTTTGGGAGATGTTTATTGTTCATTTGTAAATTGATGCATGCCTTTATTCCTATTACAACAGAGGTAGGATCAAACATATTTTTACCGTACTGTTGCAACTAAGATGATGGCTTTTTGTGGCACTATGATGGATTACTGCAACTCGCTGTTGGCTGGGCTCCCTGCCTGTGCCATTAAACCCCAACAACTTATCCAGAACGCTGCAGCCCGTCTGGTGTTCAACCTTCCCAAGTTCTCTCATGTCACCCCGCTCCTCCGCACACTCCACTGGCTTCCAGTTGAAGCACGCATCTACTACAAAACCATGGTGTGAGAGCTGTGAGGGGAACTGCACCTCCTTACCTTCAGGTTCTGATCCTACACCCAAACGAGAGAACTACGTTCATCCACCTCTGGCCTGCTAGCCCCCCTACCTCTACGGAAGCACAGCTCCCGCTAAGCCCAGTCAAAGCTATTCGCTGCTCTGGCACCCCAATGGTGGAACAAGCTCCACCACGACACCAGGACAGCGGAGTCACTGACCACCTTCCGGAGATACTTGAAACCCTACCTCTTTAAGGAATACCTGGAATAGTATAACAGTAATCCTTCTACCCCCCCTCCCCCACCCCCACATAAACATTTGTTTTTTTACGGTGTGGTTGTCCCACTGGCTATCCTAAGTTGAATGCACCAATTTGTAAGTTGCTCTGGATAAGAGTGTCTGCTAAATGACTTAAATGTAAAAAATTATAAACAATGAGGGCAATTTCCACTGTGACTGGACTATGACTATGACCAGGAACCAGGGCTTGAGCTGTATTGGTTTTGTACATGGGTTTGGACTTGGATTGGCACTCAGACCAGCACATGAACCATGGTAGAGATCCAACCTTGGCCTTACTCTTTCCCTGGCTCCGTAGTCCTATATCAGGGCCAGGGCAGGAGCGTGGGCCCTGCTCCCCACACCAGTCTCCATGTAGCAGGTCTACAGGTCCATCTGCCTCCACCTACAGTACCTGCATGCATCATCAATCCTGGTCCTCCCTTTTCCTTCAGAAACAATAACCAAGACACTCACTGACACAGTGAATCATCAGCTTTCAATGTTGGAGCTTTAAAAGCTTGATAAAAAGAACAGGAGCACTATGATAGGACAGGATATTTCATAGAAAAGTGTCTGCTGTCTGCGTGACTAAGCACATGAGTAATAGGCTTTTTTATGAAGCTTTCGCCAGTGGTGTGTAGGCCGTCAATGCGAAGTTGGAATCACAGGTGATTCCGTGACCGAAGCCTTTTGAAAGATTGATAAGCAACATACATAACCTAATGTTTACTCACTGGAAGTTGTGCGTAAGTGTGCGTTGTTTACAAAAGCTAAAAAAAGACAGGATCTTGAGGAGAAAGGGGTGGTTAAATTTAGAATGTCCATGTCCTTGAGTAAAAATGTTGTTCAAATGATGGGTTTTCTGCCCCCCTCTCTCTCTCTCTGCATCACAGCACAAGAGGCATGCTCAGAAGACTACCAAATACGTAGAGCTGATCATCGTTGCAGACAACAGAGAGGTAATCTATCTATAATGTATTAAAATGCATGGAGAGTCCTAGTGTCATCCCACTCATCATTACCATGACTATGTGGTGTGTCCATTCAGAATGGCTAGAGACACACAGACTTTTTGGAAGAAAATAGGCGAGACTTTAACATTAACAATGCAAGAACAAATCCTCTTGGTAACGGCAGAATTAGGTCAGTGTGCTGCTACAGTGTGGTCGTCGGTGGCAGCCGTTTCCACAGGAAGTGCTAAACGATTCCCCAGTGGACTAGACAGGAAACGGTGTGGAGACAGAAGAAGGAGAGAAAGGCTCGCACTAGGATTTCCCCTTGGCTGCCCCTAGCTGATGCTATTGACCTGAACTGGAAGAGAGAGGAGGAGAGAACCCACTTGCTTGTGTTGCTCTATAAGGGCCAGGCTGGATGTAGCTGACTAAGTAGGTCTACACGCAGTATACACAAGCAGGTGGATGCACAGTGGGATGAAAAAGGAGAGTCTGTCTCAACATGGATGCCTCTCACATGCTATTTCTGCCAATGCACATGCTCCCTGTACTCTTGCCAATTGTTTCTGAGATCAGCCCAGATCCAGATGGATCTCAGCTTGACAACCTGTCCAACATGTTATACCTTCTCTCCCAGACAGGTTGAAGATATCTGTAACATATGGGCCATGCCATTTCTGCAAAAACTACCATTATACTGTGCTATTAGGGTTGCAGAGCTACCAGTCATTTACAGAAGTTACCGGAAACTTCAGTAATTTTGGTAATTATTATTCTATGGCAATAGAATAATTGTCTTATTTGCAAAAGCTCTATACAAATAACTTTAGTTGTGTAGTGCTTTTCAATACAGGTAACAAAGTGCTTCATATCATAAAATAAAAGTATTAACATAGAAACAAAGACAGGAGGAAGGAGAATGAAAAAATATAGCTAATTAAAATCATACATTGAAAGCATCTTTATAAAAGTGTGTCTTCAGTAGGTATTTAAAAACAGACACTGAATCTGCAAGCCTGATCTCCTCCAGCAGACCATTCCAAAGTCCAGCCCTAATAGCAAATGCCCAGTCTCCTTTTGTTTTCAACCTAGACTTTGAAATGGTCAACAGTGCCCTGCCAGAGGATCTCAGGCTGCGTCCTTGCTTGTAAGGAGTTAAAAGGTCAGAGATATAGGATGGAGCTAAAACAAGCCTAGCCTTAAACGTGATTAATACAATGTTTTAATCTATGCTAAAAGTGACTGGTAGCCAGTGTAGAGAAGTTAAAATAGGTGTAATATGGTTACATTTTTTGGTGCTTGTTAAAAGTTGAGCTGCAGAATTTTGAACTAACTGTAGACAATGAGTGATTTCTGACGGAGACATGTATACAAAGAGTTACAGTAATCTAGGCGTTAGGAAATCAAAGCATGTATCACTTTCTCCATATCAGTGACTGAAATAAAAGACTTGACTTTAGCTATATTTTTAAGATGACAAAAGCAGGACTGGACAACCTTCTTTACATGCAGCTCAAGGTTTAGGTCAGGGTCAAAGAAGACACCAAGGTTTCTGGCCATAGGTTTTACATTGGTGGACAAATGACCAAGGTTATTTACAATCTGGGATCTAGCAAGGTGGGGACCAAATAAAACCACCTCTGATTTATTATCATTGAGTTGGAGAAAGTTGTCAGACATCCAACGTTTGATGTCAGCAAGACACTTATGAAGGGTAGCTATGCTAGCTTGGTCACTGGGTCAGATTGATATATAAAGCTGCGTGTGGTCCGCATAGCAGTGAAACTGAATGTTATGATTGCGGATGATGTCACCAAGGGGAAGCATGTACATCTGCCACATAACTATGACCTGAACCAGTCGAGGGCAAAGCCAGAGATCTATAGTAACTTTGGTTCCTTCTAACCCCCCCATTACCCCACCCCACCCCCACCAAAAAAGATATATATATATATTTATAATAATTGTAAAGTGGTTATCCCACTGGCTATAAGGTGAATGCACCAATTTGTAAGTCGCTCTGGATAAGAGCGTCTGCTAAATGACGTAAATGTAAATGTAAATGTCATTTATACTTGCATAACTTTAAAAAAATATATTTATTCATATATAGTATTCCTTTTTTTATGTCTGTGTCCATATTGTCCATGAGTTTCTAGAGGATAGACCATATGGTTCAAGAGAAAATAGCCTAATTAATTAATACAAATAAAAAAATCATTAATTAACTATGGCATTATTTTCAAATAACTCTGCAACTTTTCCAACTATTGACTTTTTTTCACAACTGCCACCAGTTTGGTGCCAAAACTTTTACAATAAAGACATAATGAGTAATATAAATAAAAGTGTGTAAAAAAAACATGTAAAGAATATCTGTAGCTCAATTGGTAGAGCATGGCGCTTGTAACGCCAGGGTAGTGGGTTCGATCCCCGGGACCACCCATACGTAAAAATGTATGCACACATGACTGTAAGTCGCTTTGGATAAAAGCGTCTGCTAAATGGCATATTATATTATATTATTATTAATGCTGAAACCCTCATATTAAACACCAACGGTGTTCACTAAGTGGATGGTTTATATTAAGGATAATGTTTTACAGCTTTGTCATTCTATATATTTTTATTAAATCATCTTATTTTATTATTTAATATATTTTACATGTGATAAGGACACACAGAGGGCCAGAGATAATTACAGACACCTGTGATAATCTGAAGTATCCAAAAAGGCCACTAGATGTCATCTGATAAAATTCCCCCAAAAACATTCAAATAAAAAAAATTAGGATAGTTTACTGGTAAACTTCGAAAGGTTCTAGTTATATACCTTCCCTTTGCAACCCTATGTACTAGCTTGTGTAAAGGACGTCACGCTGCTTGCTTAGCGAGTAACAATTCCTCCTGATTCAGCTCATACCGAGGCTCGAACCCAGGGCCTCTACCTCGCAAACACATGTGAGCATCCTCCTGAAACGTCTTTCCCAGTCGCGCCACCAGAATGCTAGCTATTCAGCAGCGCAAGTAAAGACACTTCAGGCTAAGGAGTGAGTTTTACAGAGCCCCATCTGCTATATTTGGTTTGAGGTCTGTGCGCTTTCACTTCTGTTAATTCAGGAGATTTAAATTCTCATCACTAATTGGAAATATTGCCTATGAGGATTTTCCAATTCATCAGTTGAATTTCATTTTCTTTCTTGATGTTAAGATTGAGGACTCTGCAGCCTATTTAGATGGTGTGGAGCAGCAACAGTTGAGACGGAGTCAGAGGTTCAGGTGCAAAGAATTATGGAATTTATTTTACAGGGCAGGTGATGAAAAACACTGGATCCAGATAGGTTATTTACAAAATATACATGTACATGATAAGAAAAAAATTGGAAAAATAGTTTACAAAAATGTTAAAAAACAATAAACTAACTTACAGTGGGGAAAAAAAGTATTTAGTCAGCCACCAATTGTGCAAGTTCTCAATTTTCATCATAGGTAAACGTCAACTATGACAGATAAATTGAGAAAACAATTTCCAGAAAATCACATTGTAGGATTTTTAATGAATTTATTTGCAAATTATGGTGGAAAATAAGTATTTGGTCACCTACAAACAAGCAAGATTTCTGGCTCTCACAGACCTGTAACTTCTTCTTTAAGAGGCTCCTCTGTCCTCCACTCGTTACCTGTATTAATGGCACCTGTTTGAACTTGCTATCAGTATAAAAGACACCTGTCCACAACCTCAAACAGTCACACTCCAAACTCCACTATGGCCAAGACCAAAGAGCTGTCAAAGGACACCAGAAACAAAATTGTAGACCTGCACCAGGCTGGGAAGACTGAATCTGCAATAGGTAAGCAGCTTGGTTTGAAGAAATCAACTGTGGGAGCAATTATTAGGAAATGGAAGACATACAAGACCACTGATAATCTCCCTCGATCTGGGGCTCCACGCAAGATCTCACCCCGTGGGGTCAAAATGATCACAAGAACGGTGAGCAAAAATCCCAGAACCACACAGGGGGACCTAGTGAATGACCTGCAGAGAGCTGGGACCAAAGTAACAAAGCCTACCATCAGTAACACACTACGCCGCCAGGGACTCAAATCCTGCAGTGCCAGACGTGTCCCCCTGCTTCAGCCAGTACATGTCCAGGCCCGTCTGAAGTTTGCTAGAGTGCATTTGGATGATCCAGAAGAGGATTGGGAGAATGTCATATGGTCAGATAAAAACAAAATGTAACTTTTTGGTAAAAACTCAACTCGTCGTGTTTGGAGGACAAAGAATGCTGAGTTGCATCCAAAGAACACCATACCTACTGTGAAGCATGGGGGTGGAAACATCATGCTTTGGGGCTGTTTTTCTGCAAAGGGACCAGGACGACTGATCTGTGTAAAGGAAAGAATGAATGGGGCCATGTATCGTGAGATTTTGAGTGAAAACCTCCTTCCATCAGCAAGGGCATTGAAGATGAAACGTGGCTGGGTCTTTCAGCATGACAATGATCCCAAACACACCGCCCGGGCAACGAAGGAGTGGCTTTGTAAGAAGCATTTCAAGGTCCTGGAGTGGCCTAGCCAGTCTCCAGATCTCAACCCCATAGAAAATCTTTGGAGGGAGTTGAAAGTCCGTGTTGCCCAGCGACAGCCCCAAAACATCACTGCTCTAGAGGAGATCTGCATGGAGGAATGGGCCAAAATACCAGCAACAGTGTGTGAAAACCTTGTGAAGACTTACAGAAAACGTTTGACCTGTGTCATTGCCAACAAAGGGTATATAACAAAGTATTGAGAAACTTTTGTTATTGACCAAATACTTATTTTCCACCATAATTTGCAAATAAATTCATTAAAAATCCTACAATGTGATTTTCTGGACATTTTTTTCTCATTTTGTCTGTCATAGTTGACGTGTACCTATGATGAAAATTACAGGCCTCTCTCATCTTTTTAAGTGGGAGAACTTGCACAATTGGTGGCTGACTAAATACTTTTTTTCCCCACTGTACTTGGTCAAAAATAGCACAAATACCTCGACTTGGGGACAAAGGCCAAACACCTCAAACACAGGACAAAATGCCTATAAACTCACTGAGTTACTCACACATTGGAGTATTTGGCAGAGCTTTAGTAACAGCAGAAGATCTAACATGAGGTAACATGCAGGTAAATTCTCAACTAACAGTCAGTGCATAATAGTACCCTTGAATGGCAATACCATTGCACGGTTGACATTACAACACTTAAAGTTAGAATCCTTAGTTGCAACATCCATTTTTGGACTTATACATTTATGATATATACCCATTGATTCTTGAAGAATATAACTTATAAATGCCTCATCAAATCAAAGTTTATTGGTTGCGTACACAGATTAGCAGGTGTAACGAAATGCTTATGTTACTAGCTCCAACAGTGCAGTAGAATGTCTCACAAATACAATACAAATAAACAAACAAATCTAAACAAGAAGTCAGTAAATAACAATCCAAAGTAGATGTATTAGAGTGAGCATGTGTGAGAATCCAAAATATACACTCTGTTGGAAGTTTATTAGGTACACCCATCTAGTAACGGGTCGGACCCCCCTTTGCCTCCAGAACAGCCTGAATTTTTCGGGGCATGGATTCTACAAGGTGTGGCTCAATTGGTATCAAGTGTCCTACAGTGCCTTGCAAATGTATTCATCCCCCTTGGCGTTTTTCCTATTTTGTTGCATTACAACCTGTAATTTAAATGGATTTTTATTTGGATTTCATGTAATGGACATACACAAAATAGTCCAAATTGGTGAAGTGAAATGAAAAAAATTACTTTAAAAAATAAATAAACGGAAAAGTGGTGTGTGCATACAGTATGTATTCACCCCCTTTGCTATGAAGCCCCTAAATAAGTACTGGTGCAACCAATTACCTTCAGAAGTCACATAATTAGTTAAATAAAGTCCACCTGTGTGCAATCTAAGTGTCACATGATCTGTCACTTGATCTCAGTATATATACACCTGTTCTGAAAGGCCCCAGAGTGCAACACCACTAAGCAAGCAGCACCACCAAGCAAGCGGCACCATGAAGACCAAGGAGCTCTCCAAACAGGTCAGGAACAAAGTTGTGGAGAAGTACAGATCAGGGTTGGGTTATAAGAAAATATCTGAAACTTTGAACATCCCACGGAGCACCATTAAATCCATTATTAAAAAATTGAAAGAATATGTCACCACAACAAACCTGCCAAGAGAGGGCCACCCACCAAAACTCACGGACCAGGCAAGGAGGGCATTAATCAGAGAGGCAACAAAGAGAACAAAAATAACACTGAAGGAGCTGCAAAGCTCCACAGCGGAGATTGGAGTATCTGTCCATAGGACCACTTTTAAGCCGTACACTCCACAGAGCTGGGCTTTACGGAAGAGTGGCCAGAAAATAAGCCATTGCTTAAAGAAAAAAATAAACAATCACGTTTGGTGTTCGCCAAAAGGCATGTGGGAGACTCCCCAAACATATGGAAGAAGGTATTCTGGTCAGATGAGACTAAAATTGAGCTTTTTGGCCATCAAGGAAAACCCTGAGAACACCATCCCCACAGTGAAGCATGGTGGTGGCAGCATTATGCTGTGGGGGTGTTTTTCATCGGCAGGGACTGGGAAACTGGTCAGAATTGAAGGAATGATGGATGGCGCTAAATACAGGGAAATTCTTGAGGGAAAACTGTTTCAGTCTTCCAGAGAATTGAGACTGGGACGGAGGTTCACCTTCCAGCAGGTCAATGACCCTAAGCATACTGCTAAAACAACACTCAAGTGGTTTAAGGGGAAACATTTAAATGTCTTGGAATGGCCTAGTCAAAGCCCAGACCTCAATCCAATTGTATAATATTTTTTGTCTTATTTCTTGTTTGTTTCACAAGAAAAAATATTTTGCATCTTCAAAGTGGTAGGCATGTTGTGTAAATCAAATGATACAAACCCCCAGAAAATCAAATTTAATTCCAGGTTGTAAAGCAACAAAATAGGAAAAATGCCAAGGGGGTGAATACTTTCGCAAGCCCCTGTAATGTGTGCCAGGAAAACATTCCCCACACCATTACATCACCGCCACCAGGCTGTACCGTTGACACCAGGCAGGATGAGGCTATGGACTCATGCTGCTTATGCCAAATCCTGACTCTGCCATCAGCATGATGCTACAGGAACCAGGACTCGTCAGACCAGGCAGTGTTTTTCCACACCTCTATTGTCTAGTGTTGGTGATCGTGTGTCCACTGGAGCCGCTTTTTCTTGTTTTTAGCTGATAGGAGTTCAGCCCGGTGTGGTCATCTGCTGCAATAGCCCATCCGTGACAAGGTCCGACGAGTTGTGCGTTCCGAGATGTCATTCTGCACACCACTGTTGTACCACGCTGTTATTTGCCTGTTTGTGGCCCGCCTGTTAGCTTGCACGATTCTTGCCGTTCTCCTTCGACCTCTCTCATCAGGACTGCCGCTGACTGGATTTTGGGGTTTGTCGCACCATTCTCGGTAAACCCTAGACACTGTTGTGCATGAAAAGCCCAGAAGGCCAGACGTTTCTGAGATGCTGGAACCAGCGCACCTGGCACCGACGATCATACCAAGCTCAAAGTTGCTTAGGTCACTCATTTTGCCCATTCTAACATTCAATCAAACATGAACTGAATGCCTCTGTGCCTTTCTGCCTGCTTTATATAGCAAGCCACAGCCACATTACTAACTGTCTGTAGGAGCGACCCATTTTCTTGTACGGGGTGGTGTACCTAATAAACGGCCACTGAGTGTAAATACATGTTGTGTATAGACAGTATATCATTTGGAAAAGAAATTGGTATGTACATTAGTAGGTATATTAGGATGCGTTATGTCGAATATTGTATATACATACACAGTAAGTAAACAACAGTATGTAAACAGAATATGAGTTGACCATCGTTCAATGACTGTATATACATGGGGCATTAGTCTCAAAGTGTAGGGCTGAGTACCAGGCACGTAGACGGCTAGTGATGGCCGTTCAACAGTCTGATGGCCTGGTGATAGAAGCTGTTTCTCAGTCTCTCGGTCCCGGCTTTGATGCACCTGTACCGTCTCCGTCTGCTAGATAGAAGCAGACCATGGCTTACACATTTGCGTTTACAAGAAAATGTCATTACACCCCTTAAACGAGGGAAACCCCTTAAACGGGAGAAACCAAATAACGAGAGGTGCTCAAGCTTTTCCTGAAGCCCTGAAGATCACCTGCGCATGCTCACCTAGGAAGCCAGTTCAAAAATAATGTGGTGAGTACAACAGGCTAGCAGCACCAAACAAAGAGAAAACAATGGTATGTTTCTAAATAAATGATATGAACCAGACTCTGGCGTTAGTGTTCTTATACAGTATAATATAAATAATAAATAATAATAATGATTTTAGAATAATAATGATAATAATAATGTCATGTTGGAAAAGTTTGTACCACAAAATCTGTCCATTTGTGTGGGAAGCAATGGAGGGAAATGTCCCGACGTGGCGATGTCTCATAGGTACATCGTCACACTTGTTCAAATTATATTGAACCCAGTCTGCAGTACTGTACAGTGTATTCGAAAGTATTCAGACCCTTTGACTTTTTGTTATGTTACAGCCTTATTCTAAAATTGATTTTTTTCCTCATCAATCTACACACAATACCCCATAATGACAAAGCAAAAACAGGTTTTTAGACATTTTTGCAAAAAACGGAAATATCACATTTACATAAGTATTCAGACCCTTTACTCAGTACATTGTTGAAGCACCTTTGGCAGCGACTACAGCCTTGAGTCTTCTTGGGTATGACGCTACAAGCTTGGCACACCTGTATTTGGGAAGTTTCTCCCATTCTTCTCTGCAGATCCACTCAAGCTCTGTCAGGTTGGATGGGGAATGTCGCTGCACAACTATTTTCAGGTCTCTCCAGAGATTTACATTTTTTACATTTTAGTCATTTAGCAGACGCTCTTATCCAGAGCGACTTACAGTTAGTGATTACATTTTTTATTTTTTATACTGGCCCCCCGTGGGAAACGAACCCACAACCCTGGCGTTGCAAACGCCATGCTCTATCAACTGAGCTACATCCCTGCCGGCCATTCCCTCCCCTACCCTGGACGACGCTGGGCCAATTGTGCGCCGCCCATGAGTCTCCCGGTCGCGGCCGGCTGCGACAGAGCCTGGATTCGAACCAGGATCTCTAGTGGCACAGTTAGCACTGCAATGCAGTGCCTTAGACCACTGCGCCACTCAGGAGTACGATCGGGTTGAAGTCTGGGCTCTGGCTGGGCCACTCAAGGACATTCAGAGACTTGTCCCAAAGCCACTCCTGCGTTGTCTTGGCTGTGTGCTTAGGGTCGTTGTCCTGTTGGAAGGTCAACCTTCTCCCCAGTCTGAGGTCCTGAGCGCTTTGTTCCGTTAATCTTTCACTCGTTCCTGACTAGTCTCCCAGTCCCTGCCGCTGAAAAACATCCCCACAGCATGATGCTGCAACCACCATGCTTCACCATAGGGATGGTGCCAGGTTTCCTCCAGACATTACCCTTGGCATTCAGGCCAAAGAGTTCAATCTTGGTTTCATCAGACCAGGGAATCTTGTTTCTCATGGTCAGAGTCCTTTAGGTGCCTCTTGGCAAACTCCAAGCGGGCTGTCATGCCTTTTACTGAGGAGTGGCTTTCATCTGGCCACTCTACCATAAAGGCCTGATTGGTGGAGTGCTGCAGAGATGGTTGTCCTTCTGTCAGAGTGTTCTTGTTCACCTCCCTGACCAAGGCCCTTCCCCCCCGATTGCTCAGTTTGGCCGGGTGGCCAGCTCTAGGAAGAGTCTCGGTGGTTCAAACTTTTTCCATTAAATAATGATGGAGGCCAGTGTGTTCTTGGAGACCTTCAATGCTGCAGACATTTTTTGGAATCCCTTCCCCAGATCTGTGCCTCTACACAATCCTGTCTCTGAGCTCTACGGACAATTCCTTCGATCTCATGGCATGGTTTTTAGTCTGACATGCACTGTCAACTGTGGGGCCTTATATAGACAGGTGTGTGCCTTTACAAATCATGTCCAATCATTTGAATTTACCACAGGTGGACAACAATCAAGTTGTAGAAACATCTCAAGGATGATCAATGGAAACAGGATGCACCTGAGCTGAATTTTGAGGCTCATAGCAAAGGGTCTGAATACTTATGTAAATAAGGTATTTCTGTTTTTTATTTGTCATACATTTGCAAAAAATTCTAAAAAACAGTTTTCGCTTTGTCATTATGGGGTATTGTGTGTAGATTGGTGAGGATATTATTTTTTCATCCTTTTCAGAATAAGGCTGTAACGTAACAAAATGTGGAAAAAGTGAAGAGGTCTGAATACTTTCCGAATACACTGTATACTATGTGTATTACCTTGTACTCATTTCATCCACTATTAATGTCCTTCTTTGCTTCCTAACATCTAACAATGTTAACCCTGGGTTGCGTGTTCAGTTTCAGAAACAGGGGAAGGACGTTGAGAGGGTGAAGCAGAGACTGGCAGAGATAGCCAATTATGTGGACAAGGTAAAACCTCCACCTCCCAATGCACAGGAGAGATCTATCATGTGTTTAAAATAGAAATGCCTCTGGCAGTAAATATGAATGTCATCCCAGGCTAATATATGAATGTCAGTCTCTCACAACTACCTCTAGTCTATCTAAAATGGTATCATATAGGGTCCCAACCCGCAGGTTGACGTTTAGGCCTATTGTCATTAATCTTGCCCTGGAGGCATCTCTCAGTGATTTCCACTAGATGGGCCAAATTCAAAGTCAAAATTAGCTATATCGTAAAAATGCATTATTATTTTTTGGGGCTTGTTGGTCTTAATTTAAGGATAGGGTTAGGCATTAGGGTTAGCAGTGTGGTTAGGTTTAGTTTAAAATAAGATTTTATAGCTTTGTGGCTGTGTCAGATAGTGACCACTCTGCAGAGCTGCCTCCAGGGCCAGATTCCTGACAATAAATGCCAACCTGCTCCCAAGCCAGTCCCAAGCCATTCATCCATACTACCTTTTTATTTAAATCAATAAAATATATATATTGTTTATATGGGAGAGATCCTAAGATGGTACTGCAACTATGCATCCTTTTACTCACTGCACCTTTCCTCCTCCTCAGTTCTACAGGGTCCTGAACATCCGTGTGGCCTTGGTGGGCCTGGAGGTATGGAGCGACTCTGATAAGTGTCCTGTCACTCAGGACCCCTTCAACACCCTGCATGAGTTCCTAGACTGGAGGAAAGTCAAACTGCTGCCTACGAAATCACATGACAACGCTCAGCTCATCAGGTGGAGATCCTACTGTACACAAACTCATGAACACATACAGTACCAGTCAAAAGTTTGGACACACCTACTCATTCAAGGGTTTTTCTAATTTTTACTATTTTGTACATTGTAGAATTATAGTGAAGACATCAATACAATGACATAACACATATAGAATAATTGAGTTAACAGGAAAGTGTTAAACAAATGAAAATATATTTTATATTTGAGATTCTTCAAATAGCCACCCTTTGCCTTGATGACAGCTTTGCAAACTCTTGGCATTCTCTCAACCAGCTTTACCTGGAATGCTTTTCCAACAGTCTTGAGGGAGTTCTCACATATGCTGATCACTTGTTGGCTGCTTTTCCTTCACTCTGCCGTCCGACTCATCCCAAACCATCTCAATTGTGTTGAGGTCGGGTCATCTGATGCAGCACTCCATCACTCTCCTTCTTGGTAAAATAGCCCTTACACAGCCTGGAGGTGTGTTGCGTCATTGTCCTGTTGAAAAACAAATGATAGTTCCACTAAGGCCAAACCAGATGGGACGGCGTATCGCTGCAGAATGCTGTGGTAGCCATGCTGGTTAAGTGTGCCTTGAATTCTAAATAAATCACAGACAGTGTCACCAGCAAAGCACCCCCACACCATAACACCTCCTCCTCCATTCTTTACGGTGGGAACTACACATGCGGAGATCATCGGTTCACCCACACCGCGTCTCACAAAGACACAGCGGTTTGAAACAAAAATATCAAATTTGGACTCCAGACCAAATGACAAATTTCCACTGGTCTAATGTCCATTGCTCGTGTTTCTTGGCCCAAGCAGGTCTCTTCTTCTTATTGGTGTCCTTTAGTAGTGGTTTCTTTGCAGTGATTTGACCATGAAGGCCTGATTCACATAGTCCTCTCTGAACAGTTGATGTTGAGATGTGTCTGTTACTTGAACTCTGTGAAGCATTTATTTGGGCTGATATTTCTAAGGCTGGTACCTCTAATTAACTTATCCTCTGCAACAGAGGTAACTCTGGGTCTTCCATTCCTATGGCGGTCCTCATGAGAGCCAGTTTCATCATACCGCTTGATGGTTTTTGCTACTGCACTTGAAGAAACTTTCAAAGTTCTTGAAATGTTCCGTATTGACTGACCTTCATGTCTTAAAGTAATGATGGACTGTCGTTTCTTTTTGCTTATTTGAGCTGTTCTTGGTATTTGAACTCTGTGAAGCATTTATTTGGGCTGATATTTCTAAGGCTGGTACCTCTAATTAACTTATCCTCTGCAACAGAGGTAACTCTGGGTCTTCCATTCCTATGGCGGTCCTCATGAGAGCCAGTTTCATCATACCGCTTGATGGTTTTTGCTACTGCACTTGAAGAAACTTTCAAAGTTCTTGAAATGTTCCGTATTGACTGACCTTCATGTCTTAAAGTAATGATGGACTGTCGTTTCTTTTTGCTTATTTGAGCTGTTCTTGGTAAAATACTTGGTTTTTGATTTGGGATACAAATAGACTATGATAGGATTCTTAGTATGTATTTAACCCTTGAAGTCACCTTTACCTCTCCTCAATCCCCTTCCCCCCAGTGGGGTGTACTTCCAGGGTACCACCATTGGCATGGCTCCCATCATGAGCATGTGCACAGTGGAGCAGTCTGGAGGCATCGTCATGGTGAGTACAACGTGAACCTCACACTGTTCCTCCTCTATTTAGCCTGACGCTATAAGCATGAGCTCAGCTCAACACTATCCAGAGACAGCGTGTAAAGGAAAGGTGTTCACTGTTCATTATTTGGTGAGGGGGTCGGAGAAATTATGATTGTAAACACCAGGATATTCACAACCACGTACACACACACATAGTCACACACACTATCCAAGGTCATTTGAAGTCTTACCGTCATTTAACCACCCAGTCCCCAGTCTAATTATAAATGTAGGGGGATGTGGGTTTGAGGTAAATCATTGTATACAGAGTTTAAACAAGACACATTAACATTTTTATGAGGAGTGATAAATTATTTGTGCCAGGCCATATACTATATGTCAAAATAGAATGCCCTTTACTCACTAACATGCACAACCCACACAGTTAAGTTATTCAATGAGCAAAATGAGCTGTGTTTCCGTCTCCACTCTATCACTTGATACCCGTACTAAATCGTCAGGCAGTTCCCTTCTCAGAGTCAGCCCATGCCATGCAGATTCAACAAAGAGGTGTATTTCCCATTAATAGATATGTTTTCCTTCTGGACAGGGTTGGCTGGTTATTTCCAGATGTTTGTCCTTCCCATTACTCACACATGGCAAAGGCTTGGAGCAGGATTAAATAACCATGTATTGAGTTATAGGGCCAAAGGATCAGATGAACCACTTTGTATTTCACCCTATGTTATAATCAGCTCCAACCCCCTTTATTTGCTCCACATGTAGGTTGAATTTCACAGTTTGTCCATCGCTGGGTTTTAAAACAAATTTCGGCAGGGACTTTTATACGTCAACCACTGTGGGTTTGTCGTTAAATGTAAACAAAATACAATCATCATGTTTTGGAAGATACAATATTCCCTGCATGTCTGGAAACTATATCAAAAAGACCGTAAAATCCTTTCAAGACCAAACTAACCCTATCGTGTTCTCACGATCGCAGTTATCTTAGAGCTGCTTTGAAGGGCTGACTCTGACTTCACCTACGTCAATCCACTCTCTCTGATTCTTTAATTACAGTGCTTGTGAAGAGGCACTCAGCCATGACGCGAGCAGTACATCCACACCACTCAGAAACATCCATGAGACCTCTCAAACATGACAGGGCTGGGAGGGAAGTAGTTCTCATCCTTCCACCAAAACCCCAGGAAACTGGTCCCACCATGCAGCTCTGTAATCAGGGCAGAAAATAGCTTTGCTTTACATAGGGCCCTGACATATGACCCTCCTCTTTAGAAGGAAAGACCATGAGTTTCTTATGGACATTATAGTAGTGCCACAGTATGTACACAGGAGTGGAAATCAGAATAGTTGTATGGCTCTTTAGACTAGAGACCTACATAGGGACCTATGGATTAAGAAAATGGCTGATTCATAATCCTACTTTTTGTGTCGCATTGGATGACAGCATCCACATAGGGGCAACATTATATGACTGAGGCAAGTCTTTCTGTCTCCAGTATCCTCCAGTATATTCAGAGCTTTGTGTGTGTGCACGTGTGTGTATACATAATTAATGGCTTAGTGGCTGTGGTTCACCTGGTGTACCTATCTAGGCCTGTGGAGTAATAAAGACATATACCCCCAGAGTGTGTTTGTGTGTGTAAAGCTCCATGGGTAGGGACCTTCATAATTTATGCTGCTGTTGTGTGTGCTGCTGTGCACACAGCACTTAACTGTGCAGCAAGATACAGAAGCCGGTCTTACCTTCACTTCTATTGTTCCCTTGCTTTCTTCTTTTTGTCTCTCCATGTCAATCAATGTCTTTCCTGCACTTTTTTTCAGTCTCATTCCATTCTTTCTCTGCATGCATCTCTGCCTTTCTCTGTCTAGTAGCTTTCTGTTTGTCCAATTTTTACTAGGTTTTTCTCCATCACTCCTCCCCTCTCCCTCTCTCTCTACACCACCTCCCCTCCCTGTACCCTCTCTCCTTCTGAAGGACAGTTGGCTAGCTTATATGTGCACTAAAATGTCATAATGCAGCAAGTTTTTATTGCTCCCCAGCATCTGTCCCCGCCGGCAGTAGTGTGTGATTAGGGTTGGTTGGGGTTGGTGAGGGAACAGCAGACAAACTGATCAGCTCCTATCCTCCATGAATAGAATGTGTAATGAAATGTGGATCACTGGGCAGTTGGACCTAATGGAACCACTGTGAGTCAACCGAACTAAGATAGATACAGTTGAAATCGGATGTTTACATACACCTTAGCAAAATAAATTTTAACTCAGTTTTTCACAATTCCTGACATTTAATCGTAGAAGAAATTCCCTGTCTTAGGTCAGTTAAGATCACCACTTTATTTTAAGAATGTGAAATGTCAGAATAATAGTAGAGAGAATGATTTATTTCAGTTTTTATTTCTTTAATCACATTCCCAGTGGGTCAGAAGTTTACATACACTCAATTAGTATTTGGTAGCATTGTCTTTAAATTGTTTAACTTGGGTCAAATGTTTCGGGTAGCCTTCCACAAGCTTCCCACAATAAGTTGGGTGAATTTTGGCCCATTCCTCTTGACAGAGCTGGTGTAACTGAGTCAGGTTTGTAGGCCTCCTTGCTCGCAAACACTTTTTCAGTTCTGCCCACACATTTTCTATAGGATTGAGGTCAGGGCTTTGTGATGGCCTCTCCAATACCTTGACTTTGTTGTTCTTAAGCCATTTTGCCACAACTTTGGAAGTATGCTTGGGGTCATTGTCCATTTGAAAGACCCATTTGCGACCAAGCTTTAACTTTCTGACTGATGTCTTGAGATGTTGCTTCAATATATCCACATAATTTTCCTTCCTCATGATGCCATCTATTTTGTGAAGTGCACCAATCCCTCCTGCAGCAAAGCACCCCCACAGCATGATGCTGCCACCCCCGTGCTTCATGGTTGGGATGGTGTTCTTTGGATTGCAAGCGACCCCCTTTTTCCTCCAAGCATAATGATGGTCATTATGGCCAAACAGTTATATTTTTGTTTCATCAGACCAGAGGACATTTCTCCAAACAGTACGATCTTTGTCCCCATGTGCAGTTCCAAAACGTAGTCTGGCTTTTTTATGGCGGTTTTGGAGCAGTGGCATCTTCCTTGCTGAGCGGCCTTTCAGGTTATGTCGATATAGGACTTGTTTTACTGTGGATATAGATACTTTCGCACCAAAGTACGTTCATCTCTAGGAGACAAAACGCGTCTCCTTCCTGAGCGGTATGATGGTGTTTATACTTGTGTACTATTGTTTGTACAGATGAACGTGGTACCTTCAGGCGTTTGGAAATTGCTCCCAAGGATGGACCAGACTTGTGGAGGTCTACAATTTTTTTTCTGAGGTCTTGGCTGATTTCTTTTGATTTTCCCATGATGTCAAGCAAAGAGGCACTGAGTTTGAAGGTAGGCCTTGAAATACATCCACAGGTACACCTACAATTGACTCAAATGATGATAATTAGCTTCAGAATCAGAAGCTTCTAAAGCCATGACATCATTTTCTGGAATTTTCCAAGCTGTTTAAAGGCACAGTCAACTTAGTGTATGTTAACTTCTGACCCACTGGAATTGTGATACAGTGAATTTTAAGATAAATAATCTGTCTGGAAACAATTGTTGGAAAAATTACTTGTGTCATGCACAAAGTAGATGTCCTAACCGACTTGCCAAAACTATAGTTTGTTAACAAGAAATTTGTGGAGTGGTTGAAAAACGAGTTTTAATGACTCCAACCTAAGTGTATGTGAACTTCCGACTTCAACTGTATGTGTTAAACTAAGGGATAATGGGCTCTAATGTATTACTGTACCTTGTAGCTGTTTACTCTATGCAACATCCATTATCTTCCAAACATTGATGGATATATCCACTGAACTCTATGAACTAACATGTTGTGCTGCTACTTAACTATCCATGCTAGACATTACACAAAGTAGTCATTATACAATGCAGTGCTATGTTGTGATTTTCTAATAATATCGAAAGGTGTTATTGCTTCAACTTTTTATCTTCCAAAACATGATGATAATTTTGAACGTGAACTTATGTTGTTTTTCCACTGTAGGATCATTCGGATAATCCCCTGGGCGCAGCTGTGACTTTAGCACACGAGCTGGGGCACAACTTTGGCATGAACCACGACACCCCAGAGCGGGGGTGTGGCTGCAGGATGACCGTGGACCGTGGGGGCTGCATCATGACCCCCTCCACAGGGTGAGTGATGCCAGTGGTCCAGTCCATCCATATTAATGGGTTATATATACTGGATCGGTGTCCCGTACACGGGACGGTTGAGCTAAAGTGCGCTAATGTGATTAGCATGTCTGTTGTAAGTAACAGCAAACCTTCCAGGACATATGTCTTATATGGACAGAAAGCTTAAATTATTGTTAATCTAACTGCATTATCCAATTTACAGTAGCTATTACAGTGAAGAAATACCAAGCTATTGTTTGAGGAGAGTACACAACAAACAAAAAAACGTATCACGGTAACTGGTTTGATACATTCCCCTCTGAAGGTAAATAATGTACTTACATTCAGTAATCTTGCTCTGAGTTGTCATACTAAGGGTCCCAGAGATAAAATGTAGCATAGTTTTGTTTAATCAAATCCATTTTTATATTAAAATGTAGGAACTGGGTTCTACAGTTTGAACCCCTGCTGTCTCTGGCTCCACACCCACCCTGCCCGGCCATCTAGATGTGTGAAAGTTAGTGTATAAGCTAATGATCCATCATGTATGACATTCCTGGGAGTGTGTAAACTTACATTTTGTATAACCATATCATTTTTGTATGTTCTCTATAGTTCTGTACTTGCAAATGTATCAATTGACCAATTCCGCACATTTGGGCAGACTTGATACAAAATAGTCCAGTATTGCAATGCTTCACTGGATCAATCTGAAACTTTGCACACACACACTGCTGCCATCTAGTGGCCAAAATCGAAATTGCGCCTAAACTGCAATATTATATTGTGGCCTTTCTCTTGCATTTCAAAAATGATGGAACAAAACCCCCCACAAAAAACACATGTTTTTTTGTTTGTATTATCTTTTACCAGATCTAATGTGTTATATTCTCCTACATTAATTTCAAATTTCCACAAACTTCAAAGTGTTTCCTTTCAAATGGTCCTTTGTAGCTCAATTGGTAGAGTATGGCGCTTGTAACGCCAGGGTAGTGGGTTCGATCCCCGGGACCACCCATACGTAAAAATGTATGCACGCATGACTGTAAGTCGCTTTGGATAAAAGCGTCTGCTAAATGGCATATTATTATTATTATTATTATTATTATTATTATTATTATTATTATTATTAAATGGTATCAAGAATATGCATATCCTTGCTTCAGGTCCTGAGCTACAGGCAGTTAGATTTGGGTATGTCATTTAAGGCGAAAATTGAAAAAAAGGGTCCGATCCTTAAGAGGTTTAAGCAATCATTTTAAAAACAGAGTCAAAGAGGATGGTGGGTCAGCTCTATCAATTCCAGTCATTTTTGGAAAATTGAGCTTTCAGTTTATTTGTGGTGGCTGGAATTAAAATGGAGGTTACATCAACCTTGGCATTTTCAAATAGTCCCTTTTCTCTCATCAATGTGTAACAGTTTAACTTTGCCTTTAACTCCCAAATCAGCCATACACTTTACGAGCATGCAAATTAAGTTCCCATTCATTCCTCAACTTTTCAGAATAAATTAGCAACTCTTTTTAACCTTGTGCTAATAGACCATTCAGACAAGATTAATCCCCTTACAGCTTGTACAGGGTCGATCGTTATCTCATGTAAACACTAGTTCCCTGTGTCTCATTGTTAATGTGTGGATGGTCATGCATCTTGCTGAGGGCTGGGAACAACCTCCCAGCCTGAAGACAGAGAGGCTGCTCACAGATTCTCACCCTGTTCCTAACGTGGGTTTCTCGTGATAACGCTGCGACTGATGGACCATGTGACTGTTTCTGAGTAAACAGTAGTCAGATAAGGGTTACCGTGCGCGTAATATGAGATTTCACCCTTGGTCTGATGACAATTACTTGTATCTGATGATGAGTCGGGGCGTGTAGAGGGATGGATGTGTATGGGATGGATTCCACTGCCGTTTGAGAGAGGGAAAGAAAGGGGAAAATAGTAGATAGACAGGTACGGTAGATAGACAGATGGGTGCCCAAGCAGTGGAGTCTGTTATTCCCATCGGAATTGGAAATTGAGAAATTCAGCTGCTTCCTGAGCAGAACTGTACATCTGAGGGTGCCTGTTCGGGATCATGGGTAGAATCTGAGGGGTGGGCGGCTGTCGGACGCAGCTGATTCACAGCCTGTCGATGACAGTCCCTCTGGCTCTGGGCTCTCTGTGTTTTCACTGGCCCTGGCTCTCACTGTTGTCATTGGAGCCAGGCCATGAAAAACACAGTAACACTATTCTCAATTATGTGCTCATAAAACAACATAGCAACACACTGGAAGGAAACGGCACAGGGCTTGCAAGGGCATCCTTCGAAAATAGATGCCATCAGGTCTGTGAATAAGCGAAAGACAGTTATCTGCCTGTCGAAGTAACCAGAAAAAATGATATGACCTTTTACCCAAACATTTCAGAAAAACTCTGTGTGCACCAGAGTTAGCAGTGAGCTCATTCTGTTATACTAATGCAACATGAATTGAGAAAAATATCTGTCAAGTCATAAAATGAATGCCCCTTTAGAGTATGCAGGGTATCTTTTAGTGTGTTTTAAATGCCCAATGCAGACATTTTTATCTCAATATCAAATCATTTCTGGGTAACAATTCAGAATCTTACTGTGATTGTTTTCAATTAAATTGGTTTAAAAAAAAAGTATATACAGTACCAGTCAAAAGTTTGGACACACCTACTCATTCAAGGGTTTTTCTTTATTTTTTACTATTTTCTACAGTGAGGGAAATAAGTATTTGATCACCTGCTGATTTTGTACGTTTGCCCACTGACAAAGAAATGATCAGTCTATAATTTTAATGGTATCCAGAAAAACGCATGTCAAAAATGTTATAAATTGATTTGCATTTTAATGAGGGAAATAAGTATTTGACCCCCTCTCAATCAGAAAGATTTCTGGCTCCCAGGTGTCTTTTATACAGGTAATGAGCTTGTTACCTGTATAAAATAGCCCTGTCCACAGAAGCAATCAATCAATCAGATTCCAAACTCTCCACCATGGCCAAGACCAAAGAGCTCTCCAAGGATGTCAGGGACAAGATTGTAGACCTACACAAGGCTGGAATGGGCTACTAGACCATCGCCAAGCAGCTTGGTGAGAAGGTGACAACAGTTGGTGCGATTATTCGCAGATGGAAGAAACACAAAATAACTGTCAATCTCCCTCGGCCTGGGGCTCTATGCAAGATCTCACCCCGTGGAGTTGCAATGATCATGAGAACGGTGAGGAATCAGCCCAGAACTACACGGGAGGATCTTGTCAATGATCTCAAGGCAGCTGGGACCATAGTCACCAATAAAACAATTGGTAACACACTACGCCGTGAAGGACTGAAATCCTGCAGTGCCCGCAAGGTCCCCCTGTTCAAGAAAGCACATATACAGGGCCGTCTGAAGTTTGCCAATGAACATCTGAATCATTCAGAGGAGAACTGGGTGAAAGTGTTGTGGTCAGATGAGACCAAAATCGAGCTCTTTGGCATCAACTCAACTCACCGTGTTTGGAGGAGGAGGAATGCTGCCTATGACCCCAAGAACACCATCTCCACCGTCAAACATGGAGGTGGAAACATTATTCTTTGGGGGTGTTTTTCTGCTAAGGGGACAGAACAAATTCACCGCATCAAAGGGACGATGGACGAGGCCATGTACCGTCAAATATTGGGTGAGAACCTCCTTCCCTCAGCCAGGGCATTGAAAATGGGTCGTGGATGGGTATTCCAGCATGACAATGACCCAAAACACACGGCCAAGGCAACAAAGGAGTGGCTCAAGAAGGAGCACATTAAGGTCCTGGAGTGGCCTAGCCAGTCTCCAGACCTTAAACCCATAGAAAATCTTGGAGGGAGCTGATGGTTTGAGTTGCCAAACGTCAGCCTCAAAACCTTAATGACTTGGAGAAGATCTGCAAAGAGGAGTGGAACAAAATCCCTCCTGAGATGTGTGCAAACCTGGTGGCCAACTACAAGAAACGTCTGACCTCTGTGATTGCCAACAAGGGTTTTGCCACCAAGTACTAAGTCATGTTTTGCAGAGGGGTCAAATACTTATTTCCCTCATTAAAATGCAAATCAATTTATAACATTTTTGACATGCGTTTTTCTGGATTTTTTTGTTGTTATTCTGTCTCTCACTGTTCAAATAAACCTACCATTAAAATAGACTGATCATGTCTTTGTCAGTGGGCAAACATACAAAATCAGCAGGGGATCAAATACTTTTCTTCCCTCACTGTACATTGTAGAATAATAGTGAAGACATTAAAACTATGAAATAACACATATGGAATCATGTAGTAACCAAAAAAGTGTTAAACAAATCAAAATATATTTTATATTTGAGATTCTTCAAATAGCCACCCTTTGCCTTGATGACAGCTTTGCACACTCTCGGCATTCTCTAAACCAGCTTCACATGGAATGCTTTTCCAACAGTCTTGAAGGAGTTCCTACATATGCTGAGCACTTGTTGGCTGCTTTTCCTTCACTCTGCCATCCGACTCATCCCAAACCATCTCAATTGGGTTGAGGTCGGGGGATTGTGGAGGCCAGGTCATCTGATGCAGCACTCCATCACTCTCCTTCTTGGTATTGACATTTACATTTACATCATTTAGCAGATGCTCTTATCCAGAGCGACTTATACAGCCTGGAGGTGTGTTGGGTCATCGTCCTGTTGAAAAACAAATGATAGTCCCACTAAGCCCAAACTAAATGGGATGGTGTATGGCTGCAGAATGCTGTGGTAGTGAATTCTAAATATATTACAGTCAGTGTCACCAGCAAAGCACCCCCACACCATGTCACCTCCTCCTCCATGCTTCACGGTGGGAACTACACATGTGGAGATCATCCTTTCACCCACAACGCGTCTCAGAAAGACACGGCGGTTGGAACCAAAAATCTCCAATTTGGACTCCAGACCAAAGGACACATTTCCACCGGTCTAATGTCCATTGCTCGTGTTTCTTGGCCCAAGCAGGTCTCTCCTTCTTATTGGTGTCCTTTAACAGTGGTTTCTTTGCAGAAATTCGACCATGAAGGGCTGATTCACACAGTCCCCTCTGAACAGTTGATGTTGAGATGTGTTTGTGACTTGAATGTCACGTTGTGTAATGATTTGAAGACAGGCGCAGGAATACGTATTAGGGGTTTTATTTACTCCACCCAACACAAGGTACATGATGAAAAATGACAGGGACGAAGCCCAAAACAAACACATATATATATATAACAAAGGGATGTAACCCAAACAAAAGAGCGAGGTGTAACCTCTACACAATACACGGGACGAGACCCGTAATAACAAGAGCACAATACACTGTACTCACGAGACCAATGGACATGGGACAATAATCGACAAGGACAATGGGGAACAGAGGGCACATATATACACATACTAATCAGGGGGAATGGGAACCAGGTGCGGTGCGGGTCAGTCAGGGCGCCGACGGTGGAAATCCTTGGTCAGCGAAGCATCCAGGATGTCCACCTTAGGAACCCAGCACCGCTCCTCTGGGCCATAACCCTCCCATTCGATGAGGTACTGCAGACGCCCCACCCGACGCCTCGAATGCCGGACCTCCCTCGATGTCCAGAGGAGGAGGCGGGGCGTCACTGGGTCCAGCCTCAGCGAGGGGACCAGGCACCACTGGCCTGAGGAGAGAGACATGAAAAGTCGGGTTAATGCTGTAATCGGCAGGGTGATGCAAACGGTACTTTACCTCATTAACCCTCCTCAGGACTTTAAACGGCCCCACAAACCACGGGCTCAGATTCCGGCAGGGCAAGCGGAGGGGCAGGTTCCGGGTGGAGAGCCAGACCCGGTCGCCTGAAGAGAAAACAGGCGCCTCGCTGCGGTAGAGTTTGGCCTGTTCCTTGTGCCGACGCACGGCCCAAACCACTTGTCCACTGCAGGGGCCTAGGTCTGGCTCGGATACCATGGTGCCAGGGCCAGCTGATATCCCAACACGCACTGGAAAGGAGTGAGGTTAGTGTAGGAGTGGCGGAGGGAATTCTGCGCGTACTCAGCCCAAGGTAGAAAATCCGCCTACTCCCCCGACCTGTACTGACAGTAACACCGCAGGAACCTGCCCACTTCCTGATTGACCCTCTCCACCTGCCCATTAGATTGAGGATGGTACCCGGAGGTGAGACTGACCGTGACCCCCAGGCATTCCATGAACGCTTTCCATACGTGTGAGGTGAACTGAGGATCACGGTCTGACACAATGTCCTCTGGGATCCCGTAGTGCCGGAAGACGTGCGTAAAAAGAGCCACCGCGGTTTGCATGGCCGATGGGAGCCCAGGCAGAGGAAGGAGGGGACATGCTTTGGAAAACTGATCCACAATGACAAGAACGGTGGTGTTCCCCTGGGAGGAGGGAAGGTCAGTGACAAAGTCCACCGTGAGGTGAGACCAGAGTCGTTGTGGAACTGGCAGGGGAAGGAGCTTTCCGTAAGGGAGGTGTCTGGGTGTCTTAGACTGAGCACAGATGGAGCAGGAATAGACGTAAACCCGGATGTCCCTAGCCAAGGTGGGCCTCCAGTGCTTCTCAGTCAGGCAGGCACTGGTACGGCCTATTCCAGGATGACCCGACACAGGCGCTGTGTGCGCCCAGGAAAGGAGGCGGTCCCGCACACCCGTGTCCACGTAGGTGCAGTTCTCCGGGCACTGTGCAGGTGCGGGTTCCGTATGCAGGGCCTGCCGTATGTCGGCGTCTACGTCCCACAACACTGGCGCGATGATACGGAATGGAGGGATGATGGGGGTCTCCTTTCTCTGCCTCTCCTCTGCGTCATAGAGGCGAGACAGGGCATCCGCCTTCACGTTCCTCGAGCGAGGCCTATAGGAAAGCGTGAATTGGAACCTGGTCTCAGGTTTAGCCTCTTCGCTGCCCTGATGTACTCCAGGTTGCTGTGGTCTGTCCACACCAGGAAAGGGTGTTTGGACCCCTCCAGCCAGTGCCTCCATGCCTTCAGAGCCTTCTTGACCGCCAAGAGTTTCCTGTCACCTACGTCGTAGTTCCTCTGGGCGGGGCTCAGCTGCTTGGAGTAGAAGGCGCAGGGCCGCAGTTTTGGTGGGGTTCCTGTGCGCTGGGACAGCACTGCCCCGACTCCTACTTCAGAGGCATCCACTTCGACGATGAAGGGGACTGAGGGGTCGGGATGTGCCAGCATGGGAGCAGTGGTGAAGCGTGTCTTCAGCGTCTCGAACGCCCTCTCCGTCTCCGCCGTCCAACGAAGCCGCTGGGGACCTCCTCTCAGCAGGGAGGTAAGAGGCGCGACCACCATGCTGAAGCCCCGGATGAACCTCAGGAAATAGTTGGCGAACCCCAGGAAACGCTGGACTGCTTTTACGGAAGTGGGGATGGGCCATGACCTGACTGCGCTGACGCGTTGCTCCTCCATCTCCACTCCCTCCGTGGATATGAGGTAGCCCAAGAAAGACACGGACCGCTTGAAAAACAAACACTTGTCCTGTTTAACATAGAGATTATGCTCCAACAGTCACCATAGCAACACCCACCCGTAGTCTGCGCTCCAGCAGGTATATCTCACTGGTCATCCCCAAAGCCAACACCTCCTTTGGCCGCCATTCCTTCCAGTTCTCTGCTGCCAATGACTGGAACGAATTGCAAAAAGCTCTGAAGCTGGAGACTCTTATCTCCCTCACTAACTTTAAGCATCAGTTGTCAGAGCACCTTACCGATCACTGCACCTGTACACAGCCCATCTGAAATTAGCCCACCCAACTACCTCATCCCTATATTGTTATTTATTTTGCTCATTTGCACCCCAGTATCTCTATTTGCACATAATCTCTTGCACATCTATCATTCCAGTGTTAATACTAATTGTAATTATTTTGCACTATAGCCTATTTATTGCCTTACCTCCATAACTTGCTACATTTGCACACACTGTATATATATTTTCTGTTGTATTTTTTGACTTTATGTTTTGTTTTACCCCATATGTAACTCTGTGTTGTTGTTTTTATCGCACTGCTTTGCTTTATCTTGGCCAGGTCGCAGTTGTAAATGAGAACTTGTTCTCAACTGGCTTACCTGGTTAAATAAAGGTGAAATAAAAAAAGTAATAAAAAAGTATTCCCAGCACAGACCTGACTAACGAGACATGCTTAGCTCGGTCAGCAGAATAGACCAAAATGTAGTCTATATAAACCCCTGCAACCCGTCCCAGCATGTCCCGAAACACTTCGTTAATAAAGGCCTGGAAGACTGAAAGAGCATTAGACAGGCCAAAGGGCATTACAAGAAACTCATAATGCCCTGTGGTCGTGCAAAAAGCTGTTTTCCATTCGTTGCCTGCACAAATGTTCACCAGATTGTAGGCGCTCCTCAAGTCCAGTTTCGTGAAGTTCTGCGCCCCATGCATTTGTTCGATGATGGTTGGGATGAGGGGTAAAGGATAGCTGAACTTAACGGTGTCTTTGTTCAGTGTTTGATAATCAATGCAGGGGCGCAGTCTCCCATCTTTCTTCTTAACAAAAAATAAGCTTGAGGAGGCTGGTGACGTAGAGGGGTGGATAAAACCCTGCTGGAGGCTCTCCTGTACGTAGGTCTCCATGGCCTCGGTCTCCGCGTAGGAGAGGGGATAGACGTGTCCTCTCGGGAGGACTGTGTCAGACAGCAGGTCAATGGCATAATCCCAGGGGCGATGAGGAGGCAGGTGTGTAGCCTGGGTCTTAGAGAAATCCCGGTCCAGATCCTGGTATTCCTCCGGTAAATCCTTTTGAGTGGTGTGGTCCGGACTTTCCACCATAGTGGTGTTGACAGACACCACGAGACACCTCCCCTGACACTCCTGCGACCAACCCAGCAGTCTCCTCTCGGACCAGGAAATAACAGGGTTATGCCAACTCAACCAGGGGAGACCTAAAACAACGGGGTGCGTGGGGGTGTCTATAATCAAAAAAGGTGATCTGTTCTAAATTAGTGTCATGGGTCAGCAGAGAAACGGGAACAGTGATATGATGTACGAGCCCTGTCCCTATTTGACAATTATCCAGGGCTCAAACTGGAATGGGTGACTGTAGGGGAACCAAAGGAATGCGTAATGCAGTGGCCAGTGTGCTATCTAAAAGATTCCCGGCAGCTCCGGAATTAATCAGAGCTAACGGGAATGAGGGGCTAGGGTATTCGGGAATTTAATGGAAAAACACACTGGTTGAGTTGACAGAAAAGGAGAGGAGATCTTGCATCCTCCCTGCGTTGGAGCAGGGGAATTCCCTGGCTTGTCACCTCCTCGCCTATTAGTGGATAGAGGGCAGGTCAAAGAGAAATGACCCCTTTCTCCACCATAGGAGCAGAGGCCCAGATTCCTCCTTCTCTTCCACTCTGCCTCAGGCAAACGTGCAGAGCCCAGCTCCATCGGCTCTGGCCACGGAGCAGGTGTTGCCATGGGCTCCGGATTCCGCGCAGGTCTTCGTCGGGACCACAGGAGGTTGTCTAAACGGATCGCCATGCTGATGAGCTGGTCGAGTGACAGGTTGTCATCACGGCAGGCTAACTCCATCTGTACCTCCTGCAGTCCGCTGCGGAAAACGGTGACCAGAGCAGACTCGTTCCATCCGGTGGAGGCTGCGATGGTCCGGAACTCCAGGGCGATCCCTGGTGTAGTCGGAGTAGACGCTCACACCCCTCACGGCCCTCCACAGGATGATCAAACACCGAGCGGAAGAGGACTCGACCTCAGGTCCGCCCGTCTCCCAGACTGCGGCACCCCATCCAGGGCCCGTCCAGTCAGTGCCAAGATGACTGTGGCAACCCTGTCTCTCCCGGAGACAGCCTTGGCGTAGTGAGCGAGGTTGAGCCGTCAAATCGCTCCAGAAGGGACAGGGGTATTCAGCAGACCGGCTCGGATGGAACGGAGGCAGGTAGTGGTGGTGTGGGGGTTGGTGCCGGAACCGGTGCTGGAGACTGGAGGGACTGCACTTTCCCCTCCAACCGCAGCATGGTTGCCAGCACGCTGTCCATGGCGCTGCCGAGTCTGGAGAGACAGTCCTCGTGATGCTGGACTGTCTCTACGATGGTCACCAACTCTGCCTTTCCCGCTGTCTCCATTTTTATGGGTAGATTATTCTGTCACGTTGTATAATGATTTTAAGACAGGCACAGGAATACGTATTAGGGGTTTTATTTACTCCACCCAACACAAGGTACGTAAAGAAAAACGACGGGGACGAAGCCCAAAACAAACACATACAGTGAGGGAAAAAAGAGTTTGATCCCCTGCTGATTTTGTATGTTTGCCCACTGACAAAGAAATTATCATTCTATAATTTTAATAGTTGGTTTATTTGAACAGTGAGAGACAGAATAACAACAAAAAAATCCAGAAAAACGCATGTCAAAAAATGTTAGAAATTGATTTGCATTTTAATGAGGGAAATAAGTATTTGACCCCTCTGCAAAACATGACTTAGTACTTGGTGGCAAAACCCTTGTTGGCAATCACAGAGGTCAGACGTTTCTTGTAGTTGGCCACCAGGTTTGCACACATCTCAGGAGGGATTTTGTTCCACTCCTCTTTGCAGATCTTCTCCAAGTCATTAAGGTTTTGAGGCTGACGTTTGGCAACTCAAACTATCAGCTCCCTCCAAGATTTTCTATGGGATTAAGGTCTGGAGACTGGCTAGGCCACTCCAGGACCTTAATGTGCTCCTTCTTGAGCCACTCCTTTGTTGCCTTGGCCGTGTGTTTTGGGTCATTGTCATGCTGGAATACCCATCCACGACCCATTTTCAATGCCCTGGCTGAGGGAAGGAGGTTCTCACCCAATATTTGACGGTACATGGCCTCGTCCATCGTCCCTTTGATGCGGTGAAGTTGTTCTGTCCCCTTAGCAGAAAAACACCCCCAAAGAATAATGTTTCCACCTCCATGTTTGACGGTGGGGATGGTGTTCTTGGGGTCATAGGCAGCATTCCTCCTCCTCCAAACACGGCGAGTTGAGTTGATACCAAAGAGCTCAATTTTGGTCTCATCTGACCACAATCCTTTCACCCAGTTCTCCTCTGAATCATTCAGATGTTCATTGGCAAACTTCAAACGGCCCTGTATATGTGCTTTCTTGAGCAGGGGGACCTTGCGTGCGCTGCAGGATTTCAGTCCTTCACGGCGTAGTGTGTTACCAATTGTTTTCTTGGTGACTATGGTCCCAGCTGCCTTGAGATCATTGACAAGATCCTCCCGTGTAGTTCTGGGCTGATTCCTCACCATTCTCATGATCATTGCAACTCCACGAGGTTAGATCTTGCATGGAGCCCCAGGCCAAGGGAGATTGACAGTTATTTTGTGTTTCTTCCATTTGCGAATAATCGCACCAACTGTTGTCACCTTCTCACCAAGCTGCTTGGCGATGGTCTTGTTGCCCATTCCAGCCTTGTGTAGGTCTACAATCTTGTCCCTGACATCCTTGGAGAGCTCTTTGGTCTTGGCCATGGTGGAGAGTTTGGAATCTGATTGATTGATTGCTTCTGTGGACAGGTGTCTTTTATACAGGTAACAAGCTGAGATTAGGAGCACTCCCTTTAAGAGTGTGCTCCTAATCTCAGCTCGTTACCTGTATAAAAGACACCTGGGAGCCAGAAATCTTTCTGATTGAGAGGGGGTCAAATTCTTATTTCCCTCATTAAAATGCAAATCAATTTATAACATTTTTGACATGCGTTTTTCTGGATTTTTTTGTTGTTATTCTGTCTCTCACTGTTCAAATAAACCTACCATTAAAATTATAGACTGATCATTTCTTTGTCAGTGGGCAAACGTACAAAATCAGCAGGTGATCAAATACTTTTTTCCCTCACTGTAGAAAATAGTAAAAAATAAAGAAAAACCCTTGAATGAGTAGGTGTGTGCAAACTTTTGACTGGTACTGTATATACTTTTTTTAACCAATTTAATTGAAAACAATCACAGTAAGATTCTTAATTGTTACCCAAAAATGATTTGATATTGAGATAAAAACGTCTGCATTGGTCCTTTAAAACACACTAAAAGATACCCTGCATACTCTAAAGGGGCATTAATTTTATGACTTAACATATATTTTTCTCAATTCATGTTGCATTAGTATAACAGAATGAGCTCACTGCTAACTCTGGTGCACACAGAGTTTTTCTGCAATTTTTGGGTAAAAGGTCATATCATTTTTTCTGGTTACTTCGACAGGCAGATAACGGTCTTTCGCTTATTCACAGACCTGATGGCATCTATTTTCGAAGGATGCCCTTGCAAGCCCTATGCCGTTTCCTTCCAGTGTGTTGCTATGTTGTTTTATGAGCACATAATTGAGAATAGTGTTACTGTGTTTTTCATGGCCTGGCTCCAATGACAACAGTGAGAGCCAGGGCCAGTGAAAACACAGAGAGCCCAGAGCCAGAGGGACTGTCATCGACAGGCTGTGAATCAGCTGATTGAAAGGGGGTCAAATACTTATTTCCCTCATTAAAATGCAAATCAATTTATAACATTTTTGACATGCGTTTTTCTGTATTTTTTTGTTGTTATTCTGTCTCTCACTGTTCAAATAAACCTACCATTAAAATTATATACCTATCATGTCTTTGTCAGTGGGCAAACGTACAAAATCAGCAGGGGATCAAATACCTTTTTCCCTCACTGTACATTGTAGAATAATAGTGAAGACATTAAAACTATGAAAAAGAGCGAGGTGTAACTTCTACAAAATACACGGGACAAGACCCTTAATAACAAGAGCACAATACACTGTACTCACGAGACCAACGGACATGGGACAATAGTCGACAAGGACAATGGGGAACAGAGGGCACATATATACACATACTAATCAGGGGGAATGGGAACCAGGTGTTTGTAATGAGACAAGACAATCCGGGGTTGGTGGTAATGAACCAGGTCAGTGACGCCTAGAAGGCCGGTGACGTAGACCAGGTGAACGGAATGAGCAGCAGTACCGGGGGGATCCGTGACAGTGAAGCATTTATTTGGGCTGCAATTTCTGAGGCTGGTAACTCTAATGAACTTATCCTCTGCAGCAGAGGTAACTCTGGGTCTTCCATTCTTGTGGTGGTCCTCATGAGAGCTAGTTTCATCATAGCACTTGATGGTTTTTTGCGACTGCACTTGAAGAAACTTTCAAAGTTCTTGAAATGTTCCATGTTGACTGACCTTCATGTCTTAAAGTAATGATGGACTGTCGTTTCTCTTTGCTAATTTGAGCTGTTCTTGCCATTATATGGACTTGGTCTTTTACCAAATAGGGCTATCTTCTGTATACCCCCCCTACCTTGTCACAACAGAACTGATTGGCTCAAACGCATTAAGAAGGAAAGAAATTCCACAAATTAACTGTTAAGAAGGCACAGCTGTTAATTGAAATGTATTCCAGGTGACTACCTCATGAAGCTGGTTGAGAGAATGCCAAGAGTGTGCGAAGACATCATCAAGGCAAAGGGATTTGTTTAATACTTTTTTGGTTACTACATGATTCCGTATGTGTTATTTCATAGTTTTGATGTCTTCACTATTATTCTACGATGTAAAAAATTGTAAAAAAAACAACAAACAAACTTGAATTAGTAGGTGTGTCCAAACTTTTGACTGGTAGTGTATATACAGCTACTTTGCAAAGAGCAATTTCTCAAGCCAGAATTTTGCTAGGACTGTGTTGGAGTGGTCTAAGTGGGGAGGAGAAAACAGAAAACTAACTGTTATTGGCAGAGAGGTTTAGAACTCTCTTTCTTGTTGGTCTATCAACCTGATGTCACCAGGCCGGCCAAAACTCTATCCCACCAAAACAGGCTGAAATTCCAGGCAGTCTTTTCAAACAGCTCATTTTCACAGTATCATTCCAACCTCATAGTGTGGAAATATACACTGAGTATATGAAACATTGAGTACTCCTGCTCTTTCCATGACATAGCCTGACCAGGTGAATCCAGGTGAAAGCTATGATCCCTTATTGATGTCACCTGTTAAATCCACTTCAATCAGTTTAGATGAAGGGGAGGAGACAGGTTAAATAAGGATTTTTAAGCCTTGAGACAATTGAGACATTAATTGTTTATGTGTGCAATTCAGAGGGTGAATTGGCAAGACAAAATATTTAAGTGCCTTTGAATGGGGTATGGTAGTAGGTTCCAGGGGTATGGTAGTAGGTTTGTGTCAAGAACTGCAACACTGCTGGGTTTTTCACGCTCAACAGTTTCCCCTGGTTATCCTTACACCCTGTTGTCAGCTATTGTATATTTGTTAACACAGTATGTGTGCTTTAATTGACACACTCTGTGTAAGGCAGTGCAGATAAGGCAAAACTGCACTGCCATGTCTGTTTTTCTGAGGTGAAGACATTGTTTCTCGCTGTATGTTCTACTCAAGAACCTCAGGGCTAAACCCCAGTTAAAATATAACTCAGACAATGCTCTGTTTTCAACAGTATGATGGTTCAGTGGGAACAATCCTACAATGTCCTCAGTTCACTTCAGCTGAAAGGCCACTGAGCACACACACAAGACAAGAAATAAGGCATTGCAGTTCTGTGTGTTAGTGTGTATGCTAAATATATGCAAACACACACTGTGTGTGTGCGTCTGTGTCTCTGTGTGTGTGTGTGTGTGTGTGTGCGTGTGCGTTAATTCGTTCACATATACACGTCAGCTTGATATGCAAACGTTATTTCAGCCAGTCAAACACATCCGCCTCGAGGCTGAATTTACAGTGGCTTGTTGATAAAACCAGTCATTTCAGAAGTCTAATCTGAAACTAATTTCCTCCTCACAGTTTTATGCCTTCTTTACCATAGTGCACACTGTCTCTGTCCCTCAGTCCTGCTTCATCCACAGAAAGTGAGAAGCCGAGGAGCAGGCAGGCAGCCAGTGACCCCTGTGTAGCTGCCTGGGTGTTGTGTCGGGACATTCTTTACTCAGACTTGCTAATGGTGTGGAGGACAGGCTGCATCTAAAATATGTGATTATCACTGACACTGCCAGCTGTAATCAGGGACAGGGCTCAGATTGAGATCCACTGAGACAGGTTTTTGATAGGCTAGACAAGCACTAAGTGGCCAGTGGCCTTTTATTTACTGTGATTTGTTATAGAAGAATAGAGGAAGAGATAGAGAAAGAGAGATGTGGTGGGCTTGCTTAGTTGGGATATACAGTTACAGGATTGGGTTTGTATAGCATATATAAAGTAGATCCCAAAGAAAGGTGGGCTCCTGATTTGAAGTATGACAGATCTTAGAGTGAGAGAGCTGAGAAAGCATCAGGGATGGTGGGGAATTTTCATGCTAGTGGATTGTGTCATTTGTGGCAGCACAGACAACCTCAAATAAGTTTGCTTTGGGTAGGCCCAGTTAGGGGGCTGTATCATGTGTATTTGGGTAGAGCACAGATCCACAGCACGGCGTATAACTGGGCTGCACATTCAAGTTGAACCTCCGGAGAGGGGGAAATAACTACCAATGTCAAGGGAACATTGACTAATTATGGGGTTGGTTGACTGAGTTGTGCGCCAGCATGCGTCCGTGTATCTGTGTGTGTGAGTAACAGTTTACTTTTATGTTGCGGAGAGTCTCCTCACCCACCACCTCCATTGTCAACAGAAACCCATGCCAGCCCCCAATCCTCCTTGGCATTTACTCAGCCACTGAACCCAGAGGCTCCTTGTTTGACTTGATCAGATTGACAACAGTCTTCTGGGCCCCCTGATGTAGGCTAGCTTCAGAGAAACGCTACTGTTAGTAACCAGGGGTGGCAGCCCAAACTCTGCCTCAGCACAACATTGCCATATCAGTGTGACTGATACCTCTGCATGTGTGGCATGAGCACAGATGGTCCCAAATCCTCGATGTCCGAAGTCAACAGAGATTTACAAGGCCTTGTTGTTGCAGAGGAGGAGACATGGAACATTGGCAACCTGAATATGACTGCAGTGCAGATTGTTGTCCTTGCCCTCTCTACTTTCAAAGCGTTCCAAGGAAAAATGTTAATCAATTATGTGTAATTCCTCAGACCGGCTGACGAAAGAGCACATCAGATCATATCAATTTTGTCTTTCCCTCTGTGTGTCTGCCTGGCATTGAACTCCTGTTAGTAATAACCGAGGCTGTCGGCGTCTGAGCCCCCCAGGAGTACATAAGGTGCTGTCTGTCATCATTGCCATTGCGCTAAGTAAGATATGTGTCACGATCGTTACAGGAAGCGGACCAAGGCGCAGCGTTGAAAGCAAACATATTTATTATACGAATGATCACACGATCAAAACAACGAAACGTGACGTCCTTGGTTACATAAACAAACCAACACGGAACAAGAAACCACAAACACAAAGTGAAAAGACCGACAGTTAAATATGGCTCCCAATCAGAGACAACCAGCTGACACTCGTTGCCTCTGATTGGGAGTCACTCAGGCCAACATAGATATACAAACATAGACTTACACACCCTGGCTCAACATAACATAGTCCCCAGAGCCAGGGCGTGACAGTACCCCCCCCCCAAAGCGCGGACTCCGACCGCGCCAAACAACCACAACAGGGGAGGGACCGGGTGGGCACTCCGCCTCGGCGGCGGATCCGGCTCCGGACATGACCCAGGCACGGGTTGTGCTGGACTGACGACGCGCACCCCTGGCTTGGTGCGTGGAGGAGGAACGGGCCTTACCAGGCTGACGACGCACACCGTAGGCTTGGTGCGTGGAGCAGGGACAGGCCGGACTGGGCTGACGAAGCACACCACTGACTTGGTGCGGGGAGCAGGAACGGGCCGGACCGGGCTGACGAAGCGCACCCCTGACTTGGTGCAGGGAGCAGGAATGAGCCGGACCGGGCTGACGACGCGCACCACTGACTTGGTGCGGGGAGCTTGGATGGGCCGGACCGGGCTGACGACGCGCACCACTGACTTGGTGCGGGGAGCTTGGATGGGCCGGACTGGGCTGGCGACGCGCACCACCGACTTGGTGCGGAGAGCAGGAACGGGCCGGACAGGGCTGACGAAACGCACCACAGACTTGATGCGGGGAGCAGGAATGGGCCGGACTGGGCTGGCGACGCGCACCACAGACTTGGTGCGGAGAGCAGGAACGGGCCGGACAGGGCTGGTGACGCGCACCACCGACTTGGTGCGGGGAGCTTGGATGGGCCGGACTGGGCTGGCGACGCGCACCACAGACTTGGTGGGAGTGGCAGGAACAGGCCGGCCCGTACTGGGAACACACACCACTGGCCCTACGTGGGGATCAGGAACAGGCCGGACCGGACTGGCAACACACGCCAGTACCTCTCGCCGTGCCTCTACAACCTCCTTCCCCCTGGTGACCAGTGACTCCCGTAACCTGGCGGCCTCCTCTGCCAACCCGCTGGACCGCTCTATCGCGGCCTCCTGCTGCCCCGACGTCGTGAGCCCCCCCCTAAAAATGTTCTGGGGGTCTCTCCTCCCCGTGGGCCAGGCCTCCATCGTTCTCGCCAGACTCTCACCCCACTGCTCCAAAGTCCAACCTCTCTCCTCTTCTCTTGGCTTGGCCCAGTCGAGACTCCTACTCCACTGCTCCCAAGTCCATCCTCTCTCTTCTTCACGCTGCTTGGTCCTGTTATGGTGGTTTCTTCTGTCACGATCGTTACAGGAAGCGGACCAAGGCGCAGCGTTGAAAGCAAACATATTTATTATACGAATGATCACACGATCAAAACGTGACGTCCTTGGTTACATAAACAAACCAACACGGAACAAGAAACCACAAACACAAAGTGAAAAGACCGACAGTTAAATATGGCTCCCAATCAGAGACAACCAGCTGACACTCGTTGCCTCTGATTGGGAGTCACTCAGGCCAACATAGATATACAAACATAGACTTACACACCCTGGCTCAACATAACATAGTCCCCAGAGCCAGGGCGTGACAGTATGAATGCCCATTCATCTTATGAGCTATCAAGGCGTGATCCGAATATGAATGAGGTTCTGTGTCATCTAAGGCTTTTATGAAGAACCTTATTTACTTGTGAAATAACAACCCTTGTTGCCTTTCATACTGTCCGTCAATCAGGCCCTGCAGGATGACTAGGTTTGAAATGGATACTCTACGACCATTATGTGGCATCCGCCCCAACACCTCCTAGTCCTAATTAGATCTACATTGCTTGACTGCACATGGAGAAAATATGGGGGTTTTAAGCTAATATTATCCACTGAAAAGTATAGTTTCTCATAATATTATTTCCCGGACAGCGTAGCCGGCACGTGGTATCAGCTGTTAAAACAGTCACTGGGGTGTAGGGGGATCCAAATTCCACAACTGTATTAAAGGACTAGAGCAGAGCCCACGCCTCTCCCCAGGCCTGGTGGACCTGCTCTGGGTCCTCAGCTGGGGAGGAGATGATGGACAGTCTCAGGCTGGTTGCAGCAGATTGCCTTGTTTGCTAGTGGAGTTAAGCTTTGTCGGCCTGTGTTTTTCCCCACACAGATTATGGGGCTCCACCACTCTGGTATGTTATCAACAGCAAGCATGCTATTTACGAGGGCCTGCTCAGTGGCTTGGTGTAGCCCTGCTCACCCTAGCTTTGGTCACCCCCTAAAGAGCAGGGGTAAACACATTTCGAACCATAGCGTGTGGATTAAGGGAGAAGACATGTTGGTGTGGTGGTGGTCATCACTACTCCCAGGGAGTTGTTGTAAGTGAGTTCAGTGTGTTTTTCCTCAGTGGTATGGAGGAAGCACAATGTGTTTTCTGGCTGGCCCGCCTGATCTCTGCGCCCCTAGCAGGCCCACTAAAGAGTGAACCGATAACAGTGCAATGTCCATAGAACTACAGCTGCCAAATCCCCACTAGGCTGAGGCGAAGCATCACAGATCCCCTCACAAACCAGATGCCAAGTTTTAGCTACAACCCGACTATGTGTAATGTCACGTTAAAGAAAGTGATTCTGTCCAATGTCAAGGTTTAGCTTCAAATCTTTTTTGGCCCACGCAATGACAAGTTTACATTTCTCTATATTTAGGATGTTATTATTTATGATTTTCTTACTTAGTTACTTATGTAGACACACACAGACTGGTAGAAATGTCAATAATGTACTGTATGTGCCACAAGCTTGGCTGCAGCTAATGGTCTGATCAGGTCTGATCGTCATGTTTAAAATATGCTTCACTGCGTAGTATTAGTAGAATATTAAGTTGTTGTTGAAGACACACAGACACGCACTAAGAGGCATGTGTAATTTCCCCATAGCCCTCCGCTTCAGAAGTCGGTTTCTTCAAACGGCGCAGATTACCCAATATCCTCTGTGATTGAAGACTTAGGTCTGCCTGAGCGGCGGATACATATTTATGAACTAAGGGGCTTGCAGACCAAGCTGTGTCTTTGTTTTATTGCTTGTTTGTTTGTTTGTCTTTGTGCTTATGAAACTGTGTTGAATCAGAGCACATCTGATGTCGGAAGACCGTTAAATATGAGCCAAGGCCTTATGAATGAACAAGCAGGGTTGGGTAGGTTACTTTTTAAATGTAATCCGTTAGTTACTAGTAACCTCTCCAAAATTATAATCAGTAATGTCACTTTTGGATTACTTTCCCCTTAAGAGGTATTAGAAGAAGACAAAACTGATCCATCAAACGCATTTGGTGTGTCATCATAGTGGTCTCTGACTTGGGGTCAGACTCGCTCAGGTGGAACAAACTTTAACTAGCACATTTTTTATATGCCAAATTGAATGTCGTTCAGAAACAGAAAGGTGTCATAATGTATTTTTTCACTAACATCCTTTCTGAATTTAAAAGTAATCCAAGAAGTAATCATCTAGTTTTTCTAAAGTATCTGTAATCTGATTTAAATATTTTAGCTGGTAACATTACTGATTACAGTTAGTTTTCTGTACTCAGATTACTCCCCAACCCTGTTAATATGTCAGTAGAGCCTTTATAGTTTGTCTGAGCTCTGTCTGGGTTTGTTAGTTTCTGGCACGTATACATTTACTATGAGTTCACTTATCCTAAGTTTACTTTTAAAGTATATTTGAACCAGGAATTACAGTTGAAGTCGGAAGTGTACATACACCTTAGCCAAATACATTTAAACTACTTCCTGACATTTAATCCTAGTAAAAATTCCCTGTCTTAGGTCAGTTAGGATCAACACTTTATTTTAAGAATGTGAAATGTCAGAATAATAGTAGAGAGCATGATTTATTTCAGCTTTTATTTCTTTCATCACATTCCCAGTGGGTCAGAAGTTTACATACACTCAATTAGTATTTGGTAGTATTGCCTTTAAATTGTTTAACTTGGGTCAAACATTTCGGGTAGCCTTCGACAAGCTTCCCACAATAAGTCGCCCATTCCTCTTGACAGAGCTGGTGTAACTGAGTCAGGTTTGTAGGCCTCCTTGCTTGCACATGCTTTTTCAGTTCTGCCCACACATTTTCTATAGGATTGAGGTTAGGGATTTGTGATGGCCACTCCAATACGTTGACTTTGTTGTCCTTAAGCAATTTTGCCACAACTTTGGAAGTATGCTTGGGGTCATTGTTCATTTGGAAGACCCATTTGCGACCAAGCTTTAACTTCCTGACTGATGTCTTGAGATGTTGCTTCAATATATCCACATAATTTTCCTTCGTCATGATGCAATCTATTTTGTGAAGTGCACCAATCCCTCCTGCAGCAAAGCACCCCCACAGCATGATGCTGCCACCCCCGTGCTTCACAGTTGGGATGGTGTTCTTCGGCTTGCAAGCTGCCCCCTTTTTCCTCCAAACATAACGATGGCCTTTATGGCCAAACAGTTCTATTTTTGTTTCATCAGACCAGAGGACATTTCTCCAAAAAGTACGATCTTTGTCCCCATGTGCAGTTGCAAACCGTAGTCTGGCTTTTTTATGGCGGTTTTGGAGCAGTGGCTTCTTCCTTGCTGAGCGGCTTTTCAGGTTATATCGGTATAGGACTCGTTTTACTGTGGATATAGATACTTTTGTACCTCCAGCATCTTCACAAAGTCCTTTGCTGTTGTTCTGGGATTGATTTGCACTTTTCGCACCAAAGTACATTAATCTCTAGGAGACAGAACGCGTCTCCTTCCTGAGCGGTATGATGGCTGCGTGGTCCCATTGTGTTTATACTTGCGTACTATTGTTTGTACAGATGAACGTGGTACCTTCAGGCATTTGGAAATCGCTCCCAAGGATGAACCAGACTTGAGGAGGTCTACAATTTTTTTTCTGAGGTCTTGGCTGATTTCTTTTGATTTTCCCATGATGTCAAGCAAAGAGGCACTGAGTTTGAAGGTAGGCCTTGAAATACATCCACAGGTACACCTCAAATTGACTCACATGATGTCAATTAGCCTATCAGAACCCTCTAAAGCCATGACATAATTTTCTGGAATTATCCAAGCTGTTTAAAAGCACATTCAACTTAGTGTATGTAAACTTCTGACCCACTGGAATTGTGATACAGTGAATTATAAGTGAAATAATCTGTCTGTAAACAATTGTTGGACAATTTACTTGTGTCATGCACAAAGTAGATGTCCTAACCGACTTGCCAAAACTATAGTTTGTTAACAAGACATTTGTGGAGTGGTTGAAAAACAAGGTTTAATGACTCCAACCTAAGTGTATGTAAACTTCTGACTTTAACTGTACATACATATAGGAATTAATCAGATCATTCTTGAACGTAATAGCCTGTTGGACTGTTTTATGGAAACTCTGACCTTGAACGCCAGGAGCATTCTATATCGGTTGTGCCAATATCAAAAGATAGTGCCCACAACTGGTGTAATGTAACATAGCAACACTTTGCACTCAACAAGTTGCCATTGTCTTTGTCCCTTAGGTACCCGTTTCCTACGGTGTTCAGCACCTGCAGTAAGAAGGACCTTGCAGCCAGTTTGGAGAAGGGAGTGGGGATGTGTCTGTACAACATGCCTGAGGTCAAGGTGCTCTATGGGGGACAGAAATGTGGCAACGGATACGTGGAGGAGGGAGAGGAGTGTGACTGTGGAGAGCTGGAGGTACAGTAACGTTCAACCACACAGAGGAACTTTTTTCATATCATATTGTACAGTTTAAATACTAAATGTATTGGACCACCAGTCACTATCCAGACTAAAGAACACAAAGAAATACAACAAACCATGAACACTCGCACAGAATAACAACAAATGACACACAGTAACTACAAGCAGTCAAAACTATAGCAAAGCACAACAACTCACACAAAGCCCCACAAGAAAGCACAAGCATATGAAAATGTGCTTGTGTTTGTTTGTTTGTGTAGCGTGCTTAATTCTGCGCTGTGTCTGAAATAGCGTCACTCTGAGAACTGGATTGATTTGTGGGGATTTATTTGCCACCTGCAGAGAGTTGACAAAAATAGGTTGCAGTGTCAGCTCATGTGCACATGCTCTCGCGCACCTTCTCCGAAGGATAGGCAGACGAGAGAACTCACAAAAATGTATTGTGGTGCACACATGCCATGCACCTAGCACACCACAACACATACACCACAGTACTAAATAAAACACACAACAATTTGCAATTCTCATTATAAATGATATTACAACATACCTGCAGAGAGTTGACAAAAACAGGTTGTAGTGTCAGCTCTTGCGCACATGCTCTCGCGCACCTGTCAGGGCACAGCAAACCATTAAGTACATGGAAACAATACGCCATCATACTCCACAGGCTACATGGCTAACCTAGCTAGCGAGCTACAGTAAATACAACTTTTTAAAATGCACTCATGCATGGCAAATATAATTATATACAATGAGAATTGCAGCAAAATATATTTACACAAATGACAACTTTACTCCCACTTAAAGAACATATTGACATGTTTTTACACTTAAAATAGAGGAGCAGAGGACAACATACCTTCTCCCAAGGATAGGCAGACAAGAGAGGACGATAAAAGGGGAAGCAACAGGTTACCAAACAAATGTACCAAACCAACCAAGGATGCACCATCAAACCTGACATTACACACTTTTTTAAACACGAGATAATATAGTTTAGTGTTTTTACATAAAATTAAATGACAGCAACCCAGCTGTGATAAAAGAATACACATACAATGGAATGTAAATTAATACAAAAATAAATGTATCACCTCTTGAGGGGACCCATTGACCCAGTCCTCTCTGCTCTATCAAAATAAGAGTCCTTTTGTACAACTCCTTCAAAATAAAATGCCTGTGCATAATCTAGGGTAACAACATCACTCTGCCACATTTGCATACATATAGTTGTATGCCATGCTGTCAACATTGTTATTTTGCCTCAAAGGCAATGACATAGATATGTAAAACAACTCCATGCATAACATTACAAAACACTGGAGACCATCAGCTATTTGCAGCCATTTACTCAGACCCCTGTCAGCCTCCCATATGTGCCGAGCACTGCCCTGATACTGTGCCACAATGTCACATCCTGTTAATTTACTCATTAATCAAGTGTGCCGGCCAGATTTGTGACAATCCTAATAAACAAGAGGGTAATCAGGGCGAGGTGGAGCTTTCTTTGTCTGTGCCATCAAAACAACAGAGCACCACACTGACATGGCTGCCATGGGAACTGAAACCAGTCCAAACCAGTCCAGACCCACATCTGGGGAACAGGTACTGGAGCAGCATTCAGCATCACTCTAACTCACAACCACAGCAGCTGCTCTCACATCCCACAGAATATGATAAATCCCTTTGGCACTGTGCTTAGGTGTTAGTCTTCAAACAGAACAACAAGAAAGCAGGTCATGAACCGGATGTGGGAGTGTTGTTGTTGTCATTGTTGTCTTAAGGATGACAGAATGGTTAAGGATACCGTTACGGAGGCTTTTGATGAAGATGCATTTGATATGCAGACAATTGAACTCTTTTAGCACTCCCATTCCATCATACACCCACATAATCTTCTCTCTGTATCCACTCCTCTCCGAGATGACTAGCTAATTTACTGCGGCATCCAATGACTAAACTAATAAACAGAACATATCTGTGCTCTTGAGTCTACTCGGATGATACACACTGATGTCATTCGGTCTCAAGTGTTTACAGATTTGTCAAGTAATGATGAGACCAGTATCCCCTCAATTACAGTATGAGGTATTTCCAATCAGGCAATGATTAGAAAGCCGTAATACCAGCTGTGTGGTTTGGGTTGGCATATTGCCGTTCCATTACCCCCCCCCCCCCCCGTGCCCCTCCGTGACCCGGTGATGTCACCACGGGCCCAATAGGCTGACGTCAGGCCACAAGAGCACAGCCAATCCCATAAAATTCCCTTCAACATTGAAGCAGCAGCCAACTAAGCCACCTCTAGTCCTGACCCATCAGCATCAACACGTCGTCAGACCAGAGTCAACACACCAGGGCCTTGTTGGGAAGTAAAGACAAAGGAGAGATGGTGTAGCTGGAGTTCAGCCTCTAATAACATATCTAAAAGGGATTTCAACACTGTTCTGTACTCTTTAACGCTGTCTTTTACTCCTTTAATCTATCACATTAACCATCTACTTCTACCTCTCTCCCTCTCTTAATCCCAGTTAATTTCTCACACCATCACCTATCTGCCTCTCTCTAACCCCCCTTCGTACACTTCATCTCTTTCTCTCTGTGGTCGGCTCAACTTTTCTTTTCATTGTGTTTCAGTGTTTGTAATCTCCAGCACTCAGGAGCCTCAAAGCCCCACCAACCTCACCACACCCTCAACCCACTCAAATACCTCTACAACATCCTTTCACTACCTTCACCTTCAATAAAATCTCAAACAATGTCCCCTTACCCTACCACACCCCAACCTACAATACACCCTAAACTTGATCTGTGTCTCTCCACATCCACCCACCCATTGTATAGAATGCACATCAATGGACATTAAAACAGAATGCTGTTTTAACACCAGAGCGAAGCCAATTCCGAAACATATGAGCCCCGTACAGGGACCGAAGATATGTTTACCCTGACAGCGAATGGGCTCTCTCCTGTCTGTTTGTGCCATAGTATTGTGGTCCTCTATAGTGGTCCTCTGTAGCTCAGCTGGTAGAGCACGGCGCTTGTAATGCCAAGGTAGTGGGTTCGATCCCCGGGACCACCCATACACAAAAAATGCACGCATGACTGTAAGTCGCTTTGGATAAAAGCGTCTGCTAAATGGCATATTATTATTATATTATATTATTGTGTCTCCAGGCTTTAGCTCACAGCGTTAAGGGGCTGTGCTGTGCTCTCCCTGACCAACTGACCTGGAAGGCTGATCTGACACGAACAAAGCAGCAACAACTGAGAGTCGGGGGTCCAGACCGATAATGAGGTCCATTTGTTGTTTTGTTTTGTGTCTCTCAGGAATGCATGAACCCCTGCTGCAATGCCACCACCTGCACCCTGAAGGGAGATGCCGTGTGTGCCCACGGACAGTGCTGCGAGGACTGCAGGGTAAGACTGCTCTTTCTGTTTCTATCTTTCTCTCCCTCCCTTGCACTTTTGCTCTCTCAGGCTGTGTCTTTTCTCCCTCTTTCCTCCCTGTCAAAATGACAAAAAGCGTGGAAATCTAATTCTCTCTGCTCCATTGGCATGTGTTACACAAGAAAGAGTTTACAGTAAAAAAAAAAAATGTAATCAAGGTGTATTCAAGCACAGGGCCCTCCGCAGTACACAAAAGATGCCAAACATGTTCAATTTAGTTTGCCCTTCTGATTCCATTGTCATTGAGGTGTGTGTGTGTGTGTGTGTGGTTGTTTGTTTGTGTGTGTATATATATATTCTCTCTGCAGCTGAAGCCTGCTGGCACACCGTGTCGAGAGTCCAGTAACTCCTGTGATCTGCCAGAGTTCTGTACTGGTGCCAACCCCCACTGCCCTGCCAACGTGTACCTGCACGACGGGCACTCCTGCCACAAAGTGGACGGATACTGCTACAACGGTATCTGCCAGACCCACGAGCAGCAGTGCATCACACTATGGGGACCAGGTCAGTAGAGCGCCTACCAATGGACTAGAAGTCTTGATTCATGTTTTTGTCTTTGACAGTCTTCCATGTTTGGAGAGATAAGATGAGTACATCTGTAACTTTCCTTAACTCTTGAAGTAGCTAAAGAACAACTAATCCTAGCTTATAAATCAGTGTAATGTCAAGGGAGAGGCCATGCAGCACCTGGACAGCACAAGCTGACAGACATCATGTAAACAATCATTTTTATGATGACAGGTTCCTCCTCAGTTGACTTGCCTTAACATCTGGTGGTCAGGGGTTACCTTTTGCTCATGTTATGCTTTGTCACATCTCTGACAGATCACATCTCGCTCTCTCCCTCTTCCCCTCCCTCTCTCACTCATTCTCTTCCCTTCTCACTCTCACTCCCCCCCCCCCCCCCCCCTTCTCTCTCTCTCTTTCTATCTTCCTCTCTCTCTTTATCCTGCAGGAGCCAAACCTGCCCCAGGGATCTGCTTCGAGAGGGTCAACTCAGCAGGAGATCCTTACGGGAACTGTGGGAAGGACTCCAAAGGATTGTTTGCCAAATGTGAAGCCCGGTAAGACTGAGCAGCTGTTGTGATGTATGTCATGTCTATTGCCTTAAAAGCAAAAAGAGCTAGCTAGAAAGACCAAGGAATAAAACAACATTGTTTATCTGAATTGGTATTATCAAGAGTGCCAATCGACAATCAGCATGGCACATTATATGGGACAAATAGCCTTGGAAGGAACAATAATTAAAATCACAATTTGGAGATGGTAGAAGGCAAATTACAGTTTGAAGTATTCATGAACACTTTATGCTAATCATGTCGGCTAATTGTTCTTGGATCTCTAATCAAGCATTTGTTAATTTATGTAATTGCTTTAATGACTGGAGGACTGAGGGAGTCATTAGGGTGAGACGAAGGCTGTCTAGTTGTCTTTCATCTTTGGTTAAAATTACACACCATCTCTCACATGTCAGAGATTGTCAGTGTTTAACTTTATGCCTTGTCATTTGTGTGTGTGTGTGTGTGTGTGTGTGTGTGAGTGCGTGCGTGCGTTCGTGCGTGTGTGCGTGTGTGCGTGCGTGCATATGTGGGTTGTTTTCTTTACACAGAGACGCAAAGTGTGGTAAAATTCAGTGTCAAGGAGGGGCCAACCGGCCTGTGATTGGCACCAATGCCGTCTCCATAGAAACCAACATCCCTCTTCAGGAAGGAGGGAGGATCCTGTGTCGGGGGACACATGTCTACCTGGGTGATGACATGCCTGACCCTGGACTGGTTCTGGCTGGCACCACGTGTGGAGAGGGAATGGTGAGGGCACTCTGTAGGGCGCTGCACCTGTTATCAAGCAGAACTAGAGTGAGACTGTAGTCACCAGTGGTGGAGATAATGCCCAATCTTGTCTTGGCCCAATTCCAAACCAATCACTTACTCTCATCACTGGGATCAGTGGAATTAGGCCTCTTACGAAAGAACAGAGAATGGAATAGATATCAGTTCTCGGAAGATAGACTTTCCATTCTAGTTAACATCACATTTGGAGTACTACAGTACTTTACATTTGATAAATCATTTATTCAATATGACTCTTTCTCTGTTCCATAGATGTGTCTGAATCGTCAGTGCCAGAATGTCAGTGTGTTTGGTGTGCACCAATGTTCAGGGAAGTGCAGCGGACGAGGGGTGAGTACTCCATGTTGGAGGGTATCATTTTATGTTGAGTATCTAGAATGCAGTGACTTATTTCACTCTATTAGCTAAACACTGTTATCATGTCAATATTATTCACTTATCACAGCATCTTATTGACCTCAACATTGCATACAGTAGAGTAGTACAGTAGGCCCTTTACTCTGCTACACAGAGCGCCAATGTAGTTATCGTAGTTGTAGTTAACTCACCGCCCATGAGTTATGGCAGCTACTCCGATGCTTTACAATCAATCTTCATGGCTCCAGATAGTTTAAATCAATCCCATTTAATGGCATCATTGATGTTCTACTTAACGTGCCATCCATCATCTTTTGGCATAGAGAAGGCAGGCCAAACAGCACTAGAACATACTAGCAAGTAGCTGTAGTCTGGAAGCATTAAACTGCACTAGTCAAAATGCTCACTTATGTTTGAAGAGGTATTAATACTGCAAAGAGAAGCATTTTATGTTGTATTTACTTTGTTGTTTAGTTCAATGAATGAATGAATGAAAAGCAGAACCCTGGCCCAGATTTGCTTACAGTGACTGGCTTTTGAACCACTGCATGGTTGCCCCACCTTTAACAGAGGTGAATATAAAACACAGAATCAAAGCTGTAGTAAGAAATTGCCTTAGTTTACCTTAATAATTAAGTTTGATTGCTTCTTTGAATTTTTATTTGAACTTTAATTGGATGATGTATGATTAAAAAATGTGTTAAGAACAGGTGGAACTAGGTGGTGATGTCACCCCTTGTGTGCTGTAGCATTACTACTAACTACACATTAGTGTCTTTATTTATCTAAATTGAACATTATATATTGACTACATTCAGACCATAGAATTAGGAATTAGAATACTAGAATAGACATGAACCTTCTTATGATGGTACAAAGGTCAGACGTGTTGGTCAGAGTTGGTCAACCATGGTTTGCCAGTGCTGTGATAAAATATTGTTTAAAACTATGAATGTGAAGAATTCATCTGCACTGTATGTTTGTTAGCTAGCTAGCCAGACAGTTTTAGAGGAATAATTCCAGTAATTTTTCAAATGAACTGCCAATATGCCAACATCCCATTCAAACAATGCAGTAAATCCACATCCATACAATTTGCTCAAATCAGTTGATGATAGGACTTAGACAAGTTGTAAATGCAACAAGTACTGATATTGTATCATTATAGCCCTCACAGCATTCCAATAAAAAGAATATGGTCTGTTTACATACACTGCTCAACAAAATAAAGGGAACACTTAAACAACACAATGTAACTCCAAGTCAATCACACTTCTGTGAAATCAAACTGTCCACTTAGGAAGCAACACTGATTTACAATAAATTTCACATGCTGTTGTGCAAATGGAATAGACAACAGGTGGAAATTATAGGCAATTAGCAAGACACCCCCAATAAAGAAGTGGTTCTGCAGGTGGTGACCACAGACCACTTCTCAGTTCCTATGCTTCCTGGCTGATGTTTTGGTCACTTTTGAATGCTGGCGGTGCTTTCACTCTAGTGGTAGCATGAGGCGGAGTCTACAACCCACACAAGTGGCTCAGGTAGTGCAGCTCATCCAGGATGGCACATCAATGCGAGCTGTGGCAAGAAGGTTTGCTGTGTCTGTCAGCGTAGTGTCCAGAGCATGGAGGCGCTACCAGGAGACAGGCCAGTACATCAGGAGACGTGGAGGAGGCCGTAGGAGGGCAACAACCCAGCAGCAGGACCGCTACCTCCGCCTTTGTGCAAGGAGGAGCAGGAGGAGTACTGCCAGAGCCCTGCAAAATGACCTCCAGCAGGCCACAAATGTGCATGTGTCTGCTCAAACGGTCAGAAACAGACTCCATGAGGGTGGTATGAGGGCCCGACGTCCACAGGTGGGGGTTGTGCTTACAGCCCAACACCGTGCAGAACGTTTGGCCTTTGCCAGAGAACACCAAGATTGGCTAATTAGCCACTGGCGCCCTGTGCTCTTCACAGATGAAAGCAGGTTTACACTGAGCACATGTGACAGAGTCTGGAGACGCCGTGGAGAACGTTCTGCTGCCTGCAACATCCTCCAGCATGACCGGTTTGGCGGTGGGTCAGTCATGGTGTGGGGTGGCATTTCTTTGGGGGGCCGCACAGCCCTCCATGTGCTCGCCAGAGGTAGCCTGACTGCCATTAGGTACCGAGATGAGATCCTCAGACCCCTTGTGAGACCAGATGCTGGTGCGGTTGGCCCTGGGTTCCTCCTAATGCAAGACAATGCTAGACCTCATGTGGCTGGAGTGTGTCAGCAGTTCCTGCAAGAGGAAGGCATTGATGCTATGGACTGGCCCGCCCGTTCCCCAGACCTGAATCCAATTGAGCACATCTGGGACATCATGTCTCGCTCCATCCACCAACGCCACGTTGCACCACAGACTGTCCAGGAGTTGGCGGATGCTTTAGTCCAGGTCTGGGAGGAGATCCCTCAGGAGACCATCCGCCACCTCATCAGGAGCATGCCCAGGCGTTGTAGGGAGGTCATACAGGCACGTGGAGGCCACACACACTACTGAGCCTCATTTTGACTTGTTTTAAGGACATTACATCAAAGTTGGATCAGCCTGTAGTGTGGTTTTCCACTTTAATTTTGAGGGTGACTCCAAATCCAGACCTCCATGGGTTGATAAATTTGATTTCCATTGATAATTTTTGTGTGATTTTGTTGTCAGCACATTCAACTATGTAAAGAAAAAAGTATTTAATAAGATTATTTCATTCATTCAGATCTAGGATGTGTTGTTTAAGTGTTCCCTTTATTTTTTTGAGCAGTGTATATTTCAGAGGCTATTTATACAGAACATTTGTATAAAACCTTTATAAACTGTTTAGGTTGACTATAATTCCATTACATAATTTCTGATACATCACATGCCTTACATAAGTAAAAACAGGAAATGCATCACCTATGCCACTACTGCCATTAATTCCAATTAGACTGATTTTGGATTCCTCCCTGACCAAGATGGCTGCCATTTTCGCTCCATTATGGAACTTTGCGGGTTTATGATATATCCCCTCTAGTAATTTAATACGATCTCTATGACCCACATGATGTCACAAATATAACCAACCCAACACTGTAGATAAATCCAGAGCCAGGATGCATCTCCATATGTGGCTCTGTGTAGATGTCAGTCTATATAACATTATATGTGCATGTGTGTTTACAAGTGTACTGTAAAGTACGTTGTGGCATAATCCTATCACATCCATAGATCTCCCCTCAGGGGTTCTTATGTGTCCTTAAGTCTCCAGTCTTGACCTTGACCACCCCTGGCCCCAAACACTCCACACACATAAGGGAATGTCAGTCACTCCGATGCAGGCAGGGAAAGCTCTTCCCTGTTCGGGGCCAGATCCGATCTGGAGCGATCCCAGTCACAGGCCTCCCTGCAGCTGACAGCTGGACTCCATTATCCCTCTAGGGAATTCTGTTGGATCCTTCTTTCGCTCGGAAAACTGTGTTTTGGAATGGGCTGTCCCCTGCACATGTTTTCTCCATCATGTTTGACACTGCACAGTCTATGGCGCCCACCACATGAAAACCGATGGGTCTGATGGAACGAGTGTGTGGTTTATTTGTAGAAGTAATTCAAGCATTTCAGATGTGGGCTGGGATCCTATTTTCATCTCTTTTCTGAGGAATTGCAGGCCAGTGGTACAGATGAATGCATCTCTCGTATGTCATGTGTGTCATAGGCAAGTACGATGCATACTGGTAGCTTATAAAGTACGTAAAAGAAGTAATGCATACTTGCCATAGATCCTTGCACTGTAGTCGCTCACTACATTTTTACATTTTAGTCATTTAGCAGAAGCTCTTATCCAGAGCGACTTACAGGAGAAATTAGGGTTAAGTGCCTTGCTCAAGGGCACATCGACAGATTTTTCCCCTAGTCGGCTCGGGGATTAGAACCAGCGACCTTACTGGCACAACGCTCTTAACCACTAAGCTACCTGCCGCCCACACACTACTGTGTGTCTGATGATCCCTAGAGCCTAGAGGCCTAGCACACAAGTCTCCCTGTACTCTGACCAGTGTCTATTGATAGAACACATGGTATAGACAGTATTGTATTGTACAGGTGAAGACACGTCAACTGAATATTAACCAGCATGCATTATGATTCTAGGTGTGTAACAACAAGAAGAACTGCCATTGTGAGGAGCACTGGGCCCCTCCCTTCTGTGAGAGGGTGGGGTTTGGAGGCAGCCTCGACAGTGGACCAATGAGACTGGCTGGTACAGTACACTCCGTCCTCTTTATACTTCACTAACTTCACCCTCTGTTCCACTAACCTGGGCAGAGAGTAAGAAAGTTAGATAATAATCAGATTAACACCTTTAGCTGTACTTTCATAACCTACTCACAGCAAGTTAGAGTTTCTTTGAAGCGCTACTGAGCTCTCCAAACTTACAGACGGATCTACCTCAGTCACCTATTCACCCTAGCTACATATAACTCATTTCCCTGGAAATAATAATGTAAATAATGTCACATGTACTAAAACGCTGATGTGGCTTCTATTAACACGCTCTGTGTGTCTTGTTTGTGCTGTGATGTAGATGTGCGTGTGTGTGTATTAATGTGCGTGTTGTCGTATGTGACGTCAGCTGACAGCAGGGTGGTTGCTGTGGCAATCCTGGCCACCCTCCTCAGCCTGATGGGTGCTGGGTTCCTGGTATTCCTCAAGAGGAAAACTCTGGTCCGTCTGCTCTTCACCAACAAGAAGACCACCATGGATAAACTAAGGTACAGTAGGACACTTCCTCCAACACCTGTGTTTAATCTTATGTTCTAGATGTCAAGACAGAATACTTTTATAGAGATGCTTTCATGTAGAGATGATTTTCTTGTAGAAATGACAGAGATATTGTTTCTAATATGCATTATGGTTCCAGGGTCTCTCTCTGGTGATTTTATGTGTTCACAGCGATAGTAACCTTGTGACTCCACTAACCATGTGAGAGAAAGACACATAGTCCTGCACATAGTCCTCACAATGGATGGGACATGTGTGTACAGAAGAAGTCCTGTTACTGTGTGTCTCAAAGCTGCAGCACCTAAAGAGATGTAGAATAGTAGTTAGTAGAAGACTAGTATAGTAGTTGAAATGTTACCTCTCTGTCTTCATAGGTCTGTTGGGTCCACCAGAGCAACCAGCCTCAGCCAGACTCAGTCCATGTACAGTTCACGACACAAGCCCCCAGCCAAGCCTCCAGGTGCCAGCGTATACAAGGTGGGTCTCTTTCTGCTGGAGTTAATGGGAAGCTGATTTTCCCTGATAGTCACTTTAGTAGAACACAGACTGTTACACGTGAGGGAGCTGGAGTTTTTCTCCCAACCTTCCCTTATGATCAATTGATTAGTATGGTTCACTCATAGGCCTACACAATGGATGATGTAACAAGTACACTTTGCACTGTATAAAAGATTGGGATATGGATATAGAGAGAGCTAAAACGTGTGTTAGCAAAGAAGTATTACAAACTAACTGCTGACAAACTAACGGTCACACACCATTGGATTTCTAATGCAATCATACTGTATCAAAACCCCAACAACACAACAGGGAATCAAATTGGACTGAGACTTGCCATGCTTAACTGAACCTATTCATTCCAGACTTATTGTCAAAACAATTTGACGGCTAAGCGTATAATTGATTTAGTCTCAGCGTCTCTCCCTTGAAGAAATATTAATGAGGCCAGTATTGCTGGCAGAAGGCTAAAGAAACTTTGATTGAGAGGCCGCACCATTTAAATGAAATGGTAATCATGGTGCAGTATCATTATAGGGCAGTGTATAATGGTTCTGCCTGAGATTTAAAAAAACATTGTATAGAGGGACACAGGAGAACAGAGTTGGAGAATCAAGCGTAAGAGGCAAATTGGGATGGACTTGTTTTTGAATTGATAAGCGTGTGTATGTGTGTGTGTGTGCGTATGCATTTGTATGTGCATTCCAACAGCCACAGTCGATTCCCATGGGGAACAGCTGGAGTGTATCATTGTGGTCAGAGTTCAGGGGTTAAGGGTTAGCTGGCTTGGGCAGGAAGGATGATTAACCCAGTTCTCTCTCCAAAACCAGTATCGTCTCCTCTAGTGAACGTGACTCTGGCTCCTCAGCAGTATTCAGTCCTGCTGTTTAGTGTTTGCTCTGGCAGTCACCGTTCCCCCTGTCCAGATCTCCAGCAGACTCTCTGCAGGTCACCTGGCGTAGAGTAGCTACAGGCCAGGCCAATTCAGCCAGTCCATCCATCTCTTGTGCAATTGGGTTTATTCTTGAGGACTAACAGCAGTTCTGGATAGGCAATCTGGTGCTGGCTTTGACCGTTTCAATGTGTTAGATTCACTTAGGCAGTCAATAACAGAAAACATACTATGAAACTTGTTAATTCATAGTAATAGTACATCCATGACAGAAAACATGGGTATAGTTTTACCCTGGGTTCTGGTTGCTGTGTCCAGCTACATAGGTCACAGGGGTTTGAAATGATTGTTTGGGAGACTCCAACAGGGAATAGGCTAAATGATCTGAGGAACAGCAGAGGGAGGAGAACATAACAGCTCAAGCCCTGACCAAAAACTCCAACTAACAGCTCTCGCTTCTCTACCACCCTCCCTCCCTCCCCCTCCCCCTCCCTCCATCCCCACAGCCATCCCACCGGAGTTCGGAGCCTCTCCTCCCTCCACACAGTTTAAATTCCCACAGCTTGCGGCGGCTGCCCCACTACCAGCCCATCCACATCAGCCACCCCATGCCTGTCTTCCTGAGTGTGGGACAGCAACCCCTGCCCCCGGTCCCACCCCACCACAGGGCCCTGCCGGCCCACACTGCCCTCTCCCCACCGCGGGCACCACCTTTCCACAGCCTGCCCCGACAGCAGCCCTACAGGATGGACCAGGTTAGTAGTCACTGTTCTGCCATGCCATCCGCTATGAATACAAATATCCAATGTATTTCCTGTAGGACTGCAAAATTAATCGAATGCACATCGAAATCGCAATATTGACATTTGCAATATCCATATCGCAAGAGATTCATATCACATGCAATATTTTGAAACGCCACTCAGCTGCGAGTAACGTTTGTTTTTATAGTTTACTCCATATTTATCTCTTCTTGCAGCTGCTTCCCACCAGCCCCGCGCGGTCATTCAAGTAGCTCAGTTCCTCCTCCTCGCTGTTAGATTCGCTATACATTTGTATGCTGTTCTGTTAGGTCAAATGTAGTCAACAGATTGTTCCAAACAAGAAAGATGCTGCTTTTTAATATAAATCATTATATTTATAGGATTCAGTTCACCCAAGTGTTTTGATCTTTATCGCAAGTCAAATCGCAATCACAATATTTTGTCAAAAACATTGTGTTTGATTTTTTGCCAATATCGTGCTGCCCTAATTTAAAAAGTAGATTTATGAATTCACACAATCCATAACATTTAAAGAACATAAATTCAACAAGGACAATCGGAAATACGCATGCCCTCTCTCACTTATTCGTAACACCTGCCTTCGGTCCCAATTTACATACTATTACACAATGGATAAGTAATGTACCATGCACACTAAATAGTGTGTTGCTATAACCATTGGAATGCATAGCTAAATAACAAATTGCCGATCTCAACATGTAAACAATTCTACACAACAGCACACTGGGAAAAAAATTCTAGTTGTTTCAACTAATTATTATTAGGTAACTGGTTCCACAGCCTTTTTTACTTGAACGTAAAATAAATTGTTGGCTTATCTCCAACTTGAGAAAATGTATACAAAAGTTCAGTCAACTTAAATTAATGTGTTTGCTCAACTTGTCTCATATTTCCATTCAACTAGAACTTATTATTTGAGCAAATAAAGGTTTAACTAAAAAAAGGCTGTGCAACTGGTTACACACACAGTGTTTTTAACATACAATATTTTCAACTTACATATTTGACACCAGTTGACATACATGATTACATTGTGCATGTCCATTTATACAGTAAGTTATACAGTATGTCCTCACCTGGGATTTGAACTCACAACCTTTTGGTTCATGGCATTCCGATCTTCCTGCTACACCACCATGTCTGTGTCAATTATCAGTTAATCTGAAAAGTCTCTCATCATTGATTTTATTGACTTATTTCAGCAATTTAAGGGTTTTCTGTGTAGTTGTCTAATGTTGGTGGGGCATATTTACTCTGTTTTAATGTTACTCCTTAAATAGTTTTACTTGAGTGTACTTTTAACAGAGCTGAGATTTAATTTGAAGTGCAAAGTGTAGCAATAGAGGTGAAATCAGTCATTGACACAGACATGGTGGTGTAGCAGGAAGATCGGTATGCCGTGAACCAAGAGATTGTGAATTAAAATCCTATGTGAGGACATGTTGAATAATAATTACTGTCCATATGAACATGCACAAAGTAATCATGTGTGTCAAATATGAAAACATTGTATGTCAAAAGCACTGTTTGTGTGTGTGTAACTAGTTCCACAGCCTTTTTAGTTAAGATGGCCAAATAAAATGTTTTTTGTTGTCTGAACATATGAGACGAGTTGAGCAAACACATAATTTTTGCTTAAGTTTTGTCAAGTTGGAGCTAAGTTTGGGCCAACTAAAAATGTTAAGTTCAGGTAACACTTGAGTAGTTGAGTAAACAACAAAATGGTTTGGAACCAGTTACAAACAACTAGATATTTTTTACAGTGTGCACTTAATCCTTACAGTTCTCCATGTTTTCCACAAATCCTGTTTTGTGCTGAGCCAGCAGGGCTGTGTATAGAGTATGTAAATCCATCTGTCTGCTCAGGGCTCACGCAGGCAGGTGATCTGTATGCGTAGAGCACCATGTAAGATGTCCGCGGGTTTATAAGGTGCAGAGTGCACTGGCAGATGCTGTAAAAAAAGAAAAGAAAGGAAGACGTTAACTTGGAGATGTTACTTTTCTCTCTGGTGTATAAAGCACATAACTACTCCCAGATGTAAAGGAACAGCATGTAAGAGATGGAGAGAGACAGATATAGATCCAATGCATCCCCTTCTCCTGAGATACTCTCTGTTGAGGTATGTGTCCATAGCAGCCTAGCACAGTTCAGTTCCCCATGGTAAAAACAAACAAAGGATGGTATATGTATATCCAAAGCACTGATTTTTTTTTCATTTCTACAATTGTAAAGTGACTTTGGATCCTTGAAAAGCGCTTTATAAGTCCAATGTATTATTATTATTATTATTATTACTCAGGTTATCTTGTACTCAGGCTCTCTTGTACATATTTATCTTTGAAACAAAACTTTTAAAATGATGAAATTCTAACTTGTGAGCTGTATATTCATGTGGTACCTACAACCCAAATGTCCACTATGCTATCTAACAACCCAAGGGTCATCAGCATGGTCTAAATCAGGTTTCACAGTTCAGGCAAAAGGGTACATCTTGACTTAGGAGGTCTGCTGAGGGGCACAGTTGGTGGTGAATGTGGGGGTCCATATTATGTCATATGGTGTCCAAGGTGACCTCTCTCCTACATAGACTCCTGCAGTATTGGAGTATCTGATCCAGAACAGAGAGGTAGACACACAACACTTGAGGTATAAGATGCCCTTAACAACAGATCAAGTATCAGATTACCCTACCCCTTAACTATCAGAGAGATTAAAACCTATCTGATGCAGGATCAGCGATTAGAGGTGACTTCTACTTACTTGGAGCCACTCCAGGCTGGAGAGAAGGCTTCAATCTGATTAGGTCTTTATTTCAACCTCTCTGGCGCCTCTCTGGTTTAACAGCATCAGGAGACGATTCAGCTGCCATCCCCAGTAGGTGATCTTATTCTTTGAGTTTAGAGTTTCGAAAGGCAAATTGAAGCAACAAACAGACCGCTGTTTCACAAGAAGTGGTCTCCACTGTTTGTCCTAATACAATTTAACTGAGTCCAAGTCACAAGTCTTTAGATGTGGTTTAAGCTACAAGACATTAACACTAGTACTGTAGACTCAGTCAAATGTGTTTTTATTGGGGCAGTCGTATCTGGTCTAAGAGCTTGATCGACTACAACGGAGTAGCCTCTAATGATGACATCACTGCACTATGCCATGCCTACCTGCCACTGCCATCTATGCATGGTCAAACCACTCACTTAATGGAATAATAATCTTTCACATCAGGGGGTCACAGTTATTCAAGCATGGTTGATGTAACTCACCTTCTTGCTGACACGTGAAACATGACAGAGCTGGAAGTCCCTACAAAGTCATCCAGGACGCACTTTCCGCCCTTAAAGGACAAGCTCATATTTGTTATGTAAATGGCATGTTATGGAAGAGTCCAGACACTTTTTTTGCGATTTCACTTGGTTTTGAGAAACCCCAACCAGCGATATACCTTCTCATGTTCATTCTGCAGTGCCAGGGCACGGATAATTTTTTATACAAAAACTCCAAAACACCCAAATACATCATTTTAGAAACATCAACACTCTCAGTATAGTGATGTAGGTCATTAGATGTTATACACATTAAATTGTGTCATTACGAACTTTATCTTCAACGTTACATTCCATTTTGTTGGACTCAAGTGATACTTTTCCTTGTGCGAGCATGCACTTGCTTTCTCGTTCCCATTGTGGTGATACAGAACGATGCTGAAACTCAGGTTTTTCACTTTTAAATGAATGTCAAACAAAAACCAGTGATTGCAAAGTTAAACAAACCATACAACTCTATGCACAAGGACAACTTTTGTTCAGTGGAAATTGTTAAAAGTAATCCTTGTGCATAGAGTTGAATGGTTTGTTTAACTTTGCAATCATTGGTTTTTGCTTGGCATCATTCTGTTACCGTGGAATTGACTTTAACACTTCATTCTGTTCTCTAAATCCTTTGCATTTGGTGTTTGCTGAAACTTGGCACTTATTTGTGAGTATTGCTCAAGGTTTGTTCCTTTCCTCCTACAAACTGTGCAGAGCAGCTGGGATGCTGCTAGCAGATGTTTGTCATTACCTCGCCCTCCCCATTTTAGATTAGTAACACATGATGGCACCTCGTTTAGATAACCTTTCAGAGAGAGTTGCTATGGAGGTGGTGGCTACAGAACACACTGACACATTGTACAGAGCATACCTTATGCTGGTGACACACTATAACACAGTGCCCTCTAGTGAGGTTTCTGTGCCAACACTACTCTTCAACTTCTGGTTTGTCATTCCTAGGACCGTGAGAAGCCCAGTCCGCCCCAGAAGCCCCTGCCTGCAGACCCTCTAGGCAGGCGTGCTCGGGTGGAAAGCAGCAACTCAGGTGGTGGGGGTCCGCCTCCCTGGACCCATCCCCACCGTGCCCAGACCCCTGCTCACCATCCCACAACCAAACAGGTCTGTGCTACGGTGGCCTGGCTGGCACAAAGTTTATAGCTATATATATATATGAGTGTTTAATAAAATAAATTGTAATCTTTACTCTGCACTTGTGTTTTTTTCACTTTTCAGACCTGCACCCATACAACCCCTGAGACTGCCAAAGACTCATCATTTTGACCGCTGATCTCAAAGAAGTTGAGATGGAATAGTGGGGAACTCTATGGACGGAGACCCATATTTGCACTACAAAACTCTACCAGACCTTTGCAACTTTGAAAGGGTCTCAGAGTTTTAGGAAAAGGGGACTGACTTCAAACATTGGTGCTGTGCCTCTGAAAGGTGCTTTTGTTGTCCTCGCTCAGGTACAAATGAACTATTCAATGTCTATATTTATTATTACTATGTGCACAGTGCACTCTGGTAGATCCTTTCGACAGTAGCATATCACGACTTGGATCGCTGTTCGTGTTTTTGTTGTTGTTTTTTACCAGTTTGCTGTATAATGGAGGGAAATCTTTTCTTTTTTTTTGGGGGGGGGGGGGATAATACAGTTAAGGAGAGACATACTAAAAAGGCAATTTTTTATACCCTGTGAAATTCCTTGAATAATTGAAGAGAGAAAGTGAGGTGGGGTCAGGTTAAAGGGCAACAAAGCACAGTATGGAACACTTTGAGTGTAACTTGTAACTCACTAAGCAGCAGTGTTAGAGACTGGGAGTTTATGTTCAGTTTATCATTAATAAGAACTGCTTTCACATTCCAAGGCATCCACTCACTTCATAATCAGCAACAGTGTTGGACTGACATGTTGGACGTATAAATTGAGGTGTGTTTCGACCACAGGAGGTTGGTGGCACCTTAATTGGGGAGGATGTGCTCGTGGTAATGGCTGGAGCGGATTAGGTGGAATTGTGTCAAATACATCAAATACATGGTTTCCATGTGTTTGATGCCATTCCATTTGCACTGTTCCAGCCATTATTATGAGCCGTCCTCCCCTCAGCAGCCTCCACTGGTTTCGACTAATCCAATTTGGTGCAAAAGCAAGGGAATTGTTCAGAATGGACACATACTTGAGAATTGACATTGTTGATTATTGTTCGATGATCTTTGTATTCATACATGATCTACATACATGATCTTTATCCATATGTACCCTAATATGAGTTCATTGACAGGGTATTGGACCCAAGTATAGGACTACCACAGAGAAAAGTATCTTTGACCTTGAAGTTTTTCTCCGCTGGCGAACTTGAACACGTTTACAAACTGACAAATGGTTTTGGGCTCTTACATGCCCTCAATAGTTCATGTTGTGACCACAAACTTGAAGGATATGCTGTATTCACCGCTTTCATAAATACTCAACTCTCTTACACATAGTTTGGAGTATTTGCTGGTGGTTGTGCAATACGTAATGCTCCCAGCGGGGCCAGGAGAGTCTGAAATGAGCTGACACTGCTGGGTTCCAGAGAATTACAGCAACACCAAATAATGCAATATAACTGCGCTGGTGGAGGAGCGTGCTATACAAGCTAACACTTCAACTCACTTGATGCTGTGGTGTCAGGATGACTTCAGTGTTGTGAACAGTCCAAACCCCACCTAGATGGTGTCCGATGTTTTATTCATTTCTGTCTTTTCAAAGTTTACTTAGACAAAAGTATGGCAGAGTGGTTTGGTTTATGAGGTAATTGCTGGTACTTGACCTCATGGTTATCATTATTCTTTTGATATTGGAGCTCGGTCTCACACATTGGAACAGAACTCTCCTTGAGGTGTTCAAGACAATTTCCATTAAGTTTAATTTGTCCTTTGAAATATTACAGTCTTACAGCAAATACATCCATTAACTGTACTGAATGTCCTGTTCTTGTCCCTTTAAACTTTACCAATAATTTGTAGACTAAGTGACATAATTGATTTCCAGTACATTAAAATGTTGTCCAAATGAAAGTAGAGACTGTGGGTAGATAATGTCTTGGCCACAATATGTGTCATTAAATATAGCTTTGATTGGTGCTGAGTAATAGTGTTCATCATACTGCTCTTCCTCTGGCATGGCACAGGGTGTGTGTGTGCGCGCATTCCTGCTCGTGTGTATGTTAGCAGCAAGCTTGCAATATGAAGTTATGACCTCATTCTCATAACTACTTTTGCAAGGTTTCAACAGGAGGGAACTTTTACATTTAAAAGTAGTCAGTAGAGTAGTAAAACAGGGGCACATGTGGTTGCGTTATTGTAGGTGTAAAACAAAATATCAAACCTGGTATGCAATGTATTGTGATCACCAATATACTGTTGTGCTTTAATTAAATGGATGCATGTGTGTGTACGCATATACAGTGTATGTCTTGTCGCTCAATATTGTGGAATGCACTACTCACTACTCATCAGACTTGCATCAGAAGTGCATTGCATAGTTGCATTTAGACTTTTAGTAATCACTGTATGTGTTCCTTTTTAGAGATTTAGATAAACTGCTATCTGATGTCAGCATTTGTCAGATCTTCAGATCTATTCACGTGTAAAAGTTGCTTTTTACAAATGTACTGTATTTTATTTGTTTAACTGTTACATTTTCTAATTAAAAGCCATTGTACAGTTAGTGTAAATATAGTATCTGTCAGCAATCATTATTTTATTTTTTGCTTTTATTTTACAAGAGCAGTGAGAACCACAAAGTGATGGTTTCTCCTGTTCAATAAAACATGTTTTTTTATTATTATTAAACTCCATAAGGAATGACGATTATGGTAAAAGATTAGATTCTGGGGCAGTTGGAGTACTTGAACATTGATATTGCAGATCCAAATAAATGATGTTTCTCTTATGCTGTTCATTTCATGTATTTGCATTTATTTTTCTGACTGTACAGGCGAATGTAGGCAGAAGACTTAACACAAACAAATTATTACATTACAGCAATGTGAAATCTCTGACTCTCTCTCGTAGGATGATGTTTAATCAGACATCTGTACAATATAGCGAAACCAAGTCAATCCTTTGAGTCAATTCTTGATGGTTTATTATTTAATTCATCCATAAACATCTCATACAGTATGTGTATACATGTTTTGTTATGCAAAACAAATATCCAGATACAAATGCAGGTATATGATACATACATACAATGTGTTACTAAATAAGCAACAGTAATAAAGCTATTAGAAATTATGAAAAAATTATGTTGTCCACCTAAGCCCTTTACTAATGGACTATACTCTTCTGTCCTTTTAATAAAACTGATGAAATTCTGTATTGAAAAAATAATAATCAACCAAACTTGCTCATATATTCACTATAACAGTAACATACAATACAACAGTAATGTTTATGGAGAAATGCATTACCTGTCTTCCAAAGGCCATTTCAGCTGCCCCTGCCCCAAACTGCAAACACAAAAATATCAGTCAATTCCAGAATGATTTAAATTGCTCTAATTGCTACAGAGCCCATGCTGTTAGTTGCAATTACCTCGCTCTTCACATCGCGGTCGGCCCCACTGTCCAACAACAGCTGCACCAGCTCCTCATGGTTGTTCAACACTGCCACCTAGCAGACACACTAGTTATATTGACTGCTTGCCTTGTCCTATGAACTTTCCTGTCCAATGTCCTATTTTCTAAGGAGTCTCGATGAGTTTGCACCATGAGTAACCCGTTTAGCGACACAACAAAGGTTTGTGAAGAAGAATTTTGAGTGTACCATAAGTTGTGCACTTTACATGTACAGTAGGGAATAGAGTGTCATTTCAGACGCAGCCAGTTTATAAAGCTCCTAAATGCTGACACCAATCTCACCTCACAGCCATCCTGAATCATGTAGGCTATGACAGCCAGGTGTCCTCCGTCAGCTGCCCAGTGGAGGGGGGTACAGCCCCCCCATGTCCTGGGACTGCCACGTGGCCCCAAACATCCTCAGGTACTTCACTACGTGTTTGTCATTGACGTTCACATTGATTGTCCTGGAGAGAAATAAAGCATGACATTAACCATAAGAGTACCTGGTCTATCTGCTCATCACTCACCCAGACTGCAACACTCTGGTCAGCTCCTCCTCATCATTCATGTTGTCAGCACGATGGAGGTTCTTCCCACTCATAGGCTCACCTGAATGACATTATATGTGTCAAAGAACATAAATGCATATCATTTTCATAAAGCAGAAATGTCAACTGAAAGAGTACTGTGTACAGTATACTCATGTGTGGTAGAGACGGACACAGCCGGGCTGTAAAGGGACTCCCCAGTTGGTCTTGTGATTCTCAGTCTGTACCTATAGGATGTGCTGGACTCCAAGCTTTCTATAGTGTGGTGACTGCTGTACTGGGGACCCAAAAGCACAGTTAGCCTACTCTTAGATTATGTCAATTAGACTTTAGCAGATTATCTTATCTAAAGCAATGCAAATGTGAAAGTGAGGGTTTTCAGATAATATGCAGGCCCATAGATTGTAGTCTATGAATATCTTATACTCACACATACAGTTGAAGTCTGAAGTTTACATACATAGCCAAATACATTTCAACTCATTTTCACAATTCCTGACATTTAATCCTAGTAAAAATGCCATGTCTTAGGTCAGTTAGGATCCCCACTTTATTTTAAGAATCTGAAATGTCAGAATAATAGCAGAGAAAATGGTTTAGTTCAGCTTTTATTTCTTTCATCACATTCCCAGTGGGTCAGAAGTTTACATACACTCAATTAGTATTTGGTAGCATTGCCTTTACATTGTTTAACTTGGGTCAAACGTGTCGGTTAGCCTTCCACAAGCTTCCTACAATAAGTTGGGTGAATTTTGGCCCATTCCTCCTGAAAGAGCTGGTGTAACTGAGTCAGGTTTTTAGGCCTCCTTGCTCGCACACGCTTTTTCAGTTCTGCCCACAAATTCTCTATAGGATTTAGGTCAGGGCTTTGTGATGGCCACTCCAATACCTTGACTTTGTTGTCCTTAAGCCATTTTGCCACAAATTTGGAAGTATGCTTGGGGTCATTGTGCATTTGGAAGACCCATTTGCAACCAAGCTTTAACTTCTTGACTGATGTCTTGAGATGTTGCTTCAATATATCCACATAATTTTCCTTCCTCATGATGCCATCTATTTTGTGAAGTGCACCAGTCCCTCCTGCAGCAAAGCACCCCCACAGCATGATGCTGCCACCCCCGTGCTTCCTGAGCGGTATGATGGCTGCGTGGTTCCAGGGTGTTTATACTTGCGGACTATTGTTTGTACAGATGAACGTGGTACCTTCAGGCGTTTGGAAATTGCTCCCAAGGATGAACCAGACTTGTGGAGGTCTTGGTTGATTTCTTTTCATTTTCCCATGATTTCAAGCAAAGAGGCACTGAGTTTGAAGGTAGGCCTTGAAATACATCCACAGGTACACCTCCAATTGACTCAAATTATGTCAATTAGCCTATCAGAAGCTTCTAAAGCCATGACATCATTTTCTGGAATTCTCCAAGCTGTTTAAAAGCACATTCAACTTAGTGTATGTAAACTTCTGACCCACTGGAATTGTGATGCAATGAATTATAAGTGAAATAATCTGTCTGTAAACAATTGTTGGAAAAATTACTTGTGTCATGCACCAAGTAGATGTCCTAACCGACTTGCCCAAACTATAGTTTGTTAACAAGAAATTTGTGGAGTGGTTGAAAAACGAGTTTGAATGACTCCAACCTAAGTGTATCTGAACTTCCGACTTCAAGTGTAGATAGTCCCATATGCTTACAGTGGTGTATATTCATGAATGCCAAAGGAAGCCAGGCTTCCCAAAAAAAAAAGTGTCAAGGGGAAGCCAGTTTTGATTTGCGTCACTCCTGTCAAATTGCATCGAGAGCATACGTCATTGACAGAAACAACTTGAATTGCTGCATCTTGCTGTGTTGTTGTCCTCCAGTGGCTAGCTAGCTAGCTAAAATTGGCACTTTCCTAAATTAGCCATGACTGGAGATAGGGATTTGGAATTGTGGTTTTACTTAATTTTCCGTACTGGCCAATGATTATAACGCCAATTCTGATCCAACCATTAATTCATACATTGTGACCCTGGCCTGAGAGGATGGAAGTTCAACATGTAGCTAGATGTAGAAGGCTAATGTTATAAATTGCGTAATTCAAATCTGGTATTGGAATAAGAATCAAGAGATCTTCAATCCAAGCTTAATTTATTATATGCAAAATGTATGTATGATAAGTATGAAGGTTCGTATACGGGCTCACTGAAAAACCACGCAGGGCAGACAGAGAACTAGAACTATTGTTTACAGATTCTTTCTCAAATACTCTGACAGAAAGCCTCCACCTCTTCTGTTGGCCAACCAGAGCAAAGGACTGAGTGTGGTCCAGACTCCATTCAGCCAATCCGTTGGCGCAGGGGTTGGTCCCAACTCCTCGGCACTCCATTTGTTGCCAGGCATAAGTTGCTATCATTATAACCTGTGGAGTCAGCACCCAAAAGACACCATTCCACTGTACTCCATGTACCCATGTTCAAGGACAGTTTCACAGACAACAAAGAGAGAGTGTTCGTATCTGTGAGAAATACAAGTCTTATCTGTCCTACCCCTAACGTTCCTTACATGAATAACAGCCTGTTATGTGAAACAATTTATATCAGTACAGTTCATTAATGCATTCCTTCCAAGCTATTCATCACATACAGATCCAATTATGAGAACAATAGAACACAACACTAATGTTAACTATCTAACGTTGCCCATGAAAGGAAGTTAGTCTAGCGAACAAGCATTTTAGCCAGGTAGCCTAAGACAACAAAAAATAAAAGTGTGTACTGTATGAGCGTGATAGACTGTTTCGTAAACATGAGAGAGAGGAGGACGGCATTGGGTGAGTCAACATGTTTTTTCTACTGGAAGGAACGAACGCGCACGCATGCACACACATAAAATCGGAAACATGGACAGCCACATCAGATTTAGTTTACATCGATTGGACTAAATTGTTTTTGTTATCTTTTAGTTGCCACTGTATTAGACTAAGCATAGGTGATTTGATGATGTTGAAGTTGAAATGGTGCCGGAATAGCGGAGGCACCGTGGTTCTAAATCAATAGTTGTTTAGTGGTCCAAAAATTTCTGAAACATTAATTTGCTTGACCATGCTGTAGGTCTTGTAACTGTTTGTTACATGCAATATGTTTTGTGGACTTCACGGGACAGAGGTTGCTCTCCGGATTTGTGATGAAACAAAGGTGTTGTTGAATTCAGGGCCGGCCCTGGACGTTCTTGCGCCCTAGGCAAGGAAAAAAAATCTGCTGCCCCCCTCCATGTTTCTCAATGTCAAACCATTTACATTTGACATTTTAGTCATATAGCAGACGCTCTTATCCAGAGCGACTTACAGTTAGTGAGTGCATACATTATTATAATTTTTTTCATACTGGCCCTCTGTGGGAAACGAACCCACAACTCTGCCATTGCAAACGCCATGCTCTATCAACTGAGCTACATCCCTGCCGGCACTTCCCTCCCCTACCCTGGACGACGCTGGGCCAATTGTGCGCCGCCCCATGGGTCTCCCGGTCGCGGCCGGCTACGACAGAGCCTGGATTCGAACCAGGATCTCTAGTGGCACAGCTAGCACTGCGATGCAGTGCCTTAGACCACTGCGCCACTCAAACCAGAGTGTCTTGTTTGCAAATAATTACATCATAGACATCCTTATGAATCTAAGCATGGCACTTTCAAAAGTTACCTTTCTACCCAGACAGAGGCTCTACCAATGCAGAAAAATGTAAGCAGAAAAATGTAATCTTCAACTGCTGGCTACTCATCGGTTGTATAACCCAACAACAGAAGTGCTTCCCTAAAAGCTGCCTGGGTTTAAACAAACATCTTCTCTTTTCAGATAGGGAAAAGCTCAATTAATAGGGATAGAATAGCAAAGTCCATTTTTTTAAATCTCCTCGGAATATTATAGGCTGCAGCTCAGCATCAGAATGTCATAGAGAGGAATCAATATATCCCCACATGCATCGGAGTCACGTCTTTCACAGGCATTTTAGAGCTTGTTTCTACAAGGCATCACCGAGTTAAGTATCCTTATAGAACGCTTGATATAATTTGGATACGTTTTATGCATTTCTTTCAAAATATAAAGCGAACAATATATATCCTTTTTGCCCTTTTCTTTAACAAAGGCAATTTGAGCCCTGGTTTTAACCAAACACACCAAGCCCTTCCCAGCCACCAATGTATTTAATCAGTGCATGCGACAGTATTGGAGTATTTAGCTATACCGACATCTATGGATAGCATAATTGTATCTGTCAAACAGGTAGGCTTACCACTTATTTTTTGGAATAGGAAGAAATAGGCTCCAATTATATATGTAATTCTATGATTATGCCCATAAAAATGTTGGTGCACGTGTGCACATATAATTTAGGAGGTCCCTTACCAGGCAGAAGGGAATTTTACTTTAACCCCTGCATCGTAGCGTTACAATGTTGCTATCACTTTGCAGCCAACTACCTATTGTCAGGGCGTGTGTAGGTGTAGTGTAGGAAATCAGATGCAGGACGCAGACGGTAGGTTCCAAATGCTGTATTCCGGCCCAAACACAGGCAACAGGGCAACTAAGCCCAACAGCTAAACTACGCACAAGGCGTATAGGCAAAATGCGCACAAACAGGTGCGACAAAATGAAGTAGTGCACGAAACAAGTGCAATCGAGCTCCAGCGCAGTGGAGAGAATATGCTCAACCGAGCAAACACAACACTGACGAAAAACAATCATACACAACACATGACAAACACAACGAGAAACTTATAGGACACTAATCACGTAAAACAGAAACAGGTGTGACACAAACAGACAAAAGCAAACGAACATGAAACATCTATCGGTGGCAGCTAGAATTCCGGAGACGACGAGCGCCGAAGCCTGCCCGAACAAGGAGGAGAGGCAGCCTCGGCCGAAACCGTGACAGTACCCCCCCCTTGACGCGCGGCTCCAGACGCGCGCCGACTCCGGCCTCGGGGACGGCCAGGGGGACGCGGCGCAGGGCGCGTCGGATGCCTCCGATGGAACTCCGTCAGAAGCGATGGGTCCAACACGTCTCTCCTCGGCACCCAGCACCGCTCCTCCGGACCGTACCCCTCCCACTCCACTAGATACTGGAGACCCCCCATCCGACGTCTCGAATCCAAGATGGATCTCACGGAGTACGCCGGTGCCCCCTCGATGTCCAACGGGGGCGGAGGAGTCTCCAAGATCTCATCGTCTTGGAGTGGGCCCGCTACCACCGGCCTGAGAAGGGACACATGGAACGAGGGGTTAACACACTTATACTCCACAGGTAGCTGTAATCTATAACAAACCTCGTTCAACCTCCTCAGGACTTTAAATGGCCCTACAAACCGCCGACCCAGTTTCCGACAGGGCAGGCGGAGGGGCAGGTTTCTGGTAGAGAGCCAGACTCGATCACCAGGTGCGTACACCGGTGCCTCACTGCGGTGGAGATCAGCGCTCGCCTTCTGACGTCGGAGGGCCCGCTGCAGGTGGACGTGTGCAGCGTTCCAAGTCTCCTCCGAGCGCCGCGCCCACTCATCCACCGCAGGAGCCTCGATCTGGCTCTGCTGCCAGGGTGCCAGAACCGGCTGGTAACCTAACACACATTGAAATGGGGTTAGGTTCGTGGAGGAATGGCGTAGGGAATTCTGGGCCATCTCGGCCCAGGGAACGTACCTTGACCACTCCTCCGGCCGGTCCTGGCAGTATGTTCTGAGAAACCTACCCACATCCTGGTTTACGCGTTCCACCTGCCCATTGCTCTCCGGGTGGTAGCCCGAGGTGAGACTCACCGAGACCCCCAACCGCTCCATAAACGCTCTCCAGACCCTGGAGGTGAATTGGGGACCCCGATCAGCCACAATGTCCTCGGGCACCCCGTAGTGCCGGAACACATGGGTAAACAGTGCCTCGGCGGTTTGCAGGGCCGTAGGAAGACCCGGCATGGGGAGCAAACGACAGGCCTTAGAGAACCGGTCCACAATGACCAGGATGGTGGTATTCCCTTGGGAGAGGGGAAGATCTGTTATAAAGTCCACTGAGAGGTGGGACCATGGCCGTTGTGGAACGGGCAGGGGTAGCAACTTACCCCTAGGTAAATGTCTAGGCGCCTTACACTGGGCGCACACCGAGCAAGAGGAAACATAAACCCTCACATCCCTAGCCAACGTGGGCCACCAGTACTTGGCACTAAGACAGTGCACTGTCCGGCCGATACCCGGATGTCCAGAGGAGGGTGACGTGTGAGCCCAATAAATCAATCGATCCCGAACCTCGAGCGGAACGTACTTCCGACCCTCCGGGCACTGTGATGGACTAGGGTCGGTGCGTAACGCCCGCTCGAGTTCAGCATCGATCTCCCACACTACCGGCGCCACCAGACACGACGCAGGCAGTATGGGAGTGGGCTCCACGGACCTCTCCTCCGCGTCATACCGCCGAGACAGCGCATCTGCCCTGCCATTCTGTGACCCAGGGATGTACGTGATCTTAAACGTAAACCTGGTCAAGAACATACTCCATCTTGCCTGGCGAGGGTTCAGCCTCCTCGCCGCTCGGATGTACTCCAGGTTACGGTGGTCCGTCAAAATGAGGAAAGGGTGTTGAGCCCCCTCAAGCCAGTGCCTCCACACCTTTAGAGCCTGTACCACGGCTAACAGCTCCCTGTCCCCTACGTCATAGTTCCGCTCCGCCGGACTGAGCTTCTTAGAGTAAAAAGCACAGGGGCGGAGTTTAGGTGGCGCGCCAGATCGTTGTGAAAGCACGGCTCCTAACCCGGCCTCCGACGCGTCCACCTCTACTTGGAACGGCAAAGAGGGATCCGGGTGCGCCAGCACTGGGGCCGAGGTAAACAGGTCCTTCAGCCTCCCAAACGCCCTGTCCGCCTCGGCCGACCACTGCAGACGCACCGGACCCCCCTTCAACAGAGACGTGATGGGAGCTGCCACCTGTCCAAACCCCCGGATAAACCTCCTGTAGTAATTTGCAAACCCCAAGAACTGCTGCACCTCCTTCACAGTGGTTGGTGTTTGCCAATTACGCACGGCCGACACTCGATCTACCTCCATCCTCACCCCTGACGCAGACAACTGATAACCCAAAAAGGAGACCGACTCCTGGAAAAACAGACACTTCTCTGCCTTCACATACAGGTCGTGCTCCACCAGCCTCCGCAACACCTTGCGCACCAGGGCTACATGCTCGACACGGGTAGGTGAGTACACGAGAATGTCATCAATGTACACCACCACCCCCTGCCCCTGCATGTCCCTGAAGATCTCATCCACAAATGATTGGAAAACTGATGGAGCGTTCATCAACCCGTATGGCATGACCAGATACTCGTAATGGCCCGAGGTGGTACTAAAGGCTGTTTTCCATTCATCGTTCTCCCTGATGCGCACCAAGTTGTACGCGCTCCTGAGATCTAGTTTCGTGAAGAAACGCGCCCCATGCAACGACTCAGTCATGGTCGCAATCAGCGGGAGTGGATAACTATACTTCACCGTAATCTGATTGAGACCACGGTAATCGATGCATGGGCGCAAACCACCATCCTTTTTCTTCACGAAAAAGAAACTCGAGGACGCGGGGGAAGTGGACGGCCGTATGTATCCTTGTCTCAGTGATTCGTCTATGTAAATCTCCATAGCTTTCTTCTCCTCCTGAGACAGAGGATACACATGGCTCCGTGGGAGCGCAGCTCCTGCCTGGAGGTTTATCGCACAATCCCCCTGCCTATGGGGTGGCAACTGCGTCGCCCTCGCCTTACTAAACGCAATAGCCAAATCCCCATACTCAGGTGGAATGTGCAATGCGGGCACCTGGTTTGGACTCTCCACCGAGGTAGCCCCTACGGAAACGCCCAAACATCTACCCACACACTGAGCAGACCACTCCATCAGAGCCCTCTCCTGCCACGAAATCACTGGGTTATGGGTACTCAACCAGGGCATTCCCAGCACCACCGGATATGCAGGAGAGTCAATCAGGAACAGCTGAATCATCTCCTGATGACCCCCCTGCGCACACATCCTAAGTGGCGCCGTGACCTCCCTGATCAAGCCCGTACCCAACGGACGACTATCTAGGGCGTGAACGGGAAAAGGAACATCAACAGGAATGAGGGGAATCCCTAACGCTAAACAAAACTTTTTATCAATAAAATTCCCAGCTGCGCCTGAATCTACCAGCGCCTTATGCTGGGCATGAGGTGCTACCTGTGGAAAACGTACATGCATACAAAAATGGGCAACAGAGAGCTCTGGGTGAGTGGGGCGCCTACTCACCTGGAGGGAATCCCCAGTGCGGGGCCTGTCGTCATCTCCCCTAGGAGGCCATCCCCAGCACCTAGCCGCGGTGTGTCCTCCCCGGCCACAGTTGGTGCAGTGGATGGACCCCCTAGCCTGCCGACTCCTCCTCTCTCTAGCGCCAGCGCCCCCGAGCTCCATGGGACAAGGCTCGGAGGCGCTGGAGGGTGGAATGGACGGACCCTCCGCAAGACGTCCGCGGGTAGCCAGCAGGGTATCCAGCCTGATGGACATATCCACCAGCTGGTCGAAGGTGAGACTGGTGTCCCTGCAAGCCAGCTCCCGACGGACGTCCTCTCGTAGGCTGCATCGGTATAGATCGGTGAGGGCCCGATCATTCCACCCTGCATCTGCCGCCAGAGTACGGAATTCGAGTGCGAATTCCTGGGCACTTCTCCTCCCCTGTCGGAGGAAGACCAGACGCTCCCCCGCCGCTTTCCCCTCCGGGGGATGGTCAAACACCGCCCTGAAGCGGCGGGAGAACTCAGTGTACGTAATGGTCGTGGCGTCTATCTTCCTCCACTCCGCGTTGGCCCACTCCAACGCTTTTCCGGCCAGGCAGGAGATCAGAGCGGACACGCTCTCGTGCCCTGAAGGTGCCGGGTGCACGGTGGCCAGGTATAGCTCGACCTGGAGCAGGAATCCCTGACACCCAGCCGCTGTCCCGTCGTAAGCCCTCGGGAGAGATAGTCGGACTCCTCGAGGTTCCGGTGCTGGAACGGGCGGGCTGGCCGATGGTGCTGGCAGGGCGGGCGGTGGTGGAGGCGAACCCCAGCCTCGGAGTGTGGTAATCACCTCCTGCAGGGCGTTCCCCATCTGCAGGAGTTGCTCCTGCTGATCCCGAACCTGGGCTTCCAGTCTTGTCTGGGCTGCTTCGGCTCCTGCTGATTCCATGACTGGTGTATGATTCTGTCAGGGCGTGTGTAGGTGTAGTGTAGGAAATCAGATGCAGGACGCAGACGGTAGGTTCCAAATGCTGTATTCCGGCCCAAACACAGGCAACAGGGCAACTAAGCCCAACAGCTAAACTACGCACAAGGCGTATAGGCAAAATGCGCACAAACAGGTGCGACAAAATGAAGTAGTGCACGAAACAAGTGCAATCGAGCTCCAGCGCAGTGGAGAGAATATGCTCAACCGAGCAAACACAACACTGACGAAAAACAATCATACACAACACATGACAAACACAACGAGAAACTTATAGGACACTAATCACGTAAAACAGAAACAGGTGTGACACAAACAGACAAAAGCAAACGAACATGAAACATCTATCGGTGGCAGCTAGAATTCCGGAGACGACGAGCGCCGAAGCCTGCCCGAACAAGGAGGAGAGGCAGCCTCGGCCGAAACCGTGACACCTATAGTAGGAAAGCGAGTTTCTTATTAATAATATGCCACCTGTTATCCCACATGGCACGATCCCATAATTGTTACAATTACAATAAAAAGAACACTATTATATAACATATTTAACATATTTTAATATTCCTGTAGAACTGTAAAAAATAATGAAATAATTTGAGCTTTAGAAACAAGTGCTTTCATAAATATGGTGGCGAGTCCATTGAGTCTCTCCTGCATCGTTTTGCTTGGAATAGACAAGCCATGGTCTCTCCACTCTCTCCCCGTTCGCCATCCTCCTATTGTAGTGGGCCACCGAAAACTTTCGTTGCCTCTCATCTCTTGGGAAATTCCCCTCTTTATCCTGATGTGGCCCAGCCTGCACTAACATATCCCGTAAAGATCCATTCATATACACTGCTCAAAAAAATAAAGGGAACACTTAAACAACACATCCTAGATCTGAATGAATGAAATAATCTTATTAAATACTTTTTTTCTTTACATAGTTGAATGTGCTGACAACAAAATCACACAAAAATTATCAATGGAAATCAAATTTATCAACCCATGGAGGTCTGGATTTGGAGTCAACCTCAAAATTAAAGTGGAAAACCACACTACAGGCTGATCCAACTTTGATGTAATGTCCTTAAAACAAGTCAAAATGAGGCTCAGTAGTGTGTGTGGCCTCCACGTGCCTGTATGACCTCCCTACAACGCCTGGGCATGCTCCTGATGAGGTGGCCTGGACAGTCTGTGGTGCAACGTGGCGTTGGTGGATGGAGCGAGACATGATGTCCCAGATGTGCTCAATTGGATTCAGGTCTGGGGAACGGGCGGGCCAGTCCATAGCATCAATGCCTTCCTCTTGCAGGAACTGCTGACACACTCCAGCCACATGAGGTCTAGCATTGTCTTGCATTAGGAGGAACCCAGGGCCAACCGCACCAGCATCTGGTCTCACAAGGGGTCTGAGGATCTCATCTCGGTACCTAATGGCAGTCAGGCTACCTCTGGCGAGCACATGGAGGGCTGTGCGGCCCCCCAAAGAAATGCCACCCCACACCATGACTGACCCACCGCCAAACCGGTCATGCTGGAGGATGTTGCAGGCAGCAGAACGTTCTCCACGGCGTCTCCAGACTCTGTCACGTCTGTCACATGTGCTCAGTGTGAACCTGCTTTCATCTGTGAAGAGCACAGGGCGCCATTGGCGAATTTGCCAATCTTGGTGTTCTCTGGCAAATGCCAAACGTCCCCCACCTGTGGACGTCGGGCCCTCATACCACCCTCATGGAGTCTGTTTCTGACCGTTTGAGCAGACACATGCACATTTGTGGCCTGCTGGAGGTCATTTTGCAGGGCTCTGGCAGTGCTCCTCCTGCTCCTCCTTGCACAGTAAGCTGTTAGTAGCCCATGTGCCTCACCCTAATAATTTGGTCTATTTTCCCCTCTTAATTTCGCCTACTGTTCTGACTTGGTTGTGCACATGTAGCCTATAACCTGTTTTAGAGAAACGTAATCATCGAATATTGTAAGAGCTTTCATTGTCTGCTTTATTTATCCTACGGTTTTTTAAAAGGCAGTAAATGAGGCTGAATGGACTGTTTCGCTGCCAGACAAGGCTCCGCTGATAGCCAGGTGTAGCAATGGTAAGATGTTGGGACTGCTGTTGGGACTGCTGTTGGGACAGCTTTATGTAGGCCCTAACAGTTTGTGGGCACCGTTTGTCACCGTTATAATGCAATTAATGTATTGTTTAGTGTTGTGTTGTGGCTTTGCTGGCATACATCCCACAGGTTGTTTTTTTTTTGCCCCACCAAGATTTACATGCTAAAATCGCCACTGACTCACTGTGGCAAGGCATATGAATTGACAGGTTATAGAGATTGTAGGTTGTAATATGTATTTTTTTTTTTTTCAGGCTTCCCCAGTGATTTTACCCATGCACGGCTACTGTATGTGTGGGATTTGGGGTCCATCTCTTCCACAGAGAAGCAGGTCCATTTCTCTGGTGGGCCAGTCCATGGTCAATTCTCCTCTGTCTCCCAGCTCAGGTCAATGCTATGGTGACTCACTTTACCAATGACAGGAGGAGATGGTGGCTTGAATGGTTTAAGGCAGCCTAAAGAACGCACAGGCATTGAAAGGGATAAGGTGGGGGTCAAGAATTAGCTACTTGTATTGAGAGTTAGGGCTGTGGCAGTCATGACATTTTGTCCACTGGTTATTGTCAGTTGGCAGATCAGGCTGTACCGACTTCAGACGAGTCCCAAGATGCTTGTGGGGGCCTTGTGTGGGTCATAGAGCAAATTGTGTTTGTGAGAGTATCATCTTTACATAGAGGGGTCGTAACAGTTTGTAGGCCAAACCGATGCTACAGATGATTTTGTGAGAAGACTGTTTTTCAGGATGTCTCATGGTCTGACAAACACTGCTGTAGCTGTCACCTTTCACCTGCAGATGCGGAAGTGCGACATCGGCGGATGCTGTGGATTGAGAAGCATCAAATGAAAAAAAAAAAAAGAAGTTCTCTCTAGTTTAAATGTAAGGATTTTTATGGTGATTCATTATGCAAATGTATTTCCGCGGGGGCGCGGACATCGACTGTACGGCTGCAATGGAAAAGTAGTTAGCCACTTTAGCTAACTAGTGAAACGTTTTCCACACTGTCGTTAATGCCTTGATGATGACGGTTAATGGTTGCTATGGGAACCACATTGTGGCGGGTGCGGGAAAACCTGATGTGCGGGACATCCTTCGAAGTTTGGTCACCCCTGTGATTTATCGCTACTGTTGCAATATTCATCTCATTCTCTATGTGTGCACCATTGTTGCAAATGTGAAATTGCATAATAAACTATGAACCATGCAGCTGCGCACAGCCGCACACTCCTCCACGCTGGCCATGTTCTATTCAAACTATTGTTCTCTATTCTATTATGCCCTGGCTGGCCTGTCCCATCATTTATCCTAGTCTCATCTGTTGGACTGTGGGATTAGTGGTCACATGACCAGTCAGCCTTCACGGTCGCTGGAGCTCGTTTCATTCATTATTCAGGCTCTCCCGCTTTGGAGCAGGGCAGGGGCATTCATTCGAAGCTATTTTATTTAGCTTGAACAACCGACTTCGAATTATATAAAATCACGTAAACCTTCTTAAAATTATTTGCATCTTCGAGGCTCTTTCTGTGAGCGCGTAGCCAATCTCTCGACTGGGTAAGGAAAGGAGCGCGTAATCAACTTCAACCATGGCGCAGGGCATAACCGGAGAGAAGTATTGGGAGGATAGAGTAGCCTTCGAAACAGAAGGAGCAGGTGAAGAAGTTTCGGAATATGGTGATGTTTTGGAGCTTAATCGATTTGACGGACTACCCTACTCCTCTCGATATTACACATTACTAAAGGAAAGGATGGATCTGCCAGTTTGGAAAGCCAAGTGTGATTTCATGGACAAACTGGCCAACAGGCAGTTTGTTATGGTCTCTGGAACTGCAAAAACTGGCAGAAGCTCTCAGGTGAGTTGATTACTCTCCCCTCTGATAATAACTAGGTTTTATCTCACAAAAATATGTTGTAATGCATAGTGACTATTGGCTGCATCCCAAAAATATTTCCTTTCTCCCAAAGTGTGCACTTGTTCAATTACCTTCATGAATTTGAAAGAAAAGGACTGGTATAAGAAATAGGCCTATGGAGGAATCTCCGTCTAGCCCATGCCTATACTAATCCAATGCTTTTACATTAGTGGGAAGTACTGAACCAATGCACACTTCAGGAGAAAAGAGAGATTGTCAAACTGGTAAGTGAAATGAGGGTTTAATGCTCTAATTATGACTGAAGGACGTGATTAGAAAGGATAATCTGTTGTGGCAGTGTGTTTCATGTTCTTATCTTTCCCCCCTGTGGCATGCTCAGATTCCCCAGTGGTGTGCAGAGTTCTGCCTGTCTGTCCAGTACCAGAATGGCATGGTGGTGTGCACCCAGGTCCATAGGCAACATACAGTGGATCTGGCCCTGCGTGTAGCTGATGAGATGGACGTCAACATCGGCCATGAAGTGGGCTATAGCATCCCCCTAGAGACATGCTGCTCTGGTGACACTGTTCTCAGGTCTGTTAACACTATTACACACACTGCTCACACACCAATTCACAAACACACTCTCTTTTTCTCATACACACTCACACACACATCACCCCCCCACCTTCTTGGCGGCTGTCTTTTCTTTTTTTAAAGAACTGAACAAAAGAGTTGAGGAGCCTCTTTTCAGGGGGCTCCGCTGCAGCTGCCCAGCTCTCACTCTGACCATATGCCACGCTCCCGTGTCTCTCCCTGCCATAAGTCAGCCGGGGAACAAAGACCCAAGACAAGCTAAGAAACCAGGCAGCCATGGAGACCTAATGAATCCACTGACTAGACTAATAACTACACTCTTAGAAAAAAATGTGCTATCTAGAACCTTAAAAGGGTTCTTCGGCTGTCCCCATAGGAGAACCCTTTAAAGAACCCTTTTTGGTTCCAGGTAGAGAATCCTTTTGGGTTCCATGTAAATCCCTTTCCACAAAAGGGTTCTACCTGGAATCAAAAGGGGTCCTACCTGGATCCAAAAATGGTTATCCTATGGGCACAGCCTAGGAACCCTTTAAGGTTCTAGATAGCGCCTTTTTTTCTAAGAGTGTAGTTATTAGTAGAGTAAGGGCTCTATTCAATCTGTTTCGCGGAAGTTCAGCGTTACAGCGTGATTGAAATTTAAAGGCAATGTTCCCGTGTTAGCGGAGACTGCATTCATGGTAAACGCTGCATATGTCGGCTCTATCGGAAAATACCTTTACATTTCTATCGAGCAATCTGTAACACTTCAGCGATACAGATTGAATAGAGCCCTAAATGACACTAGCGCAAAGCAGCCAAGCACAGCAGCTTCATTGAGGACCATTTCAGGATGACGGCTAATTGTCTCCTTATACATCATGTTGTCTTACACTGTTGGCTTTAATTTGCTATTAGAGCACTAGAATGTATTGCTTTTATGTTTTTGTGTATGTACTTGATAAATCACTTTAGTAGAACTTTATCAACACATATGCTACTCCCACAAAATGTTACCCTACGCCTGTTTGTGACCATTTTCCTCTTCACCACCCCAGGTACTGCACTGATGACATGCTGCTCAGAGAGATGATGTCAGACCCCATGCTGGAGCATTACGGTGTCATCGTCATCGACCAAGCCCACGAGAGGACGGTCAGTACAGATGTTCTACTGGGCCTTCTCAAAGACATCGCCCTGCAGAGGCCCGAGCTCCGTGTGGTGCTCCTCACAGCTACACACCCAGGACCCAAACTACTGGGCCACTACAGGAATGTCCCACTGATCCAGCTGGAGGGGGTGTGTTCAGCGGAGGTGGTGTATACTGGTACCAGCCACAAGGACTACTTCTGCTCTGCGCTGCGTCTGGTTCTGGAGATACACCACTCCCAAGAGGAAGGGGATATAGTCGTGTTTTTGGCCACAACTCAAGTAAGATCTTCTTAAAATGTCATATCCTAGTCTACAGTCTGGGAATGTGGCAGAAGCCATATCATGACAACTGTTGCTTCGACAACAGCATTACTCAACCTTCTCTCCTTCTTTTATGTTTTATTAGGAGATAGATCTTGCCCGTGATATCCTCCTTCGCGAGGAGGCCAATATACCCCCACATCTAGGGGAACTTCTCCCTATCTCAGTGCACCCTGGGCTGGGTGGGACTCTGCCCATGCTAGGTGAAGAGGAAGGCCGGTGCAGAAGAGTATTCCTCACCTCCAGTCCAAATGAAGACCTCTTTTGGGCTGTGCACATGCTGAACTTTGTCATTGATGCCGGTGTCCAGAAAAGAAATGTGAGTAACTTATTGATGAATAGTTATTTTAAGCAAACCTTTGTACCCCTTTTTGGTAACAAGATTGTAATAAATTAGTGGTGTTTTTTTATGAATGTCTGTCTTTCCTCATGTTATAGATTTATAACCCTAGGATCAGGGCGAACTCAGTCGCCATTCAACCTATCAGTAGGATTCAAGCAGAGAGCCGCAAACAGCTTGTAGGGCCAACAGGTATGACAAAGACTGAAATCAGTAACAAAGTCCAGGTGTTGAAGTCACACAGTTTGGAGGGTCATGTGTTCTTGCTAACCTGAGCGCATAATTTCCCGCAGGGAAGAGTTTTTGTCTGTACCCAGAGGACACACCCCTGCCCAGTGAGACACGCCCCCACATCCTGGAGTCTGACATCACATCCACGGTGCTCTTCCTGAAGAGGATGGACATCAGTGGCATGGGCCGCTGTGACTTTATCGACAGGCCAGGTACGGCAAGACAGGCTGAACAAGTACAGGCTCTTTCTTCAACATTACATTTTCTATTGTATCTACAGTACCTATGTGACAGGGCAGCTAAATGTATACATACTGAATGGAGTGATACATCAGTACAATGAAATTACATCCTTAACGCATAACGCAATAATGTCCCTTGATTGGTGGCATAATAACACCATTGTTGTTTTGTATTTACGTTTTTGAGCTCCATGCATCCTGTATAGAGACACATTTTGGGTTGAGCTCAGTTATTTAGTTCGGCCCGTGTGGCCGGTACACACAGGCCTGTTGTGTGGTATTGTGTTCTATTGGAGGTCGGTGAGCCATGCGTTAGCTGAGTTGACAAGCCCTGTTCTATGGCCAATGTTTGCATAGCTGGCCTAGTGATGCAGCAGCAGCAGCCATAGAGGTCTAACACTCATTAGCGATAAGAGCTTAGCCATGCTCTCTCTCTGTGTGTGTGTGTGTGTGTAAGCCCTGCCAAGCACTACAGTGTAATGATCATGTGCAGCTGGGCAATGTGGGCATTTCACTATAAGCACCATGAGTGGATGACATTCAGATTGAAAGTGTTGTGTTGATGGGTGTGATGCAATGTTGTTATTATTATGTTGCTGCTGTTGTGATGCTGTTTCTCAGGATTATATTATTACCATAATGATCATAACGGGACAGTACATTTGAGATGTCTATTGCCCTGTATATAGTTTTTTTGTTGTTTTTTGATAACATTGTTACATCCAAAAGCCGCAGTGTAAAGCAAAGCCTCTCAGAACATTTATTTTGCATAGTGATGCACAGCTGATATTAGGATATCGAGGACTTAAATTACAATCAGTTTAGCCTGCTTGCTGGTTGTATAACCTTGAAAATAATCAGTTTTACAAGGTTGTAGTCATAGTTTACTTTCTTTACAAAGCCAGATACTTCACAGTTCTGTCACGCACAGTTCGATTCATGTCCATGGCTGTGTTATTTCCACCAGATCCTGAGGGTCTGATGCAGGCCTTGGAGGAACTGGACTACCTAGCAGCCCTGGATAATGACGGGAACCTGTCGGAGATCGGCATCATCATGTCTGAGTTCCCCCTGGAGCCCCAGATGGCCAAGACACTACTGGCCTCCTGCGAGTTTGACTGTGTCAATGAGGTGGTCACCATCACCGCCATGCTGACAGGTGTGTGGGACTTCACCTTATGCTCTGTGGCCTATATACCACGTTAAAGATTAATGTTAACACACACATCACCATGCTGTGGTCATGCTTGCACACTTGCAGACCTCATACAAAGTGAAGTCATGTCAAACCTCACATATACTTCATAATGTACAATATTAGTGTGCTAACCCCTTCTCTCACGCTGCCCCTCTCTTAGCACCAAGCTGCTACCTGGTCCCCTCAAGGGAGTTGAGGCTAGAGGCCTCTCAGTGTCACCTGAAGTTCCAGCACCCAGAGGGAGACCACTTCACCCTCATCAACATCTACAAGGCTTTCAAACAGAACCAGCAGGAGCCCTGTGAGTTCACATAGGCATACCTGTAGCCACAGTGCATACAAACAGCTTTTTTTTTTAAATAGGATAACATTGGCCATTGACCCTAAAACCCACATTTCCTCTCTCTGGTTTGGTGTGTTCCTGTTGTCAGTGTGGAGAAGTGGTGTCAGGACTACTTCCTGAGTCTGCCTGCCCTGCAGACGGCTGATGCTATCCGCTCTGAGCTGACTGACATCCTGAGGAGGATAGAGCTGCCTGTCTCCATGCCTTCCTTCGGCTCCAAGGGAAACACTCTCAACATTAAGAGAGCGCTGCTAGCTGGCTTTTTCATGCAGGTACGGTAATATGTATTCGCTTCTACCTTCTGGCATTAGCTATCTATTGATAACTGTTACTACTAAGAAACTTGAAATATACAATCTACCATTTACTTACTCGCATCACTAGCAAGAGCCATGTGTGGGTTTCTCTTTTCTTTGAAGTTATCGCATTGTTCCCATGCACCTGCAACAAGATATCTCAGATGTGTGAGTTCCTTTTGAAGTGAAGCTTGAAGTGATTATAAAAGACCGATAATGTTATGACTTTCAGGTGGCAAGGAATGTGGATTCATCAGGGAATTACTTCATGTTGACACACAAACACGTGGCCCAGATCCACCCTTTCTCTGCCTACGGCACCAAGACACCCAAACTGGGCCTGCCGGAGTGGGTCCTCTTCCATGAGTACTCCTTCTCAGAGGACAACTGCATCCGCACCGTGTCCCACATATCACCAGAGGAGTAAGTGGACTAGAGGTGGAGGATGTTCTTTGAGGGCTTTGTGCATGTGAAGTAACCATTTGCAAAAGACATACAGCAACGAAACAAACATCCAAACATAAAAAATATCAAAATATAGTATATATAATATAATAGGTTAGAACCGTGTGTAGCTTGTAACTTCCAATAGATAACTACAGATATTTACTTCAGGGAGAGACAAGAGTTCCCAGACATTACTTTCCCTTTTGGACCAGGCTCTTCACCATGGCACATTAGAGTTTGTAACTGGAGGGGGTTTCTTAATCCTTCCCTCCAGTATCAGCTGCTTAAAAGGGGATTAGGGATAGCACAGATACAGAGAGAGTGCTGGTTTAATGGGGACTGTTAATGACAGAGGAGGCTCGGCAGCCTTCACATGCCGTCTTAGGTTACACACTCTGAAATTTAGCTTTTTAATCGCTCAAATGTATACCAAATGGTGCCCCTGGCAGCTGTTAGACTGATGTTACTGTAAGTGCTCTTTTCAACAAAGAGAGTGGGTGTCATTCATAGGAAATCCTTGATTGCGGAATTTTGGTCAATTGCAGTGAACATCGGGAGATCCTCGTTCTTTGGTCTATGATAATCTAACTAATTTCAATTCCCACTCACTGTAATTCAAATTAATTTCAGGTTGCTCTCCGTAATTGCAGCTGACCCAATGTTCCTGTGCTATGTTTAATTAAAGTGCAAATTAATAAGATAATGCTTACTGTGAAATCAGAACCAGAACCAAATTCATGAAAAGGCACATATCAGAGGATATTGGGTTTACTCGCCCAATGTCCAACTCCATGTTCACCAATGATTCCCTCCCTCCACCCAGGTTCATTCAGATGGCTCCACAGTACTTCTTCTTCAACCTGCCTCCCAGCGAGAGCAAGGACATCCTCCAGAACATCTTAGACAATGGAGCTGAACACTACAAAGCGAAGAACATTAAAAAGAGCCCGAGCCTAGAGAGCATACCAGAAGTCACAGCCAGTTGTGTTATACAGTGATTGTGAAGGCCTTGGTTGAGGATGTCTTAGAGGCAGAAAATCCCTACTCATTCCCTGGTACTGTATTATATGATCATTTTCACCAGTGTTACCTTTCAGTCATCTCACCAGTGTTACTTTTGAGTCATTGAAACTTAGCCTGACATTGACATGATTCTATCTAATGAATATAATTAAATTAGTTAATTACTGGAATTGCATTATGGGAAAAAAGTGACAGTATCTGTCAAGACTGCCAATGTGTTAGTTTTAGCAATATTTATATAGGCACCCTTTCTACTCAATGTACATTTAATTTATAGAGCCCTACGTATGTACCGGGATGTATGTTGTTTTTTGGAACTTGCAGTTTAACTATAAACACACCACTAAAAATACATGTTTGAGGAGTACTTAACCTAAATGCACATCTAGGGCTCTATTCAATCCGTATTGCGGAAGTTCAGCATTACAGCGTGATTTAAAATTAAAGGCAATGTTCCCGCGTCAGCGGAGACTGTATTCAAGGTAAATGCTGCAAAAGTTGTCTCAATCGGAAATTACCTTTACATTTCTATGGTGCAATCTGTAACGCTTCAAATACGTATATATTTGGGCAGTCCAAAAGCCAAAACATAACACAGCTTAGACACTTAACCCCCACAGGCGTATACTTTGCCCTTACCCTCCACTGCTCAGTTTAATCGTTTGTCTTACCTTTCTGTTAAATTACTCTAGGCTTTCATAGTGCATAAAATGTCTGTCCCAGATGGATTACTGACGTACAGAGGAGCAGAAACAGAACAGCACAGGGACATAATATGGGTTTGTTGATCCATCTGCTGTGAAGAGAGAAGGGATAGGTGGGGGTGACCCAATTCAGTGACAGAGCATTACAGTATTGTAGCTACATGAGGCATTACAGCACCATGTGACCTCTTTAGGCCTGCATAGTGCATACATACTTAGTCTCATGCCAAGATCCAGGGCCTTATATATACAGACAGACATAAGTTGAACTTCTTGGCACCACGGTTGGTGTTGTGTAGTAGTGTTCATACACTGTCATTACCAACCTGAACCAAGACAAGGTGATTAGAAATATTACTCAAACCTTTATTTCATGTCAGGGCAAACATGCAGGCACACACATTCAAACATAAATACTGCAACCAGTACAAATTATCCTTCGAATGAATCGTTTGCATTCAACATTGCCTGCAGGCTATTGCACATTTTCTTTTTGAAATGTTGCCTCGTTCCTGACCCTGTTTCTTCACAGCATCATTACTATAATCCAGGTTTATCAAATCCCATTGAAATATGGGTTCTCCAAAGTTTAAGTCATGCGCATGTATCCCTCATTTAGTTGGGGATAACAAAGAAAATGTATATTTGTAACTTAATTTACAAATCCTCTTTACAAAACGAAATAAAAGGGTAAAGTGCAGGAATTGTTAAACAAAATCTACCAAAAGGCAAAATTGTGGATTGCTCAATCTGGTAGTAAGGCACATTGAAGGTTTCACATTGCAGGTGTAGGTGTGTAGAGTATTGAACACCTTGGTAAGGGTCTGTTATTTTGGTTGTCGTCATGACCCTGCCCCAAGGTCCTCACTCCCTGTCTGTGGGGTCAGCTGTTGCAGGAGGTCGAGGAAGAGCTAAACACGTCTGAGGAGTGGAGCGGTCTTTTCAGCACGAAGGAACTTGGAGTAAACATTCTTATAGGTCTTCAGAAGCTCCTCATCCTTATTGCTATTGTAAACATACCATCAAATTCTGAATAGGTATTGTTTTTAATGAAAGCTATGCTTAAAGGGATAGTGCGAGATTTTGTCAATTAAGCCATTTTCTACTTAGTCAGGTGAACTCATGGATACCATTTTTATGTCTGTGTGCAGTTTGAAGAAAGTTGCTAACTAGCGTTAGCGCAATTGCTAACCAACGTTAACGCAACGACCTGAAGAATGCTAGCTGTACCTGTAGATTTCCAGTCATTGCTCTCTAAAGCTAGTTAGCAATGGCTCACAAAACTACCTTCAACTTCCTTCAAACTGCATGCAGTGACATACAAATGGTATCCATGAGTAGAAAAAGGACTTAATAGCCAAACTCTAGCACTATCCCTTATCTCCTCGATAATGGTGTAGGGATGCCGAGATAATTATACCCTAACTCAGGGGTTTCCAAACCTTTTTAGCCCACGACCTCATTTTGATATGTGAAAAAAAAGTATGTAATTAACAGCCAATGTTTACTTTTTTATTTGGGCTATGGCAGTCAATTGAAAAACATTCTAACAGTATTTCTGCTTGTCTTCTCAACTTACCATCACAAACTTTTACTTGCTCTTGTGGCTTAATGGAAGCAAGTCCCCGAAGCAATATCCCAACATCTAGTGCAGGACTGCCCAACCCTGTTCCTGGAGAGCTACCGTCCTGTAGGTTTTTGCGCCAACCCTAATCTAGCACACCTGATTCTAATAATTAGCAGGTTGATAAGATGAATCAGGTAAGTAACACCTGGGGTTGGAGCAAAAAAACCTACAGGAGGGTAGCTCTCCAGGAACAGGGTTGGGCAACCCTGATCTAGTGGAAAGCCTTCCCAAAACAATATGTCCTCGTGAATAGCATCCCCCGACACGTATAGCGAACAAAAGTCAATGCATGGGCATCTCGACCCTCACAGCTAACATCCATTTGGAGAGCATAAGCTGGGGAGTTTCCTCTTGATTGCTAGCAATAGCACAAATTATTCGTTTAACAGTGTTATCTGACAAAGGTATTGATGTGAGTTTCTGTGCCTCTGCCTCCCCACATATTGTTTTCACTGTATCAATTGCGGCCGGTAATATTAAAGTCTCTGCAATAGTGTGTGGTTTCATAGCGTAGCGGGCCTAGCCATTCACCATCAGAATGATTCAAGTGAAACGGTCAAGTGCGGCCTCTGGTTGAATTTTTACTTTTAGATGTGAATCATTTTCATTCAGATTTTTAAGGTTAACCACATTACAATGATTTTGAGATACAAAGACGATATACATATTTTTTTTGTATATTTTCCCGCAACCCCATTTTCATATCAGGGAGTCGCGACCCCTAGTTTGGGAACCGCTTCCCTTACCCCTCTTGCCACAGTCTTACAGAGACAAAGCCTTTTGCTAAAGACGAATAACAATGATTGACACTTGTTAAAGAGAAGACTACAGACACAGCTTTGTGTGGAGGGATATCTGTCACTGGGAGAGATGTGGCAGGGCAGGACCAACACACTGGGATTAAATGCTTAGGGTTCTTTAGATAATCAATTTATCTGCCGGACGTAGTACAGTCTAACTCAATATGTTGAGGGCAACAAGTGTACCAGTAGTGGTTTTAGAAGGCCTACATGATGCCCAGTAATACGCTGAAAAGATTACGGAACGTTCAGTTTTATGCTTCTACTGGATCATATGTTTAGTCCTGCTTGATAAGGTTTTAATCAGGCTGGGTATAACCAGTCCTTTCCTCACCTTGGTTTGCGCTTCATGGTCATCATCATCTTGACCAGCTGCAGCAGTAGGAAGGAGAAACTGGGCTCAAAGACCCCAATCAACTTCATCACTTCGTGTTCAGCCCTGAGGTGGGGCCATCTGCACCTCTGTCAGGGGTCCTGTCAACTCTGGGCCATCCGTCAACAAAAAAATACATTTTTAAAAATACTTTCATCTGGAAATGTAACAGTGGGATGAGGCATGTGAGTAATTGGGGGTTAGATGTAACCGCAGATTCTCAAACAGAAGGTGCAAACTGAAGGGATTTGCTGCTATCCAAGTTCCAGTTCTATCTCTGTTTGTGTATACCTCTGTGTGCTCCTCTATCAGCTCTTTGTGGATGAGCAGGAAGGCATGGTGAGTCTCTGTCAGGATATCCAGAGCTCCTGTCAGGGTCTTCAGCTTGGCCCCACTGCTGCTCTGACCTGTGAGCACACATTGTTACTCAATGACACCACCTTTCAGAATACTATGACGGTTCTGACCTGGCTGGAGTGAGCATGGCCCTGGCCTGGGTGAGCCTCACTGACTAACCTGCCATGGTGAACTCAGTGAAGGCCACCCTCTCCAGCAGGGTGAGGAGCAGCTCGTAAGGCGTGTCCTTCAGGCTGAGGAACAGGCGGACAGCCTTGCTGTAGTGCAGCTCTGCCAGGCTCCTGTGCTGCTTCCTCAGGTGCTCATCCCCTACCTGGCACAGAGGAGGAAACATAGAAAAAACATACTGAACACCTTAATGCTCCTCTACAGATACAACACAACCTTTAAATGTTTTAAAATATTTGACTCTGGTTACAGTGTACATCCTAGGCCTAGTCCTTACCTGGTTGCAGAAGCAGCTGTGGTACATGGAGGCCAGGCGGTGGTGGATGGTAGCAGCTCTGTCCTGGTAGAGGGGCTGGCGGGCCGACTCGGTCTGCAGGTCACAGTACTTCAGAGACTTCAACCATTTCACCTAGGGCAGCATGTAGAGTTAAGGTTAGTTAATTTACTAGACATTTTCCATTCTGTTCATTCACCTACTATGAATCTATTAAAGTGTGGCCCATGGCCTCTTACCTGTTCCTGGGCCTTCCTGGACAGAGGGGCATAGTCTGCGGCAGAGTTGCCAGGGTGTGGTAGTGGTACCTTATTGTAATAGAGAGCCTCCTCTTGGGAGAACTCTCCTCTGCTCAGATCTGCAGACACAGCACAGTAGGCCTGGGCACAGATCCTCATCAGTCTGCCTGTGTTGCACAGCAGCAGGGAGGTGTTGTGCTGTCTTCAATGGCCTCAAAGGAGGTCAGCAGCTCGTAGGCTGCCTCGTAACACTTACTGCTCACAAACAGCTCGTACTCTGGGTCCGTGGCCAGGTCACTGGCCATGTTAAAGGCTGGGGGACAGTCACACAGGCCAGACTCTTCTAATTTGTAACAACAATAATGCACTGCATTTATATATAGGATTGGTAAAGTTTTTCCATAGTAAGTATTATAATGTTAGCGTTTGTTATGACAGGTTCTTGCTTTTGAAAAGCACTACATTAAATGGCAAGACCTTTCAATTCTAAAGTATATTTAAACATTTTGGGTCAATTGTAAATACATTAGGAGGGACGTATTATATGTTTATTGTTGAAAAGTGTGTGAGTGTCTCCTTACTCTGGCAGCTGCGCTCTCTGTGCAGGCTGTGCAGCAACTCCTGGTCCTCCTTAGTCTGGTAGCTGTACTCTTCCAGGTAGGCAGCACGGTTACTTGCAATCTGGGCCAGCATCAGCTGGATGTCCCCATAACAGAGACAGACACTGGCTGTGGAACAGTAGCACCCGCAGGTGCAGGATACTCCTCACCGAACAGCAGGCATCTGCAGAGGGAGAGAGAGAGAGGGGGATGAAGGAAGGGAGGTAGACAGAAACACTAATTTGAGGTAACAAAAGTTTAACCCTATTACAACATGTCACCTACATTATCCATCAGTCCGATCTCAGACAGCCACTCTGATCAAGGTTGACTACAGAATGCTTAGCTGAGCCGGAGAGGAGACACTGACCGTGGTACTGCAGGGCCAGTTTGATGTACCGCAGGGCCCGGCCGTACTTGAGCAGGTTAGTGGCAGTGTCTGAGCCTTGGACGCCTTGAAGAAGAGCTGCAGCTTCATACGGTGCTGCCAGGACCCTGGGATCATCTCTGACCGGGTCGGATGCTTCAGGTCTTCCTGGAAGGGACCAGCTGTACCCAAGAGAAATAGAGAGAGATTGAGGGGAACGGAGAGAGACGGAGGGGGAGGGCGGGAGAGAGCGAGATGGAGGGGGAGAGAAAGACGGAGCGAGAGAGAGAGAGGGGATAATAAAGATAGATAGGAAAATAGTATAAAGAGGAAGAGAAATTGAGGTATCTATTAGGGGCAAATTCACATATAACAAGGAACCTGCTCATTATGGTATAACAACATTCATAATCAATAATGTCATATATCTATGCTTCAGAATCTTGATGGGGTCCGTGATGGCCAACCAGGAGAAGTGCAATCCCTTTCTCCACGGCCTTACTGCCATCCTCGTACTTCAGGGGGATGGGGGTGTTGGGGTCAGCAGCTGGGATGTCATTCTCCTTCTTCATGCTGCAGTCCACTGCTTTCAGGACCTGCCAATCACATCCAACAATTAGAGCTCACGGAACACAGCATTTAGTGACAACCATTCCCATAGCTATCACTACACTACAGTAGAGACTCACCTTTAAGACGTAGCTGAGGACGTGCCGACATCTTTACTCCTTGTTTTGAGAGATGGGAAATGCATAGATTGGCTGCAATATGGGAAAAGAACAGGATGAATTCATTGTCAAGATAAAACATCTAAGACACCAGTACTCACTCCAGGTAGTGGCTAGTTTCTGGTTACTGTGGCTAGGTCAAGATACAGTATATCAACACGGTCACCCAAACAGAGTAGCTAGCGACAAATGTGTGACACTCACCCTGATCTGGTGAGTGGACTTGTACTTCTCTGGAACAGACAGCTCCCACACTGATTTGATAATAGCTACAGCTTTGCTATCATCCTGTGGGTCCGAGGTGGTACTGCAGGAGCCATTCTCATCACTGTCCTCTGGTAGATCTTCTTGATCCTCCTCATCACTGTAGCTGTCCTCTGAGCCCCCGGCCCGCAGCGACTCCCCTCCAGCTCCCTCCTCTGGAGACTCGTCCAACTGGAACAGCTCTGCCTGCATGTAGTGGGCTGACGCTATGATCTGAGCCAATCAGAGAGGGGAGAGGACGGTCAGAGAGGGAACAGCCGACCACAGAGAAGTAACAGGCTAGCCGGGTTTTTCAATTAATGTGTAAATAAACTTTTTTGCAAATGTCTCTTTGGATATCAATGAGAGGTCTGCACGGAACTTTGGTCTTGTGGAGTAAGTAAGAGTCCAGTCCATTACCTGTGGGTGCCTGTCCTGGTCCAGGAGCTTGACACAGTTGAGGAGCAATGTTCTGATTGTCACATAGTGCTTCCTGTTCTGGCTCTTCTTCAGCATCATGTTGCTAGCCACTCTGCAAGAACAACAATGCACATTCTACAAAACAGAATGTATAGTCTGGTGCCACCTGTTGGGACTAATTTGCCATTAATGCATTGACTGACAACACTATGTGTTGTGTACTAGTTTCAGGTATATTGTGTTGATACTGTACCAGGTTGCAGGTACCTACTTGTAAAGGAGCACAGCCACAGGCAGGGTGAAGGGGTTCTGGCATTTCTCCTCTGCTGCTTCCTCACAGAGAGTGGTGAGGTCATACAGCTTTACGATGTCACTTCCACTAGCTGAGGAAACACAGAAACAGGACAATTCGATTAAGTAGGCCTACTACCACATAGTAGTGCTTATTTACTAGGTTATTCTCACATGTATTTTGTAAGTCCTACTAGAGGTAAAGTTAGTGTGTTGTGTTATCTCCCACCTTTCAAGAGCCAGTAGTGGCCCTCTTTGGTGCAGTTAGACTTGAGAAAGGACAGAATGTTCTGAGCGATGTCTTTCACAACCCTGGTTGAGAAGGTGGAGTTCTCAAGATCAGGGATGTCCTCTGTTTTGATCATCTCATATTTCTGACCAAAGAACAATCAGCACTAACATTAGAACAGTGTTCAATTGTGAATAAAATGACTCATTTGGGCAGTAAAGACAAGGCTTATTTACCTGGACGATGCCATTGACATGAAAGCACATGACGAGCTCTGGAACATTGCACATCAGATTGCCCAGCCAGTAGTCAATACCTGTGAGAATGTTGATTGGCTTGTTGTTATCCCTAAAAAATAAAGAACCTTCTAGGTATTTTGCAGGGGAACATTGCTGTGGAACAGTAGTAAACCATCTGAAACTGTTTATACTGACTGCCATGAATAATGCTTCTGAGGCCATTGTTTCCCGTTTTTCGTGATTCTGACCGGAGCCGCAGGCTGACGGCTGGGTAGCATCCTCCTCCAAAGATAAGCATGTTGGACCCCACCAGCATGTGGATGTCCTCAAACGTCCACAAGATGTTCCTCACAAAGTCATTCCTCAAACCCTGTCAATCAAGTTGGAGGAAAAAAGTTGAAATGATACTTGAATTGAATAGATTTAACTAATTTACAATCAAAGAAACAAATGCCAACCAAACAAAAGAGAGAAAATACACAGTCTTCAATCATCCTGAGTTTGTTGATGAAGTTTCTTAGCACTAGCCTACCTGACTGTTCTCCCCTTTGTTGAACAGTGTGGTAAGGTTCTGCTCTTTGGAAGCCACTTGTCCCAATGCATACTTGCTGTCCATGGGAACACTTTCCTGTAAAGAATGGACATACAGTCACAAAGGAAGACACAAAGGAAGAAACTGTTAAACTTAACAAGAGCACAGCAACACACCAGGTACTGCACCAGGTACTGCACCAGGTACTGCACATTGCTTACCATTTCCATAAAGTGTGGCCTACCTCTGTGTGCTGCGGCCTCCTCTGAGTCTGAAGCAGTGCTGATGAAGGTAGTGGGCCAGGAGGGACCAAACTCCTCCGCCCCACACTCCTCATCTCCCTCATCAGGGTTGTCTGATTCAGGGACAGGCTCTATGGCTCCATCACAATTTATACTGGCGAAGACATTGAGCAGTACAACCATTAGGATTTACTTTGGCCCAAATAAGGTTCTTGTTTCTATTGCAAGTATTTCACATTGACAAGTAGGCTAGAAGTCCAACCTCAAATATCTCACCTGTAGTAGAGGAACTTGGATAGGATTGCTTTTTGGTACCAGTGTTCTTTACTCTTCTTTTTCCTCTGCCACTTCTGATCTATTACCCTCTGGTAAAACTCCTTTAGCCATGTCCAATCTCCTGTCTGTGACATAGTGTAAAAACAGAACATACCATACATACAGATCATACTACTATCCTGGCTACAATCAAAGAAAAACACAAGCAAATGTATTTCTACATGCATTGTCAATCATCCAGACATGAGGCTCTCTCACATCCTTCATTGACATCAAAACAGGCTTCTTCTCCAATGGCTGTCTAACTGTACCCGAGATGACCTCATGAAGAGCTCCTGAATGTCCAGTTCATCCAGGAGGAGAGTCCTTCCCACGCAGTGGACTGCCATACTGACATGGGACTTAGTGTAGGGGATCTTCAACAGCTTCTTGATGTTCTGAGTAGAAAAGAGAATGAGACCCTTAGGTTCACCAAACAGTTTTGATTACCAAACAAGTCAAATACATAATAGCAGTAGAAATAACACAACAATCTTAGCTGTTCAGTGGATAGACCTACCTCAGAGTCCGACACCACATCAACATCATCCCCAATGGAATCAATGAAGTCATAGGCCATCCCAAAACTGCAGCAAGGAGAAAGTACATGTACATGTGCACCTTGCAACAATTCAGTGATGATACATACCACCAGATACCACATCTCGTTTTGAGGGCTGAATAACCGGCACTTCACCTGGAGAAAGGCTTGCTCTTGCTGCTGGACCCTAGTACAGTGAAGCCTGCAGGCCCAATTTGGGGGCTCTCCCGTAGCCAGTTGGCAGGAGGCAGCTTCAGGTCCGTCTTCTCCTGTAGTAGTGCATAGGTGGTGGGTGGAGGGGTACTAAGCAGAGTACTTCCCCACCTCACAGCTCTTTATTTCGTTGTTGCCTTGGCTAATTTCCAAATCCTTTGACACATGTAAACAAAGCCAAAGGAGGCATTGATGGTAAGCTGAGCTCACTTGTCTGTTAAGTCACTGACAACTTGATTCAATATAACAAGCAACAAGTTAAATGAATCTGTAGTTATTGTGATGTTAGTTACAACTAACTAAATACATTTAAATATCCCATGTACAGTATGTACAGCTACCTGTCCTGTACAACGTCATAAAATAATGTGACCCTGCAATGCATGCGTAAACAGATAGCTAACTGCAGTTCAAAGCGAACTAGCTATTGCTTACCTGTCATACACGTCTTCACTTCCACAGTCTGGAGGGACGCCATCCTCTCGGTTCCCAGCTGTTGCTGAACTCATTCTCTATCTACAAGCTAGCTACTGGCCACAAAAACGAATGCTGTCCAAGAGGTACCCGTCCATAGCAAACTATCTGCCTTAAAATGTCAACAACAATTGCACAGTGACAAGATGACTGCTGGCTAGCTACTGTAGCTGCTAACTCACCACCTACTGGTTACAGTAGCTAGCTAACGTTTTAACGATACACACCAAGCAACATATTTGTTAATGATCTGAACGATATGAAAATTAGCTGACAAATTGAGTAACTGCTTTAACATTATCTATCACTGTTTTGCAGAACCTTCCAGCCTGTATCAACATCACTTGCTTTAGCCGTTCTGTCTGCTGCTGTTGACAGACCACACGTTTGTGTAAAGCAAGAGATCAGAGTAGCGAGAGAGCTCACAACTTCCGGGTAAAAAAATACTAAATAAAAGACCGCATTTGCAGGATTATGAATTGAGCCAAACTCCAAATGAAGCTATGAAGGGTAAATGGCTTTTAATCTAATACAACAGGATGTGGTAGCTAGCTGTTACTTAACGGATATAATTGGATTTGGACAAAGGCGACAAACACATATAAAAGAAGGGTGGTTACGGTTGGACTTTTAGTTTGATATAACCTGTCGGTTGTGATATACTGTGAGGCTTTTTAGTGGCTGCTAACTTCACATGTTCAATTATGATCCGGATATGACAATTCCTTCTGGAAGTTTACTTCCAGTGAATTTCCAGAAAAGGCCACAATAAATTGAATTTTCGGGATAATTTTTATTCATTCTCTTATGTTCTGATTCTTTTATTTTTCTATTCTTTACCCTGATTTCTTATCTTTAGCTAAATGTATTATTTCTTTATTTTCATATTCCTTTTCCCCCCAGTTCCCTTTCCCTCTGTTTTATTATTGGAAGGTTAAATAAAACTGCCTTCAAATGAATTGTAGTAAACTGGGATAATGTGCCTAGAAAGCAGGGAGTAAGGTGGGCTGAATTGTGATGTAACACGCAGAAATAAAGACACCATTTTTTTCAAATGGAATACAAATTATTTGTGATTAGTATGTTACTATAGTTACTGTTGTTTGCATTCTTTGTGAGAAGAATGTGAGAAGCAAAAGTATTATAAACCCTGTCCAGTTGCCCATGTTTTGTGCTGTCGTTACAAAGTTTCAACCTTGAGAAAATGACAAAAGGTGGTAAGAAATACTCATCAATGGAAAAGGATGGCAAATGGGTAAGATTCTGATTACTTTTAATTTCTCACTATTAGCTTATGATGAGCCCATTATAATTGTACTCAACTTTGCAGATATTGACATATAAAGTTATTATAAAGACACCCCTGTACCTTTCCTAACAACTACATGTCTTTCAAATTGTGCAGCTGGCTCATGTAGGTTTACCAGCAAATGACACCAGTAACCGGGAGACATGCACCAGCACAGGGTCTATGCTGTCTCAGAGTGAACCATTACCTCCAGCATCTAGCACAGAGAAGTATCCAAAGATCTTCATCAACACAGAACAGGTTGGCAGGGTGTAATACATTCATGCAGATAGTGAAACATCTTACTCAAAAGTGTCTATATGTTCTTGGGTTGTTGTTATGTGTGCAATGTCTTAGAAGAATGCATCACCTTAACTTCCATGAGGATGATTACATTTATCCTTTATACAATTTACTAATAATTGTTGGCATAATAATATCAACATCTGGGAGAAAGTGTGATATATCAATTAACTATTCTCTTTACAGAAAACCATGGGAAGAGTCTATCCATTCTCAGCCCATGATAACCAAGCTGCACTGCAACATACCATCAATGTATTTGATGATGTAAGCAATATGCCCACTACAAAGAAAACAAAGACATCATCTAGGATGTCGTCAAATGAACACTAAGGTTTTTTAAATAAGATAGTACAACTAAATAAAATTGGAAACACAAAGGAAACAATACCATTTTTCTTATGGCGTTTTTCATAGGGATTAGGCCGCAAGAAATGCCTGGACGAGCGTAGGCAACATAACTCCCACTTCTGCCTGTGCCACCATGGAAGTGTAAGTTGCGTGGGGGAGACAAGGGGAGACTTCTCAGCCTATCAGACAGACTACCAAGACTGCCAGGACACAGAGGGCTCCTCCACCAGCAGGCGTTTTCCCAGGAACCATCTTGAGAGGTCCACTGTGGCAGCTGCTGCCCAGGCAGGAGAGCACTTTATGTGGTTCGGGAGGCATGATGAGGACCGTCCTGTGCCCCTTGAAGTGCTGGCAGCTACAAACTGCTCCTCCTCATCCAAGCCTTCCAGACACTTCTACCATAGCAGGCATTAGATGAAATCACCAAATTATCCAAATACTCTTCTTTAGGAAATCTCAAAGCAACACATCTGGATTGTCTTACAAGTGCAAAAACAAAACAAAAAAAACGTTGAGATACGGAGATGTTGAATTGTATTATTTATACATTGCACCTTTTACAGTAAAACTGGGTTCTTAAGGAAAAACAGATCAAACTACCATCCCCTTTGTTCATCAGTAATTAATCAAATCCAGACTAATTACGTAATGAAGGGCCATCTATTTTCAAGTACACCATTCATCACAATATTTAATGAAGTAGATAGAAAAACCTTGTAAATCAATCACATCATAAATGAGAAAGATTATTGGATGTGATGTACAAAAGGCAAAAGAAGAAGAAACTGAGGAGACGTTGCAGCCTGGTCTTAAAGACGTAACATAGTACGTGTAAATCCGAGACACTGAAATTAGTATGATATGTTATGCTTGGTATAGTTACATAAGAGAGAACGGAAGTAGGGTATAACACAAACGTCTTTCAACCCAAAGGTTGAGAGTTTGAATCTGATCACGGACAACTATAGCATTTATCTAATTAGCAACTTTTCAACCACTTACTACTTTTTAGCAACTTTGCAACTACTTAGCATTTTAGCTAACCCTTCCCCTAACCTTAACCCTTTAACCTAACTCCTAAACTTAACCCTAACCCGTAGCCTAGCTAACGTTAGCAACCTAGCCACCTTGCTAGAATTCATAACATATCAAACGTTAAGCAAATTCATAACATATTATACGTTTTGCAAATTTGTAACATATAAGACGAATGGTAATTCGTAACATATCATAAGAAATGGGTGATGGACATCCACAATTAATGCATACCATACAAAACGTAACATACACCATATATACAAAAGCATGTGGACACCCCTTCAAATTAGTGGATTCAGCCACACCCGTTGCTGACAGGTGTATAAAATCGACCACACAGCCATGCAATCTCCATAGACAAACATTGGCAGTAGAATGGCCTTACTGAAGAGCTCAGTGACTTTCAACATGGCACCGTCATAGGATGCCACCTTTCCAACAAGTCAGTTTGTAAAATTTCTGCCCTGCTAGAGCTGCCCCGGTCAACTGTAAGTGCTGTTATTGTGAAGTGGAAACATTTAGGCGCAACAACGGCTCAGCCGCAAAGTGGTAGGCCACACAAGCTCACAGAACGGGAAAGCCGAGTGCTGAAGCACGTAGTGCGTAAAAATTGTCTGTCCTCGATTGCAACACTCACTACCAAATTCCAAACTGCATCTGGAAGCAACGTCAGCACAAAAACTGTTCGTCGGGAGCTTCATGAAATGGGTTTCCATGGCCGAGCAGCCTAAGATCACCATGCGCAATGCCTAGCGTTGGCTGGAGTGGTGTAAAGCTCGCCGATATTGGACTCTGGAGCAGTGGAAACGTGTTCTCTGGAGTGATGAATCACGCTTCACCATCTGGCAGTCCGACGGACTAATCTGGATTTGGCGGATGCCAGGAGAATGCTACCTGCCCGAATGCATATTGCCAACTGTAACGTTTGGTGGAGGAGGAATAATGTTCTGGGGCTGTTTTTCATGGTTCGGGCTAGGCCTCTTATTTCCAGTGAAGGGAAATCTTAATGCTACAGCATACAATTACATTCTAAACAATGATGTGCTTCCAACTATGTGGCAACAGTTTAGGAAAGCCTGTTTCCTGTTTCAACATGACAATGCCCCTGTGCACAAAGCGAGTTCTATACAGACATGGTTTGTCAAAAATCGGTGTGGAAGAACTTGACTGTCCTGCACAGAGCCCTGACCTCAACCCCATCAAACACCTTTGGGATGAATTGGAACGCCGACTGCGAGCCAGGCCTAATCGCTCAACATCAGTTCCCGACCTCACTAATGCTCTTGTGACTGAATGGAAGCAAGTCCCCGCAGCAATGTTCCAACATCTAGTGGAAAGCCTTCCCAGAAGAGTGGAGGCTGTTGTAGCAGCAAAGGGGGGACCAACTCCATATTAATGCCCATGATTTTGTAATGAGATGTTTGATGAGCAGGTGTCCACATACTTTTGGTCATGTAGTGTATCATACTAAATGGATGTCTCGGATTTACATACAGAATAATACGAAATGCTCTGAGACCAGGTTAGACATTATGGTATTATATTCCTCTACTGATTAAGATTCACCATGAAAATGCAAGCTTGTTACTTCGAACTTGGTTGAATTGATACTGCTACAATCCAGACCATCTCAGGCATTTACACCAGCTCAATGGCAAACATGATTGAGATGGAAAGTGTGCGTGTGTGCCTGCATGTGGTCTGCTCTGTTTTCAGTACTGCAGTGCACCTACAGAGGGTTTTAGGCTAAATGCACATATCTCTAGCAGATGGCAGCTATGTGAGTAATGGTTATTTTATGTAACATAACAGATAAGTACAGTACTTATCTGTTATGTTGTGCATGACCTCATCAAGAAAGACATCACTTATCGGGGGCCCAGGCTTGGAAAAGAAAAAAAGTAAGAAACCGGGTTTGAACCTCATGTCAGAGACAGGCAAATTAGAGCATCTGCATGGAAGGGAGCTTGATGGTGTCTATTAGACATGCTACAACATGTTCCAAAGTCTGACAGATACCCTTCAGAAACAATCTGTTTCACTGTAACCACTTAAAGAGGACATGGCCGACTGTACTGGAGCACTGAGAAGAGGAGGTAGGATTGGGTGTAAGGCAATGAGAACACCTGCTTGGGATGTCTGTATATTCTCTATGCGGGCAAAAGAGAGAGAGAGAGAGCGGGAGAGAGAGAGAAGTGGGCTGGGGAGCAGCTGCTCTCCTTCATTGAACACTCTCCAGGGAGATTGTTTTTCACTATTTATTTCTCTCCAGGGTCTTTCTATCTTGCCTGACCTTTACTTCACCGTTAGATCATACAGTATTAAGAAGAGATTAATTAGACAATGAACTGACCTTTTGAACCAGCCGTTCTCTCACAGTTAGTAGGTTTGCTGCTGGAGACAGTGGATTGACAGAACGTGTTCAGTAACCACAGGAATAGAGAAAGAGGAAGATAGTAATCTATCTTCTAAGATCGTCCTCTATTTTTTATCTTCCACCCTATGGAAGACTTGTTAAAAATAACCAGACTTTACATTACTGTAAAGAAAGGCAAAGATGGATCCACCTGGATCCGTAATTCATATGTCACCATCAAATCACCATCAAATATCTTATCTTCAGAGGCAGTTGCACATCAGGAATCAAATCAAATTTTATTTGTCACATGCTCCAAATACAACGGGTGTAGACTTTACAGTGAAATGCTTGCTTACAAGCCCCTCCCAACAATGCAGAGCAAAAAAATAATAATACAATGAAAAATAGTAACACAAGAGGAATAAAATACACAAGAAAGGAGCTATATACAGGGACTACCAGTACCAGAGCAATGTGTAGGGGTATGAGGTATATGAGATAGATATGTACATGAATGCAGGCTAAAGTGACTAGGCATCAGAATAGATAATAATAAGAGTAAAATAAAGAACAGAGTAGCAGCAGCATATGATGAGTATGTGTATTTGTGTTGTGTTGGTATGCATGTGTGTTATTTGTATGGGTTTTGTGTGAGAATGTCAGTGTAGTGTGTGTGATTTTGCATATATAGTGTGTATATGTAGTCTTGTGAGTATGCATAGAGTCAGTGCAGATAGTCCGGGTAACCAGTTAATTAACTATTTAGCAGTCTTATGGCTATTTAGCAGTCTAATGGCTTGGGGGTAGAAGCTGTCTCGGAGCCTGTTGGTCCGAGAGCTGATTCTTCGGTATCGTTTGCCGGACAGTAGCAGAGTGAACAGTCTATGGATAGGGTGACTGGAGTCTTTCGCAATTTTTGCTGGGCCTTCCTCCACTTTGACTTGAACTGAATGGATAAGGTAAGAAGAATGGAGGTGGTATCAGGGTTTCTGACGCCTTTGGATTGGAGGACGGCTCATAATAATGGCTGGAACAGAGCGAATGGAAGGCATCAAACACATGGAAACCAAGTGTTTGATGTATTGGATACCATTCCACTAATGGCGGTCCAGCCATTACCACGAGCCCGTCCTCTCCAATTAAGATGGCACCATCCTCCTGTGGTCTGTATTAATGCTTGGGGAGAGAATTGTCGATACAGTAGCCATGAAGAGGAGCCTCTACTGTACTGAGAAGCAGGTGCTACTTACAAAGTAACACCTGCGCCTCGCTGTCTGGCAGTCCGTCTGTCTGTGTGTTACTGTTTAGAATGTATTTTCTGTCTGTACCTGCTGGATAGTGAGACTGTAGTGCTCGTCTTGGACTTGCCACAACATGTCTGTTCGATGCATTGACTATACACCACACCCCAGCCTCAAGGAGCTCAGCATAAACACACACTCATACACAAAAGCACACACGCACACATACAGTTGAAGTCAGAAGTTTACATACACCTTAGCCAAATACATTTAAACTCAGTTTTTAACAATTCCTGACATTTAATCCTAGTAAAAATTCCCTGTCTTAGGTCTAGGATCACCATTTTATTTTAAGAATGTGAAAGGTCAGAATAATAGTAGAGATAATTATTTATTTCAGCTTTTATTTCTTTCATCACATTCCCAGTGGGTCAGAAGTTTACATGCATTCAATTAATAATTTGGTAGCATTGCCTTTAAATTGTTTAACTTGGGTCAAACGTGTCGGGTAGCCTTCCACAAGCTTCCCACAATAAGTTGGGTGAATTTTGGCCCATTCCTCCTGACAGAGCTGGTGTAACTGAGTCAGGTTTGTAGGCCTCCTTGCTCGCACACACTTTTTCAGTTCTGCACACACATTTTCTATAGGATGGAGGTCAGGGCTTTGTGATGGCCACGCCAATACCTTGACTTTGTTGTCCTTAAGCCATTTTGACACAACTATTGGAACTATGCTTGGGGATATTGTCCATTTGGAAGACCTATTTGCGACCAAGCTTTAACTTCCTGACTGATGTCTTGAGATGTTGCTTCAATATATCCACATCATTTTCCTTCCTCATGATGCCATCTATTTTGTGAAGTGCACCAGTCCCTCCTGCAGCAAAGCACCCCCGTGCTTCACGGTTGGGATGGTGTTCTTCGGCTTGCAAGCAACCCCCTTTTTCCTCCAAACATAATGATGGTCATTATGGCCAAACAGTTCTATTTTTGTTTCATCAGACCAGAGGATATTTCTCCAAAAAGTAAGATCTTTGTCCCCATGTGCAGTTGCAAACCATAGTCGGGCTTTTTTATGGCAGTTTTGGAGCAATGGCTTCTTCCTTGCTGAGTGGCCTTTCAGGTTATGTCGATATAGGACTCGTTTTACTGTGGATATACAGTGGGGAGAACAAGTATTTGATACACTGCCGATTTTTCAGGTTTTCCTACTTACAAAGCATGTAGAGGTCTGTAATTTTTATCATAGGTACACTTCAACTGTGAGAGACGGAATCTAAAACAAAAATCCAGAAAATCACATTGTATGATTTTTAAGTAATTAATTTGCATTTTATTGCATGACATAAGTATTTGATCACCTACCAACCAGTAAGAATTCCGGCTCTCACAGACCTGTTAGTTTTTCTTTAAGAAGCACTCCTGTTCTCCACTCATTACCTGTATTAACTGCACCTGTTTGAACTCATTACCTGTATAAAAGACACCTGTCCACACACTCAATCAAACAGACTCCAACCTCTCCACAATGGCCAAGACCAGAGAGCTGTGTAAGGACATCAGGGATAAAATTGTAGACCTGCACAAGGCTGGGATGGGCTACAGGACAATAGGCAAGCAGCTTGGTGAGAAGGCAACAACTGTTGGCGCAATTATTAGAAAATGGAAGAAGTTCAAGATGACGGTCAATCACCCTCGGTCTGGGGCTCCATGCAAGATCTCACCTCGTGGGGCATCAATGATCATGAGGAAGGTGAGGGATCAGCCCAGAACTACATGGCAGGACCTGGTCAATTACCTGAAGAGAGCTGGGACCACAGTCTCAAAGAAAACCATTAGTAACACACTACGCCGTCATGGATTAAAATCCTGCAGCGCACGCAAGGTCCCCCTGCTCAAGCCAGCGCATGTCCAGGCCCGTCTGAAGTTTGCCAATGACCATCTGGATGATCCAGAGAAGGAATGGGAGAAGGTCATGTGGTCTGATGAGACAAAAATAGAGTTTTTTGGTCTAAACTCCACTCGCCGTGTTTGGAGGAAGAAGAAGAATGAGTACAACCCCAAGAACACCATCCCAACCGTGAAGCATGGAGGTGAAAATCTCCCTCGATCTGGGGCTCCACGCAAGATCTCACCCCGTGGGGTCAAAATGATCACAAGAACGGTGAGCAAAAATCCCAGAACCACACGCGGGGACCTAGTGAATGACCTGCAGAGAGCTGGGACCAAAGTAACAAAGCCTACCATCAGTAACACACTACGCCGCCAGGGACTCAAATCCTGCAGTGGCAGACGTGTCCCCCTGCTTAAGCCAGTACATGTCCAGGCCCATCTGAAGTTTGCTAGAGTGCATTTGGATGATCCAGAAGAGGATTGGGAGAATGTCATATGGTCAGATAAAACCAAAATATAACTTTTTGGTAAAAACTCAACTCGTCGTGTTTGGAGGACAAAGAATGCTGAGTTGCATCCAAAGAACACCATACCTACTGTGAAGCATGGGGGTGGAAACATCATGCTTTGGGGCTGTTTTTCTGCAAAGGGACCAGGACGACTGATCCGTGTAAAGGAAAGAATGAATGGGGCCATGTATCGTGAGATTTTGAGTGAAAACCTCCTTCCATCAGCAAGGGCATTGAAGATGAAACGTGGCTGGGTCTTTCAGCATGACAATGATCCCAAACACACCGCCCGGGCAACGAAGGAGTGGCTTCGTAAGAAGCATTTCAAGGTCCTGGAGTGGCCTAGCCAGTCTACAGATCTCAACCCCATAGAAAATATTTGGAAGGAGTTGAAAGTCTGTGTTGCCCAGCGACAGCCCCAAAACATCACTGCTCTAGAGGAGATCTGCATGGAGGAATGGGCCAAAATACCAGCAACAGTGTGTGAAAACCTTGTGAAGACTTACAGAAAACGTTTCACCTGTGTCATTGCCAACAGAGGGTATATAACAAAGTATTGAGAAACTTTTGTTATTGACCAAATACTTATTTTCCAACATAATTTGCAAATAAATTCATTAAAAATCCTACAATGTGATTCTCTGGATTTTTTTCCCTCATTTTGTCTGTCATAGTTGACGTGTACCTATGATAAAGTACAGGCCTCTCTCATCTTTTTAAGTGGGAGAACATGCACAATTGGTGGCTGACTAAATACTTTTTTTCCCCCACTGTATATACTCCCCTTTATTACTTTTCAACCCCGCCATCCTTTCCCTACTTGGGGTAAATTAGTGAACAACAATGCCCAGGCCTCTACTTCCAGCCTATACTTATTATCTACATCTTATGGACACAGTCAATTTTACAATCATTCTATTATTTTATTTTTTTGTTTTTGCTCCTGAACTACTTCTACTCTCAACCTCTCCGACCATTTTCATGATGTCCATCCGGTTTGCTTCTATATGCCACAGTCAACTTAGTGTATGTAACCTTCTGACCCACTGGAATTGTGATAGAATGAATTATAAGTGAAATTATCCATCTGTAAACAATTGTTGGAAAAATTACTTGTGTCATGCACAAAGTAGATGTCCTAACCGACTTGCCAAAACTATAGTTTGTTAACAAGAAATTTGTGGAGTGGTTGAAAAACTAGTTTTAATGACTCCAACCTAAGTGTATGTAAACTTCAACTGTACATACATACACACTCTTCATAGAGGAGGAAGAACACTGAGCTACCTGGTGGCAGGTAGCTCAGTGGTTAAGAGCGTTGTGCCAGTAACCGAAAGGTCGCTGGTTCTAATCCCCGAGCCGATTAGGTGAAATTCTGTCCATGTGCCCTTGAGCAAGGCACTTAACCCTAATTGCTCTGGATAAGAGCGTCTGCTAAATGACTAATTTATTTATTTTATTTAACTCACAGGGGAACTACTGTATGAACTCAATTACAGATGACTCGACCCCTCTCTCCTTCCTTTTCTCTCCCTGTATATTTGTAGGTAGCTTTGTTTTTTTTTTGCTCTGCCCACTCCACCCACCCTATGTTCTGACGTAGTGACATATTTTAAATCTCTGTGGCAACAGCTTCCTAATTTATTCAGTTCACTGAGAGGTCAACAACAACCCCACACCCCACCCTAACTCTACAAACACTCAGCAAAACCCATTCCCTCCGTCGTAACGATGATAAGTGAAAGAACCCATACTATGTTTCCATCCACACCATGTTTGTAAGTGTATATGTGTATTTGCACACGTGTGTATGCGCTTGTGTTTGTGTGTGTGTGTGTGTTTGCGCATGTTTGTGTGCACACTGTGATGTGTAGATATGGACCAACAAGTGCAAACATAGATGCCAGCTGGCGTATCACACTTCCTGTCTCTTACAGACAAAAGACAGATTTCAGTAAACAAGCTTTTAACCAAAGCTTACCTTCATGAATATAAATGAGACTCTTTGAAATGAATCGTACCTCTTTGGTAGTGGCGGCACTAGTCTGGATCCACTGTGTCTGTTTGCTGTGATTTATTCGCAGGTGTGTCTCTTTGATGTGACGAGTTGAGAGGTTCTGCACCTGCTAGAGAGGCTTTGATAAGGTGATGAAGATTGCCAGACAGTTATTTGTGAGTCATTCCACCTCAAAAAGCACAAGAAAGAGGGTTTCAACACCCACCATCTCAGATTGTTCTGAAATCGTTTCTGTAGTTAGAAACGGGTAAGATTAGCATAGCATAGCATTCCTGAAACATTATTTTGTTGAAATCAAGTTTGATCTCTGAGAAATTAAGCTAATTGATTGCACCCAAATTGGACATTTTAATTTATAGGATTCATATAATCTTTAATAAATATAGTACCTAACATCAGATTTGGACCATAATTCTTCCTAACAATGAGTAAGACAATAAAATGATCAAAAGCCACCCACAGACCCCCCCCCCCCCCCCCCCCCCCACCCCAATCCCAATCCAACAACCAGTATACAGTATCAGTTCTCTATGTCTAACAAGTAGTATGGACCTGCTGTTTGGAGTATTGCTTCTTCAACCTTTGTAATGTATTCCCTGTGAATCTGGTGATGTTTTTTTTCGCCCTGTTCAGAGAAATTAGCCATTGAAGTTTCTTGCATTCTTTACCATAAATTAGTGTGAAAGTACCTCGTTTTGCCCACTAGATGCTGCTGTCCTTGCTACTGCAACCACAATATTTGATCTATTTTGCTGGTCTCTTGTGTTTATTAAATGGATCACAACATTTCCTTTGCAACTTCGGGTAGAAAGCCAATAGCTTTTGCTCATGATGAAAATAAATTGTGTGGTCAATTGTGTGGTCAAGCCAGTCCTCAATGAAATGTTTGTCCTCCTCTTAGCAACCTAATGATTCAAACCAACTCTCCTTGAATATCCCAAAGAAATGGCAGCTCTCTGAGAGGGCTATCCGTGTGGTGACTTTTCCTACAAGCCCAAAACGTTGATGGAGAAATGGGCTAGTGACTAAAATGTGATAACCCTAATAAAATAATACAATTATAAACCGTTGCACGGCAGTCGTATGTTTTTCAATAAAGTTCTTAGAAAACATCTCTATATGTAGTGTGATTAGTGACATTTACCATTAAATCCAACCCAATAACATTACCATTGCAATACAACATTTCAGTGTGTGTTTGGGCATTTTACCATTGAAACCATTAGGACTGCTGTAGCCTAATGGTTTGCTTGTTCGCCAATTGCCAGGAATGGTCTAACTAATCCAGACCCGTGTCGTGGACGTAGGTCGGGGTGCCTTGTTAGGATCCGACAGCGAGCGAGTAAACTGCCGCTCCCATCAATCCTATTAGCCAATCTTCAATCATTGGAAAATAAATTGGATGACCTAAGATTACAGTTATCCTACCAACGGGACATTAAAAACTGTAATATCTTATGTTTCACCGAGTCGTGGCTGAACGACGACATGGATAACATACAGCTAACGGGCTATACGCTACATCAGCAGGATAGAACGGCTGACTCCGGTAAGACAAGGGGTGGCGGTCTGTGTATATTTGTAAACAACAGCTGGTGCACAAAATCAAATACTAAGGAAGTCTCAAGGTTTTGCTCGCCTGAGGTAGAGTATCTTATGTTAAGCTGTAGACCACACTATTTACCAAGAGAGTTTTCATCTATATTTTTCATAGCTGTCTATTTACCACCACAAACCAATGCTGGCATTAAGATTGCACTGACTGAGCTGTATCAGGCCATAAGTCAACAGGAAAACGCTCATCCAGAGGCAGCGCTCCTAGTGGCCGGGGACTTTAATGCAGGGAAACTTAAATCCGTTCTACCTAATTTCTACCAGCATGTTAAATGTGCAACCAGAGGAAACAAAACTCTAGACCACCTTTACTCCACACACAGAGACGCATACAAAGCTCTCCCTCGCCCTCCATTTGGCAAATCTGACCATAACTCTATCCTCCTGATTCCTGCTTATAAGCAAAAACTAAAGCAGGAAGCACCAGTGACTCGGTTAATAAAAAAGTGGTCAGATGACGCAGATGCTAAGCTATCTCTATTGCACTCCACACTGCCCTTTCCCACCTGGACAAGAGGAACACCTACGTGAGAATGCTATTCATTGACTACAGCTCAGAATTCAACACCATAGTGCCCTCAAAGCTCATCACTAAGCTAAGGATCCTGGGACTAACTGACGGGCCGCCCCCAGGTGGTAAGGGTAGGTAACAACACATCTGCCACACTGATCCTCAACACGGGGGCCCCTCAGGGGTGCGTGCTCAGTCCCCTCCTCATTTTAGTGTAAGTGTAAGATGATGGGATGATATCCTTGGGACACAAAGCATGACATTGTCAAGTCTTTCCTATAAAAACAAATAGGTCTACTGTATATGGATAGAGAAAAGAGAGACATGTTGCATGAAATACGTATTCTTGGTCAAACATTTCAATAACAGCTGTTGTCATCTGGAGTCTGTTTCGTCAAGGATTCAATTGGCGTAGTCTTAGTGAATGGCTGTTGTCTGGAAAAAGCTATATTGTTTCCTCATACCGCTATCTCCACCACCACCTTGACCTGCTACCTTGAAGGTACGTACCCTCTAACATTATTAACAAAGAGCTCCAATACTGCCCCTCTCCCAGCCCCCCTAGACACAAGTTTACCCTGATGTTGTGCCGGATAAAAACAGCAAGCCAGTTTCGGCAAACGACAGCCTCTGTAATTCCCTTTCATTGCAGATGTTCGTAGCAGTAATGAAGTTTTGCACTTTGCATTTCTTTCATTACCTATTCATTAAAGCTGCGACCAGAAAATAGAGTTGCCATGGAGATGGCTTGGCAAATTCACATAACATCCTATATGAATGTTTTCTGTTTACTCTGGTGCCAAGACTACACCCTCCTCCTCTCTCCCGCGCGGCTCTTTCGCACCCTCACCCTCTTTTTGTGTTCTTCCTTACCCTTCTTATAAATTCTCTATCTCACTCTCTCTCTCGCTCCCACCCTCACCCTCTCTCATGAAACAAATTTGAACTGATGCAATGAGCTCACATTAGGACGTGTGTTTATTTCTGCTCAGACTGGTTCATTACAGTATCATCCTCCAGACAAAAACAGTGCTCATTTTAGGCTGAAAAGAGAAAGAGCCCACTCCACTCAGAGGCAGAGAGAGAGCTGTAATTTAACAGCAGTGCTACGTGGTCCCACTACTATGTCTATCCCTGTGCTCTCTGTAGGACATGGCAGTCAGTCTGCGTCCCATCCCAACCCAAAGGTCCTTGTTACCATGTGCCTAAGCTCTCCAGAGGCTGTGGGGATAAAAGCACCAGCTATCTCATTCCTACAGAGAACCAGAGGACAAGATAAATCATGCAAATGTTCCCATCATGGAGGAAGTTTTCCCAGCCGAGATAAGAACTCCCTAGCTAGCCTCTATCTGGAAGTAACATTGCTAGCCTCTCACGGAAGGTGTGTGTGTGTGTGTCTGTGCGCGTATGCAAGTTTATGTGTGCGTGCACACGTGAGTGCGTGTAACCATCGGTGTGTGCATGTGTGTTGTTTGTTAGCTGTGGTCTTGTCCGAGCTGGTGGCTCATGTCCCAGTTGGAGGGTCGATTGGTCTGGCGTGTTTGCTCCAGGCAGGATAAAACACTGGCTCCTACTGCACATCCCACACACACTTGTTTTTCGCAACTCCTCTCCATTTTCTTCTTACTAAGGTAATTAATAAGCAGTTGTGTATGCAAAATCACTTGTGGGTGGTGTGTAGGCTAATATGACCTTATGTTTACTGTAATAACTAGATACATATACAGTGGATAATTCAACCTGAGGGGGAAAATATAAAGAAAAACATTACCTACCTATTTCAAGGATGGATTAATCCATTACAAACACACAGCATATGGAAAAACATGTCAAAAGGTGTGCAGACTGTCAGTTAACAGAGAATGCAATGCTCTGTAATCAAGTAACAGGATCCCTTTTATTCGGGTGAATGGAGATGGTTCATTTGAGTGTGTACATCATGTTGAGTGCTCGGCATATGCCTTTAATCAGCCTGTAATTAGGCAGATTCTCAATGCCACTATAATTAAGATATTCAAATGCACTAATATGGAGATTTCATACACAACATCAGGGAAATGTCTCTAATTCTCATACCATTCTCAGTCCAGCTAGACAAAGAGTGAGCGGCTTTGTTATAGAGAATGTCTCAATTACATTGCAAGTAATTAGTATTAACTATGCATTAGTTGTCACTCCTGTATATTATCAATTGCTAAATATTGAAATAATCATTTTTCTAAATCCCTTTTTTTTTTATATATAAAAATTGATCAAGATGTTCATCCAAAAACATATTTCCAAAACAATTCATGACAAGACAAACTATCCCCACACACACTGTAAAACAAAGCCAATAGTCTCCCCACATATAGACCTGACAGCATTGTAGAAATACCTGCTCCCTCTGCTTTTCTTTTCTTATTTCAGCCAATGGCTTCCTGCCATTTCCGTGTGTTCATTCTATGGAGCACCTCTCAAGACTTCCACATTTCTACTTCCCTCTAACCTCTCTCCCTCCTCAGTAAACCGCTGCCTCACAACAATTTAATCCCATTACCCAAGACTGTTAAACCGATCCAATTTCACAGATTAGGAATGCAACACAACTCTGCTCCCTATTCTGATGTCTGCTGCATGTATACTCAGAGTCGTCAAAGCAGAGGTTTTTCTGGTTCAATGAAAGTCAATGAACTAAGCAGACCAGACCCAGCTGCTATTGCATGGGTGTCTATGGGAGACACACCCAGTTAAGTAGACTGGAACTGACAGTTTTATTTCAACTCTAAAAGAGCTGAGTGAACTATCTTAATTTATCCACCATCGTTGGAAGTGTCTCAAACAGTCAGATCAAAATGTCCAACAAGCTCAGATGTAGGCAGTCGCGTTCCCCTGCTCAGACGTTGCATGCATCAATCAATGGTTCCGTGGCACGTCATTGACTGTGTCATCGACTGACAGATTGCTATAACATATGATGTGGTTAGCTGATACTTAAAATTCCCCAGGCGTTGTAAGATCTGGCATGAGTCAGTAACGACTGGGCAGATGAACAAAGCTTTATTTAGCCTTTTCAAATGTTGTTGTGGCCTACTAGATATTGCCTGTGATGTATGTGACAAATGGAGGTTGTCTTTGTCCTTTGACTCAGAAATGATTTTAGACTCATTTTGAGTTGTTTACCTTATTTGAGCAGCACCCCTGATAGTTCAATTAACCTGAACAAATACGTTATTTGTTTAATCAAACTTTAAAGCTGGTTGGTTTCCTTTGAAATAACACTCACGGAGAACATATCAATTATCTTTCTCAAAATGGAAACAAACAAAATGTAACTTTCCTTTCAAAACAATTTAATTGCAATTTTCTCGGGGTAAGAAAGGATATATTCCACATCTTTATTGTATCCTCTCTCATCGGGTTCTCCATTCCTACAGAACCTCTGTTCTTTAAAAGTCAGGATTGTGGAAATCATAGCTAAATGACTAAAAATGTAAATGTAAATGTAAAGGAACAGGATACCCTCACTCTAAACAGCACTTGTCCTGTTTCCAAAACATGTTGATCCAATACAGTCGTAAAGAGACTGGATTTAGAACGTATCTACACTAACGTTCAAAAGTTTGGGGTCACTTAGAAATGTCCTTGTTTTCGAAAGAAAAGCAAATTTTTTGTCCATTAAAATAACATCAAATTGATCAGAAACACAGTGTAGACATTGTTATTGTTGTAAATGGCTATTGTAGCTGGAAACGGCAGATTTTTAATGGAATATCTACATAGGCGTACAGAGGCCCATTATCATCAACCATCAGTGTTCCAATGGCACGTTGTGTTTGCTAATCCAAGTTTATCATTTTAAAAGGCTAATTGATCATTAGAAAACCCTTTTGCAATTATGTTAGCACAGCTGAAAACTGTTGTGCTGATTAAAGAAGCAATAAAACTGGCCTTCTTGAGACTAGTTAAGTATCTGGAGCATCAGCAATTGTGGGTTCGATTACAGGCTCAAAATGGCCAGAAACAAAGAACTTTCTTCTGAAACTCGTCTGTCTATTCTTGTTCTGAGAAATGAAGGATATTCCATGTGAGAAATTGCCAAGAAACTGAAGATCTCGTACAACGCTGTGTACTACTCCCTTCACAGAACAGCACAAACTGGCTCTAACCAGAATAGAAAGAGGAGTGGGAGGCCCCAGTTCACAACTGAACAAGAGGACAAATACATTAGAGTGTCTAATTTGAGAAACAGACGCCTCACAGGTTCTCAACTGACAGCTTCATTAAATGGTACCCGCAAAACACCAGTCTCAACATCAACAGTGAAGAGGCGACTCCGGGATGCTGACCTTCTAAGCAGAGTTGCAAAGAAAAAGCCATATCTCAGACTGGCCAATAAAAAAAAAGATTAAGATGGGCAAAAGAACACAGACACTGGACAGAGGAAGATTGGAAAAAAGTTTTATGGACAGACAAATCGAAGTTTGAGGTGTTCGGATCACAAAGAAGAACATTTGTGAGACGCAGACCAAATTAAAAGATGCTGGAGGAGTGCCTGATGCCATCTGTCAAGCATGATGGAGGCAATGTGATGGTCTGGGGGTGCTTTGGTGGTGAAGTGGGAGATTTGTACAGGGTAAAAGGGATCTTGAAGAAGGAAGGCTATCACTCCATTTTGCAACGCCATGCCATACCCTGTGGACGGCGCTTGATTGGAGCCAATTTCCTCCTACAACAGGACAATGACCCAAAGCACAGCTCCAAACTATGCAATAACTATTTAGGGAAGAAGCAGTCAGCTGGCATTCTGTCTATAATGGAGTGGCCAGTACAGTCACCGGATCTCAACCCAATTGAGCTGTTGTGGGAGCAGCTTGACCGTATGGTATGTAAGAAGTGCCCATCAAGCCAATCCAACTTGTGGGAGGTGCTTCAGGAAGCATGGGGTGAAATCTCTTCAGATTACCTCAACAAATTGACAACTAGAATGCTAAAGGTCTGCAAGGTTGTAATTGCTGCAAATGGAGGATTCTTTGACGAAAGCAAAGTTTGAAGGACACAATTATTATTTCAATTAAAAATCATTATTTCTAACCTTGTCAATGACTACATTTCCTATTCATTTTGCTATATTTCCTATTCAAACTCATTTCATGTATGTTTTCATGGAAAACAAGGACATTTCTAAGTGACCCCAAACTTTTGAACGGTAGTGTATCTCTCATTAACGTGTAGACTGAACTCTCTCTCACACCTGCCAAAAGCTTAAATATTGAAACCCAGTCAGTGTTTTATCTTAAGGAGGAGCATGATCATGTTGCTGTTTTGAGAGAGGGGCTGTAGAGCACAGCACATTTGGCAAGAAAACAAAAGAGAGACACATGGGGGGAGGAGGATGTGTCTGTATTCTCTTCGAAGGCTCTTTGAAAGTGTTAGAGTTCAGATGTAGGATCTTAATTTGAGCCAGTTTGCCACAGCAGGAAAATAATCCTGCAGCAACAGTAAATGTGAATTATTATGTTGATTTCAATTAATATACATTTTTGTAGGGGTTAATCAATTTTTCATTCAAAGTGGAACTTACAAACTTTAGAAGCCTTTTTAAAACTCAAATACACTACAAGTTTGCTTTCTCATCAGCAAAATAGTTGCCAAATTAAGATCCTACATCTGTAGTTATCATGCAGTGGACTCCATGACATGAAACCAATCATGAAAACAAGGAGTGTGGTAAGCCTGCATTTCTCACCAGATAGTGCAGTCTAAATGGGAATGTTGAGAGATGTGGACCGAGTAATAATGTTGTAGGATTCAGACTCTAATGAGCACCTGCAAAGCAAAAGATAAATAAGGTACACACACACACACATACATGCACACGCACGCACACACATTCACATGCATTTGTGTTGGTAGCACTTTTATAGTTTATATTCTGTTAAACTACTGTTAAACTATAGAATCTAAATTATTCTCCCATTAGTTAATCCTTGTTATATTGTATACGTGTGTGAGTGTTTGTGTGTGGGGGCTTTAATATGCTGCTGAAGTGCAGTTGGGTTAAGGCAGAGTTTTACCCAATCTCATAATGAGGGATTTCAAAGTAAAACTTCAAGATAACTCTCTAATCATTCTCATAAAGAGACGTGGGGAGAGATACAAGCCAACATGGGAAAATGGGTACCAGCCAGCTCATGTTCGGTGTTTTACTGCCCTCAGAAATGATTGATGTTGATGTAGCTACAATACTTATTAAAATCAGAGACTGGGAATGAGATTGAGAAAGAGGTTGTTTTATGGACTTTAATGTTCTTCTGAAATGAGTACTCTATATAGGAGAGTGAATAGACTGCAGGCTTCCCTTTCTGTGTGTAAAGAAAAGGAAAAGGGGGGTGACACAATAGAAGCTGCAGAGGGAGCCTTAGATTGAGTTCAAATATTCATTCAAATGAGGTAAAGTGTGGAGCAGCATAAGAATAGCCTGTTTTTAAAGATTAACATAACCCTTGAAAGTGTTATTGTATCCCCATAACCAAGTCAGACATAAAACCATTCTCCCTCTCTGTGAGTTATTGCATAAGTCCCTCAAATTTACTACCACAATCATGAGCCACCCATTCGCTCTCCCAGTTAGAGAATTCTTTGCATTTTGAAAAGGTAAAACACTCAGATCTCTGCCAGAAGGAAAGAAAAAGGGAGAACATTTTGTCATCCATAGAAATGTTGAGTTGCATACTACAGATCCTAAGGGTAGGGTTTAGTGTTGTGTTGAATGGCGTTTACCTTGCTCTGTCAAATGAAGACAAGACGACAGATGCAGTACGTTGGTGTAAATCCTTGTCAACAATCATTCATAATAACTTTTTTTCTATCTGATATATAGGTGATCCATTGACCTGTGTGTGTGTGTGTGTTAAGGGAGGCGAGGCGCGTGCGATGGGTGCAATTGGTTTGTATGGGCCAAAGCCCCGCCTCATTAAAAAACGAGAGAAAAAAAGAAAAGGAAACGCAACTCAGGGCTTTTACTGGGGGCAACACCTGTTTCCCAAAGCAACACTAACTGATAGAGATCTGAAGAGATACAAAGACATATTCTAACATATCAGCTATTGGAGAATTAGCTTTTGACCACTGAATTTTGTGTGTGTGTTTGTGCGTGCATGCGTGCGTGTGTGTGCATTGTAGGTAATCTATACATCCCTGCGGTGTTTCTCAGTGAGTGTATCAGTACAACGATCATGACTGGTTAATTGATTTCACAACATCATCTCTGCATTGATCTTGGCCTCCTAGAGTTATAGGAGTTCTGTGTAAAAGAGAGCGAGAGAGAGAAACAGCACTTATTCTATTATTCTACTCACATCACCAGCAAAATACTATATTACCTAGGCCCTAGATTAAATATCACAGCACACACTGGTTATGAGACATGATAACCAGCCTCATATTCCACATATAATGCTGTTTATGGTGTGTGAAACAATATGTACTTGATCTGATCTTGAATATTTATCCTAGTTTTCGTTTTAGTTCAAGGAATTTAAAAGTCAAATGCTGGTGTTTTTTCTCATCATGCATTATTGTTGTAACGTCAACCCAGGGAGTCAGGAAGCAGGTGCAGTTAGTGAGTTTAATATGAACGCACATAGAACGATACAAAACAAGAGCAACATCTGACAAGGAAACATAACCAATACTGCCTGATAACTGATAACAAAAGAGTGCTATATAAAGGGTAAGTAATCAGGGAGTAAGTCCAGGTGTGACTGATGATGAGACGCAGGTGTGCGTGGTTAGTACACCGGCGACGTCAAGCGCCGGTGAGGGGGAGCGGGAGTAGATGTGACGATTGTGCAAAATCATGGTACAGTCTATGGACTGCTAGCATATTCCAACCACACCAAATGTAAATAATTTAACTGCTAAAATGCTTATATTCCTCCTTAAATTGAAATGAAAAGCTCCTATTTAACAACTCCTTTCATTAAAAGTAGATGGTCATGATGAATCATTGTGACATGCATTGCAAATGAACTTATTGCACATTCATCATCAGTTTTTGGCATATAGGTGTGGCATTGGAACAGTGACATAACCTATAGACTTCTGCTCAATTCTCGACCTAACGGTCTATATACCTCAGCTTGCTTTTGGCTAAAGCGCCAAACATCTCCCCTCACCTCTTTGTCATACCTATGCCTCCTTCCCTCTTCTACTCCATCTCCCCCTCTCTCCTTTTAGTACAAACATATGCTCAGTCTCCCCTTGAGACTGATCTGCTGTTGGTTTTGTCAGCCTAAATGTTTGGGCTGGTTCCCAGAGCAGACAGTCAGCCAGACAGACAGACAGCGGTGCACAGCAGTAGGGTGAAGTGCAGAGTTATAGACAGACAGACTCAGGGGCAGGGCCTACACACCTAAAGGGTAAATACACAATTAGCTGCATCACCACACTCCACGACTAATTAGACAGGACAGGCAGCAGCTGTTAAGGCAGACAGGAGGGTAAGGGGGTGGTGGGGGGGGGGGGGGGGGGTTGTTCCCGTTTTCAAAATGTGTTTTTCACTGAATATTTATTGTTGTTATTTCTCTCTGTGACTCGCTCTCTCCTCTCTCTCTCTCTCTCAGTATTTTTCTTTATCCTCTGAAACATTTTAGCTGAGCCATGTGTCAAGTATTTTATGATGTCTGGGACAAATATGGTTCAAGGATAGATTGTATTCATTTGTATCCGTTTTACTTTTCCTTTTTACATTTCTTAAATGTTAAAGGGAAATGTTATGCTAATATAGTATTAGAACACTATAATGTGTATTAACCAATGGGCCTACACCAGCTCTATGTCATGAAATTATGACATTAATGAAATTCCCAGTTGTTAAAAGGTTCACAGGCCTTTATCTGCTCTTATTCCCCTTTTGACTATAAAAACATATTTCTGAACGTAATATTCCAGCTCAGAGAGCATATCATTAGACCCTTAAATAACCACCATTATTAGTAGGGCTGATTCCTCGCTGCCTCTGGGGTGGGTTGGGTATGTCTTGGTGCTGCTGTGAAAGAGGGAAACTAATTTGAGCTCACTGTATTTCACAAGGGGACCAATTGCCCTCACTGTTCATGCCCTCTACCATCTATCCGTACCATGTAACATTGTTTTCAATGCAAATGTTCTAGAATTCTATTTCAATGCAGAAAGTGTCTGCCTACAGGAAATGGACAGGAAACTGTACAGATTGCATGTTTAAAACATGACATAGACATGACTGCAGCTGCAGTGGATGCCCTACAAGTTGCAGGCAATGAGTGGAGCAGAGAGATGCTGAGCTTACACTTGCTCGCTCGCTCGCACTCTCGCTCGCACTCTCTCTCTCTCTCTCTCTCTCTCTCTCTCTCTCTCTCTCTCTCTCTCTCACACTCACACACACACACACACACACACACACACACACACACACACCACAGTAGAGAGACGGTGCAGATGAAGAAAACACACCATTGCTGTGTCAGCTGGGTGAGTATTGGGGTGGGGTAAGGTTAGACTCAGAGAAGAGAGAGAAAGGAGAGAGCAGTCTGCTAACCTAATTCATTCATACTAACACTGATTCATCTGCTTGGATGCAGACATGTCCATCCTAGCCCCTCACATAACACTGAGATTGAGGGCCAATAAGGATGATGTCATCAAACAGATTTGGAGCATTGTCTTTATGGCTATTTGTTCACATTTGTTGGAAATGTATCTGTCCTTATCTGATATATAGGTGATCCATTGACCTGTGTGTGTGTGTTAAGGGAGGCGAGGTGCAGGCATGAGCGCCATTGGTTTGTATGGGCCAAAGCCCCGCCTCATTAAAAAACGAGAGAAAAAAGGAAAAGAAAACTGATACACACCCCTCTCTCAATTCTTGCAGGAGGGCAATAATAGGAAGGAGTGTGTAGGATTACGAACGGTGTCGCAATCAAGCATAGGCTAGTTTAGAGGAAAAAGCGAGATTCTCTCAACAATCAACATTAGGAATCAATTATTTCTGCGACGGAGATCGGCTCCGTTGCTCTAGGATTTAAGTTTTTGTGGCATCTAAAGGTGGATCCATTAATATCGAACAGGACGCGGTCTTGTAAAGCGTATGATGCTATTTTCAGACGCCTAAAGACACCATTTGAACTTCTCAATAAACATCTAATCGAGGTAGGACTAAATATAATTTTCTAATGATTTCGAAAACCTCAGTTGTTCCACTGGTGTAGTTTTGAAAGCGATCTTTGACGCTTGTTGGTGCCCATGTGTGTCTCTGCGCCATCAAGAACTAGGGAGGGAATTGTTGGGTGGGCTATTCCGAGGATATCTTTAGTGAAAGGGAAAAAATTGCATTAGTAAAGGCATAACGCTATTGTGGGCCACGTCCTGTCAATACAGTGATCAACTATGTCACTCACTCATACCAACACAACAACCATCTTTGGAACTCCAACAGATTGAATAGAACAATAGATGAATAAGAGAGAACGAAAGAAGGATTCCATTTGAATTGGCAGTGCCAATTTCAACACGTTGAGGAAGTCTATTTTAGACATTTCACATTATATGATTGAATAGAAAAAAGTTATTTAGATACAAAAAAGTTACATATCTCAAATAATTTCAGTAGGCTATGAAAACAGATCAGTGTCACCATGCCATGCCACCATGCAGTGCTTGAGCTTTACTTTAAAGGGGCAATCAGAAGTTGCTACATACATTTTTGGACTTATAAATTAATGATATGTACACATTGATTCTTGAAGAATATAACTTATAAATGCCTCATGAGCTTAGTTCAACTGTTGTTCCCCATCAGAACCCACAATATAAGCTTGTTTTACGCCAATGTTAGTAAACAATGTAAATATAAACAAACACTGTATAGCCTCAAAACATGGTTAAAAATATAATTTTGATATCATGAATGGTCAGTCCTTGCATCCATAGCTCTGTCAATTAATTATTTTTAGAGCGGTTACATTTCTGCAGCCCCATCCCTCAGCTTCTTACAGAAACAGTGGTGGGAAGGCTGCTTTATTGTTTCAACAGCTGATTGGCCCTTTAACTTGAAGTTTAAAAATTAGATCTCTCTCTCCCTCCCACTCTTTCTCTCAGTTTTATAGTGTGCATCTACTTCACACTTCACAGATGGAAGCAGGTGGTTTGATTTTAGAGGGCCACATCTCTTCTTCCAAATTCAGCTTTTGTCATTATTACAAAAGTATCCCACATATTCACTGAAAACCAATAATGTGAGGAATTCAGACTCATCATACAATGATTACTGTTATAGGTGCAAAGCAACAGGAGCTCTAGTCTCTCTCCATTCCCCCTACTTCACAATTTGGCATTATCGTGTTAAAGGGCCTGGTGGGGATTGGTATGGAAAGATAACCTTTTTTCAATTTGGAGGCTTAAGTGGAAGGAAGGTCCTTGAGAGAGGGTTCTTTTGTTTTGGCGTGAAAGGAGTGGGAACTGTGGCTGTATGCAGATGTGCTGCTGGCAACGGACATCCGCTCTCCCTGTGGACATCGTCATGGCGATAGTAAAGTTGGTTGGTGCCAGCCTGTGGTGAAAAGGCCCTGTCAGTAAAGCCCGAATGCCCCTGCTGCCCTCTCCTCTCTAGGGGAAACACTTTGGGATTAACTTGAGACCTCTGTTACCTTGCCCTATTTAAGTCTTTTAGGGTTGGTCTAGAGCAGGATTCCGCAATATGCGGAATACCCACGGGCCTGTGATTTTATGTGGCCCCCCAAGTTTTCTGAGCAAGTTTTATTTTATTTTTTATATACAGTGCCTTCACAAAGTATTCATACCCATTGACTTATTCCACATTTTGTTGTGTTACAGCCTGAATTCAAAATGGATTCGATATATTTTTGTTCTCACCCATCTACACACAATACCCCATAATGTATGAAATTTTAGCAAATGTATTGAAAATGAAATAGAAATATCTAATTTACATAACTATTCTAACCCTTGAGTCAATACTGTGTAGAAGCACCTTTGGCAGCGATTACAGTTGTGAGTCTTTCTGGGGAAGTCTCCAAGAGCTTTCCACACCTGGATTGTGCAACATTTGCCCATTATTCTTTTCAGAATTCTTCAAGCTCTGTCAAATTGGTTGTTGATCATTGCTAGACAACCATTTACAGGTCTTGCCATAGATGTTCAAGCAGATTTAAGTCAAAACTGTTACTCGGCTAGGGCTGTTGTGGTGACCGTATTACTGCCACACCGGCGGTCATGAGTCATGAAGGCAGTCAAATTCCACGTTACTGTTTAGTCACGGTAATTAGGATTCTCCAAGCTCTGATGCTGCTGATGGTCATTAGTAGCCTACCAAACTTGCTAAATGCCTGGTACTCAGCACTCTATTGTTCCTCTAATCACTCTGACATCAATGCAAATGTTATCGAAAATCTAATCAAACACTTCATGAGAGCCCATGCTCATGTTGCGCAACATTTCTATAGGCTATGCAATTGCGTGAGAAAAGAGTGATGGCCTCTATTAAAAAGAGGAGGATTCCATCAGCTTTCTATAAGGTAGGCCTACTATATTTATTTCTCAACTTTCCTAATATTAAGCACATTGCTTATCTTTACAACAGGAGTATAGCCTACCTGGCTGGCATGAAACTTAACCACGGGAAAAGCGTCCTCCATTCGCTAGTTAAGTGCATAGATTACATTTATTTTTTCCCCTGCCCCTGTTTCGAGACAGGCGCATGATAATGGACCATTCTAAATCAAAACAAATTTCTCACATGTATTATTTAGTATACAGTACCAGTCAAAAGTTTGGACACACCTACTCATTCAAGGGTTTTTCTTTATTTTTACTATTTTCTACAATGTAGAATAATAGTGAAGACATCAGAACGATGAAATAACACATATGGAGTCATGTAGTAACCAAAAAAGTGTTAAACAAATCAAAATATAGTTCCCACATATGCTGAGCACTTGTTGGCTGCTTTTCCTTCACTCTGCGGTCCAACACATCCCAAACCAGCTCAATTGGGATGAGGTCAGGTGATTGTGGAGGCCAGGTCATCTGTGTTCCAAGATGGCGTAGCAGTGCGGTCTGGTACTCTTGTGTGTCCGTGTAAATAGCCTGTTTTTCTCTTTTTTGTGTGTCTTTTGTTGTATATATTCCCCTATCACACTTTTCATCCTTCTACTAAATATACTTTCCTGCAACCCGCCTCACTCAATGTGGAACGGATTCTATTATTTACTTACCTTTTATCTAGACTCTCCAGTTGACACTAGCTAGCCAGCTAACTAGCTACTTGCTATTAGCCACCGTTAGCGGTTTTCACCCAGAACATCGGATTTTCTGCCGGAATAACTGAATCACTGGACCTTAACACCGGATCGCTAGCACACAACAGCCAGGCTTCCTGCTCGCCTGTGCTGTAGCACCAATTCGAACTGCTCTCGGACTCACATATTGCTGTTCACTGGACCTTATGAACACTCAGCTGCACAGCTGATGCCTGCTGGTCTGTTCCTTTACACGGTACCCTGTCCTGTTTATCTGTTTTGCCTCAGCCCAAACTCTTATCGCCATTACCAGTTGTTGTCTTAGCTCTCTCAAATAACACCTGTGAATGCTTTATGCCTCTCTCCCATGTCAATATGCCTTGCCTATTGCTGTTCCAGTTAGTTCTTATTATACAATTTCACTGTAGAGGCCCAAGTCCCTCTCAAACTGCCTCAAATAGCTCCTTTGTTCCACCCCCCATACACGCGGAGACCGGCTCAATCGGTGCCTCCAGTGATGCTATCTCTTTCATTGTTACCCAATGCTTAGGTTTACCTCCACTGTACTCGTATCCTTCCATATCCTTGTCTGTACATAATGCCCTGAATCTATTCTACAACGCCCGGAAATCTGCCCCCTTTATTCTCTGTACCCAACACACTAGAAGACCAGTTCTTAAAGCCTTTAGCCATATCCTTATTCTAGTCCTCCTCTGTTCCTCTGGTGATGTAGAGGTTAACCCAGGCCCTGCAGCCCCCAGTATCACTCCTACTCCCCAGGAGCTATCATTTGTTGACTTCTGTAACCGTAAAAGCATTGTTTTTTTTGCATGTTAACATCAGAAGCCTCCTCCCTAAGTTTGAGTTATTCACTGCGTTAGCACACTCCGCCAACCCTGATGTTCTAGCAGTGTCTAAATCCTGGCTTAGGAAGGCCACCAAAAATTCTGAAATTTCCATCCCCAACTACAACATTTTCCGTCTAGATAGAACTGCCAAAGGGGGTGGAGTTGCAATCTACTGTAGAGAGACTGCAGAGCTCTATATCATACTATCCAGGTCTGTGCCCAAACAGTTTGAGCTCCTACTTCTAAAAATCCACCTTTCCAGAAATAAGTCTCTCACTGTTGCCGCTTGCTACAGACCCCCCTCAGCCCCCAGCTGTGCCCTGGACACCATATGAGAATTGATTGCCCCCCATCTATCTTCAGAGTTCGTACTGCTTGGTGACCTAAACTGGGATATGCTTAACACCTCGGCCATCCTACAATCCAAACTAGATGCCCTCAATCTTACACAAATTATCAAGGAACCTACCAGGTACAACCCTAAATCCGTAAACATGGGCACCCTTATAGATATCATCCTGACTAACTTACCCTCTAAATACACCTCCGCTGTCTTCAACCAGGATCTCAGCGATCACTGCCTCATTGCCTACGTCCGTAACGGGTCCGCAGTCAAACGACCACCCCTCATCACTGTCAAACGCTCCCTAAAACACTTTAGCAAGCATGCCTTCCTAATTGACCTGGCCCAGGTATCCTGGATGGATATCGATCTCATTCCGTCAGTAGAGGATGCCTGGTTGTTCTTTTAAAAGTGCTTTCCTCTCAATCTTAAATAAGCATGCCCCATTCAAAGAATTCAGAACTAAGAACAGATATAGCCCCTGGCTCTCCTCAGACTTGACTACCGTTGACCAGCACAAAAACATCCTGTGGCGTACTGCATTAGCATTGAATGTCGCGGGGGCTATTATAATTTTTTTTTTTCAGGGAAGTTAGGAACCATTATACACAATCAGTTAGGAACGCAAAGGCTAGCTTTTTCAAACAGAAATTTGCATCCTGTAGCACTAACTCCAAAAAGTTTTGGGACACTGTAAAGTCCATGGAGAATAAGAGCACCTCCTCCCAGCTGCCCACTGCACTGAGGCTAGGAAACACTATCACCACCGATAAATCTACAATAATCGAGAATTTCAACAAGCATTTTGCTACGGCTGGCCATGCTTTCCACCTGGCTACCACTACCCCGGCCACCAGCTCTGAACCCTCTGCTGCAACTTGCCCATGCCCCCCCCCCCCCTCTTCTTCTTCACACAAATTCAGAAAGCTGATGTTCTGAAAGAGCTGCAAAATCTGGGCTAGACAGTCTGGATCCTTTCTTTCTAAAATTAGCCACCGAAATTGTCGTAACCCCTATTACTAGCCTGTTCAATCGCTCTTTCGTAACGTCTGAGATCCCCAGAGATTGGAAAGCTGTCGCGGTCATCCCCCTCTTCAAAGGGGGTGACACTCTAGATTTAAACTGTTACAGACCTATATCCATCCTGCCCTTCAAAAGTTTTTGAAAGCCAAGTTAACAAACAGATCACCGACCATTTCGAATCACACCGTACCTTCTCCGCTATGCAATCCGGTTTCCGTGCTGGTCATGGGTGCACCTCAGCCACGCTCAAGGTCCTAAATTATATTGTAACCGCGATCGATAATAGACAGTACTGTGCAGCCGTCTTCATCGACCTGGTGAAGGCTTTCGACTCTGTCAACCGCCACATTCTTATTGGCAGACTAAATAGCCTTGGTTTCTCAAATTACTGCCTTGCCTGGTTCACCAACTACTTCTCAGATAGAGTTCAATGTGTCAAATCGGAGGGCCTGTTGTCTGGACCTATGGCATTCTCTATGGGGGTGCCACAGGGTTCAATTCTTGGGCCGACTCTTTTCTCTGTGTATATCAATGATTTCGCTCTTGCTGCTGGTGATTCTCAGATCCACCTCTACGCAGACGACACCATTTTATATACATCTGGCCCTTCATTGGACACTGTGTTAACAAACCTCCAAACGAGCTTCAATGCCATACAACACTCCTTCCGTAGCCTCCAACTGCTCTTAAACACAACTAAATGCATGCTCTTCAATCGAACGCTGCTGGCACCAGCCCACCCGACTAGAATCACTACTCTCGACGGGTCTGACCTAGAGTATGTGGACAACTACAAATACCTAGGTGTCTGGTTAGACTGCAAACTCTCCTTCCAGACTCACATTAAGCATCTCCAATCCAAATTTAAATCTAGAATCGGCTTCCTATTTCGCAACAAAGCCTCCTTTACTCATGCTGCCAAACATGCCCTCGTAAAACTGACTATCCTACCGATCCTTGACTTCGACGATGTAATTTACAAAATAGCCTTCAACACTCTACTCAGCAAATTGGATGTAGTCTATCACAGTGCCATCCATTTTGTCACCTAAGCCCCATATACTACCCACCACTGTGACCTGTACGCTCTTGTTGGCTGGTCCTCACTACATATTCGTCGCCAAACGCACTGGCTCCAGGCCATCTATAAATCACTGCTAGGCAAATCCCCGCCTTATCTTAGCTCATTGGTCACCATAGCAACACCCACCCGTAGTATGCGCTCCAGCAGATATATCTCACTGGTCATCCCCAAAGCCAACACCTCCTTTGGCCGCCATTCCTTCCAGTTCTCTGCTGCCAATGACTGGAACAAACTGCAAAAATCTCTGAAGCTGGAGACACTTATCTCCCTCACTAACTTTAAGCATCAGTTGTCAGAGCACCTTACCGATCACTGCACCTGTACACAGCCCATCTGAAATTAGCCCACCCAACTACCTCATCCCCATATTGTTATTTATTTTGCTCATTTGCACACCAGTATCTCGATTTACACATCCTCTCTTGCACATCTATCATTCCAGTGTTAATACTAATTGTAATTATTTTGCACTATGGCCTATTTATTGCCTTACCTCCATAACTTGCTACATTTGCACACACTGTATATATATATATATATTCTGTTGTATTTTTGACTTTATGTTTTGTTTTACCCCATATGTAACTCTGTGATGTTGTTTTTATCGCACTGCTTTGCTTTATCTTGGCCAGGTCGCAGTTGTAAATGAGAACTTGTTCTCAACTGGCTTACCTGGTTAAATAAAAAAAATTAAACAGCCGTTACACTCTATAACTGTTTTAAAGTCATCTCTGGCCTCATGGTGAAATCCCTGTGTGGTTTCTTCCTTCTCCGGCAACAGAGTTAGGAATGAAGCCTGTATCTTTGTAGTTACAGGGTGTATTGATACAACGTCCAAAGTGTAATTAGTAGGCTTGGGGGTATACCGTATATACCGTATACTGGGGTATTTGGAAATAGCCACAAGATGGTTTTTCCAATACCGTCAATACTGTTGAAACAATACTTGTTTTTCAATACATTTTAATATTTGTAGCAATTTAAGTAAATACCTGCAGTCAACATGTGCAATGCGTTAGGAGATAAAGCAGATCCCGTTCTTATTTCACCTGTCACATTATTTTACGTTATGAAGCTTACTTAGTTCCCTAGCACAGTTGAGCCAGTCACTTGTTTAAGTCATAATGCCCTCGAAGCCGGTGTTTGGAGGATATATTGGCACAGGTGTTGTTAGGCCTGAGATTAAGTCGTATCTGTGACCAACAGATGCATAGTCATGGGTGTACTCCCTGTTCACCCATGACTGCATGGCCAAGCACGCCTCCAACTCAATCATCAAGTTTGCAGACGACACAACGGTAGTAGGCTTGATTACCAACTATGACGAGACCGCCTACAGGGAGGAGTTGAGGGCTCTGGGAGTGTGGTGCCAGGAAAATAACCTCTCACTCAATGTCAACAAAACAAAGGTGATGATCGTGGACTTCAGGAAACAGCAGAGGGTGCACCCCCCCTATCCATATAGACGGGACTGCAGTGGAGAAGGTGGAAAGCTTCAAGTTCCTTGGCGTACACATCACTGACAAACTGAAATGGTCCACCCACGCAGACAGTGTGGTGAAGAAGGCGCAACAGAGCCTCTTCAACCTCAGGAGGCTGTAGAAATTTGGCTTGGCACCTAAAACCCTCACATACTTTTACAGATGCACAATTGAGAGCATCCTGTCAGGCTGCGTCACCGCCTGGTACGGCAACTGCACCGCCCGCAACTGCAGGGCTCTCCAGAGGGTGGTGCGGTCTGCGGAACGCATTACCGGGGGCAAACTACCCGCTCTCCAAGACACCTACAGCACCCGATGTCACAGGAAGGCCAAAAAGATCATCAAGGACATCAACCACCCGAGCCACTGCCTGTTCACCCCGCTATCATCCAGAAGGTGAGGTCAGTACAGGTGCATCAAAGCTGGGACTGAGAGAATGAAAAACAGCTTCTATCTCAAGGCCATCAGACTGTTAAATAGCCATCATTAGCACATTAGAGGCTGCTGCTGCCTATTGAAATCACTGGTCACTTTAAGAAATGGAACACGAGTCACTTTAATAATGTTTACATATCTTGCACTACTCATCTCATATGTATATACTGTATTCTATTCTATAATATTCTACTGTATCTTAGTCCATGCCGCTCTGTCATTGCTTGTCCATATGTATATATTCTTACTAGATTTTGGTGTATTTGGTATATGTTGTGAAATTGTTAGATATTACTGCAGTGTCGGAGCTAGAAGCACAAGCATTTCGCTACACCCACAATAACATCTGCTAAACACGTGTATGTGACAAATACAATTTGATTTTATTTGATCTGTATTCCCAGTCATGTGAAATCCATAGATTGGGGCCTAATTAATTTATTTCAATTGACTGATTTCGTTAAATGAACTGTAACTCAGTAAAATCTTAGAAATTGTTGCATGTTGCGTTTTATATTGTTGATCAGTGTAATAAGGTGACGGGCATCATATTGTGTAGCTTTCTGCTGTGTTTGAAAAGCCCTTTGGATTAGTTATTTGTACAGCTGCCACTGCTATCTTGATTTCCTAGCGTTTTTTTTCTCCTCTCCGTTCTCGCCCGTCTGCTCCTCCCCCCTCTCCTCCAATCATAGCAGGCAGGCCCGTTGCCCTAGCGACTCCAGACTCCACACAGACACAGCGCGCTACTGGAAAGCCGGTACTGCATCAAAACTTTGTTCATTTGCACACATTGTTCACAAAAATGACATTCAGTAGCTCCTACCTATATACAGTATCTCACAAAAGTGAGTACACCCCTCACATTTTTGTAAATATTTGAGTATATCTTTTCATGTGACAACACTGAAGAAATGATACGTTGCTACAAGGCAAAGTAGTGAGTGTACAGCTTGTATAACAGTGTACATTTGCTGTCCCCTCAAAATAACACAACACACAGCCATTAATGTCTAAACCACTGGCAACAAAAGTGAGTACACCCCTAAGTGAAAATGTCGTAATTGGGGCCAAAGTGTCAATTTTGTGTGGCCACCATCATTTTCCAGCACTGCCTTAACCCTCTTGGGCATGGAGTTCACCAGAGCTTCACAGGTTGCCACTGTAGTCCTCTTCCACTCCTCCAAGACGACATCACGGAGCTGGTGGATGTTAGAGACCTTGCACTCATCCACCTTCCGTTTGAGGATGCCCCACAGATGCTCAATAGGGTTTAGGTCTGGAGACATGCTTGGCCAGTCCATCACCTTTACCCTCAGCTTCTTTAGCAAGGCAGTGGTCATCTTGGAGGTGTGTTTGGGGTCGTTATCATGTTGGAATACTGCCCTGCGGCCCAGTCTCCGAAGGGAGGGGATCATGCTCTGCTTCAGTATGTCACAGTACATGTTGGCATTCATGGTTCCCTCAATGAACTGTAGCTCCCCACTGCCGGCAGCACTTATGCAGCCCCAGACCATGACACTCCCACCACCATGCTTGACTGTACACAAGACACACTTGTCTTTGTACTCCTCACCTGGTTGCCACCACACACGCTTGACACCATCTGAACCAAATAAGTTTATCTTGGTCTCATCAGACCACAGGACATGGTTCCAGTAATCCATGTCCTTAGTCTGCTTGTCTTCAGCAAACTGTTTGCGGGCTTTCTTGTGCATCATCTTTAGAAGAGGCTTCCTTCTGGGACGACAGCCATGCAGACCAATTTGATGCAGTGTGCAGCGTATGGTCTGAGCACTGACAGGCTGACCCCCCACCCCTTCAACCTCTGCAGCAATGCTGGCAGCAATCATACGTCTATTTCCCAAAGACAACCTCTGGATATGACGCTGAGCACGTGCACTCAACTTCTTTGGTCGACCATGGCGAGGCCTGTTCTGAGAGGAACCTGTCCTGTTAAACCGCTGTATGGTCTTGGCCACCGTGCTGCAGCTCAGTTTCAGGGTCTTGGCAATCTTCTTATAGCCCAGGCCATCTTTTATGTAGAGCAACAATACTTTTTTTCAGATCCTCAGAGAGTTCTTTGCCACGAGGTGCCATGTTGAACTTCCAGTGACCAGTATGAGGGAGTGTGAGAGCGATGACACCAAATTTAACACACCTGCTCCCCATTCACACCTGAGACCTTGTAACACTAACGAGTCACATGACACTGGGGAGGGAAAATGGCTAATTGGGCCCAATTTGGACATTTTCACTTAGGGGTGTAGTCACTTTTGTTGCCAGCGGTTTAGGCATTAATGGCTGTGTGAGTTATTTTGAGGGGACAGCAAATTTACACTGTTATACAAGCTGTACACTCACTACTTTACATTGTAGCAAAGTGTCATTTCTTCAGTGTTGTCACATGAAAAGATATACTCAAATATTTACAAAAATGTGAGGGGTGTACTCACTTTTGTGAGATACTGTATGTACAGTTGAAGTCGGAAGTTTACATACACCTTAGCCAAATACATTTAAACTCAGTTTTTCACAATTCCTGACATTTAATCCTAGTAAAAATTCCCTGTCTTAGGTCAGTTAGGATCACCACTTTGTGAATGTGAAATGTCAGAATAATAGTGGAGAGAATTATTTATTTAAGCTTTTATTTATTTCATCACATTTCCAGTGGGTCTGAAGTTTACATACACTCAATTAGTATTTGGTAGCATTGCCTTTAAATTCTTTAACTTGGGTCAAATGTTTCGGGAAGCCTTCCACAAGCTTCCCACAATAAGTTGGGTGAATTTTGGCCCATTCCTCCTGACAGAGCTGGTGTCACTGAGTCAGGTTTGTAGGCCTCCTTGCTCGCACACGCTTTTTCAGTTCTGCTCTCAGATTTTCTATAGGATTGAGGTCAGGGCTTTGTGATGGCCCTCCAATACCTTGACTTTGTTGTCCTTAAGCCATTTTGCCACAACTTTGGAAGTATGCTTGGGGTCATTGTCCATTTGGAAGACCCATTTGCGACCAAGCTTTAACTTCCTGACTGATGTCTTGAGATGTTGCTTCAATATATCCACATAATTTTCCTTCATGATGCAATCTATTTTATGAAGTGCACCAGTCCCTCCTGTAGCAAAGCACCCCCACAGCATGATGCTGCCACCCCGTGCTTCACGGTTGGGATGATGTTCTTCGGCTTGCAAGCAACCCCCTTTTTCCTCCAAACATAACAATGGTCATTATGGCCAAACAGTTCTATTTTTGTTTCATCAGACCAGATCTTTGTCCCCATGTGCAGTTGCAAACCGTAGTCTGGCTTTTTTATGGCGGTTTTGGAGCAGTGGCTTCTTCCTTGCTGAGCGGCCTTTCAGGTTATGTCGATATATGACTCGTTTTACTGTAGATATAGATACTTTTGTACCTGTTTCCTCCAGCATCTTCACAAGGTCCTTTGTTGTTGTTCTGGGATTGATTTGCACTTTTCACACCAAAGTACGTTCATCTCTAGGAGACAGAACACGTCTCCTTCCTGAGCGGTATGATGGCTGCGTGGTCCCATGGTGTTCATACTTGCGTACTATTGTTTGTACAGATTAATATGGTACCTTCAGGCATTTGGAAATTGCTCCCAAGGATGAACCAGACTTGTGGAGGTCTACAATTTTTTTTCTGAGGTTCTTGGCTGATTTCTTTTGATTTTCCAATGATGTCAATCAAAGAGGCACTGCGTTTGAAGGTAGGCCTTGAAATACATCCACAGGTACACCTCCAATTGACTCAAATGATGTCAATTAGCCTATCAGAAGCTTCTAAAGCCATGACATCATTTTCTGGAATTTTCCAAGCTGTTTAAAGGCACAGTCTAACTCACTGGAATTGTGATACAGTGAAGTAATCTGTCTGTAAACAATTGTTGGAAAAATTACTTGTGTCATGCACAAAGTAGATGTCCTAACCGACTTGCCAAAACTATAGTTTGTTAACAAGAAATTTGTGGAGTGGTTGAAAAACGAGTTTTAATGACTCCAACCTAAGTGTATGTAACCTTCCGACTTCAATTGTATAACTATGTGAGCTGGATTGCCTGTGTTTGCAATTAGTTTACTTTTGTTTGCGCTCGTTCGCATATTTAGCAGCCTCCATGCAAATATGCTATTACTTGCGCAAATCTTGTTAGCATTCTGGTAATAGATGCCCAATGGGCTTTTTAGCATTTGTTTGGCGCCCACTTGTGTACTAAACCGGTAATACCGTAAGTCCCGGTATGAGAGAAGGACGGTATGACTATATGAAAATCTGGATACCGCCCAACTCTAGTAAATAGTAACTTCTCCATGCTCAAAAGGATATTAATTGTCTGCTTTTTACCCATTTACCAATATGTGCCCTTAGTTGCAAGGCATTGGAAAACCTCCCTGGTCTTTTTGGTTGAATCTGTGTTTGAAATTCCCTGCTCGACTGAGGGACCTTACAGATAATTGTATGTGTGTGGTACAGAGATGAGGTAGTCATTAAAAAATCATGTTAAACACTATTATTGCACATAGAGTGAGTCCATGCAACTTATTATGTGACTTGTTAAGCAAATGTTTACTCCTGAAGTTATTTAGGCTTGCCATAACAAAGGGGTTGAATACTTAATGACATTTCAGCTTTTCATTTCTAATCAAGTTGTACAATTTTCGAAAAACATAATTCCACTTTGACATTATGGGGTATTGTGTGTAGGCCAGTGATGACACATTTTATCAATTTTAAATTCAAGTCAAGGGCTGTGAATACTTTCTGAAGGCACTGTATATAGTTTTTGTTGTTGGATATAAGAGTATAAAATCACCACGAAAACAGCTCAGTTTTATTTTAATTTAGGAAATCTGTTCCCAAGTATTTGCTCTCATAAATACAGAGGCATATGTGATCGTATCCCAACGTAATCAAGGTTTGAAATTTGTCAAATACTATATCTGTTTGAAATTATTGCGGTCAATTTGCAGTGTACAAATTATTTATAACTATGTTCCGGCCCCCCCGAACAGCCGCTCAAGGAAAAATCGGCCCACGCGAATGTAATTGGGGACCCGTGGTATTAGAATGTTTTGATTTCAAAGTAGCTAAATTCAAATTTTCATTGAAGTGTCTGCCTTTCTCAAACCTACATATTCCTACTGTGATTCTTAGCAAATGTGTACAGTCGCTCCTCCTCCCATACCCTCTCTTTCACCCCTCCCTACCTCTATCCATCCTCCCTGTTGGGGGTTGAACTTCTGCTTACATATCCCTGGCATTTATGTATTCAGAAACAGAAGGAGTGTTTAGCCCCTCCCGGCAGACACAGAATCACAATGTATATGGCAACTAATATCAGGGCGTTTGATTTATCACAGACACTAGAAAAATGCAAACCAGCGATTTTGTGTTTATGACATCCCATTGCGGCATGTGTTCCTATTGGTGGAGAAGTAGAGTTATGCGTGAAGGGAAGCCATGTAGTCGCTGTGTTGGAACTGATCTCAGGTGGATGTGACGGTACAATCAGAGTGAACATGATGCGTATTGTAAAAACTAAAGTAGAGAAGGCAATAGGCCTAGTGCAAGACTTGGGATTTATTGGCAAAAATGTGCCAGTGTGCCACTATTTCACGTAAAATTAAGATCACTGTATTTTGACTAATTTGGAATGAAATCAGATTGAAATAGAGTGAATCCACTGAAGGCTGACTGCTGTAATGCACAGCTCTAAAATAAAACATCCATCTAATTTTGTTCACCAGATTTTCTACTTGGGAATTTGTTTATTTGGGTGCCTTTTCAGGCACTGGTGATTTGTAGTTGCATTTAGATGCAGATGTTCCCAACGGATGAACCTAAAACACACCTAATAGGCGTGTAACACACTAAACATGTCTGGACATGGTGGTTGTGAATGTAATGATCTACTTAAAGAACAGTTGGTGTCTGAGAAGAGGGCGATTGTTCACAGCATATGTTGCAATCTGTAGACTGATCATTTGACATATTTTATGTCATTGTTATGATAGTGTTATGTAGGCTTCTTAATGTATGAAACACCTCAATACACACTTATTTTTCTTCAACAAATGATTGAATGTGTTGTCAGATTGATGTCCATTATACACATGTAACGTCAAGCCGTATTTGAACAGGATGCTATGCCGACAGGCATTTGAAGTCACACAATTGAGTGGCAAAGCAATTACAAATATGAATCATATACTTGCATCCTAATACTATTTTTAACGCATATTCATTTAAGTCTAGCTGAATCCACCAAGTGTTTCTCAAAGGCAAAAGCACAAACCTCTTTAGTAAGTTAACGTAGGAAGTCTTCTGATACTGTTTGACTACCCTGCGATTGTGAAATGCATTATGGAGAGGAGTTAATTGGTGTGAAGTTAAAATATACCATCTGCTTAGGGAGGACATTTATAGCCTGATGTCACACAGCTTTTCACAAATACTGTTCAAGGAGCTGTATCCCTCAAATAACGATTGATTTATGGTTAGATATAAAAACATCTACACTCTTATTGTTCAGGAGATGTGACTGTGGTATGCAATAGTGTGGTCGAAGACAGGGTTCCCCAAACTCAGCTGATTCAAATAACCAACTCATCATCAAGGTTTGATTATTTGAATCAGCTGTGTAGTGCAAGGGCTAGGGGAGGCAGGACCAAGTTTGGGAAACCCTGGTCTAATATATGGATTATATGATGAAAAGTATAGCAGGTTATTTTTGGAGAGATAATGGAATGAACGGGTGTTGTCATGGTGACCATGCTCATACAATGGTTATACACGGAGTGTACAAAACCTTAGGAATACCTGCTCTTTCCATGACATAGACTGACCAGCTGAATCCAGGTGAAAGCTATGATCCCTTATTGATGTCACTTGTTAAATCCAATTTAATCAGTGTAGATGAAGGGGAGGAGACAGGTTAAAGAAGGAATTTTAATCCTTGAGACAATTGAGACAATTAAAGTGCCTTTGAACTGGGTATGATAGTAGGTGCCAGGCGCACCGGTTTGTGTCAAGAACTGCAACGCTGCTGGGATTTTCACGCTCAACAGTTTCCTGTGTGTATCAAGAATGGTCCACAACCCAAAGGACATCCAGCCAACTTGACACCACTGTGGGAAGCATTGGAGCCAACATGGGCCAGCATCCCTGTGGAACACTTTTAACACCTTGTAGAGCCCCTACGAATTGAGGCTGTTCTGAGGGGGGGGGGGGCTGTTCCTAATGTTTGGTGTATGGAAATGTATGCACTAACTGTAAGTCGCTCTGGATAAGAGCGTCTGCTAAATGACTGAAATGTAAAAATGGTGCACTCAGCGTATTTATTTTTTGGTTCAGAAAACCTGGGGGGCCAAATAAAACTTTGGGGGACTAATTTGGCCCCCTAATGTTTGGTGTATGGAAATGTATGCACTAACTGTAAGTCGCTCTGGATAAGAGCGTCTGCTAAATGACTGAAATGTAAAAATGGTGCACTCAGCGTATTTATTTTTTGGTTCAGAAAACCTGGGGGGCCAAATAAAACTTTGGGGGACTAATTTGGCCCGTGGGCCACGTATTGGGGAACGCTGGAATAGACTACCCTGCAGATTCCTGGTTCTGTATGCCTGTTGATAAGACCTATTTGCCAAGGTAAGTGGACCTGGTGCTGTGTTTGGGAGTGTGGGGGTTGGGGGTGGTCTTGTTTCCGGCATGGAGGAGAGCGGATTCAAGGAAAATACTTTTGAGATTCAACATCCCTGTGAGATGGAGAGCTCAGACAGCAGTGGGAGGCTTTTACAGCCTTCTCAGTGTATTACAGTAGGAGGATTAGCATGCCATGCCACTGGGCCTGGTAATGGCCTTCCACCTGGTGAAAAATGCTGCTCTGTAGATTTCCACTCCTCTCCTTAATGACATGTAATTTTAAGCTAAATGAGCACTCAATTGCTCTCAACATCATGGAGGCTTAGCCAAGGTTGGGTGAGTGGGGTCGCCAAGGAAAGTGTTATTGTAGGAGGAGATGGAGGTGAGAGGAGTTGTGTGTTGATTGATTATGCACAGAGAGGAGGAGTGAGGGAGACATTGTTATTCTAGTCAATATATAATATCAGGTCATGAAGCAAGCTCTTTTATTTTTGCTCCACAACTGTCTCTATCTATCTCTCACTCACTATCTATTTGTCTGTCTCTGTGTCTCATTGTCAAGCACACACACACACAAACTTAGTCACACAACCATATGTCCTACCAGCAGATGTGTGTGAAGCTTTTCCTTCTCTTTTCTTGCATGCTTTCTCGCTCTCTCCTTCCCTCACTTGGCAAAGTTAGTTCTTTCAAGACCTTTTATAGACTTTCATATACCATGGAGGATTAGGAATCAGTAGAAGCACAGCCATCCAACAACATCAAACAGTTTTTGGGTGTACAGTATGTGTGCTTTTGGGAGCACACAGACAAAGCGCCATCTGCACCCAGTGGGGTTCCTGACTGGCATGCTCTATGCAGGCAGGGAGAGGCTAACCATTAGCATTGCTATGAAACCACTGCTGCCCGCTACACAGACTGTAAAATAGAATGTAAAAGACCAGAGCACAAAGAAAGAGGCATCTGCTCAATGGCAGAGGGCTGTGCTGCTCTTTCCTGAATTTTGCTGTGCTGTATTGGGCAGTCTGGTATAGCTGTTCTGTTCTATGCTGTGTTAAAGGGAGTGTAGCACCTATTTCTCAATGCCAGAAACACATATAATAATAACATATAGCACCCCAAGAAATCAATTGTTATAATATTGTAATCTTGTTCTAAAAGTTGGGTTTGAGGTTTTCTCCAAATCAGCTCTAACTTCGGAAACAATCACACAACGCCCTGCGGTCAGCGTCACATAGTGAATGAAAAAGTGGATGCTGTCCCTACCATTAACGTAGCTTCTAAAGCATCTCAAACAGCCAGCAGCTCCAGCAGAGACCGAGCATGATCACTGGCATGGACGTGAACCAGGTAAGTGAAAGATACTGATAAAACTAACCAAATGTAAACATGTCTGCCAGCTGTTGTTAGCTAACTGCTGATGCTGTCATAGATAGTACAAGCCTATGGGAAAGATAAGTTTTCAAGGTGTTTGTTCGGGCTGCGCGTTGTGGTAATTCAGTCTTTCTGTGGCTCTGGGGGAGTTTTCTATACGGCCTGCCGAGTGTGACGCCTCATCCATGGATCCAATCGTGGATCCAATCAGAGAAGCCCCGGAGCCATTTCAGAGAAGCCCCGGAGCCAGGCTTTCTTTGGAGGGGTGGATTGTGGAGTTTGTTCAATGGGAAAGTTTATATCTGGAGCTCGCCGTGAGTTGTGTTTTTGGAGTTGTTGGCTGTCTGCACTCGGGCTGTGTGTGTGTGTGTGTGTGTGTGTGGATGGTTTGTCAGATGGATCCGCTCTGGTTGATGCGACACCTGCTATGGGATAGGGCAGGGATCATCAACTAGATTCAGCCGCGGGCCGATTTATTTATTGAGTAGATAGTCGGGGGGCTGGAACATAATTGAAAAATAGTTTTTGAATGAATTTGTATCTATTTCTTTCTAACTGGCAAAATAAGTGAGCTAGATTTTATTTGTGTACTGCCATATGTCGATAACATAACTAAGTTTGTTACTGGTACTGGCTAGAAAAGATCCTAAACCTAGCCAGTTAGACAGTGATAGCTACAAGCTAAAACCGGGGAGAGGGAGGAGAGAATTCACTTGCTGTTTAATCTGCTGCTGGCTTGCAAATGTTCACTCAATTATGTTTTTACATATGTAATTAATTAAATTGGATTTTTATTATATAAAGATTACCAATTGTGTCAATATGTTGTGAATACTGTAGAAAAATCCTCACCAATGTTTTTCATACTAAAAAGTGAAGGGCCACTTGGTGCGCACCAGCTTACCATGTACAGGAGGCTACAGGCAATATGTTCCTCCAGCTTGTGAGTCATAGAAATTACGATCTTCCGTTCGGGGCTTTCCGGTAGTCTTCGTGGTTTTTATATGCTGGAAGCCTAAATTGTACAATTGAAAAATGATTTGTTTGTTTACAAGTAAGAACCCATGTATATTAGTCAATATACACCACCAACTACATAAATATCTGATAAGGTCTATTATCTGCTATCTGGATTTTAAAGATGTGAGAGAGAAAATGGTCAAGAGAGAGATACCGAGAAGTGCGCTCCTCTCTAGTTATGCTGACAACAGCCTTCAACTTTGGTGGAAAAAAAACAGCCAATGACACAAGAATCACTGTCAATTCACCAAGAAGCAAAACATGATTTTTGCCCCTTTTTTCTCTTTTATCTCCTCCCTCCTGTCTCAGCATCTCTGGAGTGAGTTGAAGCTAGGACGAAGGGCTCCTTTGTGCCATAGCTGGGCCTCATTCAGTTCAGTCGACATGGAGTAGTGTCAGGAGGATGTTTCCTGCTGATGTAGGGACTAGTCAACTATGAGATAAAAGGCTGAGGTGTGTGGGAGGCTGAGGCGAAGGCAATGGCTCTATTTGCCAATTTTGCTGAGCTTCACTTCAAGAGAACTTGTGCTGACTGTGAGAAAAGAAAGGACTTACTCTAATTGTTTGTTAGTCATTCTTTGATACAGCACTATTTATTGTGGGAATTCAAATGCTTGGCATTTCTCTCCCAAAAAGTATGGTTTTAGAAAGATGTTTTGGTCCACTGTTTGAGGGAAAGCAATGCTGTCTGCCAGTGGTTACATCATGGTATCAACATAGCTGGTTGCTAGTGCAAAGTGATTACATGCTTTATATACAATCATTCATTATATTTGTAGTGTCTACAATTTTGTAATTTAGTACATGAACTTGGCTAATGCTACAGATTTGGCCTAATGGTAATGATTGTAAATTAATAACAAGCAAACAGTCCATCTTGGCAGAGAAGCAAAATACCCAGTGCAAATATCCTGTTGAGTTATTTGCAGAAAAGTAAAAGCTATTTCCTTTTACCTTACACTTCTCTCTTTTCTGTGCTGCCAATTGTAAAACCAGAGCGGTTGAACTAGCTATATGAAAGGCACATGAATATGCATGATAAGCCTTCTTTCCTTTTCTTTCTTGGAGTAGTTTTCCAAAAGACCTGTCAGTGTTAGATGGGACCTGACATTTGAAAAGGTCTTTGAATAAAAGACTGTTTATGACAACTCCAGAACTTCTAGCAGCATGATATAAATTGTATTATGAAAGGATAACAGCTCCTGCATATTTAAATGCAAATTCATTTTTGTGAATGTGCAGTCTAATAAAATGATTCATTGTGAAGGAATAATGCTGTGTTGGAGTGCTCTTAGAAATCATGGAAATCAGGTCTGTTGGCACCCATGTACTATATTATCTTGACAGTTACAGTGGTGTCTGGAATTATTGGATCTCTTGATAAAGATGAGCAAAGAAGACTATAAAATAAATAATACAAATACTGAGCTATATTTTATACTAATACAATTGCTCAGAGAAGTAATACAAATTAATTTAAAAAAGATAGGGTTCAAAATTATTGGACCCCCTATTTTCAATACTCCAGCACCCTCCACTTGCGAGGATAAAGACACTGAGCCTTTTTCGAAAATGTTTTATAAGATTGGAGAACACATTGGAAGGGATCTTAGAATATTGCTCCATACAGAATCTTGCCAGATACTTAATATACTTTGTCTGCGCTTATGGACTGCCCTCTTCAATTCAAACCACAGGTTTTCAATGGGGTTCAAGTCCGGAGACTGAGATGGCCATTGCAAAATGTTGATTTTGTAATCAATTAACCATTTATTTGTGGATTTTGATGTGTGCTTGGGGTTAAAAGGTTTTAGGCTAAAATGTCCTGGTACTTGTTAATGTCAACGGCATCATGAACTTTACCAAGGGCCCCAGGACCAGTGGAAGCGAAATAGCCCCATAACATCAAAGATCCACCACCATATTTTACAGTAGGGATGAAATATTATCGGCATATGCATGTTTCTTTTGAAGGCCAAGGATCTGGAAAGATTCTGTATGCAGGAATGGTCTAAGATCCCTCCCAATGTGTTCTCCAATTTCATACAACATTTTAGAAAAAGGCACAAGAAAGAGGATTTCAACACCCACCTTCTCAGATTGTTCTGAAATTGTTTCTGTTAGAAACATATGAGATTAGCATTTCTCCAACATAATTTTGTTGAAATATAATTTGACCTCTGAGAAATTAAGCTATCGATACCCAAATTGGCCTTTTTAAATTATAGTATTCATATAATATTCAATAAATATAGTACCTAACATTCAATTTGGACAAACCTGTTTTCTAACAATGAGTTAGACATGAGGAATCCAAAGAAATGATCAAAAGCTACTCAAGGACCCCCCATGCCAATCCCACCCCAACAACGAGTATATAGTATCAGTTCTCTATGTTTGAAAAAAAGTATGGAGCTGCGGCTCGGAGTATGGTTTTTTCATCCTATGTAATGTATTCTCAGTGAATTTGGTGATGGTTTTCAGTGGTGGAAAAAGTACCAAATTGTCATACTTGAGTAAAAGTAAAGATACACTACATGACCAAAAGTATGTGGACTCCTGCTCGTCGAACATGTCATACCAAAATCATGGGCATTGAAATGGAGTTGGTCCCCCCTTTGCTGCTATAACAGCCTCCACTCTTCTGGGAAGGCTTTCCACTAGATGTTGGAACATTGCTGCGGGGACTTGCATGGGGTATTGTGTGTAGATTGATGAGGGGTTAAAACTATTTGATCCATTTTAGGATAAGGCTGTAACGTAACAAAGTTAAGAGAATTAGTGAGGTCGGGCACTAATGTTGGGTGATTAGGCCTGGCTCGCAGTAGGTCATTCCAATTCATCCCAAAGGTGTTCAGTGGGGTTAAGATCAAGGCTCTGTGCAGGAGAGTCAAGTTCTTACACATCGATCTCGACAAACCATTTCTGCATGGACCTCACTTTGTGCACTGGGGCATTGTCCTGCTGAAACAGGAAAGGGCCTTCCACAAAGTTGGAAGCACCATTATTCCTCCTCCACCAAACTTGACAGGTGGCACTATGCATTCGGGCAGGTAGCATTCTCCTGGCATCTGCCAAACCCAGGTTCATCCGTCGAACTACTAGATGGGAAAGCGTGATTCATCACTCCAGAGAACGCATTTCCAGAGTCCAATGGCGGCGAGCTTTACACCACTCCAGCCGACGCTTGGCATTGCGCATGGTGATCTTAGGCTTGTGTGCGGCTGCTCGGCCATGGAAACCCATTTCATGAAGGTCCCGACGAACAGTTCTTGTGCTGATGTTGCTTCCAGAGGCAGTTTAGAACTCGGTAGTGAGTGTTGCAACCGAGGACAGACGATTTTTAGAACTCTGTGTTACTCCTAGACGTTTCTACTTCACAATAACAGCACTTACAGTTGACTGGGGCAGCTCTATCAGGGCAGAAATTTGACATACTAACTTGGTGGAAAGGTGGCATCCTATGATGGTGCCACATTGAAGGTCACTGAGCTTTTCAGTAAGACCGTTCTACTGCCAATGTTTGTCTACGGAGATTGCATGGCTGTGTGATCGATTTTATACACTTGTCAGAACGGGTGTGACTGAAATAGCCAAATCCACTCATTTGAAGGGGTGTCCACATACAGTGGGGGGAAATCAAATAAATACATATTCCACTCTGCCAGATCTGACTTCCTCTCTATAGGCTGTCTCATCAATGTTGGTGATCAGGCCTACCACCATTTGTCGTCAGTAAACTTAATGATGGTGTTGGAGTCGTGCTTAGCCACGCAGTCGTGGGTGAACAGGGAGGACAGGAGGGGACTAAGCACGCAACCCTGAGGGGGCCCCCGTGTTGAGTATCAGCGTAGCAAATGTGTTGTTGCCTACCCTTACCACCTGGGCACAGCCCGTCAGGAAGTCCAGGATCCAGTTGCAGAGAAAGGTGTTTAGTCCCAGGATCCTTAGCTTAGTGATGCGCTTTGTGGGCACTATCGTGTTGAACGCTGAGCTGTAGTTCATGAACAGCATTCTCACATAGGTGTTCCTTTTGTCCAGGTGGGAAAGGGCAGTGTGGAGTGCAATTGAGATTGCGTCATCTGTGGCTCTGTTGGGGCGGTATGCGAATTGGAGTTGGTCTAGGGTTTCCGGCCTTTCAAAGCACTTCATGGCTACCGACGTGAGTGCTACCGGGCGGTAGTCATTAAGGCAGGTTACCTTGGCATTCTTGGGCACAGGGACTATGGTGGTCTGCTTGAATCATGTAGGTATTACAGACTCTGTCAGGGAGAGTTTGAAAATGTCAGTGAAGGCACTTGCCAGTTGGTCCGCTCATGCTCTGAGTACACATCCTGGTAATCCATCTGGCCCCGCGGCCTTGTGAAGGTTGACTTGTTTAAAGGTCTTGCGCACATCGGCTACGGAGAACGTGATCACACAGTCGTCTGGAACAGCTGGTGCTCTCATGCGTGCTTCAGAGTTGCTTGCCTCGAAGCGAGCATAAAAGGTATTTAGCCCGTCTGGTAGGCTTGCATCACTGCTCAGCTCATGGCTGGGTTTCCCTTTGTAGTCCATAATAGTTTGCAAGCCCTGTCCCATCCGATGAGCGTCAAAGCCGGTGTAGTAGGATTCAGTCTTAGTCCTGTATTGATGCTTTTCTTGTTTAATGGTTCGTCTGAGGGCATAGCGAGATTTCTTATAAGCGTCCGGATTAGTGTCTCACTCTTTGAAAGCAGCAGCTCTAGCCTTTAGCTCGGTGCGGATGTTCCCTGTAATCCATGGCTTCTGGTTGGGATATGTACGTACGGTCACTGTGTGGACGACGTCATCGATGCACTTATTGATGAAGCCGGTGACTGAGGGGGTATACTCCTCAATGCCATCGGATGAATCTTAGAACATATTCCAGTCTGTGCTAGCAAAACAGTCCTGTTGCTTAGTATCCACGTCATCTGACCACTTCCGTATTGAGCGAGTTACTGGTACTTCCTGCTTTAGTTTTTGCTTGTAAGCTGGAATTAGGAAGATAGAATTATGGTCAGATTTGCCAAATGGAGAGCGAGGGATAGCTTTGTATGCATCTCTGTGTGTGGATTAAAGGTGATCTAAAGGTTTTTTTTTGCACATGTGACATGCCGGTAGAAATTAGGAAAAGCAGATTTAATTTTGCCTGCTTTAAAGAAAAATATAGATTGAAAACTCTCTTGGTAGATAGTGTGGTCTACAGCTTATCATGGGGTACAATACCTCAGGCGAGAAAACCTAGAGACTTACGGAGCTCATCCAGTTTATTCTCCAGTGATTGCACGTTGGCCAATAGGACGGATGGTAGAGGCGGGTTACCCACTCGTCGAAGAATTCTCACAAGGCAACCGGATCTGCGGCCCCTGTATCTCCGTCTTCTCTTAATGCGAATGATGGGGATTTTGGCCTGGTCCGGGAGCAGCAGTATATCCTTTGTGTCAGACTCATTAAATAAAAAATCTTTGTCCAGTTCGAGGTGAGTAATCACTGTTCTTGTATCCAGAAGCTCTTTTCGTTCATAAGAGACGGTAGCAGAAACATTATGTATTAAGTAAGTTACAAACAATGCAACACACAAAATAGCACAATTGGTTAGGAGCCCGTAAAACGGCAGCCATACCCTCCAGCGCCATTTTTATATCATTTTTATAGGCTGATTTAATTAACAAGTATTGCATATCCAGCAAGCTTGCTAGCTAAATTTACTAGCAAACAGTGAGGAGAAACAATAATACAACAATTTACTGTTGTAAGTTTCTACAACTGAAGCTGGTTTTACTATAAAAATGTTTTCCTAAACATGCCTGATAGCCTACATACCTAGGTTAATTTGTATGGTCTGGTCACTGTGCAAAGGTTGAGGGTTATGGCATATTTCTTTCTATTAGGCTAGATATTGTTGTAAATGTAATCTCTGTGCCTGTGCACATGCATGCATATTCAACTAGTCTACCCTAATGTTGATGTTATGCTGGTACGGTTCAACTGTTGTTCAAACTGTACAATAGTGTGTATGTGTGTGTGTATGAAAAAAAAAAAGTATGCACTCACTAACTGTAAGTCGCTCTGGATAAGAGCGTCTGCAAAATGACTAAAATGTAAATGTATGTATATATGTATGTGTATGTATGTATGTATATATATATATATATATATATATATATATATATATATATATATATATATATATATATATATACACATACATACATACATACATACATACATACTTTTTTCCCTCACTGTGTATGTATTTGATCCCCTGCTGATTTTGTACGTTTGCTCACTGACAAAGACATGATCAGTCTATAATTTTAATGGTAGGTTTATTTGAACAGTGAGAGACAGAATAACAACAAAAAAATCCATAAAAAAACGCATGTCAAAAATGTTATAAATTGATTTGCATTTTAATGAGGGAAATAAGTATTTGACCCCTCTGCAAAACATGACTTAGTACTTGGTGGCAAAACCCATGTTGGCAATCACAGAGGTCAGACGTTTCTTGTAGTTGGCCACCAGGTTTGCACACATCTCAGGAGGGATTTTGTCCCACTCCTCTTTGCAGATCTTCTCCAAGTCATTAAGGTTTTCGAGGCTGACGTTTGGCAACTCGAACCTTCAGCTCCCTCCACGGATTTTCTATGGGATTAAGGTCTGGAGACTGGCTAGGCCACTCCAGGACCTTAATGTGCTTCTTCTTGAGCCACTCCTTTGTTGCCTTGGCCGTGTGTTTTGGGTCATTGTCATGCTGGAATACCCATCCACGACCCATTTTCAATGCCCTGGCTGAGGGAAGGAGGTTCTCACCCAAGATTTGACAGTACATGGCCCCGTCCATCGTCCCTTTGATGCGGTGAAGTTGTCCTGTCCCCTTAGCAGAAAAACACCCCCAAAGCATAATGTTTCCACCTCCATGTTTGACGGTGGGGATGGTGTTCTTGGGGTCATAGGCAGCATTCCTCCTCCTCCAAATACGGCGAGTTGAGTTGATGCCAAAGAGCTCCATTTTGGTCTCATCTGACCACAACACTTTCACCCAGTTCTCCTCTGAATCATTCAGATGTTCATTGGCAAACTTCAGATGGGCCTGTATATGTGCGAGGGAGATTGACAGTTCTTTTGTGTTTCTTCTATTTGCGAATAATCGCACCAACTGTTGTCACCTTCTCACCAAGCTGCTTGGCGATGGTCTTGTAGCCCATTCCAGCCTTGTGTAGGTCTACAATCTTGTCCCTGACATCCTTGGAGAGCTCTTTGGTCTTGGCCATGGTGGAGAGTTTGGAATCTGATTGATTGATTGCTTCTGTGGACAGGTGTCTTTTATATAGGTAACAAGATGAGATTAGGAGCACTCCCTTTAAGAGTGTGCTCCTAATCTCAGCTCGTTACCTGTATAAAAGACACCTGGGAGCCAGAAATGTTTCTGATTGAGAGGGGGTCAAATACTTATTTCCCTCATTAAAATGCTAATCAATTTATAACATTTTTGACATGCATTTTTCTGGATTTTTTTGTTGTTATTCTGTCTCTCATTGTTCAAATAAACCTACCATTAAAATTATAGACTGATCATTTCTTTGTCAGTGGGCAAACGTACAAAATCAGCAGGGGATCAAATACTTTTTTCCCTCACTGTGTGTGTTTGTGTGTATGTATATGTATGTGTATGTATATATATATATATATATATATATATATATATATATATATATATATATATATATATATATATATATATATATATATATATATATATATATATATATATATATATATATATATATATACACAGCTGTGGAAAAAATTAAGAGACCACTGCAAATGTTTCTTAAATCAGCATCTCTACATGTATGACTTCCATTCCAGTGTCTGTTGAATTCCAACACAGGCACACCTCATTCTACTGAATTAGGTACTGATTAGGTGATCACCTGAACCAAATCTTATTTAATGAGGAAAAGTATAAAAACACTGCTGTGGTCATTACTATCCTCTTGCAATAGGACCAGCTGGATGGTAAAAACAGTGCTAATGGTACCTCAAAAGTAATATTAATCAAAAAATAACTATTGACCATGCCAAAAGAGTTGAAAAGGAACGTTTTGAGTGAGGAAAAGAAGGGTTCAATTCTGGCTTTACTGGCAGAGGGATACAGTGAGCGTCAGGTTGCTTCCATCCTTAAAATTTCAAAGACGGCGGTTCATAAGAACAAGGTCAAGCAGCAGACATTGGGGACAACAAAGCTACAGACCGGCAGAGGGCGAAAACGACTCTCTACTGACCGGGATGACCGCCAACTCATTTGAATGTCACTCAACAACTGTAGGATGACATCAAGTGACCTACAAAAATAATGGCAAACGGCAGCTGGGGTGAAGTGCACGGCGAGGACGGTTCGAAACAAGTTCCTAGGGGCAGGGCTGAAGTCATGCAAAGCTAGAAAAAAGCCCTTCATCAATGAGAAGCAAAGAAGAGCTAGGCTGAGGTTTGCAAAAGACCATAAGGATTGGACCGTGGAGAACTGGAGTAAAGTAATCTTCTCTGATGAGTCCAATTTTCAGCTTTACCCAACACCTGGTCGTCTAATGGTTAGACGGAGACCTGGAGAGGCCTACAAGCCACAGCGTCTCGCACCCACTGTGAAATTTGGTGGAGGATCGGTGATGATCTGGGGGTGCTTCAGCAAGGCTGGAATCGGGCAGATTTGTCTTCGTGAAGGATGCATGAATCAAGCCACGTACAATGTTGTCCTGGAAGAAAACTTGCTTCCTTTTGCTCTGACATTGTTCCCCAACTCTGAGGATTGGTTTTTCCAGCAGGACAATGCGCCATGCCACACAGCCAGGTCAATCAAGGTGTGGATGGAGGACCACCAGATCAAGACCCTGTCATGGCCAGCCCAATCTCCAGACCTGAACCCCATTGAAAACTTCTGGAATGTGATCAAGAGGAAGATGGATGGTCACAAGCCATCAAACAAAGCCGAGCTGCTTGAATTGTTGCGCCATGAGTGGCATAAAGTCACCCAACATCAATGTGAAAGACTGGTGGAGAGCATGCCAAGACGTATGAAAACTGTGATTGAGAATCTGGGTTATTCCACCAAATATTGATTTCTGAACTCTTCCTAAATTAAAACATTAGTATTGTGTTGTTTAAAAATTAACATTAACTTATTTTCTTTGCATTATTCGAGGTCTGACAACACTGCATCTTTTTTGTTATTTTGACCAGTTGTCATTTTCTGCAAATAAATGCTCTAAATGACAATATTTTTATTTGGAATTTGGGAGAAATGTTGTCAGTAGTTTATAGAATAAAACAAACATTTTATTTTTACCCAAACACATACCTATAAATGGTAAAACCAGAGAAACTGATAATTTTGCAGTGGTCTCTTAATTGTTTCCAGAGCTGTATATATGTGTGTGTGTGTGTGTGTGTGTGTGTGTGTGTGTGTGTGTGTGTGTGTGTGTGTGTGTGTATGTACAGTGAGGGAAAAAACGCTGATTTTGTACGTTTGCCCACTGACAAAGAAATGATCAGTCTATAATTTTAATGGTAGGTTTATTTGAACAGTGAGAGACAGAATAACAACAAAAAATCCAGAAAAAACGCATTTCAAAAATGTTATAAATTGATTTGCATTTTAATGAGGGAAATAAGTATTTGACCCCCCCCCCTCAATCAGAAAGATTTCTGGCTTCCAGGTGTCTTTTATACAGGAAACGAGCTGAGATTAGGAGCACACTCTTAAAGGGAGTGCTCCAAATCTCAGCTTGTTACCTGTATAAAAGACACCTGTCCACAGAAGCAATCAATCAATCAGATTCCAAACTCTCCACCATGGCCAAGACCAAAGAGCTCTCCAAGGATGTCAGGGACAAGATTGTAGACCTACACAAGGCTGGAATGGGCTACAAGACCATCGCCAAGCAGCTTGGTGAGAAGGTGACAACGGTGCGATTATTCGCAAATGGAAGAAACACAAAAGACTGTCAATCTCCCTCGGCCTGGGGCTCCATGCAAGATCTCACCTTGTGGAGTTGCAATGATCATGAGAACGGGGAGGAATCAGCCCAGAATTACATGGGAGGATCTTGTCAATGATCTCAAGGCAGCTGGGACCATAGTCACCAAGAAAACAATTGGTAACACATTATGCCGTGAAGGACTGAAATCCTGCAGCTCCCGCAAGGTCCCCCTGCTCAAGAAAGCACATATACAGGCCCGTCTGAAGTTTGCCAATGAACATCTGAATGATTCAGAGGAGAGAACTGGGTGAAAGTGTTGTGGTCAGATGAGACCAAAATCAAGCTCTTTGGCATCAACTCAACTCGCCGTGTTTGGAGGAGGAGGAATGCTGCCTGTCCCCAAGAACACCATCCCCACCGTCAAACATGGAGGTGGAAACATTATGCTTTGGGGGTGTTTTTCTGCTAAGGGGACAGGACAACTTCACCGCATCAAAGGGACGATGGACGGGGCCATGTACTGTCAAATCTTAGGTGAGAACCTCCTTCCCTCAGCCAGGGCATTGAAAATGGGTCGTGGATGGGTATTCCAGCATGACAATGACCCAAAACACACGGCCAAGGCAACAAAGGAGTGGCTCAAGAAGAAGCACATTAAGGTCCTGGAGTGGCCTAGCCAGTCTCCAGACCTTAATCCCATAGAAAATCTGTGGAGGGAGCTGAAGGTTCGAGTTGCCAAACGTCAGCCTCGAAACCTTAATGACTTGGAGAAGATCTGCAAAGAGGAGTGGAACAAAATCCCTCCTGAGATGTGTGCAAACCTGGTGGCCAACTACAAGAATTGTCTGACCTCTGTGATTGCCAACAAGGGTGTTTCCACCAAGTACTAAGTCATGTTTTGCAGAGGGGTCATACTTATTTCCCTCATTAAAATGCAAATGAATTTATAACATTTTTGACACGCGTTTTTCTGGATTTTTTTGTTGTTATTCTGTCTCTCACTGTTCAAATAAACCTACCATTAAAATTATAGACTGATCATTTCTTTGTCAGTGGGCAAACGTACAAAATCAGCAGGGGATCAAATACTTTTTTCCCTCACTGTATTTCCGGTTAAATCTCAGGATGGATGTAAACTTCCGGTTATCGTAGAATGCTGTGCTACCGTATGCTAGCATTGAATGCTTGTCGTCAAAAACATCCGAAACAGCTAATTTTCGTTGTTGTTGTTTATCTTAATGTTAATGTTTTTACTTGTAATACTTCGTCTTGACTTATAATACGATGACGTGTAAACGTACGAAAGTGTCCTTTCAAAAACGGGATGACAGCTCTTCCAGCCATCACTGCTGTGTGCCGCAATGTACAGTGTCTGCCAGATGCAATTCTTCTGTTAGTTTTTTTACTTTTCCCAAAGACAGTGACGGTGGGTGATTAACATTCGACGAGTCAACTTACTTACAACAAACACACGAGTCTGCAGCCGACACTTTCTAAGTGAAGATGTGATAGAGCCTCCGACTCCAGCTTGGCGCAGACGTCTGAAGAAGGGAGCTGTTCCATGCCTGTGATTAGTAACTGTCCCTGGACTTGCCAATAATAACAATGGCTTTCCTTCAATTTGTGTAGGCCATGGTCAAATCTCAGGAACTTGCAGTCTATGTAGCTGGCTACATTTGGGCATTTCATTTCAACTAGACCAAATGATGGTCGCTCAAGTGGGTCATATACCAGCCCATCAGGCGATGCACCCAGCCAAGGTGCGTCCGGATGCACGACTAGCCCACACTTTGTCAGATTAAGATTTTTTTGAACTGCATAGTCCTTCAATGCACCTGCTTCCATTTACAGCCCCCTTTTCATTAGTGGTGTTTGTCTTGTCCCTCTGATAATTCTTTCTGCCAGTTTTTCTGCTGTGCTTGTACCTCTAACATGGCTTACCTCCCGGAAATGTGAAGCAGTCACTCTCTCCTTCCTCAGTGAATGCCACTCAGGTGTTTCACTTTGGCATCTGGTTGCTTCCTCAATCAGGTGTGACTGTGACAAAGTCACAGACAGAGAACTGAGGTGAAGCTTTTCTTGATCCGTCATGATCTCGTATGAACAGTCTGTTGGTTGTAAATGGTAACCGTCCAGTGGCACTTTTGGGAACGGTGGTGCATCCTCATGGATGACAACACTGTCAGGTGGAGGTGGTGGGTGTTGATATGACAGGACACTGCCAGTTATTACCTTGCCAAAAATGGAGTCCATGAGTTGTTTTTCAGATGTGATGTTCATTCTGCAGATAAGGGGAAGAGAGTCTGGTTCCATGTCAGCATAGGCAGGTAGTGGGTTGAGGGTTGATGGGTCTGGTAGCTCACCGCTGTAGCCCTTGTAAAGTGTAGCTCTGGAATAACAATATCAGGAAAAGTAAAGGGTTCACTAGGAAATACACCAGAATCTAACAGCGATTAATAACATTTATTTCGCAACACATTGTAGTCTGCCTATTTAATTGGACTCTGCATACCTAATTCCGCTTGCCGGAGTAGCATCTGGTTTGGGCTTCACTACAACCATGGCATCCACAGGTCCTGGCTTCACTCCCTATTTATTTATGAGATGGTATTAGGAGAGATGCTAGTATGCATGTGACACAACTGTCTGGTATTGAAATGATACAAACCATTGTTCGTGGTTTATGCCACTTCTGCTCAGTTTCAGTGCACGAAAGTGCAGGAGGGACGACAGACATGCCACATTCAGAGTAATGGGCAGTCTGATATAGTAATGCAACCAAATGATTGCATATCCCACACCCAGCCACACAGGAACAGTAGCTTTTAACAAGCACAACTGGCTGTGAATCACGCAATGTCATCTGAAATACACAGAAGCATCATTTAATGGGTTTTGAAAGACGAGGGTCTACAGCAGCAGGAGTAGGAGCAAAACCTGTTCTTTCTACTTTTTACTGGTGTAAGCAACTTATCTACTGTCTCGTGTCACTTTTGTGCTTTCTGCATCTCTTTCCTACTGTCTTGCACCACTTGGCTATACTGTCTCCCACCACTTACCTATTGTCTTGTGCAATTTACCTACCTTCAAACAGTATTGGCAGAGCAGTAGGTGAGTGGTGCAACATTGTAGCCTAGTACCAATAACGTAGAGTGAAGGTTTTGCTCCTAATTCCTCTTGAAAAGTAGAAACATCAAGTACAAACGCAAGGAAGTTGGGCCATATGTTTATAAAGAAAGAGGTAAAGATGACAGGACAGTTTTGAGTAGAACATCAGCAGTTTGAATAATAGCTGAGTGGAATATGTTACTGTCATTGCAGTCATCAAGTCAGGAAAAAGTAGTAATCTCATTATTGTTTACATTTCAAACCAAACTCCAATTTGTTTACAACAGACCCAACAACAAAGCATGGCAATTCCCACTCAGCTACCCTGGTCTGTATTAGGCTACCACTGTTCAGCTATCGTGAAAACGCAATGGCAATGGCAATCAAAGCTGTGGTAACATTAAACGAGTAAAACGTGTTGAACGGAACCTTGAACAAGTTCAACAGAACTTTGAACGTGTCACTTAATCTAGTCCTACTCTCAGCTGGTGTGGTGGCTTTAGTTTCGTCATTGAGCGGTAGCAGTGGGCTCTCACAGAGATCTCATTTGTAGCCCTGTTTTTACCTGATACTTTCATAAAAGTACAAACACATGAAGTGAGAGGTATATACACATGATTAAACTTTATTTAAAGCATGATTAACCTGAAGCAGGACGGAGTCATGACTTAAAACACCAAAGCAAGGCTTCTAGCTCAGGCTAGCTAGCGTTAGCATATTACCTTCAAAGTTGCAAAGAAAAGAAGAAACGTAAAATTTGAAGCCTTTATCCAGTTTGCTACGTGGTGTCGTACTGGATGTCCGGACGACCCTCCGTATATCATTAACAGATACTTTAGGCAACTCCAGCAAACACCTTGTGAACTTAATCTCTGCCATCATAACGGTCTACTGTCACTGTCTGTTTTTTTCCGGTAACCGGAAATGCCCAAGCATCCTTACGCCAATGCGGAAGTGATGCGTGCATAGAGCCTATTCCAGCATGACAATGACCCAAAACACACGGCCAAGGCAACAAAGGAGTGGCTCAAGAAGAAGCACATTAAGGTCCTGGAGTGGCCTAGCCAGTCTCCAGACCTTAATCCCATAGAAAATCTGTGGAGGGATCTGAAGGTTTGAGTTGCCAAATGTCAGCCTCGAAACATTAATGACTTGGAGAAGATCTGCAAAGAGGAGTGGGACAAAATCCCTCCTGAGATGTGTACAAACCTGGTGGCCAACTACAAGAAACGTCTGACCTCTGTGATTGCCAACAAGGGTTTTGCCACCAAGTACTAAGTCATGTTTTGCAGAGGGGTCAAATACTTATTTCCCTCATTAAAATGCAAATCAATTTATAACATTTTTGACATGCGTTTTTCTGGATTTTTGTTGTTGTTATTCTGTCTCTCACTAGGCACATGCCACCCACTCATACCAACAACGATGTCTGTAGTCCATGCAACACACGGTGTACACCACGGCCAAAACAGTTTACCTTGTTGCACTCGTTCTGCACGTGCATTTACCTCTTCCTCTTAGACCCACACATACCCCAGGTTACACCACAGAATCAAATAGAACATGGGTATCATATATTTATTATTATTATTATTATTATATACATACATACATACATACATACATACATACATACATACATACATACATACATACATACAGTGCCTTGCAAAAGTATTCACCCCCCTTGGCATTTTTCCTATTTTTTTGCCTTACAACCTGAAATTAAAATGGATTTTTTGGGGGTTTGTATCATTTGATTTACACAACATGCCTACCACTTTGAAGATGCAAAATATGTTTTATTGTGAAACAAGCAAGAAATAAGACAAAAAAACAGAACTTGAGCGTGCATAACTATTCACCCCCCCCCAAAGTCAATGCTTTGTAGAGCCACCTTTTGCAGCAATTACAGCTGCAAGTCTCTTGGGGTATGTCTCTATAAGCTTGGCACATCTAGCCACTGGGATTGTTGCCCATTCTTCAATGCAAAACTGCTCCAGCTCCTTCAAGTTGGATGGGTTCCGTTGGTGTACAGCAATCTTTAAGTTATACCACAGATTCTCAATTGGATTGAGGTCTGGGCTTTGACTAGGCCATTCCAAGACATTTAAATGTTTCCCCTTAAACCACTCAGGTGTTGCTTTAGCAGTATGCTTAGGGTCATTGTCCTGCTGGAAGGTGAACCTCCGTCCCAGTCCCAAATCTCTGGAAGACTGAAACAGGTTTCCCTCAAAAATGTCCCTGTATTTAGCGCCATCCATCATTCCTTCAATTCTGACCAGATTCCCAGTCCCTGCCGATGAAAAACATCCCCACAGCATGATGCTGCCACCACCATGCTTCACTGTGGGGATGGTGTTCTCGGGGTGATGAGAGGTGTTGGGTTTGCGCCAGACATGGGGTTTTCCTTGATGGCCAAAAAGTTCAATTTTAGTCTCACCTGACCAGAGTACCTCGTTCCATATGTTTAGGGAGTCTCCCAGATGCCTTTTGGCGAACACCAAACGTGTTTGCTTATTTTTTTCTTTAAGCAATGGCTTTTTTCAGGCCACTCTTCTGTAAAGCCCAGCTCTGTGGAGTGTATGGCTTAAAGTGGTCCTATGGACAGATACTCCAATCTCCACTGTGGAGCTTTGCAGCTCCTTCAGGGTTATCTTTGGTCTCTTTGTTGACTCTCTGATTAATGCCCTCCTTGCCTGGTCTGTGAGTTTTGGTGGGCGGCCCTCTCTTGGCAGGTTTGATGTGGTGCCATATTCTTTCAATTTTGTAATAATGGATTTAATGGTGCTCCGTGGGATGTTCAAAGTTTCGGATATTTTTTTATAACCCAATCCTGATCTGTACTTCTCCACAACTTTGTCCCTGACCTGTTTGTAGAGCTCCTTGGTCTTCATGGTGCCGCTTGCTTAGTGGTGTTGCAGACTCTGGGGTCTTTCAGAACAGGTGTAAACATACTGAGATCATGTGACAGATCATATGACACTTAGATTGCACACGGGTGGACTTTATTTAACTAATTATGTGACTGCTGAAGGTAATTTGTTGCACCAGATCTTATTTAGGGGAATCATAGCAAAGGGGGTGAATACACATGCACACACCACTTTTCCGTTATTTATGTTTTTGAATTTTTTGAAACAAGTAGTTTTTTTCATTTCACTTCACCAATTTGGACTATTTTGTGTATGTCCATTACATGAAATCCAAATAAAAATGAATTTAAATTACAGGTTGTAATGCAACAAAATAGGAAAAACGCCAAGGGGGGGTGAATACTTTTGCAAGGCACTGTACAAGCTTGGCACACCTGTATTTGAGGAGTTTCTCCCATTCTTCTCTGCAGATCCTCTCAAGCTCTGTCAGGTTGGATGGGGAGCGTCGCTGCACAGCGATTTTCAGGTCTCTCTAGAAATGTTACATCAGGTTCAAGTCTGGGCTCTGGCTGGGCCACTCAAGGACATTCAGAGACTTGTCCCGAAGCCACTCCTGTGTTGTCTTTCCTGTGTGCTTAGAATCGCTGTCTTGTTGGAAGGTGAACCTTCACACCAGTCTGAGGTCCTGAGTGCTCTGGAACAGGTTTTCATTAAGGATCACTCTGTACTTTGCTCCGTTCATCTTTCCCTCGATCCTGACTAGTCTCCCAGTCCCTGCCGCTGAAAAACATCCCCACCGCATGATGCTGCCATCACCATGCTTCACCGTGGGGATGGTGCCAGGTTTCCTCCAGATGTGACGCTCAGGCCAAAGAGTTCAATCTTGGTTTCATCAGACCAGAGAATATTGTTTCTCATGGTCTGAGAGTCCTTTAGTTGCCTTTTGGCAATCTCCAAGCGGTCTGTCATGTGCCTTTTACTGAGTAGTGGGTTCCGTCTGGCCACTCTACCATAAAGGCCTGATTTGGTGGAGTACTGCAGAGATGGTTGTCCTTCTGGATGGTTCTCCCATCTCCACAGAGGAACTCTGGTGCTCTGTCAGAGTGACCGTCGGATTCTTGGTCACCTCCCTGACCAAGGCTCTTCTCCCCCGATTGCTCAGTTTGGCCTGGCGGACAGCTCTAGGAAGAGTCTTGGTGGTTCCAAACTTCTTCCATTTAAGAATGATGGATGCCACTGTTTTCTTGGGGACCTTCAATGTTTACCCAATTCATGTTTATACCATGCTTACTGTAAATTGAGCTATCTTAGCCGTTAGCTTGTAAATTTTTTCGCCAACTTACCTCCACCTTGTGCAGATCTAGGGCTTGGAAGCGCATGTTGGTAGAATCAGATTATGTACTACCTAAAGAAAATACAGAACAATACACAATTTAACCACCCCACTAATTGTATTGATCTCTATTAGACTGGCTAGCTAACCATACCTAACATGGATATTTCAATATTGTCAGCTTGCTGTTGGCTAACTAGCATAACTAAATTGACAGCAAGATTGCTAGCCAGCTGAGACTGTCTGAGAACCAGCCAACCAACCATAGATGATTTATACACATTCATCATTCCTACCAACACACAAGCAGAGAGTGAGTTAGCTATATCGACAATTCAATTTTTTGTAACCGAGTGTTTTCCAGACAAGGGTGGAATAGATGGCTACAAAATTGAGATACCAAATAAGAGTAACATTAGCTAGCTTACATTAGCTAATGTCAGTCAAAGATAGAATGAACAAACAAACATGTTTAATCTGCTGTCTAGCAGTGACTACCAGTAATGTGGCGTAAGCAAAATTGATTGACAGTGTGTATACCAAAAGATAGCTATATGATTTAGCTGATGGCTTTCAGAGTTCAATACAGGACTGTAACGTTAGCTAGCTAGCTAACTTACCCAGCTAGTCCAGCTAGGCTAGCAAGCTAGCTAACGTTAGGTTACCTCTAATTGAGAATCTAACGTTTTGTTGTAAAAGGGAAAAAAATTATCGCATCACTTCTAAGCTGTCATCGAAATGGCTTCCCAATCAGTTCAGCCTGAAAATCTCTCTGATAATCTTTGGTCACTGCATCATTCTTGATAGCCGCAAGTCACTAGCAAAATCGGGGTGACTCTCTGGTAGGTAGAACGGTGAAAGGTAACTAATTTTCGCTCTTGTTTGTAATTATTACAGAACACCACACGGGAATGATGACAGTTGTGAAAAACAAATATTTAAAAAAAATATCTTGCCTAGAGAAGTTCTGAGATTACTGTGTGTTCGTCATTCAAAGTAAACAACGGCATTAATTCACGTTTGTGGGCACGCCCCTGCTACCTAGTGGGCGGTATCAGCTTTCTCTATGAATGCAGACTTTGTCTTTCACTATGACCAGACGAATACACAGGGAATCGAAACTTCCCGATTCTCCCAGTGAAATGAAAATGTGCGAGCTCTAGGTTGTGGTTTGGATAATTGTAATGTTTATGATAAAAAACGTAATGTTGTTAATATAGTAATGTGACTATCTGCCGTGGCAGAGCCAGGGTGAAATTCCCCTTTAAATATACTTAAGTATCAAAAGTGAAAGTATAAATCATTTCAAATTCCTTATATTAAGCAAACCAGACGGCACAATTTTCTTGTTTTTTAAATGTACAGATAGCCAGGGGCACACTGCAACACTCAGACATAATTTACAAACAAAGCATTTGTGTTTAGTGGCAGAACTGGCAGAACGCCCAGAATATGTTATTTTAAGTTAAGATAGGAGACACATGCCGGAACCAACCCTATGAGCTATGCCTATGTAATGTACATGTAACCATTTTATAAGGGAACTTACGGGACTTCCCCTGGAGAGCTCCTGATCGACATGTGTACATGGTGCATTGAGTTGGTTGGAACCTCTTCAGTGCGCTGATAATAAAGAATGATTCCTTTAAGATTGACTTCAGGTGTCCCTGTGTAAACATTTCCACGATATCCCTTCCATGCATCTAGATACCATCTGTGATCACCTTCAACATAACATCGAGAAAGGACAGACCAGAACAACAGTTTAGTTTAGGGCATTTCTGATTCATGAAATCCAGACAAATTATTTACTGTATAACAAATGACAAATTATTCACTGTATGACAAATTATTACTACTACCAATATTCTAAATACAAATGTCTGATTAAAAAAGGTCAAAGAGAATAACAACACACAGTTGAAACCAATTTCCTCCCCCAAATTGTCTTATACTCCCCTATCATCTTTGCGATCTCACCACAGAGTTACAGGGTCAGGGAGTTAGAGGGCTAATCCTTAGGGAGAAATCCAGACCATCCAGCAGACCCAATCTGGTGAGATTTGTTATTGAAGCAAGACAAAAACAAAAAAGAAAACAACAACAGCAATACACATATATCACTCGAGGTGGGGAAAACTTCAATCCATTTGGCGTAATTGTCAACCATTACCAACATATATTTCTTCCTTTTATAGGCAGACGCGAATAAAATATATGTGCATATTTGCCAAAGGGCCAGGGCCCACCCAAGGGCCAGGGCCCAAGGGGACTGGTAATTCCCCCTTTGGACACATGACTCACATTGTGACAAAAAAACACTGCCTGTTAAATCAAAATAACAAATACAATTAGAATGACAACCCTTGATGACTCCATCTTAATTTAATTGTATCCCATAAGGTAAGGGTAAAATAGACTAGAGACAGGTGTCCCTCATTCAGGGTTAGCGCTCTCTTCGGGTGTCCCTGTGTAAGAATTTCCACGACAATGGGAAAGTTATGCATATTTGAAATGTGATAAACTTGTTATTCCACCTTGTAGACAAGCACCAGAAAATCCACTTGAAAGTTTTTCACACTTGCTCAAGAGCTCTTTTTTTAGTACGCCTATTCAGCATCATTCACACGCTTCATGTCCAAATCATCTTAAAGTATCTACAAATTGATTGCGTAACTCAATTATGTTAAATAAAGATGATTTGGATATGATGCCCGAAAAGTCTAATATTGGTACCATTGACTTGCATTTGATTTGTGCCACACATTCAGAAAACTTTCAACTCACTGCATTTGAAATAGTGGCCAGGTAAACAAAACTAAAGCATGGATTACTGTCATACATGGTCCATAGACTGTTGACAGGATAAGAAACCAAAATGTAATTTTGTAATTTGGTTGAACTATCCCTTTAACAAATAATCACCTAATAGCAGGAACAGCACCATCTATTTGTCAGAACCTGGTAAAATCAAGATGTAGGATAGGAAGGGTGCTGGAGTATTGAAAACAGGCGATCCAATCATTTTGACCCTTAGATTAAAAAATATATATATATTACTTGTTAAACAAAATCTCTTTCTCTGAGCAACTGTGTTTGTATAAAATAGTATAACTTTTCAAATTTGATGGCATACCATAAAGCTCAGGATTTGTATTATTTATTTTATATAGTCATTTTTGCTCATTTTTATCAAGGGATCCAATCATTCCGGAACCCACTGTATGTCGTAGTTCAAGTTTTACAGCTTGTTTTACTAGTCTGCTGTTGCTGTGTGGCACATTGAGCAGACTCCCAGCAGGCCCCTAGGGTTTTGGGAGCGCAATCCTGTAGTGAAACACTAGGTTCTGGCTGTTTAATGGCCTAGATGGGGTAACGCCAAGGGAAACCAGAGCCCAGAATCTGTGGACTTTGACCTGGTGGTGGAATACTTTCTTGAGAAACTCTCCATTACTTGAACTGTTTACCATTCACAGAAGAATACAAACAAAAGATGCAACAGAAACATTCTAGATAATATCCTATATGCTGACACTAATACAGACATTGATAACCAGATACTATTATCTAAACTTCAGGGACTTATTACTGTATTTGTTCTGTCTATATTCTTTACTGCCTCAGCTGCTTTGTATACACTCGATCCTGGCATGAGTCCAGAGGCCAGTGACCAATAATCGCTGTGTGGTAAAATACTCTATTTCCTACTACAGTCATGGCCAAAATTGTTGGCACCCCTGAAATTTTTCCAGAAAATGAAGTATTTCTCACAGAAAAGTATTGAAATTACACATGTTTTGCTATGCACATGTTTATTTCCTTTGTGTGTATTGGAATAACACAAAAAAAAACAGGAAAAAAGCAAATTTGACATAATTTCACACAAAACTAAAAAAATGGGCCGGACAAAGTTATTGGCACCCTTTCAAAATTGTGGATAAATAAGTTTGTTCCAAGCATGTGATGCTCCTTTAAACTCACCTGGGGCAAGTAACAGGTGTGGGCAATCTAAAAATCACACCTGAAAGCAGATAAAAAGGAGAGAAGTTGACTCAGTCTTTGCATTGTGTTTCTGTGTGTGCCACACTAAGCATGGAGAACAGAAAGAGGAAAAGAGAACTGTCTGAGGACTTGAGAACCAAAATTGTGGAAAAATATCAACAATCTCAAGGTTACAAGTCCATCTCCAGAGATCTAGATGTTCCTTTGTCCACAGTGCGCAACATGATCAAGAAGTTTGCAACCCATGGCACTGTAGCTAATCTCCCTGGACGTGGACGGAAGAGAAAAATTGATGAAAGGTTGCAACGCAGGATAGTCCGGATGGTGGATAAGCAGCCCCAAACAAGTTCCAAAGAAATTCAAGCTGTCCTGCAGGCTCAGGGTGCATCAGTGTCAGCGCGAACTATACGTCGAAATTTGAATGAAATGAAACGCTATGGCAGGAGACCCAGGAGGACCCCACTGCTGACACAGAGACATAAAAAAGCAAGACTACAGTTTGCCAAAATGTACATGAGTAAGCCAAATTCCTTCTGGGAGAACGTCTTATGGACAGATGAGACCAAGATAGAGCTTTTTGGTAAAGCACATCGTTCTACTGTTTACCGAAAATGTAATGAAGCCTTCAAAGAAAAGAACACAGTACCTACAGTCAAATATGGTGGAGGTTCAAATATGTTTTGGGGTTGTTTTGCTGCCTCTGGCACTGGGTGCCTTGACTGTGTGCAAGGCATCATGAAATCTGAGGATTACCAAAGGATTTTGGGTCGCAATGTAGGGCCCAGTGTCAGAAAGCTGGGTTTGCGTCCGAGATCATGGGTCTTCCAGCAGGACAATGACCCCAAACATACTTCAAAAAGCACCCAGAAATGGATGGCAACAAAGCGCTGGAGAGTTCTGAAGTGGCCAGCAATGAGTCCAGATCTTAATCCCATTGAACACCTGTGGAGAGATCTTAAAATTGCTGTTGGGAAAAGGCACCCATCCAATATGAGAGACCTGAAGCAGTTTGCAAAAGAAGAGTGGTCCAAAATTCCGGGTGAGAGGTGTAAGAAGCTTATTGATGGTTATAGGAAGCGACTGATTTCAGTTATTTTTTCCAAAGGGTGTGCAACTAAATATTAAGTTAAGGGTGCCAATCATTTTGTCCGGCCCATTTTTTGAGTTTTGTGTGAAATTATGTCAAATTTGCTTTTTTCCTGTTTTTTTTTGTGTTATTCCAATACACACAAAGGAAATAAACATGTGCATAGCAAAACATGTGTAATTTCAATACTTTTCTGTGAGAAATACTTCATTTTCTGGAAAAATTTCAGGGGTGCCAACAATTTTGGCCATGACTGTATGTGAACATCAGTGTATTGCTGACAGGGAGCAAGCATCAGTGCACACTGCATATATGTCTGTCAAACATCTTTACAGAGCACTAGTTATCTATGTATTGCTTGTTGCCGAGAAGTATGAAAGACTAGAAAACTGCCACTCGCAAAATGTTTCATCTCCCCTCTGAAAGCATAGCATATCTCCTTGTCAACAAAGTGACAGAAGTGCTGCCAGAGTGGTTGATGTGACAGAATGGATGGATCTTATTGCCCCGTTTCCTGCATGAATATGGATAGACAGGAGTATTTGGCATGCCTACAGGGTAATCCTTTGATACTTAGCTTTGGACAGCACAGTGGGATGGTTGACTTTTAACTTGTCTGCTTGTCCATATGGCAATGTTTGATTTCCCTGAAATAGATATGTTTGATTTATAATCTTGAACAAACGTGTAGGGAATGTGTTTCTGAGCTAGCGTAGCAAGGAGCTAAGGCCCCACAGACTCACCCTCTAGTACCTCCTACTCAACTGTCTTGGCTTATCTAAAAGTTTCTATTTTGATTATTAGGGATCATACCAAAATGTATTTCAAGAGTTTGTTTTACAGTGTGCCAGAACTAAGATAAGATGCTTGCCTGTATGGTATCATTGTTTTCCTACCCATCATTTACTGCTCTTTTTTTATGAAGTGGGATGAGTTGTCCACATTTTATGAAAACAGATTTAGCTATCCTTTCTATTTTTGACAATATAGGTAGTACTCTCCAGTCTCCACAATTACAAAATATAGGCCTACAGTACTGTAGCTCAATAGACTCACTGTATGACCCCTTTCTATGTTGTTCTCAAAGTAAACTCCATTAACTATAGGATGATGTGAGACAGAGGAGTCCATTAGTATCCATGATAGCCATGCTCTCTGTATGTGGTCTGTGTTTGCAGGAATCTGCTGATGAGGCATATAATATTATTAGGTTACACCCCTACTGACCCCTACCCCTACTGACAGTTACAAAGTATGGTAGCTGAGTTTGTCGCCTGCTTGAAGGCAGCAGCCTCAGCCATTGTAACATGGCCTATAATGTCAATCACATTGTAAGTCATTAGCTTTAAAGCACAAGGTTGTTAGTGTCTTTAGCTAGGTCGTTAATCATAGTCAAAAACACTTTCTGATTGGGGAAAAGTTTTCTAGAGTGCTGTTATTGCAGGAGTAATATCATTTACATTTTAGTCATTTAGCAGACGCTCTTATCCAGAGCGACTTACAGTTAGTGAGTGCATACATTTTTTCATACTGGTCCCCCGTGGGAATCGAACCCACAACCCTGGCGTTGCAAGCGCCATGCTCTACCAACTGAGCTACACGGGACTACCATGAGGTGTAAGTCGCTCTGGATAAGAGCGTCTGCTAAATGATGTAAATGTATGGAGGAGTGCCACTTTGCTGGGGCATTTGATAAGCACAAAGGAAGAGAAACATAGCCGATTCAGCAGATCTTGTTGGAAATGGAGACTAAAGAATACCACTTACTCTTATTTGAATTTATCATGTATTTTTATTTTTCAACTTTGTCAGTCTTTCTATTTCTCACTCCTACTTGGAAATGAAGGTGTTCTTCTCTTTTTCTCTTTGTTTCTGTCCCCTCCTCGACCCCCTTTCCCAAGTATGTGTTATTGTTTGCTCTTTTGTCTGTTTCACTCCTACTTTCTCTCTGTTGCTGTTTATCCCTGTCTGTTTGTTGTTTGCAGGTGGTTGAAGGTCACCTTGTCCTTCCCAGTCATTCTATGTGGCATTCTTTGTGGTATCTGTTGAATTTATCCCCTGTTGCTGGTCAGAGAAGCATTCCAGTGTAATTAACCTGCCTGCTACATAACATACATCCTCCACAAGGGTTCATTAATCCGCTCACACTGAGTGGGCACTGTGCCCTGACACTCCACCACAATACACACACACACACACACACACACACACACACACACACACACACACACACACACACACACACAAACAGCCATTCTCACAGCCCAGCTGAACCTGACAGAGTAATTTCACACAAAGAAAACAGGAAATCAGAGTGTGGAGAGTCGTCGTGGCAATGTCTGGTTGGTTGGTATTAATCTAGGTTGGTGGCGAACAGTTCTCTCCTCATCTGGCCTTCCATTTAACGTAAACAGGCCCCTTGGGTCGAGTCGACTGCCTTTATACTAAGGATTCTACTAAGGCTTCTAAGAATTGCACTTCTCCTCCTATCCCCTGGTGACTTTTAGGAGATTTGGGCTTGAATATCTCCTCTACTCAGGCTTTAACCAGGCACTGGTAGTATCCATTAATGTGCTGGGCTGTAGATTTATCCCCCTGATGTTCCTCTCTACAAGCATTTCGTTACACCCGCAATAACATCTGCTAAATATGTGTATGCGACCAATGTGATTTTGAGCAGCACAGAGTGCACTGTGCAGGGAGAAGAAATTGGATTTCTAAGTGAGGAAAATATTTGAGAGGAAAATTGCCCAAAAAGGTTTATAACTGAAATAAAGTCATCATCAACAGCACAGCCTCTCCTACATGTCAGCTAGCAATGTGTGTGTGTGTGTGTGTGTGTGTGTGTGTGTGTGTGTGTGCAAGCACACAAGTGCACAAATTCATGATGCTGATCAACACTTTCTCATTAGGTGTGTCATTCCTTCGTCAGCTCCATCCATGTTTAGGGCTCCATGAAGACTGTGTGCTTGACTTTTGTTATCAGTTAAAGGTGTAAAAGCCATACATCATCCCTCTATCAGGTTTCTGAGTAGAACCAATTGTGAATACCCCTAGTTAACATAGAACATAACCACTTTGTGTTGGCTGGAGGGTGTTCATGTAACAGTTTATTTGAGTTTATCAGTTGCACTGAGGAAAAACAGGCACATCTAATGACACAAGTGATTTATTGGCCTAACAGGCTGCACAAAGTATTGCCGCCTTTATGCATTTCCTGTGTGACTTAAACGAATAGGCATTATTAGAAAATTGTGCATTAGCCCAAGTCAGCAGTTTTGTATGCTGCAGTCCCATTACGTTAGAATCGTGAGGGGGGCGAGACGGGGATGGAGAGAATAAGAGAGTGATGGCAAGAAAGCACTCTGTTAAACCAAGAGAAATAATGAAATGAGAACATTTCAGAAAAAAAAAGATAGAGGGGGGATGAAAGAAGGGAGGAATACAAAAAGGAAATGAAAGGAAGAGACGTGGCCAGATGCTGACAGGACAATGAGAGGAGAGAAAAAGAGGGTGATGAAGAGAGCAACAGAGTATAGCAGTAATTGGTGGCGTATACATTTACATTTACATTTACGTCATTTAGCAGACGCTCTTATCCAGAGCGACTTACAGTTAGTGAATACATTTTTGTAATTTTTATACTGGCCCCCCGTGGGAAACGAACCCACAACCCTGGCGTTGCAAACGCCATGCTCTATCAACTGAGCTACATCCCTGCCGGCCATTCCCTCCCCTACCCTGGACGACGCTGGGCCAATTGTGCGCCGCCCATGAGTCTCCCGGTCGCGGCCAGCTGCGACAGACCCTGGATTCGAACCAGGATCTCTAGTGGCACAGTTAGACCACTGCGCCACTCAGGAGTACTCTATAGTGGTTGGGATAGGAGGCAGGAGAGAGAGGTTTAAATCACTGGTCTGAATGACAGCTTTACATGGCCCTCAGAGCCTCAACTGCCACCATTTAATGAGACCAGATAGAAACCTTAACTGCATTTTTATTTTCTCTCTACTATTTATGCTTTTCCTGCCATCTTGCACTTTCAGGAATATACTCACTACTAACTAGGCTGATATATCAAAGCAGAAAAGGATTGGTCTTTGCGTACATGAGCTCCACTACAAAGTTAGTTGTAGTAGTTTTATTTAATTCTTCAACTCCCTCCTGATGTGTTCACTGACTTAGTCAAAACCCACAGACATTCTAGAGGTTTCCTATGGAGAACTAGTCCCATGAGATTCTACCCTCCCCTCCATCTACGCAGTTCCCTCGCGCACGCTCTGTCTCGCTCTCTTGCTCCTCTCATTCACGCTCTCTGAGTCTGGTGCCGTGTTGAGCTAATATCGCTCACACGGACTAGGCCTCTTGGGTAGTCTAGCTTTCACAGGTTTCTTTCTCTCCTTCTTAACCTCTTTTTTGATATTCACAAAGACTTCTTTCTGTGCCTGGTCTCCCCTGACATTGGGCAGATGGCTTTCATCTTAAGTCTCTCAGAAAAAGAAAGAGAGAGAGCGAGAGAGTGTAAGAAAGAGAGGCAGAGATCAGACATGCAAAATTGTATGTTTTAGTGTGTAGTAGTTTGAGGAAAACTTGACATCACCCTTTTGATACCAACATGAAATGGGAGATTGAAATGTTTCTCCCAGAGTTGGTGTCTCCCTGTTAAACATATTCTCTGGGAAAAATTCAGATTAAAAGTGAATAAATGTTGCTCCATTAGTTCTGGTGTCCTACCTACTAATTATTATTATCACAAGTTAACAGCCAGCTCAATTGCTTGTAGTGGTCACAATGACGCATCTGCGACACTACACACGCTGTGTATGTATGTATGTATGTAAAAAAAACAGAAGCATGTCCAGAAAAGTACCTCATACCTACGGTAAAATACTTTACCAAGTACCAGGACATTTTAGCCACAAACCTGGTTGCCGCAAGTGGCTCTTCCAGCAAGACAATAACCCCACGCACACATCAAAATCCACAAAGAAATTGTTAATTGACCACAAAATCAACATTTTGTCTCTGGACTTCAACCCCTCAGTGACATTATCTTCGCAAGGGGAGGGTGCCGAAGTATTGACAACAGGGGTGGCAATAATTTTGTTTTCTCTCTTTCTCTGAGCAATTGTATTAGTAAGTATAAAATAAGAGAATTTTAAAAATTTTTGGAGCATACAATATAGCTCAGTATTTGTATTATTTATTTTATACATTATTTTTTGCTCATCTTTATCAAGGGTGCCAATAATTATGGATGTGTGTGTGTGAGAGACATTGCACCACTGCTTAGGACCTCTCCATCCATTTATATAAGTTTTATGCTTGTGTGTCAACTTCCCCTATGATGACAGTCATGTTTGTGTAAATGTGTGCGTTATGTGTGGTTGATTTTACATGACCTTACATCCACATGCTCAGTACCTCCCTGGTTAAAGAAACCGTCCATTCCTTCCTAATAACTGTGGAAACACTTATTGGCAGGACAACACTGGCAGGACAACGTGTGCGATCTGACATGTCAAATGTTTAATGGTGAAGGTGCCAAAACAAATGACTGCACCTCTAGGAACTCCAACATGCTGTGGTGTCTGTGTGTGTGTGTGCGTACGTGTGCGTACGTGTGTGTATTGTCTTATTGCTCAGTTCTTTGCTGTTCTTCTATCCCTGCCATGTTGTTCTTGGCTCGCTGTATTGGGGGTACTGTGAGATGTAGTTAGTGGTATGTTAGTTAAAAGGGACTAGGGAGTGCTGAAAGAACAGAAACAACCAAAATGGTGAGGTAGTGAGTGAGTGTGAGTGTAGGTGAGTGAGAGACCCGTGGGACCAGCTTTTTAGCTGGCTAAAAAGATTTTTAGCCCTCCAAAAAAAAAAAATCACATTGTGAAATAATGCATTTTAGCTTATTCATTGATTGAAATACCAGTCGATGTAGCGCGAGAGATGCTGCTACAGCTCATCAAACAGCTGTTTGTTGCTTCTGGAGTGAAACGTGCTTTAATAAGCCAAGTCATTGCACAACAATTCTAAAGGCAATTTTGTGTAAAGAAAAACCAAACAGAAAACATGGCCACGATTAAAAAGCGCTAGGCCTAAATATATATTTTTCTCAACTGGTAAATTGAAGCGTTCTTCCCATTCGCCATTCAAGTGCATAGGCAACTAGGCAGGCTTCAGTGCGTCACACACCACTTTGCAATGATCTGGAGGCAGTACGCATTTTGAAAACATATACTTAATTGTTTGAAACCTGAACGTTTTACTACATATTTTGAGGCGTGTTTTACCTTGCTTCAAAGTAGCCTAACAAATCTAACCAAACGTGCAGGCAATTATTTTATAAAGACTTCCATATGCCATTGAAACAAGTAGCATTTTTCTCACAATCCTAGACTATTGCTTTGTGCGCATTGCTGCCCTTATAATGTGAAGAAATAATAGTTGATCAACATTTTAAGCTAAACGGTCTGATCTGGTGCATCAGCCTCATCGCTTTTTAACGTGTTTTGGATGTAGCCTAGGCTACCGGTTGGATGAATTTGGGAACTATCATCCCACAACTGTCCCAGAGTCTGTTTGAAATAGGCTTCTCGCACAGAATGACAAGCTGACCAATAGAATAGGTACACTTCTACAATGTGGGTAAGTAGATTGAAATAGGCTAGTGATTCTGCTGTTCGTTACTCATCTTATTGGCTGAGGAAAAGTAAATGTGGACAGTTATTCTAACATAGGCGGGGAAGCTAATTTTCACCATAAAGATTCACCATTATAATAAAGCATTCCATGCATCCTCACATTTGCAGACTTATGTAAGATATACTATTATTCCTAATGTGATGATTAGATTGGATAGTCATAATTTAGGCTAATATAATAATAATAATATGCCATTTAGCAGATGCTTTTATCCAAAGCGACTTACAGTCATGCGTGCATAATTTTTTTTGTGTATGGGTGGTCCCGGGGTTCGAACCCACTACCTTGGCATTACAAGCGCCGTGCTCTACCAGCTGAGCTACAGAGAACCATATAACTCAATCACTGTTCGCAAAAAAGACTGTTCAATGCAGTGCGTAGTGGCGTAGAGTAGACAGGCTATAGGCTATATCACAGGAAGATGTTGGCCTTTCATAAACACATTTCATGCAATTCTACTATATTTTATATGACTGGAGACATTAGCAGAATATTTTTTTATACAACAAAAATTACAGGGTAGCCTACTCTGGGCCTACAAAAAGTGGAGACACAAATACAATATGACGTCTGTCTAACCTGGAGGAGGAAATTATTGTCCAAAAACAAACAAAAGTGTCACTGACACAATGATAAAGACAGTGAATATGTACACTCACCAGGGATATGGCCAATGTTCTCCGCTGCTGCCAATATGATACCTTTCGCTCAATTAAGTTGAGAATTTTGATAATTAAAAGACAGATTGGAGTCCTGTAGGCTATGTGATTTTAAAGCAATCTACCGCTTCTTTTTTTAAGAAGCTAATGATCCTCTGGCCAAATCATGCTTTCTGGTGTAGTAGCCTATTTTGAATTATTTTATTTCTATATAGACAGGAGTAAGCTAATAATGCTGTATAATTTTGGCAATTTAATTACATGTACTTTAGGGACAGTTTAGCTTCCCCTAGCCTTATGGATGTGCCGTCTATGTATTCTAACATCTTCAAATTGCTCATCGGAATTCGGTAAGAATGACACATGTTCTGTTAAGATGAATTACCATTAACTAAATGTGATTTCTGGCATTCTGAGCACCGTGGGTGGACACCCTAATCGGGTTGCAACCAATGCATATGGATCCAGTAAATGTATTAAATGTCTGGTAAATTAAAATGCTGCTGGTCAAATGTCCGGCACCACCTTTTCCCAACGGAAACCCTAGTGTGTGTGTGTGTGTGTGTGTGTGTGTGTGTTTTCATGGGCCAGAAACCAGTGTTGTTCCTGAATCATGTTCTCAGGTCTTTTAAAGGAGCGCTTCCTGTGAGCACACACAGGAAATTGTTGCTGAACGCTTGGCTGTGGAGTCTGACAACCCCTGAGGCTGTGTGCATTTTTGTGTACTGTATGTGCTTGCTTGGACACTTCTGTATGACTTGTTGTGTGTTTGTGTGTGTGCTTGGGCACTTGTGTATTTGTGGAGGGGTTTCAAGGGGGGTCAACACACTATTTTCCCAGCCTGCACCTCTGTGTATTCCTGTCAGAACAAGCCCCTGTAATTGTTTAGTTAAAGTACCCAAGTTCACTTAGTTACAACTCACCAGTGTATCCAGTAAGGGCCTCTTGAGTGACTGTTGCCTCTTGCACTCTCCTGGTTATTTCTCCACTCAAATGTTGTTGATGTTTACTTTTCAACCTTCTCAACGGAGTTGACATTTCAGCTTTTTCTGTAGTGGGTGTAACATTATGTCAATGAAAGGGATAGTTTCATGATTTTTCATCCATTCGCCATATAATAAAGTGTGTGTACAGCATCACCTCCTCTGCACTGCTGTGACCCCAGGGAAGGCTCATGACCACCACTGTCACCTGATACACTGTCTATAGTCTCTATGGGACTACACCTTTTGGCTTCCTTCCTTCTCTCTCTCTCTCATTCTCATTTTTTCTTGCTCTCTCGGTTTCTCTCTCTCTTTCTCTCTCTCGGTTTCTCTCTTTCTCTCTCTCTCTCTCGGTTTCTCTCTCTCTCTCTTGGGTTTCTCTCTCGGGTTTCTCTCTCTCTCGCTCTCTCGTTTTCTCTCTCTCTCACTCCTTCCGTCTTTCTCTTTTTTGTTTTGACCAACTGCTGAAAGATTTACTAGATGACAGAGAACAGAGCAGAATTTGTTCCATTGTCAACTTTTTTTAGCTAAACAGTTTTTGTAAGGGAAGCCAGGAAAGCTTGACCTGTCAGCATTAGACGCCAATATTTCACTATGGCTTCTCTGGGAGACCTCAGATATAACACACACAATACCTCAACACAAAACCACTGGTCAGTTAGGACACATGGTTGAAGGTTATTATCCTAGACAACACTTTAGATGTGAAGGAGATGAGCTGGGTGATTAGAGAGATGACGATATGGAGTGATTAATGAGACAGTAATTAGGATAAAGGGAAGAGAAAGGCGGTGAAGTGGTGGGAATGAGAAAATATTGGAGGAGAATGTGTGTGCGCAGGGTTTAAATGTCAAACCTAATCACTGTAGAGAGATCGATTAACTTTACACGTCTCACACCTACCTGGCTGGCTGATGCTGTTAGTTGCCCTCTACTTTTTTTCATTTAGCTTTTCAAAGTGTAGTTTAGCACATCTCTTTCTCTTTCTCACTTGGCCACTCTCTCTGCCTCCCTCTGTCTATTTTTCGCTAAGACAGTCCCAATGTCTACTGACTATAACTGACCCACATTTCACACAGTGTGACTGGATGTCCTTAGGGGAAGTGCTTCTAAGTGTGTGGGGAGGGTGAGAGCACATGGTTGCATGTCTGTATCTTTGTGTGTGCGGTGTGGTGTCTGTGTTCAGCCTAAGGGTTTAGAGGGGAAACTGCAGTATCTCTGAATTGGGAAATATCTGACCAATGAGAGATAATTGGTGTTTCACTCATCTGGGTACGCCTGTGTTTTTTTGTTTGCTTTTGGTGTCTGGCTGGGACAGTAAGATTTTTGCACAGCGCTCCGAGATAGCACTCCCTCTACTGATCACCATAAGTCCTTGCAGGGTACTATCATTTGGAATATTTCTTATGAAAGAAAAGCAAAAAAAATGTACAATAAAGAGAATAATCCCAAATTCACCTCAGCTCTTTTCTTTACCCTTTTTATAATGAAAACATTTAATATGGGCTTGCTGTGGTCCCTTAATTGTGAATTTTGAAGGTGAAATTCAAATAAATTAATAGCTCCGGAGATCTGAAAATCTTTTTTCCCTCAGTGTTTTAATTTCTTGTTCCACATTTAGTGTCCACATGTTTGAATGTTTTTTGGATGGATCTGATGATGATTGGTGTGTTTGTAGCCTTTGCGGAGTTGCCAACAACCGGATGTTCTGGGTTTTAGGGATATAGCCTTTTTCAACCTAGCTTCCTTTTCTGCTGAAAACCGAATGTGGGAACCGAATTTCTCTTATGCCTGCTACGTTAGGTTAGTGTTTGTGTAACCTTCTCTATTTTTCCTCTGTGTGTTTACAGGTGTGTGGTGTGGCGGCATGTATCGTGGGGCATTCTGGGTAGCGTGCTAGCTTCCTGAAGATTGGCTGACAGCAGGAAAAGAGAACAGAGGAGAATAGGAGGAGAGGAGTGCCAGCATGGCTCTGCCTGACAAACACAAAGTGAAACGCCAACGACTAGACAGGATCTGTGAAGGTAAGAGACACTTCTCTTTTCCTAGCTACTTTCCCCCTTTTTCCTTCTCTGTCATACTGCTGAAATTGAATCACCCAGTAATGAGACAAAGGTGTTCTTAGCCTGAGGCATATCTGTTCCACTGGAAGAAGTATATTACATGGCCAAAAGTACATCTCATTCAACAATCATGGGCATTAATATGGAGTTGGTCCCCCCTTTGCTGCTGTAACAGCCTCCACTTGTCTGGGAAGGCTTTCCACTAGATGTTGGAACATTGATGTTCGATGGGGTTGAGGTCAGGGCTCTGTGCAGGCTGCAGGCCAGTCAAGTTCTTCCACAATGATCTCGACAAACTATTTATGTATGCACTGTCATGCTGAAACAGGAAAGGGCCTTCCCCAAACTGTTGCCACAAAGTTGGAAGCACAGAATCATCTAGAACGTCATTGTATGCTGTAGCATTAAGATTTCCCTTTACTGGAACTAAGGGGCCTAGCCCGAACCATGAAAAACAGCCCCAGACCATCATTCCTCTTCCACCAAGCGTTCTCCTGGCATCCGCCAAACCCAGATTTGTCCGTCGGACTGCCAGATGGTGAAGCGTGATTCATCACTCCAGAGAATGCGTTTCCACTGCTCCAGAGTCCAATGGCGGCGAGCTTTACACCACTCCAACCGACGCTTGGCATTGCGCATAGTGATCTTAGGCTTGTGTGCGGCTGCTCGGCCATGGAAACCCATTTCATGAAGCTCCCGACGAACAGTTATTGTGCTGACGTTGCTTCCAGAGGCAGTTTGGAACTTGGTAGTGAGTGTTGCAACCGAGGACAGACGATTTTTACGCGCTACGCGCTTCAGCACTTGGTGGTCCCGTTCTGTGAGCCTGTGTGGCCTACCATTTCGCGGCTGAGCCGTTGTTTCTCTTAGATGTTTTCACTTCACAATAACAGCACTTACAGTTGACCGGGGCAGGTTTAGCAGGGCAGAAATTTGGTGGCATCCTATGACAGTGCCACGTTGAAAGTCACTGAGCTCTTCAGTATGGTGCATTCTACTGCCAGTGTTTGTCTTTGGACATTGCATAGCTGTGTGCTCTATTTTATACACCTGTCAGCAACGGGTGTGGCAGAAATAGACGAATCCACTAATTTGAAGGGGTGTCCACATACTTTGGGCCATGTAGTGTATTTGCTGCAGTGTGCAGGGCATATAGGCCTAGTGGTTGAGAAGATCTCTCGCTCTCTCTCTCTTCCCCCACTCTCTCTCACACTACAAGTCGGTGAGAGAGATGGTTAGTCACAACAGGGCGTGACTGTGACGTTTATCTTTAGGAATGAGTTATCCAGGCCAATGGCAGAATTTCCCGGGAAAGCCAGAGGGAGTATCTGTTCCTAGGATAGTATTTGTGGGTGAGCGGGATTGGAAGGAAGCTTTGATACTTTTCCACCTCATGTGATAGGGATTTGTAGTACCTTCATAAGGGTTATTCAGGCTGGTGATTGGGTTACTATTGTTTAGCCTGGCTGAGCTTTTGGAGGAACATCCACACACACTCTCTCACTGACAGGAACCATTATTGGATATGTATACTGAAACAGCTATGTTATACATACACACCACTTCCACCCCCCCTTTACTGTACTGTAGCTTTCCAGAGCCTCAGCCTGCCATGCCCTGCTCAGCCCACATAATCTTTAACTGCCTTTTGTGTGTGTGTGTGGTGAGAGAGAGACCCTTGGGACCAACGGACCTGCCAGCCCTCCAAACCACAGCTTTGATGGTTGTCTTACAGGGCCTGGGAGAGTGGGTAAGGAGCCTCAGGCCTGGCTAAGGAGAGAGGGAGGGAGGGAAGCAAGGGGGAGAGAGGGGGTATAGGAGGTTGGAAGTGGGTTGGCGAGAGACTCTTAAAATCTAGTTTGATGTTTCCAGATTGCTGTTTGCTGCTGAGCTGAAGTAGGGAGTTTGTAATAAAGGGATTATGTGTGTCAGTGTGTGCATATCTGTGTGTGTTTGTGTGTGTATGAGAGCAAGAGAAAGAGAGGATGGATTTCTCTCAGCGCTCGGCTCTGACAGTCATTTTCTGTTTCATGAGAGGCACTGGGTGTGTATGAGCGAAGCACCGCCACAACTGGTAATATTTTACCACGAACACTGCAGCAGAAGCAAACTCTTTCTCCGCTACTCTTTCGTACACGCGTGAGGCTACAATACATCGAGTTTCCCAGGGAAGCTGTGAAACCAGCTGTAGCCTATTGCATGATTGTGTTTATGTGTCTGTTATTAAAGAAACAATGTGAAACAATTTTCTGTATGTTAACTGTTGCTAACTATGATTGTTTTCATGAGTCTATTAAATGTGTATTTTGACTCCTTTTTATTAAATCATGTATGGCTACAAATATTGTCATGGCCTAAAATAAATGTTTTTCATATGAGCAGAATATCGTAGCCTAGGCCTATATAAATTAGTTAATATGGGTATATAAAGTGTGGCGCCTTGAAAGTGCCTTGGCTACGTCATGTTTGTTTGTCTGAAAGGGTACACTACGGCTTTTTAAATGCCCCCACGAAACCTTCCCTGGAGATAGTTTGGAAGTGCCACTGAATGGGCATTTAACATGTTTGTAAAGGAATGCCGCTTCTGAAGCGGGACTGAAGTCCATCACTAGGCAACCAGAACTGTCAATTATCTTAAGCTGCCTGTCTGCAGACCACTCACTCCTAAGAAAAGTACTTTGAAGTTTGTTAAATACAATGACGTACCAATACATTTAGTAGAAAGAAAACACATCTATCTACCTTACCATAAAAAACAGCAGAAACACAACACAACAGCACATCAATCAGCAACGTTTATTGTTGTCAGGGAAACAATACCGAACATTCTATGCCAGACCAGAATTCTACTGTCTGAAAAGGTACAGACGGTTCTGATGCGACCCTTTTTTAAATTGTCTGGAAGTTTATCAATTGTCGCTATCGACCCGTTACAGTAACGCCGTGCTATGTATGAAAATTGGTCGGTTTCATCCTGGGTCTCCAGGCTTATCTCCTTCAGACCATTCATCACCTTTTGGATCCGAATCCGATCATTGTCCGGGTTATGGTTGTGTTCTCCAGATAACTTTGAGATAACCCCTTCAGTGAGGGTTATGCGACCTCAGCATTCGAAAGCATCATATTCGGTGCACTTCCAGGAGGACTTATTTGTGGTCTGTCGTTCTCGTTTGTAGGTGTAGCCTTCATGTGCCAGGATATTTTTTCTACACACAGAGAGGATACATTTGGGTTCCATTGCTTGCTCGGCTCCTCTGAGAATAATGAATGCTGAGGGAAGCAGTGTAAGATCTTTTTAAGCAGAATATTTGGATTATTTGCATATGAACGACTTGCAATTCGATTGCTGGACTATTGAAGCCATCCATACAGTGTTTTTAATTGAAATGTTGGCCTTTTACCAGATCAATTTTTATCTTAACTGATAGGTTCTGTATGCTATAACCTATAGATAATATTCTGCCCATATGAACACATTAATTTTAGGACATATAAAGAAAAGCTATGCATGATTTAATGAAAAGGATCAAACAGAAACAACATTGTATCACAGTCTTTAATAAAAAACTCAAACAGAAATAGGTTGTATAGCTGGCTTCACAGTTTCCCTGCCAAATAGGCCAATAAGAAAACTCGACGTATCTCGACGACGTTGAGTGCATGAGGGGGTCTGTGTGCGTTGTAGTACCTTCCACAAAAAGTTTTGCTCTACAAAAAGACACGTATGCATGTGTGAGTGTATGCTTATTCGTATGCGTGTGCTTGTGCATGGCGGGAAAGTCAAATGAAACCAGCACTACAGTACTATTTGAAAAGCTTATTTCATGCAATCCCATGCATTTTGTCATGTAATGGAGATTTTCTGTTGTAATTTTAAAGCACATTTCCTGCAATTCTACACATTTTGTCATGGGGTGCAGAGACAATTCAGCAGTTTTAAAGCTAATTTCCTACAATTCTACACATGTTGTCATGTCTTGTGTGTGTTCATGTGATATTTGAGTGACACAAACATTACAACAAAATCAATGGGATAAAAAACCTACTTAAAAAACATTAGCTGACGTAGGCATTTATGACATTCATGAAAAGTTATAAATAGCTCTCTAAGTTCTGCAATGACTGACATGACAAGAGGAAAACTGCTGATGCACTACCCAATTTCAAAATTGCACCTTGTGCATTTCACTATTACAACTTTCAGGAGTAAGTTGAAAGCCGGACTGAGTTCCTTAAAAAAAATACATAATGCATCTCTCTCCGCCAGTCAGAAATGAGAGCCACATGTGAATCCCTGGCCTGTCCAAGCCACTAACCCTCCACCCTGGGAAATGCTTTTCCAGCCTGTCTTTTACAGAAGCATAATGGTTTCAACTCACTTTATTGGTTGATATAATAAACATATATAACTGTGCTTTTGGTGTTTTGCTTCGTGGCCATTGGATGATTTGGCAAAGCAGTATTTCCTCTGTTTACAAACAATTAGGTCATTCTATCAGATACAGTATTCATACCCCTTGACTTATTCCACATTTTGTTGTGTTACAGCCTGAATTCAAAATGGATGACATAGATTTTTTTCTCACCCATCTACACACAATGCCCCATAATGACAAAGTGAAAACATGTTTTAGAATTTTTTGCACATTTATTGAAAATGAAATACAGAAATATCTAATTTACATAAGGATTCACACCCCTGAGTCAATATTTTGTAGAAGCACCTTTTGGCAGCGAATACAGCTGTGAGTCTTTCTGGGTAAGTCTCTAAGAGCTTTCCACCCCTGGATTGTGCAACATTGGCCCATTTTATTATTTTGAAAATTCTTCAAGCTCTGTCAAATTGGTTGTTGATCATTGCTAGACAACCATTTTCGGGTCTTGCCATACATTTTCAAGTAGATTTAAGTCACAACTGTAACTCGGCCACTCAGGAACATTCAATGTTAGCTTGGTAAGCAACTCCAGTGTATATTTGGCCTTGTGTTTTAAGTTATTGTCCTGCTGAAAGGTAAATTAATCTCCCAGTGTCTGGTGGAAAGCAGGCTGAACCAGGTTTCCTCTAGGATTTTGCTTGTGCTTAGCTCCATTCTGTTTTTTGTTTTTTTTATCCTGAAAAACTCCCCAGTCCTTAGCGATTACAAGCATACCCATAACAAGATGCAGCAACCACTATGCTTAAAAATATGGAGTGTGGTACTCCGTAATGTGTTGCATTGGATTTGACAGTATTACTTTAGTGCCTTGTTGCAGACAAGATGCATGTTTTGGAATATTTTTATTCTATATAGGCTTCCTTCTTTTCACTCTGTCAATTAGGTTAGTATTGTGGAGTAACTACAATGTTGTTGATCCATCCTCAGTTTTCTCCTGTCACAGCCATTAAACTCTGTAACTGTTTTAAAGTCACCATTGGCCTCATGGTGAAATCCCTGAGCGGTTTCCGTCCTCTCTGGCAACCGAGTTAGGAAGGATGCCTGTATCTTTGTAGTGACTGGGTGTCTACCAATAGGTGCCCTTCTTTGCAAAGCATTGGAAAACCTCCCTGGTCTTTGTGGTTGAATCTGTGTTTGAAATTCACTGCTCGACTGAGGGACCTTACAATTATCTGTATGTGTGGGGTACAGAGATGAGGTAGTCATTCAAAAATCATGTTAAACACTATTATTGTGCAACTTATTATGTGACTTGTTAAGCACATTTTTACTCCTGAACTTATTTAGACTTGCAATAAGGGGTTGAATACTTACTGAGACAAGACATTTCAGCCTTTCATTTTTTATTAATTTATAAAAATTACAAAAACGTAAGTCCACTTTGACATTATGGGGTATTGTGTGTAGGCCAGTGACAATAAAGCTAAATTGAATCCATTATAAATTCAGGCTGTAACACAACAATGTGGAAAAAGTCAAGCAGTGTGAATACCTTTTGAAGGCACTGTATAATGGGTCTGTTCTGCTGCACTGCAGCTCTGAATCTAACTGTGTGGTAAATTATGCTTATTCATGACCTTCACACATTGTGGATGGGTCAATCAGGTTTTTAACATGCGATGCAAAACCATGTGAAGTAGGCCGTGGGTCATACAGTACATGGCCTTTATGGACATGATGTTAATTAGTGATATAATGCAGTTCCGGTCTATTTGATAGACACATTTTGTGAGATCATATGAACCATCAAGTATATTTTTGTTACGAAATGCTTTAGACTATCATGGTATGTAAATAATTCCACACAACCATGCTTGCAAAGTACTTGAATGAGTAGTGCGTTCATCTCTAGAATAATGATGACATGGCCATTTTAAGAGACTGCATTTCCCTAGTCCAAGAGGATCATTTAAAATAATAATAATACATGGGACTTAAATGGCGCTTTTTAAGGACCCAAAGTCGCTTTACAATTTATATATTTTTAAGTCTAAATGAAACAGACTAAACAAGACATGAATAAAGAGAGGGGTGGGCTCAAAGAAGGGAAAGAGTGATGTATCAGTGTATGGGGAGGGTTGGGATTTACAGTAGATTTGAACCCGGTTTAGGGTAAGGGGTAGGTGCTGCTCAGTATGGTGAAGAGAGGAGTGTCTTATTAGTGTATTTCTTTGCTTGGATGTATGTGGGGAACAAATCTGAAGCAAGAAATGTTCTGTGCACACACATTTTATTTCCTTCATTAGAACAAGCTTGACAAGGTAAACAAACCAGCTGCTTGAATCTATTACCAGAACCATTACCATGAAAGTTACAGAATTGACCTTTAACCCCTTACACTCGTGGGAATTGGCCTATATGGGTAGGGCTAAATTGAAATGTTTCTTACAGAATAAATATGGAAAGCATATGCATAACCATGGCAGCAATTTAAAAGGACAGTTTGGAGATTATAATAATAATTGAAAACATTTCTATAGTGCTTTTCATAACGATCTCAAAGTGCTTCAAAAGCAAAAAACAAACAAGCAGTACATCATGAGTAGCCTAACTATAGATAGGCCAACCAATAGAGGGCAAGTCTTTGAGTGCATGCATCCTTCAAAGATGGAGAGGGACAGTTCATGGCTTGATCAGAGGAAGGTGGTCAAGGAGATGGTTGATGAAGTGTCTGGTGACAATCATGTAGAGGACTAGTCTGGGAACCAGCCTGAGTCATGTAGCTACTGGACTTCTCCTCCTTCACAATGTATGACACCCACTTGGATGATGCCTCAGCAGCTCTGGGCGCTATAAAGCTCACCACACACAGTTCAGAGTAGTAGCCAGTCGTCCTCATTACGAGCCCTCTGCCTCAGCACCTCATTCCTTTATTGCATCTCCCATTCCTCTCAAGCTTCAGGTGAAACAAAAAAGCTGGTACAGTGTCAAGATGCATCATTCGAACAAAAACGATTAGCCAGCTAGATAGCTAGCCAAGCCAAAAAGAGTTGACCTGCGAGTTCATCTGCAAATCTGTGGGTCAGAACCACCAGACATATGCAATAAAACTCAATGTTATCAAAAACAAAACAGCTGATATAAAAATAAAAAAATAATAAAAAAAAACACTTACAAATATTTAAATATGTAGCTACATATTTAAAGGAGCTCTCTGCTTAGGCTGCTACTAGGGCGCCATGGCAACTACAGAATATGAAAAAGTGATTAGACTAAAGGTGAGGACACAGCAGTTCACCTGATTTGTATGTGCATTTTACATTTACTGTACTTTTTGTCACATTTGTTGATAATGAAATCTGAAAATACACTGGATACATTCAGTAACATGATAAGAATATTATTGGAAATTTGGGGTAGTTGCAACATAAGACAAATTACTGGTGTTTCCAAGTTGCCACACACCTCTCCAAAATGTGCACAGTTCCTAGGTAATTTCAATGCACTTTTATGACTGAGTCTTCAACTATAAGGTGCTTTTTTGAGCTCTCCTAGCTGTGCCGTTGAGGAACTCGAGCAAGGAAAACAGCCCTACACAATTACTGTTGTTGTTTATACAATCCAAAAAATGGTCCATTATATATCGCAATCTGGGTCAGGTGGGCATAGCTTGAAAGGTTGTTGTATTGCCAACATGACTAGCTGTACTGAACAAAAATATAAGTGCAACATGTAAAGTGTTGATCCCATGTTTCATGAGCTGAAATGAAAGATCCCAGCAATTTTCCATATGCACAAAAAGCTTATTTCTCTAAAATGTTGTGCACAAATGTCTTTACATTCCTGTTAGTGAGTATTTCTCCTTTGCCAAGATAATCCATCCACCTGGCAGGTGTGCATATCAAGAAGCTGATTAAACAGCATGGTCATTACACAGGTGTACCTTGTGCTGGGGTCAATAAAAGGCCACTCTAAAATGTGCAGTTTTGTCACACAACACAATGCCACAGATGTCTCAAGTTTTGAGGGAGCATGCAATTGGCATGCTGACAGCAGGAATATCCACCAGAGCTGTTGCCAGAGAATGTAATGTTAATTTCTCTACCATAAGCCACCTCCAACGTCGTTATAGAGAATTTGGCAGTACATCCAACCGGCCTCACAACCGCAGACCACGTGTAACCCTGCCAGCCCAGGACTTCAACATCTGGCTTCTTCACCTGTGGGATCGTCTGAGACCAGCCACCTGGACAGCTGATGAAACTGAGGAGTATTTATGTCTGTAATAAAGCCCTTATGTGGAAAAAATAATAATCATTTTGCTCAGTACAATCGTTGAAATTGTTGCATGTTGTTTATATTTTTGTTCAGTATAAATTATAAAATACGATCTTACAGTGTTAAGCTTTCATAAGGCAATTCAGAGAAGCAGATACACATTTTGAGACGCATAGAATTAAGTCATGAGTGCATTCAGAAGCGTGGTCCGCAGCCAATTTTCTTCACAATAAAACAAACAGGCTCATTCTGTTCAGGACAACCCAGAGTATAACGCCATGTCATCTTGTAACTGTACATCAAACATAATGATTATGAACGTTGACACTGTATATTACATGATATGCAAATGTGAAGTGCACATTTGGACTCACGGGTGTTTGGTTTATCTCATCTTTCAAAATACATTGAGTCCTCGTAATTTACAACATTTCCCTCACTCAGACAACAAACAATTTGCTAAAGTTGCCCAATTAGTGGGAGGGATGGGGGCAACTTCTTGTCGCGCTTGGTGCTCATATTCAGAACGGCTGTCAGTCAAAACCCATACAGAGCTGTGAAGCGGAGACCCTGAGCTCTGACGTCATGTATAGCATGTTACTGTACAGCCACTGCGTTCCAATTTAGGCGCTTATCAGTGTCCAAATCTGCCATTTTCAACCCGTATGCGGGTACGAGTATAAAGTGTTAATGAGGAGATGGTTAGAAATGTTAGTTGTCATCTGCGTATGACAAGTGACTGCATCATCCTATTCTTGGCCCAGCTGCAGCGGCTTGTTGCCCGACCTCGCCCTCTACCCCACCTTCCCCAACACTTGAGCGCCCCCTCCCTCGCCCCCTTGTCTCGTCTGTCTTCCCCATCTGTGTACCCAGCATGCTCTGGCTTTGCTACTTCTATGGCTGCTGGGTAGCACTCCAGAACATAGTGCCACAATATTTAGTCAGACCTAAGTGACGTTGTAGGCTGAAGGGGTGAAGGTGAGGGCAGAGGGGGGTGGGTGAGGAGGTGAGGGTGATGGTACAAACTAGTTGGTGAATGTGGTTCTTTTCAAATACTTGTACATGAAAAGAATCACCACAAATGTTTTGTTTCAAAACCTCTTAACAATGTTAGTGGGTCACTTAAAACATTTACTACCAATTTGCAGCAACTGCCTGGGTAATGCATGGCATTACATTTACACCAGATGTTAAACCATTAATTGGCTATTGCAGTGGAGAGGTGAGGGGTATTTGTGCCAACAGCCATGATAACATTTTTAGAGAGATAGAGAAAAGGAGAGATTTATCCTTATGTATTCTTCCCTAATAGAGGAGCCTTCTACCCAGACTGTAAGCACAGCCTAAACCCCTGATACTTCCAACCCCCTGCTCCTGGCATCCAGTCAGGCTATGAACTCATCTCAACCAACAATCTTTGGGTTTGCCCCCCCCCCCCCCAGGATCCCAGCCAAGCCCCACAGCCCCTTTATGGGCTTATGGAGACAGTCATGGAGGACTGTATGTTGGGGGAGTAGGAGGAAAACTCATCTGGGGTCCATAATCTCACAAAACCCAGGGTAGGATGACCATAGTTTAAGTGGCCAGGCTGGAAGAAAGCTGAGGTGTGTGTGTGTGTGTGTGTGTGTGCGCACACATTCTACAGTATTTGTGGGAGCTAGCTTGTATGTGTGGTAGTGCTCAAGACTTGGAAATTAGTTCTCGGAAAGACAAATCTACTGCAAAGAGAAAACAGTAGGCTGTTTTAAAAGAGCTGTGTCTGGGCTGGAAGGAGGAGGGACTAATGGGAGATTGTGACCGTGGATAGATGAGCATTGTGGGATGCAGGATCTGACAGTTGGAACAGGGCTGACTCAGAGGAAATCATTACCATCAGGTTTAGTTTCTGTTTCTTTTCCGTTTCAAGCTGCCCCCCTCTGAGCACTGTAGGAATCTTGGAGAGATGTTGTTGAAACATACCATAGTAACTAACATGATATGACTTTAGCTAAGACCAACCACAATTAGCATGAGTATCCACATGCTCTGTTACAATCTGATCAATCTCCATTGGATTCAGTCACAAGGCAGTCACAGTATTGCTATCAGAGTCGCATAGCAACATACAATGCATTGAGGTCAATCCGTCCTGTGTAATTGAATCCCTCTTCTATCTCTCCCTTACAGCCCCAGCTCATGCATATGTCAATGTGTGTTTAACATTATAATCATGCAATGAGTGAACCGATATAGATGAATATTAACATGCTGACTACACCAGGCGTGCATGTTGATTTTGTCCATCCGCACCAGACGCGATCAGGACACCAGGTTGAAATATCATAACTAACTCTGAACCAACTATATTAATTTGGAGACAGGTGGAAACACATGGAACATTCATGGAAATGTAACTAGCTAGCTTGACGTTGCTAACTAATTTGTCCTGGGATATAAACATTGGGTTCTTATTTTACCTGAAATGCACAAGGTCCTTTTTTTCCTGGATCTTTGTAGAATTTGTACCAATTTTGAGTCACACAAAATCGTGTTTTCTCTACTCTGACAATTAATCCACAGATAAAAGGGGAAACTTAGTTTCTAGTAATCTCTCCTTCTTCAGTCGTCTTCTTCTTCTTCCTTTATTTGGTGGTTGGCAACCAACTTTAAGGCGCATTACCACCACCAACTGGACTGGAGTGTGGCCCGCAGTTCAGCTTTCAATCACCCATGTGTGTATATGCTCCTAAAAACCAATGAGGAGATGGGAGAGGCAGGACTTGCAGCACGTCAAAAATAGAACCAAGTTCTATTTTAAGCGCCTGGCTACGCAGACACTCATTGACTCGCGTGAGCAGTTTGGATTAAATGATTGAAAAACATATATGTGTATATTTATTTTGCAACGCTCACACATGTTATGCTAGCCAAGCCACAGTTGAATAGGAAGACCTATATTGTTCAAGTGGCAGAACAATGAGAATAGCAGTTACAATACCAAGGTGTACCAAGACATATTGTGCTACCTCCACGTATGTGGTGACAGGTATTTCTGCTTTGTATAGATTTTTTTTTTTCACCTTCCACTTGTAACGTATAATACTGGGTTTGTACAAGTGGCTCACTTTTGTGTCTTCTCTCACATAATGGTGTATGTGCCTCCACAAGTATGTGCATTTGAATGTCACACTGTGTTTTAAAGGGAGAGTTCACAAAAATATAATAATTACATTTTGTTTTCTTTAGCCTGTAAGCAGTCTATGTACAAGGTATGACAGCAATCCATGCTTTGGTTTTGTTTACCTGGCTACTGTTTCAAATGCAGAGTGACTTACAGTTAGCATTTCAGTTACTTACAGCATACTGAAATCGAATCGATTTGTAGATCGAACCAATGTAATTTTGTAATTTGGGTGACGACCTACACAACTTGGGACTCAACACCACACCAGCCTCGGACCTGGCCCAGAATAGGACAGCGTGGAGATCCATTTGTCGAGGTGCTATGCTCCAAGGAGCGTGCAAAGATGAGTGAGTGAACGATCCCATTGATGTCCTGTGTATACTCAGGCGTATAGGGATACTTCATCCTTGGTTTGTCGACAGAATCTTTGCCTCGTGTTACTGTATGATTTGATCTACAAACCCAGAACACACATACTCTATATAGAACTGTTTCACCCTGACTGTTTGATAAAGATGTGTAGTCTAGGCTAACACACTCTTGGGAACCAGATCACAGAAGGAAATCAATCAAAGAGGGGAATAGCTCTGTTTAGGTTATCCCAGATGGAGTTGAAAAACGGGTTGTTGTACACAGTCTACGTGAGTGTGTGTTGGTGGCAGGACAAGGGCTTCCGGTGACCAATATTATTGTTAGTTTTTTGCAAAGAGAACTTAATCCTATTCCCACAAGGCATATGCTACGTAGGGTTGCTGTATTATAGATAACTATGTGTGCATGCTTCTACGTATGTGCATGACTTTTGGTTTCCCCAAAGTCCCCAAAGACTTAATTAGTTTACTTTTCACCCTGCTATTCATTCAAGCATGAAACTGAATTGAGAAACTCTCGCTCTCATTTTAATATCAGTGCCCCCAGCTGCCTTCTGTCTCTCGCTCTCTCTTCCATCCATTTCCCTCTCTCTCTATCTCACTTGCCTTATTTCCTTCTGTCAACTATGGTTTCCTGGAACTATATAGTATAAAAACACAAAGGGAAAACGTCAGTTGGTCTGAAGTCAATTCCACTATCAATGATAATGCCCCTTTTCCTCTCAACCCATAATGCAACAGCAGTGGGCGCTTTAGCATTTCCTCTGACATCTTGTCCAGTGTAATTGCTTCTCTTCCTAATTACGCAACACTGATTAAAGAACGATAGCACGATCCACCACTGCAATCCAGCAGCCAATCTGGATCTTCACGATGGTCTAAAAACCGAATGCAGGGTAAACCCTAGTTTGTCAACGTGGTGGGATATTTGAAGGGTCCCCTAGCTGTCATAGCAACAGAAAACATGAGGCCCCAGCACTGATCCCAGGACAGGGTTAATGAAAATGGAGGCGTCCTCTCCGCCTTAACATCTGTTCTCATGCATTAGTTAACAGGAGCAACAGGGATCAAGTGTCAGATGGCCAGGCAGGTAGGTAGGCCTAAGAATGATGTGCCAAAGGGGGACTGGGAGGATAGGAAGGATTCACAGAGGGTTTTAGGGATTGCTTAGGGAAGTGCGTGTGTAGTGACAAAAAGTGCATTCTCCCCCCAGGTCTCTCTGACAAGGGGCAACATCCAGATTAGAGCTTCGCTTGGTAAAGGGGATCAACAAGGCTTTGGGTGAAGTGCTGTGGTAACAGCAGGTAGACAGAATGTGGTTGGAACAAATGGCTTTAGTCCAACAATTGTACATTTTAAATTGTTGCTTTGAGGACAAGCCTTGCTTTTGTCAGTTTCTTTCACGCTTATTATTTGTAAAGGGTGGCAGGTTCTAATAATGTTTTCAAAGTGTGTATGTTTTTAGCAGTCAGTTTCCCATGGCCCCCTGTGGGTTCTGTGTCTCAGAGTCCCAGTCGTCTCGTGACATTTAACAGGTCGTCTCAGTGAGGGGGGAGAGTGTGACAGGAGTTTCATAGCGGTTGCGTGGTCACTCTGTCAGCGTCGGCCCAGGCAACGGATTAGTGTCCAATCAGAGTGGATATGATGTTTCCTGACAGCACATGAGACTTAGCAGGGAGATCTGTATTCATTTCAATCACCCGCCTGCCTGCCTTCCCCTCCCTGAGGACTACTAGCGGTGTAGTGTAAATCTCTCCTGCTCAATGAACGAGACCCAGCCGGCCCTGCAACTCGTTGACAACAAAATCAAGTGATCAGACCCAGGTAAGTGTCCCGGGCCACGGATTTAGATGGAGGTGTGCCCTCGTGTAAATGGACAGAATCCTCAGAGATACTTTTTATTTGGTTCACGTAACATCACGATGGGCAGCAGAATTAAGCAGTCTTTATTTAGACTGTAATCCCTCAGCAATCGCCGGAGTGAGTAAAATGTCCCAGAGTAGGGGAAGGATAAACCCTACTGGATTAGTACAAGCCCCTGCCTACTACCCCATCCCATCCCCTCCAATATTCCCTCCTTTCAAGTTTTTTTCCTCTCACCGCATCGGGTAGCCTACATGGTTGGTGGCCAGCACAAGCACGGACCCTGTCATTGTGGTTCAATGGAGTAGTTGGGGCTGCCTTTGCAACATTTGCACAGTGTGGTGTCCTCTTTACCTTCTCACAACCAGCAACAATATTTCCATAAATTAATTATTCAAGGATTGCCTGTCAAGGGGGAGCCACTGAATAGAAAGGACTTCAGGAGAGCCAAAAAAATTACAGCTGGATATCAGGTGAAACGATATACCCCACTGCTTCATCTCTTTTTGCTCCTCCTCCTCTGTCCTCCCTCCCTCCTTTCCACTCTTTTGATGTAAATTGTAACTGAAGACTTGAAAGAAAACACCAACTACTCCCTGCTTTTTTTTTTTCCCTGTGTAAAGCTGTCTTCAGTTTTTTTCTCTCCAAATGCTCGTCGCCAGCAAGCAGTTGAGGATCGGTCGTTCCCACAGTTGGGACACCCTGGGAGGGAATGAGGGTCAGTGGGCCGGGGGAGAAAATGTTTACGACCAACAAGGCAGGATAGCGGGCCGACGAAACTCGCTGTCTTACGGGGGAGAAGGAGGAGGTTACTACGAGCCTACCCCTGGGATGTGTCCTCCGGACCTGGATCTGAAACGAGACACCTACTCCTACCAGGACTCTTTGTACAGCCAGCAGGGCTACGCTACTGATCCCTGGGGAATGAGAAAGGGCTCAGTCCCTGAGCTAAACCACTACGACTGTCCACCAATGCCTCACAGTCACAGAGGATCCATCGTCTCCCAGGACTATTATCCCCATGACCCTGCTATGGTTCCCCGACCACCAGAGGACCCCCTGGGCTTCTACCGGGTGGAGCAGCAGCCTCAGCAGCAGCCTCACCCGCTCAACAGATCCCCGTCCCACTACGGGATGAACCCAGTGGGATGGCCACCATGGGACCAGGGACATGGAGGGAGGCCCGGACCTCCGGGTCCTTCATCTGCTTCTCCGCTTCCTCCTCCCCCTCCTCCGCCAACTGCCCATGGCATTAACCAGGTTTACAGTCAGCCTGCAGCTGTAGCTGCTACCGCTGCTGCCAAGATGATGCCAGATGGCCAACACTCTCCTGCTCACTACGGGATGGAACAACCCTCTTCACCTCGTTACGCATCTGAGCCACCCCCTCTAGCCGGCCAGCCGGTCTACACTGACGTCAACGGCCATCCCCTGGTCCCTCGGCGGCAGCAGCCTGCAGCCACCTGCCTGGTGGTGGACCCTAACACTCAGGGGCTGGATGGGAGCATGCAGCAGCGAGGTATGATGATAAGGCAGGAGTGCACTTTGCCCTACAGCGTTCAACAACAAGTTCCGCAGCCCAACATGCAGGTCTACAACCCCAACCCTCCTCTCTCCTCCCCTGTTCCTGCACCTGCTCCTGCCCCTCTTCCTCTCCCACCAGCCCCTGTAGCCCTCCCCCCTCCACCTCCTACAGCCAACCAGACGCCTGCAGCCTCAGTGGATCCCAAGAGGAACGCTGACCCAGAGTTCCTGGCTCTGCTTCGTAATGAGGGTCTCTCAGAGAGTACCATCTCCTCACTTATCCAGCAGGGCTTTGACACAACAGGCATGCTGGCAGTCATGGAGGAGAATGACGTGCGCTCTGTGGCTCCCAACCTAGGGCAGGCGCGGGTGCTGTCACGGTTAGCCATCAGCGTCAAGAGGCCCTTAGAGCCCCCTCCCACGCCCCAGCAACAGGACCCCATGCGGGGCCGCTCCAACAGCTTCAGCCACCGCTCTGACATGTACCTCCAGCAGCAGCAGCACCAGCAGGCCATGGGCATGGACCCCCGGCTGATGCCACCACAGACCCCTGGTGCCATGCAGACCATCTCCCCCACGATAGCCGAGGCCATGGCCAGGAGGCCCAACAGTGCTCCCTCTCAGCACCTTCTAGAAACCACACAGGGCTACCCAGGACCTCGTACACCAGGGACCTACAATGGCGCCATGGTCCCTGTCCAGTCCCGGCCCATGTCTGCATTCTCCCAACACCCGGGTGTCCCCATGCCGCCGGGCATGCAGATGATGGCTGCCATGCCCCAGCAGATGCAAGCCATGCAACAACAGCAAATGCCAGTGTCCATGCCTGCCCAGCCGTCACCTCAGCAGGCCCCGAAGGCATACTCCACCAACTACACAGTGCCTATGGAGCTGATGAAACGGGGCCGCAGCCTGCAACCCATGTCACCCATGCACAGCGCCCACCCCAACCCTCAGATGATACGCAAGGCTGGGGGCACCCCGTCCGATGGAGCCATGATGCCCGTGGGTACCACCATGCAGAACCAGAGTGCTATGGCCACCAACCAGAAGCTTAGCCGCCGTACCGGCCCACCTGTCATCGTCTCCACCATGGCATCACCAGATACAAGTAAAGCATACTTTTATCCCCTCGTCCATTCCCTCCTCTTCCTCCTCTCTCCTAGTCCTCCTGTATAGAATGTATCTTGGCTGTAGTGTATTTGTTGGCTACTGAAGGAGTATGGTTACTGAAGGAGTATGGTTTCTCTTGGGTTATATAAACATTTTTGTAGTTATAGATTTTTTCTATTTGAAATGAAAGCTCTGCTTAGATAACCATTCACTCCGCACTGTAAGACAATGATTAGGTATTGTGATTGTGCAATAAAATGTATTCTTCTTTTATACCCTTCCTTGTCAGGAATAACCCCTTTCTCAAATAACGATTGAATATTTAAGGCTATGAAACTTATGCTGTGCTCTTAAACCAAGTGCCCAAAAAGGGCCATTTATATGGTGTTTTGAGATACTTTTTCGGTAGATTGGGATGAATTTATCTCTTTGCTGCTTTCACATCATTTCAATCTACCTTTTGGCTGTGTGGAGCTATGCTTGTTGTTAACCTGTGTATGTGTCTTTGTATTGTATTGACAATGGATAAACATCTCAACTTAAGACTACCATATCTTCTGTGAATGGCTTTAGTTACAGTATATACATATTCTAGATAATGTTTTTTTTTTTTGGTGACTGGCTTAATGGCCTAAAAGGATAACTTTTTAACAATGTCAGCCTTTAATCCTCCCCATGCCCTAGATATTTATAGTCAGCTGTTGTCCCTGTTGAAAAGCTCTGAGTAGGCCTACCTACCTCTTTCTGAATTAAGTGTTTTAGACACTCATGTGTACTGTCAATCATCTTTGAGATGCATGCTGTTCTCTGTATTGTTTTTTTTGCCACACATAATGGTTGTGATGACCAAGATGGAGGTTTGGAGTGGGGCAAGGACAGTGTGATGTGGTAGGGTGTGAGCTGTCATCTGAGGTAACGCTGCTTTTAAAGCAGAAACAGCCTGTCAGTAGCTGTCTTTGTCCAACCAATCTGGGTGGCCAGTATTCCATGGTCACTGTTAAACGTGGGAGACAGTGGGAGAATTGGAGCCATGAGTTTGTGTGCCTGCGTGCGTTGCATTGTTTGTGTGTGTGTGGGAGAGAGAAAGAGAGAGAGAGAGAGCTGTTTTTGCTGTATTCCCTGCCCGTCACCTCATCTGTAGGCATTTGAAGCTTGTCCACACAGAGCAAAGGCATAATTGTCCACACAGAGCATAATCTTCAGGGCTGGTGGCCTGGTGGGAAGGGTTAGTGGTTGCAGCATCATTCTGCTTATAGTGCATTGGAGTAGCCTGGAGCAGTAGGTTGGGTGTAGTGTTGCATACACTGTTATTTTCTCTGTTCAGGTGCAGCAGTGACCGTTGTAGGGAATGAAAAGGAATTATGTGGAAAATGTTGAAATGAACTATATTGTTTACTGTAGCTCTCTAATAATGTTGTCGCTACATAAATGTGGAAGATGTGCACTAGCTATGATTTCAACAAGTCTGATTCATCATCAAAGTTGTTCAATAAAAAATGCATATGAAGAGAGAGCTGCTGCTATTGGACAGCATCCATCGGGTTGGACGGCATCCTAGCTGTGCTGCTGAAATCAAATTAATGTGATGATCAGCAAATGTGTCTTTTCTCTGAGTAACTGTAATGAGAAGCGAAAGGGGTTTAATCCTTTAGATCCTCGTTTTACAATACTGCTAATCCACAGATCCACTCCATAATTTCTGGACTAGGCTGGCATCTTTGGATTCCCCAGTACTAGAGCTACAGTTGAAGTCGGATGTTTACATAAATTTAGGTTGGAGTCATTAAAACTTGTTTTTCAACCACTCCACAAATTTCTTGTTAACAAACTATAGTTTTGGCAAGTCGGTTAGGACATCTACTTTGTGCATGACACATGTAATTTTTCCAACAATTGTTTACAGACAGATTATTTCACTTATTATTCACTGTATCACAATTCCAGTGGGTCAGAAGTTTACATACACTAAGTTGACTGTGCCTTTAAACAGCTTGGAAAATTCCAGAAAATTATGTCATTTCTTTAGAAGCTTCTGATAGGCTAATTGACATCATTTGAGTCAATTGGAGGTGTACCTGTGGATGTATTTCAAGGCCTACCTTCAAATTCAGTGTCTCTTTGCTTGACATCATGGGAAAATCAAAAGAAATCAGCCAAGACCTCAGAAAAAATATTGTAGACCTCCACAAGTCTGGTTCATCCTTGGGAGCAAACGCCTGAAGGTACCACGTTCATCTGTACAAACAATAGTAAGCAAGTATAAACACCATGGGACCACAGAGCTGTCATACCGCTCAGGAAGGAGACACGTTCTGTCTCCTAGAGATTAACTTACTTTGGTGCGGAAAGTGCAAATCAATCCCAGAACAACAGCAAAGGACCTTGTGAAGATGCTGGAGGAAACAGGTACAAAAGTATCTATATCCACAGTAAAACGAGTCATATATCGACATAATCTGAAAGGCCGCTCAGCAAGGAAGAAGCCACTTCTCCAAAACCGCCATAAAAAAGCCAGACTACGGTTTGTAACTGCACATGGGGACAAAGATTGTACTTTTTTTTAGAAATGTCCTCTGGTCTGATGAAACAAAAATATAACTGTTTGGCCATAATGACCATCGTTATGTTTGGAGGAAAAAGGGGGTTGCTTGCAACCCGAAGAACACCATCCCAACCGTGAAGCACGGGGGTGGCAGCATCATGCTTGGGGGGTGCTTTGCTGCAGGAGGGACTGGTGCACTTCACAAAATAGATGGCATCATGAGGAAGGAAAATTATGTGGATATATTGAAGCAACATTACATTTACATTTACGTCATTTAGCAGACGCTCTTATCCAGAGCGACTTACAAATAGGTGCATTCACCTTATAGCCAGTGGGATAACCACTTTACAATGTTTTTTTTTGTTTTTTTTTGGGGGGGGGGGGGGTGGGTTGGGGTAAGGGGGGGGTAGAAGGATTACTTTATCCTATCCCAGGTATTCCTTAAAGAGGTGGGGTTTCAAATGTCTCCGGAAGGTGGTGAGTGACTCCGCTGTCCTGGCATCGTGAGGGAGCTTGTTCCACCATTGGGGTGCCAGAGCAGCGAACAGTTTTGACTGGGCTGAGCGGGAACTATGCTTCCGCAGAGGTAGGGGAGCCAGCAGGCCAGAGGTGGATGAACGCAATGCCCTCGTTTGGGTGTAGGGACTGATCAGAGCCTGAAGGTACGGAGGTGCCGTTCCCCTCACAGCTCCGTAGGCAAGCACCATGGTCTTGTAGCAGATGCGAGCTTCAACTGGAAGCCAGTGGAGTGTGCGGAGGAGCGGGGTGAAGTGAGAGAACTTGGGAAGGTTGAACACCAGACGGGCTGCGGCATTCTGGATGAGTTGTAGGGGTTTAATGGCACAGGCAGGGAGCCCAGCCAACAGCGAGTTGCAGTAATCCAGACGGGAGATGACAAGTGCCTGGATTAGGACCTGTGCCGCTTCCTGTGTAAGGCAGGGTCGTACTCTCCGAATGTTGTAGAGCATGAACCTACAGGATCGGGTCACCGCCTTGATGTTAGCGGAGAACGACAGGGTGTTGTCCAGGGTCACGCCAAGGCTCTTCGCACTCTGGGAGGAGGACACAACGGAGTTGTCAACCGTGATGGCGAGATCATGGAACAGGCAGTCCTTCCCCGGGAGGAAGAGCAGCTCCGTCTTGCCAAGGTTCAGCTTGAGGTGGTGATCCGTCATCCATACTGATATGTCTGCCAGACATGCAGAGATGCGATTCGCCACCTGGTTATCAGAAGGGGGAAAGGAGAAGATTAGTTGTGTGTCGTCAGCGTAGCAATGATAGGAGAGGCCATGTGAGGATATGACAGAGCCAAGTGACTTGGTGTATAGCGAGAATAGGAGAGGGCCTAGAACTGAGCCCTGGGGGACACCAGTGGTGAGAGCACGTGGTGCGGAGACAGCTTCTCGCCACGCCACTTGGTAGGAGCGACCGGTCAGGTAGGACGCAATCCAAGAGTGAGCCGCGCCGGAGATGCCCAGCTCGGAGAGGGTGGAGAGGAGGATCTGATTTTTCACAGTATCAAAGGCAGCAGACAGGTCTAGAAGGACAAGAGCAGAGGAGAGAGAGTTAGCTTTAGCAGTGCGGAGAGCCTCCGTGACACAGAGAAGAGCAGTCTCAGTTGAATGACCAGTCTTGAAACCTGACTGGTTTGGATCAAGAAGGTCATTCTGAGAGAGATAGCAAGAGAGTTGGCTAAAGACGGCACGCTCAATAGTTTTGGAGAGAAAAGAAAGAAGGGATACTGGTCTGTAGTTGTTGACATCAGAGGGATCGAGTGTTGGTTTTTTGAGAAGGGGTGCAACTCTCGCTCTCTTGAAGACGGAAGGGACATAGCCAGCGGTCAAGGATGAGTTGATCAGCGAGGTGAGGTAAGGGAGAAGGTCACCGGAGATGGTCTGGAGAAGAGAGGAGGGGATAGGGTCAAGCGGGCAGGTTGTTGGGCGGCCTGCCGTCACAAGTCGCAAGATTTTATCTGGAGAGAAAGGGGAGAAAGAAGTCAAAGCATAGGGTAGGGCAGTGTGAGCAGGACCAGCAGTGTCATTTGACTTAACAAACGAGGATCGGATGTCGTCAACCTTCTTTTCAAAATGGTTGACGAAGTCATCCACAGGGGGGGGGGGGGGGATTCAGCAGGGAGGAGAATGTGGCAAAGAGCTTCCTAGGGTTAGAGGCAGATGCTTGGAATTTAGAGTGGTAGAAAGTGGCCTTAGCAGCAGAAACAGATGAAGAAAATGTAGAGAGGAGGGAGTGAAAAGATGCCAGGTCCGCAGGGAGTCTAGTTTTCTTCCATTTCCGCTCAGCTGCCCGTAGCTCTGTTCTGTGAGCTCGCAATGAGTCATCAAGCCACGGAGCTGGAGGGGAGGACCGAGCCGGCCGGGAGGATAGGGGACATAGAGAGTCAAAGGATGCAGAACGGGAGGAGAGGAGGGTTGAGGAGGCAGAATCAGGAGATTGGAGGGAGAAGGATTGAGCAGAGGGAAGAGATGATAGGATGGAAGAGGAGAGAGTAGCGGGAGAGAGAGAGCGAAGGTTGCGATGGCGCATTACCATCTGTGTAGGGGCAGAGTGAGTAGTGTTGGAGGAGAGGGAGAGAGAAAAGGATACAAAGTAGTGGTCGGAGACATGGAGGGGAGTTGCAGTGAGATTAGTAGAACAACAGCATCTAGTAAAGATGAGGTCAAGCGTATTGCCTGCCTTGTGAGTACGGGGGGACGGGGAGAGGGTGAGGTCAAAAGAGGAGAGGAGTGGAAAGAAGGAGGCAGAGAGAAATGAGTCAAATGTAGACGTAGGGAGGTTGAAATCCCCCAGAACTGTGAGGGGTGAGCCATCCTCAGGAAAGGAACTTATCAAGGCGTCAAGCTCATTGATGAACTCTCCATGGGAACCTGGAGGGTGATAGATGATAAGGATATTAAGCTTAAATGGGCTAGTGACTGTGACAGCATGGAATTCAAATGAGGAGATAGACAGATGGGTCAGGGGAAAAATTGAGAATGTCCACTTGGGAGAGATGAGGATTCCTGTGCCACCACCCCGCTGACCAGATGCTCTCGGGGTATGCGAGAACACATGGTCAGACGAGGAGAGAGCAGTAGGAGTAGCAGTGTTTTCAGTGGTAATCCATGTTTCCGTCAGCGCCAAGAAGTCGAGGGACTGGAGGGTAGCATAGGCTGAGATGAACTCTGCCTTGTTGGCAGCAGAACGGCAGTTCCAGAGGCTGCCTGAGACCTGGAACTCCACGTGGGTGGTGCGTGCAGGGACCACCAGGTTAGAGAGGCAGCAGCCACGCGGTGTGAGGCGTTTGTGTAGCCTGTGCGGAGAGGAGAGAACAGGGATAGGCAGAGGCATAGTTGACAGGCTGCAGCAGATGGCTACAATAATGCAGAGGAGATCGGAATGAAATGAACTAAACATCTGGGAAAGGAGAGAGCGGGGCCTCCCTCACCACAACTCCCAAATATAACTCTCCCAACTTCCACCTCAGAAACTATAATTGTTCTAAACTACAGCGGTTCAATGTTTTCTAGGAATAGACTAATTTAGTTTATTCAGCTAGCTAACTAGGTGCAGTATTATTCCGTGAAAATCGTCCGGGCACCTAGTCATAAGACGCCAGAGCCAGCTAGCATGCCGGACTCCAACAACACGGTTTAGCGCCAATACTCGGCCACAACAAACCACCAGTGTATCAACACGCAAGCAGATCGTTCGTGTCCGTGTCTAACGTTGTGGGTTAGTCCCGACAGCTTGAGCGAGTCCGTCGTCAACTTATTCAGCCAGTTAGTTTGCTAGAATAGTTAGCAAACTAGCTAGCCATTGCTTTCAGACAAAGATGAACACCTCCTTTCACGGCACGAACACACAGAGAGCCAAACTAACGTTAACTAGTCACCCATGTCCTGAATTCCTTGAACGACTCGGGCTATCAATATGAAAAAAAAAAAACACAAATGTAGGTTATGACTTACCCCTAGCAGCTACTGTTAGCTAGCCAAGTGCAAAGCTAGCCACTGAATTGACTCAGCCAGTTCGCGTCTGTTCGCTCGGTTGTTCCAGCTATTGTTTACTAGTAGCTATCCAGGTAGCAACAAGCTAGCTAAATTTCAAGCACAGTAGCCACTTGCTACCTAACGTTAACGGTTCAGACAATGAGGTTAGAAAACAGCTGAATGGTAGGCAATTATTGTATGTAATTATTGTAGGCAGCCAGCTGGCGTAATTACAGGCACTCTCAGGCGTGAAACAACTATACCGTTGCTAATAGCTACTCGCCAGCTAGTCCAGGTGGTGGGTTAGCTAGCTAGCTTCGTGCTACACCGGGCACAGCCGAATACAATACTAACCTACAATAATTACATACAACAACCCACGATAACTACCTACAATACCTAACTACAATCTAAATACATAGTTTAAGCCTTACTCGACAAAGCCCAAGCTGTGTATAAAGCCAAGTTTACCCGACGCCAAGCTTACCCGACGTAACATCTCAAGACATCAGAAAAAAAGCTTGGTCGCAAATGGGTCTTCCAAATGGACAATGACCCCAAGCATACTTCCAAAGTTGTGGCAAAATGGCTTAAGGACAACAAAGTCAAGGTATTGGAGTGGCCATCACAAAGCCCTGACCTTAATCCTATAGAACATTTGAGGGCAGAACTGAAAAAGTGTGTGCGAGCAAGGAGGCCTACAAACCTGGGAATGTGATGAAAGAAATAAAAGCTGAAATAAATAATTCTCTCTACTATTATTCTGACATTTCACATTCTTAAAATAAAGTGGTGATCCTAACTGACCTAAGAAAGGGAATTTTTACTAGGATTAAATGTCAGGAATTGTGAACAACTGAGATTACATTTATTTGGATATGGTGTATGTAAACTTCCGACTTCAACTGTATAACCATGGGCTCCGACAGCTCCCCTACAGATTGAGAACAAATTGATTCATGAAGTCTGTCTAGTCTCATGAAAAAAAAGATGGTACTTCTGTTTATGTCCAAAGGACCCTTTCTCTTTAGCTATCTTTCTCTGCTGTAAAAAATATGCAGCCATGACACTAGCTCACCCTAGTTCGCTTTTGCAGACAAGGGTTTCCTCATGTTAAACACACACTCAGTACAACAAAATCATGTGCATGTGGCTGACATTTGTTGCTTAGGTAATTTCATCTGTTAATGGACACCCACAAAGCGCCTCTGAAAGCATATTCCTTAATTATGTGTTGCTAGGCAACAGGGGTTTGGTCGTAATCACAAAGATTATCTTCTCTTTTAAGGAGCGGGGGAAAGGTTTCACTGGAGTGGGGACTGGTGGAAATGGCTCAGAATTAGCATTTTATGCCAATGTGTTGAAAAAAGGGTGCTTGAGTTAATACTGTGAGAAAGAGGAAAGTCATAATTATGAGATTTTTGTCACCTCGTACTGAAATATGACCACAGAACAGTAATGGCGTTTGCCCTTTTTGAGAGCGGGAGGTAATACATTTTGCATTGTAGAAATTGTCAGGGTCAACCGTTATTTTGGTTGCATAGAGTATGTCTGAGTATAATTTCTGACATTTGACAACATGATATAGGGAATATCTCAACCATTTGAGCTGGTAGAGCACGGCGCTTGTAACGCCAAGGTAGTGGGTTCGATCCCCGGGACCACCCATACACAAAAATGTATGCACGCGTGACTGTAAGTCGCTTTGGATAAAAGCGTCTGCTAAATGGCATATTATATTATTATTATTATATTCCTCTATACCATCTTCATAATCCATAATAAGTAAGCCTATATAAATATTTAGGTATGATATGCCAATAGCCTCAATATGTTCATTAGTAACACCTAGGGCTACACGATTTGGACAAAATATCTCATTGCGATTTTATGGCAATACATTCTAATTGCGATTATGAAAAGTGATTTTCAGACACTTGGGTGAAAAATTGGTAATTCAATCAGACATGGTTAAAACAAGTGTCAGGGTAGAGAACATCACTTCTAAAATGAGATCATATGAATTAATACATACTGCGCTAACTGAATACAAAACCAAATTGAACAAATATTTTCCAACATTGTTATACATCAAATCAAATTACATTACATTACATTTTAGTCATTTAGCAGACGCTCTTATCCAGAGCGACTTACAGTTAGTGAATATATATATATTTATACTGGCCCCCCGTGGGAATCAAACCCACAACCCTGGCGTTGCAAACGCCATGCTCTATCAACTGAGCTACATCCCTGCCGGCCATTCCCTCCCCTACCCTGGACGACGCTGGGCCAATTGTGCGCCGCCCATGAGTCTCCCAGTCGCGGCCGGCTGCGACAGAGCCTGGATTCGAACCAGGATCTCTAGTGGCACAGTTAGCACTGCAAAGCAGTGCCTTAGACCACTGCGCCACTCAGGAGCAGATCAAATGTATTGGTCACATACAGTGCCTTGCAAAAGTATTCATCCCCCTTGGCATTTTTTCCTATTTTGTTGCATTACAATCTGTAATTTAAATGGATATTATTTGGATTTCATGTAATGGACATACACAAAATAGGCCAAATTGGTGAAGTGAAATGAAAAAAATAACTTGTTTCAATAAAATTCTAAAAAATAAGTAACGGAAAAGTGGTGCGTGCATATGTATTCAACCCCTTTGCTATGATGCCCCTAAATAAGATCTGGTGCAACAAATTACCTTCAGAAATCACATAATTAGTTAAATAAAGTCCACCTGTGTGCAATCTAAGTGTCACATGATCTCAGTGTATATATACACCTGTTCTGAAAGGCCCCAGAGTCTGCAACACCACTAAGCAAGGGGCACCACCAAGCAAGCGGCACCATGAAGACCAAGGAGCTCTCCAAACAATTCAGGGACAAAGTTGTGGAGAAGTACAGATCAGGGTTGGGTTATAAAAAATATCAGAAACTTTGAACATCCCATTTTTTATTAAAACATTTAAAGAATATGGCACCACAACAAACCTCTCAAGAAAGGGCCGCCCACCAAAACTCACGGACCAGACAAGGAGGGCATTAATCAGAGGCAACAAAGAGACCAAAGATAACACTGAGGGAGCTGCAAAGCTCCACAGCGGAGATTGGAGTATCTGTCCATAGGACCACTTTAAGCCGTACACTCCACAGAGCTGGGCTTTACGGAAGAGTGGCCAGAAAAAAGCCATTGCTTCAAGAAAAAAATAAGCAAACACGTTTGGTGTTCGCCAAAAAGCATGTGGGAGACTCACCAAACATATGGAAGAAGGTACTCTGGTCAGATGAGACTAAAATTGAGCTCTTTGGCCATCAAGTAAAACGCTATGTCTGGTGCAAACCCAACACCTCTCATCACCCCGAGAACACCATCCCCACAGTGAAGCATGGTGGTGGCAGCATCATGCTGTGGGAATGTTTTTCATCGGCAGGGACTGGGAAACTGGTCAGAATTGAAGGAATGATGGATGGCGCTAAAGACAGGGAAATTCTTGAGGGAAACCCGTTTGTCTTCCAGAGATTTGAGACTGGGACGGAGGTTCACCTTCCAGCAGGACAATGACCCTAAGCATACAGCTAAAGCAACACTCGAGTGGTTTAAGGGGAACATTTAAATGTCTTGGAATGGCCTAGTCAAAGCCCAGACCTCAATCCAATTGAGAATCTGTGGTATGACTTAAAGATTGCTGTACACCAGCGGAACACATCCAACTTGCAGTTTTGCCTTGAAGAATGGGCAAAAATCCCAGTGGATAGATGTGCCAAGCTTATAGAGACATACCCCAAGAGACTTGCAGCTATAATTGCTGCAAAAGGTGGCTCTACAAAGTATTGACTTTGGAGGGGTGAATAGTTATGCACGCTCAAGTTTTCTGTTTTTTTGTCTTATTTCATGTTTGTTTCACCCCAAAAAATATTTTGCATCTTCAAAGTGGTAGGCATGTAGTGTAAATCAAATGATACAAACAAAATCAAATTTAATTCGAGGTTGTAAGGCAACAAAATAGGAAAAATGCCAAGGGGTGTGAATACTTTCGCAAGCCACTGTACACATGGTTAGCAGATGTTATTGCGAGTGTAGTGAAATGTTTGTGCTTCTAATTCAGACAGTGCAGCAATATCTAGCAAGTCATATCTAACAGTTCCACAACAAAAACCTAATACACACAATCTAAGTAAAGGAATTGCATAAGAATATATAAATATATGGATGAGCAATGTCATTATCAGTGTGGCATAGGCTAAGATGCAATAGCTAGTATAGAATACAGTATATACATATGAGATGGGTAATGCAAGATATGTAAGCATTATTAAAGTGGCATTAATAAAGTGGCCAGTGATTGTCAAGTCTGTATGTATGCAGCAGCCTCTCTGTGCTAGTGATGGCTGTTTAACAGTCTGATGGCCTTGAGATAGAAGCTGTTTTTCAGTCTCTCGGTCCCAGCTTTGATGCACCTGTACTGACCTCGCCTTCTGGATGATAGCGGGGTGAACAGGCAGTGGCTCGGTTGGTAGTTGTCCTTGATTATCTTTTTGGCCTTCCTGTGACATCGGGTGCTGTAGGTGTCCTGGAGGGCAGGTAGTTTGCCCCCGGTGATGCGTTGTGCAGACCACACCACCCTCTGGAGAGCCCTGCGGTTGTGGGCGGTGCAGTTGCCGTACCAGGCGGTGATACAGCCTGACAGGATGCTCTCAATTTGTAGTAGTTTGTGAGGGTTTTAGGTAACAGACCAAATTTCTTCAGCCTCCTGAGGTTGAAGAGACGCTGTTGCGCCTTCTTCACCACGCTGTCTGTGTGGGTGGACCATTTCAGTTTGTCAGTGATATGTACGCTGAGGAACTTTCCACCTTCTCCACTGCTGTCCCGTCAATGTGGATAGTGGGGTACACCCTCTGCTGTTTCCTGAAGTCCACGATCATCTCCTTTGTTTTTTTGACATTGAGTGAGAGGTTATTTTCCTGACACCACACTCCGAGAGCCCTCACCTCCTCCCTGTAGGCTGTCTCATCATTGTTGGTAATCAAGTCTACTACTGTTGTGTCGTCTGCAAACTTGATGATCGAGTTGGAGGCGTGCATGGCTACGCAGTCATGGGTGAACAGGGAGTACAGGAGGGGGCTGAGCACACACCCTTGTGGGGCCCCTGTGTTGAGGATCAGTGAAGTGGAGATGTTGTTTCCTACCTTCACCACCTGGGGGCGGCCCGTCAGGAAGTCCAGGACCCAATTACACAGGGCGGGGTTGAGACCCAGGGCCTCAAGCTTGATGATGAGCTTGAAGGGTACTATGGTGTTGAATGCTGAGCAATAATCAATTAACAGCATTCTTACATAGGTATTCCTCTTGTCCAGATGGGATAGGGCAGTGTGATGGCAATTGCATTGTCTGTGGACCTATTGGGGCGGTAAGCAAATTGAAGTGGGTCTAGGGTGACAGGTAAGGTAGAGGTGATATGATCCTTGACTAGTCTCTCAAAGCACTTCATGATGACAGAGGTGAGTGCTATGGGGCGATAGTCATTTAGTTCAGTTACCTTTGCATTCTTGGGTACAGGAACAATGGTGGCCATCTTGAAGCATGTGTGGACAGCAGACTGGGATAGGGAGAGATTGAATATGTCCGTAAACACACCAGCCAGCTGGTCTGTGCATGCTCTGAGGACGCGGCTAGGAATGCCGTCTGGGCTAGCAGCCTTGCGAGGGTTAACACTTTTAAATGTCTTAGTCACATTGGCCACGGGAAGGAGAGCCCACAGTCCTTGGTAGCTGGCCGCATCGGTGGTACTGTGTTAACCTCAAAGCGGGCAAAGAACTTGTTTAGCTTGTCTGGCAGCAAGACGTTGGTGTCCGCGACGTGGCTGGTTTTCCTATTGTAGTCCGTGATTGTCTGTAAGCCCTTCCACATATGTCTTGTGTCTGAGCAGTTGAATTGCGACTCCACTTTGTCTCGATATTGACGTTTTGCCTGTTTGATTGCCTTGTGGAGGGAACGACCACTCTGTTTGTATTCTGCCAAATTCCCTGTCACCTTGCCATGGTTAAATGCGGTGGTTCGTGCTTTCAGTTTTTTGTGAATGCTGCCATCTATCCACGGTTTCTAGTTAGGGTAGGTTTTAATAGTCACAGTGGGTACGACATCTTCTATACACTTCCTTATAAACCCACTTACCGAATCAGCGTATAAGTCTATATTATTCTCAGAGGCTACCCGGAACATATCCCAGTCTGCGTGATCAAAACAATCTTGAAACGTAGATTCCGGTTGGTCAGACCAGCGTTTAATAGTCCTAAGCACGGGTGCTTCCTGTTTGAGTTTCTGCCTATAGGAAGGGAGGAGCAAAATGGAGTCATGGTCAGATTTGCCGAAAGGAGTGCGGGGGAGGGCCTTGTATGCATCGCAGAAATTAGTATAACAATGGTCTTAGTGTTTTTCCAGCACGAGTGCTAAAGTCAATATGCTGATAGAATTTAGGTAGCCTTTTTCTCAAATTTGCTTTGTTAAAGTCCCAGCTACAATAAATGCAGCCTCAGGACATATGGTTTCCAGTTTGCATAAAGTCCAGTGAAGTTCCTTGAGGGCCGACGTGGTATCGGCTTGAGGGGGGATATACACGGCTGTAACAATAACCGAAGAGAATTCTCTTGGGAGATAATACAGTCGGCATTTGATTGTGAGGAATTCTAGGTCAGGTGAACAAAATTATAATAGGTAGGATTATTACACCTATATACTGTATTAACAAACATTCAATTTTAACATGATCATCAAAATATACAGTACCAGTCAAAAGTTTGGACACACCTACTCATTCGAGGGTTTTTCTTTATTTTTACATTGTAGAGTAGTGAAGACATCAAAACTATGAAATAACACATATGGAATCATGTAGTAACCAAAAAAAGTGTTCAACAAATCAAAATATATTTTATATTTGAGATTCTTCAAAGTAGCCACCCTTTGCGTTGATGACAGCTTTGTATACTTTTGGCATTCTCTCAACCACGCTCAACAGAATACTGTGTGTATCAAGAATGGTCCACCACCCAAAGGACATCCACCCAACTTGACACAACTGTGTGAAGCATTTGAGTCAACATGGGCCATTTTTGCAAATGTAAAAAAAAAAAAAAATGCATTTGTATTCAGACCCTTTACTCAGTACTTTGTTGAAGCAACTTTGGCAGCGATTACAGCCTTGAGTCTTCTTTCTTGGGTATGACGCTACAAGCTTGGCACACCTGTATTTGGGGAGTTTCTCCCATTCTTCTCTACTGATCCTCTCAAGCTCTGTCTGGTTGGATGGGGAGCGTTGCTGCACAGCTATTTTCAGGTCTCTCCAGAGATGTTCGATCGGGTTCAAGTCCGGGCTCTGGCTGGGCCACTCAAGGACATTCAGAGACTTGTCCCATAGCCACTCCTGCATTGTCCTGGCTGTGTGCTTAGGGTCGTTGTCCTGTTGGAAGGTGAACCTTTACCCCAGCCTGAGGATCTCTCTGTACTTTGCTACATTCATCTTTCCCTCGATCCTGACTAGTCTCCCAGTCCCTGCTGCTGAAAAACATCCGAACAGCATGATGCTGCCACCACCATGCTTCACCGTAGGGATGGTGCCAGATTTTCTACAGACGTGACGCTTGGAATTCAGGCCAAAGAGTTAAATCTTGGTTTCATCAGACCAGATAATCTTGTTTCTCATAGTTTGAGAGTCCTGTAGGTGCCTTTTGGCAAACTGCAAGTGGGCTATCATGTGCCTTTTACTGAGGAGTGGCTTCCGTCTGGCCACTCTACCATAAAAGCCTGATTGGTGGAGGGCTGCAGAGATGGTTGTCCTTCTGGAAGGTTCTCCCATCTCCACAGAGGAACTCTGGAGCTCTGTCAGAGTGACCTTCGGGTTGTTGGTCACCTCCCTGACCAAGGCCCTTCTCCCCCGATTGCTCAGTTTTCCAGGCGGCCAGCTCTAGGAAGAGTCTTGGTGGTTCAAAACGTCTTCCATTTAAGAATGATGGAGGCCACTGTGTTCTTGGGGACCTTAAATGCTGCAGAAATGTTTTGGTACCCTTGTGCCTCGACACAATCCTGTCTCTGAGCTCTACAGACAATCCCTTCGACCTCATAGCTTGGTTTTTGCTCTGACATGCACTGTCAACTGTGGGACCTTATATAGACAGGTGTGTGCCTTTCCAAATCATGTCCAATCAATTGAATTTACCACAGGTGGACTCCAGTCAAGTTGTAGAATCATCTCAAGGATGATCAATGGAAACAGGATGCACCTGAGCTGAATTTCAAGTCTCATAGCAAAGGGTCTGAATACTTTAAATTTTTTATAAATTTGCACACAAACAAAAAACATGTTTTCGCGTCGTCATTATGGGGTATTGTGTGTAGATTTGAGGATAATTTTTTATTTAATCCATTTTAGAATAAGGCTGTAACGTAACAATGTGGAAAAGGGGAAGGGGTCTGAATACTTTCCGAATGTACTGTGCACAATCCTTGTCTCTGTTGACTCAAGTCTTAAAAATCCTTCTTTAGCCTGTCTCCTCCCCTTCATCTACACTGATTTGAAGTGGATTTAACAAGTGACATCAATAAGGGATTCACCTAGTCAGTCTATGGCAGGGATCATCAACTAGATTCATCCATGGGCCGATTTCTTTCTTGAGTGACTGGTCAGGGGGCCGGAACATAAATACAAATCATTTGTAGTCTGCAAATTGACCACAAGAAGCCCAAACAGATACTGTATAATATTTGAATAAAACATAATTTGTGTCTCTCTATTATGTTTGGGAATACTTGGGAACAGATTTCCTAAATTAAAATCACTTGGAGACGATTTCCTGTTGTGGAACCTCGGTTGGGGAACCCTGGTCTATGGCATGGATCTCAAAAGAGCACAGCACTAATTAATTAATTAATTATTTAATAACATTGAGTTCCTATTTTCTATTTTACCATGATGAGTTCTTAAATAACCTAAGTTAGTTATTTATTCAGGCAGTCATAGGCTGCAGTTGGAATAGGAAGCTTATGATTGTGTAATTATGTACAAGTAGGCTCAATCATTATTATAATAGAAATTAAGTCAAAGTGCCTTAAAAACATGTAACACGTAGCCTACCGATTACAAGGTGCAGCCTGTGTCCAAAACATTGGAGTCTGGTCCAGTCATTCAACGCGATGGCCTTTACCACGTTTGCGCCGTTACAGTTATGCACACTTGCTGCTCCTCATTCAGGCCCCAGGTGGCTAAGGGTGTTTTCACACTTGGTCACTTTCAGCAAATCTTTGCAGTGTGAGCACATTCCAAAGGAACTCAGAACCCTCAAAAGAGCCCCCGAAGTGAACCAAACTGAGACCACACACTAGATTACTGCAACACCGTTTCCCCTGTCATAACCCCTCACATTGGTGCCACAAAAGAGAGACAATTATGATGTGCAGTGGCGTATTCATTACGCCGATTCTGTTGCAAAACGTTTCTTAAAACGGAAGCAGATGGAGCGAAAAGCGGAGGAACCTACCTGAATTTCTCCAATAGGAACTCTTGTTTTAGTTGACTGTTTGGATAATGATTGCACCCCAGGTTTGCGGAACAAAACGTGTGCTGGTTTTGGATATTGATTAGCGATTGTCAAAATGTGTGTGTGGAGTTTTTAGTTCAGATTATTTGTTTGCAGTATGTGATCTATAGGCTTAGAGAGCTTCATAAGATGTTTATTCAATTGTGGGGTTTGATTAGTGTTAGAAGACAACATACAGTGAGGGAAAAAAGTATTTGATCCCCTGCTGATTTTGAAGACCAAGGCCCTTCTCCACCGATTGCTCAGTTTGGCCAGGCTGCCAGCTCTAGGAAGAGTCTTGGTGGTTCCAAACTTCTTCCATTTAAGAATGATGGAGGCCACTGTGTTCTTGGGGACCTTCAATGCTGCAGACGTTTTTTGGTACCCTTCCCCAGATCTGTGCCGCAACACAATCCTGTCTCGGAGCTCTACGGACAATTCCTTCGACCTCATGGCTTGGTTTTTGCTCTGATATGCACTGTCAACTGTGGGACCTTATATAGACAGGTGTGTGCCTTTCCAAATCATGTCCAATCAATAGGATCTAACACAGGTGGACTCCAATCAAGTTGTAGAAACATATCAACGATGATAAATGGAAACAGGATGCACCTGAGCTAAATTTCGAGTCTCATAGTAAAGGGTCTGAATACTTATGTAAATAAGGTATTTTGCAAAAATGTCTAAAAACTTGTTTTCACTTTGTCATTCTAGGGTATTGTGTGTAGATTGAACCACTTTTTATTGCGTTCCCAGCATTGATCAACGCTTGGAAGGCTTCTTGATCAGAGTTCTAATCGCGTCTACATTTTAAACATTTTAGTCATTTAGCAGACGCTCTTATCCAGAGCGACTTACAGTTAGTGAGTGCATACATGTTTTTTTCATACTGGTCCCCCGTGGGAAATGAACCAACTACCCTGGCGTTGCAAACGCCATGCTCTACTAACTGAGCTACAGTATGAAAAAAATGTATGCACTCACTAACTGTAAGTCCCTCTGGATAAGAGCATCTGCTAAATGACAAAAAAAAAATATATATATTCATTCACCACTCTGCCCAATGGGAAACTCACCCACGACATAGGCCGAGAGGTGAAACTACCTTAGCCTAGACCTACAGTGTTAAGTAGCAGAGAGACGCCGCTGACAGTGGGAATTTCTTAAATGCAGTTTCAACAGACATCCCCCAAACAAAAAACTCCTGACTCTCGGAAAATGAGTGTACAACTAGTAAATATTAGCTGATATTTCAGTCAGATCTTTAGCTAGCTAGGTAGCTCAAGGGCTCTTGCTATTAGCCAGGTAGCTATCTATAACTAGCTAGCTAGAAGGATGAAGTTAGAAGGTAACGTTGAATGGAGCCAGACCTCAGCAGGAGCAGTTGACTGAAATTAAGCTAGCTATATATCAAAAGATGGGCTACTGTAAGTTCTCATAACAAAATACATTTTCTTTATAGGGAGTAGTGAGACAGACAGTGGTGAGTCAGGCCACAATGAAGGAGGCAAAGGAGATGCACATAGAGAGGGCGCAATGAAGCAAGCAGGGAGAGAGGTTAGTAGTACAGTGGTACCCAAACTTGGGGTCCGGGACCCATGTGGTGTCCCCTAAAATGTAAATAGTGTCCCCTGAGAGAATCTTTAATCTTATCAAACACATGAATAGCTTCTCTTCAAATAGTTGTAGAATACAATATTTTTTAGTCAACTAAGGGCCGTTTACACTGTCAGAATTCACTTACATGTCATTATGTGTTGGGACAGCCTGTGGTAACATTTTGTGAAATATAAAGACAATTTAAATATGAAGACAATTTAATATCATCATGTACATTGAACAAAAATATAAACGCGACATGCAACAATTTCAAAGAGTTTAATGAGTTACAGTTTATATAAGGAAATCAGTCAACATCATCAGTACTGACTTACCACTCATGTATTTAGTAAATAAGTATTGAAACATGTATTATTGAGTAGAACTTGTAAGGTAGTGATGAATAGTACGTTTTCTTTTTCATGAGGTTGTTGTGATATACTGACATCTGGTGGCAACTAGAAACAATTGCATAATAGGAACTATTACACATTGATGGTCCTTGAAAATAAATATTAGTGCTTGAAAAAGTAATTGAAAGTCCTTAAATTTGACTTGCCACTGTCTGTACAAACACTGAGTGGGATAACCTTTTGTTCCTCTGAGAGACAAGTGCCTGACATCGCACCGATGACACAGCTTTGGGTACATGGCGCCATGAATAGGTTCTAGAAAGTGTGTACACGTTGTAAATTACTTCAGACAGTCATGTCGAGTTGTGTCTACTTGGAACCAACAGGTACAGCATTCCCTCTATTCACCTGGCTTGTAATGTTAAAGACTGGTATAAAATAATAATATCTATTGTTTACAGGTAACCCATTCAACAATTCTAGATGAAGTTGCGTGGAAAAAGGAATGGGGGGGGGGCAAAATATGCTTCTCCCATGGACTAAGAAACTCAAAAGGGGTGATGATATTAATTAACAGTAATTTCGATCCGAATGTGCAAATTGTCCAAACAGATACGCAAGGTAGATGGATTATTTTAAATATGTTATTGGACCATAAACAAATATGGCTCATTAACCTTTACGGACCAAATAATGATGATCCACACTTCTTTGAAAATATATATAATAAATTATCGACCTTGCAAGCAATTCAAGACTCTATTATTATGGTGGGAGATTATAATACCGTTTTAAATAGCTCAATGGACCGTAAAGGAAATCACACTACAAACAATCACCCTCATGCTCTTAAGGAAATCATGAATGTCATGGATACATTAGAACTAGTAGATATATGGAAGCTTAAATATCCTGATCTAGTGAGATATACATGGCGGAGACTCAATCAAGCTAGTCGTCTTGACTTCTTTCTTATGTCATTCTCGTTGGCACCAAAAGTTTAAAAAGTGTTGATAGGGGACAGAATGCAGTCGGACCATCATATAATTGGCATATACATTACTCTTACTGAATTTCCACGTGGGTGAGGATATTGGAAATTTAATCAAAGCCTATTGGATGATAACTTGTTTTTAACTAGGACAGAGGAATTTATAACTGATTTTTTCCGACATAACATAGGTACAGCAAATCCCCTTATTGTATGGGACACCTTTAAATGTGCCTTTAGAGGCCATGCAATTCAGTACTCATCTCGAAAACAAAAGCAATTTAGGTCAAAAGAATCCATACTAACAAAGGAAATAGAAAGTCTAACAGAACAGATAGATAAAACTGTAACAGAGGCTCAGAATAAATTAGAAGAAAAACGAAAAGAAATGGAGAAACTTATTCAAGAAAGATCAAGTGTAATATATTATAAAAATAAAGCAAACTGGATGGAATATGGGGTAAAATGCACCAAATTCTTTTTTAATCTTCAACATAGGAATGCTACCAAAAACTGGTTACAAATGACGGAGTCACCTATGATTCACCAAATTATATTTTGAAGGAGGAAACAAAGTAACAAATATGTTTTCATTTCAGTCGCCTCCATCTCCTCTAACTGAAACAAATTGTAGAGATTTTTTTTCTATTGATAATGTAAAATTAACAGCCATACAGAAAGACTCATGTGAAGGTGAAATTACAGAGGAGGAACATCTGAATGCAATTAAAGACTTTAAGTCTGGGAAAACTCCAGGGTTGAATGGCATACCAGTCGAGGTACAGTGGGGAAAAAAAGTATTTAGTCAGCCACCAATTGTGCAAGTTCTCCCACTTAAAAAGATGAGAGAGGCCTGTAATTTTCATCATAGGTACAAGTCAACTATTACAGACAAATTGAGGAAAAAAAATCCAGAAAATCACATTGTAGGATTTTTAATGAAATTATTTGCAAATTATGGTGGAAAATAAGTATTTGGTCACCTACAAACAAGCAAGATTTCTGGCTCTCACAGACCTGTAACTTCTTCTTTAAGAGGCTCCTCTGTCCTCCACTCATTACCTGTATTAATGGCACCTGTTTGAACTTGTTATCAGTATAAAAGACACCTGTCCACAACCTCAAACAGTCACACTCCAAACTCCACTATGGCCAAGACCAAAGAGCTGTCAAAGGACACCAGAAACAAAATTGTAGACCTGCACCAGGCTGGGAAGACTGAATCTGCAATAGGTAAGCAGCTTGGTTTGAAGAAATCAACTGTGGGAGCAATTATTAGGAAATGGAAGACATACAAGACCACTGATAATCTCCCTCGATCTGGGGCTCCACGCAAGATCTCACCCCGTGGGGTCAAAATGATCACAAGAACGGTGAGCAAAAATCCCAGAACCACACGGGGGGACCTAGTGAATGACCTGCAGAGAGCTGGGACCAAAGTAACAAAGCCTACCATCAGTAACACACTACGCCGCCAGGGACTCAAATCCTGCAGTGCCAGACGTGTCCCCCTGCTTAAGCCAGTACATGTCCAGGCCCGTCTGAAGTTTGCTAGAGTGCATTTGGATGATCCAGAAGAGGATTGGGAGAATGTCATATGGTCAGATGAAACCAAAATAGAACTTTTTGGTAAAAACTCAACTCGTCGTGTTTGGAGGACAAAGAATGCTGAGTTGCATCCAAAGAACACCATACCTACTGTGAAGCATGGGGGTGGAAACATCATGCTTTGGGGCTGTTTTTCTGCAAAGGGACCAGGACGACTGATCCGTGTAAAGGAAAGAATGAATGGGGCCATGTATCGTGAGATTTTGAGTGAAAACCTCCTTCCATCAGCAAGGGCATTGAAGATGAAACGTGGCTGGGTCTTTCAGCATGACAATGATCCCAAACACACCGCTCGGGCAACGAAGGAGTGGCTTCGTAAGAAGCAATTCAAGGTCCTGGAGTGGCCTAGCCAGTCTCCAGATCTCAACCCCATAGAAAGTCTTTGGAGGGAGTTGAAAGTCTGTGTTGCCCAGCGACAGCCCCAAAACATCACTGCTCTAGAGGAGATCTGCATAGAGGAATGGGCCAAAATACCAGCAACAGTGTGTGAAAACCTTGTGAAGACTTACAGAAAACGTTTGACCTGTGTCATTGCCAGCAAAGGGTATATAACAAAGTATTGAGAAACTTTTGTTATTGACCAAAGACCTATTTTCCACCATAATTTGCAAATAAATTAATTAAAAATGGATTTTTTTCTCTCATTTTGTCTGTCATAGTTGACGTGTACCTATGATGAAAATTACAGGCCTCTCTCATCTTTTTAAGTGGGAGAACTTGCTGACTAAATACTTTTTTTCCCCACTGTATACCAAACCTTTTTTGATATACTCAGAGGACCGTTATTAGCATGTTTTAACCACTCCTATGTAAATGGTAGATTATCAGACACTCAAGAAGAAGGTCTGATTTCATTATTACTGAAACAGGATACAAGTGGAAAATATAAAGATTCAGTCCATTTAAAAAATTGGTGTCCCCTTACACTTCAGTGTTGTGATGCAAAAATTCTAGCAAAATGTATAGCACATAGAATTTAAAAGGTATTGTCGGACATTATTCATTCTAATCAGACAGGTTTTTTACATGAGCGATACATTGGAGATAATATAAGGTAAGTACTGGAAACAATAGAACACTATGAAATATCTGGGAAGCCATCCTACTTTTCATAGCAGACTTCGAAAAGGCATTTGATAAAGTACGACTGGGGTTTATATACAGTGGGGAGAACAAGTATTTGATACACTGCCGATTTTGCAGATTTTCCTACTTACAAAGCATGTAGAGGTCTGTAATTTTTATCATAGGTACAGTCTAGCCAGTCTCCAGACCTGAACCCAATAGAAAATCTTTGGAGGGAGCTGAAAGTCCGTATTGCCCAGCGACAGCCCCGAAACCTGAAGGATCTGGAGAAGGTCTGTATGGAGGAGTGGGCCAAAATCCCTGTTGCAGTGTGTGCAAACCTGGTCAAGACCTACAGGAAAAGTATGATCTCTGTAATTGCAAACAAAGGTTTCTGTACCAAATATTAAGTTCTGCTTTTCTGATGTATCAAATACTTATGTCATGCAATAAAATGCAAATTAATTACTTAAAAATCATACATTGTGATTTTCTGGATTTTTGATTTAGATTCCGTCTCTCACAGTTGAAGTGTACCTATGATAAAAATTACAGACCTCTACATGCTTTGTAAGTAGGAAAACCTGCAAAATCGGCAGTGTATCAAATACTTGTTCTCCCCACTGTATATATGCAAGAGAGAAAAAAAACATATGGGGGATTGGAAGTGATGCAGACAATTACATTGATGGAAGTTACAATCTATCTACAATATTAAAGCTGATCTACCCCCTAAAAAATTTAATAATTATAATAAATTAAAAAAAAGACGGGTATTCATTTTGTCCTTCTAACAGTAGGGCTGCTTGCATTCTTGAAATATACTTTATTGAGTACTATTGAGCATACGTGTATAGGAGTTTGAGGAGAAAAAAGGGGTCATTGAAAGGTGGCGAGTGTGAAGTTTGATCAGTAGGAAAGTAGAGTATTCCCAAGCAGATGTTTATTTTTTTATTTTTTTTTCTTATCACTAATGGTCTACTGGTAATATAAAGTCAATCTCTCGATCTACCTACTATAACTCTGCCTCACACTAGGATTACATTCTCACTCCCTCATTCTATCTTTCTGTAGAATATGGAACATAAACTGTCCAAATTAATTTCCAAGGAGAGAAAAAAGTAACAGAAAAAACATCAGAATGAGAGACATTTCTCCATATTGCTTCTCCATACTCAGCTCAGCACATTCATTCATGATGACTGTGGTTGTGGTTTTGAGTCGTGCAGATGAAGAAAAAAGAGAGGAGAGGGTGGAGGGATCAAACCCTGACCAGAGAGTGAAAGATTAGATGAGTGGAAATTCCCAGATGCCATTTGTGAAACGGTGAGGAAAGGGGGAGGGATGGGAGAATACGGTACACACCCAATGGTTTAGTAATCCCATAGAAATGAATAAAGAGATTATAATCCCTCATTTCCAAATTCTACATGCAGTAGAAAGGGCCGTAGTTACAGTGAGGGAAAAAAGTATTTGATCCCCTGCTGATTTTGTACGTTTGCCCACTGACAAAGACATGATCAGTCTATAATTTTAATGGTAGGTTTATTTGAACAGTGAGAGACAGAATAAGAACAACAACATCCAGGAAAACACGTCTAAAATGTTTCAAATTGATTTGCATTTTAATGAGGGAAATAAGTATTTGACCCCTCTGCAAAACATGACTTAGTACTTGGTGGCAAAACCCTTGTTGGCAATCACAGAGGTCAGACGTTTCTTGTAGTTGGCCACCAGGTTTGCACACATCTCAGCTCCCTCCACAGATTTTCTATGGGATTAAGGTCTGGAGACTGGCTAGGCCACTCCAGGACCTTAATGTGCTTCTTCTTGAGCCACTGCTTTGTTGCCTTGGCTGTGTGTTTTGGGTTATTGTCATGCTGGAATACCCATCCACGACCCATTTTCAATGCCCTGGCTGAGGGAAGGAGGTTCTCACCCAAGATTTGACGGTACATGGCCCTGTCCATCGTCCCTTTGATGCGGTGAAGTTGTCCTGTCCCCTTAGCAGAAAAACACCCCCAAAGCATAATGTTTCCACCTCCATGTTTGACGGTGGGGAAGGTGTTCTTGGGGTCATAGGCAGCATTCCTCCTCCTCCAAACACGGCGAATTGAGTTGATGCCAAAGAGCTCCATTTTGGTCTCATCTGACCACAACACTTTCACCCAGTTCTCTCCTCTGAATCATTCAGATGTTCATTGGAAAACTTCAGACGGGCCTGTATATGTGCTTTCTTGAGCAGAGGGACCTTGCGGGCGCTGCAGGATTTCAGTCCTTCACGGCGTAGTGTGTTACCAATTGTTTTCTTGGTGACTATGGTCCCAGCTGCCTTGAGATCATTGACAAGATCCTCCCGTGTAGTTCTGGGCTGATTCTTCACCGTTCTAATGATCATTGCAACTCCACGAGGTGAGATCTTGCATGGAGCCCCAGGCCAAGGGAGATTGACAGTTATTTTGTGTTTCTTCCATTTGCGAATAATCGCACCAACTGTTGTCACCTTCTCACCAAGCTGCTTGGCGATGGTCTTGTTGCCCATTCCAGCCTTGTGTAGGTCTACAATCTTGTCCCTGACATCCTTGGAGAGCTCTTTGGTCTTGGCCATGGTGGAGAGTTTGGAATCTGATTGATTGATTGCTTCTGTGGACAGGTGTCTTTTATACAGGTAACAAACTGAGATTAGGAGCACTCCCTTTAAGAGTGTGCTCCTAATCTCAGCTCGTTACCTGTATAAAAGACACCTGGGAGCCAGAAATCTTTCTGATTGAGAGGGGTCAAATACCTATTTCCCTCATTAAAATGCAAATCAATTTATAACATTTTTGACATGCGTTTTTCTGGATTTTGTTGTTGTTATTCTGTCTCTCACTGTTCAAATAAACCTACCATTAAAATTATAGACTGATCATGTCTTTGTCAGTGGGCAAACGTACAAAATCAGCAGGGTATCAAATACATTTTTCCCTCACTGTAGCTGAGAAAGAGTGAGGACGGCTGAGGACAGACAGTGTGAGAGAGAGAGTTGGAGTACGAAAATGAAAATTAAAGGGGAATGAAATGAAAGAAAATAAATGAGACATTTGAAGCCCTATCCGACCCCTCCACTCCTCCTCCCTCTTTCACACTCTCTCTTCTCCCTCTCTTTTACTCTTTATCTCTCTGCCAAGCAGGAAGTCACATTGAATAATTCATCCAGAGAAAATGAAAACTTCATGGCTATTAAATTTCTGAGCAGAAGTGGCTGCACTAACCTTGTTTTCTCCAGTTGAGAATATATGGGAATATAGAGGCTTTGCAGGGGAGAAATGCTCACTACGCTGGCTGACTGTGTTTTACCAGAGGGAGGCCATCTTGGAAGGGGAATCTCATTTTCTGTGTGGCTGTAGAGTAGTAGCTGTAAGGGAGTAGCCCTTCAAGGTTATGATTCTTGCTCTCCACCTCGACACGTCCCTTATTCTCTGTCCCTATTCTATCCTGTCTTTTATGTTGCTTTTATATCTTGAGGTATCTACCTGACAAAAGGAGTTATGCGATCTGGTGTGTCTAGATCTAATGGCTTTGTACATTTTTAATATTTCGCTATCAAGTCTTATCCAACTTCTAAACCTTATGTGAGGGATTTCGCTGAAACGACCTCACCTGGGATTTAATTCCGCACACACCAGCAGCACATGAATGTGTTAGCTCATTAAGGCTCTAGTGCTGAGTCGGACACTATCATCAGGTCTCCGGCAAGACAACATCAGCACTGATAAGCAAGCTTCGCTACACCTCCTTTATCTATTCCAGCTGTGTGTGTGTAAATGGTGTGTGTTGTCCTGTAACTCCATCCCTGGTGTTGTGAGCTGACATCTCCCCAAAGAGCTTTCTGCCTTCAGCTGGAACAGAGCCCAGCTGTGTGTGTGTGTGTGTGTGTGTGTGTGCATGCCTGTGCGTGTACTTGCATGCGTTCGTGTACTTGCATGCATGCGTGTGTGCATAACTTTTCACTTACTGTATGTGTGTCTTTGTGCGTTTCTCTGTAGACAGTGTATAGGAGGAGGGTATAGGGGAGCTTTTCTCTCCCTCCTCTCTCTTGCTCACTGTGTTACCAGGCCAGATGGCTCATGTCACACAGAAGAGAGCGATGGAGAGAGCATAATGAGAAAAGAGGAGCTCCAGAGCTGAGACACCCTCCCCTCAAGACACAACATCTGGAGTCCACCTGCTGCTGTGCCATCCTCCTCTGTCTCTCTGTCTCTCTCTCTCTCTATATATATATATATCCCTCACAAAACCGATGCGTTAGCATCAATTAGCGACAATATGCAGAACATGTCTTCTACTAGGCTGACACATTGGTGGATGTACACTGAGTATACCAAACATTAGGGACACCTTCCTAATATTGAGTTGCACCCCCTTTTACCCTTAGAACAGCCTCTACAAGGTGTCAAAAGCGTTCCACAGGGATGCTGGCCCATGTTAACTCTAATGCTTCCCACAATTGTGTCAAGTTGGCTGGATGTCCTTTGGGTGGTGGACCATTCTTGATACACACGGGAAACTGTGAAACTGTTGAGCGTGAAAAACCCAGCAGCGTTGCAGTTCTTGACACAAACCGGTGTGCCTGGCAAGGACTACCATACCCCGTTCAAAGGCACTTACATTTTGTGTCTTGCCCATTCACCCTCTGAATGGCACACATGCACCATCCATGTCTCAATTGTTTCAAAGCTTAAAAATCATTATTTAACTGGTCTCCTCCCCTTCATCTACACAGATTGAAGTGGATTTACAAGTGACATCAATAAGGGATCATAGCTTTCACCTCGTCAGTCTATATTATGGAAAGAGCAGGTGTTCTTAATATTTTGTATACTCTATAGATCGGGTTTGGTTAAGGAAGTCATTGAAAACAAGCTTCCTAATCAAACTATCTTTGTCATTGATATGTTAGGCATAGATGCAATTTCTAACATTAATGTCAATTAATGGTTTTCCATTCTCGCACACTGAAGTGGTGTTTGTGTTTGTTCCTAGAAGGTTGTGTTGTGGTTGTAGAATAACCTCTAATTGAAGGCAGACTTGTTAACCTGTATTTATAAATCCTGTTAAGTCCTGTTGTAGGGCATTTTGTCAGTGAGCTCCATCTGTGGCTTAAATGTACTCCTTCAGACTACTAGCCCTAGAAGTAAACAATCTGTTAGTCCTTTTTTGGGGTTTAGAACAGCACTGAGGCTAATTAGACTGTTACAGAGTGCAAGTGTGTTTAATACCTTGATTACATTGTGCCTCAATGTAATCAAGGTATGAAATTATTGTATTTGAAAATAACAATCATTTCTTACCTTGATTACATTGAGACACGATCACATCTCCTTTTTTATTTGTGGGAATACTTGGGAACTGATTTCCTACATCAAACTCATTTTTAGCTGAATTCCTGGTGAATTTTTTTTTGTTTTTGACCAAAACTAAAATCCCCCTCACCCGGTTTTGGCCCGTTGCCGACCCCTGCTCTACAGTGTGTGCATTCTAGCAGGGGAAGCTCAGCTCTATACTCTCCCTCTGTGTCTCTGACCTGGTTTTGTCTGACTGAGTTTGGCTGAGAATTCATTAATCCTTCACTGCTGTCACTGCCACCAAGACCACTGGAGGAGTGGGTTCAGAAAAGGGTTAACTGTGTGCGTGTGCATGCATGTGTGTGGGCACGTTTGTATGTAGGTGTGCATGTCCTATGGTTGTGTACGTCAATGTATTGTCATGACAAACTTGGTGACACAAGCCACCAAACCATGCGAGGTTGTGATCATTTAAGGGACAACATGCAGCTGATTGTAGGAGAGGTTACTTTCCTGGGAATATGCTCGAAAACATGCCAGTGATATTTCTAGTTTTTCCAGATTTCCAGTTCTTTGTCGACGTAACCCTTTAGTAATCCTTAACCGCAGTCTCATTCTTTTCTTCCTTGTTTTTTTTTGTGTATGCATGCACACACATTTGTGTATTTCTGTTTATTTGCCCTTGTGTGTCTGTTACACTTAATGTTGGCAGGTGATGATGTTGATATTTTACTGCAATCTTTTGTTGATCCATTAGACATTAGGTGGACAATGCAGGTTTCAGAGAAGAACACACCATATGTGTACTTCAGTGATTGGGTGTGAAAATAAATGGGATGTTTTGTGAAGAATGGGGGAAGGGGGAAGCAGGAGGGAAATAACAGAGTGTGAAAAGGAGGGAGAGGGAAAGTGGAAAAAAGGGGGCTGGCGGTCTTAAAATGCAGTGAAGGCCAGATCACAAATAATAAAACTGAGCGAAGGGGAGAGTGGGGGAAAGGGGGAAGGGGGAAGGGGGAAAAAAGAGGGGAGGAAAATGTGTTGAGTGCAAGCAGAGCGAACGGAAGAGTGAGTCGTCCGCGCCAGGAGCGCCGCACCACTCGTTTTGACTGGAACTCGTTTAGGGATTTTCTTTCTTTTCATTTTCCTCTTTTTTTCCCTGCGTAGCTGAGGCTCTCTGGTTTGCTCTGTCTTTTCTTTCTTCCTTTCTTTCTTTCTCGCTCTCGGCCTCACACAAAGGCTGGTGGAGAAAGCCTGCGATCTAAATAGCCAGAACGGAGCGTGCAGTAGGGTGGGAGGGAGAGAGAGAGAGAGAGAGAAAGACAAAGACGGAGACAGAAGATATTTGCGATCCACGAGAGGAGAAGAGAGGAGATTGCTGGCGGATGCTGACTGGAAAAGAGCGGTTTATGCCCCGGAGGTAAAATAAGTGACGCTTCTTCTCAGTCCGAGACTATTCATAATCCAACCAACCTGACCCCCCTGCCCTGAACCCCCTACTGCTCCTGTCACCCCCCACACGGCTCGCAAGGATGGAACAGCTGAGGGGAAGGTGAAAGGTGCTTTTGGACAACGACTGACAGATAGAGACTGAGCAAGAAGAAAGGAGAGAGGGAAAAGGAGGAGAGGAGGGAGGGGGTAAAAGAGAGGAGGCGGCGGAGGGGATACCCTCAGGACACACTCGGAGAATCCCCCCTGCCCACTTCTCTTTTTTTTATTTCCTTCTGCCACTGCCATGTGCCTCTCTTAATCTGAAGAATGTGGAGACCGCATTTCCCAGGCAAGAAGCATGTTTCCTGTTGGTTGTTCTCTCTGTGTGTGTGTGTGTGTGTGTGTGTGTGTGTATGTGTGTTGTGTGCGCGCATGTGTAAGTGTACCTGTGTGGGGTGTCATGTATGGGAGCATGTGTGTAGAGGGGGGTCTGTAAAGGCTTGAGGCAATTGAACCTCAATTTGTCTGCAATGAAGTGTGTCATGAAATAATGTGTGTGTGTGTGTGCATCTGTCTCTCCACTTGGCTTGAAACCAGTGAACCATGTAAATCAAAGGGTAGGAAAGCGAGTGAGTGAACAGAGAAGATCGAGGGGGGGTTGTAATTGGGTGTCGGGAGTGTTGGGGGGTGGTCATTGAAGAATGGTTGTGCGTGTTACCAGTAGTATGAGTGAGTGATGTCTGTGTTTGTGGGGTGCATGATCTTATACAGTGTTTAGCTCCTTTGTAAACAGTATGTAGTTATTACCACAATAAATCCCAGAGAGTCTGTGTCTACATGGCAGGCAGTGCTGTGTGTGTGTGTTTTTTCCTCCCTGTGGTGTATATACGGTCCATGTGTGGTAGTTCCCTGTGTAAAGAATGCCAGTGTGGTTGAATGGGAGCTGAAGTGTGCTGTCCACTAGTCGCCTGCTTTTGTCTCTGGCCCCCAACTGTGCTCTAGAAAGGGAGCCTCGCTGAGGAAGCACAAAGGCTGCCATTTAGGAAGAAGGACCTTCTTTCACGTCTTTCTCCCTCTCTCTATCATGGTCTCGTTATATCTCATTCGTTCTCCCCCTCTCCAGCTCCTCCACTCGCTCTTATTTCCCTGTATCTCTTCTCCCTTTCTTTCTCTGGCCCCCCTTTCTGCCCTCTCTTTCTTTTGGCAGGGGAGTGGTTGGTTGGTGGGGCTGGTAACAGGGCAGGGGCAGCAGGGTGGTGATGAGTGGGGAAGGATGGCAGGCAGAGGGAGGACAAGCAGGGGCTTTGTGTGTCTACAGGGGGGATAGGGTGTGCTGGGAAGTGTGAGAGGGGGCAGGGCGCCGATATGGTCCAGATAGGGTCTGGAAGGGAAAAACCTGCCAACAAAAGAAGATGATATGCTCTTTACCCTCTTGCTCTCTCTTTCTCTCTCTCTCTTGCTCACACACAAGCATATACACACACAGTATGTACCGTAGCTCATGTTCTGACCCCGTGCTGATTCATGCTGTACAATAGTGAGTCCTGACCTTTTCCTTATTTATTCTATATAGGGGGTTAGAGGAGGGGCACCGGGAGGCTGTGTTTTGTGTGTACATGAATGCATACATGCATGCATGTGTGTGTGCATATGTGTGTGCCTCTGTGTGTCCATGTGTATTGTGTGTGTGTGCTTTTTTTATTTGATGCATGTGGATTGGGAGCTGGCCCTCTGAGGCAGTGCAATGTTCCAGTGCTCTGGCAGAGCTCCAGTAGAAATGAGAGGAAACTCCAGAGAGAAACGCTGCCATGTCACTACCCATCCACGTACTGTCTCTGCAGCAGGACTTAAACCATGCTGCTTTTGGCTACTGACCAGCCATAGACACACGTTACTCTTATTCATGCTCCTGGAATATATTGATACACAAAGACATAACACATTCACATACCTCTCGTTTGTTGTTTTCTTAGTTGGAGTCAGAACCTCTCTTTCTTTCGGTGTGCCAGTTTTGGAGGCCTGTTAGTTTGAGTGAAGATGTCTGTCTCACCACTGGTTGCCATATTGAGTCAGGAGAGTGAGACCCCCACTCTGAGCCAACCTGTAACCGTGGCCTCAGCTAGGGAGTTGCTAGGTAACAAGAACCAGCTGTTGGTCCTAAGCCATTGAGCCCCTCTTGGCTCTTTATCTACATTAGGAAAGAGAGCAGATTCTATAAAACCCCATTCTGAGCTTGGCGACAGCACAGCGGCATAGCCCTGACATCACCGCGCCATGGAAAATCCTCCTCACTTCCTTTTGTTTTCTCAGTTTTATCGTTCAACGGGCTGGTAACTAGAGGCCAGGGTAGATGTATTGAACGTATCACACACATACTTTAGCCATTGGGGCTGTGTTTTGTCATCTTTCTCACACTTATCCATGAAAGAGAATTAGAGAAAGGCAGAATGAGAGTGGATGGATGATGAAAGCCAGGGGGTGGTTTAGATTGAAAGAGACAGCTATTCCCATAATTAGGGATGGGGGTTTGAAAGAATTGTACTATTCGAATAGAATCATACATTGTTGGCGGATATCAGGGTATTCGAAATACATGTATTTTTTGTATATTAGTTATAACTTTTTTTTTTACTTACGTTTTTAACCTGAGCACTGCTGTTCTAGGGAGAGAGGCTGGCGCTCTATTGATGCAGCTGTGGAGGTGCCGGTGTATGATCAGATGGGAGCGAGCAGACGGATGGAGAGAGAGGCAACTCGGCTACAGACAAGACTAGCTAACTTGTAGCAGCCACAATGTTATTTATCATCCCATATAACAGTGTCTGTCTTGACTAGAGTAGCCAGTTAGCTAGCTAGCTAGGCTATTTGAGGCCACATGCTGCGCTTTCTACTCAATTATTCAGATAAAACAACAGCCTACCTGTTGGTTGCTCATTGTAGCCTACTCCTTCTCATTTTGCTAACTTTTTATTCCATAATTTAATTCCATCTTGCGTTGCATTAGTGAACTAACTCTCCACTAGCTACACATTGAGCCTCTTTGCCGATTTGATTGGCCAACATAAACAACAAGCTACACAGGTAAAGGCTACCGGTTGGCTACCAGTCTTTTTATGGGGCGCATGTCATAAAAACGCAATTGAAAAGTTTGTTGTTTTATAAAATGTATAATTTGAAATGTCATGGTATATTCTTATATGCAACAATGTCACATGGATATTTTAATTTAATTTAGAAAAAGCCTTTAATGTATTTTTCTTGCAAAAATGAATACTCACACAGGTATTCGAATACTAACGTCCGGTCAGATATTTGAATAATCGTGCACATTTCTACCCATAATCTGTTGCGGAAAACCTGATCGGAGAACAGGGGGAGTGCAACACTCCCTTAATTAGTCAAACTATCTCACTGTTCTATTAGCAAGTATGCTAAACTGTTTGTTTCCAGATAGGACATTGTTACTGGAACTATGCAGCATGTAAACAACAACGTATCGGGTATGTGAGACAGTCTTTGGTGTCTCAAGGTGGTCCATTTCTACCTCAAAGCTGGGTCTTCTGTCAGGAAACTTGTACTAACAGCTGACCGTTAGTCTTTTAAAGTAAATGTGAAATGAGACACACAGAAATATCACAGCATATCACTCATTCTGTTATTTGAAGGGTACTTAAAGAAGGGTACAAAGTGAGTTAGCTTACAAATGACGGCATACAATAGTATGGCCGCTACTAATGAAATACAACTCAAGTTCCAAGAGAAACGGAAGAGAAACTGATGAGAAAATTAAAATGAGGGATTGTTTCTCAATTGTTTTGCTCTCTTTAGGAAATTATTCTCATCTGTGACTCATCCTCTGGCAGCGGAGAATAAGAACTATGATCAGGCTTCCAAATGGGAACTAGACACCCCATCGTATTCTCTGAGGGAAAAGCACATTTCTATGAATGTTTTTTCTATTTATTTTGTCAGAATCCAAAAAGGTTTTTAGTGGCAGAACATCTGGGCTTTATCTGTGGATGGATGCTCATGTCTCTCTGCTCTCTGACAGCTTCGTTCATACTGGCCTGGTGTCAATCTCAAGCTCATCTCGGGAGCAGTATCACAACCACACTGCATGGTGGTGACACACTTCCTTGTGAGTCTCAGAGCAACGTCATCTATTGGTTGTGTTAGTGTTCTTTGATAATAATGCAGAGGAAATAGAGTAAAATTGTCTACATTTGTTTCCACTTAAGCACATAGACCATAGGCCAAATAGTATCTCCTGTATTTACGTAGCTCAGGGTGTAGTAAATGATTATCTATTAACTATGAAGTGTATCAACTTGGTGGCTTCAAAAGTTACAGTGGCATCTTTATCCACTAAAACAAAGGGCTCATTTAATATTTTCTCCCTCAAAATGAGCCTAATATCTTGTCTACTGTGTAGGCTCTCCACCCTGTTTTGACTAGTGTTTACCCCTGCACTGGTTTCCTATGACACAGGTGTTGGGTGGGGCTCAGGCTAGTCTGCCAAATTCCCATGGTGCTAAACAGACCAGTGCATTTAGCACAGAGGAGGGTGAGACACATTGCCAGGCTGGATTATAAGTCTGTAAGTGCTGATCCAGGACCAGCTGTGGTGGTGGGTTTGATTGGACACACAACTGTAACTTCATGTTTGGTTCCCGGAATGCACAGGTTCCTGGCGGCGGATATCAGGACCCACAACTAGGAACTTCACAGTTTGCCCTGGGTACGGCCTTGCACCCGATCCTTGGGATGTTAGCTGGCACAAATGTAGATCTCCTGAGCTAGTTTTCATTTCAGTGATCCTCAAGGGAGAGAGTCAGACCCTATTAGCTGTCTGTTCCTGGTAGCAAATTGGTTGAGAATCACTGCTTGGGTAGCTAACACAAGTCTTGGTGTCTCTGGCAATGTTACTTATCACATGAGTGTGGTTCATAGAACCACGTGGGTTGCATAAGCACTGGTCCTGGACCAGCTGTGGTTATGAGATCCCAGAGGACATATCAGTTCTGTAATGATGTGGGATCCCATGGGGAACAGAGCTAGCCAACAAGAGCAGCTGGACTGGATGAATCCACTCCAACTGTGTGTGCGTGCCTGTGAGCAGTGTGTGTGTGTGTGTGTGCTGGTGAGTTTTTGCACATGTGTGTGTGCGTATCTGTTCATCTTCACTCTATTTTCAGATTATCCAGAACATGTATGCATACATTAGTATTGCATTATGGCATTAAGAACATACTGGTACAGTATGGAGCTGTAGCACATTTGACGTGATGTGACTTGCATTTCATAGAAGGTGGAGGCGTGACTTGCCTTTCATAGAAGGTGGAGGCGTGACTTGCCTCATGTTGTTTTCTCCCAGGCTGCTTTAAGAAGCTCTTCAGAATTTTTGACCAGGTATTAGGTCCTCATTAGGCTCTCATTAGTAGCTAATTAACCAGCAATTTATCATGTATTTAGCACAGCTTCTTATTCGGTCTTATTAGGGTGCTGAAAGTCTATTAGCCACAAGGTAATAATGAATCATAAGTATATTGACCCACTTCCTACAGTGTTGCCAGTTTTCCGCCAGCCTCTTATCTGTGTGTGTGTGTGTGTGTGTGTGTGAGAGAGAGAGAGAGAGAGAGAGAGAGAGGGAAGTAGGGGGAAGAGAGATACAGAGAGAGAGAGAAAATATCTTCTCAACCACTAGGCCTATAGGACCTGCACACTGCAGCAAATACACTACATGGCCAAAGATATATGGACACCCCTTCAAATCAGTGGATTTGGCTATTTCAGCCACACCCGTTGCTGACAGGTGTATACAATCGAGCACACAGCTATGCAATCTCCATAGACAAACATTGGCAGTAGAATGGCCCGTACTTAAGAGCTCAGTGAGACAGAGAGAGACCCTCTGCTCCCGGCTAATAGGGTATTTGAAAGAGGTTGTTTTTATCTGTGCTATGTTAATGGGGGGTATTAGGAGACTCTGGTGTGTGTCTGTGGAACAGTATTTTACTTCAGAGCACCCTGCATAGTCCCTGAACTGTGCAATGTATAGCTATATTGACCACTCTTCCAGGGATATTGATGCTGTAGGTGCCCTATTCACTCAATTGTAAAGAGCAATATTGTCATGGCAATTTCCTTCCTCGGCGCTCCTTCATGTACAAGGCTGTGAGAGTTGATTTGACACAGTGAGAGGCACAGAGACACTAGCCCATGATCAAATCTATGCACTAGCCTTTCCCAACTCCTCCACACTCACATGGCTTAGTGGTGACCTCAGTGGATACTGGCTGTCTGTCACAGCTGTGACATTATACAGGATGTCTATAGGTGCTCTATAGGGTGTACTGTATGAAAATATGTTTCTCATTCAGCGCTATCCCTACCATCACCTTATGATTTTAACCTCCCTGGTTCCTGCCACCAAGACAAATTTCATACATTTATTAGGCTGGATTCAGTTTAGGATGTTGTGGTTAGCTGGGTTTTGTTATTGCTAAAAACTAATGGAAAACCAAAGAGTGTTATCGTAAAGCACATTATTTTGGTGTTACATTCTGACACATTTCTATGTATTCTCTTTTGTATTCCTGATGCTATCTTGTGTTCTCATTCAACGGGCACAGGGTACAGTTCTTGCGACAGAGTGCTGAGAGAAAATCTCAGATCTGCTCCCCAGCAGCACAGATGCCACTAAATAAAATATTTCATAATCCTGCCCAAATCCTGTAATCACCATGACAACAGCAGTAGGGAGCGAGGGAGCGATGGAGGAGTGGTGTGAACTTCCCCACTTTCCTTTTTTTTGTTCCATTCTGTCCAGTCACTCTTCTCTTTTTCTCTCTGTCTCTTCTTGAATTGTATCTCTGGAGTTGGCTAGGTACTGTAGCTCACTGGTGTGTTACCGTTGAAGCTCCAGGGATGATTCATTGGTGTTATTATGAGGTGTGTGGAGAAGGTCGAGATATTGTGGTCTATAGTATGAGACTGTAACAGATACAGAAGACAAGTGTGTGTGTGTGATTGCTTAGGTGTGTGTGCATACATACACACACACACACACACACACACACACAAACTGCCCCTGCAGGGTTGTGAAATGGTGGGAGTGACCTCATAAGGTGAAAGGCCTTGTTCCCTGGTGTCTGGAGTTACCGGGAGTCACATCATGAGACACAGAAGAGGTGTTGGTTATTTCAGGAAGTGTTGAGTGTGTTATTGATCTGTCTTACCAGGTTAGAGGGAGATGGTAGTGAAGAGCACTCAGTTCAGTTTGAGTTAGAGCATTCATTGTACCAAACTGTCAGTCTTCACAGTAAATATCTTGTGTATGTGCATGTGCATGCGTGTGAAGATTGCATACGCACATCCAATGTCTTTGACAAGGTTCTGTCCTGTTAAAAAGAGACTCCACACACGGCAATCTATACTCCCATGTGGTTTATTGTTGACAATGTTCTGACCCTTGAGGTTTTCATTAGGTTTCCTGTGTCGTGTGTCTTACAGTACTCTACTGTAACTGCTGTGTGTGCTTTAGGGAGGCTTCATAATTAACACCTCTCTCCCTCTCTCTCTCGCTCTGTCTCTCGCTTTGTAGGTATCCGGCCCCAGATCATGAATGGGCCCATGCACCCTCGCCCCCTAGTGGCCCTGTTGGATGGACGTGACTGTACAGTCGAGATGCCTATCCTCAAAGACCTGGCCACTGTCGCCTTCTGTGACGCCCAGTCCACACAGGAGATCCATGAGAAGGTACAACACACACTTACCCACGTACGCCCACTCTTTCACGCGCTGGCACGCACACACACGCACACACACACACGCACACACACACACACACACACACATACAGGCACACGTTACACACTACACACTGAGACTACATGGGCTTCCACAAAAGAATAAGCCTTAACAATGTGCATACCCTCAATTCAAACTGTAGCTCTTTTCATGCCCCCCCCCCCTCCTCCTCCCCCTCTCCTCCTCCTTTTCCCCCTTATTCACCCCTCCTCCTCTCACTCTTCTCTTTCTGTAACATAAAACTGATATTGCAGTACAGTATATTGGCTCTCCCAGTGATTTCATTATGATTTCATGTCATTGGGTGTCAGTGTGCTCCTCCTCTCCTCTGGTTGTTAAATAGAGAGGCTGGTTATGAGAAAGGAATGTCATAGTATACTGAGCTAGCTATATCTGCAATATACCAGTGCAAAATAAAATCTTCCCCTCTTCATGTAAAGTACTAAATGTGCAAAAAGGTTGTTAAAGCTGCAATATGTCACTTTTTGGGCGATCAACCAAATTCACATGTGAGTTATAAATCATTATAATTGAAAGCAAGTCTAAGAAGCAGTAGATCTGTTCCATGTGCTCTATTTCTATGCTTCCCGTTCTTAAGTTAAGTTTTTGCATCTTTTGCTTTCAGTTTTGTTCACCAGCTTCAAACAGCTGAAAATACAAATTTGGTTATAGAAAATATATTGCACAGCGGTTTAGATGGTACAATGATTCTCTACACAATGACTGCTTGTTTTGTCACAAACTGACATTAGGTGAACTATTAGAGCGTAGCGATTTCTGCATATTGCGTCTTTAACAAAGCAAAACAATTTCCATATATTGTGTATGTTGACCTTACAGTTTATCAGTGTTGAAAACCCTAATAATCAGTGATAATCAAATTGCCTGTGTTCTTGTTAACACGGTTTGTTGACATATCTTTTGTCAGCAAAGGACATTTTGAACCATTAAAAAATATATATTTGGGTGTGATGCACAGAGAGAGCGAGTGAGATTGGAAAATAGAAAGGGTTGGATGGATGGAGGGAAGGAAGGAGAAAGTGAGAGGAAAAATAGGACCCGGGTTCTGTTGACCACTTTTGACACGCTTCTCTCTGGACCCTGGCCGCTCCCCTGCTCACACACACCAAGGCCTTTCTGTCCAAACAGCTATTGTTTGCGCATACATTACACAGCGAGGCTGCCTGGCCTGGGTGTAGAGATATTGACAGAGCTCCCGCCTTTGTCTACGAGTCAGCAGAGACAGCAGAAGTTGCACTTCACACACACGAGAGGAGAAATGGCCCCACACTCACATGCAAACAAACCACTAACGTTGGCTCAAACACACAGGCTCAAATACAAACAAACTCATACACACACATGCTGACTCACATTTACACATACACACACTTCACCTCTCATACACACAAATTCACACACTTTCATCATACATACTGAAACACACACGCTGCTGCCTCTGCATGCATCGCCTGAGAAAGATGAGCCAAGTTAGTTCCCTGACAGGAGCCTGAATCTGTATGTTACAATGACTCACTCATTTCAAAGCAATGCTAGCGTGCTCTCATCATGTTTTGGTGCTGACTTATCACTCTATGCTGTGTTGTGTGGGCAAAAGGGTTAGCATGCTAGCATGTTATCTTTCCCTCTGATGTCAGAACAATGTAAGAAGTTTAACCATCTGTTTGTGGACTTGATACCATGAGTTAGTGAGTGAATTGATACAAATGAGTCTTTAGCATTATATCAGCTTTTATCTGTACAATAGAGTGGTGTACCGATACCACTCCACCCCCACACAAACTCTCCTCGCATAATTTTGAAAAACTTTCCTGTTAACATCTATTGGGTTGAGTCCATCCATTTTTTTTACATTTTAGTCATTTAGCAGACGCTCTTATCCAGAGCGACTTACAGTTAGTGAGTGCATACATTTTTCTTACTGGCCCACCGTTGGAAACGAACCCACAACCCTGGCGTTGCAAGTGCCATGCTCTACCAACTGAGCTACAGGAGGCCTAGATAACATCTCCCTTTTGAAGACAATGGTATGGAAGGAACATAGAACTGGATCCTTGACAAAGAGCTTAGAGAAAATGTATGTGAAATCAAATAGAGATTGTAATGGAAGCAGGACGGAAATATCGTTGTGTCATTTCAAGTCAGGAATCATAATTCTTAATCAAAGTAGTTATTGCGACAAATTATAGATTTTGTTCTTAATTTGAGAATAAAAAATTCAAAATAAATGATTTTAAAGGTTTTAATTAAATTAAGACATACTACAGTGGGGAAAAAAAGTATTTAGTCAGCCACCAATTGTGCATGTTCTCCCACTTAAAAAGATGAGAGAGGACTGTAATTTTCATCATAGGTACACGTCAACTATGACAGACAAAATGAGGAAAGAAAATCCAGAAAATCACATTGTAGGATTTTTTATGAATTTATTTGCAAATTATGGTGGAAAATAAGTATTTGGTCAATAACAAAAGTTTCTCAATACTTTGTTATATACCCTTTGTTGGCAATGACACAGGTCAAACGTTTTCTGTAAGTCATCACAAGGTTTTCACACACTGTTGCTGGTATTTTGGCCCATTCCTCCATGCAGATCTCCTCTAGAGCAGTGATGTTTTGGGGCTGTCGCTGGGCAACACAGACGTTCAACTCCCTCCAAAGATTTTCTATGGGGTTGAGATCTGGAGACTGGCTAGGCCACTCCAGGACCTTGAAATGCTTCTTACGAAGCCACTCCTTCGTTGCCCGGGCAATGTGTTTGGGATCATTGTCATGCTGAAAGACCCAGCCACGTTTCATCTTCAATGCCCTTGCTGATGGAAGGAGGTTTTCACTCAAAATCTCACGATACATGGCCCCATTCATTCTTTCCTTTACACGGATCAGTCGTCCTGGTCCCTTTGCAGAAAAACAGCCCCAAAGCATGATGTTTCCACCCCCATGCTTCACAGTAGGTATGGTGTTCTTTGGATGCAACTCAGCATTCTTTGTCCTCCAAACACGACGAGTTGAGTTTTTAACAAAAAGTTCTATTTTGGTTTCATCTGACCATATGACATTCTCCCTATCCTCTTCTGGATCATCCAAATGCACTCTAGCAAACTTCAGACGGGCATGGACATGTACTGGCTTAAGCAGGGGGACACGTCTGGCACTGCAGGATTTGAGTCCCTGGCGGCGTAGTGTGTTACTGATGGTAGGCTTTGTTACTTTGGTCCCAGCTCTCTGCAGGTCATTCACTAGGTCCCCCCGTGTGGTTCTGGGATTTTTGCTCACCGTTCTTGTGATCATTTTGACCCCACGGGGTGAGATCTTGCGTGGAGCCCCAGATCGAGGGAGATTATCAGTGGTCTTGTATGTCTTCCATTTCCTAATAATTGCTCCCACAGTTGATTTCTTCAAACCAAGCTGCTTACCTATTGCAGATTCAGTCTTCCCAGCCTGGTGCAGGTCTACAATTTTGTTTCTGGTGTCCTTTGACAGCTCTTTGGTCTTGGCCATAGTGGAGTTTGGAGTGTGACTGTTTGAGGTTGTGGACAGGTCTTTTATACTGATAACAAGTTCAAACAGGTGCCATTAATACAGGTAACGAGTGGAGGACAGAGGAGCCTCTTAAAGAAGAAGTTACAGGTCTGTGAGAGCCAGAAATCTTGCTTGTTTGTAGGTGACCAAATACTTATTTTCCACCATAATTTGCAAATAAATTCATTAAAAATCTTTCTGGATTTTTTTTTCTCAATTTGTCTGTCATAGTTGACGTGTACCTATGATGAAAATTACAGGCCTCTCTCATCTTTGTAAGTGGGAGTACTTGCACAATTGGTGGCTGACTAAATACTTTTTACCCCCACTGTATGTGCAACATTAAATAAGGTAGTGAACAAATGGAATACATCTGTTTTTATCTTCTTTTTTTTTTTTTACAACCCTGCATTGAAACCAAATCCTTTAACCTGCAAATATGCTATCTTCATTCTAGGTATTATAATAGCTACTAGGCTACTGCATGTCTTTCTCACAGGAAACATCAACATACAGTATAGCCACTAAGTATTTCCTCAGAATGCATGTTAAGCAAGACTTTGCTTATGGACGTAAGGAAACGTTAGCACCATTGGTAATATTATTAAAAACATACATTTATATTGTAAAAAAAAACAAAAAAACATTGTACACCAATCAGACCCAAGTATGTGCAAATGTTAACAGGAGGTTGTTTGACAAACCGTGGAGGGTCTATCGGGGTAGTGCACATATACTGTGGGAGTGTTTAAAGATCAGAAGCAGGTGGATGCGTGTATTCTTTCTTGTTCAAGTCATATCACAGTATGCTTAAATTTGTTCTACTACATTTCCCTCTATATAGAGCTGGTTTTACTGATCATCATGGTGATTGAGTGGATAGAAATAGAAGGTGTGTATACAATCTAAAATTGTTTTATTTCCAGTATTAGTCACACGTTACTTGGCTTGCATATAAGCTGCTTTACATCCGGGCCATGACGAGACCAACTGAAGTAGAGTGGAGGCCATGAACCAGGAAGTCCTCAGACAACCCTTCACCTTTGACTCCCAGCCCCAGGTGTAGTTCCTGCTTGAACTCTGGTCCTATAGGGTGTCTGAATTCTATTCCTACATAATTATTTATTAACCCATTGAGAGATCGAGTCCTCAGACAGTCAGACACAATCTCTGGACTGCTGTGGAAACAACCCTAGAGACTAAGGCTGGATTCCATTCTGAAATCCTGGTTCCTTCCCTCAGCCCTTGACCTCTCCCTCTCACAGTCATCATGGGACTGGAAATAAAGAATAAAGAAGAGATAAAATGACAATAGCACTCCCTACCCTTCTGGTAGTCTAAGTGAACCCTTTGCTATCTAATTATCTTTCATCCCAGTCCCTTCAGATCTACAAGGAGACAGTTGTCAAGAAAAGAGGCAAGGGAGAATTCTTTGAGAATGGAATGAATCCCTGCTCTGCAACACCTGCTGGACTGGCCTGGAACCTCTCGGAGCCTGTTTCAAAGAACCCTGCCCTGGGGGCTGTCCTATCTGCCTGTCTCCTCCACTGGTGCCTCCCCTGTTGCCTCCTGGCCCTCAGGCTGTCTCTCCTTCTCTTCCATACTCTGTTCCCCTTCCTGTGTACCCACCTCGCTCCCCTCCTGCGTGGGCTCAGGTTCAACTGACACCTGGGAGGTCTCTGGGCTCTCAGGGGCCCCGGAAACCACCTCGTCTGGGACAGGGGAAGGTGGGGTGGGTGTGGAGGGTTGTGGGACCCCCTCCCTGGAGCGATCCTCAGCATGGCCCACGGAGCAGGTCTCACTGTGGGAGTCAGAGCCCCCCGCACCCTCGCGCCAGAACAGCCTCTGTCCTGGCAGTCTCTTGGTTTCCACACCAAACTGCTTTTTTACAACTACTGTATATTTTAATACTGGTCCACCATCATTATAAAAAATAATCACTCGTTCAGTTTTTCCATTTAGTCTGACACATTGCTCAGCGATTACCCCTCTTGCTTAATGACTCACACAGCATTGGTCATTACAACCCACAGGACGTGTTGTCTCCAGCCAAACTTGCCTCTGGCTAGCAGCACAGCCTAAGCAATTAGATGAATGCATGAGGAGAGCTTTAACCTTGAATTACCATCTAGTGCTGACTCGAGCTAGCTCTAATAAAAATGTTATGGAAAGTCACAGCTATGCTAATCTGGCAGGCCAAGCTAATGCAGTTAGCCAGAGGAGAATTTAAAGCTATTATTTACCCAAAGCGCCTGACAGGGTGCACTTGCTATGCTATCTGGGGATCTGGATAACCATCAATACAGTTTATGACCCTGCCTGTCTCCACCCTCACCTTGTTTCCATATACAGATTCTGATAATGCAGGGCTTTTGATTTGTTTATTCAAAATTTTTAAAGATAATGATGAAATGCCTTTAATGATGATGATGATGATGAAGGTGACTCTCCTTTTCTCTATCAGGTGCTGAACGAGGCAGTAGGGGCCATGATGTACCACACCATCACCTTGACCAGAGAAGACCTGGAGAAATTCAAGGCTCTACGCATCATCATCCGCATCGGCAGCGGCTACGACAACATCGACATCAAGGCAGCCGGAGAGATGGGTAAGAGAGAGAAACCGAGAGGATAGAGGAGAGAGGTATAAGATCAAACTGTATTGATCCTCTAAGGGGACATTTTATTGCATCGGCCAATACGACCGACACAACATAGAAACAGCAACAACAACCCACTGCAGCCAAGACTTTATGGAATGTAGCCAAACCAAACACTACTTGTATACTTCAATACATACCATGTAGTTGAAGCATTATCCCCTAAATACACAGACAACAGCTGTGAAAGCATTGATAAGAAATACTCCCCCACAGATTTCATTTTTGCCCCAGGCATGTCACTTCATAATTAAAACAAAAATCCTCATTAAACATAGTAGCCTGGTGTGAAACGTGTCTTTAATCTTACCTTTTTTTAACTGTTATTATTATTATTATTATGAAAAGCTTCAATTTGAATGAATGTCACTCGTTGCCTTTCCAAGTGGGTACATGTTTCTACATGTTTCTTGGATACTTAGTTGTTCCTTCCATAACCAGCACATTGCTGTGCACAGGGCTTCTACTTATTTTTGGTGTTCTACTTCCCTCATCCTGTCTTCCCTCTCTCTTTGCCAGGCATCGCGGTGTGTAACATCCCATCGGCAGCGGTGGAGGAGACAGCCGACTCCACTCTGTGCCATATTCTCAACCTGTACCGGCGGAACACCTGGCTGTACCAGGCTCTCCGGGAGGGTACACGGGTCCAGAGTGTGGAGCAGATCAGAGAGGTGGCGTCCGGAGCCGCCAGGATCCGAGGAGAAACGCTGGGCCTCATCGGCTTTGGTGAGTCACAGGAGATGTCTGTCTTTGGCAGTAACGCACTCAGTTGTGATAGTCCTTGGTTCACATACACACCACACAGCCATAACATTCTGATCCGCTTCTGACACTGTATTTGTGTGTATGTCTAAAGGTCGTTCAGGGCAGGCGGTGGCGGTGCGGGCCAAGGTGTTTGGCTTCAACGTGATCTTCTACGACCCGTACCTGCAGGACGGTCTGGAGCGTTCGCTAGGTGTTCAGCGTGTCTACACCCTGCAGGACTTGCTCTACCAGAGTGACTGTGTCTCCCTGCACTGCAACCTGAACGAACACAACCACCACCTCATCAACGACTTCACCATCAAACAGGTACACACACTCACATGCATGCATGCATGCAAACATACACACACACACAATCCTAAAATAGGCCATCATTTACCATGCACAGTACAGTACTGTGTACCCAGCCTCGTGGCCTAGTTGGTGATCAGCACTGCCACCTACAGTCAGCTTTTCATACTGCATGCTGCTATAGAAGTCTAACATCAATTTCCTCTTTGAAATGTGAGGGGCGGTCTCATCAAGGAAGAACCTGGTTAATGTGCTAATTAATGAATTTCAGCTTTTGTCAAGATGAAGGGATCACTTTTATCCACGCTCAATGAATCTCTGTCTCTATCTTTTGGTACACAGAAGTTTTATTCCATTTGCTTTTTGGGATTTGAATCTAAGCTGTTGTTACGAGGAGCATACTGCAGGGCACCTTGGGGCTTTATGGTTGAAAGCACCACTACAGGCACATACTGTACAAGTGGGCTCCCACATGTGTATTCTCCAGGAGAGGGAATGTCACTTAATCTCATTGCAGATATCTACTTTTGTTTAAGATGCGTCAGGGTGCGTTCCTGGTTAACTCTGCGCGGGGAGGTCTGGTGGATGAGAAGGCCTTGGCTCAGGCCCTGAAAGAGGGCAGGATACGGGGGGCCGCCCTGGACGTCCATGAGTCAGAACCCTTCAGGTGAGTGTGTGTTTATCTGTGTGAATAGATAAGTTAATCAACTCGATTATCCAGTTCACCTTAGCCAATCTCTTTCTCTGGTGTGTGTAGTTTTACCCAGGGTCCTCTGAAGGATGCTCCTAACTTGATCTGTACTCCTCACACGGCCTGGTACAGTGAACAGGCCTCGCTGGAGATGAGAGAGGCAGCCGCCACAGAGATACGCAGAGCCGTCACTGGTACACACACACACACACACTTATCACACTTAGAAACTCATTTGGAGCTGATTCTTTACTGGAATGTTTTGGTTTTTCCGATGCAGGCCGTATCCCAGACAGTTTACGAAACTGTGTCAACAAGGAGTTCTTTGTTACCACAGCTCCCTGGACAGTGGAACAGCAGCAAATGCAGCAGCAAATGCACCCCGAACTCAACGGTGCCGCATACAGGTATCAATCACAACCAAACAGACCATTATGTAGGGAACCCCTATTTTTGGTCAGGTCCACCTCCTCTTGCGTATATATTCCACATAAGCAGGACTTAAATTTTTTTATAAAAAGGGGGATACAATTATTTATTGGTACAGCAGGAGTCATTTCCGAGCTCAGAATTGTTTTGTTTTGTTCCCTGTATTCAATATGATAACTTATTGTCTTTTCTATTTAACATTGGTGGTATTTTAGTTTCCGTAGTGGCATATAGTGGAAATGAAGCGCTATGGGGGAAACATTGATTAGTTACTAACTACCATCCCTTGCTATTATTTGTCAGGAAGTCACAGTATTGACCTCTGTCTCTCACCCTATACCTACTGTCTCAACTGGACTGAACTACTTCTCTTACACAGCCGAGTCAACCAAACCATGGTACAGGCCATAGGAACGGGGGGAATGCAAGACAAATTATATACCTAATAGAGAACCAGGTAAATACTACCAATGCTGACCCACAATGATGGGCTCAGGCCCACCTGTGCTGATCAAAGCAGGAACTGCTGTTGGTTTTCATGATACTGAAAAGTATAGTCTGTGTCTGCTTTATTTCCCACCCAATATACCCGCTCTGCCCAACCTCTCATTGCACCCCCCCATTTCCTACCCCAAAACCAACAAATGTGGCCAAACCTAGCCACTTGTACCATGACAAATAATTTAAAAAATCTATTACAAGGTAGCACATAATGGCAACCATTTGATTGTAGGTACAGTCAGCGTTGTATTCCATATTCCTGCACAGGAAGTATGAGGTCTACTTGGGTATATTTGTGACATTTGTATCATTTTCCCTCTAAACCCCCCTTTTTCTCACACAGTTCAGTGTCTGTCCCCTGAAATATTCTGTCAGGAATCTTTCCTTGACCTACCATCCCTAGTCCTACACCATTCCCTTATGCCAAATAGAACTATATTTTGTTATCTGAGTGATTTAGTAAATCAAGATATATTTCTCTGATACGTTTATCAGTTTCCCAAGAACAACAGATGAGGTCTTGTGGTCGTTTTGAATCCAGAATTGACATGTAAGAGTTGAATCAGTTTTCAGATTTCATGATGACTGTTTTGCACCACACTATTTCTCCAATGTGTGACTTCACTTTCTCACCACTGAATTTGATCCTTTGCCTCATTTCTAAACTGAGGCAACACATGTTTTTAAATGTAGCTTATCAGGTTGTTGTAACCTGAGGTATTGTTATGGTACCATGTGACCTCACCAATGTCTCCCTGGCACAGGTACCCCCCTGGTGTGGTTGGTGTGGCCTCTGGTGGGATCCATGGGCCAATGGAGGGGATGGTGCCTGGGGGGGGTGCCCATCGCCCACACCCTTCCCTCCGGTACCCACCCCACCCAGGCCCCGTCCCCCAACCAACCCTCCAAACACGGGGAGCCCATGAGAGAGCACATGACCGAGCCATAACTCTGCATCCAGAGAGGAAGGAGTTCATATATACACAACTGACCCACCCACTCTTAGACCAGCAGACTGATCGTTAGGGTTCACACAGAACACCGGAACCAAGTGGGGACAGTGAATATATTCACAACTGCTAGTCCAAAGTGGGGACCGTCAAAACTCATGTTCAGAGGATCCTCTTTTTTTTTCTTAAAAAAATAAATAAATCCTGTTTTCTGGGACACGTTGTTACCGCATGCCAGAGTTACGGCCCGTCCACCTTGACTGACCCACCAATAGGAGAGCTTGGAAGGACAATGACATCTGTTACTGGCCAGCCTCCAACCCCACCCTGCCCCATTCCATCATTTCAGTTCACGTGTCTATTTTTCTTTCCCCTGTTCTGAGACCACCCTACAAGTGAATATCGGTCTTTCTGTTCTTCAATGTGAAAAAAGAAATGATTAAGAAATGACATAGTTCAGACAGTAGAAAAAGACAATTGGTGTTGCCAATGGCATCAGCAGTCTCAATTGGGACCTCTATACCCTGTCCTAGTCCATCTCTCACCCTGTAGGTTGCTGGCTCCTGAATGTACAGACAGGATTTGATGGACACATCAGGGTTGCCAGATCTCTTGAGCCTCATGACCAGTACGAGACAAAAATAATAAGCCCAAATTGCCATCCAGAAACCAAACTCAATTTAAGTGAATATGGGACCTGAAAACCTTGAGAACACCCAATGTATTATAGAGAATATTTTGATCTGGTATACTCCTTTTTAGACATCTAGTTTCTCTGAGGAGCTTCTTCAAAGCTCCAGGTTCTGACGCACAAGGGGGATGAGAGACTGTTGTTGTAAAGGTCATGATCGCAATCTTAGACAATGTAAACTTTTAACAGTTGATTAATTGCCTTTCATTCCAACTCCGGATTCAGTAATTACATGTGGTGGTATGTCACAAAAATATCAAAATAAGAAATGCATGCAAAAGCACCTCTGCTTTTACCTGGACCTCCACATCATGGATTTGGACATTGTCACAGGTGTTTGTATGCTAGAGGGCTCTCTTAAAATGTCCTGTTTTTTTTCTCACCAAAAGGACCTACACAGTAGCACCAGCCAGACAGGAAAGGGTTTGGAAGTTGAGGTTACTGACTCAGGAAAAATAACTTTTGCAGAAATCTTTTCCCCCAAATTATGTCTGAAAGAAAAAAAAGTCTGGATCGTTTCACGTGTTTCCACCTTTTCTTCATTGTGGTATTTTTATAAATCAAACCTGTTTTTTGGTGTTCAAGGTTTCTGCAGAGTCCTGTTAGATTTGTATTGCCTAGTTAAATGTTCTTATAATGATAGTATTATGTGAACCACCCTTTTCTTTCTGTTCTTATAATGAAAGCCAGTTGAAGCTCTTGGAGGCATCATGCACTCTGTGAGCAATAGCAACATCCCTAGTGCCCTGACTTTAAAAACCAAACAATCTGTTAGCAGCCCTGTCTTGCTAGTGTGAGTATTTGTACAATTCAGTGCAGTTCAAATTAAAAAATGCTGTTTTATCATGCTCTGTGAAAGGTTTGTGAAAGTGTTTCTTTGCTGCTTATTTATGCATACGGTTTATAGACCAATGTATAACTTAATGTAATGACCTTCAGTTGACCCTTTCTGGATTCTGTGGTGGAATGGGTTTACTGGCCACACGGGGTTGCTAGAAACATGTTCCCATAAGAATTTATAAAAATGAGTACCATTATATAATTTTGGATAAATAGTCTACATTTTAATATAGGGATGTCTAAAAAGGAGAGTACTATGTATAACCAGGTGCACCACACGAGTCAATGCATACTGAAACGTTCAAACTACACCATAGAGTTGAAGTTTTATAGACTTCATAAATTGGACATTAAAAAGGTTCTTTTTTCCCCTGTCTGTGCCACACGCACTATAGCGAGGTCAGGCTTTTACCTAAATCCACAACTATTGCATAACTACAAAGCAACATACACATGATGCTCAACGTGTGTATAACTAGATTGTAATACACCAAAATAAGTTACAGTACTCAACTCAATGACAAGGAAACCCAACAAAAAGGTATTTCACTGCAAAAGTATGACCACTCATGATTCTTTGGTTTATGTGCAGTCTCACAAATACCTTAAACTTAATTCAAGATGGGTTCACATATAGACAAGAAGCATACATTAGAGGAGAAACACACAGGTACCATGGGTTAAACTTGACAGGGAAGAATAGCAGGACAGAAAAAGAAACATGACGAAACTAGTGTGATTCTGTTTTAATGTCGACATTGAATGCATCTTACTCTCTCCTCCAAAAAAAGCACCAAACATCCAAATGAGGTACTAAATTACATGAGAACTGAAGTAAACTTTCATAATGGTTATTTTCCTCAAAGCAAAAATGTTTGTGCAACAAACGTCTTCATCAGGATTGAAAGAAATGACAAAACCACAAAAAGAAATACAGAGAATCAAAGATCTCAGCTCAAAAGCTCCCAAACAAATAAATATGTAGAATTAGTTTGGAGATCAAGAAAATAAAGACTTCATTTTGGCCATTCTGGGGAAAAAGGGTAAACTAATCATCAATGTGTTGGATCTCCTAAACCTTAGTGACACTAGCTTTGAGGTGAAGGGAATTTCCTTTTCAAAGCTTCATAAATTACCTTTATTCAAGCAGTTAGTCATAAATGTGCAGTGCTTAGTATTAAAGGGATACTAAGGGGATTTTGTCAATGAAACCCTTTATCTACTTCCCCAGATGAACCCGTGGATACCATTTGTCTCTGCGTGCAGTTTGAAAGAAGTTGGTAACTGCTAGCAGATACCATAGACTTCTATTCACTGCGCTAACGCTAATTAGGATTGGCTCGCGAAACTACCTCTAACTTCCTTCATACTGGATGCAGAGACAAATGGTATCCCCGTGGGTTCAAAAAATGTATGCACTCACTAACTGTAAGTCGCTCTGGATAAGAGCGTCTGCTAAATGACTAAAATGTAATGTAAATGGTTCATCTGACTCTGGAGAAGTAGATAAAGGGCTTCGTTGACAAAAGGGCTTCGTCCTAAAGTATCCCTTTAAGAATTAAGTTCATAGTACACAATTGCAGCAGTTCTCTGTTGGGTGCCCTGACCCAAAGATATGTTGGCCTAGACCCTGCCCATCAAAAAACAAGACAACCATTTCAACTGGAAAAACTACTAAAAGGACAGTAATTTTGGGTGTGTTTTCGGCAGTGCCCATAATAAACCGATATAAAGATGTGTTGATTTGAATCGATGCTGGTATATTTCCTTATACTTATTTTTTAAACAACCACATGCATTTACACTTTTGCCTAAAGATTTTACATGAAAATCAATAAAGATCAATAGCATTTGAAAACTACAATCCTTTAGTTCTGATCATCCCTAGTTATTTTTTCTGTCAGTCTCAGGTTTGTCCAGATAGCTCTAAGTGTGTGTCCTCTGCCAGGGTAGAGTGAGGCTCATGATTCCCTCCCCTTTCACAGTTTGTCCATGCCCCTAGGGACCCCGCCTACTCCCGTTTTGTTACTCATCATCTTCCTCACCGTCTGAGAGCGAGGCACAGGGGCGGATCTGTCGGTAGCCGTCCAGCCACTTCTCCACCATCTGTGTGACCAGGGGGTGGTTCCGCCGGCGGGAGCTCTTCTGCATGGCCACCAGCACTCCACCCTCTGTCACACAGCAGTCCAACCACTCCCTGAGCAGCTTCTCCTGCTGCTCCTCATTCCCCATCTGACACACACAGACAAGAAAACCATCAACCATGAGACTACATCTCATACTTTAGAGAATGCTCTCATACTGAGAAAATCGCAATTAGTGCAGCCAATCTCCCTTACTTTTCACATTCCAGTCACTTCACGAGAATAGCAAAATACTTACATACGTTTTACACTATAGTCACTTAGCAGATGGTGTAATCAGCATGAATAGCGAACTTAGCTTGAATTAGCATGAATGACAGAATCCTTGAAAAGCAGCCAGTCGGGGTCCATATAAATATTCATGATACCACAGCGGGAGCTCCCTCCTACCTCTTGTGCTGAGAGAAAGTGGATGTGGAGCAACTTTCTCTCACTGTCTACCAGCGGTAGGAAGGTGACTGTGACGTCATCGTCTGTGTTGAGGTTGGCGCCTGCACCCCGATTGTCGAAGCCGTCATTCTCCATGGCCACCAGTGCAGAGAAGTGGCCGCGGGTGTAGCCCAGAGCGATGGGACTCTTCCAACAGAAACTCTGCTCCCACAGCAGGGGCAAGTACACACCTGGAGAGAGGACAGGGAGGGAAGGGGGTGAGGTGAAGGAGGAAGAGAGGAGGGGGAAATCAAGGGAGGAGGTAAAAGGGACATGGGGAAGGAAAGAAAGAGAAATAGAGAGAGATGACAAACCAAAATGTCAAAACAGGCTGACATATTGCTTACCAACAGTTTCCCAAACACAATGGACAATTTCCCTGAGACTATTCCATCAGCCTCATAACCCACTAGACAGCATCTACAAGTGAATGGGACACTTCACCTTGTGACCATAACTTAAACCACAAACCACTGTTTTTGAGCATCTAGAACAGTTACTATCCCTCACTGTTCAACCGTCTGCCATTGTGTGTTTACTGGGTTCACCTGGCAACCAATTTAAAACTGAGCTTTCTCCTTCCCTCCCTCCATGGACACCCATAAGCCTCTCCTTCCCTTGGCAACACAAACAGTAGCCTATATCATTCCTCCATTACCACATGCAGCCCATCGTTAGAGAGCTTTTATTATGGCTGCACGGGCTCTGCAGGCTAATTAAAGCCAGACTGTTTACTAGGGCCCACGGAGGTGGACCCCGCCCTCAGCCCTTATTGGACGCCCGCTTTACACTACCACTCCCTCTTCTCATGATGGCTAACATATGCTGAGAGACATACTTTTAACAGTATGTACAGTGAACCATGCTCCTGCATTGCTTCATAGTTAGGGGGTGGGATTATTTTGTCAGAATTGTTCTTCGACTGGTTTTAGAGAGAGAGTCACATGCATGCTGTATCAGCATTGGAACAATCCCAACGAACAATTGTAACCACCCTCCCTTTACTAAACAGATCATCTACTTGGACTGATTCTTGATGCGGCTACAGTTCCTGTAAGAATGAGAAGACAGATTATGTGAGCAATGGGATGTATGCAGACACGCTTGTGGCATTTCACACTGGGACTCTGCACCTAGGCTCAGTAGTGGACAGCTACAAACTAGGGATGTGACAAATGGAAAAACATTCTTAATGTTTAAACTCAGTTTTTCATTAAAACTATAAGAAATGTTTATAAAATTCCATGTGAATTGATAATGCAGCTGCCAGCAACAGTTTGGGTCTCATGAGATGAGCGAGATGCAACACTACTCTGTCACACACAGTATCTGCACAGGTTTGCTTCACACTGCTCACAGCGTGGTAGCCAGGGCACCAAAACAGTGGGGAAGTTGAGCCTCGTGCTTCAATGCTCCTAGTTGTTTTTCGGTTAGGGATTCTTAACATTAAGGATCTGCATTTAGTTGAAACATTACAATGTTTTAACGCTCACACCCCTAATACGGACTACAGCTTGTGTTCACTGGGGTGCAACGTGCAGAAGAGTAAGAAAGGAATAGGTTATATTATGGAAAACACATTCTTCTGTAATGTACATTAGGGAATCGTGTCTTATAATACAGTTCTATCTGCAATGCTAAGGGTCATGCCACGAGACTGACAATTTCTAAATCAAGTGTCAACTCCCTCCACCTGTGACACACTGCTGTGTAAATCAAAACACCTCTGAAAGTGCTATCCGGAAATCCATTATTGATTGAATACTGACCTTTGAGCAAAACTCTCAAATCAGCAAACCCAATCGAAAATTAGCATCATCCTTGTGCCACGATTCATGTGCTAGGGCTAATTCAAATCAGAAGGGCTTTGTCTGACCCAGCAGATATTGTCCAACCCATGGACACAGACTGGGCCGTCAATCTAATTGGACAAGAAGAGATAAATCTGCAACACTGTGCATTTTGAGAGCATTTTGCTTGACAGGATTACTACAAAGCTTACTACATCAACGGGAGAGAAAAAAGCCTTTAAAAATCAGCCCAATTGAAGACTGAGGCCAAAGAAAACAGACATCATCTCACCTTGAAAACGGGTGTACCCAAGTGTTTCACCACGGAAACTTTTGTAATACTTCACTCCATAGACGATGATTGGTCTACGAAGAATGTGTGCAAGAACAAAAATATGAGTCTGCTCCAGGCTGGCTCCAGGCTGTAGAGAGAGAAACAACACAAAGAGAGAGGCACGTCAAACTACCTTTGTGGTGCATAGCTGCAAAATATACTATTAGGATTTGTGCTATTACTTACTATTAGCTGTTAGGCTAACCTGATTGGACGTACATCCAGCAATACTGTAAGCCGGAGTCTTAAAACCATGCCTTTATACCATAAATATGTGATCAAGAATAATTTGATTGTTAAAAAGAAAACCTTAAGTCAATGCCTCTGTTGGTTCTACATCTTAAATGATTAATATAGTAGAGGAACAGTTGAGGTTACACAACTGTCAAATAAAAATGACAGTGGGGGCTCTCATACACTGGGGTTTTCTATATGGTCAGAGCAGTATGGCATTGCATAATTCATGGGCAGTAAATGCTTTTCATATTTTAGCATATTACAGTACAGATGTAGGATCTTAATTTCACCTACATTGTCACAGCCAAATAATCCTGCAGCAACAGGATTTGAACGTTTAGTCTATAATGTTGCTTGATCAGTGGTTAGGCTTTTAGCAGCCCAAAAGTAGGTTCCATGAAAAGTGCAATACTGTTATTATAACCTTGTGTTAGAGTGGGTTTTCAGAATTTATGTAAATCACAAAGCTCATCTGCATTTTCTGCGGTGCAATCTTTTTTATATATAATTCTCAACAAAACAGTGATCAAATTAAGATTCTACATTTGTACACTGCTGATCCCAAGTCAAGTCCTTCCACCTAAAAAGCTTAAAGCTTTATGTATGTATGTATGCATAAGGAAATTAGTGAGTGTGTGTTTGTGTACCTGGCTGGCCAGTGAGAGGATGAAAGCCCAGTCTTCCTGCCACTGTTCCTCCCTGAGTGAGAAATGCAAGCCGAAGCTTTGGGAATACCATGACTCCCACTCCTTCCAGCGCGTGTAGAACCTAGACAGACAGAACACACGTCAGTGACCCTCTGTTTTGTTTTGTGTGTGTGTGTGTGTGTGTGTGTGTGGGGGGGGTAGAACAGCTTTAATATTGCAGCTAGATTGTAGCTTCCATCACTGTAATTGTCTGCATCAAAGTGATGCAGTCAAAAGTTTGGACACACCTACTCATTTTTATTTATTTTTACTATTTTCTACATTGTAGAATAATAGTGAAGACATCAAAACTATGAACAAACACATATGGAATCATTTAGTAACCAAAAAAAGTGTTAAACAAATCAAAATGTATTTTATATTTGAGATTCTTCAAATAGCCACCCTTTGCCTTGATGACAGCTTTGCACACTCTTGGCATCCTCTCAACCAGCTTCACCTGGAATGCTTTTCCAACAATCTAATGATTCAATCTCTTCGCAGCAAAATCTGCAGAGCTGGGAAGGTTGTATTCCCCATATAAATTACATTATTTTGGTTGCAAGAATGTTGTATAATAATTTAAATAGAAATTTATACATTTTGAATCCGGCGTCGTTTTGCTTATCAGTTCATAAACCATGTGCCATGGAATCAGTACGTCAAAAATCTCTTCCCAACAATTTTGTAATCTATATGGCATGGCTGTCAATCTTTGGACCTTGAATGAAACTGGTATATTTATTTATTTATCACAATTTTCTTTAACCAATTATGGTCTTTAATGCAGGGCCGACACACAAGTTCCTTACTTTTTCCCCCTACCACATTCCTCTTCCATTCTTGCAGTAATGCTGCAATTTGTTGGTTGTAATTTTGGGTAGAGCAGATATTTCCATATGTTTTTGTTAGCTGCATGTGCGACATAACTCCACCAGTCCTACCTATGATATCATTTACGAAGATTATACTTTTTTTTTTTTAATAATCCTAATATCATTGTTTTTTATCAATTAGTATATTTGAGTTTAATCACAATATTTGTTGTATTATTTGTTCTGTAGTTTCTGGTGGATGAAATTGTAATTGCAACCAACTTTCTTTGGCTTGTTTTAGAAATGGTGATATTTGGGAGATTATTTCCTTTTCAGATAACTGAAAGTGAGAGGTTGTAATCTGAATAAAGGGGAAAAAGGCCATTCTTGAACATAGGGTGAGACATTCTTACTAATTTGCTAGAGAACCAGTTTGGATTTAAGTATTGTTACTCAAATGCTTTAAACCCTTTTGCAATGAGAACGGTTGTCCTTTTTCCACAATTAAATAATTGGTTTGCATAAACAAACATAGCCTTCTCATCCTATCCCCATGCCCAGACAAAGTCACACCCCAGACCCAGGCCTCACCAGTGGGAGCAGTTGTGCAGGGTGTCGTGAAGGGTCTTGCGGAGGACAGAGTCCTTGTCATAGATGCCCCAGGTGGCCTGCAGTACTGAGTCTAACAGGCAGTCCCCGGCCGTGCGGTTCCACAGGGCATACAGCCTGCTGTCCAACCGCGTTCCTAGCTCTATAGACCAGTTGATGATGGGAGACTCCTCCTCCAGCTCTGAGAGAGAGAGGGAAAGTGAGGCTTTCAAAGGGCACTCTTTGGTTTTACATGGTGTGCAGGCTTTTGTTCCAGCCCAGAACTAACATCCCTGTTCAATTAATCAAGTCTTGTAATGTGTAGGGATGTACAGTGATTAGTGATGTGCAGTTCGCAAACTATTCATTCTTTTGTAACGACTCTTTACTGACTCGAGAGTCATGATTCGTTTTTCGTTCATTTTGTTGTTCGTTTGACCTCCTGGCCACGATTACAACAGAAGGATTAAGACGCGCTTCTCCGGCTCAGTGGCTCCGAAGACGTGCGCCGACCAACAACTCTAAAATAGATCATGCTGCAGGCAGCAATAACAGCATAGAGAAGAAAAAGACATGTTTAGAACTCATAATTGATTGCATGGTTCAAGAATAAATGGAATTGATTGATTCTTGAATTTTATGATAGAACCAAAACATACACTGTCTTTGCTATAAAAAAAACTTGAGAACGAATCGTTTGGGGTGCTGCAGTTCGTTCAAGCAATGCATTCCACCAAGAGTCGTTCACAATCTTGTCCGTTTGCGGCCACAACTTTGTTTCAAATGTATACATAGCAATCAACAAATGTACACATTGTTTAAAGCACATTTTAAAAGTCTGTCACAAATGACAGCTCCATAAGCCCGTTATGGTGAACGACAACAGGCTTGTAGAATCATGACTCTTTCGAGTTTTCAGTTCATCATTTGAAATGAGTCTAAATATTAATTATTTTTACTGAATGAGTTGAAAAGATCCAAGTCAGTAAAAAGAGCTGAACTTCCCATCACTAACAGTGATAGCAAGGACACCATTGTGATGCTGGGCTTGCACTATGTACAACGACAAGGTGCGGATGGCTGAAGGTGCCACCTTGATTCTACATGACCGGTGATGGCACTGGAAAGGACCCCAGCATGATCATATTTCAAAGAGGGGATCGAGTGTGATGAAAAGTGATACACCTGCACTTGCAGCTTCATCATAGCAGAACGAAAGACAGGAGCGTTTGGAGGTGACTAGGGTGACTTTGGTCACCTGGTCTTCCATACACTGGCTTGTTACCCTTGGTGTGCTAAACAGGTCACAAGACACCCTAGAGAGTGTGAGCAATCAGTGTGGAAAAGTACCATTGACGGCGTGTGGAGGAAGTACAGTCATTTACTAAAGGTACTGGAGGAAGTAGTCATTCACTAAAGGCCTCTACACAGTCTACGCAACGGATCCGACTGAGGTTTGTTTGCATTGCTCTCTACGTAGTTCTAAGTACTTTTGTGCGGCAGAATTTTTTTTACGCGACGCAAATGCCGTAGCTCCGTTTGCGTAGACTGTGAAATCACTGTGGAGAGCCCTTTAGGGATCAGTGAAATCCTAAAACTCAATTAGCATGATTAGCATGGATGCAAGCACACACGATAATGGCAGGCAAAATGGCAGGCAGGGAATAGACCTGTAATACAACACTATACAGCAGCCTTCTCATGTAGTAGAGAAGGGATAGGAAGCTATACAGATGCCACCCACTGTTGACTATGACAATGGTCTCTCGCTCACACACACACACACACACACAAAATTCAGTAAAATAGTGGTATTGTACAGTGCCTTGCAAAAGTATTCATCCCCCTTGGCGTTTTTCCTATTTTGTTGCATTACAACCTGTAATTTAAATTGATTTTTATTTGGATTTCATGTAATGGACATAAACAAAAGTCCAAATTGGTGAAGTGAAATGAAAAAAATAACTTGTTTCAAACAATTCTAAAAAATAAATAACGGAAAAGTGGTGCGTGCATATGTATTCAACCCCTTTGCTATGAAGCCCCTAAATAAGATCTGGTGCAACCAATTACCTTCAGAAGTCACATAATTAGTTAAATAAAGTCCACCTGTGTACAATCTAAGTGTCACATGATCTCAGCATATATACACACATGAAATTCTTGAGGGAAACAGAGGTTCACCTTCCAGCAAGACAATGGCCCTAAGCATACTACTAAAGCAACACTTGAGTGGTTTAAGGGGAAACATTTAAATGTCTTGGAATGGCCTAGTCAAAGCCCAGACCTCAATCCAATTGAGAATCTGTGGTATGACTTAAAGATTGCTGTACACCAGCGGAACCCATCCAACTTGAAGGAGCTGGAGCAGTTTTGCCTTGAAGAATGGGCAAAAATCCCAGTGGCTAGATGTGCCAAGATTATAGAGACATACACCAAGAGACTTGCAGCTGTAATTGCTGCAAAAGGTGGCTCTACAAAGTATTGACTTTGGGGGGGTGAATAGTTATGCATGCTCAAGTTCTGTTTTTTTGTCTTATTTCTTGTTTGTTTCACAATAAAACAATATTTTGCATCTTCAAAGTGGTAGGCATGTTGTGTAAATCAAATGATACAAACCCCCCCAAAATATCCATTTTAATTCCAGGTTGTAAGCCAACAAAACAGGAAAAATACCAAGGGGGGTTAATACTTTCGCAAACCACTGTAAGTTACTGAAATTCACATGAAGTAAGTCAATATTTCACCTTTCTGTACATCTCGGTCTAGCACCTCGTCAAACAGTTTCTCCTGAACTGTTGGGGGCAAGTCCTCGATATCTGCAGACAAAAACACACAGGGTGGCATTCAATTGCTTGAGATACACAACACAAAAAAGACATGATACAGTTCATCATCCAAAAACTTCCCAAAAAGGGAAAGTTAGAGGGCAAGTATTTATTTGACAACAGTGAAATGAAATGTAGGGCTTGGAGAAGAAAGTGAATCCGTCTTCACCTCTTGACCTGCACACGCCTTAAAAACTAAGCCAGGCTGAAGTGATTAGGGTTTAATATCCTGAGGTTGCAGGAGTCAATGCTGCATTGTAACTCTACAAGCTGACGTCTCTGCAAACTACAGACACCACATTTGACTGTTTTCTATCCAATGTCAAACCATGTTTTGTTTTGTGTTGCCTTTTCTTTCCACAATAAAGCTACAGGGCTACTGTGTGTGATTGGAGCCCTTGACAACAGTAGTGGCTATTCTTCAGCTCAATAAATGAATGCATTGACATTGTGCAACAGAACAGAGGGGCTTCTATAATGGCCAGAAGCCAATGCATCTGCATGCTCCCCAAATACTCTGCATACCAGACATCACTGCTTATCAGCCCTGCAGTTCTCGTCTTTAACCACAACGTAGCCTATTTCTCAAGTAGGAATTCAACTAAAATAGCTGTAGACTCAACCTTGCGTACCCTACCAAAAACGTTGTACCTATGGGCTCCAGACTAACTTTTCCCCCTGGTTTTTAAATTGGTGGCACCAGCATATGATTTGGTCACACCAAAGTTTTGCAGCGGCGTCACACAATAGAAAAAAGGAGTGGATTGGATTTTGAAATGTTATTCGATCAGAGAGTATTTTTGTTGTCCCGGAGCACTAATAGGGGGACAGGCCGTGAGTGGCTCGCTCATCACAGCAGCAGGCCCCAGCGAAACAGGCACAGGGCAGACACTTGCATTACAGGAATCATGAGGATAATGCTTTTTGACCAAATCATGGTTTTAGCCTCATAAAAAAAAATAGAGTAAGTTTGGAGTGAAGTGATCATGTTGAATGTGCAGCTCGCACCGATACGTCCAATTAAGTTTACTTGCACAGTCAAGTCAAAGGATTGCAAAATGTGACTAAATAGTTGCAGTTTGGAGCCTTGTGTTTCACCAAATCATGTTTGTAGCCTACTCAAAAACAGAAAATGTTGACAGAAATGACTAGCTAGAATTTGCAGCTCGCACAGATGCAAGCAATTCAATGTTTTACTCGCACAGCCAAGTCAAAGGGTGGAAATACGCAACCAAATCGCCACACAACAATACCCTAAGATGGTGCCAGGGAAAATATTTTTCTCAAGAGTAGTTGGAAACAACCATACCATTATGCAATTCCCTAACACAAAACATGTATTCTACCATCATATAGGCCTAAGACATGAAGCTTTAGTGTAGAAGAGCAGCAAAACAGTTGACGCCACATAACTATACACAGTAACTAGGCGAAATAAAACTACTGCAGAAGTATATAGTAGGTCAGAGGGAGGCTGACCTGCTGGCAGCGTGAAGGTGACCAGGTCAGTGAGGAAGTAGCAGGTGAAGTCTCCCTTGCGCTGCTGCAGGGAGGCAGCCACCTCACGGCGTATCTGCTCCGTCAGCTCAGGGCACACCATGGCTGGGATACACTTAGCTGCCTGCTGGGACACCTAGACAGTGACACAGAAATGATAAAATGTTTCCTACTGCAAATAAAACCCAGGTGAAACATTCAGAGTGTTGCAGAGAGAAATGTAATGAGTAGAATCCCTGACTCGATTCCCTGTTCAATCATATGTTTAACACAATCCATATCCATTTGAACGTTCAGTAACACTGCACCCTCCTGAACAGGCCCCAGGTAGACCCTGCCCTGTCCCGTCCTTCCTTAGGGGACATAATCCTGCCGGTCCTTCCAGGGCTCACACACACTCACTGACCCTGGGATAAGAGCCTCCTGTCAGCAGCGGGATAAACTGGGATCATGTTTACGCACCCATCGATCTGCCACACATACACCACATCCCATCCACTATGTCGTCTCCCGGTAGATAGAGGTTAACAAAGCTCATCAGCGGTATCTTCAAAACATTGATAAGCAGAACCTAACTCAACCTGGAGATGGAGTGACTATTAACCAATACATTTAATCTACACTAACTGGTACAGCAGAATAAAGACAACGGTCTTTGACCTGTACCATTACAGCTAACACATTGGCAGGGCCTGTATGTCGTCCTGACCTCAGTGAGGAGCACGGCCAGCATGTCCTGCCTCTGGAAGCGGATGGCCAGGTGGACCAGGGTGAAGCCATCGTCAAAGGCAGAGGGCCGGTTGAGAAGACGCACCTCGTCGGACGTCAGCTGCCTGGCGATGTCCCCACCTGATGATTTATAGGCCTCTACTGCAGCCAGGTCCCCCTCTACCACACCTGCAGAAAGAGAGGAGGGGGAGGAGGGGGGGAATCAGTGAGGAGTTAAAAACACAAGCTACACAGCACACACTACATAAACTCAGTGTAAAGGTCACAAAACATTAGGAACACCTTCCTAATATTGGAGTTGCAACCCCTTTTGCCCTCAGAACAGCCTCAATTCATCGGGGCATGGACTCTACAAGGTGTTGAAAACATTCCACATGGATGCTGGCCCATGTTGACTCCAATGCTTCCCACAGTTGTGTCAAGTTGGCTGGATGTCCTTTGGGTGGTGGACCATTCTTGATACACACGGGAAACTGTTGAGCGTGAAAAACCCAGCAGCATTGCAGTTCTTGACACACTCAAACCAGTGCTCCTGGCACCTAAAACCATACCCCGTTCAAAAGGCACTTAAATCTGTTATCTTGCCCATTCACCCTCTGAATGGCACACATACACAATACAATCTCAACGTTTAAAAATACTTCTTTAACCTGTATCCTCCACTTCATCTAGACTGACAGAAGTGGATTTAATAAGTGACTTCAATAAGGGATCATAGCTTTCACCTGGTCAGTCTGTCATGGAAAGTGCAGGTGTTCCTAATGTTTTCTACACTCAGTTTATCTGTACATTGGACGTGGTGGAAATTCTTAGAGTTTGCCCAATCATTTGTAGGCTATTCCTTGCCAAAACCACATAGACACTGCGGTAGTTTTACTACTACAGTACTGAAACAAAAACACCATTTGAAAAAGAACAACATTATAGAAAGTGTGGGGGAAGATAAAAGTAGAGAACATTTCCAGTGCTACTACCAGCCTCATCATTTTCCGTCTGATTTCTGGAATACCCATGCAGCAGTCTCTGGCATATTTCACAACATTACTCCCTGGCTAACTATTGTTTAACACTCAAAAAGGGCCACACTCACACACAAAATGCTTTGAAGCATAATCAGTATTCAGACTTCTTCCCCTTTTCCACATTTTGTTACATTACAGCCTTATTGTAAAATAGATCAAAAGTATTTGATCCCCTGCTGATGTTATTGCCCACTGACAAAGACATTATCAGTCTCATAGTAATGGTAGGTTTATTTGAACAGTGAGAGACAGAATAACAACAAAGAAATCCAGAAAAACGCATGTCAAAAATGTTATAAATTGATTTGCATTTTAATGAGGGAAAAAAGTATTTGACCCCTCTGCAAAACATGACTTACTACTTGGTGGCAAAACCCTTGTTGGCAATCACAGAGGTCAGACGTTTCTTGTAGTTGGCCACCAGGTTTGCACACATCTCAGGAGGGTTTTTGTCCCACTCCTCTTTGCAGATCTTCTCCAAGTCATTAAAGGTTTCAAGGCTGACGTTTGGCAACTCGAACCTTCAGCTCCCCCCTCAGATTTTCTATGGGATTAAGGTCTGGAGACTGGCTAGGCCACTCCAGGACCTTAATGTGCTTCTTCTTGAGCCACTCCTTTGTTGCCTTGGCCGTGTGTTTTGGGTCATTGTCATGCTGGAATACCCATCCACGACCCATTTTCAATGCCCTGGCTGAGGGAAGGAGGTTCTCACCCAAGATTTGACGGTACATGGCCCTGTCCATTGTCCCTTTGATGCGGTGAAGTTGTCCTGTCCCCTTAGCAGAAAAACACCCCCAAAGCATAATGTTTCCACCTCCATGTTTGACGGTGGGGATGGTGTTCTTGGGGTCATAGGCAGCATTCCTCCTCCTCCAAACACGGCGAGTTGAGTTGATGCCAAAGAGCTCCGTTTTGGTCTCATCTGACCACACTTTTACCCAGTTCTCCTCTGAATCATTCAGATGTTCATTGGCAAACTTCAGACGGGCCTGTAAATGTGCTTTCTTGAGCAGGGGGATTTTGCGGCCGCTGCAGGATTTCAGTCCTTCACGGCGTAGTGTGTTACCAATTGTTTTCGTGGTGACTATGGTCCCAGCTGCCTTGAGATCATTGACAAGATCCTCCCGTGTAGTTCTGGGCTGATTCCTCACTGTTCTTATGATCATTGCAACTCCACGAGGTGAGATCTTGCATGGAGCCCTAGGCCAAGGGAGATTGACAGTTCTTTTGTGTTTCTTCCATTTGCGAATAATCGCACCAACTGTTGTCACCTTCTCACCAAGCTGCTTGGCGATGGTCTTGTAGTCCATTCCAGCCTTGTGTAGGTCTACAATCTTGTCCCTGACTTCCTTGGAGAGCTCTTTGGTCTTGGCCATGGTGGAGAGTTTGGAATCTGATTGATTGATTGCTTCTGTGGACAGGTGTCTTTTATACAGGTAACAAGCTGAGATTAAGAGTGTGCTCCTAATCTCAGCTCGTTACCTGTATAAAAGACACCTGGGAGCCAGAAATCTTTCTGATTGAGAGGGGGTCAAATACTTATTTCCCTCATTCAAATGCAAATCAATTTATAACATTTTTGACATTTTTCTGGATTTTTGTTGTTGTTATTCTGTCTCTTACTGTTCAAATAAACCTACTATTCAAATTATAGACTGATCATTTCTTTGTCAGTGGGCAAACGTACAAAATCAGCAGGGGATCAAATAATTTTTTCCCTCACTGCAAGTCGTTTTTTGGGGTATCTGTACATTACTATTGATCTTTTTGACAACTTTTACTTCACTACATTCCTAATTAAAAGAATGTACTTTCTACTCCATACATTTTCCCTGACACCCAAAAGTACTCATTACATTTTGAATGCTTAGCAGGACAGGAACATGGTCTAATTCACCTACTTAAAAAGAGAAAATCCCTGGTCATTCCTACTGCGTCTAATCTGGCGGACTGATTAAACACAAATGCTTTGTTTGTAAATTATGTCTGTGTTGGAGTGTGCTCCTGGCTATCCCATTTTAAAAAATTAACAAGAAAATTGTGTCGTCTAGTTTGCTTAATATAAAGGAATTTGAAAGGATTTACCCCTTTACTTTTACTTTTGATACTTAAGTATATTTGAGCAATTACATTTACCATTGATCCTCAAGTATATTTAAAACCAAATACTTTTACTCAAGTAGTATTTTACTGGGTGACTTTCACTTTTACTTGAGTCATTTTCTATTAAGGTATCTTTACCTTTACTCAAGTATGACAATTGGGTACTTTTTCCACCACTGATGACAGCCTGCTTGTAGTTTGCCAAAAGGCACCCAAATGACTCTCATATCATGAGAAACAAGATTCTCTGGTCTGATGAAACCAAGATTGAACTCTTTGGCCTGAATGCCAAACGTCCCTACGGTGAAGCATGGTGGTGGCAGCATCATGCTGTGGGGATGTTCTTCAGCGGCAGGGACTGGGAAACTAGTCAGAATCGTGGCAAAGATGAACGGAGCAAAGTACAGAGAGATCCTTGATGAAAACCTGCTCCAGAGCGCTCAGGACCTCAGACTGGGGCGAAGGTTCACCTTCACACATGCCAACGACCCTAAGCACACAGCCAAGACAACGCAGGAGTGGCTTCGGGACAAGTCTCAATGTCCTTGAGTGACCCAGCCAGAGCGCGGACTTGAACCCAATCGAACATCTCTGCAGAGACCTGAAAATAGCTATGCAGCAACGCTCCCCAGCAACGCTCCCCATCCAACCTGATAGAGCTTGAGAGGATCTGCAGAGAAGAATGGGAGAAACTTCCCAAATACAGGTGTGCAAAGCTTGTAGCGTCATACCCAAGAAGACTCGAGGCTGTAATCACTGCCAAAGCTGCTTCAACAAAGTACTGAGTAAAGTGTCTGAATACTTATGTAAATATGATATTTCAGCTTTTTTAATAAATCTGCAAAAATTTTATAGAATACTGTTTTTGCTTTGTCATTATGGGGTATTGTGTGTAGATTGATGATGGAAAAAAACTATTTAATCAATTTTAGAATAAGGCTGTAACGTAATAGAATGTGGAAATATTCAAGGGGTCTGAATACTTTCCTAATGCTCTGTATATGGGTGTGTGTTTTAGCTGCAGTAAAAAGTAGAAACATGGAGAAAGGAACCAAGACAAAAAGTGAGTGGGAGGACTAACTGTGCTGTTCGGAGCTTGCCAGAGAGTAATAAAGAGAGAGGGAGAGAGAGCTCAGACAGGAATGTGAGAGACAGGACCACAACCACTTCTCACAGCAGTCCATTAGTGGGTGTGCCTGCCAGCCGTCCTGCACTCACACATCATTTACAGCACACATACACAAAACATTAGGAAGGAAATGGATACAAAAGAGTTGCTCTATATTTGGAAGGGTGGAGAACATTGAGAAATATTGAAGACAGAAAATGAATGAACGTGCTCATTTCCCCCCACAGAAAATGTCCATGTAACGGGCCTTTTCAAATCAATTTACATCCATAAATGTTGTTGATGTGATATTGATATGCAATTTAGCAGACCCTTTTATCCAAAGCAACTTCGTTATGCATGCATCAATTTTTACATATGGGTGGCTCTGGGAATTGAACCCATAATCCTGACGTTGCAAGCCCCATGCTCTACCAACGGAGCTACAGAGGACCATTGTTGTAAATTAGCATCAGCAATCTAGGTACATGTAGGTGCAGATCAGTAGGCCTACACTAAACACAGAACACTCAGAAGATAAACTACAACAACATTCTTATGACCGCATGGAGTTACAGTGGGGGAAAAAAGTATTTAGTCAGCCACCAATTGTGCAAGTTCAACCACATAAAAAGATGGAGAGGCCTGTAATTTTCATCATAGGTACACGTCAACTATGACAGACAAATTGAGAAGAAAATAAATCCAGAAAATCACATTGTAGGATTTTTTATGAATTTATTTGCAAATTCTGGTGGAAAATAAGTATTTGGTCACCTACAAACAAGCAAGATTTCTGGCTCTCACAGACCTGTAACTTCTTCTTTAAGAGGCTCCTCTGTCCTCCACTCGTTACCTGTATTAATGGCACCTGTTTGAACTTGTTATCAGTATAAAAGACCTGTCCACAACCTCAAACAGTCACACTCCAAACTCCACTATGGCCAAGACCAAAGAGCTGTCAAAGGACAACAGAAACACAATTGTAGACCTGCACCAGGCTGGGAAGACTGAATCTGCAATAGGTAAGCAGCTTGGTTTGAAGAAATCAACTGTGGGAGCAATTATTAGGAAATGGAAGACATACAAGACCACTGATAATCTCCCTCGATCTGGTGCTCCACGCAAGATCTCACCCCGTGGGGTCAAAATGATCACAAGAACGGTGAGCAAAAATCCCAGAACCACACGGGGGGACCTAGTGAATGACCTGCAGAGAGCTGGGACCAAAGTAACAAAGCCTACCATCAGTAACACACTACGCCGCCAGGGACTCAAATCCTGCAGTGTCAGACGTGTCCCCCTGCTTAAGCCAGTACATGTCCAGGCCCGTCTGAAGTTTGCTAGAGTGCATTTGGATGATCCAGAAGAGGATTGGGAGAATGTCATATGGTCAGATGAAACCAAAATAGAACTTTTTGGTAAAAACTCAACTCGTCCTGTTTGGAGGACAAAGAATGCTGAGTTGCATCCAAAGAACACCATACCTACTGTGAAGCATGGGGGTGGAAACATCATGCTATGGGGCTGTTTTTCTGCAAAGGGACCAGGACGACTGATCCGTGTAAAGGAAAGAATGAATGGGGCCATGTATCGTGAGATTTTGAGTGAAAACCTCCTTCCATCAGCAAGGGCATTGAAGATGAAACGTGGCTGGGTCTTTCAGCATGACAATGATCCCAAACACACCGCCCGGGCAACGAAGGAGTGGCTTCGTAAGAAGCATTTCAAGGTCCTGGAGTGGCCTAGCCAGTCTCCAGATCTCAACCCCATAGAAAATCTTTGGAGGGAGTTGAAAGTCCGTGTTGCCCAGCGACAGCCCCAAAACATCACTGCTCTAGAGGAGATCTGCATGGAGGAATGGGCCAAAATACCAGCAACAGTGTGTGAAAACCTTGTGAAGACTTACAGAAAACGTTTGACCTGTGTCATTGCCAACAAAGGGTATATAACAAAGTATTGAGAAACTTTTGTTATTGACCAAATACTTATTTTCCTCCATAATTTGCAAATAAATTCATAAAAAATCCTACAAATGTGATTTTCTGGAAAAAAAATTCTCATTTTGTCTGTCATAGTTGACGTGTACCTATGATGAAAATTACAGGCCTCTCATCTTTTTAAGTGGGAGAACTTGCACAATTGGTGGCTGACTAAATACTTTTTTTCCCCACTGTATGTATGCAAAAAAATATATACAATTTCACCTGGCACAAAGCATCTAGACCTACCACTTTCCTTTATTTTCTCCAGTCCCCTCTCCTTGTTATCTCTCCTGTGTGTCCAGATCTCCATTTGACAGAGTCAGGACACACTTTTTACGAGAAAGCCAATTTTTGATTGAATTTCCCCTTACGGTAACACCAAATCAATTGAATTAACTAAAGGCTGGCTATGAGCCTGCATTCATAGGAGTCTGTGATTGATCTCAGACGCAGCAGAAACCCAGGGCCCTCAATGGTCGGTCAAGGAAGAAGTACAGACAGAGGTCCAGATGAACAGTCAGCAACAGGCCTGTGTGTTACTGTACCTCCCAATTGCTTTGACAGATTTCCAACTGGCAGCGTCGGCACTACTTCACAGGTCTTCTGCCACAACAGTAGCCTGTGACAACCAGTGACACACAGGCTAGCACTTCAGAATAGAGGGGGCAACATGCCATCTACATCAGTTTGTGCCCATTTACGACTTCTTTCCACAATGGCTTCATGGCTAAATTAGCCTACTGATAGTATGCATGATATAGCCTAGGTTAGGTAGTGTGTGATTCAGGGCTAGGACTACTCATGATAGCAACCAAAGAAAATAGATGACTTGCTCTATAGATTGCATACAGTGGGTTTATCCAAACAGGTTCTTCCCGCGGAACCGATTCCTGTTCAATAATTTATCAAATTATATCATATTTAATGTTTCAGGTTGTGTTGCAGCCTTGCAGGCAAGTCATGTAGCCTAGTTGATGTGCTAGCTACGCCCAGGGGTATTCAACTCCAGTCCTTCTGGGCTGACGCGTCTATGGGTTTTTTCTTCTTGGTACCAATAGATCTACCCACTCACACATGTCAAACAAGACTAGTATTGCAGCCTCTGTGCATTCACTCCTTTTACTGATTCATTCAGGTGTAATACAGGCAAGTAGACACACATCCTTATGTAGAACAGAAACTTGCAAACACACTCACACAGAAAGACAGGTTGTCAGCGAAAGCTTCCTGAAGCATAGAGACCACTTGAAGCCAGCATGCTGTGTTCAGGCAATGAAGAGTCTGTCTAATAAAAGATGAGAAACTCAGCTAATAAACCTGCTGTGGAACAAGCCAGTGGGCTGTAAAGCAGACAAGGAGGCCCTCAGTCATGCAGACTGCCCTTAATACAAAATGGGCATCTTGTCCTACAGTGGAGCAAACATCCTCAATCGCTAGCTTCTGGAGAGTACAGGCTTGGAGTGTATCATAGCAACATGACTAAAACTGCTCCTGGATATGCAATTTTTATGCAGGGTACATCCCACAATGCATTGTTAATGCCCCCATTTTACAGATTTTGCTTTGTTTTAAACAAACATTCAAAAGCTTAGCCTACATAATTATATGACACATTTCTACTGAGGATCATTGTGAAAAATACTATCTGGAAGCTAACGTAGGCTCATATGTAATTCATTAAGTCCAGGTGAGATGCTTGTTTAAACAAGTAGCCTAAACATGTACACAAATTACATGTAACGCTAAACCAGCAGAGGGTACGTAACAGGGCTCTGGTCATGCAAACAGCAGGCTGAACGTCCTCTTCGATGTGAACGCCTGTATATTTTTGACTTGTGCACCAGTCAGTTATTTTTAGTGCAAGGCCTGCGGGCTTCCAGGCTGTCTAGCACCGCACGCTGGGCCCACTGTTTATCAGCCCCTGGGACTGAAGGGCAGGGTGTGTGTGTGTGTGTGTGTGTGTGTGTGTTGAGAGTGAGGGATCCCCTGCAGCACACAACGGACATGCTGGCCTCCCCTTCACAGTATTAAGTGGGGTCCCCTCAGACAATGGGGAGAACAGTCTTTGCTATGGGGAGTCCTTTGCATCAGCTGACAAACTGACTGGGATGAGCAACTCCACTATAAACAGCAGAGAGGCTAGCTAGCCAATGGAATCCTCTCTGCCATGTAGTCCAGACAGCAGCAGTGGAATTCACTCAGTCACCATTATGAGGCTTGCCTTCATTAACTTCAGGAGAAGTGCCGCTGATTGGACAAGCCCTTGATTCAAAGCTTCAAGGGACACTCTCTGAAAGGGAAGGTAGAGTATCCTCTTCACTCATCACACAGGCTCGCTAGACTGTGCATGATAGAGGTTGGGGGATAGATATAGCTGCCTCGCACATGTCTTTCTATAAATAAAAATGGGGCTAATGTGTGACATTGGGATACACATTTTAAAATGGTTTGAAACAAAAATAAAAATGATTATGCAGTTCCACGTGCACTTAGAGGAATGCAAATTAGCCCATAACTCCACCAATACAACATAGGCCTAGGCAGTGGCGGCTCCTGAAAAAATTCTCAGGAGGGGCAATTTTTCTGATGATTTAGGTGACCTACACACATTTAAAAAAAAGATATGTCCAGCAACAACATGAAGACAGGGGCAGCATATAAGTCAATACCAGAAGCATTTATTGACTGATCTGGGGAGATGGATTCCAGTTTCTGTGACAGATTATAAATAATCTCTGATGCCTTTGTTATATTAGCTTTTGGTTGAATGTACTGTCGTAGTAAATATATAATGTTATAGCTTGGTCTGACTAAAATCTTGTGCATGACCCATTTTGTGTTGGGCGTTTGTTTTCAATCAATGCTGTTCCTATCCTATAACAATGGACAAAAGAGTCCTATCTTGTCAGCCTTGTCAGCAGGTGGCCAAGGACAACACCCACGCCATAGGTCTCTCAGTTCTTCCAACTCACGAGTTCTTGCTCTGAGGACACACACACACACACACACACACACACACACACACATCATCACTGATAACACACACACACACACACACATCATCACTGTTAAACACACACACACAAAAATCCCCTCTCTTTAGGCTGAACATTTGAAGACAGAGAACCCGACTCAGAGCCAATGCAACAGTGGAGGGGACCTCGCCCAACTCATCAGGACCAATCAGAAGATCAGAACTACTAGATTCAACCTACATCATTTATTGTATAAAATGTCTGCACACAATGTTTTCGGGGCTCTCTTCAGATAGCTCCCTAAGAGTTTGACGAACGGGTCCGTGCACGCGATTCCAGATATCTTTACCTCTGAATAAACTGCCTTTATTATACCATATCCACCCTGTCCAAAGTCTCTACTTGGTCTCAGTTCTCCAGTAAACTTGTGATTATCAACAGTACACAACGGTAACAAACAATTGGGGGAACTCACGGGGCAGATAGTAAGGTCGCAGTGACACAGAAAGCAGTTCAATGTCGGGGGTACAGAGTCGCTCTCTTACCAGGATCGCGGTCCGCTCTGACCAGGGTGAAGCCGGCCGGCTCCACTTCTCTGTCCGGGACTCTGTCATCCAGCCAAGTCTCCCAGCTGTATTGGATTCCGCTGCCAGCAGCGTTTTCATTATTTAGTCCGTTCGTAGCGGGTATGTACACGATCAACAAGATCAGTCCAAAACCCACCACTGGAAATCCATGGTTGGCAGAATGTTTGTAAACTAAGTCTACAAATTAAAAACATAAAATAACGCCACACTGCAGGTCGCAACAGAGACGCTGCTAGCCGCTATTTTCTTAGTTACGTTCATGGTTAAGTCACGTATGACGAAAGCGCGTAAGTGCAAGCCCACAGACACCCATAGAGAATGTATTGAAAGCTTTGAAATTTGAAAAAAATAGATTTTACATGACAGGCTATGAGAGACTTCTGGGCGATTTTCAACCTGACTGAAATCGCCCCAAAAACGGGCGGGGCCATTTGAAGCACGACTTTAGCCTGATTTGACATTTAGTGGCAGTCAGATCAGATTAGAACACTGATAACTACTGTTGCCGTGATATAATTGATTAGAAAAAAATCCCTTCCTTTTCCCGTTTGGCAGTGCGTCGCCCATATCGCCCTATTGAACAGGCCGTCCCTGGGCCTAGGACCAGGGGTCACGTTAACGAAGGATTTTGCGTTTTTCATGCAGAGAAGGAAAGATAAAATGCAGAGAAAATATCTTGCTGCGTTTTCTAAATGCAGATCTAAAATGCTTCTGCTCGGCTTCAGTCAGGGTCGCTGCAAATCATGAACGTAAAAGGACTAATTTCGTGCTTCAATTGCACTTCTCCACTCTGATTAAATATCTTTGCGCTCATCATTGGATCACCAGAGAGCGCTCTGACTGACCTGTTGGCTACTGTTCTCCATTACTTTCCTCCGGTGTAGTTTCTCTGGTAGCAAGTTAAAATGCAAGATTAACTTTGAGTTAAACAATAGGAAATGTAGCTGGCTACATTCTTTCTATGATAAACATTAGACATATGATGGCCATGCATCGATTTTGCCAACAATTCCTTGCTTTTTCAATGTAAGCTAATTTACTTGTGGCTGTTAGCGAAATCACTTTGCACTTCTGTTGTCATCTGATGGAGAAACAAATTCTGCCGAATGCGTTGCACTAATGTATGTTTTGTATAGAAAAACTACATAGTTGCACGCAGGGCCTAAAATTGGTCCGCCACCTGCCAAATGCGGGTAGATTTTGGCATTGGCGGGTAAGATGTCAATTTCACCAGCCACGTTGACTGGTGGTCAGGGCTCCACAGTGCAAGCATTTCACTCCCAATTGACAATAGAAATTGTCAAGTATAATCACATGTATAGTAAAATAAATGCTGCAGTAGCTGTTTTCAAAGTATTTCCACCGTTTTGTTTCATAGCTGGTAAATTCAATCGCACAAAGTCAAAGAACTACAAATCCTACACAGCCCATTCCACATCGCGCTGCAACACTGCCTGGCTGGGGGCTGTGCGCAAGTGAAGCAGTGAGTGAAAGATTCATTTTTAGAAGCGCTGCGCACAGGCATAAAAGTTGGTCTAATTTACTTGAAACTAAAGTCTACTGTGAGACTTTCTCCTTGTGTTTCTTGGCTATTGTTTTGTTCACAAGCTAGGTTGTTTTTCTATGTTTGAGTTTCAACTGCTAGGGAAGAGCTTCTACTAGTCAGACTCAATCGCATAGGAGCAAACATGACTTGAGTCGCATTACCACGGTAACCTCCCACCCTCAAAGGGGCAGGTGAACATTTTAGTCTTATCTGTGATATTTTGGTTAAAAGACTCAGGTCACTAAAATTAAACAATATACATTAAATAGTTTTTTTTTATATAGTGCCTAATATAGACTCCCCACCACCCCAAAAAAGTGTAAAATAAGTAGGCCATTACCGCTTTAAGAACACTGCATTTTTGCCAATGCATTGATATTCAAATTATTATTACATTCTAAAATGTGGAAAAGAATGTGGACTTGCCTGACTAAATAGATTGGATGCCGATCTTTCTGTAACCCATGTGGCCGATGCAGGAAACACATAATAAAGCCATGAATAGTGGTAGCATTAATCTCACCATTTGAATCTCACCATCGCTGTTTTTATAATGAGAAAGCAACCAAAAACCAGGTTCCTTTAGTAATGGAAGGATTATGCATCGAAAGCTAAGTTGAAGCTGGCATTAGATGTCCTCATAATACCCGCACGTGGTTTTACTGCAACAGAGTAACGCAACACACTTCAATTGAAGCGGCGGGAAACAAATGAAAGTGACCACATCTCTCATAAAAACTGATCAGAAATGAAATCACTGATAATTATAAGGGAGCAGGAGAACTTATAAATTGGCTACAATAATTACTAAGACTTTCAAGCACTGAATTTTTTAAGGTAAAACTATTCCAGTATTTGAATTTCTGGGCTCCAAATTCAAATTGGCCTTTTCAAGGCCCTTATATTGTTTAAAATTGCAGGTCTAACATGGAAAACAAAATGTATTTGTCATGTTATTTCATTACCAGTTCATATTATGAATAAGCCTACTAGGCTATGTAATTTGTTGTCATTATATCCAGAATAATTCATAGGAATAGCATTGGGTGTTGCGCAATAGTCTATCCCACACAATTGCGCACAGTAGACAGTGTCCAATCCGAGGCACAAAAACATATGAAAACATGAACTCATTACGTTGATGCTTTCTCTGTTAAATATAATGAGAACCTGCTATAAACCAAGCAGACAACAGATGATCAACATTAATTCGCTAGGGATATTAGATCCAACATGGATCCAGGCACACCGGCGTAACGAATGATACACCAAAATATTTGGGAGATTCCTCGCAAACACCTTTTTATCTAGCACTTGGGCTGTTGTTGCATCACATGCGCTATCACAACAGCTGTTTGTCACTTGACTGTCATTCAGAAAACTCCTTCCTGGATCAGATGGTGTGAAAATATCACAGTGTAATTAAACAGCGCGACACCAAATGCGCATCCAACAAGTATTATGCATAATTATTGAAGAATAACCTTTTCCGATAGAAGCATTCGATTTTGCAATCGCAAACATTTTTGGGATGCGTGTGCCCATGAAAACTGTTTTCACCACGTAACATAAAGAGACACTAAATGTTAGGTAGTTACACTGCATTTCTGAAATCTCCATACAAAAACGGTCCGTTCAGCTACATCCAGGATTCTCACAGGGTTCAAGTTCAATGTCTAATTTAACTGATTAATATATGATATAACGACAACTTACACTGCCATAAATACAAGGACAGAAAACTAAAAAGTATTGTCACATGATTTGACAAATCCGTCAAATCACAAACCATGAGAAAGTGTTAAACAAGAGTTAAAACAGCAGATTTAATCTTAATGTAATGAAAACATTGGCAGATTATCATCAATGATTTATCAACAGCTGTAACAAGTTGTCCAGTGTAGGAAATCCTCACTGGTACCCTGGTTTATAGAACAACCCACATGCTGTTCAGTCTAGCAAACGAGAATATCTGTTGGGGGAGGAGGGTAGGATAAGGGTTGGAGGAACATAGTGAACCTATAGACTATGGTCGAGTTCCTGCCTGACAGATTGGTATATCATATGATGTGGTTAGCTGATATGGTACCTATCCGGCATTCATCTGCACTGTAGTCAGACAGGAACTCAACCTCTGGCTCCAGTCAACAAAGCACAGCAGTTCCCAACTGTTCATCCATCCACCCACTCAGCTTGCACAGGCGGCAGCCTCTCCTCTCACAGCATGAGCAGGGAAGCTGTTAACTCACTGCATAAAATGCATAATATAACACTTACTGCTAATTGTTGCTAAGTTGCAACAGAGATAGAATACTTTCCCACACAAGATGAAGAACTCCCATTTCACAACAGAAGTACATAAATACAGGGGAGTTATTTCTCATTCTCCACAGCAGGCAATGCAGAGACATAAACAGGGTTCGAGTTAACATTGATTTCCTTGCATCCACTCACGCACTGACTCACCTGCACAGGCATTGAGAAACAACCAGTCAGTCCTCCTCATCCTGTTCTTTATCTGTTTAAGCCTCTTAAAGTCCACCTGCCGCTCCTCTATGCTCTCCACTCCGGCTCCCGATGCCAGCTCGATCCTCTGAAAGTCCATTTTAACCTCCGCCTCCCGCTTGGAGGTGTGTGGGGACCTTCTCTGGCCACCGCTGCACCCCACTACTCCACCTCCGCCTCTTCCCACACTCACACCCCCACCCCCCTTCCTGTTGTCACTGTCCTGCTTGTTGAGTATGGAGGGTGGTAGGATCTCGGGCTTCGAGGCCAGTTCGATGGGTTTTGCCAAGCTATTGGGCCTGGAGTGGTCACACACCACACATTTGCACGCTTTGGGCCAGTTTGCATAAGTGCAGGCGGCACAGGGCCAGTGCTGGGCGTGGGTGTTGAGACGGTTGCGGTCGTTATACTCCTCGCAGGGGTCCGTAGGGGTGGAGGGGGGTGCGGGTCGGCATCCTGAGCCTGAGGTCTGGGGTGACTCAGTGGGGCTGCGTGGCTGCTGCGCCAACCCCTGGTGGCGCTGCTCCTGCTGATGTCCCTGATGCCGCTGGCACAGACATTGGGTGCAGCGAATGGCACTGGGCCAGTTTAAGTAGGTGCACATGTGGCAGGACCACTTGCTGGAGAGGGGCTCGGGGGAGTCTCTGATGCGGACACGGGGGCGGGCACTGGAGTCTGGGCAGATTAGGAGGCTGGAGCCTCCCTGGGGCAGGATGTTGCTGTGACTCAGACTCAGGGGTTCCCACTGGCGGCTGGCGTCCAGGCCAGGGCTGCTCCGGAAGGGCTCCACGGTGATGATGGCGCCCCCGCTGGGCCTCTGGGCGCGGCACATGGTGCACCTGATGGCCGAAGGCCAGTTCTCAAACGTGCAGTACTCACAGGCCCACTTGGCACCCAGCTCGGTCATCGTCACTCCACCGCTGGGAGGGACTCTGCTTAGCAGCTCCACTCAAGGAGATCACACAGGCAAGCAGGATGCTAGGGAAAAAACAAAACACAGGATAGGGTGAGGAGGGGCAATACTGGTCTGTAATCATCACAGACTGACTGCACTGTACACATTATGCAGAAACACACAGAATAAAGATCACAGATAGACCTAATATACACATTTAGACTTTAAATGGATGTCAACTTTGAAAGGAAATGTTTTCATAAGTAAAACAAGAACATCATTAGTTTGGCTAGTTAAGCCTACTATTATAGATAGAGTAACAGACCTGATATTAGAGACCTCAAAACTCTTTTTGACACAAAAACTAAGAAAGCTACACTACCACTTGTATTTCACAACTTCTGGGTCATTGTTAAACACTGTCAAACAGGGGGAGCAGGTCATGAAAAACAGCCTTCGCATTCATATCAACCCTGCTCAAACAGCTAAAACGATGTGCACTCTTGACCCGGCACTAATTCTCAGTACGGTAAATCAAAGCCTGAGAGGCTCAGTGCAGCTGAACCCACATAGAAAGAAGCCAAGAGAAGCAGGCTGCAACCCAATCTTCTGCCTCCATGCCTCTTAAAACTGACACCGTAAACGCATCCGTAGACACAGAGCAAAGAGCTGTGTTACCTGGAGAGATGAAACCAAAACACCAGACAACACTCAAACTCATACCAATAATGAACCTTAAAAAGGTAGACTCAGCAAAATGATGTTGCCATGAGCAACACCGTAGATGTTGCGATGAGCGAGATGCAATACTTCGCTCTCACAGTGACATGCAGGTTTTCTGCACATAGTCTATGACTAGGGTGGCTGGAGTATTTGACAATTTTTAGGGCCTTCCTCTGACACCGCCTGGTATAGAGGTCCTTGATGGCAGGAAGCTTGGCCCCAGTGATGTACTGGGCCTTACGCACTACCCTCTGTAGTGCCTTGTGGTCGGAGGCCGAGCAGTTGCCATACCAGGCAGTGATGCAAACAGTCAGGATGCTCTCGATGGTGCAGCTGTAGAACCTTGAGGATCTGATGCCAAATCTTTTCAGTCTCCTTAGGGGGAATAGGTTTTGTCGTGCCCTCTTCACAACTGTCTTGGTGTGCTTGAACCATGTTAGTTTGTTGGTGATGTGGACACCAAGGAACTTGAAGCTCTCAACCTGCTCCACTACAGCCCTATCGATGAGAATGGGGGCGTGCTCTGTCCTCTTCTTTTTCCTGTAGTCCACAATCATCTCCTTTGTCTTGATCACATTGAGGGAGAGCTTGTTGTCCTGGCACCACACGGCCAGGTCTCTGACCTCCTCCCTATAGGCTCTCGTCGTTGTCGGTGATCAAGCCTACCAATGTTGTGTCATCGGCCAACTTTTTTTTTTGTTAAATAGATTTGTTCTTATTTTTTGGGGGGGGATAGATCAGCTTTAATATATCAGATAGATTGTAACTTCCATCAATGTAATTGTCTGGATCATTTCCAATCCCTCATGTTTTTTTTCTTCTCATATACAGTGCTATGAAAAAGTATTTGCCCCCTTTCTAATTTTCTCTACTTTTGCATATTTGTGATACTGAATGTTATCAGATCTTCAACCAAAATCTAATATTAGATAAAGGGAACATAAGTGAACAAATAACACAACAATTACATATTTATTTCATTTATTTCATAAACAAAGTTATGCAACACCCAATTCCCCTGTGTGAAAAAGTAATTGCCCCCTTACACTCAATAACTGGTTGTGCCACCTTTAGCTGCAATGACTCCAACCAAATGCTTCCTGTAGTTGTTGATCAGTCTCTCACGTCGCTGTGGAGGAATATTGGCCCACTCTTCCATGCAGAACTGCTTTAACGCAGTGACGTGTGGGTTTTCAAGCATGAACTGCTCGTTTCAAGTCCTGCCACAACATCTCAATTGGGATTAGGTCTGGACTTTGACTAGGCCATTCCAAAACTTCCAAATTGTTGCTTTTTAGCAATTTTCATGTAGACTTGATTGTGTGTTTTGGATCATTGTCTTGCTGCATGACCCAACTGCACGTCAGCTTCAGCTCACAGACGGATGGTCTGACATTCTCCTGTAGATTTCTCTGATACAGAGCAGAATTCATGGTTCCTTCTATTAAGGCAAGTCGTCCAGGTCCTGAGGCAGCAAAGCATCCCCAAACCATCACACCACCACCACGCTTGACCTTTGGTATGATGTTCTTACTGTGGAATGCAGAGTTTGGTTTTCGGCCAGGCATAATGGGACCCATCGCGTCCAAAAATTTGACTCGAGTTTGCCAAAAAGCACCTGGATGATCATCAAGACTCTTGGAAGAACGTTCTATGGACAGTTGATTCAAAAGTATAACTTTTTGGACGACATGGTTCCAGTAATGCCTGGCGAAAACCAAACTCTGCATTCCACAGTAAGAACATCATACCAAAGGTCAAGCATGGTGGTGGTGGTGTGATGGTTTGGGGATGCTTTGCTGCCTCAGGACCTGGACGACTTGCACCAGTCCCTCTTGCAGCAAAGCACCCCCACAGCATGATGCTGCCACCCCCGTTCTTCACGGTTGGGATGGTGTTCTTCGGCTTGCAAGCAACCCCCTTTTTCCTCCAAACATAAATGATGGTCATTATGGCCAAACAGTTCTATTTTTGTTTCATCAGACCAGAGGACATTTCACCAAAAAGTACGATCTTTGTCCCCATGTGCAGTTGCAAACTGTAGTCTGGCTTTTTTATGGTGGTTTTGGAGTAGTGGCTTCTTCCTTGCTGAGCGGCCTTTCAGGTTATGCCGATATATAGGACTCGTTTTACTGTGGATATAGATACTTTTGTACCTGTTTCCTCCAGCATCTTCACAAGGTCCTTTGCTGTTGTTCTGGGATTGATTTGCACTTTTCGCACCAAAGTACGTTAATGTCTAGGAGACAGAACGCGTCTCCTTCCTGAGCTGTATGACGGCTGCGTGGTCCCATGGTGTTTATACTTGCATACTATTGTTTGTACAGATGAACGTGGTACCTTCAGGCATTTGGAAATTGCTCCCAAGGATGAACCAGACTTGTGGAGTTCTACAATTTTTCTTCTGAGGTCTTGGCTGATTTCTTTTGATTTTCCCATGATGTCAAGCAAAGAAGCACAGAGTTTGAAGGTAGGCCTTGAAATACATCCACAGGTACACCTCCAATTGACTCAAATTATGTCAATTAGCCTATCAGAAGCTTCTAAAGCCATGACATCATTTTCTGGAATTTTCCAAGCTGTTTAAAAGGCACAGTCAACTTAGTGTATGTAAACTTCTGACACACTGGAAATTGTGATACAGTAAATTAATAATGAAATAATCTGTCTGTAAACAATTGTTGGATAAATGACTTGTGTCATGCACAAAGTAGATGCCCTAACCGACTTGCCAAAACTATAGTTTGTTAACAAGACATTTGTGGAGTGGTAGAAAATCAAGTTAATGACTCCAACCTAAGTGTATGTAAACTTCTGACTTCAACTGTATATACATACAGTGAGGGAAAAAAGTATTTGATCCCCTGCTGATTTTGTACGTTTGCCCACTGACAAAGAAATGATCAGTCTAATTTTAATGGTAGTTTATTTGAACAGTGAGAGACAGAATAACAACAACAAAAATCCAGAAAAACACATGTCAAAAATGTTATAAATTGATTTGCATTTTAATGAGGGAAATAAGTATTTGAACTCTCTGCAAAACCCTTGTTGGCAATCACAGAGGTCAGACATTTATTGTAGTTGGCCACCAGGTTTGCACACATCTCAGGAGGGATTTTGTCCCACTCCTCTTTGCAGATCTTCTCCAAGTCATTAAGGTTTTGAGGCTGTCGTTTGGCAACTCAAACCTTCAGCTCCCTCCACAGATTTTCTATGGGATTAAGGTCTGGAGACTGGCTAGGCCACTCCAGGACCTTAATGTGCTTCTTCTTGAGCCACTCCTTTGTTGCCTTGGCTGTGTGTTTTGGGTCATTGTCATGCTGGAATACCCATCCACGACCCATTTTCAATGCCCTGGCTGAGGGAAGGAGGTTCTCAGCCAAGATTTGACGGTACATGGCCCCGTCCATCGTCCCTTTGATGCGGTGAAGTTGTCCTCTCCCCTTAGCAGAAAACCCCCCAAAGCATAATGTTTCCACCTCCATGTTTGACGGTGGGGATGGTGTTCTTGGGGTCATAGGCAGCATTCCTCCTCCTCCAAACACGGCGAGTTGAGTTGATGCCAAAGAGCTCCATTTTGGTCTCATCTGACCACAACACTTTCACCCAGTTCTCCTCTGAATCATTCAGATGTTCATTGGCAAACTTCAGACGGGCATGTATATGCGCTTTCTTGAGCAGGGGGACCTTGCGGGCGCTGCAGGATTTCAGTCCTTCACAGCGTAGTGTGTTACCAATTGTTTTCTTGGTGACTATGGTCCCAGCTGCCTTGAGATCATTGACAAGATCCTCCCGTGTAGTTCTGGGCTGATTCCTCACCGTTCTCATGATCATTGCAACTCCACGAGGTGAGATCTTGCATGGAGCCCCAGGCCGAGGGAGATTGACAGTTATTTTGTGTTTCTTCCTTTTGCGAATAATCGCACCAACTGTTGTCACCTTCTCACTAAGCTGCTTGGCGATGGTCTTGTAGCCCATTCCAGCCTTGTGTAGGTCTACAATCTTTTCCCTGACATCCTTGGAGAGCTCTTTGGTCTTGGCCATGGTGGATAGTTTGGAATCTGATTGATTGCTTCTGTGGACAGGTGTCTTTTATACAGGTAACAAACTGAGATTAGGAGCACTCCCTTTAAGAGTGTGCTCCTAATCTCAGCTAGTTACATGTATAAAAGACACCTGGGAGCCAGAAATCTTTCTGATTGAGAGGGGGTCAAATACTTATTTCCCTCATTAAAATGCAAATCAATTTATAACATTTTTGACATGCGTTTTTTTGGATTTTTTTGTTGTTATTCTGTCTCTCACTGTTCAAATAAACCTACCATTAAAATTATAGACTGATAATTTCTTTGTCAGTGGGCAAACGTACAAAATAAGCAGGGGATCAAATACTTTTTCCCCCTCACTGTACAAGGTCGTCAAGGTTCTCATTAGCAGCTTTGAGAATTTCCTTGTATATTATGCTCTCCCATCAGGGTGCTCTGGCTTTGTAGGACCAACCCTGCCAGGCAGGCTCAGAATCTTGAGGGGTCAGTGCTGCTCTAGTAGGTCTCTGACCACATTTATCTTTCTGGTTTTTTGGCTGCATATAGGCAACTTACAGCATGGCCATAAAACAGATGGGGACTTGTCTTTGGTGTATGGATCACTCAGGTGGGTGTCTAGGATATAGGGTTGGGGACCGTTCCATCATGATAGGACAATAAAAAAATAGATTAGATGTATACTTTATTTTTTAAAGTATATCCCTCATCTGCACAAAATTGAAAGCGCTCTCTCACAAACCCTGCTCACAGACACAAATTGGTTCTGGGATATGCAACCATTTCCTTTCTCACTCACTTAACACCACACTTTTCCAAACACAAAAACACACACCACAACTTCCATCACAATACATACCCACATACTGTGCCTTCTATGTCTTCGGTTTGCTATGTTTTTATCTCCACTATGTTGATTGAGTACTTGTGTTCTAATTAGTTATTTTTGAAGATGTATTATTTTGCTTGTCATCCTTTCTTGTAATACCGTCTTATCCCTTTATAAAATACTATAAATGTGTTTTATTATTACAATCCCTACCATGGCTAGTATTGGGTGTTCCATTATTCGACTCCTCTATTAGAACTTTCAGAATAGCCATGGAGTAGTCTTTGTGTCATGGAACGTTTGGTTGTCATTATACAGTTTATCGACTATGAGAGCAACACGCTTCCCTTTTAACCTATTTTCCTTGAAGATTAGGTACAGAACTTTGCGCCGTTCTGCAATCTCCCTCGGGAACTGATAATTCATGCCTATTTTCGTGCCAGCAAGTCTTTTACCTTTTAACCATTACTTTATCCTTAAAGAAAGCAAATTTGGCAACGATTGGACGCTCATATCTCGGTCCTCTTTGTCCGAAACGGTGTACACGTTTGAGTTGGATTTTATCGACAGCATCGAGTGGGATTTGAAGCGCTGTAAGAAAGAAGTCCTTCACAATTTCTTCGGTAACCTCTCCTTCTTCTTGGATACCCGTAAGTATTAGATTTTCTCTCATCGATCTAGTCTGTATGTCTAGTAAGGCTTCTCTCAGAAAGTTGTTCTCCTTTTTAAGTTCCTTAACGTCAGTTTCTATCTTAGTGACTGTCCCTTTTAGCTTTTTTGTATCTTTCTCCATTATCACAGCTTTTTCGTCACTCATTTCAAGACTCGCCTTCAACTGCGCAGTTTGTCATTTATCAACTTCAACAGATCGTTTTCCACACTTACCAGTCCCAGTGGTGAAAATCATAAATCTGTATCCGTTGAGGAGTCGCGTTCTCTTGGAGATTGATTCTCCTCGTTTATCCTCCGTCATGTTTGAGTGTTGCAATATTTGTTGCTACATTTCTCTAGCCTTATGATTTGTTTTGTTATCCAGATTTAATGAAGTATATGAAGTGCTAATATTTAGTCTAACTTACTGATATTGAATATTACGTTTTTATCTTGAGGTGATTCGCACCGCTGTGTGTTCAATACGCCATCTTGCAAACATCTGCAAACTTAATTTGGTGTCTCCAACACTATCATTAAGTTGAATCAACTGCCCAAGGACCAGGTTAGACGAACCTCATGGTTTCAGTATATTATACCATGATCATGATGGAAAGCTGGGGCTCCAGAATATTTTTGTGTGTTCGAAGCACTTAAAAATCACCAGTAAGTCACTAACACTTGTTTGTATCTAACTAGCTATATGTATTCCATAAAGCTTGCTAGTTAGCTTGTAATTAGGACTAGTGAGCTGTATCCGTCCAAATAACAGCTATAATATTCTTCTGCATTTTTATATTTATGCAAAACTGGAGATTCCACCAAGTAGGTGTAGATATCGCTATAGGCTACTTTGGGCCATTTGGCAGGGTTGTCTCCCCAGCTGGTCTCTGGCAAGTTGAAAGGCCATATAGGCAAACCAACAAGAATACACTTTTCTAAATACCTAGACCGTTCAAGGGCAAGTGAAGACTGGAAGTACAGTCGTGGTCAAAAGTTTTGAGAATGACACAAGTATTGGTCTCCACAAAGTTTGCTGCTTCAGTGTTTTTATATATTTTTGTCAGATGTTAATATGGTATACTGAAGTATAATTACAAGCATTCCATAAGTGTCAAAGGCTTTTATTGACAATGACATTAAGTTTATGCAAAGAGTCAATATTTGCAGTGTTGACCCTTCTTTTTCAAGACCTCTGCAATCCACCCTGGCATGCTGTCAATTAACTTCTGGGCCACATCCTGACTGATGGCAGCCCATTCTTGCATAATCAATGCTTGGAGTTTGTGGGTGTTTGTTTGTCCACCCACTTCTTGAGGATTGACCACAAGTTCTCAATGGGATTAAGTTCTGGGGAGTTTCCTGGCCATGGACCCAACATTTCGATGTTTTGTTCCCCAAGCCACTTAGTTAGCACTTTTGCCTTATGGCAAGGTGCTCCATCATGCTGGAAAAGGCATTGTTTGTCACCAAACTGGCTACCACTACCCCGGCCAACAGCTCTGCACCCTCCGCTGCAACTTGCCCATGCCCCCTCCGCTTCTCCTTCACACAAATTCAGACAGCTGATGTTCTGAAAGAGCTGCACAATCTGGACCCCTACAAATCAGCTGGGCTAGCCAATCTGGACCCTTTCTTTCTAAAACTAGCTGCCGAAATTGTCGCAACCCCTATTACTAGCCTGTTCAATCTCTCTTTCGTAACGTCTGAGATCCCCAGAGATTGGAAAGCTGCCGCGGTCATCCCCCTCTTCACAGGGGGTGACACTCTAGATCCAAACTGTTACAGACCTATATCCATCCTGCCCTGCCTTTCGAACATTTTTGAAAGCCAAGTTAACAAACAGATCACCGACCATTTCGAATCAAACCGTACCTTCTCCGCTATGCAATCCGGTTTCCGAGCTGGTCATGGGTGCACTTCAGCCACGCTCAAGGTCCTAAACGATATTATAACTGCGATCGATAATAGACAGTACTGTGTAGCCGTCTTCATCGACCTGGCCAAGGCTTTAGACTCTGTCAACCACCGCATTCTTATTGGCAGACTAAATAGCCTTGGTTTCTCAAATGACTGCCTCGCCTGGTTCACCAACTACTTCTCAGATAGAGTTCAATGTGTCAAATTGGAGGGCCTGTTGTCTGGACCTATGGCAGTCTCTATGGGGGTGCCACAGGGTTCAATTCTTGGGCCGACTCTTTTCTCTGTGTATATCAATGATGTCGCTCTTGCCGCTGGTGACTCTCAGATCCACCTCTACGCAGACGACACGATTTTGTATACATCTGGCCCTTCATTGGACACTGTGTTAACAAACCTCCAAACGACCTTCAATGCCATACAACACTCCTTCAGTAGCCTCCAACTGCTCTTAAACACTAGTAAAACTAAATGCATGCTCTTCAATCGAACGCTGCTGGCACACGCCCACCCGACTAGAATCACTACTCTCGACGGGTCTGACCTAGAGTATGTGGACAACTACAAATACCTAGGTGTCTGGTTAGACTGTAAACTCTCCTTCCAGACTCACATTAAGAATCTCCAATCCAAAGTTAAATCCAGAATCAGCTTCCTATTTCGCAACAAAGCCTCCTTCACTCATGCTGCCAAACATGCCTTCGTAAAACTGACTATCCTACCGATCCTTGACTTCGGCGATGTCATTTACAAAATAGCCTCCAACACTCTACTCAGCAAATTGGATGTAGTCCATCACAGTGCCATCCATTTAGTCTCCAAAGCCCCATACACTACCCACCACTGTGACCTGTACGCTCTTGTTGGCTGGTCCTCATTACATGTTCGTCGTCAAACCCACTGGCTCCAGGCCATCTATAAATCACTGCTAGGCAAATCCCCACCTTATCTTAGCTCATTGGTCACCATAGCAACACCCACCCGTAGTATGCGCTCCAGCAGGTATATCTCACTGGTCATCTCCAAAGCCAACACCACCTTTGGCTGCCATTCCTTCCAGTTCTCTGCTGCCAATGACTGGAACGAATTGCAAAAATCTCTGAAGCTGGAGACACTTATCTCCCTCACTAACTTTAAGCATCAGTTGTCAGAGCACCTTACCGATCACTGCACCTGTACACAGCCCATCTGAAATTAGCCCACCCAACTACCTCATCCCTATATTGTTATTTATTTTGCTCATTTGCACCCCAGTATCTCTATTTGCACATAATCTCTTGCACATCTATCATTCCAGTGTTAATACTAATTGTAATTATTTTGCACTATAGCCTATTTATTGCCTTACCTCCATAACTTGCTACATTTGCACACACTGTATATATATTTTCTTTTCTTTTTTTTGACTTTATGTTTTGTTTTACCCCATATGTAACTCTGTGTTGTTGTTTTTATCGCACTGCTTTGCTTTATCTTGGCCAGGTCGCAGTTGTAAATGAGAACTTGTTCTCAACTGGCTTACCTGGTTAAATAAAGGTGAAATAAAAAAATAAAAATCTGTTCTTGGATGGTTGGGAGAAGTTGCTCTCGGAGGATGTGTTGGTACCATTCTTTATTCATGGTTGTGTTCTTAGGCAAAATTGTGAGTGAGCCCACTCCCTTGGCTGAGAAGCAACCCCACACATGAATGGTCTCAGGATGCTTTACTGTTGGCATGACACAGGACTGATGGTAGCGCTCACCTTGTCTTCTCCGAACAAGCTTTTTTCCGGATGCCCCAAACAATCGGAAAGGGGATTCATCAGAGAAAATGACTTTACCCCAGTCCTCAGCAGTCCAATCCCTGTACCTTTTGCAGAATATCAGTCTGTCCCTGATGTTTTTCCTGGAGAGAAGTGGCTTCCTCGCTGCCCTTCTTGACACCAGGCCATCCTCCAAAAGTCTTCGCCTCACTGTGTGTGCAGATGCACTCACACCTGCCTGCTGCCATTCCTGAGCAAGCTCTGCACTGGTGGTGCCCCGATCCCGCAGCTGAATCAACTTTAGGAGACGGTCCTGGCGCTTGCTGGACTTTCTTGGGCACCCAGACACCTTCTTCACAACAATTGAACCTCTCTCCTTGAAGTTCTTGATGATCCGATAAATGGTTGATTTAGGTGCAATCTTACTAGCAGCAATATCCTTGCCTGTGAAGCCCTTTTTGTGCAAAGCAATGATGACGGCACGTGTTTCCTTGCATGTAACCATGGTTAACAGAGGAATAACAATGATTTCAAGCACCACCCTCCTTTTAAAGCTTCCAGTCTGTTATTCTAACTCAATCAGCATGACAGAGTGATCTCCAGCCATGTCCTTGTCAACACTCTCACCTGTGTTAACGAGAGAATCACTGACATGATGTCAGCTGGTCCTTTTGTGGCAGGGCTGAAATGCAGTATAATTTTTTTGGGGGGGATTAAGTTCATTTTCATGGCAAATAGGGATTTTGCAATTAATTGCAATTCATCTGATCACTCTTCATAACATTCTGGAGTATATGCAAATTGCCATCATAAAAACAGGCAGCAGACTTTGTGAAAATTAATATTTGTGTCATTCTCAAAACGTTTCACCACGACTGTAGTTACGACATATCTAAGACTAGGGAATTAGATCGATATTAAGTTCTCTCGCAAGCCAGCCAACTAACGTCAGCTAACTGACAAAAAGGCTAGGGGTAAACAAACTGATGTAAGTATAATGCGACAGTTTTACTATCTTTACTGTCAGTGTTCGCAGGTCAGGTGACAAATTAGTGGCTGAATAAGTATCATGCAAATCATTTGTTGTTGTGACAGCCAAGTATGTTAATAACGATACTTGAGGCTGCTGAAAACGTTCATTGAAATGACAAAAAAAATGTCAGTAGTTTGCTTAGGATGCCGCCAAAATTAGGCTAATTACATGGGAGTAACGGGAATACCCTATGGCTGTACCCTACTCGGGGGCGTTGTCACGTGAAGCCACGCCTCGCTGTGTGTGTGTGTGTATCTATATTGCCTGGATTGGTACCTGATTATTATTATTTTTTTAAGCAATCTGTGCATTGTGTCTACTTATTGTAGATTGCAATGTAACAAGACAACTACTGTAGCTAGCTAGTTTTGCTACTGCATATTGGGCTGGGCGTGTAGAATAAAATTTACAATGATTATAGCTAGCTATTTACAAAGTAACAATGGTAAAAAAAAAAGTATAACTAGAAGAAAAAAAACTATGGTAGCTAGCCTCTGTCTAATATGTACGGCGAAATTCACATTCGTTTAAGACAAGATTTCTCAACAGAAAATCAATGTTGTGCTCGTTAGTCTTTCTTAATTTGCGAAACTATTTGTTTTGACAAGTCAAATTCTAACTAACGTTAGCTAATATGAAAATAATCTAGTTTGGTTAGCCAACTACAGTACAGTGAAGTACCCAGCTAACGTTAGCTATTCAATGTAGCTATGATGATTGCATTAAAGGTACCGTTATTGCTTACGTTCTAAACAATATCTCATACAAGACGTAACTGTGACTGACATTTAACAGTGGAGTCTGCTGGTCTTAACCAAAGATGTATCTGTGTTTTACCTTTTCCTGTATTTACACTCCTCTTCCAGGCGCAACCACAACAAACCGCTCTTGAGCTTCAGACCAACATTCTATCGCTCGAGCTTTCCCAACGAAACCCAATCTGTATGTCCCGAAGTCAAGCTTTTATTTGGTCAAAATCCGCATATTTACGTTTCCGTGCTCCGTTTGTGCGGACCTTCGAGACCTGTGCAAAGCCGCATATTTACGTTTCCGTGCTCCGTTCGTCTGGATCTACGAGACCTGTGCAATAGCACAACCACTCTCTTCTATGCAGTCTCTCCGGGGCTTTAAATCATTTTAATCCCAATTTCCAACCGCCGTTCTGTCTGCCTTTAATGGCGGCGTGGGGGAAGCTAGAAAAACCCAAAAAAATACACTTCCAGAGAGAAACAGGAGGATTTACCACCTGGATTCACCGGGCAAGCTGATTGGATAGTTTCTCTGTATTCTTCCTGTTGGCCTATGATATACGTCTTTCGTTGCCAATAGTTAAAAAGCTTTATCAAATATATGTATAACTCATTGAAATATCTGTGGCTTTATCATAGCAGTCTCTGATGTCAAAAGAATATGAAACTGTAATACATTTCTGCCGTCTTGTCTCAAATTATGAACCACGGAATATTGCATTACACCCCATTCCCGGAGCCACCATCATGGCGTTTGTTTCATGTCTGTATCTCAGCTGGTTATCTTTAAGCGATATTAGGTTGACGTCATCTTTTGGAGAAAAAAATAAATACTGCAGCAGTCTGCAGTGAAGGGCAGCTTGTGGTTATTAAAAAAGTAATCGATGGAAGTTCTAGACCTACATCAATCAACATAGCATTCACGACTCTTTTGCCAACGACAGACTGACCCTGCTTTAAACTTATTTGAAGCATTGACATCGCACATGACAAAGATTTAAGATCAAAGGCCTGATTACCTGCATGTCCACCAATGTTGTTTACATGTTGAAATGTCCTTGTGGTCTGTCTTACATACGGAAAACCCACAGAAGCCTTAAGACACGGATCTGTGAGCACCGCAGCAATATACGGACAGGTGAGACAAAACATCCGGTTGATGTTAATTTTGTACAAACTGGACATCCTATTAGTTCTCTGAGATACATTGGAATATAAATGGTCAAGATGTCACGCAGGGGATGGGACATTGAGAGGAAACTTATTCAAAGGGAATCTTTCTGGATCCACAGGCTCAACACACTGTCTCCTCTTGGCCTTAACGAGGAGTTTGACTTGAAACCGGTTTTATAGTTTCATTACGTCCAAATTGTGTGTTTAAAAACAAATCCTAAATGAACATTGTGTGAATATTGTATGTATATTACTGTACATATTGATTGCATTCCTTGTATATGATCATATATTTTGATACATTGAATGTTAATATTGTGAACCTACGTTATACATTTTTTACCACCTGTTTCAGGAAGTGATGTCACTGAGTATTGCCCCTATATATATGACCTTCCACCTGGGATATGGATGCCTGAAGAAGACCACTCAGTTCTCTGGAACTGTCCAGAGCAATAGGAACGCACGGAATCTTGAAATTCTCTGGAAATCCAGAAAAAAGTTTTATAGAAATGCCATATGTATTTAATGTAATATTTGCTCATATGATTTCTTTAAAAAATACATGCAATCTCTTGACTTTTTCTCTCAAATGAATAATAATAATAGCATTATCTTGGACATTTATATAAAAAAAAGTTTTTTCAATAACTCCAGAGAATGACAATCGTTTTCCGTAATTCAGAAATCCCACTAATTAATTACCGAATTTGTATGTGAGAGATGTGAATTGTTAAAAGTCTAACGCAGCTTTTTTTTTCTCTCAATATTAAATCATTTCTGGGTAACATTGTAGTACCTTACTGTGATTGTTTTCAATTACATTGGTCAAAAAGAAACAAAAATAGCTTCTTAGCAAAGAGTAATTTCTCAGGCAATAATTTTGCTAGGACTGTCTGGGAGTGGGGAGGGGAAAACTGAAAATTAGCTGTTATTGATAGAAAGGTTTGGAACTCTCTCTTACTTATTGGTCTATTAACTAATTTACCACATGGTGACGTCACAATGGAAGGCCAAAACTCCATCCTACCAAAACAGACTGAAATTTCAGGCGGTCTTTTCAAACAGCTCTTACACTTAAAGGGTATTATCATAATTTTCACAATGTCACCGTATTATCCCAACCTAATAGTGTGGAATTATATATAAAACACAGGGAAATCTAGTTTGACTTCACTGGGCCTTTAACAGTTGGTCTTTCTGAACAACCCTCTACTCAGGCCTAAAAAAAAGTGGGCAGAAAGGTTGAACAAATAACTCTGCAAAATAAATAAGAATATCTATTTTATCGCACCCCATTTAAGAACTGTGTTCTCTGTGAGAGAACAACTGTGACCAAAAGAGCTTGGCTTATTCCTGTCCCACCTATGATACAGACATGTTCAGACATCAGGGATTTAATGGGACTTTGTGCATCATGGAGAAGTTACAGGCTCTCAGGGGCCACTTTCAGCTTGGGGCCAAACCGTGTTGTTTAGAGTACTTTCACCCTCCTCTCCAGCCAGCCACTTTCATCCTGACTGAGATTCTCATAAATAAGTGCTTTTTGAATGCTACCCCCTCCCATCTACTGTACAGTGTACATTATTGATTACTTGTTCTTAACTCCCATTGTTTATTCCAGTGCTCAAGTGGAAACCACTCCTTTCACTCTCGATTTTGTCATTATAATCAGTTGTGACTTTGTCATTCAGTGATTAATATGTAAAAAAAAAAAAATGGAGTACCAGTCCGCCACGCTATGAGTTGACATTATGGCTAAGAGATGAAGGAAAGCTAGATGACCTTAAGACAGAAAGAGCAACATACAAGACATGGGCTGTACAGGGGAAAAGCTGGCTGCAGTAAAAAGGAAAAACTGCTTTACATGGTAAACCTCCTCCCTACATCCCTTCTGGCCAATTTGCAGATTATTGTTTGCACATTATCATGCTAAATGTCCTTCAGTTACCAGTGCTTAAACCCATCCATAGAGAATTGAGCTGTGTCATTGTCTGCCTCGAACATGCAAGGTCCCCTACATTCACGCAGTCTCCCCTCACTCACTAGCTTATCTCTAAAAAGTCACTGGGCCATCTCTAAATGTGTCACATTCTCATCGTTCTAGGCTTGACTCACAAGCTCAGACCTATCTCTCCGTCTGTGTATGGGGTTTCTTCCCACTATGATGTATACTGAACAAAAATATAAACGCTAAATGCAACAATTTTACTGAGTTACAGTTCATATAAGGAAATCAGTCAATTGAAATTAATTTATTAGGCCCTAATCTATGGATTTCACAACTGGGCAGGGGCTCAGCCATGGGTGGACCTGGTAGGGCATTGGCCCACCCACTTGGGAGCCAGGCCCAGCCAATCAGAATGAGTTTTTCCCCACTAAAGGGCTTTACTACAGACAGAAATACTCAGTTTCATAAGCTGTCTGGGTGGCTGGTCTCAGACAATCCCGCAGGTGAAGAAGACAGATGTGGAGGTCCTTGGGCTGGCGTGGTTACACGTGGTCTGCGGTTGTGAGGCCGGTTGGACTTACTGCCAAATTCTCTAAAACAACGTTGGAGGCGGCTTATGGTAGAGAAATTAACATTCAATTATCTGGCAACAACTCTGGTGGACATTCATGTAGTCAGCATGCCAATTGCACGCTCCCTCAAAACTTGAGACATCTCTGGCATTGTGTGACAAACCTGCACATTTTAGTGGCCTTTTATTGTCCCCAGCACAAGGTGCACCTGTGTAATGATCATGCTGTTTAATCAGCTTCTTGATATGCCACACCTGTCAGGTGGATGGATTATCTTGGCAAAGGAGAAATGCTCACTAACAGGGAAGTAAACAAATTTGTGCACAAAATAAATAAGCTTTTTGTGCATATGGAAAATGTCTGGGATATTTTATTTCAGCTCATGAAACATGGAACCAACACTTTACATGTTGCGTTTATATTTTTGTTCAGTGTAATTCCAGTTTCAAACAGCAATATTGGGATTCTTTGAAGGGTCAAGGAAGCAAGTCTACTGCAAAGTTGGTTTCTAACAGTACCCATCCAACGTGACAGTAGCCGCTGCAGAGTCCCCAACAACCGGATGTTCCGGTTTTCAGGGGAAATGGAAAAAGAGCATGTGACGCAACTTCTGCTTTTGGACATTAACAAGGCGACACTCCATCTTAACTCCTCCTCCACATTTACTGGAATGGTTGAACAGTGGAGAAGAGAACCTCCCCCGACAGTGTTTTTTCTTCTAGTCAAGACTAGTATATGGGGAATCTAGCTTCAGGTGTTTCTTTAATGCCTGCTACGTTAGCTTAACTAACGTGACAGTAAACAACCAAATTTGAACCAAAAGTGATGTGGGGTAAGCAGGGCACAACACGACAAATATGTACAAGGCGTAGGATAACACTGCAGGGTAAAGGATCCTCTCACCACAATTGGAACAACCTTCTTTCCAGTCGCTTTAATTGTGTGTGTGTGTGTGTGTGTAGTTACGAGCCGGTGTAACTGTCAAAATGGAAGGCACTGGACTCTGAATTGAGGTCATTTTTGTCACATTATCAAAAGGTCCATACACATTTAGCCCAATCAGCTTTGAGTGTGTAAGGTCTATTGGTTTTGACAAGACAAGCAGGCGATGCCTTGCTCCCAGGCTGTAACACACATATAGACACTACAGGGAGAAAACCTTTCTATCCGAATTACCTAGGGAGAAGCCATTCTAGTCAGTGCCAGCAGTAATGGAGACAACCAGCAGTGCAAGGACAAGAGGTGGAAGAAGCAGACAGGTCTTTGTAGAAGCGGTTTCTTGTTTAGTGGTAGCTCTGATGCAGCAGCGTTGTCTGGTTAGTAAAGTACGTTGTGTTTTCGCCCTGTCAACCCCATACAATGCACAAAAGCTGTGCTAGCTCTGCTCAGGTGGTCAAAGTGTATTACTCAAGTGGCACAACTGAACTCCATTGGTAAAGCACAATAAAGAAATCAGCTAAATTTGTTAAGTGCAGCAATGCGCATACAGATTCAGTGTTATTATAGAAGAATGAGACATCGAGTGACATTAATAACAGTTATTGTCATAAAAACAAATATAAGCACCCATTATAGTAGTGGCAAAGGAAAACTTTGAATAAAAACTATATTCTTTGTCATCAAAATAGGCAACAGCATGATTCATAAAAATACATCGCTTGTTAAAGGAAATTAATTCCTAATAATGACAGTTCAAAGTTGAGTGTCAGAACCGTGCAGGCTAACAAAATTATAGTTTACATATATAACTGACAAGATAAAGGAAACACCAACATAAAGTGACTTAATAGGACGTTGGGCCAGAACAGCTTGAATGCACCTTGGCATAGATTCTACAAGTGTCTGGAACTTCGAGGGATGCGACACCATTCTTCCACGAGAAATTCCATCATTTGGTGTTTTGTTGATGGTGGTGGAAAACGCTGTCTCAGGCACCGCTCCAGAATTTCCCATAAGTGTTCAGTTGGGATGAGGTCTGGTGACAGACGGCCATGGCATATAGTTTACATTGTTTTCATGCTCATCAAACCATTCAGTAACCACTCGTGCCCTGTGGATGGTGGCATAGCCATAGTAGCCAAAATAATGGCCTGCCCAGCATTTTTATACACACCCCTAGGCATGATGGGATGACAATTGCTTAACTCAGGTACCACACCTGTGTGGAAGCACCTGCTTTCAATTGACTTTCTACCTCTCATTTACTCAAGTGTTTCCATTACTTTGGCAGTTACCTGCATCTCTCTTTCTTTGTAATAAGCAAATCACCCCAAAAAAAACAAAGAAAAAATAATAACCACTTGCATGTCTCACAAAAAAAAAGGTTTGAAGGCCGCAGGACATTTTCCTTTTGCTTTTCTTAAATTGTTAAAAGAAAGCAAAAATAGTGCAAGAGGTAATGGTACAATTGGATGCTTAAAGTTGGTGATGCAGATGTGACGCAGCATGATCCAGGAGAAGCGGAGTGGGTCTATCCATACGGAGAGGTCGGACAAACCAGTTGGCGTTTATTCCATTATAACGTCCTCCGTCCCTAAATCAAAACACATCCACTGAAGGGAGCCAGGCTCCAACGGACTAGCTTTTCCATGCTAGACAGAAAAGTTAAACCCCATGATGCCTGACATTCCCCCCAGAATAGAGATCAAACTAAGACAAACAGATATACACAGCGGAATATACCACCTGCGCATGCCTTTTATTTTCAGGGCTGGCACGTCCTCTGTAATATAGAATAATTATCTTTCATTGGTTGGGACGCCCTCCTATCCCGGTGCGTCAGTTAATTTTGTCACCCCCCATCTACTAGGTCTGTGAGCCACGGACTGAGGCGTCGCCGTCCGGACTGAGGGCGGCTGGGCGGCCCTGCGCCAACACACTGGCGGTAACAGGGGGCAACTGCCCCACCTCACTCACAAGGTTCTCATACTCGCTGCTGTCATCATCATCATCATCATCTTCCTCCTCCTCGTCGTCATCCTCTTGCCCTGCGGCCTGTCTGTCCAGGGAGTCAGAGCTGGATCCGTCCCCGTTTCCCAGGTAGGGCGTACTGGGGCTTGGACCAGCACTGAGGCCCAGACCCAGTGGGCTGGGAGAAGGGTGGCCTGGGGAGCCCACAGCCTGGGGCCGGGGGAGCAGCGCAGCACTGGTAGGGGAGGACGAGGAGGGGAGAAGCGAGTCGTCCTGCAAGGAGAGGAAGTCTGCGTAGGCAGGAGGGTTTGCGGAAGGACCTGGCCGCTCGGGGGTGGATGGGGAGTGGAAGGCCACTCTGGACAGGAGGGAGGTCTCCGGGGGCTCTGTGTTCTCCTCAGGAGTGGGACGTGGCTCAGGGTTCTGCGCCTCCTGGAGTCCTGAAGGACAGAAAGAGACAAATAGGCTAAGATTAAAAGACAGGTTCAATAATTTGAGCAGCCAAATTCAAACCCAAATAAGTTACATACTTCTCTCTTCCTCCGTGGTTTTTCGTTTCCTGAGAACAATTTGCTGTTTGAGTTTGTTCACCTCCTCCTGGACTTTCTCTTTCACACGTTCACTCTGCTCAACCTCTCCACATACAGCCTGAAACAGGAAAAAAGCTAGCAATTCAAGAATCATATTATCACTATTTTTCACTCAACCCGTTGAATTTTTCCACATTTTGTTTTGTTACAGCCGAATTTAAAATGTATAAAATTGAGATTAGTGACACACAATAACCCATAATGTGAAAGTGGAATTTTGTTTTTAGAAATGTTTACAAAATCATTAAAAATGAAAAGCTGAAGAGTCAAAAGGTATTCAACCCTTTGTTCTAGAAAGCCTTAATAAGTTCAGTAGTAAATATTTGCTTAACAAATCACATAATAACTTGCATTGACTCACTGTGTGCAATAGTGGTTTACATGATTTTAGTTATGAATACCCCATCTCTGTACCCCAGACATAGAATTCGGTAAGGCCCCTCTGTCGAGCGGTGAATTTCAAGCAGATGTTCAGGTTTTCCAATGCCTCGCAAAGGGCACCGATTGGTAGATCGGCAAAAAATAAAAATAAAAGCATACACCGAATATCCCTTTGAGCATGGTGAAGTTATTTATTACACTTTGGATGGCGTATCAATACACCCAGTTACTACAAAGATACAGGCATCCTTCCTAACTCAGTTGCCGGAGAGGAAGGAAACCGCTATGGGATTTCACCATGAGGCCAATACACAGGAGTTTGGTGGCACCTTAATTGGGGAGGACTTAATTGGCTTGTGGTAATGGCTGGAGCGGAGTAGGTGGAATGGTATCAAATACATGGTTTCCATGTGTTTGATGCCATTCCATTCGCTCCGTTCCGGCAATTATTATGAGCCATCCTCCCCTCAGCAGCCTCCTGTGGGCCAATAGTAATTTTAAAACAAAGAAGGAAGCCTGTACAGAATACTCTGTACTGCTATTCCCTGTATATAGCCATGTTATTTTTACTCTATATTGTTATTCACTGTGTATTTATTCCTCGTGTCACTATTTTAAAAAAAATGTCTTGTTAAAAGGATCCGTAAGTAAGCATTTCACTGTTAGTCTACACCAGATGTTTACGTAGCATGTGACAAATAAAATGTTATTGGATTTGAATAAAGATATTCCAAAACATGCATCATGTTTGCAAGAAGGCACTAAATTAATACTGCAAAAAATTAGGCAAAGAAAATGAACTTTTTGTCCTGAATACAAAGCATTAAGTTCGGGGCAAATCCAACACAACACTGAGTACCACTCTTCATATTTTCAAGCGTGGTGGCTGGCTGCATCTGGTTATGAGTATGCTTGTCATCTGCAAAGACTACAGAGTTTTTTTGTGGATAAACATAAACGTCATAGAGCTAAGCACAGGCAAAATCCTAGAGGAAAACCAAGTTCAGTCTGCTTTCCGACCCTGGAAGATAAATTCACCTTTCAGCAAGGCAATAACCTAAAACACAAGGCCAAATCTACACTGGAGTTGCTTAACAAGATGACATTGAATGTTCTTGAGTGGCCTAGTTACAGTTTTGACTTAAATTGGTTTGAAAATCTATAGCAAAACTTGAAAATGGCTGTCTAGCAATGATCAACAACCAACTTGACAGAGCTTGAAGAATTTTTGTAATAAATATATTACAAAAATATTGTATAATCCAGGTGTGCAAAGCTCTTAGACTTACACAAAAATATTCACAGCTGTAATTGCTGCCAAAGGTGTTTTTAACATGTATTGACTCAGGGGTTTAATACATCTAAATCAGGATATATTAGGGTTTTATTTTTCATACATTTTTGACAGAGTATTTTGTGTAAAAATAACAATTAAATTCATTTTAAAATCGCACTTTGTAATGCAACAAAATGTAGAAAAGGTCAGGGGGGTTGAATACTTTCTGAAGTCACTGTAGCTATGGTGTCAACCAAAGCACCACATTGCTGTTTATGCAAGTATAGTATGTGACTTGTGTCATGACTATTGTCATGATATTATGACTCTCTCCTTGGTGAGGATCAAAGGTGCCAGATCAGCTTGGCAAATGACTGACAGATAGCCAGACCCCCCCTCTCTCCCACAGGAGAGGAGAGGGGGGTGTTGGGCCGGTTTTATGACTCTTAACAACCGGTCATAAATAGTTTGGAACATTATTCCTGACGTCCAAATGTTTGGAATGGTCAGTGGGGCCCTAAATAATAATCATGGCATATTGTTTATTATTTGTGATGTCATTAAGGATGGTATAAATAAATAACTGTAACTCTGAAAGCGTACACATTGTAGTTATCAAGTTTACATCTAAATGTAGTATAAAATATATGATGAATAATTGTTTTATATAAACTTTTGCCCAGTCAGCACAGACATTGTGTTGGCGTGATGGAACGTCCCCTTTTTACCCGAATATAAAAGCCTTGGTAACGAAATTTACATTAGACCAGAAAACGTGAGTGGTGACTGCACGTTTAGAATGGTTAGAACTTTGAATGAGAAAGACCAGGAAGCATGGAGCTGTGGCTACACGGCTTAAAATGGTTAAACCAGAAAGACCAGCCGACGTAAAGCACGAGCTCACGTTACAAATGGTTGAACCGCTACAGACCAGCAGACGTGCAGTGGGAGCTGAACGTTACAAATGGTTGACACTGTAAGACCAGGAAATGTGAGACGTTAGTCCACATGTTTGAAATGGTGAGAAACTCAAACTCTCAATCTCTACACAAGAAGAAGAAACTCACTTGACCGTAGCATTACCAGTCTGCAGCTGGCATGTAAAGTAGTCTAGAACTTTCACTAAAGACACGAGTTGGGAAGGATAACCCCATCTCAGATAACCGTTGATACATCTGAAGTATCTGGCCATAACAACCACTTCACTACCAGAGAAGCTCTACAAAGGACATTGTGACCTCTGGTGGACAAACCAGAGCCTTACACCCATAGGAGAAGACATTCTACGCGTAAATACATTGCATTTGTTACCCAAACAGGCAGTGGTTAGGGTGCTAAGTATTCTGATTACCGTGAGCGTAGTTTCCAAATGTACGTACGATAAGTTTGACTCTCTTTGTGCCTTTATCCCTCCTTCTATTGACCCTTTTAGATAACCAAGCAGTCATGCTGTTGTTAGTCCGCTAGGGACTTTACTTATGTATTAAGTATGTATGTATTCTGTGTTATTACTTGGTTAACTAGTAAATAAATAATTAAGCCAATGTGTATATTGCTGACCCATAAGTAAGGTTAGGGTTCTTGCAGGTTCAAGGATTATGTGACGTTCAGAATGAGACTGATGAGGTAATGATTAATAAGTGACTGTTATCGATATATAAAACACACACACACACACACACTACCGGTCAAAAGTTTTAGAACACCTACTCATTCAAGGGTTTTCTTTCTTTTTACTATTTTCTACATTGTAGAATACATTTACATTTTAGTCATTTAGCAGACGCTCTTATCCAGAGCGACTTACAGTTAGTGAGTGCATACATTTTCATACTGGTCCCCCGTGGGAATCGAACCCACAACGCTGGCGTTGCAAGCGCCATGCTCTACCAACTGAGCTACACGGGACATACAACAGTATTAACATTAACATACACTGTAGGGACTCCGGAGGACATTTTGGTGGGTAGTCAACAGTCCCCTATCTACCCCTTGAGTCATGGTCAACGTTTCGAGTAGTGAAGACATCAAAACTATGAAATAACACATATGGAATCATGTAGTAAATAAAAAAAGTGTTAAACAAATCTAAATATAATTTATATTTGAGATTCTTCAAATAGCCACCCTTTACCGTGATGACAGCTTTGCACACTCTTGGCATTCTCTCAACCAGCTTCATGAGGTAGTCACCTGGAATGCATTTCAATTAACAGGTGTGCCTTGTTAAAAGTTCATTTGTGGAATTTCTTTCCTTAATGCGTTTGAGCCAATCAGTTGTTGTGACAAGGTAGGTGGGGTATACAGAAGATAGCCATATATGGTAAAAGACCAAGTCCATATTATGGAAAGAACAGCTCAAATAAGCAAAGACAAACGACAGTCCATCATTACATGAAGGTCAGTCAATACAGAACATTAAGAACTTTTAATGTTTCTTCAAGTGCAGTCGCAAAAACCATCAAGCACAGTAATGGAACTGGCTCTCATGAGGACCGCCACACGCTTTTCCAACAGCCTTGAAGGAGTTCCCACATATGCTGAGCACTTGTTGGCTGCTTTTCCTTCACTCTGCGGTCCGACTCATCCCAAACCATCTCAATTTGGTTGAGGTCGGGGGATTGTGGGGGCCAAGTCATCTGATGCAGCACTCCATCACTCTCCTTCTTGGTAAAATAGCCCTTACACAGCCTGGAGGTGTGTTGGGTCATTGTCCTGTTGAACAATAAATGATAGTCCCACTAAGCCCAAACCAGATGGGATGGCATATCGCTGCAGAATGCTGTGGTAGCCATGCTGGTTAAGTGTGCCTTGAATTCTAAATAAATCACAGACTGTGTCACCAGCTAAGCACACCCACACCATAACACCTCCTCATCCATGCTTTATGGTGGGAAAGACACATGCGGAGATCATCCGTTCACCAACACCGCGTCTCACAAAGTAATGGCGATTGGAACTAAAAATCTCCAATTTGGACTCCAGACCAAAGTACACATGTCCACTGGTCTAATGTCCATTGCTCGTGTTTCTTGGCCCAAGCAAGTCTCTTCTTATTATTGGTGTCCTTTAGTAGTGGTTTCTTTGCAGCAATTTGAACATGAAGGCCTGCTTCACACAGTCTCCTCTGAACAGTTGATGTTGAGATGTGTCTGTTACTTCAACTCTGTGAAGCATTTATTTGGGCTGCAATTTCTGAGGCTGGTAACTCTAATTAACTTATCCTCTGCAGCAGAGGAAACTCTGGGTCTTCCATTCCTGTGGCGGTCCTCATGAGAGCCAGTTCCATCACTGCGCTTGATGGTTTTTGCGACTGCACTTGAAGAAACGTTCAAAGTTCTTGAAATGTTCCGTATTGACTGACCTTGATGGAATAAAGGACTGTCGTTTCTCTTTGCTTATTTGAGCTGTTCTTGCCATAATATGGACTTGGTCTTTTACCAAATATGGCTATCTTCTGTATATCCCCCCTACCTTGTCACAACAACTGATTGGCTCAAACAAATTAAAAAGGAAAGAAATTCCACAAATTAACTTTTAAGAAGGCACACCTGTTAATTGAAATGCATTCCAGGTGACTACCTCATGAAGCTGGTTGAGAGAATGCCAAGAGTGTGCAAAGCTGTCAACAAGGCAAAGGGTGGCTATTTGAAGAATCTCAAATATAAAATATATTTTGATTTGTTTAACTTTTTTTTAATTACTACATGATTCCACATGTGTTATTTCATAGTTTTGATGTCTTCACTACTATTCTACAATATAGAAAATAGTAAAAATAAAGAAAACCCTTGAATGAGTAGGTGTTCTAAAACTTTTGACCGGTAGTGTATATCTTCTAAGAGTTTAATTCGTGAGATGGTAACTCGTTAAACAACTTCTTCCGTGGTGCCCCAAATTCCTAATGAGTTCATTGTTACATGATTAATTTAAAATCGGGTAACAATTAAACATAGTTAGTTGATTCGATAAATAACAGTCATCAGACTAATGAAAGTCACGTCACAACACTTGTATCAATTGAATGGTATGAATAGGAAATTTGCTGGCAGCCAACTCACTTGCACTTTATCTTGTAGTGCACCGTAGACTTGAAAAATTGTTCTGATATCCTTCATCACACCGTCTTTGTCAAAGAATTCAGCCCTGCAAAACATACAGCACATCCCATTTCCATCAAACATGATTCTCAATACTAAAGAATTAACGAGTTGACAGTGCCTACATGTGGGAGACACTCACCCATGCTCTTTGATGACCTTGGCATAGTTGAGTGAGGTGTTGGGGACAGAGGAGACTTTGTATTCCTGCTGGCTGGTGTTGCCCAGGTTCGGGATGCTGAGGGTCACCCTCTGGTTGTACCTGCTGGGTGGAACCAGAGAGTTAGTCTGATGATACACTACAGGCAGCCTAGCTCAAAATACCCTTACGCCCATTAATGGCTGGGGCAGCAACAGTATACTACATTGCTTTGATTGATGCCCAGATCCAATGGATCTAGTTGAGAGTTCAGAAGATGTAATAATCTGCTAATGTCCAGTTTCACCCACACAATCCCTCCAGGCCTCCACCAACCCACTCTGAGCCCTCGAGCCACAGACAGTAGTATTTAAGTCCCCAGCTTGATTCCAACACCCAAGCCTTGAATCCCTACAGACCTCCCGCTGCGCTGTCCATCTGACCCTAGATATAGAATGGCTAGACCTTACATAGTTGTTTAATCAATGTATGATGTATTTGAACGGTCCTTCTTTAAGGAAACCAGTCATGTGAACATTAAGACATTCCGACTCTTAAAATGTAAGATACTGTAGGACCAAGGGACATTTAAACTCTAATGTAATATTATCATTATATTGTCTATTGTATATTTGTTTAATATATAGATATTTTAATAGTGTGTTACATTGTAATGACATATTGATGTTGATTGTTTTCTGTCCAGGGACTACAGAAAAATCTGGTGCAATGGCATGTTGTACAAGGTCCCTGACAAATACATAAAGGAATAAACTAAATAAATGATATGCCTATGCACCTGAGGTGCCTCCACAACTAGCAACCATTTTGTCTGAAAGGAGAGGCCACTACTGTTCGCCACCTTAGTGGAATCTGTGCCACTGGGTCTTTCTGCTTTTATCCAACTCTCACATACATTGACCTGCCTGCACAGGGTGAGCAACAGCCTGGGAATAAACACAGAGAGGAGGCTCAACAGCCAATTTAATGTACAGTTTGCATGTGTGGATTGTTAAAGGGATACTTCAGGATTTTGGCAATGAAGCCCTTTATCTAATTCCCCAGGGTCAGATGAACTCATGGATACCATTTTGACGTGTCTACGTGCAGTTTGAAGGAAGTTGCTAACTAGCATTAGCACAATTGCTAATGTTCCTGTAGACTTCCAGTCAGTGCACTAACGCTAGTTAGCATTGGCTCACGAAACTACCTCCAACTTCCTTCATACTGGACACAGATATAAAAACAATATCCACGTGTTCATCTGACTCTGGGGAAGTATATAAAGGGCTTCATTGCCAAAATCCCTAAGAATCCCTTTAAGGGTGTGTGGATTGTTCAGCATCGCCAACATATGCACCAGCCTGTTTGTGCATGCTGTTCGGTGCATATAGCTACGTGTGGGTGGTCCTACCTGCGGTTGGGTCTGAACAGCACATACTCCAGGGCGTGTGTGGAGTTGTTGGCTGTGGAGATGAAGCTAAAGAGGAGAAAGACTAGGTCGGGCACACCCAGGAGCTGGGTCAGCTGCTTATGGATGATCTGTTCCCTGAACGACATCTGCTGCTGCGTGTTCCTCCTGAACCTGTACCAGCCGATGACATTCTACACAGGGGGGTCAAGTAAAAGATGCACAGACAGTGTTTTAGCTAGATACTACTGGCCAATAATACCAAAAAAATTTAATACAAATAGACCTACAATAAATACTCACTTTCCGTCTGTCTTTAAGAATTCTGTTAAGACTCTCTTCATTGACTTGTCCAGCATAATCATAAAAGCTGGTGGGGGAAAGATACAGACAAAAAGTCAATTTCCTCACAGTAGCTCTGCATTAGTTACTCAAAACTTCTGGTGGGGTGGGGCCATCTACTGTTCACTGACAATTACATCACTCATTTGTTGAATGGAAGTACTGTGCGGTATTTGGCCTACAATGTGCATGATGGCATGATCAAGACAAAGCTTCATCTCAGATTGGATAAATAATGTATCAGATACATCACTAGTCTAGGCTAATTATATTCGAGCCCATAACTTTAATAGTTTGCACATAAACCAAGCAATCATTTGGAAAAACCATTTAACGAAAAGTAACGTCACAAAATGTCATTAAGGACAACAAATTCAATATAATTTTTTATAATATAATATCTTACCTAAATAGCTGTGCACAAGGTTCATGATTGTGGACTTCTGTTTAAAAAAAGAACCCAGCAAATGTATGGTTATTAAACACCATCATATATTGTTAGTCTAATGTCATCCCGTGTAGCTCAGTTGGTAGAGCATGGCGCTTGTAACTCCAGGGTTGTGGGTTTGACTCCCAAGGGGGACCAGTATGAAAATGTATGGACTCAATACTGTAAGTCGCTCTGAATAAGAGCTTCTGCTAAATGACTAAAATGTTTTTTTAAATGTAAATCCAACCACTATAAATGTTGAGATGCCTACAATTGTAAGACTTTAGACAGCCTACAGTAATATTGCATACAAAACACATTACCCAGAGACTAGCTACATAACATATTGAACAGCTGCTGTAAAGGTCTTCCACTTTAAACAGAAAAAACAACAAGAGACACTCCTTTTGATCTGAAACCTGCCAGTCTAGTTTGACAGAATTCCACAGTAGCATGGAGCATATAATCCGTCAAGACAAGCCTGGAAACAAATAGGTTGGTTTCTTTGACTTGGCTACCCAAGGCCTTACCTACTACTTGGAGTAGTTCAGAACTGCTGATCTGTGTATCACTGATGCTGACAGTTTCCTCTTGCCTAACTTCTCCTAAAAGGAATCCCTCCTGTAGGAGCAAAAAGTTGTTTCTAATTATAAAACGTGAAATAGGCCTAGATAGAGAAACAATCAACATATTGGGCAGAAGTCAATTACTAATCCTACAATGACTCATACAGCACTGTTTGAGGCCTGACACTTTAAGCTCTCCCTTCACATTGTCAAATCAAATCATGTGTCAAATGTCAGGTGAAACATTAGGCAGCATCGACATGCAACTCAGTTTGCTGACAGGTGTCAATCCAGTCTTATATCTAATGGTAAACAAAAACTTGTGTGGCTTGAATGGGTGATGACTTATTTGATCAATTCACTTCCTAGTTGTCCAACTAGCTAGCTTGCTAACTGTGTGGTAACATTGCTAGAATAAATTACTCAACAAAAAAAATACAACAAACAATTACTTAGCAAGAAATATGGAGCTACATTTTTAGCCAGTTAACATTAGCTAGCTAGATACTTTGACATGACTAGCTAACTGGCTACAGTAGATAATGCGGAAACAATCTAGATAGCTAGCTTGCTCTATCTTTCTGATAATGATATGACCAGAAGCTAACTAGTTCATTTGTAGTACTTGCTGTGCAGAAGGTGATGCAATTGACATTTTTCAAATATAGTTAACCAACTAACTAACTATGGCTACATCAATGTTGCATTGTCAAAAAAAAATATATACAGTCGACACCACGGAAGTCAGTTGGGTTGACATAGCTAGCATAGCAGGCTAGCCAACTAGCTAGCAAATGTCTCGCTATGTAAGTGATTGAGCTAAATTTGCAACTAGCTAGCAACAGGAAGATGACACTGGGAAATACACTGAGTTTATGCCTGAGAATAACATCCAAATATACACCCGCTGTAACTAAACAAATGTATGCACTCTCTCCCAATTCATTAAAATGTTTCCTGTACTTACATGATCAGAGTTGCTGTTAGCGCTGTGATAACACACAGAACTAAAAGTATAGCCCGAAATGGATGCCGCCATGATGGAAACATCCCATCTATACCTCAATGATACCACCACCACCACCACCACCACCACCACCACCACCACCACCCCCTCCCCCTGCGGTTGCACCACAGATAGAACAATGAGCTAGATGTTTAACCGGATGTCTAAATATGAAGCATCCGGTTGGCGGTTCAACTCACCACCAAATATGGCCCAGCAGTGGAGAAGGATGGATTTTGGCCGACATTCGGCTAATTTTCTCATCGATGAAACATTTTATCTCCATACAGTTTTATGTTTCCAAAACTAAAATATGTTACGAATAGAGTGGACTGTTTATTAGACTTTACCCTTTGCCAATTTCTTTTTAAAATGGCGTTGTTTAGAAGGAGTGCAAGGGCGAATTGAGTTAATGCACACGCGCACTTCACAGAGTAGGCGTTCCCTAACGGACAAATCAAAATACATGCTAGAACGCGTCAATAGGATCTCGCTAGCTCGTCCTTGGCTCTGCCCACCTCCTTGTTTGTTCTGCCTACTATGATTAATTTGCTCCCATTGGAAACGACAGGTTGTGGTCTATCTTGAGTTACTTATACAACTATCTTTGGTTGCACGCTCGCTCCTTAGGGCGTCATGAACATCATGGGAAACTTCTCTGACTGTGCATGTATGATTTTGTGTGTATTGTTATAAACGATAACGCATATCGCTTACTTTACGTTGACTAACTAGCTATTCCTCTTAATATGTGCACATGAAAGTCGAGGAAGACGTGTTGATGCTTGCTTCCTGCCAGCGTGTGTTACGTTGCTAGCTAGCGTTAGCTATTTTAGTATATACAGGAAGAAGCTAGCTATCTACCTGGCATGGAATCCATTGAACGCACGCGTGGCTGTCAAACTTCCTCGAAAATCGAAGAGGACTTGGTCAAAGATGATTTTACACCCTCGAAGCTCGGAACGAAAGAATAGTGAGTGTTCCAAAATGACACATCAATGTTCTCCTTGCCCAGCATAATTGCTAATGTTACATTTGTATTAGTCTTTTTTGTATTTATTAGGGATCCCCATACGTTTCCTGGGGTCCAAACACATTAAGGCACTGTTCTTCGCCACTATTTTTTAGAAACGTTGTATCCTTCTGTTTCTAGCAAGGTGTTACATTATTTCCATTTATTTTTTAGCTGGGATGATGCGTACCAGAGGGAATTGCAGACATTTAAAGACATTGGAGACGTCGGTGAGATATGGTAAAGATAATACTGGTTATAGTGTAAATGGATCTGTGCAGCCCTATATCAACTTACAATGGATTGGAGAGGTGTTCAGAAGGGTCGAACTAATGTCTATGGGTGGAACGTTCATTTGCCTCCAACACTTTGCCCCAGTGTACCACCTACTACAATATCCAGCTACCAAGGACACATTTGGTCAAAGTTTATACAGTTGTCATTGTGCTGTACTGTGCCCCATCTCTATTTCCTAAGGTTTGGAGAAGAGAGTATGGACCGTGTACTGCGGTGGATGGAAAAAGAGGGAATCCCAGAAGATGCTGCTGTACTTGATATTGGCACAGGGAATGGTGTCCTTTTAGTAGAACTGGTAGGCTTTGAAAAAAATTGAAAGTTGTGTAATTACTATGCTGTAAAAATGCCTATTAGGCATACACACCTGTAGCATATACTGAATGTACAAAACATTAAGAACACCTGCTCTTTCCATGACATAGACTGACCAGGTGAAAGCTAAGATCCCTTATTGATGTCACTTGTTAAATTCACTTCAATCAGTGTAGATGAATTGGAGGAGACAGGTTAAAGAAGGACTTTTAAGCCTTGAGACAATTGAGACATGGATTGTGTATGTGTGCCATTCAGAGGGTAAGTGTGTGAAGAACTGCAACGCTGCTGTTTTTTCCACGCTCAACAGTTAGCCCTGTGTATCAAGAATGGTCCACCACCCAAAGGACATCCAGCCAACTTGACACAACTGTGGGAAGCATTCGAGTCAACATGGGCCAGCATCCCTGTGGAGTGCTTTTGACACCTTGTAGAGTCCATGCCCTGATGAATTGAGGCTGTTCTGAGGTCAAAAGGGGGGTGCAACTCAATATTAGGAAGGTGTTCCTAATGTTTTGTACACTCAGTGTAGGACAACATTAGCTTGAATGCTTTCTTCACCTATGTCAATCATTTTTGCCTTTGCATGACTATTCATGTTCTTTATGCATTCTGATTTTTTTTTTCTTCTCTAGGCCAAAAGTGGATACACAAATCTCACAGGAATAGATTATTCTGCAGCTTCTGTTGAACTTGCAAGAAGTGTACTGCAGACAGAAGACTGTTCTAATGTGGAAGTCAAGGTAAGCCCTACCTGCTGTGTGTGTAGAAATGATAATCGCTACAGTAACACTACAGTAACAGCTGTATTAATTGCTGTTGCACAGTACATTAGCAGGCCTAATAGCATTGTAATTGCAGTGCACAGTAATGGAGTTGAGCGGTTTTTGTTATTACAAGTGGTAAGGGAGAGAACCTATTTCTCTTTTGCAATAACAAAAAACACACTTAGTGTTTTGGCCATGTGTATACCAGCAATTGTTATGTGCAAGGGACACATGCTTACAGCAGATGGTATACTTCAAATCAAATGTTATTGGTCACATGCGCCGAATACAACAGGTGCAGACATCACAGTGAAATGCTTACTTACAGCCCTTAACCAACAGTGCATTTATTTTTAACAAAAAAAGTAAAAATAAAACAATAACAAAAAAAGTGTTGAGAGAAAAAAAAGAGCAGAGGTAAAATAAAATAACAGTAGGGAGGCTATATATACAGGGGGGTACCGTTGCAGAGTCAATGTGCGGGGGCACCGGCTAGTTGAGGTAGTTGAGGTAATATGTACATGTGGGTAGAGTTAAAGTGACTATGCATAAATAATTAACAGAGTAGCAGCAGCGTAAAAAGGATGGGGTGGGGGGGCAGTGCAAATAGTCCGGGTAGCCATGATTAGCTGTTCAGGAGTCTTATGGCTTGGGGGTAGAAGCTGTTGAGAAGTCTTTTGGACCTAGACTTGGCACTCCGGTACCGCTTGCTGTGCGGTAGCAGAGAGAACAGTCTATGACTAGGGTGGCTGGAGTCTTTGACAATTTTGAGGGCCTTCCTCTGACACCGCCTGGTATAGAGGTCCTGGATGGCAGGAAGCTTGGCCCCAGTGATGTAGTGGTCTAAGGCACTGCATCTCAGTGCTTGAGGCGTGCGTCACTACAGACCCCCTGGTTCGATTCTAGGCTGTATCATAACCAGCCGTGATTGGGAGTCCCATAGAGCGGTGCACAATTGACCCAGTTTCGTCCAGGTTTTGCCGGTGTAGGCTGTCATTGTAAATAAGACTTTGTTCTTAACTAACTTGCCTAGTTAAATAAAGGTAAAATAAAATAAATACTTAACAGTTGGTGGTACTATTGGACTGTATTGTGAGACCTATGCACAGACACCTACACACACGTCCATACAGTATGTCAATACCTCATACTTATTCATTATACAGTCATATTTTAATCAATTAAGAACATTTATATTGGTCACTAATGCTTTGGAAGAAAATAGGTGTGGTGGACTGCATATATTTGACATAAATGTCTGTCAGAATGAAAGTTTCATGAATAAAAACTGTTTGTTTCATTTTTTTATGATTAAGCATACTGTAATGGTAATAATGCCACATGTGCAGGACTGGAATATAAACATTTCCATTTCCAACGTTTATCCACATCCCACTACTCCATCCCAGTAATATTATGTTTAGGACTGTGGGTCTCTTGGTTGGACCCCAGACCACAGACAAACCCAGCCATTGATGCTTAGCTCTGCATGAATTCTCCAACCGCCAGTGACACAATCTAGCTTTCAGCGCACCATATCCCCTAGCCTAGGGCTGTTGCCATGAGGGGAAACTCTCCTGTGTTTACCTGGCATGTTGGAGGGGTAGCAGAGAGGTGTTAAAAGTAATGGGACTCCGCCTGGCTTTGGATTCAGCCACATTGTGGCCGGGCGAGCTGACGGGATTTAACACATCTGCAGGAAAACATGTGCAAGAAAAACAGGTTTTAAATGCCACTCATCCATATGATACCAAACCTAGGGATGAGTGAGGTTTCCTCCCCCATACACACACACACACACATGTATAGTCTCTTACTGTACACCTTCCTCTGGAGCAATGTTCCCTCTAAATTCTTCGGCACTGAGCAAATTTCAGGTCTGCTGAGAGCAAACTTGAACGTTGTGAAAATTCTGTGCAACTTCCAGCGCTCGTTTACTGTGAACACTGAGGCTGTACCCACTTTAAGTTACAGTTTAACAGCGGCCAAGTAGGCTACTGTGGCTATTTGAGCATAATATAGGCCTACCAGAGTGGCCTACCATAAAAAACAATGGAGAAAATGCATCCCATACCATTTTAACATGGAAATAGCCTAGTCATTCAGCCTAAAATAGCAGATAATGTGTGGTGTTTGATGTAGGCCTACATTCCATGAGACTTTAAAAAATATATATGCAGGGCTTGACATTAACCTGTTTATCCACTTGTCCTTCAGACAAGGAGGTGACTGAAAATGTTGTTGTTTGATGCAAGAAACCACTTTACAAAATAAAATGCATTATTGTTCTCATACTAATTATTACAGAGAATCAGACAAATTATGCTACCCTCTGCCTATTGGCTATTTAGCTTATTCAAGCATGTCTCAAAATACAACACTGCAAAAAAAAAAGCTCTTTACCTGACTTGCTTTTCAAAGAAATCAAATAAAATTTTATTGGCCACATGCGCCGAATACAACAGGTGCAGACATTACAGTGAAATGCTTACTTACAGCCCTTAACCAACAGTGCATTTATTTTTAATAAAAAAGTAGAATAAAACAAAAAAGTGTTGAGAAAAAAAGAGCAGAAGTAAAATAAAATAACAGTAGGGAGGCTATATATACAGGGGGGTACCGGTGCAGAGTAAATGTGCGGGGGCACCGGCTAGTTGAGGTAGTTGAAGTAATATGTACATGTGGGTAGAGTTAAAGTGACTATGCATAAATAATTAACAGAGTAGCAGCAGCGTAAAAAGATGGGGTGGGGGGGCAGTGCAAATAGTCCGGGTAGCCATGATTAGCTGTTTAGGAGTCTTATGGCTTGGGGGTAGAGGCTGTTGAGAAGTCTTTTGGACCTAGACTTGGCACTCCGGTACCGCTTGCCATGCGGTAGCAGAGAGAAGTCTGACTAGGGTGGCTGGAGTCTTTGACAATTTTGAGGGCCTTCCTCTGACACCGCCTGGTATAGAGGTCCTGGATGGCAGGAAGCTTGGCCCCAGTGATGTACTGGGCCGTACGCACTACCCTCTGTAGTGCCTTACGGTCGGAGGCCAAGCAGTTGCCATACCAGGCGGTGATGCAACCAGTCAGGATGCTCTCGATGGTGCAGCTGTAGAATTTTTTGAGGATCTGAGGACCCATGCCAAATCTTTTCAGTCTCCTGAGGGGGAATAGGCTTTGTCGTGCCCTCTTCACGACTGTCTTGGTGTGTTTGGACCATGATAGTTCGTTGGTGATGTGGACACCAAGGAACTTGAAGCTCTCAACCTGTTCCACTACAGCCCCGTCGATGAGAATGGGGGCGTGCTCAGTCCTCTTTTTTTTCCTGTAGTCCACAATCATCTCCTTTGTCTTGGTCACGTTGAGGGAGAGGTTGTTATCCTGGCACCACATGGCCAGGTCTCTGACCTCCTCCCTATAGGCTGTCTCATCGTTGTCGGTGATCAGGCCTACCACAAAGAAGTCTAGAAATGTACATGTTTTGTGCTCTTGTAGGAAGCAATCACTCCCCTATTGCTGACTACAAATTATCTATAGCTGGCCTAATCACTCACTAACTAGCAAAGGATATTAACAAAATGTGCACACGTGGCTACATGCAGCTCTCGATTTGATCTCAAAACAAGCCCATCTACTCATGACCGCTCATGCTGTAAACAGTCCAGTTCAAAGTAAATGGCACAGATCCATATATGGCAATAGCCTATTTGCACATGACTACTGCAGCTCTGATTGGTTATGGCTCACCAGTCTGTGTAGAGCGTGTCAATGCAATAGAATCCTACTCCGATGCGTTCTGCCTAAAACAAAATCTCTTGCGTAGTTAGTTTTGCATACTAAGTCTTGCCTAGTTCGTTTTGTTTCGGTATGTTGCATTGAAAGTGGCTAATATTGCGTCGATTCGATCACAATTGCCACAGTAAAGGGAAACGTTGATAGTGTTAACAGGGAAAACTAGAAAGTTGGCTAGAGCGAACATTGCTCTAGAGGTGTGTACTGTGTACTGTACTTGGTCAGAGTGCTTGCTGTTGAAGTCAATATTGACCTTAGTCTGGCAGCATTCCTGTCTGGGTAGGGGTGGGTGTGTATATCAGATGCAGGGGCGCAACTTTCATTGGGGACTGGGGGACATGTCCCCCCCACATTCTGAAATTACATTTTTGTCTCCCCCAGTTGTATTATTGGAATGTGATCCAAAACAAGGCAACGGTGTGCTTTAGGACCATGCGGACGCCTCCGTGCGTCGGGTAGGCTGTTAGGAGTGTTTATCCGACTGAGGGGGAAAAATACAAAAAATGTTATGTCCAAAGTTGTGCCCCTGATCAGATGGTATGTTTGCATCATGGTCCATACCTCCAGAGCAGTAGAAGATTGGAAGTGTGTGTGTGAGTGAGTGACTAGCCTGAAGCGTACCATCTAGTTAGAATCTGCCTGGGACAATTCCACCTCTGTCACCATTTGGAAGCACTACATGTTTTTCCACTGTTTTAAAGCCTCGCCCTCCCACCACTGGCCTAAATCACCTCACTGAGGTTTATGGGCGCATCCATCCAAAATGAACGGAGCCATTCCAATGGACATACACATTTCTCTCAACACTGAATCACTGTTGACCCCTCATAAAACGGCAATGATGTGACCCTTAGGTGGTGGTGAGTGTGTGGCTGTTTGGCTCACCCCAGAGGTCTAGTGTTCCATGGCCTATAAGGATAAAATAGGTATTTTATTGGTGGTAGGTCCTCAGAAGTGGTCAGGTTTGACAACAGGGGCGAAAGCACTCTATTTTTGCACAGATATTAGCCTCTGTCATGTGGTTACTCAAGTTCAACAGATATTGAAGCCAAAGATTGATGCTGAAAGTCCCTTTTTATACATGGTGCCTTCAAAGTATTCACACCCCTTGACTTTTTCACATTTTGTTGTGTTACAGCCTGAATTTAAAATAGATTAAAGTGAGATTTAGTGTCACTGGCCTACACACATTACCCCATAATGTCAAAGTGGAATGATGTTTTTAGAAATTAATTACAAATGAAAAACTGATATGTCCTGTCAATAAGTATTCAACCACTTTGTTATGGCAAGCCTAAATAAGTTCAGGAGAAAAAAATTTGGTTAACAAGTAAAATAAGTTGCATGGACTCACTCTGTGTGCAATAATAGCGTTTAACATTTATTTTTTTAAATGATTACCTCATCTCTGTACCCCACATATACAATTATCTGTAAGGTCCCTCAGTCGAGCAGTGAATTTCAAACACAGATTCAACCATAAAGACCAGGGAGGTTTTCTAATGACTTGCAAAGAAGGGCACCTATTGGTAGATAACATTTTTTAAATAATAATAATAAAAAGCAGACATTGAATATCCCTTTGAGCATGGTGAAGTTATTCATTACTCTTTGGATGGTGTATCAATACACCCAGTCACTACAAAGATACAGGCGTCCTTCATAACTCAGTTGCCAGAGAGGAAGGAATCTGAGTTTAATAGAGTTTAATAGCTGTGATAGGAGAACTGAGGACGTATCAAAAACATGGCAAAGAAATGCACTTTATGTCCTGAAAACAAACCCCTTATGTTTGGGGCAAATCCAACACAACCCATCACTGAGTACCACTCTTCATATTCTCAAGCATGGTGGTGCCTGCATCATATTATGGGTATGTTTGTCATCGGCAAGAAGTAGGGAGTAGAGCTAAGCACAGGCAAAATCCTAGAGGAAAACCTGGTTTAGTCTCCTTTCCAACAGACACTGTGAGACAAATTCACCTTTCAGCAGGACAATAACTTAAAACACAAGGCCAGATATACACTGGAGTTGCTTACCAAGACAACATTGAATGTTCCTGAGTAGCCTAGTGACAGTTTTGACTTAAATTGGCTTAAATCTATGGCAAGACTAGCAGTGATCGACAACCAATTTGACAGAGCTTGAAGAAATACTCACAGCTGTAATAGCTGCCGAAGGTGATTCTAACATGTATTGACTTAGGGTTGTGAATACTTATATGAATTAGATCTGTATTAATGTTTCTATAAATGTGCAAACATTTCTGAAAATATATTTTCACTTTGTCATTATGGGGTGTTTTGTATAGATCGGTGATGAAAAAAATAATTTAATCAATTTTGATTTCAGGCTGTAACAACAAAATGTGGAATAAGTCAAGGGGTATGAATACTTTCTGAAGGCACTGTATCAGTTGTTTAATGAAAATAGTTTTTGAGAAATGATAGACATGGCGTATAGGCTCTCTCATACAGCCATAATGTAGCTCAACACATCTGGAGTACCAGGCTATTGTATATAAATAGGATTCAAGTACATACTGATATCAACTCACTCACTGTGCCTTTTGCATCATACTAGGAGGTGGACTTCTTGAGCTGCTCTGGAGAGTTGAGCGGCTTTGATGTATGCATCGACAAGGGCACATTTGACGCCATAAGCCTGAACCCAGAGAACACTGAGGAGGGCAAAGCATGTTACATCCAAGCCCTGAAAGGGGCACTGAAGGAGGATGGGCTATTCGTCATCACTTCCTGCAACTGGACTAAGGAACAGCTTCTACAGATGTTCAGCCAAGGTGAGTGAACCATCCGAGACACTCCTGGAATGTTGTGAGTGGAACATTGGATTACACTTTTCAGGACTCCTCCATCCCACGGTCAATATAATAACCTAAATATCTGTTTGTTTCCTGAATGCAAAGTTAGTTCTCATCAGTAGCCTTGATTGTTTATGGCATCTTTTATGCCATTATGATGGTAGTTTTGTATGCTCAATAGCAAGTTAAGAATTATCAACAGGGAGGAGGGCAGTCTGTTGGGCTTGTAAAACTTTTTTTTGGGGTGGTTCATTTCGGTGTCTGACCTATTATTAAAACATTGATATAATGCCTCAACCAAGACAGCTCTCTGGTCAAGTTATAATATATATAATAATTATTTAGGCTTGCCATAACAAAGTGGTTGAATACTTATTGACAAGACATTTCCTTTTTTTCATTTGTAATTAATTTCTAAGTGTCAGGTTATAACAAAAGCAGCCTTGTTTAGCCAGTATTTAGGCAAGCTTCCATTTGCTGTCACCCTTCAGCAGGAGTAAGAGCTGGGGAGGTGCTTTTGGGACCAAGGCCATGTGAACCTCATCTGTCAAAATGACAGCTTGTCTGTACTGGCTTTGAAGATGCACCACAGATGGTGAATGGTAGTTGCTTAAAAACCCACACAAAACCAGTGTCTAGTGCGAGGGTTAGAGGTTTTGAGGGAGTTTTACAGCTTGAAAAAGCAATGCTAACATAGCAAGGTATTAACTCTATGATTGCTGCTCATAAACGTATCTTCTTTGACTTGCAGGGTTTGATTTTGTGAAAGAGCTACCAACACCCCGCTTTCAGTTTGGTGGCAAGACTGGCAACAGTGTGACCGCAATAATCTTCAAACGACTTCACTGACTTTTGCCCTCAAGAAAAACAGCATTCTGAAATGTTGTTTTTATGGACTTTTTCCACAATCATTTATTTCTCAATTGAAAAGTTTCATTTTTGTGGAATATTTTGATAAAGGATCACACCAACAATCAGTATTCCACCAAATAAATAAATGTTATTTGTCTTGCACGTTGACATGTTTCCTCTTTCCTTACCTTTTCTCCACATTGTATCAGATTCCAGACATCAGACATCTAAATTGTGCAATGAGAATCCAACCGGCAATGTAAAATTCCTTCACCTTTTATTATGTAAAGTGGCACAGTGGTCTAATGCACTGCATTGCAGTGCTAGCTGTGCCACTAGAGATCCTGGTTCGAGTCCAGGCTCTGTCGCAGCCGGCCGCGACCGTGACCGGGAGACCCATGGGCGGTGCACAATTGGTCCAGCGTCGTCCAAGGTAGGGGAGGGTTTGGCCGGCAGGGATGTGGGTTCGTTTCCCACGGGGGGCCAGTATGGGAAGAAAACAAAAAAACATGTATGTATTCACTAACTGTAAGTCGCTCTGGATAAGAGCGTCTGCTAAATGACTAAAATGTAAATGTATGTAACCGTTCACTCTTTCTGGCATTGCCATATCACTGTACCCTGATGACCATTACCATATCACTGTACCCTGATGTGATGTCCATTACCATATCACTGTACCCTGATGTCCATTACCATATCACTGTACCCTGATGTCCATTGCCATATCACTGTACCCTGATGTCCATTGCAATATCACTGTACCCTGATGTCCATTACCATATCACTGTACCCTGATGTCCTTTCACAAAGCTTAGAACTGTCACAAGGAAATGTGGGAGTTAGTGCCACTAAATATGATAGTCAGACACAGCAGAGGGGGCCATTTCTCAGCATTATAAATGCATCAAGCCTTGTCCTCTAATCAGCAGCACATTGTTACTTATCACATTAAATTTGACTATATTCAGATAATTAATGTAATTTGGATTGATTCATCCAAAATCGCCCCCTGGGAAAAAATATAACTTTTGATTGTCAAATAGCTAATCATAAAATAGCTATGTGGCTTTCTAATATTGTAAATTTTTGCTAATATTAAAGATGCATTATTTCATAATTACAGCTAATTTCCTATGAAACCTTTTAGTTCAGATTGCCATTAGTTCTTGGCATCTTATCATCCCCATTTCCTTTGTTCCTACGTAAGTATTTTTTATCTTTTAAGTGGATTCTCCTGCCTTGTGGCATGAGGTCATCACTGACCCATATGAACTCATCTTCATGTGGATTCAGTTAGCTGCAGTCAGAAGATCATGGAATATTAGGTCTTCCTAGAGTAGGGCACTGATAATCTTGTTCACCGGACACCAGCCATGTGTCCTCTAGCCTGTGTGAGGGAGGCTAGAGAACTGAGAGTACAGGGATAGTATGTAGTCTGTAACCTTTTCAAATGCTTATTAACCAAATAGGGATGGTATCAAGTTCAAAATTGTTATGCATAACTGCAAATCCAGGGAGCGTGTATAGCTAGCTATTCATTAATGTACCTTTGGATTGAGCTGTGGATGTATTCATCCTGTATACCTATGTCAACATTTTCTATTCACAAAAGTCCTCAGTTTTGCAATCCACCTTAATAACCAGCTCCTAATGAATACACAGACATGGTTCAAAGAAAGCGAAGTGATTTCCTGTCTTAACTCTCTGTCATTAATAACTGTCAAACTCTACCTATAATTGGAATCTGGGCGCATGGCCCAATAGGAGCAGTCAATGTGAGGCATGCTGTTGAGTAAACGCATGCAACGTGTTACGAGAATTATTGCCTGGAAATTTACAAGCACTGAATATCCTGCCTGGATGCGCATCATCATAGAATATCAAATCAATGTTCATTAGTCTTGTACACAGTTTAGCAGATGTTGTAGTGGGTGCAGTGAAATGCTTATATACGTATATATGCTTATAAATTGTATACCTTTACACAACCTTTTCCATTGAAACAAGATGCTTCTTGACTCTTCACTCAAATCAATATCGTCCAATTGACATTTACACTGTCTCAGAAGAGACAGCATCTAAGGAGTCTTCAAATGGCTCTTTGCTTGGCTGGCACAGAAACAATGTATTTGTTCTGCACCACAGATTATATTGAATTATGGACTGTAGCTCCCAACTCCTTACAGTGCAGTCGGAAAGTATTCAGACCCCTTGACTTTTTCCACATATTGTAATGTTACAGCCTTATTCTAAAAGGGATTACATTTTTTTTTATCCTCAGCAATCTACACACAATACCCCATAATGACAAAGCGAAAACCATTTTTTTTAGAAATGTTTGCAAATGTATTACAAAAAAAATCTAATAGAAATACCTTATTTACATAAGTATTCAGACCCTTTGCTATGAGATTCGAAATTGAGCTCCGGTGCATCCTGTTTCCATTGATCATCCTTGAGATGTATCTACAACTTGATCGGAGTTCACCTGTGGTAAATTCCATTGATTGGACATGATTTGGAAAGGCACACACCTGTCTATAGAAGGTCCCACAGTTGACAGTGCATGTCAGAGCAAAAACCAAGCCATGAGGTCGAAGGAATTGTCCGTAGAGCTCCGAGACAGCATTGTGTCGAGGCACAGATCTTGGGAAAGGTACCAAAAAATGTCTGCAGCATTGAAGGTCCCCAAGAACACAGTGGCCTCCATCATTCTTAAATAGAAGACGTTTGGAACCATCAAGACTCTTCCTAGAGCTGGCCGCCTGGCCAAATTGAGCAATCGGGGGAGAAGGGCCTTGGTCAGGGAGGTGACCAAGAACCCAATGGTCACCCTGACCGTGCTCCAGAGTTCCTCTGTGGGGATGGGAGAACCTTCCAGATAGACAACCATCTCTGCAGCACTCCACCAATCAGGCCTTTATGGTAGAGTGGCCAGACGGAAGCCACTCCTCAGTAAAAGGCACATGACAGCCTGCTTGGAGTTTGCCAAAAGGCACCTAAAGGACTCTCAGACCATGAGAAACAAGATTCTCTGGTCTGATGAAACCAAGATTGAACTCTTTGGCCTGAATGCCAAGTGTCACGTCTGGAGGAAACCTGGCACCATCCCTACGGTGAAGCATGGTGGTGGCAGCATCATGCTGTGGGGATGTTTTTCAGCGGCAGGGACTGGGAGACTAGTCAGGATCGAGGCAAAGCTGAACGGAGCAAAGTACAGAGAGATCCTTGGTGAAAACCTGCTCTAGAGCGCTCAGGTCCTCAGACTGGGGCGATGGTTCACCTTCCAACAGGACAATAACCCTAAACACACAGCCAAAACAACGCAGGAGTGGCTTCGGGACAAGTCTCTGAATGTCCTTGAGTGGCCCAGCCAGAGCCCGGACTTGAACCCGATGGAACATCTCTGGAGAGACCTGAAAATAGCTATGCAGCAACGCCCCCCATCCAACCTGACAGAGCTTGAGAGGATCTGCAGAGAAGAATGGGAGAAACTCCCCAAATACAGGTGTGCCAAGCTTGTAGTGTCATACCCAAGAAGAATCAATGCCGTAATCGCTGGCAAAGGTGCTTCAACAAAGTACTGAGTAAAGAGTCTGAATACTTATGTAAATGTATATTTTCGTTTTTAATTATGTATAAATTGGCAAAAGTGTCAAACTGTTTTTGCTTTATCAATATACACACACAATACCCAATAATGACGAGGGGGAAAAACGATTGAATACATTTTTGATTAAGTCTGTAACATAACAAAATGTGGAAAAAGTCAAGGGGTCTGAATACTTCCCGAAGGCACTGTATATAAAGTCCACTCCCTTGCACAGGTGCTGTTGCTAAGAGACGCAGTCACAAATACGGAAACTGGGAGACGGGACAATCCTGTTAATCGAAGTCATGTCATGAGAGTAGTTCAGTCAACTTTTCCACACAGCATTCCTTACTGTCAGGGTATGCTGCTAATGCAGTTGCAAAACACCATTCAAATAATCCTCCAATTGCATCTGTGGAAAGCACCTGATTGTGATCCTGTCACCATGTGCTGAGGGTTTGATAGTGGTTTGTTTGTTAGTTTACGAGGCTGTGAACAGGAACACATCTGGAGCGCTGGTGCTGTTAATGGAACTAAAGCATGCACAATGTACACCTTTTTTTAGGGCAGCAGTCATTAAACTGTCTCCAATAATTTGAGGCCTAGTAAATGATACATTTTGTTGAACAGAGGAGTTTCATTCATCTGCTTGGAGCATGTCATCCTCTTTCAACAGCCACCTGGCATGCCAAGCTAGTTCTAGGGCAGGGGTAAGCAATCCTACCGAAAAGGACTGGTGTGGGTGCAGGCAAAGGTCTGAACCCCACACAAGCCCTCACAGGATAAGATTGTCCTGTTTTAGGATGTCCATTGCCATAGACACAGGATCTGTGTCTCTTGAGTCACAGAAGACATACACTTGCCGCACCCTAACACCATGAATGCTGTACCTTTATTTCATTCTCAGGTGTGATACAGTAAATATTTATGTTTTTAATTCCATCTCCTTGGAAACGTTTGAGACCTCTTAATACGATTTATGTGCGCTGATTGAATTACTCCTGCATGTAGCTGTGCAGTTTTGCATACTGGGGAAGCAATGTGGAAGTGGGAGAGATTCCTCCTTGCCACATTTCAAAACATCTGCCAGGTCCCAGTGAAACCGTACAGGCAGCTCAGTCAACTTCACAGTTACAGAGTACATGGATGTAGCTACTGTAAGTATAATATATCTCTGCATACAATTATTATACATTCATGTAGGCTACTAGGCCTGGCCTAGTATTTTGTTTACGGCTACATAGTTTATATAATTTTAGACCTACTACATGTTTCTACATTACACTTTTTTTTTATCTAGTATATTTTGAAGTAGAACTATACAGACATTACTGTGACAAAGAAGGAACACTTTTAGACATAGGCCTACAAATGGCAATCTAAATTAGAGCATTTAATTAATAGGGCCTAGTATTTAGGCAAGTGTCATAAATTACAGGTTATAAAGGCCTGGAAACAATACGTTTCAATTAATATGCCACAGGCTGCAGTGGCGTCTATTCATTGATGCGAAGGGAAGCCAGGCTTACACCAAAAAATTACGAAGAAAAAAAGAAATAAAAACATACAAAATAACGTGTCTTTCGTCTCTCTGTGTTTCATAAATATCCTTCAATTCGCAAGAGGCTGAATGTATCTCACCGAAGAAAGCATCCAAGCGAACGAAACAGCACCTCTCTTTCTCTGTATGTGTAACCCATCTATGCTGTCTGGTCAAAACGAGTATGACATTGTTGCCGATGAAAAGATCATGATCATTAGAAAGTATATTACGGACTCCACTTTGAATCTGCGTATTTCTCCAAAGCTCAGTTGTCCTGAGTCTGCACAGAACTGCCAGGACCTAAGATCAATGGAAACTCAAGTTTTTTAATCCTATATCTCTTGACACATTCATGAAAATAGTAATGGCCTCTAAACCGTCAAGCTGAATACTGGACCCTATTCCAACTAAACTACTGAAAGAGCTACTTCCTGTGCTTGGCCCTCCTATGTTGAACATAATAAAAAACTATCTGCCTATATCGAATCTCCCATTCCTCTCAAAAAGCTGTTGCGCAACAACTCACTGCCTTCCTGAAGACAAATAATGTATATGAAATGCTTCAATCTGGTTTTAGACCCCCATCATAGCACTGAGACTGCACTCGTGAAGGTGGTAAATGACCTTTTAATGGCGTCAGACCAAGGCTCTGCATCTGTCCTCGTGCTCTTAGACCTTAGTGCTGCTTTTGACACCATCGATCACCACATTCTTTTGGAGAGATTAGAAACCTTAATTGGTCTACATGGACAAGTTCTTGCCTGGTTTAGATCTTATCTGTCGGAAAGATATCAGTTCGTCTCTGTGGATGGTTTGTCCTCTGACAAATCAATTCAAAGTTTTGGCGTTCCTCGAGATTCTGTTATAGGACCACTATTGTTTTCACTATATATTCTACCTCTTGGTGATGTCATTCGGAAACACAATGTCAACTTTCACAGCTATGTGGACGACACACAGCTGTACATTTCGATGAAACATGGTGAAGCCCCAAAATTGCCTACCCTGGAAGCCTGTGTTTCAGACATAAGGAAGTGGATGGCAGCAAATGTTTTACTTTTAAACTCGGACAAAACAGAGATTCTAGTTCTAGGTCCCAAGAAACAAAGAGATCTGCTGTTGGATCTGACAATTAATCTTGATGTCTGTACAGTCGTCTCAAATATAACTGTGAAGGACCTCGGCGTTACTCTGACCCTGATCTCTCTTTTGAAGAACATATCAAGAATATTTAAAGGACAGCTTTTTTCCATCTTTGTTACATTGCTAAAATCAGAAACGTTTTGTCCAATAATTATGCAGAAAAGCTAATCCATGCTTTTGTCACTTCTAGATTAGATTACTGCAATGCTCTACTCTCCAGCTACCCGGATGAAGCTCTAAATAAACTTCAGTTAATGCTAAACACGGCTGCTAGAATCCTGACTAGAACCCAAAAATGTGATCATATTACTCCAGTGCTAGACTCTACATTGGCTTCCTGTTAAGGCTAGGGCTGATTTCAAGGTTTTACTGCTAACCTACAAAGCATTATATGGGCTTGCTCCTATTTATCTCTCAGATTTGGTCCTGCCGTACATACCTACACGTACGTTACGGTCACAAGACGCAGGCCTCCTTATTGTCCCTAGAATTTCTAAGCAAACAGCTGGAGGCAGGGCTTTCTCCTATAGAGCTACATTTTTATGGAATGGTCTGCGTATCCATGTGAGAGACGCATACTCAGTCTCGACCTTCAAGTCTTTACTGAAGACTCATCTCTTCAGTAGGTCCTATGTTTGAGCGTAGTCTGGCCTAGGGGTGCGAAGGTGAACGGCAAGGCAATAAAAATAAATAAAAAAAGCCAATCAGCATTGAGCTAAACTGAGTGAGCTCAGATGTGAATGGTCCTGGCGCAGCAAAAAAAAGTGTAAAGGGAAGCCAGTTTGGATTTGGCTTCCCACCAATCACATCACATTAGAAGCCAAACGTCATTGACAGAAAATGTGAATTGTTGCATCTCGTTGTGTCGTTGTCCTTCGGTGGCTAGTAGCTAGCTAAAATCGTCCCTTTCCTAACCTAGCCATGTATGGAGATATGGATTTCGACTTACATAATTCTCCGTACTGGCCAATGATTATAATGGCGATTCTGATCGAACCATAAATTCATACATTGTGCCCCTGGCCTGAGAGGATGTAAGTTCAACATGTAGTAACGTTAGCCTAATGTTAACTAGCTGGCCTAGTGAATCGTTGCCCATGAAAGGAAGTTAGGCTAGCGAGAAAGCATTTTAGCCAGGTAGCCTAGGACAGCAAAAACTAAAAGCTTGTATGACAAAGTCATAGACTGTTTAGGCAACATTGGCGTTTCTCTACAAGTAGGGTGAGTCAACATGTGTTTTTCTACTTGTACACACAAACACACAGAAATCAGTGCCATGGACAGCCACATCATATTTAGCTTACGTTGATTGGGATAAATCTTTCTTGTTATCTTTTAGTTGTCACTGTATTAGACTAAGCATAGGTGATTAGATGATGTTGAAATGGTGCTGGAATAGTGGAGTCAGCACCTGTTTTCTTTGCGACTTGTGGTAACTCTCTGTGGTTCTAAATCAATAGTTGTTTAGTAGTCCGAAAATGTGGGAAACATTAACTTGATTGACCATGCTGTAGGTAATGTAACAGTTTGTTACATGCAATATGTTTTGTGGACTTCACCGGACTGATGTGTTGCTCTCTGGTTTTATGATGAAACAAAGGTGTGGTTGAATTTATTCTGCCACTGTGTCTTCTTATTGAAAAACACAATTATCACAACACATAAACACAGCAAAAAAAGAAACGTCCTCTCACTGTCAACTGCGTTGATTTTCAGCAAACTTAACATGTGTAAATATTTGTATGAACATAACAAGATTCAACAACTGAGACATAAACTGAACAAGTTCCACAGACATGTGACTAACAGAAATGGAATAATGTATCCCTGAACAAAGATGGGATCAAAATCAAAAGTAACAGTCAGTATCTGGTGTGGCCACCAGCTGCATCAAGTACTGCAGTGCATCTCCTCCTCATGGACTGAACCAGATTGGTCAGTTCTTGCTGTGAGATGTTACCCCACTCTTCCACCAAAGCACCTGCAAGTTCCCGGACATTTCTGGGGGGAATGGCCCTAGCCCTCACCCTCCGATCAACAGGTCCCAGACGTGCTCAATGGGATTGAGATCCGGGCTCTTCGCTGGCCATGGCAGAACACTGACATTCTTGTCTTGCAGGAAATCACGCACAGAACGAGCAGTATGGCTGGTGGCATTATCATGCTGGAGGGTCGTCTTTGATGATAAACGCGAATCCGACCATCACCCCTGGTGAGACAAAACCGCGACTTGTCAGTGAAGAGCACTTTTTGCCAGTCCTGTCTGGTCCAGCGACGGTGGGTTTGTGCACATAGGCAACGTTGTTGCTGGTGATGTCTGGTGAGGACCTGCCTTACAATAGGCCTACAAACCCTCAGTCCAGCCTCTCTCAGCCTATTGCGGATAGTCTGAGCACTGATGGAGGGATTGTGCGTTCCTGGTGTAACTCCGGCAGTTGTTGTTGCCATCCTGTACCTGTCACGCAGGTGTGATGTTTGGATGTACCGATCCTGTGCAGGTGTTGTTACACGTGGTCTGCCACTGCGAGGACGATCAGCTGTCTGTCCTGTCTCCCTGTAGCGCTGTCTTAGGCGTCTCACAGTACGGACATTGCAATTTATTGCCCTGGCCACATCTGCAGTCCTCATGCCTCTTTGCAGCATGCCTAAGGCACGTTCACGCAGATGAGCAGGGACCCTGGGCATCTTTCTTTTGGTGTTTTTCAGAGTCAGTAGAAATGCCTCTTTAGTGTCCTAAATTTTCATAACTGTGACCTTAATTGCCTACCGTCTGTAAGCTGTTAGTGTCTTAACGACCGTTCAACAGGTGTAATGTTCATTAATTGTTAATGGTTAATTGAACAAGCATGGTAAACAGTGTTTAAACCCTTTACAATGAAGATCTGTGAAGTTATTTGGATTTTTACAAATTATCTTTGAAAGACAGGGTCCTGAAAAAGGGCCGTTTCTTTTTTTGCTGAGTTTAGGTTGTAAAATGACATTTTTTTCCTGGCTTGGCTTCCCTGGGGATTTTACCCATGCACCGCTACTGACAGATGTGGCATAGCAAGAAGCTGATTAAACAGCATGAGCATTACACAGTTACACCTTGTGCTGGGGACAATAAAAGGCCACTCTAAAATGTGCAGTTTTGTCACACAATGCAATGCCACAGATGTCTAAATTTTTGAGGGAGCATGCAATTGACATGTTGACTGCAGGAATGTCCACTAGAGCTGTTGCCAGATAATTTAATGTTAATTTCTCTACCATAAGCCGCCTCCAATGAAGTTTTGGAGAATTTGGCAGTGGTTCCAACCGGCCTCACAACCGCAGACCACGTGTAACCATGCCAACCCAGGACCTCAACATCCGGCTTCTTCACCTGTGGGATGGTCTGAGACGATCCATCCGGACAGCTGATGAAACTGTGGGTTTGCACAACCGAAGAATTTCTGCACAGACTGTCAGAAACCGTCTCAGGGAAGCTCATCTGCGTGCTCGTCGTCCTCACCACCCTTGACCTGACTTCAGTTCGGCGTTGTGACCGGCTTCAGTGGGCAAATTCTCACCTTTGACAGCCACTGGCACACTGGAGAAGTGTGCTCTTCACGGATGAATCACGGTTTCAACTGTACCGGGCAGATGGCAGACAGCGTGCATGGTGTGATGTGGGCGAGCAGTTTGCTGATGTCAACATTGTGAACAGAGTGCCCCGTGGTGGTGGGATTATGGTATGGGCAGGCATAAGCTACGGACAATGAACACAATTGCATTTTATCGATGGCAATTTGAATGCACAGAGATACCGTGACGAGATCCTTAGGCCAATTGTTGTGCCATTCATCCGCCGCTATCACCTCATGTTTCAGCATGATAATGCACGGCCCTATGTCTCAAGGATCTGTACACAATTCCTGGAAGCTGATAATGTCCCAGTTCTTCCATTGCCTGCATACTCACCAGACATATCACCCATTGAGCATGTTTGGGATGCTCTGGATCGACGTGTACGACAGCGTTTTCCAGTTCCCACCAATATCCAGCAATATCCAGCCATTGAAGAGGAGTCTGACAATATTCCAGAGGCCACAAGCAACAGCCTGATCAACTCTATGTGAAGGAGATGTGTCGCGCTGCATAAGGCAAGTGGTGGTCACACCAGATACTGACTGGTTTTCTGATCCAAGCTCCTACCTTTCTTTTTAAAGTATCTGTGATCAACAGATGCATATCTGTATTCCCAGTCATGTGAAATCTATAGATGAAGGCCTAATGCATTTATTTCATTTGACTGATTTCCTTATATAAACAATAACTCAGTAAAGTCTTAGAAATTTTTGCATGTTGCGTTTATATTTTTGTTCAGTGTAAATATGCTTCTCTGCATCTCTGCTAAAGTCTGGGTAAAAGATTGAAAGGAATGTGTCTTCCCACGGGGGGCCAGTATGAAAAATGTATGCACTCACTAATTGTAAGTCGCTCTGGATAAGAGTGTCTGCTAAATGACTAAAATGTCAATTGGATCACTTTTTAAATTAAATTTTTTATTATTAAGTACATTTAGTTATTTATATTCTAAAGTCTACCAACCTTGCCAGCAGGCATGCCAGCTAAGATAGGTAGACAAGAAAGCTACTCTAGCTTGATTGATATGGCTTCTTGGTAGTTAGTTATGAGGTTGGGAGATTGGGAGCCTATCTGTGCTAGCTAAAGCCAATTTAATAAAATTGCTAGATGGCTAGTAGTATTATAGAGAAACAACAACAACATTAATTTTTATTTTTTTTATTTTTATATGCCATTTAGCAGACGCTTTTATCCAAAGCGATTTACAGTCATGTGCATACATTTTTACGTATGGGTGGTCCCGGGGATCGAACCCACTACCCTGGCGTTACAAGCACCATGCTCTACCAATTGAGCTACAGAGGACCACTTTTACATGACAAATCTGAGGGGGCACGTGCCCCTGTGCCGCCTATGGGCATGAAGCATCTGGGCTGACGAGGGTCAGATTTGTGATAGTGGACACATTTTCAAGTTAACTAGTTACAGTGTTACTACAGAGTTGTAAATTCTAATTGTTTGTGGGGGAGAAGGACACACGAGCAGACGATACCAATACGGAGGGGGGCGTGTGTTAAATGATGTAGTTTCTATTGAACTAGAAGTAAAACAATGTGTAATGAATGGCAAAAAACATAGCATGCCGGATCTATTACATATTCTCTATAGAAGCATTGCTAAGCTGAATTGTTAAAATTGTCTACAACACTGGGGAACCAATAGTTGCTTTCCCGCCTGCGTGAGAAATGGTTTTGCTGAACGCGGATTTTGTTACAACCTTCTAGCGAGTACGGAGTTTCATGCAGTTGCTCAGTCCCACACTGGCAACGTCGCTCTGGTGGCAGCAGTGCGCATGAGGACCCACATACTTTTCAGGTCCTTTGTTGCGGAAATCGAAGATGACTTAACTTCGACAGACACTCAGCTGGCCAGGTAGTAAGGCATCCATCCCGATATCATTGTACTTATGACAATGTATGTTCATCCTCTTTTGGGTGTCTTTGTTGTCCAAAGTAGTTTATTGATTGCTGAAGTTTGCTTGAGATTTTTTCCATTGCTAACTGACATGCAAAAAGTAAAGAAAATGCATACAATATTGTTGCTTAGGCTAACCTATGGCTAGAGAAAGTCAAATATTGTCAACAAAAGAAACTTGGAAGTGTTGCTTGATTGTTATCCATGCTTTCATAATAGCAAGTGTTTGGGAAATTATGATTATCGTGTTTTATTTATCTTAAAATAGGCAACTGCACAATGTAATTGAGGAACAAGGCAAATACCGTTTTGCGATTCTGCGCTAATTAAACTTGCTTGCTTTCTAGCTGCCTGTTGACTCCACAGTAGTGGAACAGCGCGTAGTCGTATAGGAGAATAGACTCCACTGTAGTAGAACAGCGCGTAGTCGTATAGGAGAATAGACTCCACAGTAGGAGAACAGCGCGTAGTCGTATAGGAGAATAGACTCTACTGTAGTAGAACTGCGCGTAGCCGTATAGGAGAATAGAGAGGAGTTGATTGATAGATGATTTGCTTTGTGCGCTGCGCAGTGCTTGGGCCACTGGGACAAAAACCTTACTGTATTCAAGGCTCCAGCTTTGTAACGCGGTTCGGTTGGCGGTACTTGACTCAACTCAACCCCCCTCTCGCCCTCTTCTACCCGCACTCACCCCTGTAGAGTGCTACTTTTTTCTCTCCCCCTCCTCTCACCTAGCCTAGGCAGCCTCACTATCGGCTGCTTAGGCTACCTCTCACCATGCTTTCATACCCTCAAATATCCAGAGGGGGAATTGTCGAGCTGGATATGTTGTTATTATGGTTGTGCAGGCACATTGGGGTTTGGGCAATTTCACAGTAACAGAGTGATGCTGAGACTCACTTTTTCACTTTAAAATGTATGCCAAGCAAAAACCATTGATTGCTAAGTTTAACAAACCATACACCTACACTGAGTGTACAAAACATTATGAATACCTGCTCTTTTCATGACATAGACTGACCAGGTGAATCCATGTGAAAGCTATGATCCCTTATTGATGTAAATTGTTAAATCCACTTCAATCAGTTTAGATGAAGGGGAGGAGACAGGCTAAAGAAGGATTTTTAAGCCTTGAGACAATTGAGACATGGATTGTGTGTGTGCCATTCAGAGGGTGAATGGGCAAGACAAAATATTTAAGTGCCTTTGAATGGGGTATGGTAGTAGGTGCCAGGCACACCGGTTTGTGTCAAGAACTGCAACACTGCTGGGTTTTTCATGCTCAACAGTTTCTTGTGTGCATCAAGAATGGTCCACCACCCAAAGGACATACACCCAATTTGATACAACTGTGGGAAGTATTGGAGTCAACATGGGCCAGCATCCCTGTGGAATGCATTCGACACCTTGTAGAGTCCATGCCCCGAGAAATAGAGGCTGTTCTGAGTGCAAAAGGGCTGTAACTCAATATTAGGAAGGTGTTCTTAATGTTTTGTACACTCAGTGTATATGCAGAAGTCTACTTTTAACAATTGGCACTGAAAATGTTACTAAAACACATTTACTTGAGGAACAGTGCAGATGCAATGACAGTAAAATCTCCCTCTGCTTTTTATGTGACCACGTTTTCCAAAAACAGTGAAATATCTACTTCGAATTGAGATTCAAAGATGTCTGAGAAAGAATGTGGTTTCAGCTATGATATGACACCTTGAGTTTGAAAAAAACCTATTTTGGTTATTTAACTACAGTAAGTGAAGTGGATCAACAGCCGGTAACAGAATAACATCATGGGTCCTTGATCTGTAATGTACAGAAATGCATAATTATGAATGCTATTCTCTTCATGGTGATGTATCCTGAATAGGTACACAAAGGTAGAAAAATGTAATATCCTCCTATGTATGTTTGGGTATTATTCTACACACTGGCTATAATTCTAATGAGCTCCGCCCCCAAACAAGACCAAATTTGGTTGGTCCAGACCGGACCTAATCTGTACCAATCATAGACATCTCTGTTTCACAGTTTGGACATCACAGCCAATCCAGTAAATGTTGGGTAACAGGCTCTCTTTCCATTTCCCCTGAAAAACGGATGCATCCAATTGTTTCCGACCCCGCAGAGGGTGGTACCGTAGAGCACAGTAGAGTACAGTAAAGAAAAGTAGAGTATAGTACAGTAGAGTACAGTCCATTAGAGTATATTACATCACTCATGTGTGCTCTACTGTACTGAACTCTACTGTACTTAATTATACTCTAATGTGCTCTATTGTGCTGTACTGTGCTCTACTGCACCTGTGGTTTGTGACTATTGTGACTTCCCATTGTGGCCAATTCAATTGCAGTCATTCTGTTATAGATATTTTGATCACTCTGTTACCGATTTGGTAACAGAGTGATGCGTTTTAATCACTTAATAATTCATAAACAAAATTGATATCAGTAAAAACACTATAACTAGTTGATAGGTCTACCTTTACTTGTTACTTCTGTGAACTTTCATAATCCTCCCTCTTCATGAGTGAGAGAAATTACAAAATATCTTAAAGATATGTGGGTTTTTGGTAACATAATGACAAGACACTAGGCAGTATTTTTTAAACTTACAGAAGGCAAATAGTTTCTGCTAATCTAAATAAATGTTGATATTAGTTGGCAGGGTTCTTCACTTCAACATTATTGTGTTTTATGTATTTCTAATACCTTTTAAGACTTTTAGACTTCTAGTAGATGTTTTCTAAGACCCCTTTTCCATCTGTGTGACCAGAAATCAAAGCCTTTGCTTATTCCTAATTTTTAGGATGGAAAAAGGTTGAAAAATGTATCTATGCCTTCATTTCCCCAAAATATAGACTCTTAGCTTCCATTTGACACCAAATTTCCACTTTCATGTCATGTTTTGTGCCTGTAACCGTTGTCTGTTTTCAGGAACTGCAAGTCGGAGGGTAATGTTGCTTTATTATCTAATTGTATTCATTGACACACTCCTCCGCACCGCAACCTGAGAAGAGATTGTGGTGTTCCATGAGTTATGACACACACACGCATATACACACACACACACACACACACACACACACACACACACACACACACACACACACACACACACACACACACTGGGCAAGACACCACACTCAACAATATATTTCAGTCTTCTCGTTCGTGGTTTAGCAGAGGATGGGTGCAGCAGGTATATCTTGATATGAGTCACTTTGTTCTTTGTTTTTGTTGCTGAATGGAATGCAACACCTAGACTTTCGAGAAAACGCTTTAAATGCAACTTGGACAAAGTTGGTCTGAATTGTGTGCTCATTCAGTTTCAATGAGCTCAGGCAACCAAACTTCTCCTCTGCTCTCTAAACAAAACAAACAAAGTGATGAGATTGAGGAGCTGGCAGGGAAGTGCTGTATTGTTAGATTGCATTGTTTTTGGAGTCTTATTTTGGATCATGGTTGGAGTGTGTAATGTAATTGGGGGGCTACAGAATATTTGGGTACACTGAGTCACTGACAATCGTACACTTTGACTATGGGTTTGTCAGGGTCGTTTCCTTTGGGACTAGGGAAGTTCGATCCCCGGGACCACCCATACACAAAAAATTTATGCACGCATGACTGTAAGTCGCTTTGGATAAAAGCGTCTGCTAAGTGGCATGTTATATACAGTGGGGAAAAAAAGTATTTAGTCAGCCACCAATTGTGCAAGTTATCCCGCTTAAAAAGATGAGAGAGGCCTGTACTTTTCATCATAGGTACACATCAACTATGACAGACAAAATGAGAAAAAATAATCCAGAAAATCACATTGTAGGACTTTTAATGAATTTATTTGCAAATTATGGTGGAAAATAAGTATTTGGTCAATAACAAAAGTTTCTCAATACTTTGTTATATACCCTTTGTTAGCAATGACACAGGTCAAACGTTTTCTGTAAGTCTTCACAAGGTTTTCACACACTGTTGCTGGTATTTTGGCCCATTCCTCCATGCAGATCTCCTCTAGAGCAGTGATGTTTTGGGGCTGTCGCTGGGCAACACAGACTTTCAACTCCCTCCAAAGATTTTCTATGGGGTTAAGATCTGGAGACTGGCTAGGCCACTCCAGGACCTTGAAATGTTTCTTCCGAAGCCACTCCTTCGTTGCCCGGGCGGTGTGTTTGGGATCATTGTCATGCTGAAAGACCCAGCCACGTTTCATCTTCAATGCCCTTGCTGATGGAAGGAGGTTTTCACTCAAAATCTCACCATACATGGCCCCATTAATTATTTCCTTTACACGGATCAGTCGTCCTGGTCCCTTTGCAGAAAAACAGCCCCAAAGCATGATGTTTCCACCCCCATGCTTCACAGTAGGTATGGTGTTCTTTGGATGCAACTCAGCATTCTTTGTCCTCCAAACACGACGAGTTGAGTTTTTACCAAAAAGTAATATTTTGACCATATGACATTCTCCCAATCCTCTTCTGGATCATCCAAATGCACTCTAGGAAACTTCAGACGGGCCTGGACATGTACTGGCTTAAGCAGGGGGACACGTCTTGCACTGCAGGATTTGAGTCCCTGGCGGCGTAGTGTGTTACTGATGGTAGGCTTTGTTATTTTGGTCCCAGCTCTCTGCAGGTCATTCACTAGGTCCCCCCGTGTGGTTCTGGGATTTTTGCTCACCGTTCTTGTGATCATTTTGACCCCACGGGGTGAGATCTTGCGTGGAGCCCCAGATCGAGGGAGATTATCAGTGGTCTTGTATGTCTTCCATTTCCTAATAATTGCTCCCACAGTTGCTTTCTTCAAACCAAGCTGCTTACCTATTGCAGATTCAGTCTTCCCAGCCTGGTGCAGGTCTACAATTTTGTTTCTGGTGTCCTTTGACAGCTCTTTGGTCTTGGCCATAGTGGAGTTTGGAGTGTGACTGTTTGAGGTTGTGGACAGGTGTCTTTTATACTGATAACAAGTTGAACCAGGTGCCATTAATACAGGTAACGAGTGGAGGACAGAGGAGCCTCTTAAAGAAGAAGTTACAGGTCTGTGAGAGCCAGAAATCTTGCTTGTTTGTAGGTGACCAAATACTTATTTTCCACCATAATTTGCAAATAAATTCATTAAAAATCCTACAATGTGATTTTCTGGATTTTTTTTCCTCAATTTGTCTGTCATAGTTGACGTGTACCTATGATGAAAATTACAGGCCTCTCTCATCTTTTTAAGTGGGAGAACTTGCACAATTGGTGGCTGACTAAATACTTATTTTCCCCACTGTATGTTATATATTATTGTTAGAGTATTTGTTTTTCCCCTCTGGTTATGTTGAGGGAGAGATGGTTGATATTTGCAGACATCATGCACTAAATACCAGGCAGGACTGGTTTTGTATCAGGATGGCCTGAAATTCCATGGAATGTTTACAGTGTATCTGTGTGTGTCTCTTCTCACCTTACTGGGACAGCCTGAAGGGAGGTATGCCTATGTGTGTTTATATGCCTTGGTTACCTCTAGGTTTACTAAGGTGGTTATTGGCAAATAAACTAAAGTGTGGTTTTAGTGAACGCCCCATGTACATAGTTGACCTTTCCCCTTCTTACTTACAGCCAGGTGTGAATTTACTCATTCACTTGAAAACGAATCTCAGTTCAACTGGCAAACTAGGTGCAAAGTCAGGCTTAGATTGAATCTGATGCCCAGCTCTAGTATCTAAATCAGGGGTGTCAAACGTTCAGCCCGCGGGCCGGATCAGGCCCGCAAACGGGTTTAATCCGGCCCGCAAGATGATTTTGTAAAGTATAAAAATGAGCTGCAATTTTTCAATAAAAGAAACTGCTGTTCCAATTGTGTCCACTGGATGGCGCAATAGCAATTGTGTTAAGCAAGCAAACTGTTTATACCGGGGCAGAGCAAATAGGTCAAGCAAGTGCAGCCAGTCCGGATGAGCTACTTTGTTTTGCCCGCGATATTTATTACGGCTTCTACTTTTAACATTATGTGCTTTGGCACCCTCATTGCCCCTTCTATTTATTCACGGAATTGAATGGGAAAGCTGTATGTTTGGTGTGTTCACAGCATCTTGCAGTGCTGAAAGAATATAACCTTTGTCGCCACTATGTGAGTCTTCATGCCGACAAATATGACAACTTTCAAGGACAGCGGAGAAGAGAGAAGGTGAATGAACTGTTGGTGGGTCTGAAGAAACAGCAGTCTGTGTTTACTCACAGCCGAGACATCAGTGACGCTGCAGTGAAAGCTAGCTACCTCATTGCTAATGAAATCGCAGTGGCTTCAAAACCATTTAGTGAGGGAGAATTTGTAAAAACATGCATGATGAAGGCAGCAGAGATTGTGTGCCCTGAAAAGCACCAGGCTTTTGCAAATATCAGCCTGACAAGAAACACAGTTGCAGACAGGATTTCCGATCTTTCAGTGGATTTGGACAGCCAGTTGAAGCAAAAAGTAAAGTCATTTATTGCGTTTTCGGTTGCAATTGATGAAAGCACGGACATTACAGATGTTGCACAACTGGCCATTTTCATCCGCGGAGTTGATGACACATTGACCGTCACCGAGGAGTTCGTGGAGTTGGTGCCGATGACAGATACAACGACAGCAGCTGATATTTTCACTGCACTCGTCGGCGTGCTGGACAGGGTCGGAGTGGACTGGTCCCGCGCTGTCAGCCTGGCTACAGATGGTGCGCCCTCAATTATCGGGAAAAAAGCAGGCGTTGTGACAAAGTTCAGAGAGAAAGTGCAATCTGCAAATGGAGGACGTGATCTTTGGACTTTTCACTGTATTTTGCACCAGGAGGCTTTGTGTTGCAAGTCATTAAAGATGGATAACGTCATGAAGGTGGTCATCCAAACTGTTAATTTCATCCGATCCAGAAGCCTGAATCACCGTCAGTTTGACAGCCTTCTCAGAGAGAAAGACCACATCTATGGCCTGCCATACCACACTGAGGTAAGATGGTTAAGCCGAGGTGCTGTGCTGAGGCGTTTCTTTGATTTACGAGAAGAAATTGAACAGTTCATGGAAGAAAAGGGCAAACCAGTGTTAGAATTTAATTCCGCAGAATGGATGCAGGACCTTGCATTTATGGTGGATGTTACAGAGCACCTGAATAACTTGAACAAACAGCTGCAAGGGCGCAACAAAGTTGCCACGCAGTATTATGACAGCATACGTTCTTTCAAGTTGAAGCTGTCATTGTGGGAGATGCAACTCGCTGGTGGTGATGCAGCTCACTTCCCCTGTCTGAAAAATGTGTGTGCGACCCAACATGTGGCAGACATGAAGCGGTTCAAAGATAAAATAACGGGACTGTTAAGGGAGTTTGAGCAACGCTTTCAGATTTTTGGTGAACTGGAGAAAGACTTCAAAGTTTTTTGTTCGCCATTCACCGTGAATCCCTCTGATCTGCCCGTCAGCATCCAACTTGAAATAATAGACTTGCAGTGTGACTCTGATTTGAAGGGCAAATTTGCCGCAGCTGGCTTGGACACATTTTATCAGAATCTCTTGCCAGGTTACCCCAACTTGACAGCCCTCGCTGCAAAACTGTTGTGCATGTTTGGAACCACATATCTTTGTGAGCAAGTTCTCTGTAATGAGCATAAATAAAACAAAGCTGCGCTCAAGGCTCACGCACAAGCACTTGAATCACATCCTGAAGTTGTCTGGCACTCAGGATGTGACGCCTGATATTGATGCGCTGGTGAAAGCTAAAACATGCCAGGTATCAGGAGTCAAATAAACTATGCAACCCCACTTAAAGTGCTGAATGAGACACCCTGATATAGTTCTGTGATCTGTGATATACTTCTGTGAATCACTGAGGCATTGTGTGTTTGTGTGTTGTTTGTCCTCAGAATTTCAAATAACTTGAGGTGTTTTATGATTAATAGTGATGTTGTGCTTTTGGACACACTATCCTCAGGCTCCAGCTTTATGTTTATATGTTTTTATGTTGATGTGCTATTGTTTTTAATTGATTTTATTTTATTTGTATATTTAACCTATTCTTGACTCTGTGGTTCTTGCACTTGTTTGGGGAACAGGATTTCATTATTTGTATCTACATTTCTGCCTGAGAAATGACACCCTGATATAGTTCTGTGATCTGTGAAACAGTTATGTGAATCACTGAGGCATTGTGTGTTTGTGTGTTCTTTTTCTTTAGAATTTTCAAATAAACTTCAGGTGTTTTATGATTAATAGTGATGTTGTGCTTGTACTATTTTGGACACACTGTCCTCAGGCTCCAGCTTTATGTTTTATGTTGATAGTATTAAAACAAAGAAAACAATCTGAAGTTGTTGTTTTTAAGTTATATATACCATGATTTTACCGGTCCGGCCCACTTGGGAATAGATTTTCCTCCATGTGGCCCCTGAGCTAAAATGAGTTTGACACCCCTGATCTAAATACAAAGGGGATGTTGATAGGGGTAGGCCTCAAAGCCCTGTGTGTGTCTGAGACAGTCTAGGGGCTGTTTGTTCAGGACAGAACAGTTTATTGTGTGTTGGTGCATACTTCTTAGCTATGATGGTAAACACAGTTATGATAACTAAGCTTTGTCTTTCTTGTGATTGCCAAAGAAAGCTGTGATACTCCGCATTGTTTAGTGTCACAATGATTGAAGATCATATCTTCCTCAAACCTTTCCAGACAATCTGTTGATATCAAACAACTGTGCTGTGTCTAATTTAGTTTTATGCACTTGCAGGGTAAAGTACAACTTTGTTTGTTTACAATCTTGCAGAGTATGCCTCATTTAAGGACTCTGTCTATGTTTCTGCCATGTAGAAGGCACATGTGCAGATAAGTCAAGAGTGTGCAAAGCTGTCATGAAGGCAAAGGGTGGCTATTTGAAGAATCTCAAATATAACATATATTTTGATTTGTTTAACACTTTTTTGGTTAATACATGATTCCATATGTGTTATTTCATAGTTTTGATGTCTTCACTATTATTCTACAATGTAGAAAATAGTAAAAATAAAGAAAACCCTGGAATGAGTAGGTGTGTCCAAACTTTTGACTGGTACTGAATATATAATAACGTTTTGTTGTTACTGTTCTGAACTTATTGCCCGCAAGTCGTCGTGACGTTGCCAAGACGTCGTCAAGTTCGCCACCCCATCCGTTGGTTGCGCCTGTTGGTCTGCCCTGTACAGAGCTCGCACCTTTTCCCCAGTCTGCCCTGTAGGCTACTGAGATTGCGCACGCCCGGTATCCAAACATGCATGGCTTGAGATGCGGTCACCGGTTAAGTGTCTGTAGCTAGCTACCTAATATAAATACCAACAGTACTCCCACAGCAGCATAACATTTGATTAACACTTGATAACACATGACTTACATCATCAATATTGGGTCTGGTTGGCTGATAGGCGCAGCAGAGAAAGGCAGAAAGACAGAGAGGAGAGGCTGCATCAACGACCCTCGCGCCGACCCAACTCCATCCGGCAGCAGCTACACAGGTAGTCTAGACTCTAGCTAATCATTATACCCGAAAATATCCACACAAGCCACTAGCCAGCCAGTCATATATTATGAGTTAGAAGAATATGAATATAATATTATTATTTAAGATAAATCACAATCAGTAAGAAGCTTGCAGATTTACATCAATCATCAACATCAATGATCAGCTGATAGCCCGCCCTCTTTTCCCGATGTCAATCATGTCTTTAGGAGGCACCGTAACTAGCTTACTTACAATTAGTCATGAGTCAGTATGAATTTCAAGATATGTATATTTTTTTTTTTTGCTTGAGCACCTGCCCCCTGAAAGATCTGTGCACGGCCCTGCAAAGTAGATTTGCATGACAATCATGATACCCCAAACTTTCCACTGCAGTGTTAAAAATGGTTGTCCTTGCTTCAATTTCTTATTTTTAGCACAGTAAAACCTGAAAGGCCTATGCTGGAATCTGCATGTGAAACACAGTCAAGTTGAACAGGGTTGTCTCAGATAGCTAGACAGGCGGTAGGCAGACAACAGGGACTTGTTTTGGACATGGGATAGCTGCAGTAATGTATGGAGGTAATTCAACCAAGTAGGTTTTTAAAGGGGATCACTCTATGCTCCTGTGTGTGCTTAAGACGCACACATTTGCAAGACCTTTGTGTGTGAGGCCCTAATAGGGCTCCATTCTCTGAGTGGGCAGCTGCGTGCCTGTGTGCAAGGCACTGGCCCATTCTCTCCCTCTCTGTAACCCTGTCACTCTCTCACTTTATCTCTCTCCCCCTCTTTCTTTCTGTGGTTCCTTGGCCCAAGGCATTATGCAAAGCCTCCAGAAAAAAGTATTGTTAGTCATGCCTGTCTGTGCCTCTGTGTTGCACACATTTAATTTTAACGACGGCCCTTTCTCTCTTTCTGTGTGACCTTCAGTCATAACTGCTCTGCTTCGCCCACAATGTCAAAATCTGTGAGCTGAGTTCAAAATAAATAGTAATGTTCCCCGGTTCCCCCCACGTTTCTGTGTGTATGTCATCTAAATTATGCATTTGTAAATGTTGCATCTCGAACGCCCACAGAGTCTAAGACCGGCTGGTGATAAGAAAGGAGACATTCTGGCGTACACCAGAGAAACCCTCCCCAACCCCCTGCCAATGGCAAGATGCGGTTTTAGTTGAACAAGGGAAGCAAAAAAAATTTAAAGCCGTGAGGCACATCGCCACATCTTTCTGTTGATGTGTCTCATCACTAGTTTGAAATGGCTTCTTTTAATTTTCTTCATTACCACTGATTGGTGAGAGGCCTGATGAGAAGCCTTATGTTGAGATGGACAAAGAAAGGACACTATTGAAGACTGTTGGGTTCAATAAGTCAGGGTTAGATGTAGTTATATTATGTTGTGGACCGAACCTGAGAGAGATGACTGATAGTGTTTTTGTCTAGAATTTCAATGTATGCATGTCCCCAAGAATTTCAATGTATGCATGTCCCCATACATTGACTTTGGCTGAAAGAGAACTCCTGTCTGCATGGTGTAAAGTTTCCAGTGTTGTTCTTGCACTGCATTCTCTAGGGGCGGACTGGGACAAGAATTTGGCCCTGTCCCTGGCATTTTATACACACCAGCCCACATCACTGTGCGTGCCACCAACTCGAAACCCAAAAAATATTTTTTTAGATTTTTTTTATAGATTTTCATATCGTCATACCGTCCTACTCTCATCCAGGTATTTACGTATTACCAGCTTAGTACACAAGGGGACACCAAAAAACAAAAAAAATCCCTTTGGGCGTCTATTACCAGAATACTAACAAATTAGCACAAGTATTAGCGAATTTGAAAGGATGCTGCTAGCTAAATATGCTAATGAGCGCAAACGAATATAAACAAATTGCAAAGACAGGCAATCCAACTCATAAATTAATACATATATAGGTAGGAGCTACCAAATGTCATTTTTGGTGAGTTTGGACATTTACAACGAATGTAAACGAGAGACATTGTGCAAATGAACAAAGTTTTGAAGCAAGCTTGTCTGAAGGAAGAACAGAACTGGCTCTGGAGCAGCATGTATACACACTGTGTCTGTGTGGAGTCTGGAGCCGCTAGGGCAACGGGCCTGCCTGCTCAGCTCAGAGAAGATCGGGGAGGAGCAGAACAGAGAGGAGAAAAAACCGCAAGGAAATCAAAATATAGCAGCGACAGCTGTACAGATAACTCATGCAAAGGGCTTTGACTTCTCAAACACGGCAGAAAGCTAACACAATATGATGCCCTGTCACCTTATTAATTCAGCCACTTACTTAGATAACTAGCAAGTTAAACTTAGGGGTCGAGTTAACGCAGAATTCTTCATTTTTTCCAAATGCATAAGAAATGTCTTGCTGCGTTTTGTAAACGCAGATCTAAAATCCTTCTTATTATAATTTCTGCTTGGCATCAGACAAATGTTGTGCTTCAGTTGTACTTCTCTAGTCGGATGAGAATTCACGAACAGGCATTCTATCAGCAGACAGCACTCTGACTGATGTGTAGCTACTTTTCTCAGTGTAGCCAGCCTACTTTTCTCTGGTAAAATGCAAGATTCAAAACATTAGGAAATGTAGCTGGCTACATTCTTTCTATTATAAACATTGATGGCCATGCATCATTTTCTGCATAAAAGACCTTGCTGAAATACTTTCAACGTTATTGAGGGTATTGAAAACCATCCCGTGGCTATTTCCAAATACCTCGATATACGGTATACTGCCCATGCCTATATATTTTTACTAAAAACTTTGGGGGGCCCCAAAAAATCACTTGCAGGCCTGTTTTGTCCCACGGGCAGCCTGTTGCCGACCCCTGCCCTACCCTGACCCTACACACACCCTACTTAGACACAGGCAGTAGTGCTGACACATAACATTGGCAGTACAGTACAGCATTTCTCAAAAATGTCTGTAGCAGTGACTGGCGAGACATGGTCCTCCTCATTAACCAGCTCATGTTTAAAAGAAATACAATATGTAAAAACACCACTGGAGATACAACTCACCACTATAACTGTGCCTCTGCTCTAGCCATTTTCTTTGCCTCCCTGTTGTGCTTTCTATCTGTCTCAGCATCTTCTCTGCTGTCACTCTGTGCTTTTTGTTGTCTTTGTTTGTCTGTCTGTCTGCTTAAGCCTTATACATTATAAAAGCCAAGCTAAGCATATATGATAACTGAATATATGAATATATCTGAATGAATATGACTTTGAATGTTATACCTGTACCTGTAACCCCCTTCTGAAAAAATGACAAACTAAATAAAAAAGCCAAGCTAACGACTTAGGATATATTGTCATATGTTCCCCTGAATCAGCACCTACCCTAAGTGTTCATTACTACAGGGCTCCAGAGGAAAATTTTCCCCTGGTGTCACTGGTGCCTCTAACTTTTGGTCGGACCCAAATCATGAGTAATCATCTTATAAAGCCATTCATAGTGCTTTATTAAGAAGTATAATAAATAGACTACTGATGTATTCAAGAAATAAGTTGTTTCATCTAACACGTCCAAGCAGGAATGCATATACATATTTTTATGTGCAACCTAATCCAGTGATTTACATGAATTTTGGGTTGCCAATTAGACTATAGTTGCCATATTTTACTGTCAAATTATGACTCCAGAATGTCCAGATTTCTGGGGGGTTCAATAGAGATGAATTATATACATCTTTATGTGCACTAACTAATACCATAGGCTAATTAATTTGGGGTTCAACACCTGAGGAAGTGGAAATTCAAAACACATTAACTAGATCGCTAACTCTAAATATAATACCCACTGCTAGTAGCCATGTATTCATCCAACAGTAAATGTAATGTCCTAAAAAAGACATTGCAGCTGTATGCAACCACCCATGAGACCTATAGGCCTATGCCCTCGCAATGGCCGATGAGCATTTCATGCGCGTGCCACTCCGTATCTCAAAGCCATATAAAATATATTGGTTGTGGGCCTCCCGAGTGGCGCAGCGGTATAAGGCACTGCATTGCAGTGCTTGAGGCATCACTACAGACCCGGGTTTGATCCCAGGCTGTGTCACAACAGGCTGTGACCGGGAGTCCCATAGGGAGGTGCACAATTGGCCTAGCGTCGTCTGGGTTAGGGGAGGGCTCATCGCGCTCTAGCCTGCCTGTTTAACCCGGTCGTCAGTTTAACGGTGTTTCCTCCAACACGGCGGGTGTTAAGAAGTGCGGTTTGGTGTGTCATGTTACGGAGGATGCATGACTCAACCTTCGCCTCTCCCAAGTCCGTTGGGGAGTTGCAGCGATGATATCACGAAATTGGGGAGAACAAGGGGGTAAAATAATAATTAAAAAATATAGATATATATCTTGGTTGTAAAATAGTTGCTATTAAGCTGAATGTTGAGAGATACACATTTTACCTACAGAAAGTTGAGACCCTCTTCTCTCCGACAGGGACAAGGGGACAAACTTCCAAAGCTGTATTTTTCCCGCAATTGCATGTTTTCCATGCTAGTGCTGAAGCAGTGGCCTTCCTGCACTTTACAATTTTTCATAGTATTTGCCATTGTATTTCACAGTTTCTCTGCCAATAAGTTTTGCCTCTCATAATTGTGAAGTTTAATGAGCTGAGGGACATCATGTTTCTTCCATCTCAGTTGTGGTCATAATGGTAGCTAAATTAGGGTTGGTGTGTTTTGGCAATCCCTTTGCACTACACTACACTACACCTTTTACATTATGTGAACGTATACTTTTATTATTACAGTGTTACACTTTAGTAAGTAAAACTTAGCAATCATCTCTAATGTATATTTGCAGGATCAATACTTGATTGTGATCGCTGTGTGTCAGGAGAGGAGACACACCTGTATATGTGTGTAATGCACATTGCTTCTATTACACCTGAGGTATGTCCTTGAACCGATTATTTTAAAATTGCACACAGAAGACGTTATAAGGATAATTTAGTAGCGAATGGCAGCCTGCGGTACCCCGGTCGGCCTTCAACTTCAGATACTCAATGAGAGGGGGCAGCACCAAGCTAGCCTGCAACGTCTTTTCCTGTTGTAGCTCAAACTGCATGTTATGTCTACATAAATCTCCCACATGAGACGCCACCTTAACCGACTTCCTTGGCTTCAAATGCGCTATTGAGTCTTCACATAGGAATGAATGCTATCACGTTACCGATGGCTTTGTCCATTCATATATACAGTCATTGGCACAGACATTGACCAGTTTTTTTCCAACCCTGGATCCACCCACCCACACCCACACACATACACATGAATACACACAAACACACACACACAGTTCTCAAGACAGTTGCCAAGAAAGTAACAGATGGATGTTTGGTTGAATGGGTCAGGCTCACCTTTCTCATGAATGAGTGGATGTCTTGACTCAATAGAATGCCCATAATTGCCCATCACCCTCCACCCCAGCACTCCCCCACACCCACACCATTCATCCCCTAGCTCCCCCCATACGAGACCTACAGTGTTATGTAACTAGCTTGGAGGGGACAGCTACCTGAGACATGCGATATGGGATTGGAAGTGACTGTCTGTATAATGTCACCTATTTACACACCATAGGAGTGGCCCCCTTCCTTAGGCTTGATGGACTCCTGTGAGGTGGATTAACCATCATGGTCTGGTCTGAAGGCTCTCATGTAACGTATCCCTGGTGGATAAGGGCCTGATTAATGTGCATAGAGCAGCCTGTCAGGAGTAATGGGAGAAACCATATACTGAGGGAGGAAGGGGTGAGGGGGTGAGAGAGGAGGTAATTAGTGGCATAACTGATGTGTGGAGAGCCCTGGCTGGCATGCAATGGTTTTTCCAGAGGCCAAGGAGGGCCCCTGGCCTATACCTCCTTTATAGCTGTCTCCAACACATGGACCTACCCGGTTCAGTTTTGTGCTACAGATTAGTGATGATTTGGGAAGAAGTGATCCTAAATCAGCTTTGAAGAGCATAGAATCATTACTGCTCATTAGGGCTGGCACAATTACCATATAACCGTGTAACCGACGGTTATGATTGAACGAGCAGCTGACTGAAGACGGGACAACCGGGCATTCGTGTGGTTGAGTCTGTTTCTGCGGCAACATGTTGCTCATTGCTGAAACAAGCAAGGTGTTGTAGCAAACAAGTCTTCGGTTGCCTTGGCAACGTCCCCTCCCTGCAGCAGCAACACACATAGAAATAGAATTCATAGAAAGGGCTTGGAACCTTTAACCCTGGCAATTTGAATGGTAAACTCATGGGTACACTCGCAATGGCTGCCGGGTATTGTGATGCAATAATTTCCATGGTAATGTAGAATGTTCATTTAAATGCGTGGAATGTATTTTGTGTAATGTCAGTTGAGTAGAATCAACAAATCAAAGCACATATTGATAGGTACACTTCCTGCTTTTATTTCCTGCTTTTACTTTTTGCTTGGCTCCTTGCAATGACCGCCAGTCCACCCATTATACCATTATTGACTTGAATGGGCAGCAGCAGTCATACTGGGCAGCAGCACTGTTTGGGGTCTCCGATGTCTTACTCTCAAGCCTGAACTAATGTACCCCATTGATAAGGAAGTGATGTTCTGTCTAGACATGATGTAGTCCTAGTTTATAACATCCAGGTGGAAGATTGGCCTTTTTCCACATCACTACATGTCTGTGTTATGCCCAATGTTACACATCCATACTGTTGCTATGCCCACCCAATTTGGACTAGTAATTGTACAGATTAACTAGTAGCACTGTAGTGTAGTGAAGAAACACAGACAGATGTTGCGGTAGTTTGAAAAACAGCATTGGCACATCTGGATGGATGTGTTGATAACATCTTGATGTTTACTGTGTACTGACCAATAAAAGTGGATGTGAAAATATGATGGGATATTGCACAAATGGACTGTGTTCCTCATTTTCTGACTGAGGGGCAATGTGTGTGCAGCACCAGATATCTGGGCATGAGAGTATAGCTTTGACAAGGGTTTGTGGATTTCCTTAGTTTTCTTTCTTATCACGTGTTAGCTAATGAAGTCACTGCTGCTCACCAGCACCCTGACATAGAGTGCTGACTTGTGACCACAGGGGAAGTGTTATTTGTGTATGTGTCGGTCGGTGATTAAGGAATCATAGGCCCTGGGGTGTAGTTATTTTTATGGGCCTCCCACGGGCCTGGGCCCAGGGGCTTCAGTCCCCGGCATTCATCCGGCCCTGTGTGTCGGTAGCTTTAAAATGGCAACAAAGCAGCAGTATTGTAATCAACACACACTTAGACCTCCTGTGTGTGTACGTGTGTGTATGCCTACGTGTGTGTGAGCGTGTGTGTGTGTTTGTTTAACATGTCAGCGCCCTGGAAACCTTTCTCAAGAAAGGTGTGTTTCTTCTCTGTTTTGTTTTTCTCTGTTTGTCACAGGACTGGGTTGTCATGGTCACTGCTCTTCTTTCAGAGATAAATAAGTTAATGGTCTTTAAAACTGCTCATAGAGATAAAGACAGCTTTTATTTGTGTAGAAGCTCATGGTCACTGTTGTTAAAAAAATGTCATTTAGAATCGACTTGGAAGGCCAAAATCAACCGCAGTTACCGCATATCAAGTCAAATGTTGTCAAGTAAAAAGTTGAATTAATGAGAGCTGCATTGTTTATGTTCTCACAAGGCTCCTGTTGCATGATGGGGTGGTGTTTGGGACAAAGTGTCCAGCCAATGGGTGCTGGGGTGATGGCCGGAGGGCAGCTTGGTATGCAGTGACCTCTCCAGCCCTGTTTTACAACCTCATCCTCAACATGAGAAAGGGCTGACCCAGCATTAACTCTTCATGCCCACACAGACGCTGTCTGAGACTTTCACAAGAGAATGGTAGCTCTCCTTCTCTCCGAGTGGGCCTGAAAACACCGCCTGATGAGGAAGAATAATTTTTGTACCACCTTTTAAGACAATATAACTATAATATAGTCAATAGTGTGTCTTTTGTCATAATAAAACCAAGTCATCACATTAAATCGCCTGAAGAACTTGAGTATGCAGAGAATGGCCTGGTTGGTTGGTTGGTTGGTTGGTTGGTTGGTTGGTAGGTTGGTAGGTTGGTAGGTTGGTAGGTTGGTAGGTAGGTAGGTAGGTAGGTAGGTAGGTAAGTAGGTAGGTAGGTAGGTAGGTAGGTAGGTAGGTAGGTAGGTAGGTAGGTAGGTAGGTAGGTAGGTAGAACAAAAAGGACAGGATGACATTGTCATAGCCTAGGGGTACTCAACTCTTACCCTACGACAGGGTTCCCAACTGGCGGCCCACGGGTGATTTTATTTGGCTCCCAAAGTATTGAGGCAAAAAAAAATATATATAGTTTTTTATTTTAATGTTAAAATTGTTGGACATAAAAGACTGTAAAAACACCAGCAAATCAGCTCCAAGTGATTTTAATTTGGAAATCTGTTCCAAAGTAATCCCACGCATAATAGAAAGATATGTGATCGTATACAAATGTAAGCAAGGTTTGAAATTATGATGTTTTAGTGAAATATTATATCTGTTTGGGCTTCTTGCGGTCAATTTGCTGTCTACAAATAATTTGTAATTATGTTCCGGTCCCCTGACCATCCGCTCAAGAAAAAAATGATCCCGCGGCTGAATCTAGTTGATGATCCCTACCCTACGAGGTCCGGAGCCTGCTGCTTTTCTGTTCTACCTGATAATTCATTGCACACACTTGGTGTCCCAGGTCTAAATCCCTGATTGAAAAAATGCAGTGGAACTGGCTTCGAGGTCCAGAGTTGAGTTTGAGGGGCCTAGAGCATTACATACAGACATTACATTTATTTTTCTATTGCTCGATCAGCTCTATTTGTTATTTTCTTTGACTCACCCTCTCATCAACCCCAAGTTGCGGAGTTAATTGATGCATTGTGTTTGTTTATTTCAACATAACTGATCAAAGCTGTGACACTAGACGCACTCCTCACAAGTTTACCGTAACCACATCCAATCTGTGATGGACGCCAAACACTGTGCCACAGAACCGTACAGTGCCCCATATTGTCCCCCCAGGTGCACATTCATGTGTCTGTGCAGAATCAGCCTGGGCATGGTGCCATTACCAGTACTGCCCTTTCAAATCCTTCTCAGTAATCGACCATTGAGAGCCAAGGGGCCTCTGCCCAGACCCAACTTCTGTGATGAAGGAGAATCTGGTTAGAATTACTGTTAGGTACAGTACGTCCCCTATGGAATTGGATCATATTTAGCTATTTTTTCCTTTAGGGATTTATAGATTGAATTATTATTGCCATTTAATATGATCCCTTTTTGGACCTAAACTTGAATTGGAGCCAACGAGTCAGCCATCTGCTGCAGTATAATCTACTCAGATATTAAACATGATTTAACAAGCATAGCACCATGGTAAAAATGTTACACGAGGCAAATGTAAGTTGAAGATGTACCACAGAAATGTGCCAATGTAGAACTACTAGGGTTTTGAGATTCCTCAAGTTCATTAAGCAAATTAAAGAGAAGGGGGTAGCTGCAGCCCAATATGGCGAGTGAGTGTGTCGAAAGGAAGGTAGTGGGCGTGTGGAAAGGAGTGGGTGTGTCGAAAGCACTCTGCTATAGGTTTGACGGTTAGATTGAGCAGTTTTTTGTTTTGTTTCTTACAATGCGCCTACTGTATATTGAGCTACCGTACCGCGAGAGTTTGGACTTCTGTTTGGAAGCTAGAGGATGAGTCTGAGTCGTATTTCAGATTTGATTTTTTGATTTTAGATTTTTTTGGGGGGGTAGATCAGCTTTAATATTGCAGATAGATTGTAACTTCCATCAATGTAATTGTCTGCATCCCCCATATGGTTTTTTTCTCGCAAATATATACATATACACATACATACATATAAATACATATACATACATATACATATCCGTTTTTAAAATATATTTCCCTTTATTACTTTCCAACCCCACCACCCCTTCCCTGATTGGAGTAAACTAGTGAACAACAAAGCTTAGGCCTCTACTTCCAGCTTATACATACTATATACATTTTATGGACACAGTCAATTTGACAATAATTCTATTTTGTTTGTTTTTACTCCTGAACTTCCTCTACCCTTAACCTCTCTGATCATTTTCATGATGTCCATCCGGTTTGCTTCTAAATGCCATATCTTTCTAACTGTGCTCTTTCACAAAAGCTCTCAACCTATAACCTATATACTTATTATGGACACAGTATTCTTTACATTAGTTATCTTGTTGTTATTAGTTGTTATTAGTCCCATCCTTCAGCTCCATTCAACACCTCCCATCTATCTCTTAACACCATGCATATTGGATTTCTATTTGCCATATATTTTTCAACTGTACTGTGATGTTTCACAAAAGTTCTGAACCCTTCTATTCTCATTGTTTCTACAGATTGTAAATTGAAAATAAACATTTTTGCTAAAAGTATTATTATATTATTGATCGATTGACTATGACTTTTCAGATCACCCAGTAGTGCTATCTGCAGGGTGAGCTCCAGGTAAATATTGTAATCCTTTAGCCATTCCAGGACCTGTGACCAAAAACAAGCTACAAATGGACAGTACAAAAACAAATGATCTAATGATTGTGTCTCTTCGCAGCAAAATCTGCAGAGCTGGGAAGATTGTATCCCCCATATAAATAACATTCTATTGGTAGCAAGAATTTTGTATAATAATTTAAATTGAAAAATTCTAAGTTTTGAATCCGGCGTCGTTTTGCGTATCAGTTCATAAACACTATGCCATGGAATCGGTACGTCAAAAATCTCTTCCCAACTATTTTGCTATCTGTATGGGACGGCTGTCAATCCATTGGTCCTTAAATGAAACTGGTACACCTTTTTATTTATCACAATTTTCTTTAACCAATTATGTTCTTTAATGCAGGGCCGACAGACAAGTTCCTTACTTTTTCCCCCTTCCACTTTCCTCTTCCATTTTTGCGGTAATGTTGCAATTATTTGGTTGTAATTTTGGGTAGAGCAGACATTTCCATATGTTGTTGTTAGCTGCATGTGCAACATAATTCCACCAGTCCTACCTATGATATCATTTACGAAGATTATACCTTTTTTAAACATTTTTTCAAAAGATAATGGTTTTTTATCAATTAGTATATTTGAGTTTAACCACAATATTTGTTGCATTATTTGTTCTGTCATTTCTGGAGGATTAAATTGAAATTGCAACCAACTTTCTATGGCTTGTTTTAGAAATAGTGATATTTGGGAGATTATTTCCTTTTCAAATAACTGAAAGTGAGAGGTTGTAATCTGAATAAGGGAAAAAGGCCATTCTTGAACATGGGGTGAGACAATCTTACTAATTTGCTAGAGAACCAGTTTGTATTTAAATATAACTTTTGTATGACTGAAGCTTTTAGTGATAGGTCTAATGCTTTAATATTTAATTAATTTCTGTCCTCCGAATTCATATTCATTATATAAATAAGCCCGTTTAATTTTGTCTGGCTTGCCTTTCCAAGTAAAATTGAATATTATTTTCTCATATAATTTAAAAAACTGTTCGCTAGGTGTAGGCAAGACCATAAGCAAATAGGTAAACTGGGATAATACTAAAGAGTTAATCAGGGTGGTTTTTCCACAAATTGACAGGTATTTACCTTTCCATGGTAGCAAGATCTTATCTATTTTTGCTAACTTTCTATTAAAATGTATTGGAGTGAGATCATTTATTTCATTTGGGATATGTATTCCGAGTATATCCATCAGACCATTTTATTGGTAAACTACATGGTAATGTAAAAATTATATTTTTTAGTGATCCAATACGTAATATAGTACATTTATCATAATTTGGTTGTAATCCAAAGAGATTAGAAAAAGTATCATCACAACACTGAAGTGTAAGGGGCTTCCAATTTTTTATTTCACACTTAGTTTTACACAAATAATTGTTCAATTTCAGTCATGTAAGTACTGATGATGGGTGTACTGTTGCTTCATGCGTTCTATGCATGTGCCTACTGTGACTGTCACCCTGATATTGGCTACTAGGTAGCTACTTCCCAAGCTGTTGGCGGACAGTAGTGCTTGGCAAGCGTGCACGAAGGGCACTGTGTCCCAGTGTTGTTGCCGTTCATTCCCTCCCTATTGAGTAGTAGACCGTATGTACTGTATGTATCAAGGTGACATCTAGATGGTTATCAATATTAATACCGTCGGCGACATGACCATGATGCAGCAGCAAAACGGTCTCGAGTGGCAACAAATCTGCTCAATTAGCTGATTCGCTTTCCATACAACCACTCCTTTCAACACACCGACTCACCCATACTCCGGTCACCATATTGGGCTCCAGCGACCCATACTTGAAATAAAATGAGTCAGTAAGCATTGACCAATTGACTAATTTTGCCAACATAAGTCCCAGGGTGCTCCTGGTTCTGCATCATGTGGAATCGGATCACATGGCTCCAGGGGGTAATTCTCATTGTGTTTGCCCTCTCCCATGACCCCCCGTAGCCACCTAGGCTACACACATGCTTGTACTCACGCACACACACATGCTCGAACATATGCATACACACGCATGTGTACACCTCAGTGGTCTAGGGTCCTGGTGGACACTTGTCTTCCTCTTCCTGACCCCATCACTCACATGGTCCACTGTTAAGACCCCCCCCCCCCACACACACACACACACACACACACACACACACTCCACCGCGGTGCTGTCTCACCCATAACTCTGTGCCACTACTAATCAGTAAACTAATCTGAGTTGCCAGATAAAGAAGAACATTCTACCTCTCCCTGCCTCCCGCCACCGCCACCCCCTCCAGCCTCATGAGACCCAGTCCTGCTCCACCGCCCCCTCCAGCCTCAGGAGACCCAGTCCTGCTCCACCACCCCCTCCACCCTCATGAGTCCCAGTCCTGCTCCACTGCCCCCTCCAGCCTCATGAGGCCCAGTCCTGCTCCACTGACTCCCAGGGTTACATGGAGATAATGGGAATCATATGCCGGCAGTGGGCCTGCATGGGCTGGGCTGGCCCACATGAAACATTAGGAGGCTACATGCCGTCAAGGGGCCAGAGAGGAGAGCAGAGCCCCTGGTCTCTTTGGCCCCTGTGGGTGGAGGACAGCCGCAATAACCCGTGAAGGCCTCATGTCACCTTCTTTGTTTCCCACAGTTGGCAAGCCTTTCTTTGTCATGTAGTATATCAATGCAATCTCACCGTCCAGTACTTTCCTCTCCAACTGGCCCCATCCTTTTTCTGTCATCAACCCTTTACATGCTCTCTCTCCTCCCACTTCATTCAACCATATATTATGGAGAACCCAGAGTGGTCATGGGGTTAGCTGAGAAGCTCTGGAGGCTGTGGTAGCTGTGTCTGTTGGCCCACAGTAGAATCTGAAAGCAGTCAGTAGGCTGTTGATTAGAGGATCAGGCCTGGTCCTCTCTAATCAGCTGTTTTACAGCGTGTGGTCGGGACAACCCCAAGGTCACTGCTGTGATTGCTATTCCTGATATAGCCTAGCTCTGTCTGTCTGGGGGATTCAACTATATTGTTTTGGATTAGCTCCCTAGTGTTGTGAGTTAAACATATGTAAAGGAGGACTCAGCACATACTGTGGTGTACTCTGTATGTGCTGTCCAAGCCCAGTGTGCTGTATGTGTTTAGGCCTGCTGCCTGCCATACAGATACCCACGAGGAGCAATCCTGCTGTCCTCCTCACCCTGCGCCTGGGGACACACTGTTGGGGTTTGATAGAAAAATGTAATCATGACATGTACTGCAATTCTGACGTGCTCACACACGTGTGCCCACATGCACTCACGCAGGCGTGCACTTTATGGATTTGTAAATATGTGTGTGTAATGTGTGCTCACCACATCTCTCTTTCTGTCTGTTGTTGCACAGGGATGGCTGAAGAGTGAGAGACGCTCCCCTACCACCCGAGGACACTCTGCAGATGGAAGGTGGTCATCTGCCCATCCAACCTGCCCAAAAGACCGTCTTCCCTCCGCCCTCACCTAAGATGGCTTCCCACGGCCTTCTCCTGCACTGGAACGGACTGGAGCAGAGCTGCGCCCTACCATGGTGATCATATTCTCAAAAACACTGGAAAATAAGAAGGGTGTCGATGATGTAAGGTCCAAGGACACTGAATTACTGCTTGTGAGTACAACTCTGCTAGACCTATAACTAAAGCACTGTAACAAGTACCTTACAGGTGCCTCTCTCTCAACTGACCTTGGAAACATGAGTCTTGGGCTCTCTACTGCCTTCTCTACAGTACAGCGTATTGTAGTTTTTGGCAGGGTGCTTGCCACCAAGGTCTTAAATTAATTGATATGGCCTCTAGGTTGGCCCTTCTAAATAAATTGTATATTATTCTATCTCAGCAGTCGATGACATACAAGGGCTGCTTTTCAAATCAAGCAATTTGGGTGAAAAGGCTTCAACAGAAATGGGGCCCATTTGAGTAGTTTTACCTCTTTATAGCCACCAGTGTGTACTGAAAGGTGTCTAGCAGCGCTGACATAACACTGTATTGTTGTGACGATGAACCTAGTGTCTCCCAGTAACGTTAATGACTCTGTCCCTTTACCCTATTTCTCTATGAGCCTGCCTGCACCACCCTGTTTGTTCTCTTTTCTGAATTGTTCTGTACATTCTAGGACAAACAGGGATAGGGGATAGGTGTGTGTGTGTGCGCAGGTGCTCCTTCATGTTCGATGCTTGAACAGTTATGTACGGACATGTTTAGAGTCTGATAGTCTAAGCCATGTCCTCTTTGTCTGTTCCTCCATCTCTCCATCAACAGCGTGAGCTCCACACCATGAGCAGAGGGACTACCCTCTTCTCCTGTGGCACTGTGGGTGAGTGCATCCATCCCTCAGACTATGGCCTTTGCTCTGTTATCCTCACCATTACGTTTCTTACCGTCTTCTATCAGGCTTTATCTTCATTTTCTTTGTGTTGTTCACCAGCTTTATGTCTTGTTATAAGCTCCCCTCCTCTATAACTGTTTCTGCTGATCCCCTTCTGTCACTCTCCTCTCTTTTTCTTTCATGTCCAGTGTGCACCTGCCTTCACACAGAGCTGTGCACTTTTTTTATAAAACCTTTAACTAGGCAAGTCAGTTAAGGACAAATTCTTATTTACAATGACGGCCTACACCGGACGACGCTGGGACAATTGTGTGCCGCCCTATGGTACTCCCAGTCACGGCCGGTATACAGCCTGGAATCGAACCAGGGGGTCTGTAGTGACGCCTCAAGCACTGAGATGCAGTGCCTTAGGCCGCTGCGCCACTCGGGAGCACTCATGGGACTTAAAAGTAATTGAGTGTTGTGTTGCCTTTGTCAATGATTTCCTTGGCTCATTGAATATCACACTCCTTACCCCATGTGTTGAAAGACAAGCTACTGTATATAAGAGTCCGATTAGACCCGCCCTGTCATCTGTCCCATGTACCGGAGAGGGGGTAAAACAAAGGGATGCACATTGCATATGTCCTACAACTACTGTATCTGTTGTTACAGCTGACATTACAAGACATTGTATACTATTATATGGCTCTTGGTGGGATTTCAGTCCTTTGCTGAACACATTTTTCACTGTGCGAGGCTATTTCTTTTAGATTCTTTCTCCTATTGTCATTTTGTATTCTTGACATTCTTGTCAGGTCATGTCATAGCCCCCGTCCATTGTTCTTTGGGACTGAAAAATACTTCTGCCCACCAAAGAGAGTAGCATTTGAAGGGATGGATTTGGACAGAGATGAGCCCCTGGTTGCCAATTGGGTATCAATAGAGTTCTGTGCTAGCTTTGAGATCAGTAGCGGCTACGTTAGCCAGAACCAGTGTGGTGTTTTGCCCACTGGACTGTCATATTCTTCCTTTGTGCCTGTGATGAGTAATGTTGGCATAGTCATTTGACAAGTTCTGTCTGAATTTAAACCAATCAAGTCAGGCTGCAATTCTGTCATTGATGGAGGAAGCCACCATCAAAGAATAGTTAGCCTAGCTAGCCTATCTTTCTAACCAAACCAGCCTTCGGACTAAGACATATTTCCCAGTCAGAGGACTTTTGGAAGTTCTCCTTCAGTCTAAACTTGTCTGCACTTAACTTTTCAGTTGGAGAAACCCCCATCAACAGTCAAACAAGTGGCACAACATTGGCCAGTTCATAGACCTGAAAGTCAGTGTTTGTTATGTGACTGGTACCGTTGTTGGCCAAACACCACCGTGCCAAGTTTGGTTAGCTAAGCATTCTGTGACAACTGAAGCGTTCTGTGACAACTGTAGTGCTATATAATAAAAAATGTGATTGATTAATGACACACGTATGTTGTCATTTGACATTTACGTGTCTAGTAGAGGCTGCCAGGTTGCTTGTAGAATCCTGTAATACCAATAAGCTCAGACTATTTCCCTGCCAGCCATAATGCAACTGTTGATCTACCCAACTCAGGAGCTAGCAGCTCTGTTTCAGATAGTGTACTGTCAAGCAGTGTAGCTTGGGTTGAACCAATCCCCTGTCTATAGCTAGCTGTTTTTTACTATCCTGTCTTAAACCACCTTTACCGAGAATCTAGACCTTGAGTAATGTGCTCCATCTCTCTCTTTTAGAGTTTCTACAGATTTGACGATACTCACCAGGACACACTGTACTGTCTTACTAATCAAGAGCTGCTACTGCTTACTGTCTATTGTTTTCTGAAGTGTGTGTGTGTGTGCATGTGCATGCGTGTGTGGTTATTTACTGGGTTGATCATCCTAAGGTGAGGCCCTACGTGAAGAAGATGCACACTGCACATTGAACCTCACCCTGGAAGCTTAGCCCTGTTTTCCCTGTCGTTATTGCCTCACTTAAAGCTACACTTTATCTTGACATAGCCTCTGTAGAGGAGATAAAGTGGGATTTCCAAAACCCCATGAGATGGCAAATGGGAGCTTATGTTGCCAGAGGGGGGACAAGTAATATAGGAGGAGCATTATGAGGTATTATGATACTAATGATTTCAAATGACAAGCTTCCCATCTGTTCTGTCTGGATTTATATGCCCACTTGGAAATTACATTAAGTCAAATTAGATTATATATACAGTATATAACATATCTGAGTTTAATTGTCTGTTCATATGTGTGTGTTCATGTATTTATTCTGTGTCCTTGTGTTCCAGAGGCAGACAGGTGGCTGGACCTGGGCAGAGGCTGTGCCATCCAGCGAGGGACCCCCTGCCAGTCCAGCGCCAGTCTGGAGAGCCTGTGGGACGTTCTGCCCGAGGAGTGCCAGCGGAGTAGCCGGGTCTGGGGCCATGAGGTGGGCACCGCCACTGCCATCACCAGCCTCATCCGAGATCTCAACCTGGGCGATGCCAAGCTGGCAGCCACCCAGTCCCTGGCCCTCGCCACCTCCACCTCAGCTGCCACGGCGCCCCCTAGCAAGCGCCAGTGCCGCTCACTCTCACTCTCCTCCGAAGAGTTTGGGGGCTGCCGGTCGTCATGGAGACCTCAGGGGTCGCGAGTGTGGACGGCGGTGGAGAAGAGGAGGTGCCACAGCGGGGGGAGTGTGCAGCGCTGCTCAGGAGGAGGTGGAATAGGAGGTGGTGGAAGTTTTTCAGGGGTTCATTTTCCTGCCATGCAGCGGAGCTCCAGTTTCAGCCTGCCATCCAGCTCCAACAACCCCACAGACGGCACCCTGGAGCTGCCCTGCTTCAACCACCACCTGCCCCTTCACCCCCTGTTCATTGCCTCCCCTACCTCCCCCTCCAACCACCACTCCCTCAGGCCCCTCTCCTTGTCCCATGAGCAGATCAGCCTGCCAGACCACCACAGAGAGGGGGCCAGCTCACCGGACTGCAACCCACAGCTTGAGAGACGCGCTGGGCAGAGAGCAGGGGGGACTGGGGGGCTGTCGCGGAGCAAGTCCCAGCCCTGCGTCCTGAACAATAAGAAGATCGGTATGAAGCGCAGGAGACCAGAGGATGCTAAGGAACCACGGCCCTCCCTGGACCTGGCCAAGATGACCCAGGTTAGTAACCATGGACACACACACCCCTCAATAGTCTGCCCAGAGTGTCTGTCAATGCCAAATTACTGAAAGGCAACTTTAGATCAAAACATATTAGTGGAATTTCATTATATTATGATGACATCATAAATAAACTTGTAAGAGTTTAGAATTTGACAGTGTGTTTCCCGGGAAACAGAACCAAAGTCAAATGTGCATTCTACACCAAAGAGAGATGCTTCAAATCAGAACACTAAGACATTTCACAGAGCTTCATCGTTATTTTCTCATCTTGATTAAGAATGGATTAAATGAAGATCTTACAAAGGGCATACATCACACCACACAAGTTGTAAAAGTTGGAGCAAAGCCTTTCAGACTTGTGTTGGCATGGCTGTGGTGAGGTCGGTACACTAATGCATCTGTTCTGCAAATGTCCAGCTTTCAAAAGATTCTGGACTGAGTTAGTTGATATGTCGTCTGAAATCTTGAATGTATGTATCCCACTGTTTCCTGTAGTGTGCCTATTAGGGAGTAAGGTGGGTAATATCCAACCTAGAACCACGCAACACATCATTGCTCGGGCCCAACTATCCGTAAAATGGACAATTCTTATGATTGGAAAGTGCGTAAACCTCAGTGTTTCAGCACGGACACTTGGTTAAAGGACTTCTTGGACTATGGAAGGAGCGGCCTCCAGGACTATGACAATGGACTAGATGGTCTCTGGGACACTATCAGAACACGTGTAAACCATAGATCAAGGGTATTCAACTCTTACCCTACAAGGTCCGGAGCCTACTGGTTTTCTGTTTTACCTGATAATTAATTGCGCCCACCTGGTGTCCCAGGTCTAAATCAGTCCCTGAAAAAACGCAGTGGAATTGGCTTGAGGTCCAGAGTTGAGTTTGAGGGCCATAGAACATAACCTAAATAAATCAAGCTGTAGAGGGCATGTGTGCTGGTCCTGATGATTGTGGGTGCGCTCGCTTCCTTGCCCGCCCGGGTGTCCAGAGGGGCTTGGTCCTTCCCGTCCTTGGAAAATCTCTTTGGGCAGGGGGCAGGGGGCTTCGCCCTGCCGGCGGTTCGGAGCGTGTGGTGGCGAGTGCACCCACTGATGTATTAAGACACCTTAACTTAATTGTTTTGTGTACTGTAAAAAATATATAGCTCAACTTTCAAGTCTTTAAACTCCTTAATACCTTTAAAAACCTGACTACATAAGGTTAGATCAGACCAAACAAAATGACCAACAAAGGTATACTTCTGTTCAGAGATGGGGAATGTTCAAGAGCTCTTCAAACATAATTTGGCTTCTTTCTTTGTGTCTGATCTGGGGAATTAAATCAGGCTGTATTAAGTTTTTCTGGGTCGATGGTTTGTAGTGCGGGGGTAAATATTTTAAAGTCTTCCCTTTGGGAAATGCCGTTAACTAAGGAGCATTCCTTGTGTTTGGTCATGCTTCGCACCGCCATGCTCTAGCACACTTGGCTCCAGTTATCATTTCATTGACTCTGTTGGGTAAACACACGATGCAAAGGTTGAACCCACACAATCCATTTCCCTCTCCCTCCCTCCCTCCGTCACTCTATCCCTCCCTCCTGTGGTTGACTCGTGGGGGAGGGAGATTTGATTAATGATCAAGCTATTTAGTCACACAGGTTTTTATTTTTAGCTGGATCACATTATGCCTGGCCTGCAGGAGGCTTGTTTGTGCTTGTGTAACGTCATAGGAAGTCGTGGAACTGCTCTGAGATTACTACTTGATGGCTCCAGCCTGCTTCATGTAGAATGGATGGATAGCATAATGGATACAGTCTAATTTTGCACATTAATCAGATGTTGAATGCAGCCAATTAATGATGATACAGCACTATATGCAGTCCCTCTCTTAACTTGCCTGGCTCACTTAGCTCTATCCCTCTGACGAAGGTGTCTCCCTTGAGAATGTGCTGAGATAGCACAGTTTAGAATTAAATCCAGCACATATAGGGGTCCTCCAGGACTAGCACAGTGTAAACACTGATGTAGCTAGCTGATATCATTACTTTGTGCCTCTCCTCCCTCCTCAACCCTGCCAGGGTTGGATCATCAAGTGTTCAGTAATGGAGCCTAGCATGTTTCCTGTGTCCATGCCAGCCACTAAGAGGGAAAAACCAAGAGCATTTTCGTTATCTGCACCAGTTACCTCCGCTCTCTGGAATTACCTAGTACGCCTCTCCAATGGCTCACAGGCTATTCTTTTCACATGGATAGTACCAATAATGAATGGCGGCTAGTTTTTTATTACTTTGTTTTTGTTTGGGGTTGGGATTGCTCAACTATGCTTTAGCATTGTGTGAGGAGGACTGATGAGATCGGGTGGTGCAGGTTTTATCAGTAGTTTCAGCCACCACACACGCATGAAACCAGATATGCACTTATCAATTTACTCTCTCACAGCACAGAATACTGTAGGTCACGAAAGCACACTGACACATACACACACACATTGTTACAGATGCACACACCCAAACTCGGTCACTCTTGATCAAACTTGGTCCTGTTGAGTATAGTATGGCTTAGGTAAGGTATTGAGTCTGACTCAGTACTATAAACTTGGCTGCAATACTGATACACAAGCAGAAACAGTCCGTATATAGCACTACAAATGTACGGTAGCTCCATATAACCGCACTTTATGTATGAAACTATGAATATGGTTGTTGTATTTGTACTGATTATTGCTTTGGAAGTTGTGTAATGTCGGTTTAGGGGTGAGGGGTTTGCCAGACGCAGAGGGGTGTGCTTCCTGTGTACAAACAAAAGCTCAAACAGGAAGTACCGTGACGCGCTCCGTAGAGAAATGGTCCTCCGAATTGGAGGCTATGTTGTAGGACTGCTTTGCTGGAATATGTTTTGGGACTCTGCTGATAGCATCGACGAGCTAACCACCTCCGCCTCGGGCTTCATCAGGAAATGCATCACTGACGTTGTCCCCACAGCTGCTTCCCCAGTCAAAAGCCCTGGATTAACACAGAGGTATGCGCTAAACTATAGGACAGAGTTACCGCACACAGGGCTATCGCAGCCAACATAGAGGCTACGACTGAGGAAACGAACACGTACAATAAGTCCCGTTACGACCTCAGCAGAGCCATCGAACAGGCAAAAGGAGAATATAGAAACAAAGTGGAATCCTATTACACCGGCTCCGACGCTCGACACGTGGCAGGGGCTACAGTCCATTACCGATTACAAAGATAGATTTAGCCGTGATCTGCCCAACGATGCCTCTCTATCAGACTAACTCAATGCATTTTATGCACGCTTCGACAAAAACAACACAGAGCCGTGCACTAGGGCCCCCACCGCACCAGAGTACTGGATGAGCTCGCTCTCCGAAGCCGACGTAATTAAGGTTTTTAATCTGGTCAACACTCGCAAGGCCGCGGGGCCGGACGGTATTTCATGGCGCATTCTCAGAGCATGCACTGACCAGCTGTCAGGCATCTTCACGTAATTTTCAACCTCTCCTTGTCCCAGTCTGTAATCCTCAAGTCTCAAGCTGACCACCATCATTCCTGTTCCAAGAACTGTAATGCTACCTGCCACAATGACTATCGTCCTGTAGCAACTAACATCTGTAATCATGAAGTGCTTTGAAAGGTTAGTCATGGCACACATCACATCCATCATCCCAGACACCCTAGACCAACTCCAATTTGCACTCCACATTGCCCTCTCCCACCTGGACAAGAGGAATACCTATGTGAGAATGCTGTTCATCGACTACAGCTCAGCATTCAACACCATAGTGCCCTCCAAGCTCATCACCAAGCTCGAAACCCTGGGACTGAACACCTCCCTCTGCCACTGGATGAGAGAGGCCAGAAAAATTGCCAAAAACTCCAGCCACCCGAGACATGGACTGTTCTCCATGCTCCCGTCCGGCAAGTGGTACCGGTGCATAAAGTCTCAGACCAACAGACTCCTAAACAGCTTCTATCCCCTGGCCAAAATACTGTAAAATGGCTAACAACTACTGCTCTCCCGCTCCCACATACTATCCACAATGACTCTATGCCCATCCACAGGTCTTTACCCACCCCTCAACCTACGCTGCTGCTAATATGATTATTGATTTGATTTATTACTCCATTATGCTGCTGTCCATTGATTGCCATACCATTAATATTTATATTTTATCTTCTACTACTGTTTCTATGTATATATTACCATTAGTATATTATAAGTATTTTATATTCCTGCTACCAGTCACTTTTCAGCCCTGTTTACATGTATATCATACTACCAGTCACTTTGTATGTACACAACCACCTCAACCACTCCAGTACCCCTGCACATTGAATAAGGTACTGGCACTGACCTGTATATACAGTGGGGAGAACAAGTATTTGATACACTGCCGATTTTGCAGGTTTTCCTACTTACAAAGCATGTAGAGGTCTGTAATTTTTATCATAGGTACACTTCAACTGTGAGAGACGGAATCTAAAACAAAAATCCAGAAAATCACATTGTATGATTTGTAAGTAATTAATTTGCATTTTATTGCATGACATAAGTATTTGATACATCAGAAAAGCAGAACTTAATATTTGGTACAGAAACCTTTGTTTGCAATTACAGAGATCATACGTTTCCTGTAGGTCTTGACCAGGTTTGCACACACTGCAGCAGGGATTTTGGCCCACTCCTCCATACAGACCTTCTCCAGATCCTTCAGGTTTCGGGGCTGTCGCTGGGCAATACGGACTTTCAGCTCCCTCCAAAGATTCTCTATTGGGTTCAGGTCTGGAGACTGGCTAGGCCACTCCAGGACCTTGAGATGCTTCTTACGGAGCCACTCCTTAGTTGCCCTGGCTGTGTGTTTCGGGTCGTTGTCATGCTGGAAGACCCAGCCACGACCCATCTTCAATGCTCTTACTGAGAGAAGGAGGTTGTTGGCCAAGATCTCATGATACATGGCCCCATCCATTCTCCCCTCAATACGGTGCAGTCGTCCTGTCCCCTTTGCAGAAAAGCATCCCCAAAGAATGATGTTTCCACCTCCATGCTTCACGGTTGGGAAGGTGTTCTTGGGGTTGTACTCATCCTTCTTCTTCCTCCAAACACGGCGAGTGGAGTTTAGACCAAAAAGCTATATTTTTGTCTCATCAGACCACATGACCTTCTCCCATTCCTCCTCTGGATCATCCAGATGGTCATTGGCAAACTTCAGACGGGCCTGGACATGCGCTGGCTTGAGCAGGGGGACCTTGCGTGCGCTGCAGGATTTTAATCCATGACGGCGTAGTGTGTTACTAATGGTTTTCTTTGAGACTGTGGTCCCAGCTCTCTTCAGGTCATTGACCAGGTCCTGCTGTGTAGTTCTGGGCTGATCCCTTACCTTCCTCATGATCATTGATGCCCCACGAGGTGAGATCTTGCATGGAGCCCCAGACCGAGGGTGATTGACCGTCATCTTGAACTTCTTCCATTTTCTAAAAATTGCACCAACAGTTGTTGCCGTCTCACCAAGCTGCTTGCCTATTGTCCTGTAGCCCATCCCAGCCTTGTGCAGGTCTACAATTTTATCCCTGATGTCCTTACACAGCTCTCTGGTCTTGGCCATTGTGGAGAGGTTGGATTCTGTTTGATTGAGTGTGTGGACAGGTGTCTTTTATACAGGTAACGAGTTCAAACAGGTGCAGTTAATACAGGTAATGAGTGGAGAACAGGAGGGCTTCTTAAAGAAAAACTAACAGGTCTGTGAGAGCTGGAATTCTTAATGGTTGGTAGGTGATCAAATACTTATGTCATGCAATAAAATGCAAATTAATTACATATAAATCATACAATGTGATTTTCTGGATTTTTGTTTTAGATTCCGTCTCTCACAGTTGAAGTGTACCTATGATAAAAATTACAGACCTCTACATGCTTTGTAAGTAGGAAAACCTGCAAAATCGGCAGTGTATCAAATACTTGTTCTCCCCACTGTACTTGCATTCTCGTGTTTTCTTTAACTCGTAGTTCTTGTGTGTTTTTAAATGTTTTTAATTATATTTTCTATTATTATCTATATTATTATTCTCATTGCATTGTTGGAAAAGAGCTCTCAAGGTAAGAATTTCACTGTACTGTTTTATACCTGTTGTATACTGTGCATGTGGTGAATAAACTTTGAAACGTTAAAACTTTGGTCTCTGGATGAGGACAGATGAGGAGGATTAACTGCTGGTTGGAAAAGGAAATGTGAAGGTGGAAATTTGAGGCTGGTTACAACCTGTGTTCTGCCTGGCATCTAGAGAGAATTACTGGAAAGGAGGGAATGTTGGGAACAGATGCGATTTGATGGCTTGTTGCTGGAATTCTGTCCTCTCTAATCCAAGTAGGATTGGTGGGGGAATAATTGTATTTTCTGGTAATTGAGATGTTCATTTGTCATTTCACTCTGTTCATGTTTATTGACATTTGACTTGTTCGTGTGGAAAGCAAATCAGATTGAATTAAACAAACATAATTGCATGAGAATGTGATTGCCCAATTCTCTCAGAGGCTGTTTTCACTCACTATGGGTGTGTATGCATATGTCCTAGAATTAGAAGTGAATGCTTCTTCACGTATGAGAGTTAGACCTCACCTTAGGATGATTAACCCAGTGAATAACCACACACACACACACGACTCTGTGTAGAGAAACTAGGTGTGAGGTGTCAGGACTATTGCATAATAGTCTAGGTCTCCCATGGATTGTTAAAAACTCCATTGGTCCCAGGCTTCCCACAGTGAAATTGCTGAAATTCACTACTTTCATTCATCTGCTTGCTCTGCCCTCATATTTAGCCTCACATTGAATTGTTTTACAATTTTCTTTTCAGGACAACCAGGGCTGCAAGTAGAACACAATTTGACATAAACAGTTGCTTTTATGAGTTTTATTGACAAATGTCAATAAACAAATATGGTCCGCCAAGCAAAACCTGATAAAAAATGAATTTATAAAACTGCTGTAAGTACAGAAATTGTTTGCTGATGTAAAAAGGGCTTTATGAATACATTTGATTTGATTTTGATTTGGTTTTCTCAGTGGGAAATGAATATCCAACTAGTCAGTGACAACTGTGTGTAGTTTGGAGTTTGTGACAGCAACTATGTGAGTTTATTACAGTATCATGGACACTATGTCCTGTGATTTCCTATGATCTACAGTGCATTCGGAAAGTATTCAGACCCTTTGACTTTTTCCACATTTTGTTACGTTACAGCCTTATTCTAAAATGGATTAAATACACATTTTCCCTCATCAATCTACACACAATACCCAATAATGACAAAGCAAAAACAGGTTTTTATAATTTTTTGCAAAAAACAGAAATACCTTATTTACATAAGTATTTGCTATGAGACTCGAAATTGAGCTCAGGTGCATCCTGTTTCCATTGATCATCGTTGATATGTTTCAACAACTCGATTGGAGTCCACCTGTGGTAAATCCAATTGATTGGACATGATTTGGAAAGGCACAGACCTGTCTATATAAGGTCCAACAGTTGACAGTGCATGTCAGAGCAAAAACCAAGCCATGAGGTCGAAGGAATTGTCCGTAGAGCTCCGAGACAGGATTGTGTCAAGGCACAGATCTGGGGAAGGGTACCCAAAAAATTATGCAGCATTGAAGGTCCCCAAGAACACAGTGGCCTCCATCATTCTTAAATGGAAGAAGTTTGGAACCATCAAGGCACTTCCTAGAGCTGGCCGCCCGGTCACACTGAGCAATCAGGGGAGAAGGACCTTGGTCAGGGAGGTGACCAAGAACCCGATGGTCACTCTGACAGAGCTCCAGAGTTCCTCTGTGGAGATGGGAGAATCTTCCAGAAGGACAACCAACTCTGCAGCTCTCCACAAATCAGGCCTTTATGGTAGAGTGGCCAGGAAGAAGCCACTCCTCAGTAAAAGGCACATGACAGCCCACTTGGAGTTTGCCAAAAAGCACCTAAAGGACTCTCAGACCATGAGAAACAAGATTCTCTGGTCTGATGAAATCAAGATTGAACTCTTTGGCCTGAATGCCAAGTGTCACGTCTGGAGGAAACCTGGCCCCATCCCTACGATGAAGCATGGTGGTGGCAGCATCATGCTGTGGGGATGTTTTTCAGCGGCAGGGAATGGGAGACTAGTCAGGATTGAGGGAAAGATGAACGGAGCAAAGTACAGAGAGATCCTTGATGAAAACCTGCTCCAGAGCGCTCAGGACCTCAGACTGGGGCAAAGGTTTGCCTTCCAACAGGACATCGACCCTGAGCACTCGGCCAAGAGAACATAGGAGTGGCTTCGGGACAAGTCTCTGAATGTCCTTGAGTGGCCCAGCCAGAGCCCAGACCAGAAACCGATCGAATATCTCAGGAGAGACCTGTAAATGGCTGTGCAGCGATGCTCCCCATCCAACCTGATAGAGCTTGAGAGGATCTGCAGAGAAGAATGGGAGAAACTCCCCAAATACAGGTGTGCCAAGCTTGTAGCGTCATACCCAAGAACACTCAAGGCTGTAATCACTACCAAAGGTGCTTCAAGAAAGTACTGAGTAAAGGGTCTGAATACTTATGTAAATGTAATATTTTATATTTCTATATTTTATAAATGTTCAAAAATTTCTACCAACCTGTTTATGCTTTGTCATTATGGGGTATTGTGTGTAGATTGATGAGGGGAAAAAACAATTTAATCAATTTTAGAATAAGACTGTAACATAACAAAATGTGGAAGAAGTCAAGGGGTCTGAATACTTTCCGAATACACTGTATGTAAAATAACTTCTTACCTTCTAACGACTCTTGTGTGGCTTGTGAGAGAGTAAACAGCAGTTCCGACTGTTTACATAAGACAAAACATTGCACGTTGTTTTGCTTGAAAAATACTGCACAAACACCTTAGTTAGACGTAAAATTGTGCAACTAAAACATCCTCAGCAAAAACATCAAAATGAAGTGTTATTTTAGATTAATTCTGGGGATTTTGAGGAAGTGAAATAGGCTTCCGTGTCTACAGTGTCTCATGGGGGACAAACATCATTAACCAAACATGGAATCGGTCAGGAAACACACCTCCAAGACTGAAATCGTGTTTTTCTAATGAGCAACAGAAAAACATACGTGCCAATCGGCGTGTTCAGTGTTGCTGTAGCTACCATGTAGGCCTAGCAGTGCTCCTATGGCCTCTGTCAAGACTACATCTAAAGGAACAATGGTGTTTGGCTACAGTGAGAATAGAAGGTTTCTGTTATTCAGCAAGTGAAACATGTTGTACCCCCATGTGTTTTGGATCAGACTTGTAATATGTGTCCAGTGCATGTTGTAGATCATGGAACATTGTGTTAGTGTAGAATACCAGGGTGGCTCTAGTGTATATCCTTCAGCCACACTGATGCAACGGATGCATGCCGTGCTAGTGGGCTACGGGATTTGTGTGGTGTTTAAAACCACTCCCCCATAATTCCCCACATAGCGTATATTGTGGTTGTGAACTATGTGTCTATCATTTCATCCATTCTCCCTGTAGTCATTTACAAGCTGAAATTAGGGCTGTAACTATAGTGAGCTCCAAAAGTATTGGGAAAGTGACACATTGTTTGTTGTTTTGTATTTGAAATGATACATTGATTATGAGGTTAAAGTGCAGTCATTACGTATAGTCCTGAATGAATCCTGAATAATGATGAGTGGGAAAGTTACAGACAAACAAATATCATATATCATATATCATACCCCCGCCCCCAAAACAATGCTAACCTGTTATTGTAATGGTGAGAGGGTAGCATGTCTTGGGGGTATTCTCACTCATCATTAATTACGATTAATTCAGGACTATACGTAATCATGGTAACATCCAGATGAATGTAGAAGTGTTTAGAAACATATTATATTCTTATTTACAATAAAAGTGACTCCAAAATGACACAATACATTATTTACCATTCATTTCTATTAACCTCATAGTCATTGAATCATTTCAAATCCAAAGTGCTGGAGTACAGAGCCAAAACAAAACAAAAATGGTCACTGTCCCAATACTTTTGGAACTCACTGTATATTAACAAAACTCTGTGCTTGTCAGTAAGTGGCTTGTGTGTGTGTTCTTGTGTGTGTGAACTATAGTGGCTTTGCACAGTAGAGCTCACTGGCTATGCACCATATTGTCTCCCCTTCTTCATTTTTGTTCTCACATTTTGTTTTCACATAGGTAATTGCAGGGTCTGGCGACACCAAAAATGACAGTTGGGAAAAAATATTTAGTTTCTAGTTATTTTGTGTCTTTGCTGTGATCCTGGAGGTATTCAAGAGAACTAGGTGGGATGCCTTCCCTGCCTGAGTTAAACTATGAATATGTGTGTGCGTACGAGTGTGCAAGAGAAATTGCAGTGTAGAGAGAGGGGTTATTTATTTCTCCCTAAATCTCCCCTGCTGGTGGAGGGCTGGCAGAGCAGAGTCATCGTGGCCTATTAATACCTCCTCATTGGCCTGGGTTCAGGCTCGTGAAATGACTGGGGGCACTTCTCTCCTCCTCTCCATTCCTGAGATGACAGGCATGGTGAGCATAGCTGAGCTGCAGTCCCTATGGGGTTGTGGGAATACCTAAGTGGGTGGGTTGGTGTGGTGGCGTGGGGCCCTGCTGTGGCAGCAAACTGTGACATGGTGACACAAACACACGCGCACACACACATACACATACACATACACACATGCACACAGGTAAATATGTTAGACTTGTACTAGTCTCTGTCTGTCTGTCTGTCTGCCAGTAATGGGTAAAGCTCCATTATTTCCCTCCTGTGTGTCTGTGTTTGTCTGTTCCAGGAGGTCCCTCTCTCTCCCATAACACACTGTCTCTCTGGGGGCATTTTATTATACCAGTACCATGCTTTTTATATGGGGCTAGGAAATACGCTCTGATCAAGAGCTTTAGCTGAGTGACTGCTATTTTATGTGTGTGTGTGTACATTGCCTTCAGAAAGTATTCATATCCCCTTGACTTATTCAACATTTTGTTGTTTTAAATCCTGAATTCAAAATTGATTGAATTAATTTTTTGTCTCACCCATCTACACACACTACCCCATAACAACAAAGTGAAAACATGTTTTTAGAAATGTTAGCAAATGTATTTCAAATGAAATATCTCTATTGCATAAGTTTTCAGACCCCTGAGTCAATACATGTTAGAATCACCTTTGGCAGCGATTACAGATCTGAGTAATAATAATATGCCATTTAGCAGACGCTTTTATCCAAAGCGACTTACAGTCATGCGTGCATATTTTTTTTTGTGTATGGGTGGTCCCGGGGATCGAACCCACTACCTTGGCGTTACAAGCGCCGTGCTCAACCAGCTGAGCTACAGAGGACCAGTCTTTCTGGGTATGTCTCTAAGAGCGTTGCACACCTGGATTGTAAAATATTTGCACATTATTAATTTTGAAATTCTTCCGAGCTCTGTCAAGTTGGTAGTTGATCATTGCTAGACGGCCATTTTCAAATCTTGCCATAGATTTTCAAGCCGATTTAAGTCAAAACTGTAACTAGGCCACTCAGGAACATTCAATGTCATCTTAGTAAGCAACTCCAGTGTATATTTGGCCTTGTGGTTTAAGTTATTGTCCTGCTGAAAGGTGAATTTGTCTAGCAGTGTCTGTTGGAAAGCAGACTGAACCAGGTTTTCCTCTAGAATTTTGCCTGTGCTTAGCTCTATTCCAGGTTTTTGTTTCATTAAAAACTCCCTAGTCCTTGCCTATGACAAGCATACCCATAACATGATGCAGCCACCACCATGCTTGAAAATATGAAGAGCGGTACTCAGTGAAGTGTTGTGTTGGATTTGCCCCAAACATAACGCTTTGTATTCAGGACATAAAGTTCATTTATTTGCCACATTTGTAGCAGTTTTACTTTAGTGCCTTATTGCATACAGGGTGCATGTTTTGGAATATTTGTATTCGGTACAGGCTTCCTTCTTTTCACTCTGTCATTTAGGTTAGTATTGTGGAGTAACCACAATGTTGTTGATCGATCCTCCGTTTTTTCCTATCACAGCCATCAAACTCTGTAACTGTTTTAAAGTCACCATTGGCCTCATGGTGAAATCCTTTAGCGGTTTCCTTCCTCTCCGACAACTGAGTTAGGAAGGACGCCTGTGTCTTTGTAGTGACTGGGTGTATTGATACACCATCCAAAGTGTAATTAATAACTTCACCATGCTCAAAGGGATATTCAATGTCTGCTTTTTGTATTTTTACCCATCTACCAATAGGTGCCCTTCTTTGTGAGGCATTGGAAAACCTCCCTTGTCTTTGTGGTTGAATCTCTGTTTGAAATTCACTGCTCGACTGAGGGACCTTACAGATAATTGTATGTGTGGAGTACAGAGATGAGGTAGTCATTCAAAAATCATGTTAAACACTATTATTTCACACAGAGTGAGTCCATGCAACTTATTATGTGCTCTAGAAAATAAAAGGTGGGTAAACTGCAGAGGATTAAACCCCTCCTTTTCCCAAATCCTGGTCTTAGCTCAAGATGATTTAATAGGAAGCATATTGTAGAGAATACCATCCTCCTGCCATCCTCTTCCCCTCTACTCTGTGTGATATAGTTAGAAAGTGGGTACTACAGGGGTTGAAGAAATATAGTGAGGCACTCAAAAATCCCCTTTCCACTCCATTGAGGTAACTACAGCAAAGCATTGGCCTTCAGTGGTCACCTGATATATTATTGGTATACCAGAGCGTGTCTGAATGTTAGCTTTGTGAATGTTTTAACCACAGAATGTAAAGCTGACATTGTCCAAAGATAGTAAACGTTAAAGTTATTTAAACCCAGCACTTTATATTTGTATTTTATTTCTCTAATAACAAAGTGTATTTGGGAGCCACAACCCAAAACATGTAAGTTTTGTAAAAACATTTGGTAAAAGTCTCTACCAGTCCATTGTAACTGGAAGAAGTCAATGAGGGATTTGAGGAACATTAGAGTTGTCCATCATGTGTGCCGTGGGCTATAGGAACACACTCATCTCTATTCACCTCCATGCCTTCAACATCTGCTACTGGGAGAGAAGGATGTTTCACCCTTTCACTGCTGGAATGTCTCTGCTCTGGATCTATTGTAAGGTTGAGGGAATGAATGGCTTTGCCATTCATTCATTTTTGAATGATTATCAGCTGTTGTCAAACACACGTGGGTGTGAAAATACAATTTTCTTCCTCAATAGTGTGCAGTGAATTCTATTTGATGAAAAGCCTAAATGAGTATGACATCCTGGCGTTTAAAGCATACATTTTTTGAAGTTGCACATTATACTATAAAACATTATATTCTCGCATAACCAAAAAGCCTAGTGTTTAGAACGCAAGTATAGGTATTCAGACACCACCAGTCTAACTAGCTCTCTCTCTCTCTCTCTCTCTCTCTCTCTCTCTCTCTCTCTCTCTCTCTCTCTCTCTCTCTCTCTCTCTCTCTCTCTCTCTCTCTCTCTCTCTCTCTCTCTCTCTCTCTCTCTCTCTCTCTCTCTCTCTCTCTCTCTCTCTCTCTCTCTCTCTCTCTCTGTGTGTGTGGTTCACTCGTTAGTAAACACACACACACACGCACTCTCTTAAGCAAACATTTCATATAATTTAATATGCCATTTAACATGTAGTTGTCACCCAAATAGCCTGATTTACACACCTTTCCTGGGCACGGTGTGTTTGTCATACACACATGGCTCTGGTCTCTGAAAGGAGAGATCACACCTAAGTAAACCCAGAGCTGCTCCAGAGTGATCTCTCCTCTCCTGAGGGCTTGTGACATCCATTTGCTGGGTGTTTGCTCACTAGAGCATGCACAGACACACACACACACACACACACACACAGACACACACACACAAACACACACACAATATACATTTTCCCTTTTATCCAACACACAATTGTCAACTTGATGATGGGTGTGTGAGTTGACCAGTGCAGGAAGTTCAAGAAGCTAGGTCAAGCCAAACAATAGGAGGAATCGTATATAGAACATTATATGTCTTCAGGAAAGCTTGTCCCTTTGCCTGGTGTGTGTTTTAGTGCTTCATCCACTCAGTGCAGCAGGACAGGGAGAGACATGGGGTTGGGAGGAAGAGGATACCTTTGTGGTTTGCAACTGATCTCACCATGTTGTCTTTCCACTGTGTTTCCTCTGACTGTAAACAGACTAACCAGGACATTAACAAAACCAGCTCCCTAGTGGGAGGGTGTGTTCAGCTCCACCAGTGAAGCACAAGTCACACATCCACATGCCATAAAGACCTAGCTCTCAGGTTTCTCTGAACAACTCTCACAGAGTGTTACTGACGGCTTAATGAAGTTACTGAGGTGTACATACATAGGTTGTGTGACCTGAATCAAGATTGAACAGTAAGACAACGATACTGTAAATGTGTTATGTGTTGTTATAAAGTTATACCAATCAAAATCACCCTTTCTTTCCCTCTTATTTCTTCTCTCAAACAGAAACTCCAGACTTTCCACAGCTTGAGCTGCCCTGGGTTCTCTGGTCCGGACAGCTGTCAATCAAACATGCCCCCACCCTCCTCCAGGAGCTTGAGCCAATCGGAATCTTACTTCACCTTTGCGTCTGACCTAGGTGCTGAGACTCAACAGGAAGTGGAAGAGGAGGAAGATGAGTCTTCCTATGAGGAGCTGGACAGTGACTCTGCGTGTAGCCTGGACTCTAGGCCCGGGTCCCCATGCAGGGGAGGGGGGGAGAGAATGGGGGAGGGACACACCCTCTGGAAGGGTGAGTGTGGGACAGAGAGGGACATCTACCAGCTGGGGGGAGAGCTGGACATCGACCAGATCGAGAGGAACTGAACGGAACCTAAAGCCTTTGGATAAAGGATTGTCGTAACGTTTGGGAATTTTGCGGAAAGACAGAGAATTTGAAACTTCATGACCACGCGAAGGATGCCTTACATATGATAGGTAAATATTGAGTGGATTGAAAGGACCTTATAGAGAGGAACTTTTTTGGGGGAGCCGAGTTGTTTTTGGAACATTACAGGGATGTTTGCGAATGCAGTGGGAGGCAAGGGATGTTGTACTGTATGTGATGTCAATGAAGCACAAAGCATGTGGAACTATTGATAGAAAGTGTTGCATGTTGACTTTGGTGGAACTTTGAGGTCCTGCGGGACAAACAGTTGTTTTGAACTGTCTCGTTGTCTTTCTGAATCTAAGGGCAGTGGCTTTTGCTTAGTGACGTGCAGCCTAACTCTGGAGTGGGGAAGCAAGGGATAGTCTTTAACACCTCCAAAAACCCCTCTCTCCTCAACTTGAGTACCTCCCTATACAACTGGACTGAACTAACGATAAGGTTTTTGTACTGTAGCATTTGCTATAACTTCTGATTTTCTCTACATTATGACCTGAGAGAGAGAGGGATGAATTAGAGGAGGAGAGAAACAATATGTTATTTTCATATAGACCTCCCCTTGACCCTTTTCTTCAACTATTCTTACAGGAAGAATATCCCCTGCTGAATTCCAAGTTAACCCCTATACCTTAGGCATTCCTGTAGATCTGAAAGGAAGAAAGTACCAGTATTATGGTAATTTCTTCATCTTTCCTTCTGATAGGCTGTGTGTTGTTTTCATCATATTGCTTACATCTATCCAAGTGTTTCAGGTCTACAGGAGTGCCTTTCAATTTGGAATTCAGAAAGTATTCACACATTATCGCTGTATGTAAACAAGCTTTAAGTGGTTTGGAAATACCTGGCGATTTGTTCGGTCATATACATGTCCTTTTCACCTCAGAAATCCCTGCTCGAAACAAACCTTTCTGACTTTTTATAGATTCTAATATGCAAACTGTATATTTGAATAAACACAGAATTTTAAGTTCTAATATCAATGTATATTTTTCTAAATGTATGTTTTTATGATCTGTTTGTGAAGGATCAGCAATAAGAGGCTTTACTTTTACAGGATAGACATAAAATAAAAACGCAAACTGCCTCTGCTGTGGTCATGTTGTGTTTCATTATTATCAGGGAAGGGTGCCATTATACATGATGGTACAGCTTGACATTAAGCCTTCATGTCATAAACATGACATAGTGTGTGGTTACATAGATGTGCTTTTGATCTGATGTCCTCTAATTGTTTATGAAGTCATTGAACTGCCATTGATGTCACGTAAGCTGTTTATACCCTGTGATGGATACAGTCAGTTAGGTAAACATCTGTGTGCTCTATGATGCCGTTACACAGCCCACCGGCACCAAACAAAATGGCAGGAAGTCTAGACACAGAAAACCCCCGCAACGCCACTGACCTTTCTCTGAGGCAAGAGGAAGTGATGTCACAGCCACAGGAAGGCTTCTTCTCTCCTCAGTTCAGTTGGAAGGCAAACAGACACATCGTCAAGGCAGGGCTGTTTTGCCTGGGGATATCCTGTCATGTGTCTCTAATGTCTGTCCATGTCGGAGGGAGCTAAAAGCACCTGCTGCCACAGTGAAATAAAAAAGACTTAAAATTAAGTTCTAGAGTTACATGTCTACACTGTATTTTCTTCTGCACCCGGGATGCTTCATTATTCAAATAAAGTCTTAGTGGAGTGTAGTTTTCCCACAGTGGACTGATAGGGAGAAGGAAGTGTGCGGACCTGTTTACAAGGTCTCTCACAACCAGATGTTGCTACCAGCTGAATGCCCTATCCAAACTCTAACCCCAGTGGGGTGTTACCTTACTACACACACACACACAGCAAAAGGCCCTTGAATGAATGCTAACTGTGCACTCTGTCAGTAAACAGAGAAAACTGGTCAGAAAATATTTGGACTGCCTTTCTCGCATCCATGAAGGGATGGGATGTACTCCCAACGACTCCCTCTCCTCAGAGCTGTTGTCACAGCTGCCCACACAGTGCCAGAGGGGGAGTACCGGGTCGATTAAAGGATGGATGGATGCAGGGAGTTTTGAGGGGGGGATGAAAGATTCAATGAAGGAAAGGGAGGCGAAGCTGTCTTGGCTGTTGAAAGCAACAAACCTCCAGTTCACAGCCCACTTCTCTCTTCAACACAGTGAGCCTGGAAACACAGCATCACGTTGCCACGGACAACACGTCAGTCGCTCGCTCAGACCCAAAGGTCACTGACCGCCCTCCACACACTCATATACACTTCCTGTCAGACAGGAAGTAGCAGGCTGAGAGGAATAGAGATTTAGAGTCTGAGGTAACAAACACCCACTTACACAACTGGCCCAGGCCTATAAATAGGGGGCATTGTGTAGTAGAGGATGTTAAATGTGGGCATTAGTGAGAAAGAGGGAAAGAGTAGTGTTACTCTAAGTCACAGATCCTGGGCTATATAACCTCGATTACTTGTGTGAAAACACTGGTGAGGTTTTCAGGGAAAGCAGAAAAGGGCGTGTGAAAAGGGCGTGTGAGTTGCGTACGATGCATTCATTAGTCTTGTAATGGGTCATTTCAACACGGATTCAAAGAGCATAGCCCAACCACTGCAATAAAGAATAAAGAAAATAAATCTGGTCTTCCATGTTCATAAAGGCCAACCTACAGTGCCTTCAGAAAGTATTCACACCCCTTGACTTTATCCATTTTTTGTTGTTTAACAGCATTCATTTAAAATTGATTAAATTGATATTTTGTGTCACTGGCCTACGCACAATACCCCATAACTTCAAAGGTGTATTATGTTTTTTGAAATGTTAACACATTAATTAAATATGAAAAGCTGAAATGTCTTGAGTCGATAAGTATTCAACCCCTTTTGTTATGGAAAGCCTAAATAAGTTCAGGAGTACACATTTGCTTAACAAGTCATATAATAAGTTGCATGGACTCATTCTGTGTGCAATAATAGTGTTTAACATGATTTTTGAATGACTACCTCATCTCTGTACCCCACACATAAAATTATTTGTAAGGTCCCTCAGTCGAGCAGTGAATTTCAAATACAGATTCAACCACAAAGACAAGGGAGGTTTTCCAATGCCTAACAAAGAAGGGCACCTATTGGTGAATAGCAACAACAACAGAAGCAGACATTGAATATCCCTTTGAGCATGGTGAAGTTATTAATACAATTTTGGATGGTATATCAATACACCCAGTCACTAAAAAGATACATGCGTCCTTCCTAATTAAGTTGCCGGAGAGGAAGGAAAGGAGTTAGGGATTTTACCATGAGGCCAATGGTGACTTTAAAACAGTTACATAGCTTAATGGCTGTGATAAGAGAAAACTGAGGATGGATCAACAACATCTTTACTCCACAATACTACCGTAAATGGCAGAGTGGAAAGAAGAAAGCCTGTACAGAATAAAAATATTCCAAAACATGCATCTTGTTTGCAATAAGGCACTAAAGTAAAACTGCATAAAATGTCCTGAATACAAAGCGTTATGTTTGGGGCAAATCCAACACAACACATCACTGAGTACCACTCTCCATATTTTCAAGCATGGTGGTGGCTGCATCATGTTATTGGTCTGCTTGTCATCAGCAAGGACTAGGGAGTTTTTAGGATAAAAATAAATGGAATAGAACTAAGCACAGGCAAACTCCTAGAGGAAAACCTGGTTCATTCTGCTTTCCACCAGACACTGGGAGACAAATTCACCTTTCAGCAGGACAATAACCTAAAACAAGACGACATTGAATGTTCCTGTGGCCTAGTTACAGTTTTGACTTAAATTGGCTTGAAAATCTATGGCAAGACTTGAAAATGGCTGTCTAGCAATGTTCAACAACCAACTTGACAGTGCTTGAAGAATTTAAAATTTGCAAATATTCTACAATCCAAGTGTGCAAAGCTCTTAGAGACTTACCCAGAAAGACTCACAGCTATAATCGCTGCCAAAGGTGATTCTAACATGTATTGACTTATGGGTGCGAATACTTATGTAAATGAGATCTTTCTGTATTTCATTTTCAATATATTTTCAATAATTTCTAAAAACATGTTTTCATTTTGTCGTTATGGGGTATTGTGTGTAGATGGGTGAGAAAAATATATTTAATCCATTATGAATTCAGGCTGTAACACAACAAAATGTGGAATAAGTCAAGGGGTATGAATACTTCCTGAAGACACTGTACCTCATAACTACCTCACACTGCATCATGACCAGGGCTTTTAGTTCACAGAATTTCATGTCCTATACCTATCTCACTCAGTGGGTCATATTAGTCTCCACTGTTTGCTGGGTGAGCAGAGACACCTATCTGTGTCTGACAGGTGGCCAGTGTCACGTCACTGATTAACTATACCTCTCCACTCAAAGGTCAATGGGATCTGGCACCACGGCCCTACAGTTTATCACCATGGTTTCTGCTAAGCCTTTCTCTCTATCGCTACATCTTAATCTATTTTATCTTCCTCATAAGGCCAGAATGGATGGATTTGTGTGGTAGTGCGTTATACAGTTACACGGACCATTTGTAGTTCAATTCAAGGTGGAAAGGTAGATTAGTGGTTAGATCGTTGGGCCAATAACCGGAAGGTCACTGGTTCAATTTCCCTTAGCCGAAAAGATGAGAAATCTGAAGATGTGCCCTTGAACAAGGCATTTAACCCAAATTGTTCCAGGAGTTGCCGTTGATAATGGCTGACCCTTGAAGTGACCCATTTAGCAGACGCTCTTATCCAGAGCAAGTTACAGTAGTGATTGCATACATTTTTCATACTTTTGCAAGCGCCATGCTCTACCAACTGAGCCACACGGGAGGAGTTGGGTTATGCTCTACCAACTGAGCCTCAGGAGGTGTTGGGATATGCAAAAAACACATTTCCAATTCACACAAGCATATAATACACACTTATACTGTCACGCCCTGGCTCTGGGGACTCTTGTATGTTGAGCCAGGGTGTTAGTTTCTTTGTGTAGTGTCTATGTTTCGTTTCCTATGTTCTGTTCTAGGTTATGTGTTTCTATGTTGGCCGGGGTGGTTCTCAATCAGAGGCAACGAGAATCAGCTGTTGCTTGTTGTCTCTGATTGGGAACCATACTTAGGCAGCCTTTTGTGCACTTGTGATTCGTGGGATCTTGTTCCGTGTAGGTTTGTGTATGACCGAGGACTTCACGTTTCATTTGTTGTTTTGTTATTTGTATCGTGTTGCTAAGTACACTATTAAAGAGATGTACGCATATCACGCTGCGCCTTGGTCCACTCATTATTTACATTTACATTTACATTTTAGTCATTTAGCAGACGCTCTTATCCAGAGCGACTTACAGGAGCAATTAGGGTTAAGTGCCTTGCTCAAGGGCACATTTACGTCATTTAGCAGACGCTCTTATCCAGAGCGACTCACCAATTGGTGCGTTCACCCTATAGCCAGTGGGATAACCACTTTACAATTTTGGGGGGGGGGGGGGGGTAGAAGGATTACTTTATCCTATCCCAGGTATTCCTTAAAGAGGTGGGGTTTCAAATGCCTCCGGAAGGTGGTGAGTGACTCCGCTGTCCTGGCGTCGTGAGGGAGCTTGTTCCACCATTGGGGTGCCAGAGCAGCGAACAGTTTTGACTGGGCTGAGCGGGAACTATGCTTCCGCAGAGGAAGGGGAGCCAGCAGGCCAGAGGTGGATGAACGCAATGCCCTCGTTTGGGTGTAGGGACTGATCAGAGCCCGAAGGTACAGAGGTGCCGTTCCCCTCACTGCTCCATAGGCAAGCACCATGGTCTTGTAGCGGATGCGAGCTTCAACTGGAAGCCAGTGGAGTGTGCGGAGGAGGGGGGTGACGTGAGAGAACTTGGGAAGGTTGAACACCAGACGGGCTGCGGCATTCTGGATGAGTTGTAGGGGTTTAATGGCACAGGCAGGGAGGCCAGCCAACAGCGAGTTGCAGTAGTCCAGACGGGAGATGACAAGTGCCTGGATTAGGACCTGTGCCGCTTCCTGTGTAAGGCAGGGTCGTACTCTCCGAATGTTGTAGAGCATGAACCTGCAGGAGCGGATCACCGCCTTGATGTTGGCGGAGAACGACAGGGTGTTGTCCAGGGTCACGCCTAGGCTCTTCGCACTCTGGGAGGAGGACACAGCGGAGTTGTCAACCGTGATGGCGAGATCATGGAACGGGCAGTCCTTCCCCGGGAGGAAGAGCAGCTCCGTCTTGCCAGGGTTCAGCTTGAGGTGGTGATCCGTCATCCATACTGATATGTCTGCCAGACATGCAGAGATGCGATTCGCCACCTGGTTATCAGAAGGGGGAAAGGAGAAGATTAGTTGTGTATCGTCAGCGTAGCAGTGATAGGAGAGGCCATGTGAGGATATGACAGAGCCAAGTGACTTGGTGTATAGGGAGAAAAGGAGAGGGCCTAGGACTGAGCCCTGGGGGACACCAGTGGTGAGAGCACGTGGTGCGGAGACAGCTTCTCGCCACGCCACTTGGTAGGAGCGACCGGTCAGGTAGGACGCAATCCAGGAGTGAGCCGCGCCGGAGATGCCCAGCTCGGAGAGGGTGGAGAGGAGGATCTGATGGTTCACAGTATCAAAGGCAGCAGACAGGTCTAGAAGGACAAGAGCAGAGGAGAGAGAGTTAGCTTTAGCAGTGCGGAGAGCCTCCGTGACACAGAGAAGAGCAGTCTCAGTTGAATGACCAGTCCTGAAACCTGACTGGTTTGGATCAAGAAGGTCATTCTGAGAGAGATAGCAAGAGAGTTGGCTAAAGACGGCACGCTCAATAGTTTTGGAAAGAAAAGAAAGAAGGGATACTGGTCTGTAGTTGTTGACATCAGTGGGATCGAGTGTTGGTTTCTTGAGAAGGGGAGCAACTCTCGCTCTCTTGAAGACGGAAGGGACATGGCCAGCGGTCAAGGATGAGTTGATCAGCGAGGTGAGGTAGGGGAGAAGGTCACCGGAGATGGTCTGGAGAAGAGAGGAGGGGATGGGGTCAAGCGGGCAGGTTGTTGGGCGGCCTGCAGTCACAAGTCGCAGGATTTTATCTGGAGAGAGAGGGGAGAAAGAAGTCAAAGCATAGGGTAGGGCAGTGTGAGTAGGACCAGCAGTGTCATTAGACTTAACAAACGAGGATCGAATGTCGTCAACCTTCTTTTCAGAGTGGTTGACGAAGTCATCCACAGAGAGAGAGGAGGGGGGGGCGGGGGGGGGAGGATTCAGGAGGGAGGAAAATGTGGCAAAGAGCTTCCTAGGGTTAGAGGCAGATGCTTGGAATTTAGAGTGGTAGAAAGTGGCCTTAGCAGCAGAAACAGATGAAGAAAATGTAGAGAGGAGGGAGTGAAAAGATGCCAGGTCGGCAGGGAGTTTAGTTTTCTTCCATTTCCGCTCCGCTGCCCGGAGCTCTGTTCTGTGAGCTCGCAATGAGTCATCAAGCCACGGAGCTGGAGGGGAGGACCGAGCCGGCCGGGAGGATAGGGGACACAGAGAGTCAAAGGATGCAGAAAGGGAGGAGAGGAGGGTTGAGGAGGCAGAATCAGGAGATTGGAGGGAGAAGGATTGAGCAGAGGGAAGAGATGATAGGATGGAAGAGGAGAGAGTAGTGGGAGAGAGAGAGCGAAGGTTGCGGCGGCGCATTACCATCTGTGTAGGGGCAGAGTGAGTAGTGTGGGAGGAGAGTGAGAGAGAAAAGGAAACAAAGTAGTGGTCGGAGACATGGAGGGGAGTTGCAGTGAGATTAGTAGAAGAGCAGCATCTAGTAAAGATGAGGTCAAGCGTATTGCCTGCCTTGTGAGTAGGGGGGGACGGTGAGAGGGTGAGGTCAAAAGAGGAGAGAAGTGGAAAGAAGGAGGCAGAGAGAAATGAGTCAAATGTGGACATAGGGAGGTTGAAATCCCCCAAAACTGTGAGGGGTGAGCCATCCTCAGGAAAGGAACTTATCAAGGCGTCAAGCTCATTGATGAACTCTCCAAGGGAACCTGGAGGGCGATAGATGACAAGGATATTAAGCTTAAATGGGCTAGTGACTGTGACAGCATGGAATTCAAATGAGGAGATAGACAGATGGGTTAGGGGAAAAATTGAGAATGTCCACTTGGGAGAGATGAGGATTCCTGTGCCACCACCCCTCTGACCAGATGCTCTCGGGGTATGCGAGAACACATGGTCAGATGAGGAGAGAGCAGTAGGAGTAGCAGTGTTTTCAGTGGTAATCCATGTTTCCGTCAGCGCCAGGAAGTCGAGGGACTGGAGATTAGCATAGGCTGGGATGAAGTCAGCTTTGTTGGCAGCAGAACGGCAGTTCCAGAGGCTGCCTGAGACCTGGAACTCCAGGTGTGGGGTGCGTGCAGGGACCACCAGGTTAGAGAGGCAGCAGCCACGCGGTGTGGGGCGTTTGTGTAGCCTGTGCGGAGAGGAGAGAACAGGGATAGGCAGAGGCATGGTTGACAGGCTGCAACAGATGGCTACAATAATGCAGAGGAGATCGGGATGAAATGAACTGAACATCAGGGAAAGGAGAGAGCAGGCCTCCCTCACCAAAAAAATAAATAAATATATAACTCTCCCAACTTCCACCTCAGAAACTATAATTGTTTCACTGAACCACCCGAATAAAACTCTCCCAACTTCCACTTTAGAAATTAGAATTGTTGTAAGCTACAGCAGACTGTTATCAGTAGCTGTAATTAAGTACAGCAGCTACCAACCACCTAACGTTAATGCCTCGGATGAGGTTAGAAAAACAGCTGAATGGTAGCAGCTAGCTGGCTCAATCACAGGTACTCTCAAGCATGAAATAACATTGGAAACAGCTAACCACAGTTGCTAAAAGTTACCGGTAGCTACCCTCTAGCTAGCTAGCTTTGTTGGTCCAGGTAGTGGGTAAGCTAGCCTCGTGCTTCGCCTGGGCTCCGCCGAATAAAAATCCTTACCTACAATAATTACCTACAATAATAACCTACAATAACTACCGGAGTAAGCTACCTATAATACCAAACTACAATACCTACCTACAATCTAAATACATGGTTTAAGCTTAACTCAACACCATATAAGAAGCCAAGCTTACCTTTCATAATGCAGCAATGATTATGACGATCGTGACAGAAGATCCCACCATCAAAGGACCAAGCAGCGTGTCCAGGAGCAGACAGCCTGGACTTGGGAGGAGATCTTGGACGGGCGGGGGTCCTGGACTTGGGAGGAAATCCAGGCCGGAATGGATCGCCGTCCGTGGGAGGAGACGGTGGAGGCGCGCCATAGAGAGGAGCAGCGGCGCCAACCGGGTCGACGTCGGACACGCAAGAGGCAACCCCAAGAAATGTTTTGGGGAGGGCACACGGCATGGACGACGGGGCTGCTGGAGGCAGCTACAGGGCGAGTTTGGGGATTAGGAGAGGAGGCCACCGGGTTTGGGGGGCTGGAAGGGAGGTTGGCGGAGCCTAGAGGTAGAGCAGAGCCAACTCCCCGTACTCAGGCTAGGCAGCGTGAGACTGGGCAGGTTCCGAGGTATGCGGAGCTGCGTACTGTGCCGCGAGTGGTCCGGCACAGTCCGGTACGTTCTGTGCGAGCACCACGCACGTGTCGTGCTAAGGTGGGCATGCAGCCAGGACGGAGTGTGCCGGCTCAACGCTCGTGGCCTCCAGTACCCCTCCTCGGTCCCGGATATCCTGCGCCAGTGTCACGTGCTGTAGTGCCAGTACGAGTACACAGCCCTGTACGTCCTGTGCTGATGCCTCACACAGAGTGTGTAAAAATAGGCATTCAGCCAGGACGGGTTGTGTCAGCTCTTCGCTCCAGACCTCCAGTCAGTCTCCACAGCCCGGTCCGGCCTGTTCCTGCTCCCCGCACCAAGCCTGTGGTGCGCGTCGCCAGCCTGGTCCGGCCTGTTCCTGCCCCTCGCACCAAGCCTGTGGTGCGCGTCGCCAGCCCGGTCCGGCCCGGCCTGTTCCTGCTCCCCGCACCAAGCCTGTGGTGCGCGTCGCCAGCCCGGTCCGGCCTGTTCCTGCCCCTCGCACCAAGCCTGTGGTGCGCGTCGCCAGCCCGGCCCGGCCTATTCCTGCCCCTCGCACCAAGCCAGTGGTGCGCATCGTCAGCCCGGTCCGGCCCGTTCCTGCTCCCCGCACCAAACCAGTGGTGCGCGTTGTCAGCCCGGTCCGGCCCATTCCTGCTCCCCGCACCAAGCCAGTGGTGCGCATCGTCAGCCCGGTCCGGCCCGTTCCTGCTCCCCGCACCAAGTCAGTGGTGCGCGTCGTCAGCCCGGTCCGGCCCGTTCCTGCTCCCCGCACCAAGCCAGTGGTGCGCGTCGCCAGCCCGGTCCGGCCTGTTCCTGCCCCTCGCACCAAGCCTGTGGTGCGCGTCGCCAGCCCGGCCCGGCCTGTTCCTGCCCCTCGCACCAAGCCTGTGGTGCGTCGCCAGCCCGGCCCGGCCCATTCCTGCTCCCCCGCCTCCGAGGTGGAATGCCCACCCGGCCCCTCCCCTGTTGGGTTTATGTTGGCGCGGTCGCAGTCCGCGCCTTTGCGGGGGGGGGGGGGGGGGGTACTGTCACGCCCTGGCTCTGGGGACTCTTGTATGTTGAGCCAGGGTGTTAGTTTCTTTGTGTAGTGTCTATGTTTCGTTTCCTATGTTCTGTTCTAGGTTATGTGTTTCTATGTTGGCCGGGGTGGTTTTCAATCAGAGGCAACGAGAATCAGCTGTTGCTTGTTGTCTCTGATTGGGAACCATACTTAGGCAGCCTTTTGTGCACTTGTGATTCGTGGGATCTTGTTCCGTGTAGGTTTGTGTATGACCGAGGACTTCACGTTTCGTTTTGTTATTTGTATCGTGTTGCTAAGTACACTATTAAAGAGATGTACGCATATCACGCTGCGCCTTGGTCCACTCATTATGACGATCGTGACATATACATGTGTGAAATAGGACAAATATAAGCACCCACCAAATTTGTATTATTGTATTGACTTTTTATTGTATCAACACCACATGCAACCAATTCATATACTTGCCTATTGTCTTTGCTTAACCATGACATAAAACGTGGCATTCAAACATGGCAGCTAGCTCTCAGTGGGTCATATGAACATTGTAATTATTGTACACTGAACAAAAATATAAACGCAACATGCAACAATTTCAAAGATTTTACTGAGCTACAGTTCATATATGGAAATCAGTCAATTTAAATAAATTAATTACGCCTTAATATATGGATTTCACATGACTGGGAATACAGATATGCATCTGTTAGTTACAGACACCTTTTTTTTTAATGTAGGGATGTGGATCAGAAAACCAGTCAGTATCTGGTGTGACCACCATTTGCCTCATGCAGCGCGACACATCTCCTTCGCATAGAGTTGATCAGGCTGTTGATTGTGGCCTGTGGAATGTTGTCCCACTCCTCTTCAATGGCTGTGTGAAGTTGCTGGATATTGGCGGGAATTGGAACACGCTGTCGTACATGTCGATCCAGAGCATTCCAAACATGCTCAATGGGTGACATGTCTGGTGAGTATGCAGGCCATGGAAGAACTGGGACATTTTCAGCTTCCAGGAATTGTGTACAGATCCTTGCGACATGAGGTGATGGTGGTGGATGAATGGCACAACAATGGGCCTCAGGATCTCGTCACGGTATCTCTGTGCGTTCAAATTGCCATCGATAAAATGCATTGTGTTCGTTGTCCGTAGCTTATGCCTGCCCATACCAAAACACCACCGCCACCATGGGGCACACTGTTCACAATGTTCACATCAGGAAACCGCTCGCCTACACGACACCATACACGCTGTCTGCCATCTGCCCGGTACAGTTGAAACCGTGATTCATCCATGAAGAGCAGACTTCTCTAGCGTGCCAGTGGCCATCGAAGGTGAGCATCTGCCCACTGAAGTCCAGGCATAAGCGACATAAATGCCCCCGAGTTTTTAGGAACTGAGTTGGGGTCTCAACTTACTTTTGAGAGTTAGAATAGTAGAATACATCAGGTGCAATTCTGAAATGTGGTTGTGCATCATTCAGGAGTTTTTCTCTTGCTATGTCATTCACTGACACTCAAATAGCCATGTCAGCTAACAATGTTTAGATCAGTAGTTAGTCTAGCCAGCTATCTAAACCATTGATTTTGTTAGTCACTCACACTGAGATATCAAATTAATATGGCATAACTCATGTCAAAACTTTTAGAAATGGATGAAATTAGCTTTAGAACTGAAATACATTCTCTACACACCAAGGAACATTTGGAGAATTGCAGGAAATTAACTTCAATCAAGAGCGGCCCACTAAAATGTTTTGAAGCAAGGTGGGGGGGCCCCAACCAAATCTCGCTTAGGGCCCCCAAAAGGCTAGAGACGGCTCTGTCCCCAACCAGTGCATTAGTGAGATTGTATGGGAGGATAGAGGGAAGTACAGCACTGTTACTCTGTGGAAGGACATGTGCTGAGAGAAAGGAAACACATGCTCTGTGTATTTCCCATAAACTCTCCTCCCATCCTATGTGAGGTGAACTGGGCTGGCTGTTGACTGGCTGCTGGTGATGACTGAACGCTGAACTGAAATAGACGAACCATGGTAACTCTCCTCCACATCCACATCATTTCTGTCACATCTGGGTCGGCTTGTTGTGCTTTGATTGTTCCTGCTGTCCTGGATCCAGAATGGTTACCTTCTTATAGGCCACCTTACACTGGCATTGCATTGTAGACCCCTTTATGTACATGGACAGGATTAAAGGGAAAATCCATTGTTTCATTAGTCCACTGTTGATACAGTTCCAAAATGTTTTGCATGTCAGCAGCCAGGTTTTCAAGATTTTGGACTTTCAAGAAGCAAAGTGTCACCGGCCACATCATAATGATGCAAAATGCGTGTGTGTAGGAGTCCATGTTCTTTAACATTATGCTTAACCTTTATTTGTCTGCCGTTAGGATGAATACACAATTACACTTATACAACCGTTCCGTGTGTACAATGACTACATGCCAGCCCAAGTGAACCCTATCCATATGATCACCTACGCCGCAGTGTACACACAGCTAAATCCTGGCTTACGTAAACAGATCTGTATCTCAGCTACTGAGGGAACGGTGGAGTGGAGTTGAGCTGAACCCTATGTTCGGTAGTATACTGGACTGTATGGGAGGGAGCTGCTTTAACCCAGGACTCTGATTACCTCCACGTGAGTGTTTGTTTAACCCAGGCATCTGAAGGAGACGTAGGCAGGCAGGGAGGTTGAGTGAGGCCGTCTGTGCTATAATCGTACGATCCCTTCGATCTCCACTGTGTTAGGTACATTTGCTTTTAGCTTTTTTGCACCTTATTTGTGGAATAATCTCCAAGGCTCTCTAAAGTTTGATGAATTGGTGCCTCTAGGAGGGCAATTCAAAAGGCTGATTGAGGACCTTTTTACTGAAGAATGTGTTTGTTTTCTATGATGGTGTTTTGCTTTTCATGTATTGATGTGAATATTGATGTACATAGTGTATATTGATGTGTTTGATGTGTACTGATGTCTATACAGGCCTCATCTGTGAAAGAGACCTTGGTCTCAGCATGACTTCCTGTTAAAATAAAGGTTAAATAATAAAATCAATCTGCAGTGATTAGAGAGTCAGTGCCATCAGAGGAAACTACAGACCTGTGAAAACCATAGAGAATGATAGAGGCCTCTAGTGGCCAAAAAGCCATGTTAGCATGGGCAGTGCCATTGAGGGCTTTCACCATTTTAATGTAGTCAACTGGGGTGGGATTTTCAACTTCATTGGCTGATCCCTCCTGGTGACCCTGTTGGAGTCATCAGGAGGGATCAGCCAATCGTGAAGAATAAAATGTACTACTTCAAAATGGAGATTGCCTCAATGGCCCTGCCCATACTGTCACAGACGCATAATGGCACAGATAGAAAGATGACTCCTCCATCTATCTCTATGGTGAAAACACACAGAGACAATGCAGCTGCCATGTGGCCATGACCTTTGACCCAGCGTTCAGACCTTAACGACTGGCTGCCTTAGCAACCTTATCGGCTGGCTAATGGAGGACTGGTTAGTGTGTTACTTAGCTACCTGGGGTCATTTTGCGGTTTTGTCTAGAAGGATACAAATGTTTTCAAAATTGACTTTTCGTAGCAGGTTAGGTGAACTTATGCAGCAGGTTAGGATACTTAACGTAGCAGGGTAGGATAATTAGGTTAAGGTTGTATTATGGTTAGCTATTGACGTCAATTTGACAAAAGCTGTATCCCATCTAGACATGACCGTCATTATGGGTGTTAGCATGGACATTACTCTTGGTATGCTGTGAAATGTGCACTCTTTGTCATGCGTTTTTGTTTACAGGAACTGATAAACAATTCTGAGCAGAGCAGTCTTCATAACTTGCAAGTCAGCAGGTAGACAGCTGCCAGAAATCACCTTTAAAGACCTTACCCTTGCAACTGACAGCAATGAACCTTTGACCTTTGTCTTGATTTTGACACCCACATGGGAGATCTATGGACTGGAGCTTGGTCTGAATCACAGAGAGGTACAGTAGCCTACAAATAACATGCTGATCTACACCACTACTGGTAGCAACCTGTATTAGAGCTAACGTTTGCTTTGCCATAACATTTAGCGAAATGGAATTTAGCCAATATTGTTACTAATTTCATTTCATTTTTTATTTTTATTTTTGTGTTGCACTGGTGCCCCCAAAATCAAACTCCGGGTTGCACATCAAATTGGTCGCACTTTAGAGCCCTGTTCACAGCTCTCCTAAATGTATGGGCCAGGAAAAGGAAACACATGGGAATGTTTTATGATGCTCTGACTGAGCGATGGCAGATGCTACTTGTAGCTCTGCACCGAAACGAAACAGGCGGGAATCTCCAGCCGATGGGAATTCCATGAGCTGCAACAATCGTTCCGTATCCCTGTGGCCCCTCACTGGATCCCGTGTGGAGAAAGTGATGTAAGCCCATGCCCAAATGAATTTGTGGTCCTCTGTAGCTCAGCTGGTAGAGCACGGCGCTTGTAACGCCAAGGTAGTGGGTTCGATCCCCGGGACCACCCATACACAAAAATGTATGCACGCATGACTGTAAGTCGCTTTGGATAAAAGCGTCTGCTAAATGGCATATTATTATTTTTATTTAATTTCCCAGGTCATCTGGATCTGTCCATTTGACATTGGCTGGGGCCGTGATGTCCTCCTGTCCTGCATTCTCTTCCAGTGACTCTCCTGGTTGGATTGACCTACATGTATAAGAAGTAGAGAGGTTTCAGAAGTTTCAGAATACATGATCTGTAAGTGTGCATTTCAGAATATCAGCCATGGTGCACTGAATCACTCAGTCGACCATACTATCAGGCCTACCACCCTTCAAGGCGGCCCTGTGGGCACTAACAGGAAGGGGCAAGCACCTGCCACACACCCACCTACACATCTGTAAACATCTGCAGACGTGTGGGCCACTGTCACCGATGCTATCACCGAGAACATTAGCTACTGGAGAGATAACAGAACTAGAGGAAGGGGCTGATTACAAATGGATGGGGTAACTGAGTCAGCTAGGGTGACTGGCTGACCAATAGGGAGACAGCAGATTATGTTTGGGTACAATTTCATTGTAATTATGCATTGTTGTAGCTTATTTTACTGTAATCATGAACATTCTAACATTTTCTGTGTTGTATTACAATGAAGGGGTCAATTCGTCTGGACATCAAGTCAGAATGATGCTAAATTGATAGCATAATTGGGAGCTAATTTCAAAGGGATCTGGTTAGATCTGTTATAATTTTTCCCAAAATATCTCATAAAAGGAGGAAAAGTTATGTGGTTGCCATGGCGCCGTAAGGCAGCCTTTTAACAGAGAGCTCTGTAACTTTTGTACATATTTGAGATGTTTTAAAGTGTTTTTTTAAATCATTTTCTAATAAGCTTTTTTTTGTTTTTGATAAGTCATTGAGTTGTTGATTTGATATATCTGGTTGTTTTTACCCACAGAGTTGCATGACTGATGGCTTTTCTGGTTTGGCTAGCTAGCTAGCTGGCTAATGTTTGCATTTAAAACATGCATCTCAGCACTGGCTGCTTCTTGATCAATAAGACCTGACTGCATTATGGAAATGTAAGAGAGCTCGTAGTGAGGATGACTAGTGCTCTGGACTGATGTGTGGTGGGATTTTTTGCACCGTGTAGCAGCAGCAGAGGTCCTTCTTTGCAGCACTTGACCATATGACTGGACAATAATCAAGATAAGATCAAACTAGAGCCTGCAGGACTTGCTTTGTGGAGTGTGGTGTCAAAAAAGCAGAGCATTTCTTTATCACGGACAAACCTCGCCCCATCTTTACAACCATTGAATCAATATGTTTTGACCATAACAGTTTACAATCTAAGGTAACACCAAGTATTTTAGTCTCCTCAACTTGCTCAACAGCCACACCATTCATTACCAGATTCAGCTGAGGTCTAGAACTTAGGGAATGATTTGTACCAAATACAATGCTCTTAGTTTTAGGACCAGCTTATTACTGGCCACCCATTCTAAAACTGACTGCAACTCTTTGTTTAGGATTGCATTGATTTCACTAGCTGTGGTTGTTGACGCATATAGAGTTGAATCATCAGCATACATGGACACACAGGCTTTGTTTAATGCCAGTGGCAGGTCATTGGTATAAATAGAAAAGAGTAGTGGGCCAAGAGAGCTGCCCTGTGGTACACCACACTTTACATGTTTATCATTCGAAAAACTTCCATTAAAGAAAACCCTCTCTGTTCTATTAGATACAGTGCCTACAGAAAGTATTCACACCCCTTGACTTTTTCCACATTTTGTTGTTTTACAGCCTGAATTTTTTATGGATTAAATTGAGATTTTTTTGAGTCACTGGACTACACCCAATATACCCCATAATGTCAAAGTAGAATTATGTTTTTTGAAATTTATGCAAAAATGAAAAGCTGAAATGTCTTGACTCAATAAGTATTCAACCCGTTTTATGGTAACCCTAAATAAGTTCAGGAGTAAAAATGTGCTTAGCAAGTCACATAATAAGTTGCATGGACTCACTTTTAATAATAGTGTTTAACATGATTTTTGAATGACTACCTCATCTCGGTATGCTTCTACAAAGTATTGACTCAGGGGTGTGAATACGTTTGTAAATGAGATATTTCTGTATTTCATTTTCAATAAATTAGCTAAAATTTCTAAAAACATGTTTTCACTTTGTCAATATGGGGTATTGTGTGTAGATGGATGAGACAAACAATCAATATAATCAATTTTGAATTCAGGCTGTAACACAACAAAAATGTGGAATAAGTTAAGGAGTATGAATACTTTCTGAATCCACGATATGGCAGAGGTTGAAAAGCCATAAGACATACGTTTGTTCAACAACAGGTAATGGTCAGTAATATCAAAGGCTGCATTGAAAGTTCAGCTCCCACTTTCAATCTATCATCAGTCATTTGTGTCAGTGCAGTACATATTGAATGCCCTTCTCTATAAGCATGCTGAAAGTCTGTTGTTAATTTGTTTACAGAGAAATAGCATTGTATTTGGACAAACACAATTTTTTCCAACAGTTTGCTAAGAGCTGGTAGTAAGGTGATAGGTTGGCTGTTAGAATCAGTAAAGGCCACTTTACCGTTCTTGGGTAGCGGAGCGACTTTGGCTTAACTCCAAGCCTGAGGACAAACACTTTCCTCTAGGCTCAGATTAAAGATATGACAGATAGGGTTGGATATAGCATCAGCTATCATCCTCAGTAGCTTTCCATCTATGTTGTCAATGCCAGGAAGTTTGTCATTACTGATCAATAACAATAATTTTTCCACCTCACCCACACTAACTTTACAAATTTCATACTTACGATGCTTTTATTTCATTATTTGTTTTTTTTATGCATGAATACGATGGCTCACTGTTCGTTGTTGGCATTTCCTGCCTAGGTTTGCCCACTTTGCCAATTAAGTAATCATTAAAATAATTGGCAACATCAAATGGTTTTGTGATGAATAAGCCATCTGATTCGATAAAAGTTGTAGTTGAATATGTCTTTCTGCCCATAATTTCATTTAAAGTACTCCAGTTTTTTGTATATAATTGATCTTGGCTTCTTAATACAGTTTCTTCTTATTTTTGTTGAGTTTAGTCACATAATTTCTCAATTTGCAATAAGTCAGCCAGTCAGATGTGCAGCCAGACTTATCAGCCACTCCTTTCTCCATACAGTTTTTAGATTCCTCATGAATCCATTGAGCCTTAACAGTTCTGATCAACTGAGCGAGTCCTGCTCTATGGCTATGACAATGTCGTCCTGTCCTTTTTGTTATGTGTTATATGTGTGACCCAAGTATACCTAGTAGGCTAGGTCTACTGTGTAGCCTACGCCTACTATATTGACATGTTTGTAAACATTTTTAACCATTTATTTAAGAGGACCACAATGAAAATACGTTTTCAAACTATTTTTTGTATCATCCTCGATGATTTTAAATGCCTTATCCACATGTGTGGTTGTATTCTTTTTTAAATTGTCAAATAAATATATCTATCTATAAAAGAAACCGGGAACCTGGAATGCTATCCATCCAATTTGGCATGAGACTGGAATGTGAAGGGACTGAAGGGATTGTGCCTATAGTTTTCCAGGTTCCCACAAATGTTTATACCCCTCTTATCTGTTGATGTTGCTGTTGTTCCTTTGTCATACAGTAGATCTCTGTCAGTTATAATGGTATTTGGCATAGGTCTCTGTCAATGATAGCCATAGGTAGGTTTGATCTAGCAGGAAGGACAATAAGAATGTTTGCAAAACTCTAAGCTATTGGTGCTCTTCCTGTACCATGTGCATCTTTGATGTAGTGGTGGGCTGAATTTCAATACAATTCTGCTTCTGTAGGGGTGTTATCATATTAATGTTCACTCTGACCTTAGCCCTGCTCAACAGTGGGAATAGAGAGGGTTACTTTGATGTAGTCAGTTTGACAGTCTACTGAGATAGGAGAGACATTGTTGTGTTTATAGTTGTCTGTCTGTGGCTTGCTCTCTGGAAGGGCTGGGTTTTCCTGGGTAACACCAACTCCGTTGTGTCTGTTGAAATGTTTTCTCAACCCCTCCACCCCTTACCCAATCTTTCACACATGCACGCATAAGCACAAACAAAATCAAATGCAAGGCAACCCAGTGTTACCCAACTGTCCTTCCGTGTCTACATTGTTGGGGAAGTGTAATAATGAGATACAAGAGATATGCCATGTTATAGTTTTAGTCAAATTAACTTATTCTGATCTTTTCTAGATCTTATATATGTTATTCTAACACACACACACACACACACACACACACACACACACACACACACACACACACACACACTTCAGTACAGTGCAGTATGTCAGTAGTAATTAGGGGTGGTGAAACATAATAATAATCCAGGCAGGTTTTTCTTTAGCAGAGAATCGTATACAGTCTCTACAGTACCTGGAGAGATGAGCTGTCCTTGGAACCCACATATGCATGCAAGCATGCACACACACACATGGTCCTGTGGCATCACAGAGATATGAGAGTGTGTGAAATACTTTCATACCTGCACTTGAAAGATGTGAAGGATGATGGATAGATAACTGGTCAGACTAGGACACAGCTGATGTTTGTGTGCGTGCTATGTGTCAGTGAGAGAGAGAGAGAGAGAGAGAGAGAGAGAGAGAGAGAGAGAGAGAGAGAGAGAGAGAGAGAGAGAGAGAGAGAGAGAGAGACAGAAAGAGAGAGGGAGACAGAAAGAGAGAGGGAGATAGCGAGAGATAATAAGAAAGTGTCTGTACATGCCAATGTTAACTGCATTCCAATTTTGTAGCTTACTGTACTGAACACTTTTTGTACAATACGTGACTGTATACAGTAGTTCCATTATCAAACAGCCTGGCCTGTGCATGAGAGTCAGTGTTTGTGTATGTGTGTGAACAAGTGAACGCACTTCACACTTGACTGAGATGTGAACGTTCCCTTCTCTCTGTCTCTTTACCCTTCCACCCGCCGTTTGATATACTCACCTAATCAGCAGACTGGCATAGTGGGAGGGTGTCGAGAGGGGGGGGGGGGGGCAGGATAACATGACATGAGGGTCTTCATCAGCAAGATGTGCGACCTCTAAATCTGGAGCACGTGGCATCTCTTTCCCAAGGTTAGGGAGGTGGAGCCACTCTAAGCGGAGGAAGTTCAACCGTCACAGCTGCTTCGATTTATCAGCTTCCTTTTGAAATTTACTGCCCTATCTGTCTCTACTCCCCAGCACTGGAATCCACAGGGTACTATGGAGACACACAGTCATACAGTACACTCCAACACAAACACACACCCCGGGACCCCCAGACCCAGACGCTGATTTGGGCCAGCCTTCTTTTTCACAAAAGAAAGGGAAGAAAATAAAAAAGGGCAAAAGGGGGGAGTACAGGGTCAGTGGCTGGCTGCATCTCCCTGTGTGTTTTCCAGTGCGAATGTAAACAAATAAAGACTTAAGAGGGCAAAACAGAGGATACAAAAAGAGGGAAAGAAACAGTCAGCGGCATATTTTGGCACTAGGCGTGAGACAGAAGTTACCCACTCTGTTATGTGTACCACTGCCAAACACAAAGACAAAAAAACACTGCACTGTTACAGGACAAAAAGGCTACAGTCCAGAGGCATTGGCAGGGACATGCCAGTTTATGTCAGTTTATGACAGGGTTTTGACATCGGAGTTGACACTTATTGGAACTGACATACTGAAGTTACACAGCATGACACAGTAAACAAATTAGTTTGACAGCTCGTGACCATTTATGACATCCAATCTGACACTTATAAAAATGTATATAAGACATGCCACACAGAGCTGTAACATCTGAACAGGGTCGTGTTCTCCAACAGACCTCTCTGTATGAATGAGGCCTCTGAGGTGATTGATTTGGTGTCAGGAGACGAGGAGGAAAGAGCTCTATGAGTTAAAGCTGCGGTTTCTGTTTTCAACATTATTCACTCGCCTCTCTCTCTCCCTGTTAATGACTGAGGGATCTCTATGCATGCTACATGGGTTATTTTTCACCTGTCAGCAGTGGACTGTTATTTTCCTTGGGGGCTGCCAAGCTGTGTGTTTTGTTTGGAATTACCTGAACACCGTCTGCTTTAAGGGTATGAGGGCCTGTAATGTAGAGCATGTGTGACTGGCAGACAGAGAGCGAGGGGAGAGAGAGAGACCATTACTAGGGGATCTGGCATTGAGTGTGTGTGAAGTGTGGGTTTTTAGAGGGAGGGGCTTGATCCCTATTGATCAGCCTTGCCCCTTTGGATGGTAGAGTGAGGGGGTGGGGGAGAAGTGCTTCACTCTCAGACACACACTTAACAAGTCTGGTGTAAAGTTTTAGCGAACCAGCGTCTTTCTCCTCTTCTGTCTCTGTCTATCAATGAACAACAATTGTAGTGTGTGGACAAAAGTCTGTCCATACTGTAAAGGGAGTGCTTCTGTGCCTCTGTGAGAAAGAAATGTATTAATCATTTAGAACTGGACTAATTGACATAAAAAGAGGGGGTGATGCAAAAAACGTTACATGTACACTCCCCTCCATATGCATTTGGACAGTGAAGTTAAAATGAAAAGTTGTTCTATACTCCACCATTTTGGATTTGAGATCAAATGTTTCATGAGGTGACAGTACAGAATGCCACATTTTATTTGAGGGTATTTTCATACATATCTGTTTTACCGTTTAGAAAGTAATGCACTTTATGTATCTAGTCCCCCCATTTGAGGAAGTCATAAGTGTTTGGACAAATTCACTTAAAGTGGATTAAAGTAGTAAAAAGTGTAATATTTGGTCCCATATTCATTGCACTCAATGACTACATTAAGCTTGTGACTAAAAACTTGTTGGATGCATTTGCAGTTTTTTTTGGTTGTGTTTCGGATTCTGTTTTGCCCAATAGGAACTGAAAGGTGAATAATGTATTGGGTCATTTTGGAGTCTGCCCTTCTTTGCGAGGCATTGGAAAACCTCCCTGCTCTTTGTGGTTGAATCTGTGTTTGAAATTCACTGCTTGACTGAGGGACCTTACAGATAATTGTATGTGTGGGGTACAGAGATGAGGTAGTCATTCAAAAATCATGTTAAACAATATTATTGCACACAGAGTGAGTCCATGCAACTTATTATGTGACTTGTTAAGCACATTTTTACTCCTTATTTAGGCTTGCCATAACAAAGGGGTTGAATACTTATTGACCCAAGACATTTCAGCTTTTCATTTTGAATTAATATGTAAAAATTTGTAAAAATGTCTAAAAACATAATTCCACTTTGACATTATGGGGTATTGTGTGTAGGCCAGTGACAAAAAAATCTAAATGTAATCCATTTAAACTCAGGCTGTAACACAACAAAATGTAGAAAAGTCAAGGGGTGAGAATACTTTCTGAAGGCACTGTACATACATGACCCACCTCTACGTCTGAATGACTTGGTGTGCAGTGACATGCAGTGATGTCTGATATCGGGTAGGCACTGTTTTTCGGTATGACACGATCACAAAGATCAAACAAACACAACCAACCATCAAACAGCAGCAGGTAGGCAGTGATACCATTAGACACACACAACTGCCCTGCACGAACAGGCGACATTCAGCACCAGACAGCGACCCAAATACCAGCGGGTAGGCCTACTTGTAGACAGCGCTACACACACAAAATGCCTAGTAGTCAGCGCTACTGATTGGGATATACAGTGAGGGAAAAATGTATTTGATCCCCTGCTGATATTGTATGTTTGCCCACTGACAAATAAATTATCAGTCTATAATTTTAATGGTAGGTTTATTTGAACAGTGAGAGACAGAATAACAACAACAAAAATCCAGAAAAACGCATGTCAAAAATTTTATAAATTGATTTGCATTTTAATGAGGGAAATAAGTATTTGACCCCTCTGCAAAACATGACTTAGTACTTGGTGGCAAAACCCTTGTTGGCAATCACAGAGGTCAGACGTTTCTTGTGGTCCTCTGTAGCTCAGCTGGTAGAGCACGGCGCTTGTAACGCCAAGGTAGTGGGTTCGATCCCCGGGACCACCCAAACACAAAAATGTATGCACGCATGACTGTAAGTCGCTTTGGATAAAAGCGTCTGCTAAATGGCATACTATTATTGTAGTTGGCCACCAGGTTTGCACACATCTCAGGAGGGATTTTGTCCAACTCCTCTTTGCAGATCTTCTCCATGTCATTAAGGTTTCGAGGCTGACGTTTAGCAACTCGAACCTTCAGCTCCCTCCACAGATTTTCTATGGGATTAAGGTCTGGAGACTGGCTAGGCCACTCCAGGACCTTAATGTGCTTCTTCTTGAGCCACTCCTTTGTTGCCTTGGCCGTGTGTTTTGGGTCATTGTCATGCTGGAATACCCATCCACGACCCATTTTCAATGCCCTGGCTGAGGGAAGGAGGTTCTCACCCAAGATTTGGCGGTACATGGCCCCGTCCATCGTCCCTTTGAAGTTGTCCTGTCACCTTAGCAGAAAAACACCCCCAATGCATAATATTTCCACGTCCATGTTTGACGGTGGGGATGGTGTTCTTGGGGTCATAGGCAGCATTCCTCCCCCTCCAAACACGGCGAGTTGAGTTGATGCCAAAGAGCTCGATTTTGGTCTCATCTGACCACAACACTTTCACCCAGTTCTCTTCTGAATCATTCAGATGTTCATTGGCAAACTTCAGACGGGCATGTACAGTGAGGGAAAAAAGTATTTGATCCCCTGCTGATTTTGTACGTTTGCCCACTGACAAAGACATGATCAGTCTATAATTTTGATGGTAGGTTTATTTGAACAGTGAGAGACAGAATAACAACAACAAAAATCCAGAAAAACGCATGTCAAAAATGTTATAAATTGATTTGCATTTTAATGAGGGAAATAAGTATTGGACCCCTCTGCAAAACATGACTTAGTACTTGGTGGCAAAACCCTTGTTGGCAATCACAGAGGTCAGATGTTTCTTGTAGTTGGCCACCAGGTTTGCACACATCTCAGGAGCGATTTTGTTCCACTCCTCTTTGTAGATCTTCTCCAAGTCATTAAAGTTTCGAGGCTGACGTTTGGCAACTCGAACCTTCAGCTCCCTCCACAGATTTTCTATAGGATTAAGGTCTGGAGACTGGCTAGGCCACTCCAGGACCTTAATGTGCTTCTTCTTGAGCCACTCTTTTGTTGCCTTGGCCGTGTGTTTTGGGTCATTGTCATGCTGGAATACCCATCCCAAGATTTGATGGTACATGGCCCCGTCCATCGTCCCTTTGATGCGGTGAAGTTGTCCTGTCCCCTTAGCAGAAAAACACCCCCAAAGCATAATGTTTCCACCTCCATGTTTGAAGGTGGGGATGGTGTTCTTGGGGTCATAGGCAGCATTCCTCCTCCTCCAAACACGGCGAGTTGAGTTGATGCCAAAGAGCTCGATTTTGGTCTCATCTGACCACAACACTTTCACCCAGTTCTCCTCTGAATCATTCAGATATTAATTGGCAAACTTCAGACGGCCCTTTATATGTGCTTTCTTGATCAGGGGGACTTTGCGGGCGCTGCAGGATTTCAGTCCTTCACGGCGTAGTGTGTTACCAATTGTTTTCTTGGTGACTATGGTCCCAGCTGCCTTGAGATCATTGACAAGATCATCCCGTGTAGTTCTGGGCTGATTCCTCACCATTCTCATGATCATTGCAACTCCACAAGGTGAGATCTTGCATGGAGCTCCCAGGCCGAGGGAGATTGACAGTTATTTTGTGTTTCTTCCATTTGCGAATAATCGCACCAACTGTTGTCACCTTCTCACCAAGCTGCTTGGCGATGGTCTTGTAGCCCATTCCAGCCTTGTGTAGGTCTACAATCTTGTCCCTGACATCCTTGGAGAGCTCTTTGGTCTTGGCCATGGTGGAGAGTTTGGAATCTGATTGATTGATTGCTTCTGTGGACAGGTCTCTTTTATATAGGTAACAAGCTGAGATTAGGAGCACTCCCTTTAAAAGTGTGCTCCTAATCTCAGCTCGTTACCTGTATAAAAGACACCTGGGAGACAGAAATCTTTCTGATTGAGAGGGGGTCAAATACTTATTTCCCTCATTAAAATGCAAATCAATTCATAACATTTTTGACATGCGTTTTTCTGGATTTTTGTTGTTGTTATTCTGTCTCTCACTGTTCAAATAAACCTACCATTAAAATTATAGACTGATCATTTCTTTGTCAGTGGGCAAACGTACAAAATCAGCAGGGGATTAAATACTTTTTTCCCTCACTGTACACTCACACACACACACACATATACACACCAGCCCTGTTTCTGTCTGCTCACTGGAATCAGCATCCCCACAGGAAGCTTCTAGCCTCACGCCCACGGCTTGGGTTAGAGAGCACCTTTCACACCATTCTAAACTGGCCTCTTTCTTTCTCTCTTTCCCTTCCTTAATCTCTCTCTACCTCCATTTGTGTATATATCTGACTCTCTGTGTCTCTGTCACTCACTCTGTCTCCTCTTACCAGAGGTTGAGTGAGTTCAGCAAACATAGACATCACTATTTCAAAACCCTCTAGTGGTACATTGCACAGTCCTGAACTAGTCTTGTCTGGTCCCCATTGACCATGTTATGATTGATTGCTCCCAAGCGATTATAGAGTCACCAGCAATGCAAACTGTTAATGCTCTGTCAAACACTAACTATGCAGCACTTCCATGTCTCAAAAACACTCTGTTCAGGCCTCCCGAGTGGCACTTCGGTCTAAGGCACTGCATCGCAGTGCTTGAGACGTCACTACAGACCTGGGTTTGATCCCATGCTGTGTCACAACTGGCCGTGACCAGGAGTCCCATAGGGCGGCGCACAATTGGCCCAGCGTCGTCTGGGTTAGGGGAGGGTTTGGCTGGGGGGCTTTACTTGGCTCATTGCGCTCTAGTGACTCCTTGTGGCGGGCCGGGCACCTGCAGGCTGACTTTGGTCGTCAGTTAAACAGTGTTTCCTCCGACACATTGGTGTGGGCGGGTGTTAAGATGCGTGGTTTGGTGGGTCATGTTTCGGAGGACACATGACTCGACCTTCCCCTCTCCCAAGCCCATTGGGGAGTTGCAACGATGAGACAAGATCGTAATTGAAAAAGGAAAAAACTAATTGAAAAAAACATTTTTTGCATATAATTACTTTTTGTACTACATTTTGCCATTTTGTTTTCTAAACACACTCATTTCAAAATGCACTTTCTTTAAGGGTTTTCTCCAGTCTGTTGTCAAAACAAGAACAGGCTGTTATTATTATGACGTCAATTATATGCAAATCTACTCTAGGATCAGTTCCAGACGATAATGAGAGATAATTAAACAGGGAGTGGTCTGATTTATCGATAATGATTTATTGGACTGTGAAACATAACATAGTGATGATAATATAAAAATGACAGTCATTTTTTTAGCCATATTGCAAGCAGAGGCACCTCCCTCACTAGTTTGGATTCTCCTAATCTAGGCTTCATTCACCTCTATTCTGAGCTGGGCTAGGTTTGGCTAACTCTTTTAGCAATACCACTGGGACAACAGAGGATACAGAGGGAATTTGCTGAACTGTTTCTCAGTTCCGGAGTCAAGCAGGATATCTTGCTGGAATGACCCATAAACAACAAGCAGAACCGTTAGGAGGAAAACAGCTGGACAACACAACAGAGAAAAGTGGGAAGTTGTGAACTGCATTGAGATAGTGAGAGAGGATTATACTCTACGCTAGCCTATTCTTTGTTATACAACAGGTGGGTCTAATCCTGAATGCTGATTGGTTAAAACCGCATTCCAGACGGTGTCTATTCCACAAGATACCACCGGCTAAATCTATTACGTTAAAATGTCTATTTACTCTGTTCCATCTGACTGCGCAATCCACTGTCTCATCAGCCCAGCAAGGCAATTTATAAACTTGATCTCCACGACAAAAAGCATCTGTACATTACCTCACATTTCTTTTAGACTAACATTTCGTTTTCAACAACGGATATTTGTATAAACCTTGCTGTCTGTGTCTCTGACATTTGCAACATTGTTTCAATATTCAAATTCGATCTCCAGCTGTCCCATAGTAATGAACATGACGTGAGTCAGGAGTCGGGATGAGACAGAGAGGCAGACAGCTTTTTTCAGCCAGTTGAAAACATGAATCAGCATCATTTTTATGGATACAGTGCATTCGGAAAGTATTCTGACCCCTTTACTTTTTCCACTTTGTTACATTACAGACTTATTCTAAAATTGATTAAATAGATTTTTCCTCATCAATCTACTAACAATACCATATAATAACAAAGCAAAAACAGATATTTAAAATTTTTGGCAAATGTATTTAAAATAAGAAAATGAAATATCACATTTATGTAAGTATTCAGACGCTTTCCTCAGTACTTTGTTGAAGCACCTTTGGCAGAGATTACAGCCTCGAGTCTTCTTGGGTATGATGCTACAAGCTTGGCACACCTGTATTTGGGGAGTTTCTCCCGTTCCTCTCTGCAGATCCTCTCAGGCTCTGTCAGGTTGGATGAGGAGCATTGCTGCAGAGCTATTTTCAGTTCTCTCCAGAGATGTTTGATCGGGTTCAAGTCCGGGCTCTGGCTGGGACCCTCAAGGACATTCAGAGACTTGTCCCAAAGCCACCCCTGTGTTGTCTTGGCTGTGTGCTTAGGGTCGTTGTCCTGTTGTAAGGTGAACCGTCGGCCCAGTCTGAGTTCCTGAGCGCTCTGGAGCAGGTTTTCACCAAGGATCTCTCTGTACTTTGCTCCGTTCAGCTTTGCCTCGATCCTGACTAGTCTCCCAGTCCCTGCCGCTGAAAAACATCCCCACAGCATGATGCTGCCACCACCATGCTTCACCGTAGGGATGGTGCCAGGTTTCCTCCAGACGTGACGCTTGGCATTCAGGCCAAAGAGTTCAATCTTGGTTTCATCAGACCAGAGAATCTTGTTTCTCATGGTCTGAGAGTCTTTAGGTGCCTTTTGGCAAACTCCAAGCAGGATGTCATGTGCCTTTTACTGAGGAATGGCTTCTGTCTGGCCACTCTACCATAAAGGTCTGATAGGTGGAGTGCTGCAGAGATGGTTGTACTTCTGGAAGTTTCTCCCATATCCACAGAGGAACTCTAGAGCTCTGTCAGAGTGACCGTCGGGTTCTTGGTCACCACCCTGACCAAGGCCCTTCTCCCCCGATTGCTCAGTTTGGCGGACAGCTCTAGGTAGGGTCTTGGTGGTTCCAAACTTCTTCCATTTAAGAATGATGGAGACCACTGTGTTCTTGGGGACATTCAATGCTGCAGAAATGTTTTCGTACCCTTCCCCAGATCGACAAAATCCTGTCTCGGAGCTCTGTGGACAATTCCTTCGACCTCATGGCTTGGTTTTTGCTCTGATATGCACTGGCAACTGTGGGACCATATATAGACAGGTGTGTGCCTTTCCAAATCATGTCCAATCAATTGAATTTACCACATGTGGACTCCAATCAAGTTGTAGAAACACCTCAAGGATGATCAGTGGAAACAGGATGCACCTGACCTCAATTTCGAGTCTCATAGCAAAGGGTCTGAATGCTTATGTAAATAAGGTATTTCTGTTTCATATTTTTTATACATTTGCAAAAAAATTAAAATAAACGCTTTTTGCTTTGTCATTATAGGGTATTGTGTGTAGATTGCTGAAAAAAAGAAAATATTTAATCCATAAAAAAAAAGGCTGTAACGTAACAAAATGTCAAGGGGTCTGAATACTTTCAAAAGGAAACAGGTCAAACGAAACTAAGTGCAGCTAGATTCTAGGCTTTCCAGCTTGAAGTTATTGTGTTAGCTGTGTTATTGGCTAGCTCCTCTGAACAACAGTGTCCTGACGAGAGAGCACATTTTCTATGCCAGGTGAAATCACGCATCATTAGCTCATTGTTACATTTTACATTTTAGTCATTTAGAAGACGCTCTTATCCAGAGCGACTTACAGCTAGTGAGTGCATACATTTTTCATACTGGCCCCCCGTGGGAAACGAACCCAAAACCCTGGCGTTGCAAGCGCCATGCTCTACCAACTGAGCTACATCCCTACCTGCCATTCCCTCCCCTACCCTGGACGATGCTGGGCCAATTGTGTGCCGCCCCATGGATTTAAAGTTGAAAGCTGGTATATTCAATCCTGGAGGCCCTGTAGCTCAGTTGTTATGGATGTATACAAATAAATATCAGTAGAAAACAACTTAAAATGCAAAACAGCTTAAAATACTTTGTTGTTATTCTGGCTGCACTGTTTGAAGTGAATGTAAGTTAGCCGTAGGTCGCTGGCTAGCTAGCAAGCAAGGGATAAGAACGTTGCCAGCCAGTATGGCATAATAACATTTAGAACGAATGACTGGGTCGCGTCCATATACAGTCCCAGTCAAAAGTTTGGGCACACCTACTCATTGCAGGGTTTTTCTTTATTTTTACTATTTTCTAAAACTATAAAATAACACATATGGAATCATGTAGTAAACAAAAAAGTGTTAAACAAATTAAAATATATTTTATACTTGAGATTCTTCAAAGTAGCCACCCTTTGCCTTCATGACAGCTTTGTACACTCTTGGCATTCTCTCAACCAGCTTCATGATGTAGTCACCTTGATGCATTTCAATTGACAGGTGTGCCTTGTTAAAAGTTAATTTGTGGAATTTCTTTCCTTCTTAATGCATTTGAGCAAATCAGTTGTGTTGTGATAAGGTAGGGATGGTATACAGAAGATAGCACTTTTTGGTAAAAGACCAAGTCCATATTATGGCAAGAACAGCTCAAATAAGCAAAGAGAAACGACAGTCCATCATTACTTTAAGACATGAAGGTCAGTCAATCCGGAAAATTTCAAGAACTTTGAAAGTTTCTTCAAGTGCAGTAGCAAAAACCATCAAGTGCTATGATGAAACTGGCTCTCATGAGGACCGCCACAGGAAAGGAAGACCCAGAGTTACCTCTGCTGCAGAGGATAAGTTCATTAGTGTTAACTGCACCTCAGATTGCAGCCCAAATAAATGCTTCACAGAGTTCAAGTACAGACACATCTCAACATCAACTGTTCAGAGGAGACTGCGTGAATCAGGCCTTCATGGTCGAATTGCTGCAAAGAAACCCCTACTAAAGGATGCCAATAATAAGAAGAGACTTGCTTGGGCCAAGAAACACGAGCAATGAACATTAGACTGGTGGACATCTGTCCTTTGGTCTGATGAGTCCAAATTTGAGATTTTTGGTTCCAACCGCCGTGTCTTTGTGAGACACAGAGTAGGTGAACGGATGATCTCCGCATGTGTGGTTCCCACCGTGAAGCATGGAGGAGGAGGTGTGATGGTGTGGGGGTGCTTTGCTGGTGACACTGTCAGTGGTTTATTTAGAATTCAAGGCACACTTAACCAGCATGGCTACCACAGCATTCTGCAGTGATACGTCATCCTATCTGGTTTTCGCATAGTGGGACTATCATTTGTTTTTCAACAGGACAATGACCCAAAACACACCTCCAGTCTGTGTAAGGGCTATTTGACCAAGAAGGAGAGTGATGGAGTGCTGCATCAGATGACCTGGCCTCCACAATCACCCGACCTCAACCCAATTGAGATGGTTTGGGATGGGTTGGACCGCAGAGTGAAGGAAAAACAGCCAACAAGTGCTCAGCATATGTGGGAACTCCTTCAAGACTGTTGGAAATGCATTCCTTATGAAGCTGGTTGAGAGAATGCCAAGAGTGTGCAAATTTGTCATCAAGGCAAAGGGTGGCTACTTTGAAGAATCTAAAATATAAAATATATTTTGATTTGTTTAACACTTTTTTGGTTACTACATGATTCCATATGTGTTATTTCATAGTTTTGATGTCTTCACTATTATTCTACAATTTAGAAAATAGTAAAAATAAAGAAAAACACTGCAATGAGTAGGTGTGTCCAAACTTTTGACTGGTACTGTATATGCAGAACAAAAAGACTTAACGACTGGGTGGCGTCTCTGGCAACCGATCCGATAGAACGAACGACCAGCCGGCTTGGGTAGCAACCCTAAATTTATGTCGGGACAATTTATTGTGAAAGGATGAAATAGTATGAATAAATTCATCAAAATAACGATTTTAATGAAGATATGTAAATCATTATTAGAATATGTTGGTAACCCGTTGTATAAAAGTTATAATGCCCTCGAAGCTGGTGTTTGGAGGATATATTGGCACGGTTTAACAACACCCGTGGTAATATATCCTCCAAACACCGGCTTCTCTGGCATTATCAGTAAAATAACAAACCCCTTGACACATTTACACTCATCCTGATAGTGTCATCCCTGCCTTTCCCATGCCTGTGTACAGTATGTTGCAGGTCACCACAATGATTAATCACTTATACTAACAGTGTGGTCAGCAGCAGTTGGTTCCCAGGCACTACAGGCCTCATTAGTCTTGGGGTCTGTTCAGAAATAGCTCCTGTAATCAATGGACATTATTTTGAATGTAATTACCCATGGTCCTTCAGGGGTTCACCGTCAGTCTGTGTGTCTGTCCACATAATCTACACAATGCTATTAGAGCCCATAGCCCACCCCCTAAAATAAAAACCCCAAATAAAAACCATGCTAAGTGGTTTCTTTGATAAGTTTCGCTCTGTTGATTGTGTGTGTGAGTTTTATAATAAAGCATGTTGAGTCTCCAGGGATGTTAATTTGGCGGTTTGCTGGGTAAGTGTCACGCCCTGGCTCGGGGGACTCTAGTATGTTGAGCCAGGGTGTGAGTTTTCATTTGTGTTCATTCTAGTATTGTGTTTCTATGTTGGCCAGTGTGGTTCTCAATCAGAGGCAACGAGTATCAGCTGTTGCTTGTTGTCTCTGATTGGGAACCATACTTAAGCAGCCAGTTTTCCCACAGTGTTTGTGGGATCTTGTTCCTGTATAGGTTTATGTTTTGCACGGCACGTTATCGTTTGTTGTTTTTGTTCGTGTTATCATTCAAATTAATAAAATATGTTCACCTTCCGCGCTGCGCCTTGGTCCTCTGTACCTGACGATCGTGACAGTAAGTAGCCTACCCAACCGATTGTCTCAGGACAACTAATTATGGGAAAGTCTGATGACAAATGAGGGATACCTTTGAACAAGCTGAACTAATACTCCCTATTTCTTAATCTCTCTATTCAACCTCACCCAGTCAAACCAGGATGACGTATATTCGTACACTAGAACATGAGCTGATGTGAAATTAAACTGCCACTACCGTATGCTGTACACCTCCTGTCTTACCCCATCCAAACATAGAGCTCTGTTACACAGTGTTCCTGCCTATGTGATCCCTGTCATAAACCACAATAGGAAACATTAGAAGCCATGACCAAACAAATTATCCTAGTGATTACTTTTCAACACAAACGGCATCTGTCTGAGACGCTTAGTCATATATTCCTTCTCTTTAAACATGAGCGGTGATACGCACACATACACAAACACTCACCCACTCACACACGCACACTCACACACGCACACACACTGAACCCAGAACAGCAGCTTGTGTCTGTGCTAAAGTGTTAGAGAACATATGTCACCTGGAGAAGGTCTTGACAGTTAGGATGACCTTCTGTTAACTCCCTCCTCAAATGGCGAATACACCCTAGCAATGTTTAACAAGCATACAGGCCAGAGAGATTGTGTGTGTGTGTGTATACTAGGGCCGGGACGATACCAGTATCGCAAACTCTTTGGTCCTTTGAAAACCTGCTGTATGTAAAATATTGTGCTATAGCTAGGAAAATAAATAAATGTGACTCTGGATGACAACATAATGAGGTTTGTTTCCAACATTAGGACTGTTTTCCTGAAGTTGTTAAATCCGCTTCGTGCTTTGTTTCCTTGCCATGATACTAACGAGTATCGTGATACTGGTATCATCTTGGCCCTGTGCAAAACAGCTAGTAGCCCTACATACTGTATCCCTGACATGACCTTTTCACACAGAGAAGTGTGCTAATAGTCTTCCTATTTTTTCAGCCCAGTAATCATTTCACAATGTTGCACAATGTCTTTCATTGGCTCCAAGGAACAAACTGTGCTGCCAATGACTCTCATATACTTAATGAAGGTAGCCAGCACGTTCATGGTACGTGAACACACACACACACATTTTAAACCCTTTATTTGAAGAAACAAATCACATTACATCATAAAGGATTCAAACATTTCAAACGTCATTGATGCAAGGACACTTAAGGAAACAAAAAGCGTATTTTCCTCCACACAGCTAGGCTGATCATAACAGCTGAAATAGAGCAGTACCTAGCCAGTTGTTTTGCTCTACTCTTAGGCAGGCCTGCAATCTGAAGGCCATGTACCATCAGCCTATGTACTTGACTGAGACTGCCAAATAACAATGCCACCAACTCGCTTTGGTATCCCAGGCTGTCCGAGCGTGATATGAGGGGCTGGTATTTAAGGAGATTTTCAGAAAACCTATGTAACAATCGAATGAGCAGCCACTTCGAAAATCAACACCTCCCTCTGGACTCCCCCCACATCAACAATATCTGGCTTATTTGGCATACAAGAAAACACATTATCATCAACAATAAACCAGGCTCCTCTGACAAGAGAATGTTTGTGTATGTGTGCTGTTGGTGAGACCACCTGTCTCACCTCAGTAGCTACCAGGTCGACAAGGTGGCCATGTCTAGCAATATACAATCTAGCAATGTATTCTTTTTTTTGTTTTTTGGGGGGGGGGGGGGGGGGGGTAGATCAGCTTAATATTGCAGATAGATTGTAACTTCCATCAGTGTAATTGTCTGCATCACTTCCAATCCCCCATGTTTTTTTTTTATATATACACCTACACATACATACACATCCACATACACATACATACATTCACTGCTCAAAAAAAATAAAGGGAACACTAAAATAACACATCCTAGATCTGAATGAATGAAATAATCTTATGAAATACTTTTTTCTTTACATAGTTGAATGTGCTGACAACAAAATCACACAAATTATCAATGGAAATCAAATTTATCAACCCAAGGAGGTCTGGATTTGGAGTCATCCTCAAAATTAAAGTGGAAAACCACACTACAGGCTGATCCAATTTTGATGTAATGTCCTTAAAACAAGTCAAAATGAGGCTCAGTAGTGTGTGTGGCCTCCACGTGCCTGTATGACCTCCCTACAACGCCTGGGCATGCTCCTGATGTGGTGGCGGATGGTCTCCTGAGGGATCTCCTCCCAGACCTGGACTAAAGCATCCGCCAACTATTGGACAGTCTGTGGTGCAACGTGGCGTTGGTGGATGGAGCGAGACATGATGTCTCAGATGTGCTCAATTGGATTCAGGTCTGGGGAACGGGCGGGCCAGTCCATAGCATCAATGCCTTCCTCTTGCAGGAACTGCTGACACACTCCAGCCACATGAGGTCTAGCATTGTCTTGCATTAGGAGGAACCCAGGGCCAACCGCACCAGCATATGGTCTCACAAGGGGTCTGAGGATCTCATCTCGGTACCTAATGGCAGTCAGGCTACCTCTGGCGAGCACATGGAGGGCTGTGCGGCCTCCCAAAGGAATGCCACCCCACACCATGACTGACCCACCGCCAAACCGGTCATGCTGGAGGATGTTGCAGGCAGCAGAACGTTCTCCACGGCGTCTCCAGACTCTGTCACGTCTGTCACGTGCTCAGTGTGAACCTACTTTCATCTGTGAAGAGCACAGGGCGCCAGTGGCGAATTTGCCAATCTTGGTGTTCTCTGGCAAATGCCAAACGTCCTGCACGGAGTTGGGCTGTAAGCACAACCCCCACCTGTGGACGTCGGGCCCTCATACCACCCTCATGGAGTCTGTTTCTGACCGCTTGAGCAGACACATGCACATTTGTGGTCTGCTGGAGGTCATTTTGCAGGGCTCTGGCAGTGCTCCTCCTGCTCCTCCTTGCACAAAGGCGGAGGTAGCAGTCCTGCTGCTGGGTTGTTGCCCTCCTACGGCCTCCTCCACGTCTCCTGATGTACTGGCCTGTCTCCTGGTAGCGCCTCCATGCTCTGGACACTACGCTGACAGACACAGCAAACCTTCTTGCCACAGCTCGCATTGATGTGCCATCCTGGATGAGCTGCACTACCTGAGCCACTTGTGTGGGTTGTAGACTCCGTCTTATGCTACCACTAGAGTGAAAGCACCGCCAGCATTCAAAAGTGACCAAAACATCAGCCAGGAAGCATAGGAACTGAGAAGTGGTCTGTGGTCACCATCTGCAAAACCAGTCCTTAATTGGGGGTGTCTTGCTAATTGCCTATAATTTCCACCTGTTGTCTATTCCATTTGCACAACAGCATTTGAAATGTATTGTCAATCAGTGTTTCTTCCTAAGTGGACAGTTTGATTTCACAGAAGTGTGATTGACTTGGAGTTACATTGTGTTGTTTAAGTGTTCCCTTTATTTTTTGGAGCAGTGTATATACATACACATACATACAGTGGGGAAAAAAAAGTATTTAGTCAGCCACCAATTGTGCAAGTTCTCCCACTTAAAAAGATGAGAGAGGCCTGTAATTTTCATCATAGGTACACGTCAACTATGACAGACAAAATGAGAAAAGAAAATCCAGAAAATCACATTGTAGGATTTTTTATGAATTTATTTGCAAATTATGGTGGAAAATAAGTATTTGGTCAATAACAAAAGTTTCTCAATACTTTGTTATATACCCTTTGTTGGCAATGACACAGGTCAAACGTTTTCTGTAAGTCTTCACAAGGTTTTCAGACACTGTTGCTGGTATTTTGGCCCATTCCTCCATGCAGATCTCCTCTAGAGCAGTGATGTTTTGGGGCTGTCGCTGGGCAACACAGACTTTCAACTCCCTCCAAAGACTTTCTATGGGGTTGAGATCTGGAGACTGGCTAGGCCACTCCAGGACCTTGAAATGCTTCTTACGAAGCCACTCCTTCGTTGCCCGGGTGGTGTGTTTGGGATCATTGTCATGCTGAAAGACCCAGCCACGTTTCATCTTCAATGCCCTTGCTGATGGAAGGAGGTTTTCACTCAAAATCTCACGATACATGGCCCCATTCATTCTTTCCTTTACACGGATCAGTCGTCCTGGTCCCTTTGCAGAAAAACAGCCCCAAAGCATGATGTTTCCACCCCCATGCTTCACAGTAGGTATGGTGTTCTTTGGATGCAACTCAGCATTCTTTGTCCTCCAAACAGGACGAGTTGAGTTTTTACCAAAAAGTTCTATTTTGGTTTCATCTGACCATATGACATTCTCCCAATCCTCTTCTGGATCATCCAAATGCACTCTAGCAAACTTCAGACGGGCCTGGACATGTACTGGCTTAAGCAGGGGGACACGTCTGCACTGCAGGATTTGAGTCCCTGGCGGCGTAGTGTGTTACTGATGGTATGCTTTATTACTTTGGTCCCAGCTCTCTGCAGGTCATTCACTAGGTACCCCCGTGTGGTTCTGGGATTTTTGCTCACCGTTCTTGTGATCATTTTGACCCCACGGGGTGAGATCATGCGTGGAGCCTCAGATCGAGGGAGATAATCAGTGGTCTTGTATGTCTTCCATTTCCTAATAATTGCTCCCACAGTTGATTTCTCCAAACCAAGCTGCTTACCTATTGCAGATTCAGTCTTCCCATTCTGGTGCAGGTCTACAATTGTGTTTCTGGTGTCCTTTGACAGCTCTTTGGTCTTGGCCATAGTGGAGTTTGGAGTGTGACTGTTTGAGGTTGTGGACAGGTGTCTTTTATACTGATAACAAGTTCAAACAGGTGCCATTAATACAGGTAACGAGTGGAGGACAGAGGAGCCTCTTAAAGAAGAAGTTACAGGTCTGTGAGAGCCAGAAATCTTGCTTGTTTGTAGGTGACCAAATACTTATTTTCCACCATAATTTGCAAATAAATTCATTAAAAATCCTACAATGTGATTTTCTGGATTTTTTTCCCTCAATTTGTCTGTCATAGTTGACGTGTACCTATGATGAAAATTACAGGCCTCTCTCATCTTTTTAAGTGGGAGAACTTGCACAATTGGTGGCTGACTAAATACTTTTTTCCCCCACTGTATCCTTTAAAAATATATATATATATATATATATATATATTCCCCTTTTACTTTCCAACCCCGCCACCCTTTCCCCACTTGGAGTAAACTAGTGAACTACAACGCCTAGGCTTCTACTTCAGCCCATACCCACTATCTACAGTTTATGGACACAGTCAATTTCAGAGTAATTACATTTGGTTTGTTCTTTCTCCTGAACTACTTCTACTCTCAACCTCTCCAATCATTTTCATGATGTCCATCCGGTTTGCGTCTATATGCCATATCTTTCTAACTGTGCTCCTTCACAAAAGCTCCCAACCTACAACCCATACACTTATTATGGACACAGCGTGCCTACATTATTAGTTATCTTGTTATTGTTTGTTAATAGTTGTTATTAGTCCCATCCTTCAATTCCATTCAACACCTCCCATCTATCTTTTAACACCATCCATATAGGATTTCTATTTGCCATATATATTTCAACTGTACTGTGATGTCTTACAAAAGTTCTGAACCTTTCTATTCTCATTGTTTCTACAGATTGTGAATTGAAAATAAAACAATTTGCTAATAGTATTATTATGTTATTGATCGATTGACTATGACTTTTCAGATCACCCAGTAGTGCTATCTGCAGGGTTAGCTCCAGGTAAATATTGCAATCCTTTAGCCATTCCTGGACCTGTGTCCAAAAACAAGCTACAAATGGACAGTACCAAAACAAATGATCTAATGATTCTGTCTCTTCGCAGCAAAATCTGCAGAGCTGGGAAGATTGTATCCCCCATATAAATAACATTCTATTGGTAGCAAGAATTTTATATAATAATTCAAATTGAAAGATTCTAAGTTTTGAATCCGGTGTCGTTTTGCGTATTAGTTCATAAACACTATGCCATGGGATCAGTACGTCAAAAATCTCTTCCCAACTATTTTGCAATCTACAGTGGGGAAAAAAAGTATTTAGTCAGCCACCAATTGTGCAAGTTCTCCCACTTAAAAAGATGAGAGAGGCCTGTAATTTTCATCATAGGTACACGTCAACTATGACAGACAAATAGAGCATTTCTTTCTCCAGAAAATCAAATTGTAGGATTTTTTATGAATTTATTTGCAAATTATGGTGGAAAATAAGTATTTGGTCACCTACAAACAAGCAAGATTTCTGGCTCTCACAGACCTGTAACTTCTTCTTTAAGAGGCTCCTCTGTCCTCCACTCGTTACCTGTATTAATGGTACCTGTTTGAACTTGTTATCAGTATAAAAGACACCTGTCCACAACCTCAAACAGTCACACTCCAAACTCCACTATGGCCAAGACCAAAGAGCTGTCAAAGGACACCAGAAACAAAATTGTAGACCTGCACCAGGCTGGGAAGACTGAAACTGCAATAGGTAAGCAGCTTGGTTTGAAGAAATCAACTGTGGGAGCAATTATTAGGAAATGGAAGACATACAAGACCACTGATAATCTCCCTCGATCTGGGGCTCCACGCAAGATCTCACCCCGTGGGGTCAAAATGATCACAAGAATGGTGAGCAAAAATCCCAGAACCACACGGGGGGCCCTAGTGAATGACCTGCAGAGAGCTGGGACCAAAGTAACAAAGCCTACCATCAGTAACACACTACGCCGCCAGGGACTCAAATCCTGCAGTGCCAGACGTGTCCCCCTGCTTAAGCCAGTACATGTCCAGGCCCGTCTGAAGTTTGCTAGAGTGCATTTGGATGATCCAGAAGAGGATTGGGAGAATGTCATATGGTCAGATGAAACCAAAATAGAACTTTTTGGTAAAAACTCAACTCGTCCTGTTTGGAGGACAAAGAATGCTGAGTTGCATCCAAAGAACACCATACCTGCTGTGAAGCATGGGGGTGGAAACATCAAGCTTTGGGGCTGTTTTTCTGCAAAGGGACCAGGACGACTGATCCGTGTAAAGGAAAAAATGAATGGGGCCATGTATCGTGAGATTTTGAGTGAAAACCTCCTTCCATCAGCAAGGGCATTGAAGATGAAACGTGGCTGGGTCTTTCAGCATGACAATGATACCAAACACACCGCCCGGGCAACGAAGGAGTGGCTGCATGGAGGAATGGGCCAAAATACCAGCAACAGTGTCTGAAAACCTTGTGAAGACTTATAGAAAACGTTTGACCTGTGTCATTTCCAACAAAGGGTATATAACAAAGTATTGAGAAACTTTTGTTATTGACCAAATACTTATTTTCCACCATAATTTGCAAATAAATTCATTAAAAATCCTACAATGTGATTTTCTGGATTTTCTTTTCTCATTTTGTCTGTCATAGTTGACATGTACCTATGATGAAAATTACAGGCCTCTCATCTTTTTAAGTGGGAGAACTTGCACAATTGGTGGCTGACTAAATACTTTTTTCCCCCACTGTAGATAGATAGATATCAGTAACCACAGCTGTCACCGAAAGGTGTAAGCATAATTATTACTCTCTTTAATTTCTAAAGAAATGTGTGTATATTTATGCTGTGTCATTGAGCTGCTACCAGCTTAGCTTCCTCCACTGTCCCTGTCCCCATACTGGGTTCGAACCAGTGGTCCTCTGCGAATACGCGTCACCACTCTCCTTACAAAGACCAGGGATGCATTCAGCAGGACACAACGTTTTAGAACGTTCAAATACAAATATGCTATGAATAACAAACACCCCTCACTGACATGTAGAATATGGAATCACATTAGTACTATTTGTGTGATCTAGGTGCAATGTTCCACAATGTTTGGCTACCGAACGTGGCCCTTCTGTAGATAGATTCATTCATTCATTCATTCATTCATGGACATGTTATTGTTCTTATATTGTAGAATAATGCTCATATTTGAAATGACCATCAAAAATAAAATAATAAAAACCTCCTGCTGACTCAACTTTAACTGACACAAGTTTCCTCAAGTCCAGATGACACAACTCCTACTGAGATAGTCCTAATATGGACACCGTACTAAGCACATCATGATTATGATGTGGCAAGATGGCGCCGACAGATATGGCAGCTCTGCTTCTAGCTCCTAAGCAACTTTGAAGTATTTCTTTTTTGTGTGTGTTATTTCTTACTAAAAAAGTTAGATACTGCTGCACTGTTGGTGCTAGGAACACAAGCATTTCGCTACACCCGCAATAGCATCTGCTAAATATGTGTATGTGACCAATACAATTTGAATTGATTTGATTTGATGTAATTTGTGGTGTTGAAGTTGGCTGTCATTTACATCTTGGGACTAGATGACACCATATAGCCAGAGGGGGGTGCCAAAGCTCTTATTATGACTGAGAAACCACAGTTCTGCTCATCCCGCAGTTCATCCTGTCATTTAAACAGGTCTATGGTTCATACAAATATCCTTAATAAGTTTAAAGGTGCAGCTTAGTTTTGCTCTGTGATATTTATAGTCTCTATTCATATGGATTTAAGATGTTCTCAATATCTTGTTGTTTAAATATTAAAGACTGTATAGCATAAAAGCATAATATTACATTTATTACATTGGTGTTCTTTGCCACCTTAATCATAAGGTGAGGATGTGTAGAAAGACATGGAAATGGACAATCGGTGTAGCAGAACATGAGGAGTAGACTGTGATCTCTGAAGTTACAGCACCCTCTTCTGACACAAACACATAGCTCATGACGTCAGGCCGGGTTTACTTATCTATCATTTGCTCCTGTTATTTTCAAGAAGGAATTCTACATCAAAATGAAATCTGAAGGTAGTGAAACAATTTAGAGAAGAGGGAACAAGGTACAGTGGAATCAACAGAAATCAGTGTCTCCAGCGTGTCTTAATCATACATTATAAAGTTTTCATGGACTCAGTATTTTTTTTATGTACTATCCCCCTCTTGAAGCGTTGTCTAAACTTAGCCCTGCTGTAAACCAACTATGCACAGATTTAAAGCTTAGTGGTCAGCAGAAGGAGAGTGATTTCACTTTGACCCTGCTAAAGGTCATACAGTTGACCCTCCAATACCTCAGTGTTTAATCTCTCCAGCCCCCAGCTGGGTGACTGTGAGATGAGGTCTCAGAGGTCCTGGTTGCAGTGCTGGCTGTCCCTATGGCCTGTTTGCTGTTTGCTGTCACCCCATCAGATATATTGCAGTCTAATAGAGAGGCCTTGGTGCAGTAAAGTGACTGAGCTGTAAATCTAGATTGACCTGAACTGCCGCTATCTCGCATCATCTCTAAACTCATTCAGCGCTCACGTCCTCTCTCTCACATGACACGACACCCGGCTGGCCCACAGACGCTATCATCACTCAATGGTTCATCACCGGCCATCAGCTGAACGAGAGAGGGAGGGAGCGAGAGAGCGAGAGAGCGAGAGATAATAACGAAAGGAAGAGAGAATGTGTGAGTTTATGTGAGAGAAAGAGAGAGGTTAAAAGAGGGAGTAGAAAAAGAGAAAGAGAGAGAGAGAGCGCTGACGCGTCAAATGGCACTTCTAAGATGATCTCTTAATCAACTCAGAGTCTCCAGCATCCTTCAGTGTTGAGTGACGTGTTCGTAAACATGAACACTACTGTAATGGGATCTGTCTATAAAAACCACGGCGACATGATTTATGGGCGTTTACTGAGGAGACGAGTGGCCAGGCTGTTAGACAACTGGGATCAAATTTTCTCAATATGAGCCTCTAACTCAATGGGCTAAAGGTCCCATAACTCACAAACACATCACAGAGATTTCTGAACTTCTCTAGAATAGATAGTGTAATCTAGACTCTAGAGAATATTTATTGTAATGACATTGTGCCATTCTCAAATGAATGATAAACCTATAGGCCTAACGGTATGTACCATTACTGTAAAATTAGCCTTATTTCTGTCACCATGGTGATCAGACAGATTATGAGGAACAGTTTATGATGAATGATTAGGAAGTGGAAGATTTAGAGTTCATATGTATGGCATGATAAATGAAATGAAATCAAAATAAATGTTATTGTCACATGCACCGAATACAACAGGTGTAGACCTTACCGTGAAACGCTTACTTACAAGCCATTAACAAACAATGCAGTTTTAAGAAAAAAAAAGAGTTGAGAAAAATATTTACTAAATAAACTAAAGTAAAAAATAAAAGAGCAACAATAAAATAACAATAACGAGGCTATATACAGGGAGTACCGGTACCGTGTCAATGTGTGGGGGTACAGGTTAGTCAAGGTAATTGAAGTAATATGTACATGTAGGTAGGGGTAAATTGACTAAGCATAGATAATAGATAATAAACAGCGAGTAGCAGCAGCGTAAAAAAAGAGTGGGGGGTGGGGGGGAGGGTCAATGCAAATAGTCCGGGTAGCCATTTGATTGGCTGTTCAGCAGTCTTATGGCTTGGGGGTAGATGCTGTTAAGAAGCCTTTTGGACCTAGACTTGGCGCTCTGGTACCGCTTGCCGTGCGGTAGCAGAGAGAACAGTCTATGACTAGGGTGGCTGAAGTCTTTGCAAATTTTTAGGGCTTTCCTCTGACACCACCTGGTATAGAGGTCCTTGATGGCAGGAAGCTTGGCCCCAGTGACGTACTGGGCCATACACACTACCCTCTGTAGCACCTTGCGGTCGGAGGCCGGGAAGTTGGTATACCAGGCAGTGATGCAACCAGTCAGGATGCTTTCGATGGTGCAGCTATAGAACTTTTGAGGATCTGAGGACCCATGCCAAATCTTTTCAGTCTCCTGAGGGGGAATAGGCGTTGTCGTGCCCTCTTCACGACTGTCTCGGTGTGTTTGGACCATGATAGTTTGTTGGTGATGTGGACACCAAGGAACTTGAAGCTCTCAACCTGCTCCACTACAGCCCTGTCGATGAGAATGGGGGCGTGCTCAGCCCTCATTTTCCTGTAGTCCACGATCATCTCCTTTGTCTTGATCACGTTGAGGGAGAGGTTGTTGTCCTGGCACCACACTTCCAGGTCTCTGACCTCCTCCCTATAGGCTGTCTCATCGTTGTCGGTGATCAGGCCTACCACCGTTGTGTCGTCGGCAAACTTAATGATGGTGTTGGAGTCGTCCTTTGCCACACAGTCATGGGTGAACAGGGAGTACAGGAGGGACTAAGCACGCACCACTGAGGGGCCCCCGTGTTGAGGATCAGTGTGGCAGATGTGTTGTTGCCTACCCTTACCACCTGGGGGCAGCCCGTCAGGAAGTCCAGGACCCAGTTGCAGAGGGAGGTGTTTAGTCCCAGGGTCCTTAGCTTAGTGATGAGCTTTGAGGGCGCTATGGTGTTGAACACTGAGCTGTAGTCAATGAACAGCATTCTCACGTAGGTGTTCCTTTTGTCCAGGTGGGAAAGGGCAGTGTGGAGTGCAATAGAGATTGCATCATCTGTGGATCTGTTGGGGCGGTATGCAAATTAAAGTGGGTCTAGGGTTTCTGGGATAATGGTGTTGATGTGAACCATGACCAGCCTTTCAAAGCACTTCATGGCTACAGACGTGAGTGCTACGGGTCGGTAGTAATTTAGGCAGGTTACCTCTGTGTTCTTGGGAACAGGGACTATAGTGGTCTGCTTGAAACATGTAGGTATTACAGATTCGGCCAGGGACAGGTTGAAAATGTCAGTGAAGACACTTGCCAGTTGGTCAGCGCATGCTCGGAGTGCACTTTCTGGTAATCTGTCTGAAGTAAATCCTTCGAGGCGACTTGTTAAAGAAAAAACCTTAGTCCAGTTCGAGGTGAGTAATCACTGTTCTGACATCCAGAAGCTCTTTTCGGTCATAAGAGACGGCGCCAGAAACATTATGTACATAATAAGTTACAAACAACTTGAAAAAACACTCAAAATAGCACAATTGGTTAGGAGCCCGTAAAACGGCAGCCATCTCCTCCGGTGATGTGGGCTAATGTCATGTGGTGTGGTTTGTGTGTGTGAGAGAGTGTAGTAGAGTAGTGTGTGTTATAGCATAAGGAGAAATATGGGACAAACTCAACTCTAGACCTCGAAGCCAGTTCCTCTGCATTTTTTCATTGTTCCCCTCTAATCAGGGACTGATTTAGACCTGGGACACCAGGTGTGTGCAATTCATTATTAAGTAGAACAGAAAACCAGCAGGCTCCGGACCTTGTAGGCTAAGAGTTGAGTACCCCTGGTGTAGGGGATTAGAAAAATTACTGAGATACACACTCACACATCCACTCACATAAATACACAGACATAGACACAGTGCTACACACACATGCAGACATGCACATACACACATTGGCAACGCAAGCACACAAATAAACACAGGCACTGTCCAAACATTATGCACACACTGTCCTTATTAGATAAATAAATAACATCTCTGATGAGGGTATCTTAGAATGGGGGAGGAGGAGGAACCAGATCCCAGTCAATCTTCCCAGACAGACGAGCAGAAGTCAAAGGTTTAAATTCACGGATGGTATTAATTAATTAATTAATTAGTGAATTTACTACTTTTAGAGATACCACTCTTCTTACCAAATCTGTAGTGAAGGACCTCAATGACCACAAATGTTTGATGGTACCCACCTGGGTGGTGCACGGTAGCCATTTTGTGTCACACATAATTTGTTGTTGAGGAGAGAGAGGGGCGAGAGGAGAGGGGCGGGCCATGGGCGCTCCACATGGGTAGTGATGCCTGCAGAGGCCAGCCATGCTGTGGCAGAGGACTGAGGGGAGGCATCTGGAGGTAGTCGCCTGGCCCCCCTGGTCTCCCCTGAGAGAGAAAAGGAGGGGAGAGGAGAGGGACCATGCTGATTTACTATCAGTGAAGGGCAATAATGGCTAAAGGAGAGCAATTACGCCCCAATCATTTCTGGGTCTTTGACAGAGTCATGGGCCAAGGGGCTGGGGAGCCAGGGAGTGAAGGTTAGGGGGTGGAACGGTCACCCTTACCCTGTTAAAACACTTTATCCTGACTGGGTGGATGTGGAGTTATTACAGTTTGTTTTTATAGGATTGTGAATGTCAGGTCAATTTAGTTTAAAATAAATTAGTTTCTGATACTTGTTCTTATGCTATTATTTGGCTGTGGTAGTCATTGAACTGTAAATTGCTGTGGAGTGCATCTGTGCATACTGCCTGATATACAATGGGTGAAAAGCTCCCATGTTAAACCCTTTACTGTTGTCTGGGGGTGGGATTTGTTCCATTCAATTGAAGCTTGCCTATTATTTTGAATGGGGGGTTCTGTGCAAGTTTCTGTTGAATTCAAACAGCAGTGTGAAGTGTCAGAGGTGAGTGTGTCTTGGGGCAGCTAAAGTTTGGATGGATCAACAGTAATTCAGTGCACTGTCAAAGGTCACTGTCAAGTTTGTTGTGAAAGGTTCCCTCAGCCATGTGTTGCCAAAGTTCCATTAGCAATCTGTCAACCCCCAGTCCATTGAGAGGGAGGAGGTTGAAATGGAACACGGGCTACAGGGAACAAACACACACCATTTTTTTTTTTGTCATTTAGCAGACGCTCTTATCCAGAGCGACTTACAGTTATTGAGTGCATAAATGTTTCATACTGGCCCACTGTGGGAATCAAACCCACAACCCTGGCGTTGCAAGCGCCATGCTCTACCAACTGAGCTACACGGGACTACACACACGCAAGCTCACACACACACACACACACACATGGCGCAAACCTTGTTTGATGAAAAATAAAGATTAGGGGAGAAATGAGGGAGAACCATCGGGGGAAATGGCTGATGAAGACTTTATTGATTAGAGAAGCTTCACTGATCCAGCGCTCAGTGTAGCAATTACACTACCCTCAACAGGGGCCTCGTGGCATGGAACAGCCCTCATGGTACAGTCTAGACCAGACAGGGAAATACATAGTCAGGATGATGGTGTCATCATTCAACGTTTCTCACTCACATTTAACATGATGTTCCACAGTATGAAAATGTATGCACTCACTCACTACTCTGGATAAGAGCATCTGCTAAATAACTAAAATGTAAATGTAAATATTTCAAATTATTTTATGTTTTTCTGAATTACTTATAACATCAAAGTTATGCATTGTAACTAATGGATGTACAGTATTGTTTAAATTCAAAGTGGAATTGTATTTTATCGATATTGTATTTGACACATTCATACACCATGGAATAGTTTACCAATAGATTAGACCAGCCTCAATGGGACTGGGACGAGTCAGTCTGTTTAGTTTGAGGAATGGGAAAAGAGGGAGGAGAGATGGGGGTGGGTGGCCTGTGTGTGTGTGTGTCTGGGGGTGGGAGGGGTCAGGTGTAATGTGTTTGTTGTGCAAAATCTGCCCTTCATTTCCATTAATAGTTTATCTTTACCCGTCGCTCTCGCTTAACTCAGTCAACGACCTTTGACCTCTGTAGACGTTCAGCACACACACTGTGAGAGAGAGGGGCTAGCTCCAACACAGGAACATGACAGAGGGAACAAAGCAGTCAGACAACTTAACGCTACCACACACACACACACACACACACACACACGCACACGCACACACACACACGCACACAGTGAATAACACAATAAAGCTCCAAGACTCTGCCATCTGAATCAACACACTTACCTTCCAGTAGTGCATGGCTGATCTTTTCAATTAGTCTATTTGCACTGCCACCATGACAGATGGTTGTTTTTCAAATCAGAATGCTGTCTTTGCTTAGAACAAAGCAGAGACTAGCCATTGATATACAGTACCTGTCAAAAGTTTATACACACCTACTCATTCAAGGGTTTTTCTTTAATTTGACTATTTTTTACATTGTAGAATAATACTGAAGACATCAAAACTATGAAATAACACATATGGAATAATGTAGTGACCAAAAAAAGTGTTAAACAAATCAAAATATATTTTATATTTGAGATTCTTCAAATAGCCACCCGTTGCCTTGACGACAGCTTTCACACTCTTGGCATTCTCTCAACCAGCTTCACCTGGAATGCTTTTCCAACAGTCTTGAAGGAGTTCCCACATATGCTGAGCACTTGTTGGCTGCTTTTCCTTCACTCTGCCGTCCGACTCATCCCAAACCATCTCAATTGGGTTGAGGTCGGGAGATTGTGGAGGTCAGGTCATCTGATGCAGCACTCCAGCACTCTCCTTCTTGGTCAAATAGCCCTTACACAGCCTGGAGGTGTGTTGGGTCATTGTCCTGTTGAAAAATAAATGATAGTCCCACTAAGCCCAAACCAGATGGGATGGCGTATCGCTGCAGAATGCTGTGGTAGCCATGCTGGTTAAGTGTGCCTTGAATTCTAAATAAATCACAGACAGTGTCACCAGCAAAGCACCCCTATAACATAACACCTCCTCCTCCATGCTTTACAGTGGGAAATATACATGCGGAGATCATCCGTTCACCCACACTGCGTCTCACAAAGCCATGGTGGTTGGAACCAAAAATGTCAAATGTCCATTGCTCGTGTTTCTTGGCCCATGCAGGTCTCTTCTTCTTATTGGTGTCCTTTAGTAGTGGTTTCTTTGCAGCAATTCGACCATGAAGGCCTGATTCACACAGTCCCCTCTGAACAGTTGATGTTGAGATGTGTCTGTTACTTGAACTCTGTGAAAAAAAATTTTGGGCTGCAATTTCTGAGGCTGGTAACTCTAATGAACTTATCCCACTGCAGCAGAGGTAACTCTGGTCTTCCATTCTTGTGGCGGTCCTCATGAGAGCTAATTTCATCATAGCGCTTGATAGTTTTTGCGACTGCACTTGAAGAAACTTTGAAAGTTCTTGAAATGTTCTGTATTGACTGACCTTCATGTCTTAAAGTAATGATGGACTGTCGTTTCTCTTTGCTTATTTAAACTGTTCTTGACATAATATGGACATGGTCTTTTACCAAATAGGGCTATCTTCTGTATACCCCCCCCATTAACTTTTAAGAAGGCACAGCTGTTAATTGAAATGCATTCCAGGTGACTACCTCATGAAGCTGGTTGAGAGAATGCCAAGAGTGTGCAAAGCTGTCATCAAGGCAAAGGGTGGCTATTTGAAGAATCTCAAATATAAAATATATTGTGATTTGTTTAACACTTTTTTGGTTACTACATGATTCCAAACGTGTTATTTCATAGTTTTGATGTCTTCACTATTATTCTACAATGTAAAAAATGGTAAAAATAAAGAAAAACCCTTGTATGAGTAGGTGTGTCCAAACTTTTGACTGGAAGTGTATATGTCGTCTTGGTAATGCAGGTGTGTACGTAGTGGACACTCCAATGGACAGTTACATATGCAGTTGATTTAGGATGCCATCTCCAAATAGAACAGTGGCTCATGTGGTTAATTGTGATGAGGCAGGTATAGCTCAGACTGTTGGTTATATAATGTACTTTCACATCCAACAAAAGGTCAGTCCAATGGATGATGAATTGGATAGGTTACTTCTTCCTGTGTCACTGTCTCCTAATCACGGCCATCATAAACCCAAATGGAGGGCTATAGTGGCAGTTTCTGAGTAGGGTTTCAAATAAAATCAAATCAAATTGTATTTGTCATATACACGTGTTTAACAGATGTTATTGCGGGTGTAGCAAAATGCTTGTGCTTCTAGCTCCGACAGTGCAGTAATATCTACAATGTAATATCTAACATATACCCAATACACACAAATCTAAGTAAGGAATGGAATTTAAGAATATATACATATATACATATATGGACAAGCAATGACAGAGCGGCATGGACTAAGATACAGTAGAATATTATAGAATACAGTATATAAATATGAGATGAGTAATGCAACATATGTAAACATTATTAAAGTGACTAGTGTTCCATTTCTTAAAGTGGCCAGTGATTTCAATAGGCAGCAGCAGCCTCTAATGTGCTAGTGATGGTTTGGACTAGCTTAGATGTTCTGTCCCTCAGGGGTGCAGACACCAAGTTCAAAGGTCATGAGCGTTGACCTTGAGAGAACACAGAGGTCAAGGCCACAGATTTCATTAGTACTTTGACCTGACTCAAATGACAGATGACACATGTATGAGAACATCTCTGATTAGTTTTCTATGGGCTGCTCAATGGACTAAACCAATATGACCCAACAGTCAATCAGGTAACTCCTGATGCCTGCATCTGATGAAATCTCATTCAAGGTTGAGAATTCAATGGTCTGGATAGTCCATGATAGAAGGAGGGAATGTAGGTATTGAATTGTCAAAGACTCCAGCCAAGTCATAGACTGTTCTATCTGCTACAGCACGACAAGCTGTCCCGGAGCGCCAAGTCTGGGACCAAAAGGCTCCTGAACAGCTTCTACCCCTAAACCATAAGACTGCTGAACAGTTAATCAAATGGCTACCCTGACTATTTGCATTGACCCCCTTTTTATTTGCACTGACTCTCTTGCACCGGCTCTATGGACACTCACTGAACTCTACCCACACACTCACACATACTACACTGACACTCCAACACACACATACACACACACACATAGACTACATACGACTACATACGCTCACACACACAAAACACACACATATGCATATTAACGCCACACACACACTCATAAATAGACACACTTCACACCCTTTCACACTCTTTACATATGTTTCTGCTACTCTGTTTATTGTCAATCCTGATTCCCTAGTCACTTTTACCCCTACCTACAGTACATGTACATATTACCTCAATTACCTCAACTACCTCATACCCCTGCACATTGACTCAGTACTGGTACTCCTTATATATAATCTCGTTATTGTTATTTTATTGTGTTACTATTTCCTTTTTAAAAAAAATCCTAATTGTTCTTACTTTTTAACTCTGCATTGTTGGGAAAGGGCTCATATGTAAGCATTTCATGGTGAAGTCTACACCTGTTGTATTTGGCGCATGTAACAAATAAAATGTGATTTGATTTGATATTGCATTCTCAATGCGAACTGATCGACCGAACTGAGAGACACTGGACAGATGTCACCATGAGAAGAACAGATACAAAATAGACCTCTTTTATAATTCACATTTGATTGTCATTCATACACATTGAATAATTTCCAATGATAATACACAACAATTCAGTGTCATTATTCAATTCCAGATGCAGGATAGACCCACTGTAGCTACCTAATGACATAGTATTTGGCAAGGACATAGAAACAAAAAAGAGATAACGGTCAATGGAGAAATAGAAAGGGACAAAAACAATCTGTTTCTACACTAGATATAGATAAATGGCACCTCAACCCCTTACTTTACATCACGCATGCTCTGCCTCATCCACCGCCGTTCCCCTTCCGCAGCTCAATGATGACAAATCCCATCCCCACTATTTATATTTCCTAATTGTAATTAGTATGAATGATCAATTGTGGTTAGTGCCTAATTGCCCTTCATAAAGACAGCTCCCTAGGTTTAAACAGGTCCATTTAAATAATGTAACTAATAGCTCTTGCCTTTAAATGGCGGATACACATTGTTTGGTGCGCTGCAGCGTGATAGTCACTCGTTATTTTATGGGGCAATCGAGTGAAGGAGTGCAGGTGGCGTCGGGGGAATCATTATTGTTAATGAATTATGATGTGACCTTCTCAGAACAATGGTTAATCAATGCTAGCATTGACTGACAGTAGAGCCACCACAGCTGCCAGCTATTACACACAGACCTCTGCCTCTAGAAGGATGGCAGCAAGTTATCTAGCTTGGAGCTGTGTGTGTGTGTTTACAGGGCCACCTTGTCTACTGAACCGTTGTCAGCGTTTAACCTCACAGTTTAACTCCCAAGCCATGCTATTTTCTAAGCAAGTGTTGACATGAAATACTGTTTAATTTTGGCTCAGAGGGCATGTTACTTATAGAGGTAAAACATATAACGTCGACTAGAGCCTTTACAGATGAATAAGCTATGATCTAAATTAAAAGGTTATGGAAGAGATAAATGGTATGAGATGATGTACAATGACAATGAAAAAGCCTATGGGTAGCCTATGACTATCAACATAGATGTATTGGAGCAGTGCCATGCAAATTATTTCTGGGTGATACATTTTGCATACCTGCAGTGGTGTGAGGAAAAGCATGAATATTTGTGTGTTTTCAGTAGGACAGAAACCAATACAAATCAAGGCCTTCCTCACATATTGTCACTGCTGCTCAGGGAGAGTGCGTTGATAGAAAATGGTGGCAACTTTGCTTCTCATCTCTACGAACTTGCATATAGGGTCTGGCCCAGATCCCTACTTTATATTGTTCTAGTCTTATTGTTGTGGTCTCTAGACCCTGGTCCATTGCACTCACCTTGCAGGCTAGGTTGTTTGTTGTATCTACTATGTTGCCAATCTGCTGAAGATACCCTGCTACTTGTTGTGGGGGATGCTTGGACATAAACTTCTATGATTATTTAGTCAAATAAGTTGAGGTTTTTCTCTCTTTTTGTCCCCTTGTGGCATACACCTTAGCCAAATACATTTAAACTCAGTTTTTCACAATTCCTGACATTTAATCCTAGTAAGAATTCCCTGTCTTAGGTCAGTTAGGATCACCACTTTATTTTAAGAATGTGAAATGTCAGAATAATAGTAGAGAGAATTATTTATTTCAGCTTTTATTTCTTTCATCACATTCCCAGTGGGTCAGAAGTTTACATACACTCAATTAGTATTTGGTAGCATTGCCTTTAAATTGTTTAACTTGGGTCAAATGTTTCGGGTAGCCTTCCACAAGCTTCCCACAATAAGTTGGGTGAATTTTGGCCCATTCCTCCTGACAGAACTGGTGTAACTGAGTCAGGTTTGTAGGCCTCCTCGCTCGCATACGCTTTTTCAGTTCTGTCCACACATTTTCTATAGGATTGAGGTCAGAGCTTTGTGATGGCCACTCCAATACCTTGACTTTGTTGTCCTTAAGCAATTTTGCCACAACTTTGGAAGTATGCTTGGGGTCATTGTCCATTTGGAAGACCCATTTGCGACCAAGCTTTAACTTCCTGACTGATGTCTTGAGATGTTGCTTCAATATATCCACATCATTTTCCTTCCTCATGATGCCATCTATTTTGTAAAGTGCACCAGTCCCTCCTGCAGCAAAGCACCCCCCAAGCATGATGCTGCCACCCCCGTGCTTCACGGTTGGGATGGTGTTCTTTGGCTTGCAAGCAACCCCCTCCCGAGTGGCGCAGTGGTCTAAGGCACTGCATCGCAGTGCTAGCTGTGCCACTAGAGATCCTGGTTCGAATCCAGGCTCTGTCGTAGACGGCCGCGACCGGGAGACCCATGGGGCGGCGCACAATTGGCCCAGCGTCGTCCTGGGTAGGGGAGGGAATGGCCGGCAGGGATGTAGCTCAGTTGGTAGAGCATGGTGTTTGCAACGCCAGGGTTGTGGGTTTGAAAAATACAAAAAATAATGTATGCACTCACTAACTGTAAGTCGCTCTGGATAAGAGCGTCTGCTAAATGACTAAAATGTAAATGTGTTCTTCGGCTTGCAAGCAACCCCCTTTTTCCTCCAAACATAATGATGGTCATTATGGCCAAACAGTTCTATTTTTGTTTCATCAGACCAGAGGAGATTTCTCCAAAAAGTATGATCTTTGTCACCATGTGCAGTTGCAAACCATAGCCTGGCTTTTTTATGGCGGTTTTGGAGCAGTGGCTTCTTCCTTGCTGAGTGGCCTTTCAGGTTATGTCGATATAGGACTTGTTTTACTGTGGATATAGATCCTTTTGTACCTGTTTCCTCCAGCATCTTCACAAGGTCCTTTGCTGTTGTTCTGGGATTGATTTGCACTTTTCGCACCAAAGTACGTTCATCTCTAGGAGACAGAACGCGTCACCTTCCTGAGCAGTATGACGGCTGCGTGGTCCCATGTTGATTATACTTGCGTACTATTGTTTGTACAGATGAACGTGGTACCTTCAGGCATTTGGACATTTCTCCCAAGGATGAACCAGACTTGTGAAGATCTACTATTTTTTTCCTGAGGTCTTGGCTGATTTATTTTGATTTTCCCATGATGTCAAGCAAAGACGCACTGAGTTTGAAGGTAGGCCTTGAAATACATACACAGGTACACCTCCAATTGACTCAAATGATGTCAATTAGCCTATCAGAAGCTTCTAATGCCATGACATCATTTTCTGGAATTTTACAAGCTGTTTAAAGGCACAGTCAACTTAGTGTATGTAAACTTCTGACCCACTGGAATTGTGATACAGTAAATTATAAGTGGAATAATCTGTCTGTAAGCAATTGTTGGAAAAATGACTTGTGTCATGCACAAAGTAGATGTCCTAACCGACTTGCCAAAACTATAGTTTGTTAACAATACATTTGTGGAGTGGTTGAAAAACGAGTTTTAATGACTCCAACCTAAGTGTATGTAAACTTCCGACTTCAACTGTATATGTTGTTATCACTAAACAGGACGAGTTGAACTGACCTTTACCTCGCCATGACAGGGGCGTTCCTTGACTGACAGTGTCCCTCATTGTAATTTACCCCTCCCACCCCCCTTCACCCCCTCACGTCGTCCTCAGTCCCCTCCGACGATAGAGTCAACCCCTTTACAAATCACCCCCAACTTTACACATCTGCTGCCTGTCAGCATCTGCCAGAGGCACTCACCCGTCCCGGCCGTAATGAAAAACTCTCATTACCGCCCCCCCAACAGGTACAGAGGCCGTTAGGACAATTACTGGGCAATGCGACTGACCTTGTAGTCACAGTCAAACTAAAGCAGAACTCTCCAACTCCAGGTCTGGTGGTGTCAATAGGTGAGGTGAGGAGACTAGGCATAACCAAACCTGTGCTAATGGAGGGTGTTGTACTATATCAATCAAAGGTCTCACTGCAGCCAACAGAGACACAGTGTTAGGGGAGGTGATATCTGTATGGTGCATGGCTTGGCTCAGTTTGGTTCGCTTGGGGATGGGATTTTGCTTTGCACTCACATCAGAAAAGGTGCCAGTAACTTGGGAAGTATGCTGGGTTGGAGTATTGTGGGAATAAGAATCATTGAACTTTGCTTGAATTTACAAAGCAAGGGTTTATTGTTGTATGTATCCGTATAATTTAAACTTTCCTAAAAGCCATAATAAACCATACACAATCATTCACTTCCTGCATTTGGGTTTGCTTGGATGTATTTAGCAACATGACTAAAGATTCCTGAGAGTCTGGAAGTGAAGCCAAGAGACCATGAGTGGTTTAGGGTTTAGGAGGCACAGTGGAGCTTACAAGTACCTCTGATAGTACCTAACACTCACTGATCCTCTTTGTGTGCTGCACTTTACATTGGGACAGGGGAGATAGGAGGACAAAAGAGACACAATAGCCTGTCAATGGAAGCCCACCTCATAATGTGACTCCTGCCATTAGACATATTATCTGACATTTAGCAGACTGGGACAGCCTCCCTAGTGAGGTAATGACTTTATTGGCCCTGGAAGGGGATCCTGAATGGAAGCGTGCCCCCCCTAGCACCCCAGGAGCTTTGGCTGGGTCTGAGGTCCCCCTCTGATCTATGGCTCTGCCCACTGTGGATGCAGACAAGGCCAGCTGATGTCACCGTCCTCTGATGTCTACCTGGTCCCTCTATGTCCCCGGGGGCGTGCTTTGTGTCCTGGCCTAACGCACACAGATGTTCGACTACTGGGCCGACTCGCATCAAGTTGTAAACCTCCAGCATGCATTGCTCTATTCATATGGAGTCCCCACAGTAATAGCTGTGCCATCGCCATACACATGCTAATGTAGACAAACAGGCTACTCAGTTGGGCTGCTTTAACAAATGTTTGACTATGTAACTACTATGGATCATGCCAGTCCACCAGACTACGACTGGCAGGAACAAAGCAGCGATGGGAAAGCTTAATTACGTATAGTCATAAACTACACACGACCAGGGAGGAAATGGAAGATGGGGAAGAATTTGGGAGATCGTTTAACAGTGTGTAAACTTCATTTTGGTCCCCTTCCTCACTAACAGACATGGCCACAGTGTAATAGCCCTTCTGTTCGCCTCCTTCACCCATAAGAGTGCACTGGTAGGACCACACATAAGTTTCTGTGGTAGATACTGTCATGTGATATTCCCACCCGGAAGCGGGAGCTAAGGAATTTTCATTCCAAATTATCCCACTCACTCTTTAACAGCGACATTACTGCCCCTGATTGTTTCTGCCTTAATAAAAATGTCAGGAAAAGTTACACTACATGCTTTTTACTTACCGAGAAACACATACCAACCGTTTTGTTCACATTTTATAATTTATAAACTAAGACCCCACAGCACAAAGATGTCAGTTCAATGTGTATTTCTGATTTATATTTGGTTGATTTGACAACTAACCTGAATTCAACATGGAATCAACAAAATATTTCACAATGGCATTGGATTTAGTTTAAAAGTTGGGTGAAAAAAAGACTGATTCCCTTATGTTGATGACTTTTTTCAATTTCAATGAGTATTCCAGATTGATTCAATGTCATCATGTTGAATTTTTTTGTTGAAATGACATGGAAACAACATTGATTCAACCAGTTTTGCCTAGTGGGACATGACTGCTCAAGCCATTGTGATACATGTGCCATAGCTTCAGTTAGCTCAGATGCAACTTCTTCTGCAGTTGTGGCATGTATATAACGGTATCATTTGCATGCATTTTAATATAAACACCATCACACACGAGGCAGGTTATTTCTATATAAGCTAAATATATTTTATCCCTAGGCAACCTAGGTTTTCAAGCCTTGTCATTACACTGTGATCTCATAGATGTCTAAATTATCTTCAAAACATCTAAGACCATCTCCTTCACCTTCCCAGCAGTAGAGACATCTACAGTGGGGTCTGAAATTGTTGACACCATTGGTAAAGATGAGCAAAAACTATTTTATAAAATAGTTGTATGCTCAAAAACATTGGGAAATTATATTATGTTATAGTAATACAATTGCTCAGAGAAAGAGATTTTGTTTAACAATTAATACTTATTTGTCTCATAAAAGGTATGGGTCAAAATTATTGACACCCCTGTTTTCAATACCTTTCAATACCTCACCTTACGAGGATAACGGCACTGAGCCTTTTTCTAAAATGTTTTATGAGTTGGGGAACACGTTGGGAGGGATCTTATACCATTCATCCATACAGAATCCTTCCAGATCCTTGATATCCTTCATCTGCACTTATGGACTGCCCTTTTCAATTCAAACCTGAGTGACTCCAGAGTGGCACAGTGGTCTAAGGCACTGCATCACAGTGCTAGCTGTGCCACTAGAGATCCTGGTTCGAGTCCAGACTCTGTCGCAGCTGGCCGCAACTGGGAGACCCATGGGCGGTGCACAATTGGTCCAAGGTAGGGGAGGGTTTGGCCGGCAGGGATGTGGGTTCGTTTCCCACGGGGGACCAGTATAAAAAAAATAAGTTAATTCACTAACTGTAAGTTGCTCTGGATAAGAGCGTCTGCTAAATGACTGAAATGTAAACCTCAAGTCTGGAGACTGAGATGGCCATTGCAAAATGTTGGTCTTTGTGGATTTTGATGTGTGCTTGGGGTTATTGTTTTACTGGAGATTCCACTTGCGGCCAAGTTTCAGCCTCATGGCAGAGGCAACCAGGTTTTTGTCTAAAATGTCCTTGTAGGTTCATTCTGTTGTTGACCTTAACAAGGGCTCCAGGACCAGTGGAAGGTAAATAGCTCATGCATTCTCATTTTGACGGCAAACCCACCACTGGTGTCTGTGGCCAAAGAGCTATATTTTCATGTCATCTGACCAAAGCACCGGTTACAATCTATGTGCCAATGCTGTTTAGCAAACTCCAGGCGTTTACATTTGTTGGATGACATGATAATTGAGCTCTTTGGCCTTGCACACCAGTGGTGGGTTTGGCGTCTAAATGAGAATGCATGAGCAGAAAAGAACCACATGCCTTCTGTAAAATATGGAGGTGGATCTTTGATGTTATGGGCTATTTTGCTTCCACTGGTCCTGGGGCCCTTGTTAAGGTCAATGGCATCATGAACTTTACCCTGTACCAGAATGTTTTAGCCAAAAACCTGCTTAAAACATTTCAGAAAATGTCTCAGTGCCATTATCCTCACAAGGTGAGATGTTGAAAACAACGATGTCAATCATTTTGACCCCTAATTTTTGGAGAGAAAACAAATTACTTGTTAAACAAAATCTCTTTCTCTGAGATAAAATAACATAATACCCAATATAGTTCAGTATTTTAATTATTTATTTTATACAGTTGTTTTTGCTCATCTTTATAAAGGGTGTCAATAATTTCAGACCCCACTGTATCTTGACTAGTTCCAATCCTGCCACCTAAATTTAGCAGCCTGGTCCACTGATCAAATATATTTGTATTGTTTATTAACCTTCAAACATTGTGTTAAAAACAACAAATAAAACTTCCTCTTTACAAGCCATTATCCCTCGCTTCGAGTTTTATGCATACATTTCTCACAAGGTTTATCAGGATGCCCTCATAAAGTTACTTCTAAAGCATGCAGGACTATCCTATAGCTCCTGTCTCTAGCCTAGTAAGGCAGAATCAATTACACTTACGGAATCTTTTTTATCGGTTCGTAAATAGTATTAGAGCAAATATTGGCCACGTAGTATCGCAAGGTTATATCTGGTTACTTTTCACCAGTTCACTGCCTTTTTAAATAATTGCTATCAACTACTAATTAATGTGTATTTCATAGAATTCCTTCTCTCAATGCCCCGCATATGGGCGCCATAATTGCCACATGCAATTTCCACAATGAAGCGGGAGCTATCGAATTTCCATTGCAAATTATCCCACTCACTCTTTAACAGCAACAATACTGCCCCTAGAGCCAGGACCAGCTTTTAGACGATTTCTTGTTAGTTCGTTTTGTGGGCTGAGAGGAGATCAGTGGTGTGCAGACAGTCAGGTTAGGCAGTGCTTACCCTGTGATAATGTTATACAACTTTTTTAAATATAAAAAGCTAAAGAAAAAATATTACATAAAAAGTTGTCATTCTTTTTTGACATCTAATGTTTCTTTCTCAATGATTCTGGTGGTTTATATTCTAAAAAAAATGTTGTTGCTAAAACAGCATCACCAGGGTATTCATGTCTTCCATTCCATCCATTCAAATCGTTGACGACTGCGGCCGTTCCTGACTCCAGTCACTGAGTACAGTTACATGCACGCAATGATTATTGTGGATAATCAGATGAATATAATAGTTCCATTACAACGTTTACATGCTTTGCAAGATGAACAATTTCCCTAATAATCCTGTTTACATGGACACATCTGAAATCAGGCTACCTGAAACCACTCTGTATAATGCAGAAAATCGCCAGTCAAAATACACGTTCTACCACGTAGTTTTTTGGTAAGCGTATTTTACATTTAAGTTTGTAAGTGAAAACTGCTTCTAAGACACATATATTCAGTTGTTTCCGAACTCACTTCACTCATGCTAAAGAGGGAGGCTCATTCGGTTTGTGCAAGCACATGTGCAGATCAAATTCGAAAAATGGCTCAGAAAACCAGATGTTTTAATCGGCGTATGCATACTTCGATTTTGATTAAGATAAGCAGAGTAAGGTCTTTACATGACTATTGCATACTGCCATAATCAGTTTAATATCGAATTATTACTGTGCACGTAAACGTACTCACTATAATTCAGGGGAGTCAAACTTATTCCATGGAGGCCTAGTGTCTGCAGGTTTTTTTTTTTTCCTTTCAATTAAGACCTAGACGACCAGGTGAGGGGAGTTATTTACCTATTAGTGACCTTAATTCATTAATCAAGTACAAGGGAGGAGCGAAAACCTGCAGACACTCGGCCCTCCGTGGAATGAGTCTGACACGTGCTGTAAATGGACAGGGTCAGCAAAGGTGGGGTCGCTTTGCCTAGTTTGAAGTAGCTCAATGTGTTGCATTGAGCCGAGTTCATATTTGGCGTATGCTTACCCCTAAACATGTTGTGTGGGTATTAACCTGGAGTAAGTCAGAGAGGAAGAGGCAAAGCGAGAGGTTTCACTCTCGCCAAAATCTGTCCAAAATAAATCCAATGCGTTTCTATGGGCTTCTTTTGGACCTAAACTAGGGCGGACACATGAGCATCTCGTTACTTATATACAGATCTCTGGATAAACTCTGCACATTTGGGCGTGTCTGCATAATTTGGCACTCACATACCTTGAACTGAAGGAAGTTACCCAATGGCACACACTGGTTGATTCAATGTTGTTTCCACGTCATTTCAATGAAATTGTGTTGAACCAACGTAGAATAGACGTTGAATTGAGCTCTGTGCCCAGTGGGTAGCTAACTAGCAAAAAGAACCTGACAAATGGACACAAAGGACTGCACCTCAAACTATTTTCCAAGTTAGAATAATGTAATATGCCATTTGAAGTGTTCAAAGAGTGGAACGTCAACTATAATGAAAGTTGCAACACACACACACATTGTTTCACCATTGGGCGGCAGGTAGCTTAGTGGTTAAGAGCGTTGTGCCAGTAACCGAAAGGTCGCTGGTTCTAATCCCCGAGCTGACTAGGTGAAAAATCTGTGGATGTGCCCTTGAGCAAGGCACTTAACCCTACTTGCTCTGGATAAGAGCGTCTGCTAAATGACAAAAATGTTAAATGTTTTCTAAAAGTGACAAGAGACTAACATCTCCAAGTTCCTAAATAGTTACTGTGCCTATAGTAATTAACTAGCATTCATTATTTCAATATCATAAAAAAAATGTATAAAAAGTGCCAATCAAGCAATAATACTTCTAATAGGCCTCATTTTAGCTATGGATTGGCCTCCTAACCGAAGCGACGCTTTGTAATGATTTCCAGTTTTATCAGTGTGGGACACTCCCTGGGAATATTGATCCAGTGATGGTTTCACTGTTTCGGCTGTAGGCATCAATGTTTAAAACAATCCTGTGGGCTCCTGAGTGGCGCAGTGGTCTAAGGCACTGCATCTCAGTGCTTGAGGTATCACCACAGACCCCCTGGTTCAATTCCAGGCTGTATCACAACCGGCAGTGATTGGGAGTCCCATAGGGCGGTGCACAATTGGTCCAGTGTAGGCCATCATTGTAAATAAGAATTTGTTCTTAACTGACTTGCCTAGTTAAATTAAATAAATGTGCATTCTATTCTATACAGCAGGGGTGTCAAACTCATTCTGCTGAGTGACTTCGGGTTTTAGTTTTTTTCTTTCAATTAAGACCTAGACAACCAGGTGAGGGGAGTTATTTACTAATTAGTGACCTTAATTCATCAATCAAATACAAGGGAGGAGCGAAAACCCGCAGACACTCGGCCCTCCGTGGAATGAGTTCGACACGTGCTTTAGAGCCCATCGATTGATTGTGAACATTGAATCTATTACAAAACCAAAGTAAATAATCAGACAACATACATACTGTAGATACGTTTGCTCATGTTGTGGGGCAGACCTGCCTGTAATCATGTGGATCATATAGTTAATTTGTATAATAGATAATCCACATTAAGATATAATTAGAATACAGGAATGTTGGGTTATCCAAAACTATTAGTATTGGAAATCTATTCCAAACAAACCCAACTATGTACCTATTAGATGCAGTAATGCTGACTGAGGTCTCGCTTTATTTTTGTTGTGTGCACTGTGCATTGGCTATCTTTGTGTCCCTTTGGAATTCAGCAACAGCAAAATTTTCCTACATGGCAAAAATGACAAACCAACATTTTAAAACTCTCAAACACTCAAACTTTTTACAGATAATAAAAAATTAAAAAATTATGAAGGGGAAATAGAGGATTGTATCACATATTATTTCCATGACAGAAGAGTTGCACAGACAGTTTTATTTAGCAACCTGTCACCCATTCACTTTCGGTAAAGGGTCGGAAATCATTGGATTTAATGATATGGGTGATTATCGACGAATGCTTTATGCCAATTACAGGAGGTCGTGTGAAACGCTAATGTGTCTGTCACGTGGGAGCCAGAAACCGCGTCTCTTCGAATCGAGCAGAGAGGACAGACGCTTTAAGATCTCATTAACCGACCATCACTTGGCCAGACTGACGGAGAAATCTGAGGACAGGTGCACTTTGTGGGACAGCCAGTTGACCAGTTTAACGTGCAGAAAGTCTGCCAAGTGCCTACCCAGAAGCGTAATATCGCGTGCGACTTCTCACCTCTTCTCTTTGATCAATTTAGAGGGATTTCAAAGGATGTTGGATTCCAAGGATTCTAATGTGAAAATGACATCTAGTCATAGGATTTCTTTTTCTATAATTGATATATTGGACCCAAATAAATTTAATAGCAAGAAGATAATCGAACTTTCTCCAACAAAGGACAAGTTTCCTTTGCTGAACGCAGGAGTGGCAAGTTTAGAAGCGGACACTGGCGCAGATGGAGAGCAGCCACTTGAGCACATGGAAGCAGGTAATGATATCACAAAACTACAGACAATAATGCGTTTTTTATATGGCTATATCTTCTGTTCTTTTTTTGTTTTAAGGGAACATAGTGGATCAATAAACGAATGAAGCCAATGTAGTGTTTTATTAATTCAGTTCAGCATAATGTTTTTAGCATTATCAAATTAATTATGTCCATATAATTTATTTTGAACATAAGGGATCAAATAAAATACATAATATGTCCATAGTGTATACGATGTAGGTCTAATAGCCAATATAAGAAACCCCTATAGATTCTTGGTTCACTGACCAACTAAGAGTGGCTATTATATCAGATAAAATGTTGTCATCTCTATATGACCTTCCCTTAATTTCCAAGGCTAGGTTTCCTTTTAAGAAACCCACAAAGGGTTGCTCCCACAGCCCGGGTGTGTGATTGGCATTGGGACAGACTTGCCAGATAATTGTTTAAATCGTCCCATTTAGGATGCCTTCGCTCGCTTTGATCGATATCCCATTACTGCATCCTGCATATCTCCCTCCAGCACCTTGCAGGTACAAACTCTAAACCCCATCCATGTCTGATCCTAAATATCGTTCGATTAAAACTTCCCTTTAAATAGATGACATTTATCGATCCACCCACAAATATGAAACTCCATTAGCACGTCATGGGTAGATGGTGGAGCAGGATTTAGCTGTGATTTCTCTCCGCAACATGACATTTGAGGCGATTTGTGATTTATAAATGATTTAGGGATTAGAGGCCAAGCCACCCTAGTCCGCTTCTTAACCCTCGCTTCGTTCCACACGCACAACTCCTTGATTTCAATCAAACACATTTTACAGTTACGCTATTAGATAGACCTATTTTCGGTGCGGTCTTATTTCCCTGTGTATGAGATCAAAAACATGAGCATTTTCAGGGAATTGGATTTTCTCTTGAAAATCCCATTTACAGTACTAATGTTCATGTCTGTGTTCACAGGCGAAGACACTGACCACTCAAGTAGCACAGATCTCAAACACAAGGTAGCTGTCGACAACCCACTTTTATTACGCTCAACGACTGAGCCAGAGGAGCAAGAAGAGGGGGACGTGGACAGCATCAGCAGCAGCGCCGAAACTTCAGCAACACATGACCTCTCGCCCCACAAACGGCTGCGCTCGGATCACAGTTGTGCCAAGCCGCGACGCGCCAGAACTGCCTTCACCTACGAACAACTGGTGGCTCTGGAGAACAAATTCCGCTCTACGAGATACCTGTCCGTGTGTGAGAGACTCAACCTGGCTCTGTCCCTCAGCCTCACTGAGACCCAGGTCAAGATCTGGTTCCAGAACAGAAGAACCAAGTGGAAAAAACAGAACCCGGGCGCAGACAGCACGATGCCACCCGGGTCCAACTCTTTGGTCAGTGTCAACCCAAGCCCTGTGACTTGTGTGTCGAGTTCAGCCAATTACCAAACTTTCCCATCCTTCAGCTCTGTGAATATGATATTCCATACTGATGGTGCGGTTCCTCTGTCGTCCACTGGAGGGATGTTACATCCCTTTTTACCCAATGGTTATCATCTCCAGCCGTCCTACTTTACCCCACATTTATGAGACATGCCCTGCTTAATCTATTGTGACTTGATGGTCACATTGTGATAGGAGGATTATAACTATTGGACTCTCACAAAAGTGTAATCTTTAACCCTGTCTGTCCATAGACATAATGACAGACATCAGTCTGCACCCTTAGATGATTTGTTCAGATGATGGAGAAAAATGTCCCGAAGGAGCCTAATATGTAAGGCTTCTTTTCAGACAAATGGGTGGTGAACAAGACTATTTGTAATTACTGTCTGATGTTGATACATCTGCTTATCATCGAATTCCTCTGCAGCAATGTAATAAGGAAAAAGTGCTGTATGCAGATATGTAGATCCTTCAGTGTATGTACTATAGAGATTGTCGGCCTGCATAACCAATATCCTGTTTTCTCTATCCCTGTATCTGGCGGGCGCAAAATGTGGCATGATAAAAAAAAACATCTCTCCTTACTGTATGTTTGTAGGGTGTCTCACTCACATGCGTTCACTGTTAAATCTGTAAATCTTGAAATGAACACATTTAAATTAAAAACATATGTACAACATATAGCCCTAATATTTGATGAATTGTTTTTGGTAGTGAGAAGCAAGATGGAATTAATTGTGCAAAAAACATAGCGCATTTAGACTGTCACAGAATGAACTACGATCATGGATGGGAAGCTGGTGAAGTAGGTTTAATCGCAGATCAGATTAATTTGACTCAATACTGTACCTCCTACAGGCCAGTTATTGATATCAAAAATTCGATTTTTACACCACTACAAAACATATTTTGTTTGCAAGGACTGACTCAATTGCTGAATTCAGGTCTAAAATGTTTTATTTACATTTACTAGGGTGCATGTTTGTGGTCATGATGCACTTGAGATGAGTGTTGTTGAAATGCATTTCGGGTCACAACAGGTTGCTTATTTTGTTTTTAGTGAAAGAGCAGCTATGTTTAGTGCAAATAATTGTATTTGTTTTTATCAATGATGCCTCCGTCCAATAAATTCAGAATGTTTTTCATATACTGCCATCTCTTGGACAAAAAAGGTCAGACTTCAGGGGGCCTACTACATACAGTGGGGAAAAAAGTATTTAGTCAGCCACCAATTGTGCAAGTTCTCCCACTTAAAAAGATGAGAGAGGCCTGTAATTTTCATCATAGGTACACGTCAACTATGACAGACAAAATGAGAAAAAAAAATCCAGAAAATCACATTGTGGGATTTTTTATGAATTTATTTGCAAATTATGGTGGAAAATAAGTATTTGGTCAATAACAAAAGTTTCTCAATACTTTGTTATATACCCTTTGTTGGCAATGACACAGGTCAAACGTTTTCTGTAAGTCTTCACAAGGTTTTCACACACTGTTGCTGGTATTTTGGCCAATTCCTCCATGCAGATCTCCTCTAGAGCAGTGATGTTTTAAGGCTGTCGCTGGGCAACACAGACTTTCAACTCCCTCCAAAGATTTTCTATGGGGTTGAGATCTGGAGACTGGCTAGGCCACTCCAGGACCTTGAAATGCTTCTTACGAAGCCACTCCTTCGTTGCCCGGGCGGTGTGTTTGGGATCATTGTCATGCTGAAAGACCCAGCCACGTTTCATCTTCAATGCCCTTGCTGATGGAAGGAGGTTTTCACTCAAAATCTCACGATACATGGCCCCATTCATTCTTTCCTTTACACGGATCAGTCGTCCTGGTCCCTTTGCAGAAAAACAGCCCCAAAGCATGATGTTTCCACCCCCATGCTTCACAGTAGGTATGGTGTTCTTTGGATGCAACTCGGCATTCTTTGTTCTCCAAACACGACGAGTTGAGTTTTTACCAAAAAGTTATATTTTGGTTTCATCTGACCATATGACATTCTCCCAATCCTCTTCTGGATCATCCAAATGCACTCTAGCAAACTTCAGACGGGCCTGGACATGTACTGGCTTAAGCAGGGGGACACGTCTGGCACTGCAGGATTTGAGTCCCTGGCGGCGTAGTGTGTTACTGATGGTAGGCTTTGTTACTTTGGTCCCAGCTCTCTGCAGGTCATTCACTAGGTCCCCCCGTGTGGTTCTGGGATTTTTGCTCACCGTTCTTGTGATCATTTTGACCCCACGGGGTGAGATCTTGCGTGGAGCCCCAGATCGAGGGAGATTATCAGTGGTCTTGTATGTCTTCCATTTCCTAATAATTTCTCCCACAGTTGATTTCTTCAAACCAAGCTGCTTACCTATTGCAGACTCAGTCTTCCCAGCCTGGTGCAGGTCTACAATTTTGTTTCTGGTGTCCTTTGACAGCTCTTTGGTCTTGGCCATAGTGGAGTTTGGAGTGTGACTGTTTGAGGTTGTGGACAGGTGTCTTTTATACTGATAACAAGTTCAAACAGGTGCCATTAATACAGGTAACGAGTGGAGGACAGAGGAGCCTCTTAAAGAAGAAGTTACAGGTCTGTGAGAGCCAGAAATCTTGCTTGTTTGTAGGTGACCAAATACTTATTTTCCACCATAATTTGCAAATAAATTCATTAAAAATCCTACAATGTGATTTTCTAGAAATTTTTTCCTCAATTTGTCTGTCATAGTTGACGTGTACCTATGATGAAAATTACAGGCCTCTCTCATCTTTTTAAGTGGGAGAACTTGCACAATTGGTGGCTGACTAAATACTTTTTTTCCCCACTGTACATAGGCACTCACAGAAATATGCTTCAACTACACACTATAACCACAGAGAGTCGCCATCTCCTCACTTTGTGTTGTATACCTAATAAGCAGTGAGTGCATGAAGACCAAACACTGATTCAACACAGATTCAACTACATATCTTGTTTTCACAACACTAGTACTACTGAGGACCTAGTTTGTATGCTAGTAATATTGGTTATCTAGTTCAACTCAAATGTATGTACATTACCAGTCAAAAGTTAGGACACACCCACTCATTCAAGGGTTTGTCTTTATTTTTACTATTCTTTACATTGTATAATAATAGTGAAGACATCAAAACTATGAAATAACACATGGAATCATGTAGTAACCAAAAAAGTGTTATAACATATTTTGATTTCTTTATTTGAGATTCTTCAAATAGCCACCCTTTGCCTTGATAACAGCTTTACACACTCTTGGCATTCTCTCAACCATCTTCACCTGGAATGCTTTCCCAACAGTCTTGAAGGATTTCCCACATATGCTGAGCACTTGTTGGCTGCTTTTCCTTCACTCTGCCGTTCGACTCATCCCAAACCATCTCAATTGGGTTGAGGTCGGGGGATTGTGGAGGCCAGGTCTTCTGATTCAGCACTCCGTCAATCTACTTCTTGGTAAAATAGCTCTTACACAGCTTGGAGGTGTGTTGGGTCATTGTCCTGTTGAAAAACAAATGATAGTCCCACTAAGCCCAAACCAGATGGGATGGCGTATCGCTGCAGAATGCTGTGGTAGCCATGCTGGTTAAGTGTGCCTTGAATTCTAAATAAATCACCAACAGTGTCACCAGCAAAGCACCCCCACACCATAACACCTCCTCCATGCTTTACGGTGCGAACTACACATGCGGAGATCATCTGTTCACCCACACGCGTCTCACAAAGACACATTTCCACTGGTCTAATGTCCATTGCTCGTGTTTCTTGGCCCAAGCAGGTCTCTTCTTCTTATTGGTGTCCTTTAGTAGTGGTTTCTTTGCAGCAATTCGACCATGAAGGCCTGATTCACACAGTCCCTTCTGAACAGTTGATGTTGAGATGTCTGTTACTTGAACTCTGTGAAGCATTTATTTGGGCTGCAATTTCTGAGGCTGGTAACTCTAATGAACTTATCTTCTGCAGTAGAGGTAACTTTGGGTCTTCCATTCCTGTGGTAGTCCTCAGAGCCAGTTTCATCATTGCGCTTTATGGTTTTTGTGGCTGCACTTGAAGAAACTTTAAAATGTCTTGAAATGTTCCATATTGACTGTCCTTCATATCTTAAAGTAATGATGAACTGTCGTTTCTCTTTGCTTATTTGAGCTGTTCTCCCCATAATATGGACTTAGCCTTATTTGGTAAAAGACCATCTTCTGTATACCCCCCCTACCTTGTCACAACACAACTGATTGGCTCAAATGCATTAAGACGGAAATAAATTCCACAAATGAACTCTTAAGAAGGCACACCTGTTAATTGAAATGCATTCCAGGTGACTACCTCATGAAGCTGGTTGAGAGAATGCCAAGAGTGTGCAAAGCTGTCATCAAGGCAAAGGGTGGCTATTTGTAAATCGCTCTGGATAAGAGCGTCTGCTAAATGACTAAAATGTAAATGTTTTGAAGAATCTCAAATATAAAATATTTTTAATTTGTTTAACATTTTTTTACTAAATGATTCCATATGTGTTATTTCATAGTTTTGATGTCTTCACTATTATTCTACAATGTAGAACAAAGTAAAAATAAAGAAAAACCCTTGAATGATTAGGTGTGTCCAAAGATTTGACTGGTGCTGTATGTATGTATGTATGTATGTATGTATGTATGTTAGAGTAAATGCATAGGCTCGTTTGTGTTCAGTAGCCAGAGAGTCAACTTCCATTTAGATTATTGTGTAAATCACGTGTGCCTATGTTTCTTTTAGTCCTTTTTCCTTTTCTCCTGTGTGCTTTATTTTGAATTGATTTACTTAAAGTGCTTTGTTTATTTATTCTTAGCTTGTGCTGTGTTTTTGGTTTACTTATTTACTTATTTGAGTGACTTCCTTTCCTTTGAATTCGTTAACCCCTTTTAAGTGCTCGTCTTGTTGTGTGAATGAGGGAATGAGTGTGTTAGTTAGGGACCTGAGCCATGACCCCCACACCTGAGGAGGATTGGGGTTAATGATCTGTCCCTGCACAAAGGCAACTCTGACAATGTTCAGCAGAGATTCAAGCCAGCAAAGGGAGAGGACAGGTGCCACAGGCTGTGCTCAGCCACACCACTATCGCCGCGTCTGGAGAGAGAGGACCGGATGAGTGTGACCCTGCTTGCGAAGAGCCGAACGGAACGACCCTGCTCGGGATGAAGAGCCGAACGACGTGTGAGTGCGTACCAATGGTTTCGAGTATGATGACGTTACTGATTAAGCTTTCTCCACCCTCTCCAGACGTGGCCTGCTACGACGAGACTGCAGAGGCCTTGACTACCGCATCAGAACCCCATGATGCCAACGCAGAAGCGATGAATGCTCCATGCCAATCAACTATGGACTCCAGCGTATATGTGGTGTGAGTGTGCCCGGGCCTGTCCTTGTGTTTTGTACTGTTGTTTTTATTCTGTAAACCCCTTTTTAATACTAAGACAAAATTAAGATATTAAAGAACCATAAACACTGACTGTCCGCCTCCTGCCTGTGTCTGGGGTATTGGGATCGAAATAACTTTTGTTTTGGACATACTCGTGACACAGTATTACTATAACCTCAACCAAAGGTATTCAGCTAATGCGGTGTACATAACAATATAAGCAATCAGTGTAGACTACAAGGCTGGTCACTGACCTCAACATGGTGTTAATCTCAGACAAAATATAAACAGACCACAAACATGGAGAGGCTGGAATGTCATGACTATCCACAACTATGAGAGGTAAGCAAAGCTTGTAAGAGGTGTGTTTACACAGACATCCCACTAAGCAAAATTATGTTGAAAATATGTCTTTTCGATGTCTTTCCCAGACGTTGAAATCGGGTGCATTTTAGTTGATGACTGTAAGCTGAAAATACTTAATTTACAGATGTTGAAAATGCGTCTTTCAGTCATTGATTCTATGGCAAAATTTCAACTGCACATACATTCTGAATGAAGTAAGCATATCACAATTTTTCAAGCATCCTAATATAGGAAAGAGGGGCCAACTGAAAAAAAAATTACTGCTGAAAAATTCTGTCACATGCACTTGTTAGCTTTTTCAAAAGCTTTAAAACTGGTAATGTTCAAAATTGTTCAACCTACAGAATAAAACAATCGACCACTTCAACATTCTCAGTAACGGTTACAGATATTTTTTTCTATGACTTTATCTACCTTAGTTGAATGTACTGACTAAGTCGCTCTGGATAAGAGCGTATGCTGAATGACCAAATTGTATCCGTCAAAACACTCCAGTGCGCAAAACAGGCGCACTGGAAACAACAAGGCACACAGGGAAATATCCCAGCGATACAAAATACAAGGAGCTCCACCGAGCTTCTCTAACCTCCACAATAAACAATCACACACAAAGACAAGGGGGCAGAGGGAACACTTATACAGGTACTGATGAGGGGATATGAACCAGGTGTGTGTAATAAACAAGACAAAACAAATGGAATGATGAGATGGGGAGCGGCAGTGGCTAGAAGGCTGGTGACGACGAACGCTGAAGCCTGCCCGTACAAGGAGAGGAGGAAGTCGTGACAATAGTATTTAAACCACATAAAATATGCAAACAAGCCGAACTGAAATCTTCTCAGAGACATGTTGGGTCGTTTACACAGCTTTCTATTTCCTTACAACCGGTCAAACTGATGTCATTTTGACATTTTGCACAGGAAATATTTTTTGTTGTTGTTGTTATTGCATTTTCTCCCTAGTCCCTAAACGTCTTTGCTCTGCGAAATAAGCAGAGATGACCGAGAACTTCACCGATGTCAACTAGCATTAATTCTATCGATTCGTGGCATTATTCTGGTGAGCAAGGGTTTATTTAGTCTTCTAGGGCAACATACAGTGCCTTCGGAAAGTATTCAGACCCCTTGACCTTTTCCATATTTTGTTACATTACAGTCTTCTTCTAAAATTGATTAATTTTTTTATCTCAGCAATCTACACACAGTACCCCATAATGACAAAGCGAAAACAGGTTTTTAGAAAATAGACCTACCTTATTTACATAAGTATTCAGACCCTTTGCTATGAGACTCGGAATTGAGCTCAGGTGCATCCTGTTTCCATTGATCATCCTTGAGATGTTTCTACAACTTGATTGGAGTCCACCTGTGGTAAATTAAATTGATTGGACATGATTTGGAAAGGCACACACCGGTCTATATAAGGTCCCACAGTTGATAGTGCATGTCAGAGCAAAAACCAAGCCATGACGTCGAAGGAATTGTCCATAGAGCTCCGAGACAGGATTGTGTCAAGGCACAGATCTGGGGAAGGGTACCAAAAAAATTCTGCAGCATTGAAGGTCCCCAAGAACACAGTGGCCTTCATCATTCTTCAATGGAATAAGTTTGGAACCACCAAGACTCTTCCTAGAGCTGGACTTCCGGCCAAACTGAGCAATCAGGGGAGAAGGGCCTTGGTCAGGGAGGTGACCAAGAACCCGATGGTCACTCTGACAGAGCTCTAGAGTTCCTCTGTGGAGATGGGAGAACCTTCCAGAAGGACAACCATCTCTGCAGCACTCAACCAATCAGGCCTTCATGGTAGAGTGGCCAGACGGAAGCCACTCCTCAGTCAAAGACACATGACAGCCCGCTTGGAGTTACCAAAAGGCACCTAAAGACTCTCAGACCATGAGAAACAAGATTGAACTCTTTAGTCTGAATGCCAAGCGTCGCGTCTGGAGGAAACCTGGCACCATCTCTACGGTGAATCATGGTGGTGGCAGCATTATGCTGTGGGGATGTTTTTCAGCAGCAGGGACTGGGAGACTAGTCAGGATCAAGGCAAAGATGAACGGAGCAAAGTACAGAGAGATCCTTGATGAAAACCTGCTCCAGAGCGCTCAGGACCTCAGTCTGGGGTGAAGGTTTACCTTCCAACAACGCAGAAGTGGCTTCGGGACAAGTCTCTGAATGTCCTTGAGTGGCTCAGCCAGAGCTCGCACTTGAAGTCTGGAGAGACCTGAAAATAGCTGTGCAGCAACGCTCCCCATTCAACCTGAGAGGATCTGCAGAGAAGAATGGGAGAAACTCCCCAAATACAGGTGTGCCAAGCTTGTAGCGTCATACCCAGGAAGACTCAAGGCTGTAATCGCTGCCAAAGGTGCTTCAACAAAGTACATACTGAATACTTATGTAAATGTAATATTTCCGTTGTTTATTTTTAATACATTTTAAACCTGTTTGTGCTTTGCCATTATGGGGTATTGTGTGTAGATTGATAAGGGGAAAAAACTATTTACTCCATTTTACAATAAGGCTGTAACGTAACAAAATGTGGAAAAAGTCAACGGGTCTGAATACTTTCTGAATGCACTGTATAATGACAGAAGAGAAGCTGCATGTATCTAATTGTAGACAAGTTGACTAACAGATAGCCTACCATAATAATAAGCAGAAACATATCTAAATCAGGCAACAACAAAAAAATCCTGCACCTCCTGTTAAAAAATTGTTCTGCATTTTCTATATTAACGGGTTAGGGTCGGGTGTGGGCCTCAGATTTTCACTTTATCACATCTAGTCGAGCGGTTGTGGATGGGTTTTTAGCAATTGTGGGCGGGTGTGGGTGAACAAACAGCTGACCCGCGCACCACTACAGTAGAGGACAGTACAGTATAGTTTAAATCAGTAAAGTACAGAACAGTAGAGTTTAATTCAGTACATTACAGTAAAGTAGGGTACAATACAGTACACTATATTTACTTTTTTTCACTTTACTCTGCTGTGCTCTACTGTATTGTACTGTACTCTACTATACTCTACTTTTCTTTACTGTACTGTGTACTGTAATCTACTGTACTCTGCTGTGCTCTACTGTACTGTATTGTGCTGCACTGTACTGTCCAAATGTGAAACATAGACGTCTATGATTGGTTCAGATTTGGTCCGGACCAGACCAAATCTGAACCAATTATAGACATCTATGTTTGGGCCAGAACGGACGTCTGTGGGCGGTGAAATCAAGGCCGGTCCAGACCGCACAAAATCTGAACCAAACATAGACGTCCTTGGACGTTGAAATCAAAGCCGGTCCAGAATGCAAAAAATAAATACATAAAAAAGACGCCCAAAAGACATCTCTGTCGGTAAATACTAAGTGGGATGTTTAACATGGCCAAGGAATGCTCACGCTGGCCTCAACTCGCTATTGCAACCTGTCCCTGGTCATCCATCATGATTTTCAGGAGAATAAGAATACCAAGGCCATCCCTCTTTTCACACCCCTTTTTGATTCACTACATACCTTCCATAGCTCTCCATTCTTAAACTATTAATATCAAATGTTTAAGACATCTATTTCCAGAATAATATTTACTGACCATGTGTGTCTGCCTTCATTATGCTTCTGCTGCTGGTGTGTGTTATCTCATTATGGAGGATGAAAATGGCACTCTTTGTAGAGCAGCCAGAGGGTATATACTGTAGTAGACCACCCATGTACGATATGCTGTACGTCTGCCACCACCGTTCCATCCACTGCAGTGAATCTCATATATACGTACTACCATTAATTACCAAGGCTATAGTACAGTGATACATGGCCACAGCGAGAGAGAAACCTCGACCTAGCTTTCAATTACTGGATGCTTCTACCACACTGACTGCTTTGATCTGTTAGTCCTCTTTATGTGGGCGAGTGGGAGAGGAACTCCCTTAGACTTTGAATTAATGCCATGTCTATTGACAGCAGTGGAGAATTGTGAAGGGAAGGGGAGGGAGGTTGGTAGAACTGTGAAATGTGTCAAATTTACTCTTGACATCAGCTTGACGTCTGGAGGGTTGACACATTTCTTTCGACGAGACGGAAGACTCCGCTGTCAAAGGCTGAGGACTGTCAACATGTCACAACGGGGCTGGCATCTATGTCACCCTTCTACCTCTCTTGCTCGCTCTCCTCTCTCTCTCTCTGTCTTTCTCTCTCTCTCTCTCTCTCTCTCTCTCTCTCTCTGTTTCTATCTCTCTCGCGCTCTCTTCTGTCTGTTTCTGTATCTCTCTCCTCTCTCTGTTTCTATCTCTCTGTCTTTCACTCTCCTGTTATGCTTCTCAGCAGTCTTGCTACTATGTACATTGCTGGAAAATGATCGGTCCCTGTCATAGTGCACAGTGTTTCATTTCAACACAGTCATAAAATCAAGGTGAAAACTTACAGTCAACACTTCTAATCAATATTTGATGAAAGGCAGCATAATTCAAGATTCCATTGGCTTTTAGCTGGAAGCTAGCCAATGACAATGCACTTAATCAAATCAAATGCAATTTTATTTGTCACATGCTTCGTAAACAACAGGTGTAAACTAACAGTGAAAAGCTTTCTTACTGGTCCTTTTCCAACAATGCAGAGTAAAAAAAAAGAAGAAAAAAAGATATATACATAGAAATAGTGACACGAGGGATAAATACAATAAAGAGTAAAAAGAACATGGCTATATACAGAGAGCACCAGTACCAGCACCAGTCCTCTGTAGCTCAGCTGGTAGAGCACGGTGCTTGTAACGCCAAGGTAGTGGGTTCGATCCCCGGGACCACCCATACACAAAAAAAAAAAATATGTATGCACGCATGACTGTAAATCGCTTTGGATAAAAGCGTCTGCTAAATGGCATATTATTATTATTATTATATTACCGAGTCGATGTGAACGGGTAGAAGGTAATTGATGTAGCTATCAGAGGAGGCTTGTGGGAGGAGCTATAGGAGGATGGGCTCATTGTAATGGCTGGAATTGAATTAATGTAACGGTATCAAACATATTAAACAAATGGAAACCACATGTTTAACTCTGTTCCACATATTACATTCCAGCCATTACAATGAGCCTGTCCTCTTATAGCTCCTCCCACCAGCCTCCACTGGTAACTATGTACCTATAGGTAGAGGTAAAGTGACTAGGCAACAGGATAGATAATATATAGACAGTAGCAGCGGTGTATGTGGTGAGTGTGAAAGTGTGTGTGTGCGAGTGTGTATGTGTGTGTAAGTGTGTGTGTGTGTGGTGTCAGTATGCATTTGTGCGCATGTTATGTGTGTGTGGGCGTATGTAATGTGTGTTTGTGTGTGTGTGTGTGTGTGTGTGTTGGGGTGTCAGTGTAAGTATGTGTGAGTGTGTTGGTAGAGTCCAGTGTGTGTGCATAGAGTCAGTGCTGGAGAGATGGTGCCAAAAATGGTCAATGCAGCTATTCCGGGTAGCCATTTGATTAGCTATTTAGCAGTCTTATGGCTTGGGGGTAGATGCTGTTCAGGGTCCTGTTGGTTCCAGACTTGGTGCACTAGTACCGCTATATACACTGCATTTGGAAAGTATTCAGACCCCTTTCCTTTTTCCACATTTTGTAACATTACAGCCTTATTCTAAAATCGATGTAAAAACAAATGTGCTCATCAATCTACACACAATACCCCATAATGTCAAAGCGAAAACAGGTTTTTAGAATTTTTTGCAAGTTTATTAAAAATAAAAAACAGAAATACCTTATTTACATAAGTATTCAGACCCTTTGCTATGAGACTCAAAATTTAGCTCAGGTGCATCCTATTTCCATTGATCATCCTTGAGATGTTTCTACAACTTGATTGGAGTCAACCTGTGGTAAATTCAATTGCTTGGACATGATTTGGAAAGGCACACACCTGTCTATATAAGGTCCCACAGTTGACAGTGCATGTCAGAGCAAAAAACAAGCCATGAGGTCGAAGGAATTGTCCACAGAGCTCCGAGACAGGATTGTGTCAAGGCACAGATCTGGGGAGGGGTACCAACACATTTCTGCAGCATTGAAGGTCTACAAGAACACAGTGGCCTCCATCATTCTTAAATTGAACAAGTCTGGACCACCAAAACTCTTCCTAGAGCTGGCCGCCAATCGGGGTAGAAGGGCCTTGGTTTAGGGAGGTGACCAAGAACCCGATGGTCATTCTGACAGAGCTCTAGAGTTCCTCTGTGGAGATGGGAGAACCTTCCAGAAGGACAACCATCTCTGCAGCACTCCACCAATCAGGCCTTTATGGTAGAGTGGCCAGACGGAAGCCACTCCTTTGTAAAAGGCAGATGACAGCCCGCTCTGAGTTTGCCAAAAGGCACCTAAAGGACTCTCAGACCATGAGAAACAAGATTCTCTGGTCTGATGAAACCAAGATTGAACTCTTTGGCCTGAATGCCAAGTGTCACGTCTGGAGGAAACCTGGCACCATCCCTACGGTGAAGCATGGTGGTGGCAGCATCATGCTGTGGCGATGTTTTTCAGCGGCAGTGACTCAGAGACTAGTCAGGATCAAGGGAAAGATGAACGGAGCAAAGTACAGAGAGATCCTTGATGAAAACCTGTTCCAGAGCGATCACGACCTCAGACTGGGGTGAAGGTTCACCTTCCAACAGGACAACGACCCAAGCACACAGCCAAGACAACGCAGGAGTGGCTTCGGGCTAAGTCTCTGAATGTCCTTGAGTGGTCCAACCAGAGCCTGGACTTGAACCCAATCTAACATCTCTGGAGAGACATGAAAATAGCTGCGCAGCAATGCTCCCCATCCACCTGACAGAGCTTGAGAGGATCTGCAGAGAAGAACAGGAGAAACTCCCCAAATACAGGTGTGCCAAGCTTGTAGCGTCATACCCAAGAAGACTTGAGGCTGTAATCGCTGCCAAACATGCTTCAACAAAGTACTGAGTAAAGGGTCTGAATACTTAGATAAATGTGATATTTCAGTTTAGTTTTTTTAAATAAATTTGCAAAGAGTTCTAAAAACCTGTTTTTGCTCTGTCATTATGGGGTATTGTGTGTAGATTGATGAGAGGGGAAAACAATTTACTAAATTTTAGAATAAGGCTGTAACGTAACAAAATGTGGAAAAAGTAAAGGGGTCTGAATATTTTCTGAATGCACTGTATATCCATGGTGTCTATTGGGGTCATTTGGGTCTGAGAGGGAGGAATCCTGTTTAAAATTAATCTGATAGTATTCTCTTGGGCAAGGTCAGATGCTAATGTTACCAGTGTCCTTATATGCCTGAAGTGGTAAGCGTGAAAATTCCATCCACAGTCCCTGTTTACTTTTTTTTATCTATTTGACGGTAAGGGTGGGCAGGAGAGTGAAATTAACCCGGATAACAGGTGGCAGAGAAAGCAGGCCGAATTGTGTATGACGCTGCTTATATTCTCCTGCCATAGAGGTCCATAGGTCCGTAGCATTTCAACTGAGGACCGTAGGGCCCGAAGGGAGAGAGAGAGGCAGACAGTAATTGGAAAACCTAGCATGGACTAAAGATGTCCAGATTCCAATAAATGATGTTGTGATATCATTGAGCTACAGAGATGAAAACATTGGATGTCTGGGTGTCTGATTCTCATCTTGAACTCAATCTTTGGTGTGGAAGGTTTCCTTGTTGTCATGGATACAGAGGCTTTGGGCTGCACCAAGGAATGTACTTGACATTTCTTGGGCTACACTGATAAACATTTAACTGGTAGATCTTCTGAACAGGTCTCTCATGGTAAACTGCATAGATACATTGATATATTTTATTTTTCCTTTGATTTAAACATCAATTATCACAAAACCACTCAAGTCATTAAAATACACTACAAGGAGTGTGGTGAGGGGAGGGAGGCAGGCTCATAGTAAGGCTGGAACAAACTAAATGGAACGGTATTAATCAATTCTGCACACTAGAGAGTCATATGACTCAAGCCCTACTCAGATAATCCCTAGCCTTGTGTCGCTGAGTTGTCGTAGTCCTGCTGCAGATGTACATTGTCCCTGGGGTGCTGGAAGTCATAATGTAAGTAACCTACTTTATGTTCCTCTAACTCCCCTGAATGCCTCTGTCAATCCAACAGCTATTGTCAGCAGTAATCATGTGCCTATGAACCTGAGTTATACTGTTAGCACTGAGGTGGTTTGCCCTAGCAGGAAGCCCACTGTATGCAGTTGGACCTGCAACATAAATATCACTGTCATGTCTACCTCTGAGAAGCCTCCCAGTAAAGCAATGAAAATGATCAAGAATCAGAAAAACGCAACAAATAGCCCATATTAACATATGTAGCCTAAGAAACAAGGTTCATGAAATCGATAACTTGCTAGTAAAATATAATATTAATATACTGACTATCTCTGAAACTCACTTCGACAATACCTTTGATGATACAGTGGTAGCAATACATGGTTACAACATCTTCAGAAGAGACAGGAATGCCATTGGAGGTGGTGTTGCTGTTTATATTCAGAGTCATATTCCTGTAAAGCTTAAAGAGGATCTCATGTCAAATGCTGTTGAAGTAATATGCCTGCCTTACCTAAAGCCTATTCTTGTGGGAGGTTGCTATAGACCACCAAGTGCTAACAGTCAGTGTCTGCATAATATGTGTGAAATGCTTGATAATGTATGTGATATCAACAGAAGTATATTTTCTGGGTGACTTAAATATTGACTGGCTTTCATCAAGCTGTCCACTCAAGAAAAATCTTCAAACTGTAACATGTTCCTGCAACTTGGTTCAGGTTATCAGTCAACCTACCAGGGTATTCACGAAACAGCACAGGAATGAAATCAAGTATTGATCACATCTTTACTTATGCTGCAGAGTTCTGCTCCAAAGCAGTATCCATATCCATCGGATGTAGTGATCATAATATGATAGCCATATCTAGGAAAAACTAAGTTCCAAAGGCTAGGCCTAATATAGTGTATAAGAGATCATACAAGAGGCTTTGTAATGATTCCTATATTTGCTTGTCTGTTGTGTGTAATGAGGATGAACCAGACGCTGCACTTGACACATTTGTGAAATTGCTTATTCCAGTTACTAATAAGCATGCACCCATTTAAGAAAATTACTGTAAAAAATGTTAAATCCCCATGGATTGATGAGGAATTGTATGGTTGAAAAGGAATGAGGCAAAAGGAATTGCAAATAAGTCTGGCTGCACAGCTGATCATCAAACATACTGTATATTGAGAAGTCATGTGACTAAACTAAACTAAAAGAAGAAGAAACTGTTGTCATGACTGTCCTGCTTTGGTGCAAATGGGCAGATCAGGTTTACAATTGATAAACTTCTACCAGACCCCTCTCACCCGCAAGAGGGGAGGAGGGAACTGATATGGGGGTCTTTGACACCTCACGCCCTTTTGTAAATTTAAGCAGGAGAGGACTCTCTCTTTACACTCTAGTATTGGTGAAAGGAATGTTCCTTTGTCTAACATACTTTTTCCTGCTGAAACTCTAATGTTAAAATTATGAATACTGGAACAATATTTTTAACATAAGAACGTGGGGAATGGTCAAAGGTGGTCTATAGAACAATGTTGTCAATTGGGTTCCTATTTTGTGATGTCATTAAAAATGGTATGAAGGAAATACTGTAACTTCAAAAGTATACACACTATATATGTCAAGTTTTCATCCTTTACGTTGTATATGAAATATGAAAACTGATTAAAGTATTTTTGTTAAGATAGGATTTTGGGGGGGGCGCTGTTGGAAGCCAAGGATGTAGCACGCGTCTCCCTATCGCTCCTGAGTTAGTGACCAAATTTATATATTTAACTTTGCAAAACTGCATACATTTCTGTTTGCCCAGGCGTCTGAAGAGACCCATAAACAACTCAGTTCAAGTTTAATAAATTTAAATTCGTAATGACATCAACCCGACCAAAAACAGAGTCTGCAAGAGCAGGCCGCAACAAGCCTGCAACTTCTCCCGACTCACCCCCGCCACCGAACGCTACCAATGCCGGCCCCACGGAAACACTGACTGTGGAGATGCTACAATCCGTGATAGGCACCCTCAAAGCCGACATTTTCGGAAAAATTGACTGTCTCTCTACCAACCTCAGGTCAGAGATATCAACGATCAAAGACGAGCTTAAAAAATCTATCGAGAGTATACAGAATAAGCTCGACGCACATGGGGTGACTTTATCGGATTTGGAGCGAGGGGCTACAGACCACAGCACTCGCATTAGCGAGCTAGAGGCTAACGTCGGCTCATTGACAACTAGGGTGGCATTCCTCGATAATAGATGCGAAGATATGGAAAGTAGAATGCGGAGGAACAACATTCGTCTACTGGGAATACCGGAGGGAGTGGAGGGCCCAAGACCCACGGAGTACATGGCCCAGCTACTTCAGGAGCTGCTCGGGCTAGAGGAGAAGCCATTGCTAGACCGGGCTCACCGCACTCTGCGTAGCCGACCCAGGGATGGAGAACCCCCACGACCATTTGTCATCAGGGTGCATTTCTTTCACGTCCGCAACGACATACTGAGAAGATCGGGAGAAGCATCCCCAATTCTACATAAGGGTAAAAGAGTCTCGATATTTGCGGACTACACAACAGCTGTGGCTAAGAGGCGGGCTAGCTTTGGAGCTGTGAAACGCCAACTACACACCTGCCCGGGCGTGAAGTTCGGCCTCATCTACCCTGCGGTTTTGAGACTGACTTTACCGGACGGCTCCATGCACAGATTCGAGGACCCGGCTATAGCGGCAGATTTCATCAACAAGAACGTGAAAGCGGCTGTTGTACCGCATGGTTTGTAACAAATGGTTGGCTAGCTGGTCTTCCTAGCAGGCTAGTTAGCAGGCCGAATGGGTGACTAACGAAGCCATCTCTGCTGGGTTCATCGACATATGAATGTCATTCTCTTCTTTATCTCTTTATTTCCAGCCCAGGTTTGCCGCCTCTAATGCCAATATCTGGGGGTCTGCATGGCTGTTTCAGTCTGATCATTTACCATCTGCGTCGAGGTTAAACCTCTCTTAATCGAGGATAGTTTTCCTTAGACTCTATTGGGGACCATTCTATTCATGTTTGGCTTACTCTAGTTAAATGGTCACTAATCTTAGGTAGCACAGAGTAAGAGTTATCATGCTTAGCTCTAAACTTTCTTCGTATTTAGGGTTTTGCTTGCATCTCATTTGGGGAGATGCTTCGGCAAGGGCGGGTGTGAGGGAAGGGTTTGTTCACTCTCTATTTGTATATAGTTTGTATATGTTTTTTGTGCCTCTTCGTTTGTCTTTGTTTTTTACATTTGCGCTTTTAGGTTCAACTAAGATCTTCAGTTTACATTGTACCTTGTCCTTTACACATCCTCTCTCTCTCTTAAGATATGACTCAGCCTAGTGTAGCCCATACTGCTGGAGGGAATGGCTTTAATTTTCTTACTTGGAACTGCAGGGGCATAAATAACCCAGTTAAACGTAGTAAGGTGCTACACCATCTTCATCATTTGAAAGCTCACATCATCTTTCTCCAAGAAACTCATCTGAAGGTATCACAACACTCAAGTCTTAGGTGCAGATGGGTGGGTCAGGTGTTCCATTCCTCATTTCAGAGTAAGGCGAGAGGGGTGGCTATTTTACTTCACAGATCGGTACCTTTTACATGTTCTAAGGTGATCGCAGATCCCCATGGTAGATATATAATTGTCAGTGGTAGGCTGCTCAATACAAAGGTTCTTCTTGTTAATATCTATGCTCCTAATTGGGACAATGGTGATTTTTTCAAATCGGTTTTCTCTACACTCCCAGATATGTCCACCCATATGTTGATTTTAGGAGGTGACTTTAACTGTTGGTTAGACCCACAATTGGATCGATCCTCCACTAAACCTACCACCCTATCAACCTCAGCTAGAGTTGTTCGAACCTTTATGTCTGAATTCGCAGTCTCAGATCCTTGGAGAATGGTTAATCCAGCTGGGAAAGCATACTCTTTTTTCTCATCGGTTCACCACACTTTTACGCGCATAGACTACTTCCTTGTTGATGACCGGCTCCTCCACTCCATAACTTCATGTTCATATAACCCAATTGTTGTATCTGACCACGCCCCTGTTACTATGGAAGTAGCTTTTCAAAATGTTGACAATCAGCGACCGCCTTGGCGACTAAAAACTCAACTGCTCAGTAATGAACACTTTGTCAATTTTGTTTTGAGTCAAATCGACTTTTTCATGATTACAAATAGAACCCCAAACATCTCTGCGTCTACTCTCTGGGAAACTTTGAAAGCTTATATCAGAGGTGAAATTATCTCCTACACCGCACATGAGAACAAATTGAAAAGGAATAGGTTATCTATGCTAACACGCTGTATTGCCCAATTAGATGACATTTATGCCGTTTCACCATCCCCGGATATTTATAAGGAACGTTTAACTCTGCAAGCAGAATTTGACACACTATTAACAGACCAGGTTACTGAAATGCTTGTCAAGTCTAGGAGCACTTACTATGAACAAGGAGAGAAAGCCAGTAAATTATTAGCTCACAAGTTACGTCAACAATCATCATCATCTCAGATTACAAAAATTCGTACATCATCTGGGATATCATTAGATCCTGGGGGGATCAATGAGGAGTTCAAGAGATTTTACCAGTCTCTATATACCTCTGAAAGTAAAGCGGATACACTGGAATTGGATAATTTCTTCCACTCACTATCTGTGCCTTCGGTCGGCCGGGATTTGGTAAAAAAATTAGAGCAGCCGATCACTGTTGAAGAACTGTCTAACGCTGTCAAATCCCTTCAATCTGGGAGAAGCCCAGGGCCTGATGGCTACCCGACAGAGTTTTATAAAAAGTTTATCACCAAAATAGCCCCTATTCTAATTGAAATGTACAATGATGCATTTGTAAATGGTGCTCTCCCACATACTCTCACTCAAGCAACCATTTGTGTTATTCTTAAAAAAAACAAAGACCCTCTTGACTGTGCATCATACCGTCCAATTAGCCTGCTAAATGTGGACTATAAAATTCTAGCCAAAATTCTGGCAACGCGGCTAGAAACAGTCCTCCCATCAATTATCTCTCCGGATCAAACAGGATTTATAAAAAATAGACACTCATTCTTCAATCTCCGAAGATTATTTAATATTATATACAATCCTTCTGTCGACAATACCTCTGAAGCCATTATATCCCTGGACGCGGAGAAAGCGTTTGATCGGGTGGAATGGAAATACCTTTTTTACACTCTAAATAAATTTGGCTTTGGCTCCAAATTCATGACCTGGATAAAACTTCTGTACTCATCCCCCCAAGCCTCTGTCAGGACTAATAACACTCAATCAGATCGCTTCCCTTTGCAAAGATCGACACGTCAGGGTTGCCCTTTAAGTCCCTTACTGTTTGCCCTCGCCATAGAGCCACTTGCAATAGCACTTCGCTCCAACCCCCTCATCAAAGGCATAGTCAGATACGGGCACGAACACAAACTGTCTTTATATGCAGATGATTTATTAATATACACATCCAATCTTTCTGTCTCTGTCCCTGCTGCCCTTGCCACTTTCGCATCCTTCGGTCACATATCAGGGTATAAACTAAATCTCAGTAAAAGTGAATTGATGCCACTTAACATGGCTGCAAAAAAATCCCCTTTACATAACTTGCCATTTAAAATAGCACACAGCAGTTTTATTTATCTCGGGGTACATGTCACAATTAGGTTTGAAAACCTTTTTCAAGCCAACTTTGCTCCTCTCTTAACCCGTACTAAGGACGATTTGGAACGGTGGTCTTTGCTACACCTCTCCTTAGTTGCTAGAATTAACTCTATTAAAATGAATACTCTCCCTAAATTCTTATACCTCTATCAGTGCCTTCCAATATTTCTACCCAATACATTTTTCAAAAAGATCGACGGCCTAATTCTACCCTTTATATGGGACAAAAAGCCTCCTAGGATGCGAAAACAGCTCTTGCAGAGGCCCAAACCAGACGGCGGTCTAGCTCTACCAGATTTCAGATTCTATTATTGGGCCGCTAACCTTAGGATCATTCAGTACTGGTTGCAGAGCAGAGTAATATTCCCACCCCCAACTTGGCTGGAGATGGAGGCTGCCTCGTCTACACCGGCATCACTGTCTTCCCTCGCTCACTCCTCTATTACAGGCCCTTACTCCTCCTTCACCAATAATACATGTGTCAAAACAACATTGAAGATCTGGAATCAATTTAGGCGCCACTTTGGGTTTCAAACAACCTCTTCCTTGGCTCCGGTAGCCTCAAACCCAGCTTTTCCCCCATCTATGATTGATGGTGCTTTCTCAACATGGTCTAATCTCGGTATTAAAAGATTCAGAGATCTGTATACTAACAATACATTTAGTACGTTTCAACAACTATCAGCTAAATTTGGTCTCCCCAGACATCATTTTTTTAGATTCTTACAAGTCCGGAGTTACATCCGCAGCATAGATCCAGGATTCCCCAACCTTTCTAGTGGAACACAGTTCGACACATTTCTCACCCCACTTCCTAATCAGAAAGGCACAATGTCAATAATCTATAGTCAAATTTGCTCACTACAAGCCATCTCATTAAACAATATCAAATCCTCTTGGGAGGAGGAACTGGGTGAGGAAATATCTGATGAACTATGGGAAGGGGCACTCAAAAGGGTACATAGCTCTTCTATTTGCGCTCGACACGGCCTCATCCAATGCAAACTCATTCATAGGGCCCACTGGACCAAAGCAAGACTATCAAAAATTTACAAGGATGTGAACCCTAATTGTGTTCGATGTAACCAGTCCCCTGCTAATCATGTGCACATGTTTTGGTGCTGCCCATCTCTTGTTGGTTTCTGGAAAGACATCTTTAACACACTCTCAGAATTAAGCGGCACACAGATCGAGCCAGACCCTCTCATTGCATTATTTGGAGTTTCCTTACCCACAATACAATTGACCAAAATGAATAAGGATGTAATTGCCTTTGTCACGTTGTTAGCGAGACGATTAATTTTACTTAGATGGAAATCCTCTGCAGCCCCTTCTCATGCTCTTTGGATTAAATCTATTTTGAATTGCATAAAGTTGGAGAAAATAAAACAGACACTCAATGGGTCTGTAGACAAATTTTATGCAAAGTGGGCTCCCTTCTTTTCTTATGTCAAAAGAATACGTTTCCCTGCAGTTCCAGAGTGATGTATATTTATATATTGGTGATGTAAGAAGCCTGGTATGTGCATATACGACATCTCGGATGTTAAGGACGGTAATAACTGTGCTAGCTGACCTATAACAACTGGATCAAAACAGATATTCTTCCTTTTTTTTTTTTTTGTGTTTTATCTTATTTATGTACTTAATGTCTATTTTTTCTTTCATGTCTGTCTCTCCATGTTTTGCTGTATCGTTGTCTTCAAATTGTTGTTCCATATTCATACCAAATAACTTTCAAGTGCAATTATTTACTAAATGCTGGTACTGAAAATTCAATAAACAAAGTATATAAAAAAAAAAAAAAAGATAGGATTTTGATATTAGTTTTCTAATGAGATAATACTTTTTGATAATACTTTGCAAAAGTAAGTACCCACGTCCCGAGGGAGCTCAGAGAGCGCGTCAGCATGACGGAATGACCCTTTTAACCAGAGTGTATAAAAGGATGGGTTAAGAATTAACATATCAGACCAGGAAGACTCGAGCTGCAGCTCATGTCTCTAAGTGGTTTGAACCCTGAAAATCAACACGAGGTGGAGACGATAAAGACGCCTCCCTGACAATCACTGTTACGGCTGATTAGCTGTCCAAAGTAGTGTCTAAAAAAGTGAAGTTAAGTTGGACCATTCTATTACTCTTTTCAAACCATCGTCTACTACGCTGCTCTCATCACCCCACTGGGGACCATTGACATGGCTGATTAGCCTATTTTCAGAGGACCAATCTTCCAGAATGAGTGAAAGGAAACACCACTCTTTAGTTCTGTTCAAGACTACATGACAAGTCATTGGCGCCATGGACCACTAAGAAGAAGGACATTGTGACCTATTGTGGACAATCAGAGCCTTGCACTCAAAGTCAGAGAGAAGGCCCAACCAAACCCCTTTCCAAGAAGGCTTGGTTCCGACAGAGATAAACGATGAATGAAGGCATTCACAAGTAAATACATTCATGATTTCTTACTCCAAACGGGCGGCGGTTCGTGTGCAAAGTATTATGATTACTGTGAGAGTAGTTTCCAAATGTATACAAGTGTTGTGTCTCTCTTTCTCTCTCTCTTTCTCTTAAACTCTCCATCTTTTGTAACAAACTGTCATATTGTGTCAGTCCGCTAGGGACCTGTTTCCATCGAATTAAGTTTCTAATCAATAACCTATACCGTGTGTGTGTGATTATCCTGTGTTATCATTTAGTTAGCTTATAAATAAAAAATTTAACACATTTGTGTGGTACGGAATCATCAGTAAGGCTGGGGTTTTTGCAGATGCAAGGATTATACGACTTTCAGAATGATGATATGATATGAGGTAATGATTAATAAGTGACTGTTATCGATGTAGAGTTTAATTTGGGAGATGGTAACTCTTTAAACAACCTTGTCTGTGGTGCCCCAAATCCTAATGAGTTAATTGTTACATGATTAATTTATTCGGGTAACAATTAAACATAGTTAGTTAATTTGACAAATAACAGTAATCAGATTAATGTTGAGTCACGTCACAACACTGTACTATGAAACAAAGATAAATGATAGCGAAAAGTGTTGGAGCACCTTAAATGACATTTTTGTCTTATTCATCACAAAACCTACTGATATTGCCAATTACTTTAATGAATTTTTTCACCGGCAAGATTTGCAAATTTAGGCATGACCTGCCAACAAGAAACCTACACATCTATTCATAACTGACCAAATTATGAAAGACAAGCATTGTTATTTAGAATTCAGTAAAGTGAGTGTGGAAGAGGTGGGTTTGACAACTTGGATGGAAAATGACTGAGAATGATAGCGGACTATATTGCCACTCCTATTTGCCATTTCTTCAATCTAAGCCTCAGGCCTGGAGGGAAGCAAAAGTCATTCCGCTACCCAAGAATAGCAAAGCACCCTTTACTGGATCAATCAGCCGAACAATCAGCCTGCTACCAACCCTTAGTAAACTTCTGGAAAAAATGGTGTTTGACCAGATACAGTGGGGAAAAAAAGTATTTAGTCAGCCACCAATTGTGCATGTTCTCCCACTTAAAAAGATGAGAGAGGCCTGTAATTTTCATCATAGGTACACGTCAAATATGACAGACAAAATGAGGAAAAAAAATCCAGAAAATCACATTGTAGGATTTTTAATGAATTTATTTGCAAATTATGGTGGAAAATAAGTATTTGGTCAATAACAAAAGTTTCTCAATACTTTGTTATATACCCTTTGTTGGCAATGACACAGGTCAAACTTTTTCTGTAAGTCTTCACAAGGTTTTCACACACTGTTGCTGGTATTTTGGCCCATTCCTCCATGCAGATCTCCTCTAGAGCAGTGATGTTTTGGGGCTGTCGCTGGGCAACACGGACTTCCAACTCCCTCCAAAGATTTTCTATGGGGTTGTGATCTGGGGACTGGCTAGGCCACTCCAGGACCTTGAAATGCTTCTTATGAAGCCACTCCTTCGTTGCCCGGGCGGTGTGTTTCGGATCATTGTCATGCTGAAAGACCCAGCCACGTTTCATCTTCAATGCCCTTGCTGATGGAAGGAGGTTTTCACTCAAAATCTCACGATACATGGCCCCATTCATTCTTTCCTTTACACGGATCAGTCGTCCTGGTCCCTTTGCAGAAAAACAGCCCCAAAGCATGATGTTTCCACCCCCATGCTTCACAGTAGGTATGGTGTTCTTTGGATGCAACTCAGCATTCTTTGTCCTCCAAACAGGACGAGTTGAGTTTTTACCAAAAAGTTCTATTTTGGTTTCATCTGACCATATGACATTCTCCCAATCCTCTTCTGGATCATCCAAATGCACTCTAGCAAACTTCAGACGGGCCTGGACATAAGCAGGGGGACACGTCTGGCACTGCAGGATTTGAGTCCCTGGCGGCGTAGTGTGTTACTGATGGTAGGCTTTGTTACTTTGGTCCCAGCTCTCTGCAGGTCATTCACTAGGTCCCCCCGTGTGGTTCTGGGATTTTTGCTCACCGTTCTTGTGATCATTTTGACCCCACGGGGTGAGATCTTGCGTGGAGCCCCAGATCGAGGGAGATTATCAGTGGTCTTGTATGTCTTCCATTTCCTAATAATTGCTCCCACAGTTGATTTCTTCAAACCAAGCTGCTTACCTATTGCAGATTCAGTCTTCCCAGCCTGGTGCAGGTCTACAATTTTGTTTCTGGTGTCCTTTGACAGCTCTTTGGTCTTGGCCATAGTGGAGTTTGGAGTGTGACTGTTTGAGGTTGTGGACAGGTGTCTTTTATACTGATAACAAGTTCAAACAGGTGCCATTAATACAGGTAACGAGTGGAGGACAGAGGAGCCTCTTAAAGAAGAAGTTACAGGTCTGTGAGAGCCAGAAACCTTGCTTGTTTGTAGGTGACCAAATACTTATTTTCCACCATAATTTGCAAATAAATTCATTAAAAATCCTACAATGTGATTTTCTGGAAAAAAAATTCTCAATTTGTCTGTCATAGTTGACGTGTACCTATGATGAAAATTACAGGCCTCTCTCATCTTTTTAAGTGGGAGAACTTGCACAATTGGTGGCTGACTAAATACTTTTTTTCCCCACTGTATTTAGTACTAGCTTATTACTTGCCGCCCATTCTAAAACTGACTGCAGCTTTTTGATAACCTCCTAAGGATCAGACCCTTTTTTTCAATTTTCACCTAAAATGACATACCCAAATCTAACTGCCTGTAGCTCAGGACCTGAAGCAAGGATATGCATATTCTTAATACCATTTGAAAGGAAACACTTTTGAAGGTTGTGGAAATGTTAAATTAATGTAGGAGAATATAACACATTAGATCTGGTAAAAGATAATATAAAACAAAAAAAACATGCGTTTTCTATTTAAATTTTTTGTATGCAAGAGAAAGGCCACAATATAATATTGGAGTGTAGGCGCAATTTAGATTTTGGCCACTAGATGGCATCAGTGTGTGTGCATTACTGGACTATTTTGTAGAAAGTCTGCCCAAATGTGCCGAATTGGTCAATTGATACATTTTCAGGTACATAACTATAGAAAACATACAAAAATGATATGGTAATACAAAATGTAAGTTTACACACTCCCAGGAATGTCATACATGATGGATCATTAGCTTATACACTAACTTTCTGTCACGTTCGTTCATAGACGGGTCAGACCAAGGCGCAGCGTGATATGCATAAATGTTTATTTAACGAATAAACACAACGACAAAACAATAAACCAACGATACGTGACGTCCTAAGGTACACACAACAAACCTCACACGGAACAAGATCCCACAACTTAACGAGTGCCAATAGGCTGCCTAAGTATGGTCCCCAATCAGAGACAACGAGCGACAGCTGCCTCTGATTGGGAACCACACCGGCCAACATAGATCTAGACATACTAGATAGAAAACATAGAAAATACAACATAGAAAATCACACCCTGACTCAATAAATAAGAGTCCCCAGAGTCAGGGCGTGACACTTTTGCACATCTAGATGGCCGGGCGGGGTGGGTGTGGAGCCAGAGACAGCAGGGGTTCAAACCATAGAACCCAGTTCCTACATTTGAATATTAAAATGGATTTTATCAAACAAAACTATGCTACATTTTATCTCTGGGACCCTTAGGATGACAAATCAGAGCAAGATTACAAAATGTAAGTACATTACTTAAATTCAGAGGTGAATGCATCAAACCAGTTGCCGTGATACGTTTTTTGTTGTTGTGCACTCTCCTCAAACAATAGCATAGTATTTTTTCACTGTAATAATCAAATCAAATCAAATCAAATTGTATTGGTCACATGCGCCGAATACAACAGGTGCAGACATTACAGTGAAATGCTTACTTACAGCCCTTAACCAACAGTGCATTTATTTTTAACAAATAAAACAACAACAAAAAAAGTGTTGAGAATAAAAGAGCAGAAGTAAAATAAAATAACAGTAGGGAGGCTATATACAGTGGGGAAAAAAGTATTTAGTCAGCCACCAATTGTGCAAGTTCTCCCACTTAAAAAGATGAGAGAGGCCTGTAATTTTCATCATAGGTACACGTCAACTATGACAGACAAAATGAGAAAAAGAAATCCAGAAAATCACATTGTAGGATTTTTAATGAATTTATTTGCAAATTATGGTGGAAAATAAGTATTTGGTCAATAACAAAAGTTTCTCAATACTTTGTTATATACCCTTTGTTGGCAATGACACAGGTCAAACGTTTTCTGTAAGTCTTCACAAGGTTTTCACACACTGTTGCTGGTATTTTGGCCCATTCCTACATGCAGATCTCCTCTAGAGCAGTGATGTTTTGGGGCTGTCGCTGGGCAACACAGACTTTCAACTCCCTCCAAAGATTTTCTATGGGGTTGAGGTCTGGAGACTGGCTAGGCCACTCCAGGACCTTGAAATGCTTCTTACGAAGCCACTCCTTCGTTGCCCGGGTGGTGTGTTTGGGATCATTGTCATGCTGAAAGACCCAGCCACATTTCATCTTCAATGCCCTTGCTGATGGAAGGAGGTTTTCACTCAAAATCTCACGACACATGGCCCCATTCATTCTTTCCTTTACACGGATCAGTCGTCCTGGTCCCTTTGCAGAAAAACAGCCCCAAAGCATGATGTTTCCACCCCCATGCTTCACAGTAGGTATGGTGTTCTTTGGATGCAACTCAGCATTCTTTGTCCTCCAAACACGACGAGTTGAGTTTTTACCAAAAAGTTCTATTTTGGTTTCATCTGACCATATGACATTCTCCCAATCCTCTTCTGGATCATCCAAATGCACTCTAGCAAACTTCAGACGGGCCTGGACATGTACTGGCTTAAGCAGGGGGACACGTCTGGCACTGCAGGATTTGAGTCCCTGGCGGCGTAGTGTGTTACTGATGGTAGGCTTTGTTACTTTGGTCGCAGCTCTTGCAGGTCATTCACTAGGTCCCCCCGTGTGGTTCTGGGATTTTTGCTCACCGTTCTTGTGATCATTTTGACCCTACGGGGTGAGATCTTGCGTGGAGCCCCAGATCGAGGGAGATTATCAGTGGTCTTGTATGTCTTCCATTTCCTAATAATTGCTCCCACAGTTGATTTCTTCAAACCAAGCTGCTTACCTATTGCAGATTCAGTCTTCCCAGCCTGGTGCAGGTCTACAATTTTGTTTCTGGTGTCCTTTGACAGCTCTTTGGTCTTGGCCATAGTGGAGTTTGGAGTGTGACTGTTTGAGGTTGTGGACAGGTGTCTTTTATACTGATAACAAGTTCAAACAAGTGCCATTAATACAGGTAACGAGTGGAGGACAGAGGAGCCTCTTAAAGAAGAAGTTACAGGTCTGTGAGAGCCAGAAATCTTGCTTGTTTGTAGGTGACCAAATACTTATTTTCCACCATAATTTGCAAATAAATTCATTAAAAATCCTACAATGTGATTTTCTGGATTTTTTTTCCTCAATTTGTCTGTCATAGTTGACGTGTACCTATGATGAAAATTACAGGCCTCTCTCATCTTTTTAAGTGGGAGAACATGCACAATTGGTGGCTGACTAAATACTTTTTTTCCCCACTGTATTTCTAAAACTAAAAGCATTGTATTAGGGACAAACCATTCACTAAACCCTAAACCTCAACTAAATCTTGTAATGAGTAATGAGGAAATTGAGCAACTTGAGGAGACTAAACTGCTTGCTGTAACCCTGGATGGTAAACTGTCATGGTCAAAACATATTGATGCAACGGTAGCTAAGATGGGGAGAGGTCTATCCGTAATAAAGCGCTGCGCTGCTCTGCTTTCTTGTCTTTGCTATCAACAAAACAAGTCCTACAGGCCCTAGTTTTGTTGCACCTGGACTACAGCCCAGTCATTTGGTCAAGTGCCAAAAAGAGAGACATAGGCAACAGTTGGCCCAGTTGTACACAGAGAGTTAACATCAATGACATACATGCATGTCAATCTCTCCTGGCTCAAAGTAGAGGAGAGATTGACTGCATCACTACTTGTCTTTGTGAGAGGTATTGACATGTTGAAAGCACCGAGCTATCTGTTCAAATGACTACCACACAGCTCAGATACCCATGCATTGTCACAATCGTTTACGGACGAGAAGGACCAAGGTGCAGCGTGATATGCATTCATATTTATTTACGGCTAAACACACGACAAAACAACAAACGAAACGTGAAGTCCAAGGTAGACAAATAACATACCTCAACACGGAACAAGATCCCACACCCCACTAGTGCCAACAGGCTACCTAAGTATGGTCCCCAATCAGAGACAACGAGCTACAGCTGCCTCTGATTGGGAACCACCCTGGCCAACATAGATCTAAACGATCTAGAAACTAACATAGACAAACCCAACACAGAAAATACACACCCTGACTCAACCAATACAAGTCCCTAGAGTCAGGGCGTGACAGTACCCCCCCCCCCCCAAAGGTGCGAACTCCGACCACGCCACATAAACCTAACAGGGTAGGGGCCGGGTGGGCATTCCGCCTCGGAGGCGGATCCGGCTCCGGAGTGGAGCCGCTGGCCGGAGCTGGACTGGACCCCGGTGGAGCGGATTGCTCTGGATCCGGAGTGGAGCCGCTGACCGGAGCTGGACCAGGCACCGGTGGAACAGGCACGGGCCGTGCCGGACTGGACACACGCACCACTGGCTTGGTGCGGGGAGCAGGAACGGGCCGGACTGGGCTGACGACGCGCACCCCTGGCTTGGTGCGGGGAGCAGGGACGGGCCGGACTGGGCTGACGACGCGCACCACTGGCTTGGTGCGGGGAGCAGGAACGGGCCGGACTGGGCTGACGACACGCACCACTGGCTTGGTGCGGGGAGCAGGAACGGGCCGTACCGGACTGGCAACGCGCACCCCTGGCCTGGTGCGGGGAGCAGGAACAGGCCGGGCCGGGCTGGCGACGCGCACCACTGGCTTGGTGCGAGGGACAGGAACAGGCCGGGCCGGGCTGGCGACGCGCACCACTGACTTGGTGCGAGGGACAGGAACAGGTCGGACCGGGCTGGCGACGCGCACCACTGGCTTGGTGCACGGGGCAGGAACAGGCCGGGCCGGGCTGGCGACGCGCACCACTGGCTTGATGCGAGGAGCAGGAACGGGCCGAACCATACTGGGAACACCCACCACTGGCTTAGTGCGGGAATCAGGAACGGGCCGGACCGGACTGGCGACACGCACCACTTGATTGGTGCGAGGAGCGGGACTGGGTTCCTTCATTAAACCCCGCTCCTTCTGCTGCCTAACCAGCTCCTCTCGCCGTGCCTCTACACTTTCCTTCTGTTCCCTCTGAACCAATGACCCCCTTAATCTGGCGGCCTCCTCTGCTAAACAGCTGAACCGCTCTATCGCGGCCTCCTGCTGCCTCGTCGTCCACGGCGTGAGCCCCCCCTAAAACATTTTTGGGCTTGTCTCTCCCCCGTGATCATGGCCTCCATCCCTCTTGCCAGACTCTCGCTCATCTCCTCCCAAGTCCATCCTCTCTCCTCGTCACGCTGCTTGATCCAGGATTGGTGGGATCTTCTGTCACGATCGTTTACGGACGAGAAGGACCAAGGCGCAGCGTGATATGCATTCATATTTATTTACGGCTAAACACACGACAAAACAGCAAACGAAACGTGAAGTCCAAGGTAGACAAATAACATACCTCAACACGGAACAAGATCCCACACCCCACTAGTGCCAACAGGCTACCTAAGTATGGTCCCCAATCAGAGACAACGAGCTACAGCTGCCTCTGATTGGGAACCACCCTGGCCAACATAGATCTAAACGATCTAGAAACTAACATAGACAAACCCAACACAGAAAATACACACCCTGACTCAACCAATACAAGTCCCTAGAGTCAGGGCGTGACATGCATACCCCACAAAACATGCCACCAGGGGTCTCTTCACAGTTCCCAAGTCCAGAACTGACTCTGAGAACGTACAGTACTACACAGAGCCATGACTACATGGAACTCTATTCCACATCAAGTAACTAATGCAAGCAGTAAAATCAGATTAAAAAAAACATAAAACTACACCTTTTGGAACAATGCAGACTGTGAAGAGACACACAAACAGGCACACACACGCATACTCACACATGCACTCTACACACCGTGCATTTTAATATTGTTGTATGGTGGTATTATAGATTTTGTGTTATAGATATATAGTGGTGTAATTATGTTACACGATGTACTGTTTTATTCATTTATGTTGTACGTTTTTTTGTGTGATGTGCCTTAATGTGTTTGGACTGCAGGAAGAGTAGCTGCTGCCTTGGCAGCAGCTAATGGGGATCCATAATAAGTACAAATATAACAAGCAGTGCTAACCTCTGAAGTGGAATGATATTTGTACTTCTAAATTGAAAGCTATAATTACGCTTTTAGCTTTTGAGAAGGATCTTCCATCTTTGTGTTTGGCAAATAATTGCCTTTATTATTGTTGGTTCTCAACTGGGTTATTAATTCCTAATGAGAGCTGTCAGCGTCCATTGAACACGCATTCCTTTAAGCAGCAGAGGAAAATCAATGTTAGTACCAAGGTTGTTTTGGTCAGAGATAAGCATGGCACAGACAGCAGAACAAGCAACAGTCCTGATGTTGCCACTCACACACGTAGCATTCCACTGCAGCGGCAGGTCACCAAGGTTATCTTTCCATCTCATATTTTTGCATTAGAATGAGGGAGCCTGAAAAGTGATCAATTTTGATCATATTAACTCTTTCAGCACCGCGAGTGCTGTTTTGTTGTACCTGCAAACTTCTGGATACAGGTTCAGTTTGAATAGAGCCCTTTGTTTTATCAGTTTTACTCAGAAATAGCAAACCTTATTATATATATGGCTTGGAGAGAATAGCATTTTATTAAAGACTATTCACTGGAGCTGCAGTGTATCTCAAACTGAAATATTTGTGATAAATTACCAGCTAAGGGATTTCACAATTACAATACCTTACTATATACCCCAACAATGCAGGCTTGTCAGTAGTGTCAAAGATTGGGCTTGGTGCTCCAATAATTACTGAATAGAGGGGGAACTGGTGATTTCTGTCTCCTTATTGACTGTTACAAACATGATAAATATTAAAGTTCCAGCTTTGTGTATTGGAGATAGTGTAGTACAGGATTAGTATGGCTGAATCCATCTCCATCTTTATTCTAAGAGCAGCTTGAAGATGCACACTTAAACTCTATCTCCTAGGTACTTCAGTTGAAATATTGTCACATTAAACGTGTTTTGAGCAGGGACACTATCAGTCGTCAGACCAACATGGCTCAGACTACTTCCATTTGTAAGGCCTGATCTCAACACAGAGTTGGATTGGTTGATATGTGCACATAGGAGGTAATGTAAAATGACTGGGCATTTCTCACTGCATGAATTCAGACTACGTTGTAGGTTTTACTTAAAATCTGACTGACTTCTCTAGAGAGGATATGTTTTATTAGTCTATTCAATATTATAATAATTGTAAAGAAATCCCGATTAATTTCACTGCCATTATGCTGGTAAAAAAAGAACATGCTTGACCCAGTAGTAGGCGAGAAAGTATCCAATGTAAGCCAATATCGCAGTGTATGAAGGCAAGGCACCACAGGCTAAATGTCACGACTTTCTCCGAAGCTGCCTCCTCTCCTTGTTCGGGCAGGCTTCGGCATTCGTCGTCACCGGCCTTCTAGCCACTGCCGCTCCTCATCTCATCATTCCATTTGTTTTGTCTTGTTTTTACACACACCTGGTTCATATCCCCTCATCAGTCCCTGTATAAGTATTCCCTCTGCCCCCCCTGTCTTTGTGTGTGATTGTTTCATGTGGATGTGTCGATAGCTCGGTGGAGCTTTATGTATTGTATCGCCGGGATATTCACCCGTGTTTGGTTTTCTCCAGTGCGCCGTTATACCGCACTGTAGTTGTTTTACGCATTGCTGCGTACCGCTGTTTTTGCCCTATAATCCATTTATTCTGTGATTTACCCCTCCTGCGCCTGACTCCGTCCAAATCATCCGCTACACAAAAATCAATTTTTTTGCATCTACATATCCATTTTGAGATTTTTTCGTATTTTGGTCCATTAATTAGTATTTTCGAAAAAATAACACATTAAAATGTCAAAAAGTTAATGAAAACGTATATTTTCATTAGTTTAATATTACCGTCATTAAATGTTTATGAATTGTGACCACTTTTAACTGAACATACATCTATAATTTCAAAGCTACTTTGAAACACACATAATTTAAAAGCCCATTTCATAAAGAATGTTACAAACTGGACTATATGTAGTAACTTTGAAGAGATGGTGATTGGGTCTAAACAGGTGTTTGGTAGTCGATATTCAGTGTACTTGTCTTTAACTGCCATTTCCCAAAGTCAGACTCTTTCCACACGCCAACACATGTTTCTCAACCTCAGAAGAATATGCATTCACCACATTCTGTTTGATTATACTTAGACGTATTCTCCAGACTAATAGGGAATTGTTGATACAGTATGTTGTAAATTTTTTCTTCTAGATTATATTTTCTTAACTGCCAAAAATGTATTTAACTTACCTTTCTTTAGTATTTTACAGATAGAAAGTATTTACAGATAAAATAAGTATTTATCCACACAATCTGCCAGTGGCGACCCGTAATTCAGGGCGTAATTTGAGCCCCACATTCCTAGCAAAAAAGATATATAATAATCATAATAAAAATGTTTTGCATGTTATTTTGGCATTAATATGTGTCACATATCAGTTTGCATAAACATTATTGCGTTAATAAAGCCTCGATACAAACATGGTCTCTTTCTTGCTTTCTTGAGTAAGGCAGCTCCAAAATGCAGGTGTTTCAGCCTAGCTCAGTGCTTTTTGTGGTGGTGGGGCAGCCAGCGGAAAATACGAAGCGTAGGGGTTGGTAATGTTCTCTAGTTGCGCCATGATTGGCTCAGTGTTCTGTCACTCATGGGGACACTACGTCACTGCCAAATCTAAGGGTAGAGCTAGAAAATTCAAGCCCCTTTGGGTGCTGCCATAGAGTTACATTAGAAGTGCCCATCCAAGAAGGCTCAAGATCATTGGCCAGTCAAATCACGTTATATCTACAGAAGCTTTGATTGGACTGATCATGTCAACATTATTCTTTCAACATTTTAGCTAGCAGTCATCATCATGAATCAAGTCGACAATCTACTGGCAAATCCTTTTTTATCCTTGTCATATGAAGAGAAATAATGAAGAGAAATTATAGATAAAACGTATTGGTGCTCATCGGCCATTGGACATAAACATTCCACAACAAGTTGGAAATCGCAAATTCAACAATGAGTGGTTAGGAAGGAATCTGTGGCTATCTGCAAGCATTGCACAGCATTCACTAGCCTGCTATTCAGTGGAGTGGGTGTGTGGTCCCAATTCTCGATTTAAGGGTCTCTTTTCCAAGCTTAAAATTATAAACAGTCAACATTGGCCATGCTGTCAATTCAGCATGATTTCTGCCGCGCTCAAAACAACTGTTAACTCAGAACTGGGAAATCTGACTTCAGTGAATTCAAAACAACTGGGAACTTGTTTTGAACGGTCATCCAACTCGGAATTGTAAGTCGGGAACTCGGGCCTCTTTCTAAAGCTACGACCTGAAGATCAATGACGTCATCATGATTCAACCTTGTTTTTTTCAGAGTTCCCGAGAATGCCAGACTTTGATGACAAAGTTTGATGACAAACCTTGCCCACGAAGGACCGCCGCGCCATCTTCCCGTTCAAGTGAGCACAGCACAACAAGGTGAGTCCAAAAATGTATTGTATGCTGCTGCATAAATGATGTAATATGCCAGGGAGATATGTATACTGTAACTAAGAAAGTAATACTAAGTGTATGTTGTGTAGTAAGCTGTTAGTAGCCCATGTGCCTCAACCTAATAATTTGGTCAATTTTCCCCTCTTAATTTTGCCTACTGTTCTGACTTGGTGGTGCACATGTAGCCTATAACCTGTTTTAGAGAAATGTAATCATTGAATATTGTAAGAGCTTTCATTGTCTGCTTATATGCCCCCTTAATTTATCCTACGGTTCTGACTTGGTGTAGACAGGGAGAACACTGTAAGAATGGCCCATGTTCTGAATTATGTCGCTGTACATTTCAAAAGTGCTGAACAAATAGTTATATTGACTACGTCCTTCCTAGCTCACTCATTAATGTCTTAATCGAAATTACGGATTGCCTCTTATCCGCTTGTCGTCCCTTATGCCATAGTTTGTACATCTCAATTGTCATTAGAAACCACATTTGTTTAAGCAAGTCAGCCATATCAGCTACATTTTTTTAAAAGGCAGTAAATGAGGCTGAATTAACTGTTTTGCTGCCAGACAAGGCTCCGCTGATAGCCAGGTGTAGCAGTGGTAAGGTGTTGGGACTGCTGTTGGGACTCTGCTGTTGGGAAAGCTTTATGTAGGCCCAAACAGTTTGTAGGCACCGTTGTCACCGTTATTGTGCAATTAATGTATTGTTTAGTGTTATGTTGTGTTGTGTAGTGGCTTTGCATCCCCAATTTTTTTATTTTATTTGCACAACCAAGATCTACATGCTAAAATTGGCAATGCAATCTGATATGTATAAGTCTGCTCCTGGAGTGTATTAACAAAATTAAATATAATACCCTGACTTCATCCAATGTCCAGAAAAGAATATATTTGTGTGATGCAAATATATAATGGTATATTTCAGAAAAATGTAAATACAAGAAAGTATTATATTTGTGTCCACATTCAACTGGTAAAAGTTGTGTGGTGCCTGGCCTTAAAGTATCTGTCCAGTGTTCCAGATTAGAGATTTACACAGGAACAGGACTCCAGCGGTTCTTGCGGGTCCTGCAGGATTCAGGCAGGAATGGGAGTGAATTTCTAGAGTAAAGTTCGGGACAGGACGGGACAGGATCGACAGTCCACAGGAAATATGTAATGTGTGGAGCATTTCATTAAAAAAACTCGTTAGGCCTAATATAGTTTACTTAATACAAATCTATCAAAAACGAAATTGTCATTTCCCCCTCTCCTTTTCGTCAGCTCCAGTTGTAGCCATGGCCACTGCGCAGTCTCTACTTTACCTCAGATGCCAACGCATACTACCAGTCAAAAGTTTGGACACACCTACTCATTCAAGGGTTTTTCTTACTTAAAAAAAAATAATTACATTGTAGAATAATAGTGAAGACATCAGAACTATGAAATAACAAATATGGAATCATGTAGTAACCAAAAAAGTGTTAAACAAATCAACATATATTTTATATTTGAGATTGTTCAAATAGCCACCCTTTGCCTTGATGACAGCTTTGCACACTCTTGGCATTCTCTCAACCAGCTTCATGAGGTAGTCATCTGGAATGCATTTCAATTTGCAGGTGTGCCTTCTTAAAAGTTAATTTGTGGAATTGATTTCCTTCTTAATGCGTTTGAGCCAATCAGTTGTGTTGTGACAAGGTAGGGGTGGTATACAGAAGATAGCCCTATTTGGTAAAAGATCAAGTCCATATTATGGGAAGAACAGCTCAAATAAGCAAAGAGAAATGACAGTCCATCATTACTTTAAGACATGAAGGTCAGTCATTACGGAACATTTCAAGAACTTTAAAAGTTTCTTCAAGTGCAGTCGCATAAACCATCAAGCTCTATGATGAAACTTGCTCTCATGAGGACCGCCACAGGAATGGAAGACCCAGAGTTACCTCTGCTAAAGAGGATAAGTTCATTAGTTACCAGCCTCAGAAATTGCAGCCCAAATAAATGCTTCACAGAGTTCAAGTAACAGACACATCTCAACATCAACTGTTCAGAGTAGATTGTGTGAATCAGGCCTTCATGGTTGAATTGCTGCAAAGAAGCCACTACTAAAGGACACCAATAAGAAAAAGAGACCTGCTTGGGCCAAGAAACACGAGCAATGGACATTAGACCGGTGAAAATGTGTCCAAATTTGAGGTTTTTGGTTCAAACCGCCGTGTCTTTGTGAGACGCGGTGTGGGTGAACTGATGATCTCCGCATGTGTATTTCCCACCGAAAAGCATGGAGGAGGAGGAGTTATGGTGTGGGGGTGTGGGGGTGCTGTCTGTGATTTGATTAGAATTCAAGGCACACTTAACCAGCATGGCTACCACTGCATTCTGCAGCAATACACCATCCCATCTGGTTTGGGCTTAGTGGGACTATCATTAGTTTTTCAACAGGACAATGTCCCAACACACCTCCAGGCTGTGTAAAGGCTATTTTACCAAGAAGGAGAGTGATGGAGTGCTGCATCAGATGACCTGGCCTCCACAATCCCCCGACCTCAATCCAATTGAGATGGTTTGGGATGAGTTGGACGGCAGAGTGAAGGAAATGCAGCCAACAAGTGCTCAGCATATGTGGGAACTCCTTCAAGACTGTTGGAAAAGCATTCCAGGTGAAGCTGGTTGAGAGAATGCCAAGAGTTGGCAAAGCTGTCATCAAGGCAAAGGATAGCTACTTTGAAGAATCTAAAATATAAACATATATTTTGATTTGTTTAACACTTTTTGGGTTACTACATGATTCCATATGTGTTATTTCATAGTTTTGATGTCTTCACTATTATTCTACAAGGTTGAAAATAGTAAAAATAAAGAAAAACCCTTGAATGAATAGGTGGTCAGTGAATGAGGAAGCCTTCAAGAGAGGTATTGAGTTAATCCAATTCTGGGTAAGTAGAAGAGCTGCCTTCATTGCCAAAATCTCATTCAAATGTGGATGTTATCAGCTGTGTGAGCAGGCAACTGTCTCGTAAGCGCTGAGCAGGAGCCAAACAGAGCAGTTGCTATGGCTACTCACACACAGAGTGGGGGACAGACAGACAAGCATCTAATGGAGGAAGTGAACTATAATAATTTCAAAAAATTAGCACGAGACAAGACGGGAGTGATTTTTATCGCGACAGGAAAGTTCCAGGGTTATAGAACTGTTGCGGGATCAGGACAGTATGGGAAAACATTTGACAGGAATAGGCGGGACCAGGAATGGATTTTCACTCCGGTGTTAACCCCTTTTCCAAATTTCTATGAAATATGACCTAAAATGAATTACAATATGAATTAAATAATGTTCTTCCATAAAATGATTAAGGGTGTTAAAAAGCAGCCTTTCTCTGTGCCCCTGCTAAGCCTGTTAGGAAACAACATATACAGGTCAAAAACAGCTGATTTGCCAGCTCAGCCAATGAGAAGATATACACTCAAATGTTCTACCCCAGGTGGCAGGGCAGGCTGCACCAGGAACTACCCAGCAGCCTTGCCTTGGCTTGTTTACCCATGCCAAGAGGATGGATGGATTCAGGATTTGGAAACACATAATGGAACTACTTGGGCACTTTACTATAATTGCAATAAATGCAGACTGATTATTTTACAAACGTGAGTCGTTTCTGTCCATTGCTTTTACACTATTTCTGATATTTTTTTGTTCGCTAGCTAACTAGCTAGCCAGCTAGCCACGATTGTTAGAAGCTAAGCTAGCGAGCTTACTGCTGCTACCTACAGTGCCTTCAGAAAATATTCACACCCCTTTACCTTTTCCACATTTTGTTGTGTTACAGCCTGAATTTAAAATGGATTAAATTGAGATTTATTTTTGTCGCTGGCCTACACACAATACTCCATAATGTCAAAGTGGAATTATGTTTTTAGAAAGTTTAACAAATGCATTTAAAATGAAAAGCTGAAATGTCTTGAGTCAATAAGTATTCAACCCCTCTGTTATGGCAAGCCTAAATAAGGTCAGGAGTAAAAATTTGCTTAATATGTCACATAATAAGTTGTATGGACTCACTCTGTGTGCAATATTAGTGTTTAACAATATATATTTTTTTACATATACAATTATTTTTAAGGTCCCTCATTCGAGCAGTGAATTTCAAACACAGATTCAACAATAAAGACCAGGGAGGTTTTCCAATGCCTCACACAGAAGGGCAACTATTGGTAAATGGGTAAAAATAAAAAAGGAGACATGAATATCCCTAAGAGCATGGTGGAGTTATTAATTACACTTTGGATGGTGTATCAATACACCCGGTCACTACAAAGATACAGGCGTCCTTCCTAACTCAGTTGCCGGAGGGAAAGGAAACCGCCCAGGGATTCCACCATGAGGCCAATGGTGATTTTAAACAGTTACAGAGTTTAATGGCTGTGATAGGAGAAAACTGAGGATGGATAAACAACATTGTAGTTACTCCACAGTACTAACCCTATTGACAGATTGAAAAGAAGGAAGCCTGTACACAATACAAATATTCCAAAACATGCATCCTGTTTGCAACAAGGTGCTAAAGTAATACTGCAAAAAATGTGGCAAAGCAATTAACTTTTTGTCCTGAATACAAAGTGTTATGTTTGGGGCAAATTCAATACAACACATTATTGAGTACCACTCTCCATATTTTTAAGCATAGTGGTGGCTGCATCATGTTATGAGTATGCTTGCAATCGTTAAGGACTGGGGAGTTTTTCAGGATAAAAAATAAATGGAATGGCGCTAAGCACAGGCAAAATCCTAGAGGAAAACCTGGTTCAGTCTGCTTTCCACCAGACACTGGGAGATGAATTCACCTTTCAGCAAGACAATAAGCTAAAACATAAGGCCAAATCTACACTGGAGTTGCTTACCAAGAAGACATGGAATGTTCCTGAGTGGCTGAATTACAGTTTTGACTGTGACTACTTATGTAAATTATATATTTCTGGATACATTTTTTTGTACATTTGCAAACATTTCTAAAAACATGTTTTCACTTTGTCATTATTTTGTGTAGATGGGTGAGAAAAATGATCCATTTAATCCATTTTGAATTCAGTCTGTAACAATAGGTCAAGGGGTATGAGTACTTTCTGAAGTCAACAACAACCTTTATTAACTAGGTTTCCTCTTGACATACCATATTTTGCTAAACCACAGCATTTGAAATAGAAGGGAATGGAGAGATGGTTGTTGGGTGGAGGATCTGCTTTGACTTTCATTCTTGTTGGCTAGCCTGATAGCTAAATTAGCCACAATAGCCAGCATGCTAGCGTACTTCGCCTAAACAGCCAACATGCCAACTCTTATAAACCACATAATTTGAAATAGAAGTAACTGGAGATATACAGTTGAAGTCGGAAGTTTACATACACCTTAGCCAAATACATTTAAACTCAGTGTTTCACAATTCCTGACATTTAATCCTAGTAAAAATTCCCTGTCTTAGGTCAGTTAGGATCACCACTTTATTTTAAGAATGTGAAATAGTAGAGAGAATGATTTATTTCAGCTATTATTTCTTTCATCACATTCCCAGTGGGTCAGAAGTTTACATACACTCAATTAGTATTTGGTAGCATTGCCTTCAAATTGTTTAACTTGGGTCAAACATTTTGGCCCATTCCTCCTGACAGAGCTGGTGTAACTGAATCAGGTTTGTAGGCCTCCTTGCTCGTACACGCTTTTTCAGTTCTGCCCACACATTTTCTATAGGATTGAGGTCAGGGCTTTGTGATGGCCTCTCCAATACCTTGACTTTGTTGTCCATAAGCCATTTTGCCACAACTTTGGAAGTACACTTGGGGTCATTGTCCATTTGGAAGACCCATTTGTGACCAAGCTTTAACTTCCTGACTGATGTCTTGAGATGTTGCTTCAATATATCCACATAATTTTCCTTCCTCATGATGCCATCTATTTTGTGAAGTGCACCAGTCCCTCCTGCAGCAAAGCTCCCCCACAGCATGATGCTGCCACCCCCGTGCTTCACGTTTGGGATGGTGTTCTTCGGCTTGCAAGCAACCCTCTTTTTCCTCCAAACATAACGATGGTCATTATGGCCAAACAGTTCTATTTTTGTTTCATCAGACCAGAGGAGATTTCTCCAAAAAGTACGATCTTTGTCCCCATGTGCAGTTGCAAACTGTAGCCTGGCTTTTTATTATGGTTTTGGAGCAGTGGCTTCTTCCTTGCTGAGCGGCCTTTCAGGTTATGTCGATATAGGACTCGTTTTACTGTGGATATAGATCCTTTCCGCCAGCATCTTCAGAAAGTCCTTTGCTGTTGTTCTGGGATTGATTGGCACGCGTCTCCTTCCTGAGCGGTATGAAGGCTGCGTGGTCCCGTGGTGTTTATACTTGTGTACTATTGTTTGTACAGATGAACGTGGTACCTTCAGGCATTTGGAAATTGCTCCCAAGGATGAACCAGACTTGTGGAGATCTACAATTGTTTTTCTGAGGTCTTGGCTGATTTCTTTTGATTTTCCCATGATGTCAAGCAAAGAGGCACTGAGTTTGAAGGTAGGCCTTGAAATAGATCCACAGGTACACCTCCAATTGACTCAGATGATGTCAATTAGTCTATCAGAAGCTTCTAAAGCCATGAGATCATTTTCTGGAATTTTCCAAGCTGTTTAAAGGCAGAGTCAGCTTAATGTATGTAAACTTCTGACCCACTGGAATTGTGATACAGTGAATTATAAGTGAAATAATCTGTTTGTAAACAATTGTTGGAAAAATTACTTGTGTCATGCACAAAGTAGATGTCCTAACCGACTTGCCAAAACTATAGTTTGTTAACAAGAAATGTGTGTTGTGGTTGAAAATTGAGTTTTAATGACTCCAACCTACAGTGAGGGAAAAAGGTATTTGATCCCCTGCTGATTTTGTACGTTTGCCCACTGACAAAGAAATGATCAGTTTATAATTTTAATCGTAAGAGACAGGTGAGAGACAGAATAACAACAACAAAATCCAGAAAAACACATGTCAAAAATGTTATAAATTGATTTCCATTTTAATGAGGGAAATAAGTATTTGACCCCTCTGCAAAACATGACTTAGTACTTGGTGGCAAAACCCTTGTTGGCAATCACAGAGGTCAGACGTTTCTTGTAGTTGGCCACCAGGTTTGCACACATCTCAGGAGGGATTTTGTCCCACTCCTCTTTGCAGATCTTCTCCAAGTCATTAAGGTTTCGAGGCTGACGTTTGGCAACTCGAACCTTCTGCTCCCTCCACAGATTTTCAATGGGATTATGGTCCGGAGACTGGCTAGGCTACTCCAGGACCTTAATGTGCTTCTTCTTGAGCCACTCCTTTGTTGCCTTGGCCGTGTGTTTTGGGTCATTGTCATGCTGGAATACCCATCCACGACCCATTTTCAATGCCCTGGCTGAGGGAAGGAGGTTCTCACCCAAGATTTGGCGGTACATGGCCCCGTCCATCGTCCCTTTGATGCGGTGAAGTTGCCCTGTACCCTTAGCAGAAAAACACCCCCAAAGCATAATGTTTCCACCTCCATGTTTGATGGTGGGGATGGTGTTCTTGGGGTCATAGGCAGCATTCCTCCTCCTCCAAACACGGTGAGTTGAGTTGATGCCAAAGAGCTCCATTTTGGTCTCATCTGACCACAACACTTTCACCCAGTTCTCCTCTGAATCATTCAGATGTTCATTGGCAAACTTCAGACAGGCATGTATTTGTGCTTTCTTGAACAGGGGGACCTTGCGGCGCTGCAGGATTTCAGTACTTCACGGCGTAGTGTGTTACCAATTGTTTTCTTGGTGACTATGGTCCCAGCTGCCTTGTGATCATTGACAAGATCCTCCCGTGTAGTTCTGGGCTGATTCCTCACCGTTCTCATGATCATTGCAACTCCACGAGGTGAGATCTTGCATGGAGCCCCAGGCCGAGGGAGATTGACAGTTATTTTGTGTTTCTTCCATTTGCGAATAATCGCACCAACTGTTGTCACCTTCTCACCAAGCTGCTTGGCGATGGTCTTGTAGCCAATTCCAGCCTTGTGTAGGTCTACAATCTTGTCCCTGACATCCTTGGAGAGCTCTTTAGTCTTGGCCATGGTGGAGAGTTTGGAATCTGATTGATTGATTGCTTCTGTGGACAGGTGTAATAATAAATAATAATAATATGCCATTTAGCAGACGCTTTTATCCAAAGCGACTTACAGTCATGCGTGCATACATTTTTTGTGTATGGGTGGTCCCGGGGATCGAACCCACTACCTTGGCGTTACAAGCGCCGTGCTCTACCAGCTGAGCTACAGAGGACCACAGGTGTCTTTTATACAAGTAACAAACTGAGATTAGGAGCACTCCCTTTAAGAGTGTGCTCCTAATCTCAGCTCGTTACCTGTATAAAAGACACCTGGGAGCCAGAAATCTTTCTGATTGAGAGGGGGTCAAATACTTATTTCCCTCATTAAAATGCAAATCAATTTATAACATTTTTGACATGCGTTTTTCTGGATTTTTTGGTTGTTATTCTGTCTCTCACTGTTCAAATAAACCTACCATTAAAATTATAGACTGATAATTTCTTTGTCAGTGGGCAAACGTACAAAATCAGCAGGGGTCAAATACTTTTTTCCCTCACTGTAAGTGTATGTAAACTTCCAACTTCAACTGTAGTTTTTGCTAACACATTGTTTGGCTTGCTAGCTATCATTGTGCATTGTTTGGCTTGCTAGCTAGCATTTGTGCAGTGTGCACTCCTGAGCCCATGCCTCTCCTAGTCTCCTTCTCCCCACCGGACAATTTGAAAAAAATGAAAAAGCTGCCCTACATTTGTATAATACTGGTCTTCAACAAATCATAGACAAGCAAATGTCAAGCATTTTTTGAAATGGTCTGTTTCAAAAACAAGTTTGAGATAAGGTTTTACTGAGTGTTTTTTCTCTAATTTATGCTTTTGCCACAACTACAAGTAAAGGACGAGTCAACAACATTATTTTGTTATGAGTAAACAGAATATTAACCTTTAAAAATGAGATTTTCACTGGACAGTTACTTTAAAGCATAGCATTGGCAATGAGCAAGCTAATATTCCTTCCAGAGCAAACCCGTCATCTCTTCTACAGGGATTTGAAGTACGTAAGCATTGCATCAATACACACGCGCACACACAAACACCTTTCTAGGCCCCAGCCAATTGGTTTATACTGGTGTGGAATTGGTGTCAGTGGTACATCATGTATTCATTCACACTAGGTTTATAAGATTGATTGACTGCATTGGAATAACTTAAAAGGCACAGCTGGTTCGGTTTGGTTTTGGTGTATTTTAACTCATTATGAGTAATATTTGAATAAGCACCAATTAGCCTGGTATAAGCATCTTAGCCTCTACAGTATTTAAATGTGTTCACCCTGAAGAAATTGAGTGCTTTTCTATCACTATTAAATCATTCAATTTCTGTTTAACTATTGCATTTGCAGTAGACTCCTCCCCAAAAACCTAAAATGGTTTGACCAACTCGGTTTCCTTACCGATCAATCACAGCCAATTCAAAATAGTAGGTTTGATTAGGATACATACATTTTTTATTTGCATCTGTCCAGCACAGATCTGCGCTCCTTTAGACCAATCCCAGTGTGTGTAGCCCTTTACCAATCAGGCACTGATCTGAGCGAGGTAGTTACACTAAGTTACACCTTCATCCACCTCAAAAATATTTCACGACTCAGACCCTCTTTCACTTACCCCACTGCTGAAACACTCATTCACGCTTTAAAAAAAATCAGGCCTGAACTACTGCAACGCCATTCTCTACAGCCTCCTGCCAAAACACTGGACAGACTACAACCTAAATAATTCAGCTGCAAGAGTCCTCACGCACACCAGACCTTGGGACCACATCACCCTCATCAAACTCCACTGGCTCCAGGTTCAATACAGGATCATCTTTAAATTGCTCATGCTCACCTACAAAGCACTCAATGGTCTGGCGCCCACATACCTTACTGACCTCCTGCACCCCTACACTCCCACCTGTTCACTGCGCTCCTCTGACACTGGCCTCCTCTCCATCCCTCGCATCAGGCTTCGCTCCACGGGAGACCGGACTTTTAGCAGTGCAGCTCCCCAACTCTGGAACTCAATTACCCTCCCTCTCCATGTCAAAACCTCGAAATCCATGCACATATTCAAGTCGACACTAAAGACACACCTCTTCACACAGGCTAAACCGGATTCTCTGTTGTCTTAGCTTTTCTCCTCTGTCTAGTTCACTTCCCTGTCATCATGTTTAGTGTTCTCCATGGTTAGTCTGTCCTTATGTTTAGTGTACTTTTATATACTTACTAATTTATAAATGTGATTTTATAGTTTTTTATCCTGCTAATTTTCTTGTGTATGTAAAGCGCTAAAAATAAGGCCAGATCTAAAATGCCTCTGTCTGGGAAGCTATGAAATTCCCCCTGGTTTCTCTGCAATCACAAGGCAATGTGAACAGATTGCAAACAACGTTCTTCACACCCTAGGTCATTATATCACACCCACGCAAGCCTTAAATGCCAGAGCCTGCTATCCTACACTTATCACATGGATCTACTACAGCTTATTCCAGCACAAGGAGTATGGGGTGGTAGTGTTTGAGTCCCTTGAAAATCCACATTGTGGCGAACCTTACCACTGCATATATAACATGTTGCAATTATGTTGTGTCTGTCAACTTGCGGAAGTATTATGATCATGTCTGGTTGCTTACAGTAGAAAATATAGCAAGCATTTATAAATCAATACAATGTTTAAAGCCACCGACAAATGACACATCTTGTGGCTATAGCATGCATTCAGGCATCCCAACTCCATCTGTTTGCATTGTTCCAGTTCTGCTACATCCTCAACACAGCAGGACCTCCCATCTTAGCATGAGAAGATCAAAACTGGTTCCCCAAAACCAGACAGCAGCCAACACGGTTGAAAGAGAAAGCCCAATCTATTTTCATCATCTAGGGAGTTACAGTACCTTCCCTGGAAGTAAAGATGTGCTTGAAAGGAGGCATATTTATTAGTTTACAAGTATTGAGTAAACTGTAGTCTGACGTGTTTAAGAAAGTGATTGAGGCTCTGATGACTAAGGTTTAAACTTGAGTGTGACAGACTAGCTCTCAACTTTATTTTTTAAAGTAGAAATTTCAAAATGCTGACTATATCCTCAGATGCTATACACATAATACTGTGCTATAGATACAGAAAGAGTACAACAAGTCATCTTAGAGTCAAGGTCTGTACAGTATATAATCATAGACCCATGTGGTTCTGTTACCCCTTGACATACTGTATCTCTCTCCATCCTCTTACAATAGAACGTCCCCTAACCCGAAATTAACCTGACACTGTGACTGTCATTCAAGTGAAAAGAGTGCCAAGGTCGCAACAGCTCAAATACTCCCTTGTATGAGCCCAATGCCTGTCATGCCTTGAGCCTCCTGCCACAGCTGTCTCTGTACAAATAACTGGAATGAGGAATCTCTGAGCAGCATTATCAATCCATTCTCCTTGGTCATAACAAAATGAGTTGTATTTGAAATAACCAATCCCATTTTCAATGGTGGCTAGATACATTTGACATTTTAGTCATTTAGCAGACAATCTTATCCAGAGCGACTTACAGTTAGTACATTCACCTTAAGATAGCTAGGTGGGACAACCACATATCTCAGTCATAGTAAATCTTTCCTCAATAAAGTAGCTATAAGCAAAGTCATAGGTAGGGTTTCAGATGTTTTCGAAAGATAGGCAGGGACTCTGCTGTCCTAGCTTCAGGGGGAACCTGGTTCCACCATTGGGGTGCCAGGACAGGACAGAGAAGAGCTTTGACTGGGCTGAGTGGGAGCTTATCTCCCTTAGGGGTGGGAGGACCAAGAGACCAGAGGTGGCAGAAAGGATTACTCAGGTTGGGGTGTAGGGTTTGAGCATAGCCTGAAGGTAGGGAGGGGCAGTTCCTCTTGCTGCTCCGTAGGCAAGCACCATGGTATTGTAGTGGATGCGAACTTCGACTGGAAGCCAGTGGAGTGTTCGGAAGAGCAGGGTGACATGAGAGAACTTGGGAAGGTTGAACACCAGGTGGGCTGCGGCGTTCTGGATAAGTTGCAGGGGTTTGATGGCACAAGCAGGGAGCCCAGCCAACAGCGAGTTGCAGTAATCCAGACGGGAGATGACAAGTGTCTGGATTAGGACCTGTGCCGCTTTCTGTGTAAGGTAGGGTTGTACTCTGCGGATGTTGTAGAGCATGAACCTGCAGGTTCACCTGGTTAAATAAAGGTGAAATAAAAAAAACTAATAATAAAAGGAGCGAGGTTCTGCTTTGATGTTTGCAGAGAATGACAGGGTGTTGTCCAGGGTCACGCCAAGGTTCTTTGCACTCTGGGAGGAGGACACAATGGAGTTGTCAACCGTGATGGCGAGATCATGGAGCGGGCAGTCCTTCCCCAGAAGGAAGAGCAGCTCCGTCTTGCCGGGGTTCAGCTTGAGGTGGTGATCTGACATCCACACTGATATGTCTGCCAGACATGCAGAGATGCGATTCGCCACCTGGTTATCAGAACTGAGCCCTGAGGGACACCAGTGGTGAGAGCACGTGGTGCGGAGACAGATTCTCGCCACACCACCTGGCAGGAGCGACCTGTCAGGTAGGACGCAATCGGAGAGGGTGGAGAGGAGGATCTGATAGTTCGCAGTATCAAAGGCAGCAGATAGGTCTAGAGGGATAAGAGCAGAGGAGAGAGAGTTAGCTTTAGCAGTGCGGAGAACCTCCGTGACACAGAGAAGAGCAGTCTCAGTTGAATGACCAGTCTTGAAACCTGACTGGTTTGGATCAAGAAGGTCATTCTGAGAGAGAGAGCAGGAGAGTTGGCTAGAGACGGCACGCTCAAGAGTTTTGGAGAGAAAAGAAAGAAGGGATACTGTTCTGTAGTTGTTGACATCGGAGGGATCGAGTGTAGGTTTTTTGAGGAGTGGTGCAACTCTCGCTCTCTTGAAGACGGAAGGGACATAGCCAGCGGTCAAGGATGAGTTGATGAGCGAGGTGAGGTAAGGGAGAAGGTCTCCGGAAATGGTCTGGAGAAGAGAGGAGGGGATATGGTCAAGCGAGCACTCCAGTGTATCTGCCAGGCATGCAGAGATGTGTGTCGCCACCTGGGTGTCAGAAGGGGGGAAGGAGAAAAGTAGTTGTGTCATCCACATAGCAATGATAGGACAAACCATGTGAGGATATGACAGAGCCAAGTGACTTGGTGTATAGAGAGAAGAGGAGAAGTCCTAAAACTGAGCCCTGGGGGATACCAGTAGTGAGAGTACATGGTGCAGACACAGATCCTCTCGACGTCACCTGGTAGGAGCGGCCTGCCAGGTAGGATGCAATCCAAGATTGTGCAGAGCCTGAGACGCCCAGCCCTGAGATGGTGGAGAGGAAGATCTGATAGTTCATGGTGTCGAAGGATGAGAATGGAGGGAGTCACATTTGGCAGTGCGGAGAGCCTCCATGACACAGAGGAGAGCAGTCTCGGTTGAGTGACCCGTCTTGAAGCCTGACTGGTTAGGGTCAAGAAGATCATTCTGAGAGAGATAGCGAGAGAGTTGGTCAGAAAACCAGAACGTGCAAGTGTTTTGGAATGAAAACAAAGAAGATATACCGGTCTGTAGTTTTTGACGTTATAGGGGTCGAGTGTTGGTTTCTTGAGGAGGGGAGCGACTCTGGCCATTTTGAAGCCAGAAGGATGCAGCCAGTGGTCAGGGATGAGTTGATGAGGGAAGTGAGGAATGGTAGGTCTCCAGAGATGGTCTGGAGAAGGGAAGAGGGGATGGGGTCGAGCGGGCAGGTTGACAGGTGGCTGGACCACACTAGTCACAGAATTTCATCTGGAGGGAGAGGGGAGAAAGAGGTCAAGGCACTGGAGTGGGACCAGTGGACTCAATAGGCTGAGTGAATGAGGAGCGGATGTCATCAACCTTATTTTCAAAGTGGTTGACAAAGTTGTCCGTGGAGAGGGAGGAGGGAGGAGAGGGGGTGAAGGATTAAGGAGGTAGGAGAAGGTGGTAAATAGTTTCCTAGGGTTAGAGGCAGAAGCTTGAAATTTAGAGTGATAGAAAGTGGCTTTAGCAGTGGATACAGAGGAAGAGAAGGTAGAGAGGAGGGAGTGAAAGGATGATAGGAAGTTTAGTTTTCCTCCATTTTTGCTCAGCTGCCCGCAGCCTGTTCTGTAAGCTTACAATGCGTCACTCAGCCACGGAGCAGGAGGGGAGGGGAGGGCCGAGCCAGCCGGGAAGAAAGGGGACAGTGCAAGTCATAGGATGCGGAAAGGGAGCAGAGTAGGGTCAAAGAGGCAGAATCAGGAGACAGGAGGGATAAGGATTTAGTAGAAGGGAGAGATGATAGGATAGAAGAGGAGAGAGTAGTGGGAGAGAGAGCAAAGATTGCGACTACGCATTACCATCTGGATGGGGCGGAGTGGGTAGGGTTGGAGGAGAGAGAGATGGAAAAGGAAACAAAGCAGTCATCAGAGACCTGGAGGGGGGTTGCAGTGAGATTAGTAAGCAAATACCCTCTAGTAAAGATGAGGTCAAGCGTATTGCCTACCTTGTGAATGGGAGGGGATTGGGAAAGGGTCAGGTCAAAAGAGGTAAGGAGGGGAAAGAAAGAGGTAGAAATCAATTAATCGAAGGCAGACGTCGGGAGGTTGAAGTCGCCCAGTACGAAGAGCGATGAGCCATCGTCATGAAATGAGCTCATCAAATCAAATCAAATTTTATTGGTCACATGCGCCGAATACAACAGGTGCAGACATTATAGTGAAATGCTTACTTACAGCCCTTAACCAACAGTGCATTTATTTTTAACAAAAAAAGTAAAAATAAAACAACAACAAAAAAAGTGTTGAGAAAAAAAGAGCAGAAGTAAATTAAATAACAGTAGGGAGGCTATATATACAGGGGGGTACCGGTGCAGAGTCAATGTAACGGGGCACCGGCTAGTTGAGGTAGTTGAAGTAATATGTACATGTACATGTACATATGTACAAGGTGCCAAGTTTCATTGAGGAACTCTCTAAGGGCAGTGAGATGAGAACACGTAGTCAGATGAAGAGAGAGCAGCTGGAGTAGCAGTGTTCACTGGAGGGCCAAAAAGTCTAGGGACTGAAGGGCAGCATAGGCTGAGATGAACTCAGCGTTCTTGACCGCAGATCGGCAGTTCCAAACTCTGCCGGAGACCAGGAATTCCACATGGGTTTGCACGCAGGGTACACTAAATTAGAAGGGTTGCAGCTCCACCGAACAACTCGGCAGAACCATATTTGTTTCGGAGACACGACCGCCGCTGAGAAAACAGGGGAGACTGAAGTACTAACACTAATTGCTAATTGCCTAGCAGAGGATAAACCACTCCCCCTCCAATACAGCCACTGATTAGCAAAACAACAACAGTCACAAATTGCCCTGCCCCTTAATCCTGGTTGATGTGTCAACAATCAGCTGCAAGGTATGAGAAGTCAGCAGTTAACACACCAAGTAGGCTACTTGGAAGACAGACAGCACTTAGATGGCCCTAGTTAGTAAAAAGACAGTACTAGACAACAATTGATTAAGAAAAAATAGATATACTTATCATCAGGAGTCCTCTAGCTATAGATTGAAGCATGTAATAGTAGAACAGAACAGAATGTCTTGAGGTCTGGAAGAGAAACATGATTCATAATTTCATATCTGCATTTTTGTGATATTTCTGAGACTGTGCTTTCTCAACAATCTATCTTTGCTCCCAATATGTAAGTGTGCCCTTCCTCATATTATGAATACAGTTTTTTTTGTCTCCCTCAAGCAGTTCTTTCATAATAAAAAGTGACTTTGAAAAGCACAAAAGATACATGCTTGAGGGAGAAAACGAGGGCTTGGCAATGTTGTTGCTTGACAGAGAAAGGAAGGGACCAAACCCTATTACAAATCAGATATCTCAGGAATGTACACTGAAGACACACTAAAGACCAGTGGCATAAAATAAATACAGGTAGGCTGCTTAATTTCAGCATATCATCAACAAACCTATTGCATTCTATATCCTACAGAGTTAAAAGCATAAAGATATACAGATAAATCACATTCCTCTGTAAGCCATAGTGTGCTGGATGGATACGTTTTTAGCAGGATTAGTTCATACAACAGTTCATACAACTCAGAATTACTGCTACTCTTACTGTATAGGTCATTATCACTCCTGTGGATATTGTGGAGTCATGGAATTGTTAAGTCAAAATCAACATGACGTCAGAGTTTAATGTGATTTAGAACAGGGCTTGGAGTCTAATCTGACATTTGGGAAAACATTTTGATGGTTTCCCAGGCTGATTCCGAGCTCTACTTCAATTTACAAGACAGTCAGGAAATGGCACGTCAGTGTTTGAGTTATGCAAGCAGCAAGGCCTGAATAAATTCATGGCAAGCCATGAAGATTAAGCTTGTCCACTCCACAGTTTCATGTTTCAACTCCCCTCTCCCAAGTCTTTAGGAGGACATTGATATGGTTCTACTGCCATTCATCTCATTGCAAGCAGTGGATGAAAAAAGTTGTTGTATGAGAAAGCCTTTCAGCTAGGGGATGTGTGTGATCTAATCATGGCTGGAGGTGGAGAAATTCCGTATCTTTGAGTTAAAGGGGAATTTCATCCTGGCTCTGTCATTACTATATAAACAACATTACATTTTTGTCATAAACATCACCATTATCTAAACCACAAGCTAGAACGAGCACATTTTCATTTCACTGGTAGAATCAGGAAGTTTTGTAGTGAACCACATAGTGCAGCATTACATTTATATTTTAGTCATTTAGCAGACACTCTTATCCAGAGCGATTTACAGGAGCAATTAGGGTTAAGTGCCTTGCTCAAGGGCACATCGACAGATTTTTCACCTAGTCGGCTCGGGGATTAGAACCAGCAACCTTTCGGTTACTGGCACAACGCTCTTAACCACTACGCTACCTGCCGCATTCATATCAAATGAAGATACCACCCCGCTAGGTAGATGGGTCATGCCCACAAACTTGGTTCATGGCGTTGTTTACTTCGAACTACCAACACACAGTAATCTCAGAACTTCTCTAGGCATGCCCGTGTGGTGTTCTGTCTGTCTGTGCTAATTAAAAACAAAGCAAAAATGAGTTACTGTATCTTTCACCATTCTACCTTCAACAGATTTACCCAGATGCTTCCAGCGGGCATAAACATGAATTGGGTAGTGTTTGTATGGGTTTGTGTTTATGTTATGGGGTTACAGGTGATTAGATGTAGCCTGAGGACCACAGAGTACCTTCCAGACCATATAATCAATTTAGTCTACCCATTTTCTCTTTTTACCTTTTCTCTTTGTAAAACTCAGGTTATCTGTAGTCCTTCCACAGGGCCTGCTGAAATATACCCCACAACGGGGACATTTTGGGTGCACGAGCATGAGGGAGGTGACACACCTTGCAGTTATGGAGCACAACAACACTGTGGGACAGAAATGAGCCAGGGATACTGAAAGGTATAAAATCAAGACAACAGTAATGACACAACCATTTCATTCTTCTCTCTGCAGATTCTCAAAACACAATACAAAACACAATACAAAACAATTCCCTGCTGCTATTGACAAGAATGATCTGTCAAAGTCAATGGCCTGAGGGAGGTTTACAGATAGGTCTTTGAGATGAGGAAGGGGGTTTTGGTTGTGCTTAGAGACAGTAAATGTACAGTGGGGAAAAAAAGTATTTAGTCAGCCACCAATTGTGCAAGTTCTCCCACTTAAAAAGATGAGAGAGGCCTGTAATTTTCATCATAGGTACACGTCAACTATGACAGACAAATTGAGATTTTTTTTTCCAGAAAATCACATTGTAGGATTTTTTATGAATTTATTTGCAAATTATGGTGGAAAATAAGTATTTGGTCACCTACAAACAAGCAAGGTTTCTGGCTCTCACAGACCTGTAACTTCTTCTTTAAGAGGCTCCTCTGTCCTCCACTCGTTACCTGTATTAATGGCACCTGTTTGAACTTGTTATCAGTATAAAAGACACCTGTCCACAACCTCAAACAGTCACACTCCAAACTCCACTATGGCCAAGACCAAAGAGCTGTCAAAGGACACCAGAAACAAAATTGTAGACCTGCACCAGGCTGGGAAGACTGAATCTGCAATAGGTAAGCAGCTTGGTTTGAAGAAATCAACTGTGGGAGCAATTATTAGGAAATGGAAGACATACAAGACCACTGATAATCTCCCTCGATCTGAGGCTCCACGCATGATCTCACCCCGTGGGGTCAAAATGATCACAAGAACGGTGAGCAAAAATCCCAGAACCACACGGGGGGACCTAGTGAATGACCTGCAGAGAGCTGGGACCAAAGTAACAAAGCCTACCATCAGTAACACACTACGCCGCCAGGGACTCAAATCCTGCAGTGCCAGACGTGTCCCCCTGCTTAAGCCAGTACATGTCCAGGCCCGTCTGAAGTTTGCTAGAGTGCATTTGGATGATCCAGAAGAGGATTGGGAGAATGTCATATGGTCAGATGAAACCAAAATAGAACTTTTTGGTAAAAACTCAACTCGTCGTGTCTGGAGGACGAAGAATGCTGAGTTGCATCCAAAGAACACCATACCTACTGTGAAGCATGGGGGTGGAAACACCATGCTTTGGTGCTGTTTTTCTGCAAAGGGACCAGGACGACTGATCCGTGTAAAGGAAAGAATGAATGGGGCCATGTATCATGAGATTTTGAGTGAAAACCTCCTTCCATCAGCAAGGGCATTGAAGATGAAACGTGGCTGGGTCTTTCAGCATGACAATGATCCCAAACACACCGCCCGGGCAACGAAGGAGTGGCTTCGTAAGAAGCATTTCAAGGTCCTGGAGTGGCCTAGCCAGTCTCCAGATCTCAACCCCATAGAAAATCTTTGGAGGGAGTTGAAAGTCCGTGTTGCCCAGCGACAGCCCCAAAACATCACTACTCTAGAGGAGATCTGCATGGAGGAATGGGCCAAAATACCAGCAACAGTGTGTGAAAACCTTGTGAAGACTTACAGAAAACGTTTGACCTGTGTCATTGCCAACAAAGGGTATATAACAAAGTATTGAGAAACTTTTGTTATTGACCAAATACTTATTTTCCACCATAATTTGCAAATAAATTCATTAAAAATCCTACAATGTGATTTTCTGGATTTCTTTTTCTCATTTTGTCTGTCATAGTTGACGTGTACCTATGATGAATATTACAGGCCTCTCTCATCTTTTTAAGTGGGAGAACTTGCACAATTGGTGGCTGACTAAATACTTTTTTCCCCACTGTATGAATATGTATGATAGTAATTAAGGTGCCATTTCTCCTCAATCTTCCATACACAACAATAGATACTGTGTAAGAACTGCCCTCCTAAGACTTTTCACACCTTCTGCAGCCCCCCAGCCTATTCACTTTGTTGACTGATCTTTCTTCTCAAAAGCAGCACACCACAACCATGTATTTCCAGGAGATGTGCAGTACCAGCAAATCTTCTGCAAGAGCTCCAAACAGTTGGTGTTTAAGGTCTACGAGCCCTACATCACTTCCGACAGTCTTATCCAGCTGGCCATACACCGCAGACGGGACAAGACCATTCGCCACAAGCACTCTGCTTCCACAGCCCACCATGGCAAACACCATTGCCAATGTACCGAAGCCGGATAAAGGACCATAAAATAAATATGAATATTTTCGATCAATCCTCAAAATGTGTCTGCCTTTATGGATACACAGAATATATTTATATAAGCTGTACAGTGCTCTGTAGCATAAAACATATGTGAGACATTCAAATATATCCAAATAATGTTTATTTGTCAAAATCAAAAATACAAGGGAGTGTACAATATTTAATGCTAACTCAAAAAGAGAACTGGGTATTCAACAAGAATGTAATATGGTAAAAATAACATACAGTATGAACAGTGTAGTACAGTTCAGTGTCTCGTGTAGTAACTGTAAGTCGCTCTGGATAAGAGCGTCTGCTAAATGACTAAAATGCAAAATGTAAATGTAAAGCGCAGAGAACTGTAGCTACAGATTGTTACAACAGATGATGTGATTGAACCAAAGATTTTTGGTATCCATTACTGTGAGTTACAGGATAGGTACTGTTTGTTGTAGCACAGAGAATTTTCGGCCAACCTTAGCTTGGTGATGCTGTCTTCGTCCTCGATTAGTGGAAACAGTAGTCTCAAAATGTCTGTGTCCAGCTGCAGGGGGTCTGTTTGAATTTAGAATATGCTCCGTAATTAAAATAAATACTTTTTTTCTCAATTATGTAATCCAAAAGTGTACACCGCAATCGTATCTATTTCAAGTCTTCTATCATTGATTGAGACAGGTGAGTGTTGACCCCAAAGTGCCGCATGTCATGATGACAGACACCTGTCTCGATCAATCAGAGAAGACTTGAAATAGACAAAATGGTGGCGTACACATTGTTGGATTACTTCATGGAGCAAAATAAATATTTATTTTAATAACTTAGCATTTTCTAAATTCAAACTGAACTTTGAAAAGATTGTGCTGTTAGTGTCCGCCTCCATTAACAAAAAAAAAGCCTGCCTTGGGAGAGGGACGAGGCCAGAGCACGAAGCACTGCCCCACATGAGTTGTAGTTTTTGACACTGGAAAAAATGTGTCAGCTTGTATACTTAGCAATGGCCTGCTGATAGGAACATTACTAAAAAATAGATGTCCAATGGCTCTATCGAACAAGGACAACCATATCCCCCCCCGCCCCCATCAATACACCGGAAGCCATCATAGGGTGCATCATTCAGCGCGCGAAGCCCAGACCTGCCTTCCTCCTGGGCAATTACAGTGTATGTGTGAAACACATCTCACTGACCTAGAAAGGCCAAGGACATGATGAAAACAAGCCCAGATTCCCCCAGGGTGAAATTCCCCGTAAACCTGAAATTCAGCCTGAACCCAGGTAAGGCTGAGAGGAATATGTTTCTCATCACTCATAATGGGGAAAAACTGACTATGCATAGGCCCTCTCTATTTAAACATATCCTACTGTCTGTGTACAGTCACTCAGAGAGGTTCTGGTCATTGGCCACATACTGTATGTCCTTTGGCATGTACTCTCTGGGAAGACCCTCACAATAATATTAGTTAATTTTTAAAGAATCATATGCATTTCTTGTTCGAAGAGACAATCTCAAAGTGCCACACAAAGTGAGACACTTTTGGCACGTCCTCTCCAGGAAAAGATAAAAACAACCTCAATACCCCCACAATATTAATCAGGTTAAAACATGCAACTTCCTGTCTATATTAGGCTACATATTCTTCTAATTTCTCCACTCACAATAGCAACAACACTGTCATGTTTTTCCTAGAATGCATTATGTTGTTGGTTTGATCTAATCAAAGTTCAACTGCACAGACAACAGAACACATTTTTACATTTTCGTACTTTAGGAGATACTCTTATCCAGAGCGACATACAGTTAGTGAGTGCATACATTCTTTTTTTTATTTTTCATACTGGCCCCCCGTGGGAATCGAACCCACAACCCTGGCATTGCAAACACCATGCTCTACCAACTGAGCTACATCCCTGCCGGCCATTCCCTCCCCACACAACAGTGTTAATTACATACTGTCAGAGTCAAAGACCTCAGTGTTGTAAGTGCATTCACCCACACATTTCTAACACAATCCTTTGTAGACATGACTTCAGAATGGCTTTGCCAATAAACTAATGGGATTCAGTGTTATTCTTAAAGGCCCAATGGGGACTGGAGATGCAACATGCTAGCTAATTTCCTCTAGAAGAGGGTAGCACTAGCAGCATCCTCTGAACCAAAGTCGACAGGGTTCCCAGAAGACTGAGGCATGGTTTCAAATATGAAATACCGACAATCAGTGCTAGAGATGAAAGAGTGAAACATGAGCAGAGATCCAGATTGTTTTGTGATTGATTACAGGCAGAAAGGTAAAGACTATTCGTAGTGTTTGTGCTGTTGAAGAGAGCATTAAGGCAACATGCTCTCCCATCTTCAAATTTCCAAGCCAAATAGGGACTCTCACAACAGATTCAAAATATCACTTCATACACACTCTGTTCTTTATTAAAAAGTCGTATTTCAGAGGTGGTAAAGTTACTTGAAGGGGCAGGATAAACCCAGGTATTAGTTATGTTATGTGTTGAGGAGCAAACAGGCATGTATATTTTTCACAAAAATGTTCCAGTTTGAAAACGCTTTTCATTCAGAGTGAGATGGATTTATGTTCCTTGTATGATGTCATGAATAATCTGAAATGTTATTTGGGCTCTTAATAAAAAAGTGTAATGTGTATCCACGTGAAAATGGAGTTGCCTATCCTGAGCCGATCCAGATGTGTTTATGTTCATAGTCATTTAATTGTGTGAGCATGAGTGTATCAACCCCTGTCTCAAAAAGAGATTAAATAAGAAACCAATTAAATATTGATCAGAACTGATTGTCCAGTTAGTAGGACTTGGAGACTTGAGAGCCAGAGAGAGTTGACAGATGATGTGATTTCATCGGCATGCAGACCCAGCCTCCCACAGGGAGATGTGTATAAATCTGTATCGCTCAAGCAGGGTATTATCAGCAATTAGACACAGCCTCTCATGAATATGGATTCGCTCTGGAGGGATATGATTTATTCAAATGAGTCTTTATCTCTGTTCGCAGTGCCATGGATCTCCTCAGGCGGGCTTTTTCACTTGTTAAAAATGGCACAACTGCTGGGAGTTTGAAAACAAATAACAGCCTTCAACATTTCATTTTGTTTTCAGCCCAAGAAACAGATGTTGTAATGGATGAGGTGAGAGCTCAATCTCAACAACAGAATCCATTTTCTCCCCCCTTCCAAAGTAGAGAAAACTATAGAAAACGTATATGAAAATGTTGTCTTCCACACCTCAGTCTATTAACTCCCAACCCTGCATACTAGAGCAGTTCTCCCTATAATCACAATGACTCACCACAGTTAATATTAGCAGTCTCTAAACAACAACACTCAATCATTTAGCATACAATCATCCACTTCTACATAACCTTGGTTGTTAGATAATGCAATATTATGTCAAGAGGATTGTCCTTGACAGAGTACAGTGCTGTGAAAAAGTATTTGTCCCCTTTCTAATTTTCTCCACTTTTGCAAATTTTTGATACTGAATGTTATCAGATCTTCAACCAAAACCTAATGTTAGATAAGTGAACCTGAATGAAAAAATAACACAACAATTACATACTTATTTCATTTATTTCGTAAACAAAGTTACGCAACACGCCTAGGTGAAAATGTAATTGCCCCCTTACACTCAATAACTGGTTGTGGAACCTTTAGCTGCAGTGACGCCAACCATTTTTTAAAACATTTTAGTCATTTAGCAGATGCTCTTATCCAGAGCGACTTACAGTTTAGTGAATGCATACATTTTCATACTGGCCCCCCGTGGAAATCAAACCCACAACCCTGCCATTGCAAACGCCATGCTCTACCAACTGAGCTACACAGGACTACAACCAGTCTCTTGATCAGTCTCTCACGTCACTGTGGAGGAAGTTTGGCCCACTCTTCCATGCTGAACTGCTTTAACTCAGCGACATTTGTGGGTTTTCAAGCAAGAACTGCTCGTGTCAAGTCCTGCCACAACATCTGAATTGGGATTTAGTCTAGGCCATTCCAAAACTTCAAATGTGTTGATTTTCAGCCATTTTTCATTTTCATAATGGGACCCATGTCATCCAAAAAGTTATACTTTTGACTCATCTGTCCATAGAACATTCTTCCAAGAGTCTTGATGATCATCCAGGTGCTTCCAGGTGCTTTTTGGAGAACTTGAGTAAACTTCTTGGATGAGATGGGTCCCATTATGCCTGGCGAAAACCAAACACTGCATTCCACAGTAAGAACCTCATACCAACGGTCAAGCATGGTGGTTGTAGTGTGATGGTTTGGGGGTGCTTTGCTGCCTCAGGACCTGGACGACTTGCCTTAATAGAAGGAACTATGAAGTCTGCTCTGTATCAGAGAATTCTACAGAAGAATGTCAGGCCATCTGTCTGTGAGCTGAAGCTGAAGCGCAGCTGGGCCATGCAGCAAGACAATGATCCAAAACACACAATCAAGTCTACATGAACATGGCTAAAAAGCAATACATTTGAAGTTTTGGAATGGCCAGCCCTAATCCCAATTCAGATGCTGTGGCAGGACTTGAAACAAGCAGTTCATGCTTGAAAACCCACAAATGTTGCTGAGTTAAATCAGTTCTCCATGGAAGAGTGGGACAAAATTCCTCCACAGTGACGTGAGAGACTGATCAACAACTACAGGAGGGTTTGGTTGCAGTCATTACAGTTAAAGGTGGCACAACCAGTTATTGAGTGTAAGGGGGCAATTACTTTTTCACTCAGGGTAATTTGGTGTTGCATACATTTGTTAATTAAATAAATAACATAAGCATCATTTTTGTGTGTGTTATTTGTAAATGCAGGATCTCTTTATCTAATATTAGGTTTTGATTGAAGATCTGATAACATTCAATATCAAAAATATGCAAAAATTGAGAAAATTAGAAAGGGGGCAAATACTTTTTCACGGCACTGTATATGGCATTCTGAAAAACAATGTGGAGTGGTCTCTGATTCCATTAAAAGCCAGGGGAGGCAGGGACTATTTTCAATCTTATTTGCCATTTTACTAGTTATTTCTCTCCAAATCAAAACAGCATGGGGGTTCCCTATTCACTTCATATGGCCTATGAATGAGTCCTGACAAAAAATACCACGTTATTAAAGAATCTAATGGAATTCAAAACACAGATGACACAGCGTTCAACACCATAATGGCCACAAAGCTCATCACTACGCTAAGGACGCTGGGACTCAACACCTCCCTCTGGATCCTGGACTTCCTGAGTGTCATGATTTAACTGGATTAGAACCCAAATGCAGACAAGTACACCAAGCCAGAGAAGGTTTAACAGGTTTATTTACAATGTTCAAAAGGTCCAGGTTTCCAATAATAGGGGAAGAGCAAGTCCAGGTTACAGGGAGGGTAACAGATCCAGGTCAGGGCAGGTGTGGTACCGTAATGTCCTAGTGTCCGTGGTGAGTCCAAAAGGGAGGTCCGGTAGTGGGGAGCAGGATGGTGGTGGCAGGAGTGAAGCGGAGGCAGAAGTCAGGTTCCCATAATCTGTGGCACAGGAGAAAAGTAAATAGAACAGGCCAAAAACACAAAGAGCGAAAACAAACAGGTTGAGTCGGCAGCGAGACTAACATGGTCGTCTTGACTATGATCTGACGATGAGTGGAAAGTTTGACCGGGTCTTAAAGGCTGAGGTGATTATGGTGAATGAGCTGCAGCTGGAACCCTGACTCCCGCACACCAGACTTCACTCCTGCAATCAAGGACAGACAGAGGGGAGGGGGAGAGCAGAGAGAGAGCTACCTAGCAGCAGTAGGCCTAACAGTACCCCCCCCTCTACGGACGCCACCTGGCGACCGACAGGGTTTATCAGGATGTAACCTATGAAACTCACGGACCAGAGCAGGATCCACAATGAAGCTCCTGGGCACCCAGGAACGTTCCTCAGGACCATAACCCTCCCAATCCACCAGGTACTGGAAACCACGACCCCGGCGGCGAACATCCAGAAGTCGCCGGACAGTGTAGACCGGACCCCCACCCACGATCCTGGGCGGAGGAGGGGGACGAGAGGGCGGGCACAGAGGGCTAACCGACACAGGCTTAATCTGGGAAACATGAAAGGTGGAATGAACCCGTAGGGAGGCAGGAAGATGTAGCTTAACCGCGCAGGGGTTAACAATAGACAGTATCTTGAACGGTCCTATAAAACGAGGCGCCATCTTCTTAGACTCCACTTTCAATGGAAGGTCACGTGATTTAAGCCATACCTCTTGACCAGGAGAGTAACCGGGAGCCTGGGACCGGTGACGGTTGGCTTGCCTCTGCATGTACGCCGAAGCTCGGGACAGAGCTACCCTGGCCTTCCTCCAGACCTTGAAGCAGCGGCGCATGTGGGACTGCACCGAGGGTACCGCCAGTTCCCTCTCTTGAGAAGGGAACAGGGGAGGTTGATAACCCAGAGCACACAGAAAGGGAGACAACCCAGAGGAAGCGTTAGTCAAGGTGTTATGAGCATATTCCACCCAGGGGAGCATGGAGCTCCATGACCCAGGGTTAGACCCTGTGACACAGCGGAGAGCGGTCTCCATCTCCTGGTTCGCTCTCTCGGCTTGCCCGTTGGTCTGGGGGTGATATCCAGAGGACAGGCTGGATGTAATGCCCAAAGCTTTACAGAAAGCCTTCCAAACCTGGGAGACAAACTGGGGACCCCTGTCAGAGACAATATCCGTGGGTAGACCATGAGAGCGGAACACATGTTCAACCAAAATATCAGCCGTTTCTCTGGCAGTGGGCAGTTTAGGTAGGGCCAAAAAATGAGCAAACCTAGAAAAACGATCAATCACAGTAAGAATGACCGTCTTTCCCGACGAGGGGGGAAGTCCAGTGACAAAATCCAAGGCAATGTGGGACCAGGGCCGGCTGGGTATAGGCAGAGGTCTTAGATGACCAGCGCTGGCCTGGGTGGAGTTCTTACTACGTGCACATACCGTACAAGCAGCAATGAAGGCTCTAGTGTCCGCCTCCATCCTGGGCCACCAGAACTTCCGTCGCACAAAGTCAAGGGTCCGAGTAACTCCAGGGTGACAGGTAAGGGGAGACGAGTGAGCCCACTGAAGTACCTGGGAGCGAACAGACTCAGGGACAAACAACCGGTTAGGAGGACCGCTCCCAGGGTCAGCTTGATGATGTTGAGCCTGTCTAACAATCCCTTCGATGTCACATGTAATGGCCGCAATACTGCAGGTAGGAGGCAAGATGGGTTCAGGGTTACTACCAGTATCAACAGCAGAAAAAACACGAGACAGGGCGTCAGGCTTGACGTTGCGTGACCCAGGACGGTAAGACAGAGAAAAATTGAATCTACCAAAAAATAGTGCCCACCTGGCTTGACGGGGGTTGAGCTGCTTCGCTGACTGGATGTATGCCAGATTCTTATGATCCGTCCAAACGATGAAGGGTTGTTCCGCCCCCTCCAGCCAATGCCGCCACTCTTCGAGAGCCAGCTTCACGGCGAGCAGTTCACGATTGCCAACATCATAATTCCTCTCTGCCTGAGAAAGTGTCCGTGAAAGGAAAGCACAGGGATGCAGTTTGTTATCTTCCGGTGAACGTTGTGACAACACCGCACCTACCCCAGTGTCGGATGCATCCACCTCCACGACAAACTGGCGGTCGGGGTCCGGCTGCATCAGAATGGGAGCCGAGGCAAAGCGATGTTTCAGTTCTTCAAACGCTGCTTCGGCCCCTTCATTCCAAGCGAACGGTCGTGCGATGGAGGTGAGAGCGGTGAGTGGCGCCGCAATGCGGCTGTAGTCCTTGATGAACCTCCTGTCGAAGTTCGCAAACCCCAGGAATCGTTGAAGTTGTTTGCGGGTGGAGGGGGCTGGCCAGTCCGTGACAGCAGAGATCTTAGCTGGGTCCATCCGCAACTCCCCCTGAGCTATTATGTAACCCAAAAAAGAGGTCTCAGACACATGAAATTCACATTTCTCCATCTTCACAAACAGTTTGTTCTCCAACAACCTTTGCAACACCTGGCGCACATGCAGTTCGTGTTCCTGGGAGGACTCTGAAAAAATCAGGATATCATCCAGATAGACAAAAACAAACCGATTCAACATGTCCCGAAGGACATCATTGACTAGTGCCTGAAAAACGGCAGGGGCATTGGACAACCCAAAAGGCATAACCAGGTACTCAAAATGTCCCAAAGGTGTGTTGAAGGCAGTCTTCCATTCATCACCTTTACGAATGCGCACCAGGTGATACGCATTTCGTAGATCCAGTTTAGTGAAGATAGTTGCACCATGAAGGAGGGGAAAAGCAGAGTTAATAAAAGGCAGAGAATATTTGTTCTTAATGGTGATGTTGTTAAGTCCACGGAAATCAATACAGGGTCTGAGGGTCTTCTCCTTCTTAGCAACAAAAAAGAATCCCGCTCCTACAGGTGACGAGGAAGGACGAATAATACCTGCCGCCAAGGAGTCCCGAATGTAGTTCTCCATAGCCTCCGTCTCCGGGCGGGAGAGATTGTACAGGCGACTGCTGGGGAGAGGGGCTCCTGGCTGGAGGTCAATGGCGCAGTCGTAAGGCCGGTGAGGAGGAAGAGAAGTAGCTCTGTGTTTGCAGAAAACGGATGCCAGGTCATGATACACGTCAGGGACAGCAGAAAGATCCATGGACTCCAGTGGAGGTTGAGGCACAGTGCTGGCAGGGGTCTGAGCAGAACACAAACAATTCACATGACAAAATGTGCTCCATGAAACAATTCTACCGGTCACCCAATCAATGTGTGGATTGTGTCTTATGAGCCAGGGGATACCAAGGACCAGGGGGGTCTGTGGGCAGTCAATTATATGGAATTGAATGTTCTCCTGATGATTACCCGACACTCTGAGACAAACAGGAACAGTCTGATGAGTAATACGGGTCAACAATTGTCCATTTAGACCCTTAGCCTGCAGCGGACAGTCCATAGGAACAGTCTCTAACTCCATTTGTTGAGCCAACTCTCGATCCAAAAAGCTTTCATCGGCACCAGAGTCAACCAGCGCACTAAGAGAGAAATTCTGGGACTGCCACTGGAGGGATGCCTGGAGCAGAATGCGGGGAGAAGAGGAAGAAGCCGCTGCTCGGCTCACCAAAACTTCTCCTAATAATGATGAGCCGGCCCTTTTCCCGGACGAACTGGGCAGGAAGGAACGAAATGACCAGCTTCTCCACAATACAGGCAGACCCGAGCCTGAATACGACGTGCACGCTCCTCTGAGGACAACCGTGCACGACCCACCTCCATGGCTTCGGGTTCAGTGCTCCTCGTATCGACTCGGGAAGACTCGGCTTTCTCCGTAGGGAAGATGCGGGGAGGAGTTTGTTGACGACAGACCAGTTGCTTGGAACTAACACTCCTCTCCCGGCGGCGCTCCCGAATCCGATTATCCAACCTGATTGTGAGTGAAATAAGATTATCCAGCGTAGGCGATACATCATATGACACCAACTCATCTTTTAAAGTCTCAGACAAAGCATTGATGAACACTCCTTGTAATGCCTCGTCATTCCAACCGCTCACTGCCGCTAACGTCCGAAACTCCACTGCCATCTCCGCCACACTGCGAACCCCCTGCCGAAGAGACAACAACCGTTTCGCAGCCTCCTTGCCCCGTACGGGGTGGTCAAAAACCTTCCTCATCTCAGTGGAGAAGGCCACGTAAGCGTTGCAAATGTCCGACTGACTCTCCCAGACCGCGGATCCCCAGGCACGAGCGGAACCGCTAGTAGAGTTGATAAGGTAGGCAATACGGGCTCTTTCTGAGGCGTAGGTGAGGGGCTGTTGTTCAAACACTAACGAGCATTGAGTCAAAAATTCACCACAGGTTCCCATGTTCCCATCATAGCGCTCTGGAGCAGGAACAAAAGGCTCTCTGATCTGAGCTGGAGGGCCAGGAAAAACAGGTGGAGCAGGAGAAGGGGCAGTTTGTATGCCATGCCCGAGGGTTGCATTATTAACTTGGGTAGTAAGGACAGACACCTGATTGGTGAGTAATTGAACCTGATTAAACAGCACCTGACTGTTCTCAGCAATAGTCTTAAACAGGGTATCATGTTGGCCAAGTAAAATGTCCTGATTGGCTATAGCAGTCCGAATTTGAGTGCACTCTGGGGTGGTATCCGAGCTACTGTCTGCTGGGTTCATGTTGGTCAGATCATACTGTCATGATTTAACTGGATTAGAACCCAAATGCAGACAAGTACACCAAGCCAGAGAAGGTTTAACAGGTTTATTTACAATGTTCAAAAGGTCCAGGTTTCCAATAATAGGGGAAGAGCAAGTCCAGGTTACAGGGAGGGTAACAGATCCAGGTCAGGGCAGGTGTGGTACCGTAATGTCCTAGTGTCCGTGGTGAGTCCAAAAGGGAGGTCCGGTAGTGGGGAGCAGGATGGTGGTGGCAGGAGTGAAGCGGAGGCAGAAGTCAGGTTCCCATAATCTGTGGCACAGGAGAAAAGTAAATAGAACAGGCCAAAAACACAAAGAGCGAAAACAAACAGGTTGAGTCGGCAGCGAGACTAACATGGTCGTCTTGACTATGATCTGACGATGAGTGGAAAGTTTGACCGGGTCTTAAAGGCTGAGGTGATTATGGTGAATGAGCTGCAGCTGGAACCCTGACTCCCGCACACCAGACTTCACTCCTGCAATCAAGGACAGACAGAGGGGAGGGGGAGAGCAGAGAGAGAGCTACCTAGCAGCAGTAGGCCTAACACTGAGGGAGGGTTGCCCCAAGGTGGTAATGGTAGGCAACAACACATCTGCCACGCTGATCCTCAACACGGGGGCCCCTCAGGGGTGCGTGCTTAGTCCCCTCCTGCATGGCCAAGCACGACCCCAACACCATCATTAAGTTTGCTGACGACACAACAGTTGTATTTCTGATCACCGACATCGATGTGACAGCCTATAGGGAGGAGGTCAGAGACATGGCTGTGTGGTGGTACAGGAAAAGGAGGGCCGAACACGGCCCCATTCATATCGACGGGGCTGTAGGGGAGCGGGTCGAGCGTTTCAAGTTCCTTGGTGTCCACATCACCAACAAACGATCATGGTCTAAACACACCAAGACAGTTGTGAAGAGGGCACGACAACACCTTCTCCCCCTCAGGAGACTGAAAGATTTGGCATGGGTCCCCAGATCCTCAAAAAGTTCTACAGCTGCACCATCGAGAGCATCCTGACCGGTTGCATCACCACCTGGTATGGCAACTGCTCGACCGTAAGGCGCTACAGAGGGTAGTGCGTACGGCCCAGTACATCACTGGGGCCAAGCTTCCTGCCATCCAGGACCTATATAGTAGGCAGTGTCAGAGGAAGGCCCAAAAAATTGTCAAAGACTCCAGTCACCCAAGTCGTAGACAGTTCTCTCTGCTACCGCACGGTAAGTGGTACAGGAGCTAACCTGTACCCCCGTACATTGACACCCTGTATAAAGTCTCGTTATTGTTATTTTATTATGTTACTTTTTATTTTATTTTTTACTTTAGTTTATTTAGTAAATATTTTCTTAACTCTATTTCCTGAACTGCATTGTTGGTTAAGGGCTTGTAAGCAAGCATTTCACGGTAAGGTCTACAGCTGTTGTATTCTGCGCATGTGACAAATCAAATATGATTTGGTCCTCTTATGGTCAAAGGTCATTGCAACTTCCTCCTCCAATGTCTCTATTCCCCTAATTTAGTCTTGTCGACGTGTCATGTCCAAGAATGTGAGTGGTAAATTTAGCATGTCATGCAAGGGACCTTAACATGCTCTCTATGTACATTTCAGGCCCTGCTCTCAATTACACCCCCTGCTCAGTCAACTCTGCCTGTCAAAATGGAACCTGTCTTCATTACAAGCCAATGCATTCTTTACATTGAGTTCTATTCAGCTAGTTGTGTTATACAGTTGCTGATATTTCTCTCATTTGTTTCTTTGCACACTAGAGTCTTTTGACATCTGATGATGGAATAGAATGCTAATCATATCACTAAAAAGGTCCTAATCGCATATGTATGATACAGTTCATAATTCAGTAGTCTCGCCGTGATATCCCCATGTCTTCTGTAATCATATAGAAATTCTAAGCAGTAGAGGAAATGTGTGGGTAGTGAATTTTCTCTTTTGTTTCCTCAAAATCGCAGTTTGTTTCAAATAGCTGCAATGTGATGTGAAGTACACTTCATATGACGTTTGAAAGGTTGTTTGTAATTATTCAGTCGGTGGAGATCCTAACAGATTACCATTACGGGAACATGAGAGTAGCCAAACGGACACCAGCTTCACTGAGTCCTCTAAAATGTTATTTGATTGATACAGATTCATAAGCATGTCTTCCATCACCTGTGCAAGACTACATTGTCATCTGAAGAGATTTCATTATAATCTCTTGTCTGGTAGCTCCTTGGCATGTAATGAAAATCGATTGCTGTGATGTGGCTCCTTTTGTTCTATGTGAATTGCTCTGTTGAATTACTGTTTAATTTCCTAAGAGACTGTCTGCTGCAAATACTATAATACAGTATATCAGCAAACAGCCTTAGGCCTCACAGTAATGTAGGCTACTGTACAGCTTAAGTGTTATTGTTTTGCCTGAAGATAAAATGTTTTTTGCGTAGTGTATGAATGTGCCATAGTGGTACACTGAACACTGACCATTTGAATAACTTTTCAATATCAGCACTACAACAACATCTTAATAACGATAAAAGGACTAATGTTTTATCTATCAAATGCATCTTTGAAGTCCAAGGACACTTTACATAAGTGACATCAACAATGGAGTTGCACTGTATCAAGAATTTGCCTTTGGAATTTAGGTGAATATGTGATATGTAAGTTATAGAAGAATAAAAAATACAGCAACCTTTGCTACTTCAACATAAATCACAACTTATCTCGGACTGAAGTTGTAAGGCCAGACATTCTGTATTAGCCTCTAACAATAAAGAACTTGACAGCCAAATTGAAGTAAAACGCTTCCTTGGCCTTTACAATCTCAGTTTCTCAGACTTATCCAGGTCAGTTGGTCATTCAGTATCTGCCATCTCCCTCCACAACCTGGCCTCAGGGCAATTTGTAAGATTTGGTACGTACAGTGCATTCGGAAAGTATTCACACCCCTTCACTTTTTCCACATTTTGTTACGTTACAGCCTTATTCTAAAATAGATTAAATTGTTTGTTGTTTTCATCAATCTACACACAATACCCCATAAAGACAAAACAGAAACAGGTTTTTAGAAATACTAGCAAAACATTTATTTTCATAAGTATTCAGACCCTTTACTCAGTACTTTGTTGAAGCACCTTTAGCAGTGATTACAGCCTTGAGTCTTCTTGGGTATGACTCTACAAGCTTGGCACACTTGTATTTGGGGAGTTTCTCCCTTTCTTCTCTGCAGATCTTGTCAAGCAAAGATTGGATTGGGAGTGTCGCTGCACAGCTATTTTCAGGTCTCTCCAGAGATGTTCGATCGGGTTCATGTCCGGGCTCTGGCTGGGCATCTCAAGGACATTCAGAGACTTGTCGCGAAGCCACTCCTGGCTGTGTGCTTAGGGTAGTTGTCCTGTTGGAAGATGAACCTTGACCCCAGTCTGAGGTCCTGAGCGCTCTGGAGCAGGTTTTCATCAAGGATCTCTCTGTACTTTACTCCATTCATCTTTCCCTCGAACAGTCCCTGCTGCTGAAAAACATCCCCACAGCATGATGCTGCCACCACCATTCTTCACCGTAGGGATGGTGCTAGATTTCCTCCAGACGTGACGCTTGGCATTCAGGCCAAAGAGTTCAATCTTGGTTTCATCAGAACAGAGAATCTTGTTTCTCATGGTCTGAGAGTCTTTAGGTGCCTTTTGGCAAACTCCAAGCGGGCCCTCATGTGCCTTTTACTGAGGAGTGGCTTCCATCTGGCCACTCTACCATAAAGGCCTGATTGGTGGAGTGCTAAATAGATGGTTGTCCTTCTGGAAGGTTCTCCCATCTCCACAGAGGAACTCTGGACCTCTGTCAGAGTGACCGTCGGGTTCTTGGTCACCTCCCTGACCAAGGCCCTTCTCTCCCGATTGCTCAGTTTGGCCGGGCGGCCAGCTCTAGGATGAGTCTTGGTGGTTCCAAACTTCTTCCATTTAAGAATGATGGAGGCCATTGTGTTCTTGGGGACCTTCAATGCTGCAGACATTTTTTGGTACCCTTCCCCAGATCTGTACCTTGACACGATCTGTCTCGGAGCTCTACGGACAATTCCTTCAACCTCATGGCTTGGTTTTTGCTCTGACATGCACTGTCAACTGTGGGACCTTATATAGACAGGTGTGTGCCTTTCCAAATCATGTCCAATCAATTTAATTTACCACAGGTGGACTCCAATCAAATTGTACAAACATCTCAAGGATGATCAATGGAAACAGGATGCACCTGAGCTCAATTTCGAGTCTCATAGCAAAGGGTCTGAATACTTATGTAAATAAGGTATTTCATTTTTTATTTTAATTAGCAAATATTTCTTAAAACCTGTTTTTGCTTTGTCATTATGGGGTATTGTGTGTAGATTGATGAGGAAAAAAAATACTGTAATCCATTTTAGAAAAAGGCTGTAACGTAACAAATTGTGGAAAAAGTCAAGGGGTCTGAATACTTTCCGAATGCACTGTAAATCTGTTCCCACATTACGTAAATACAATATCATAAGAATTAGAGGATGTATAGTTGAAGTCGGAAGTTTAAATACACTTAGGTTGGAGTCATTAAAACTTGTTTTTCAACCACTCCACACATTTCTTGTTAACAAACTATACATTTGGCAAGTCGGTTAGGAAATCTACTTTCTGCATGACACAAGTAATGTTTCCAACAATTGTTTACAGACAGATTGTTTCACTTATAATTCACTGTATCACAATTCCAGTGGTTCAGAAGTGTACATACACTAAGTTGACTGTGCCTTTAAACAGCTTGGAAAGTTCCAGAAAATTATGTCATGATTTTAGAAGCTTCTGATAGGCTAATTGACATAATTTGAGTCAATTGGAGGTGTACCTGTGGATGTATTTCAAGGCCTACCTTCAAACTCAGTCCCTCTTTGCTTGACATCATGGGAAAATCAAAAGAAATCAGCCAAGACCTCAGAAAAAAAAGGTAGACCTCCACAAGTCTGGTTCATTCTTGGGAGCAATTTCCAAATGCCTGAAGGTACCACGTTCATCTGTACAAACAATAGTACGCAAGTATAAACACCATGGGACCACACAGCCTTCATACCGCTCAGGAAGGAGACGCGTTCTGTCTCCTAGAGATGAACGTACTTTGGTGCGAAAAGTGCAAATCAATCACAGAACAACAGCAAAGGACCTTGTGAAGATGCTGGAGGAAACAAGTCCTATATCGACATAACCTGAAAGGCTGCTCAGCAAGGAAGAAGCCACTGCTCCAAAACCGCCATAAAAAAGCCAGACTACGGTTTGCAACTGCACATGGGGACAAAGATCGTACTTTTTGGAAGAATGTCCTCTGGTCTGATGAAACAAAAATAGAACTGTTTGGCCATAATGACCATCGTTATGTTTGGAGGAAAAGGGGGGTTGCTTGCAAGCCGAAGAACGCCATCCCAACCGTGAAGCACGGGGGTGGCAGCATCATACTATGGGGGTGCTTTGCTGCAGGAGGGACTGGTGCACTTCACAATATAGATGGCATCATGAGGAAGGAAAATTATGTGGATATATTGAAGCAACATCTCAAGACATCCGTCAGGAAGTTAAAGCTTGGTCGCAAATGGTCTTCCAAATGGACAATGACCCCAATCAAATTCCAAAGTTGTGGCAAAATGGCTTAAGGACAACAAAGTCAAGGTTTTGGAGTGGCCATCACAAAGCCCTGACCTCAATCCTATAGAACATTTGTGGGCAGAACTGAAAAAGCGTGTGCGAGCAAGGAGGCCTACAAACCTGATTCAGTTACACCAGCTCTGTCAGGAGGAATGGCCCAAAATTCACCAAACTTATTGTGGGAAGCTTGTGGAAGGCTACCCGAAACGTTTGACTCAGTTAAACAATTTAAAGGCAATGCTACCAAATACTAATTGAGTGTATGTGAACTTCTGACCCACAGGGAATGTGATGAAAGAAATAAAAGCTGAAATAAACCATTTTCTCGACATTATTCTGACATTTCACATTCTTAAAATAAAGTGGTGATCCTAACTGACCTAAGACAGGGATTTTTTACTTGGATTAAATGTCAGAAATTGTTAAAAACTGAGTTTAAATGTATTTGGCTAAGGTGTATGTAAACTTCCGACTTCAACTGTATAGTATCATACGTCTTACGCGGTGGTACAATAGCATACAGTACGAATTGGATGAAGTAATTTATCATATATCTTGGAGGAAGTATAGTCTTTCTCTGAGACCAGGTTGCTTGTTGCATCATTCTAATCTAATCAACCTAATAACAATGACACACCCCTCACTATTGTCATTGGTTGCACTAATTGCACTGTTTGTCTACATAACCTGATTCAAGCATTCATGACATCACCCTGAAGATGTCATCACCCTGCATAGTGATGCCGAAACGTTGGTGGTTTACACAATAAATGACTGGTTTATGTATACAGTACCAGTCCAAAGTTTGGACACACCTACTCATTCAAGGGTTTTTCTTTATTTTTACTATTTTTTACATTGTAAAATAAAAACACTTTGCACTCTCCAACCCCAAAAGGCCTGTGGTGTTGATGGTATTTTAAATGAAATGATTAAATATACAGACCACAAAGTCATATTGGCTGTACTCAAACTCTTCAACATTATCCTAACTGCAGGTATTTCCCCCGATATTTGGAACCAAGGATTGATCACACCAATCTATAAAAATGGAGACAAATTTGACCCAAATAATTACACAGGAATTTGCGTTAACAGCAACTTGGTGAAAATTCTCTGCAGTATCATAAACAACAGACTACATAATTTCCTTGATGAACACAACGTCCTAAGCAGAAGCCAGATTGGATTTTTTTTTTAATCATCATACATCAGACCACATTTACACACTCCGCACTCTAATTGACAAACAAGTAAACCAAAACAAAGACAAAATCTACTCCTGTTTTGTAGACTTCAAGAAAGCATTTGATTCAATTTGGCACAAAGGTATATTTTATAAAATAATAGAAAGTGGTTTTGGAGGGAAAACATGTTATTAAATCTATGTACACTAAAAACAAATGTGCGGTTAAAATTGGCAACAAGCAAACAGACTTCTTCTCTCAGGGACGTGGAGTGAAACAGGACTGCCCAATAAGTCCAACATTATTTAACATCTACATTAATGAATTGGCAAAAACATTAGAAGAATCGGCAGCACCTGGTCTCACCCTACACAACACTGAAATCAAGTGTATGTGTCACGCCCTGGCTCTGGGACTCTGTTATGTTGAGCCAGGGTGTGTTGTTTCTATGTGTTTTGTGTTCTAGGTTGATTATCTAGCTCATGTGTTTCTGTGTTGGCCGGGGTGGTTCTCAATCAGAGGCAACGAGTATCAGCTGTTGCTTGTTGTCTCTGATTGGGAACCATATTTAGGCAGCCTGTTTTCCACAGTGTTTTGTGGGATCTTGTTCCGTGTATGGTTTGTGTCTGTTACCTAGGACTTCACGTATCGTTTTGTTGTTTTGTTTCGTGTGGTGAATCAAAATAAAGTATGTTCACTCATCACGCTGCGCATTGGTCCACTTTTATCGACGATCATGACAGTATGCTGTACGCAGATGACCTGGTGCTACTGTCTCCCACTAAGGAGGGGTTACAGCAGCATCTAGATCATCTGCACAGGTTCTGTCAGACCTGGGCTCTGACCGTTAATCTAAAAAAAAAGAATAGAATGATATTCCAAAAAAGGTCTGGAAATCAGGATGACAAATATAAATTATATTTGGACATAGTTCTATTAGAACACACCAAAAACTACATGTATCTAGGACTAAATATCAGCAACACAGGTACAGTGGGGAAAAAAGTATTTAGTCAGCCACCAATTGTGCAAGTTCTCCCACTTAAAAAGATGAGAGAGGCCTGTAATTCTCATCATAGGTACACGTCAACTATGACAGACAAAATGAGAAAAAGAAATCCAGAAAATCACATTGTAGGATTTCTAATGAATTTATTTGCAAATTATGGTGGAAAATAAGTATTTGGTCAATAACAAAAGTTTCTCAATACTTTGTTATATACCCTTTGTTGGCAATGACACAGGTCAAACGTTTTCTGTAAGTCTTCACAAGGTTTTCACACACTGTTGCTGGTATTTTGGCCCATTCCTCCATGCAGATCTCCTCTAGAGCAGTGATGTTTTGGGGCTGTCGCTGGGCAACACAGACTTTCAACTCCCTCCAAAGGTTTTCTATGGGGTTGAGATCTGGAGACTGGCTAGGCCACTCCAGGACCTTGAAATGCTTCTTACGAAGCCACTCCTTCGTTGCCCGGGCGGTGTGTTTGGGATCATTGTCATGCTGAAAGACCCAGCCACGTTTCATCTTCAATGCCCTTGCTGATGGAAGGAGGTTTTCACTCAAAATCTCACGATACATGGCCCCATTCATTCTTTCCTTTACACGGATCAGTCGTCCTGGTCCCTTTGCAGAAAAACAGCCCCAAAGCATGATGTTTCCACCCCCATGCTTCACAGTAGGTATGGTGTTCTTTGGATGCAACTCAGCATTCTTTGTCCTCCAAACACGACGAGTTGAGTTTTTACCAAAAAGTTCTATTTTGGTTTCATCTGACCATATGACATTCTCCCAATCCTCTTCTGGATCATCCAAATGCACTCTAGCGAACTTCAGACGGGCCTGGACATGTACTGGCTTAAGCAGGGGGACACGTCTGGCACTGCAGGATTTGAGTCCCTGGCGGCGTAGTGTGTTACTGATGGTAGGCTTTGTTACTTTGGTCCCAGCTCTCTGCAGGTCATTCACTACTTCCCCCCGTGTGGTTCTGGGATTTTTGCTCACCGTTCTTGTGATCATTTTGACCCCACGGGGTGAGATCTTGCGTGGAGCCCCAGATCGAGGGAGATTATCAGTGGTCTTGTATGTCTTCCATTTCCTAATAATTGCTCCCACAGTTGATTTCTTCAAACCAAGCTGCTTACCTATTGCAGATTCAGTCTTCCCAGCCTGGTGCAGGTCTACAATTTTGTTTCTGGTGTCCTTTGACAGCTCTTTGGTCTTGGCCATAGTGGAGTTTGGAGTGTGACTGTTTGAGGTTGTGGACAGGTGTCTTTTATTCTGATAACAAGTTCAAACAGGTGCCATTAATACAGGTAACGAGTGGAGGACAGAGGAGCCTCTTAAAGAAGAAGTTACAGGTCTGTGAGAGCCAGAAATCTTGCTTGTTTGTAGGTGACCAAATACTTATTTTCCACCATAATTTGCAAATAAATTCATTAAAAATCCTACAATGTGATTTTCTGGATTTTCTTTTCTCAATTTGTCTGTGATAGTTGACGTGTACCTATGATGAAAATTACAGGCCTCTCTCATCTTTTTAAGTGGGAGAACTTGCACAATAGGTGGCTGACTAAATACTTTTTTACCCCACTGTACAATGCTATTTCACAGTAAACAAATTAACAACTGACTTTCAGCATGCTTATAGGGAGGGGCACTCAACATGTACAGCACTTACTCAAATGACTGATTATTGGCTGAAAGTAATTGATAGTAAGAAGCATGTGGAAGCTGTTCTGTTAGACTTCAGTGCAGCTTTTGACATTATCGATCATAATCTGCTGCTGGAAAAAACTATGTGTTATGGCTTTACAACCCCTGCTATATCTTGGATTGAGAGTTACCTGTCTAACAGAACACAGAGGATGCTCTTTAATGGAAGCCTCTTCAACATAATCGAGGTAGAGTTGGGCATTCTCCAGGGCAGTTGTCTAGGCCACTTAATTTTTTCGATCTTTACTAATGACCTGCCACTGGCACTGTGAATGAGCTGAGAGACAAAGCAAGAAGAGCATTCTATGCCATTAAAAATAATATTAAAATTGAAATCCAATTAGAATCTGGCTCAAAATGTTCCAATCAGTTATAGAACCAATTGCTCTATATGGCAGCGAAGTATGGGGTCCGCTCTCTAATAATGAATTTACCAAATGGGACAAATATCCAATCGAAATACTGCATGCAGAGTTTTGCAAGACTGTATTGCAAGTGCAAAGAAAAACTCAAAATAACGCATGTAGAGCAGAATTGGGCCAATACCCCCTCCTTATTCGAATAGAAAAAAGAGCCATCAAATTTTACAACCATCTAAAAACAAGTGACCCCAAAACATTCCATCACACAGCTCTACTATGTCAAGAGTTGTAACAAGACAAGAGTCCCCTCAGCCAGCTGGTTCTGAGGCTCAGTTCACTAACCCAAAGAAACCTAATAGAGCCTCAGGACAGCACTCAGAAAATCTGGGCCAACCAAATCATCACAAAGCAAAAAGAAAAATATAACACCTATTGGAAAGACGCCACAAAAAATCAAAGTCAACTTCAATGCTATTTGGCTCTAAACAGACTGTACATGGTGGCATATTATCTGACCACTGTGACTGATAGAACACTGAGGAAAACAATGACTAGGTACAGACTCAGTGAGCACAGTCTGGCTATAGAGACCGATCGTCACAGGCAAACCTGGCTGCCCAGAGATGACAGGCTGTGCTCACTCTGCCCCCGGGGAGAGGTAGAGACAGAGCTGCATTTCCTATTACACTGTGACAAATACTCAGACCTAAGAGAATCTTTCTTTTCCAAAATTATCATTCAGTACAAAGAATTTGAAACTCTAAAAGAGGAAGAAAAAATCCAATATTTATTGGGTGAAAAGCCAAAATGTGCAATTTTGGCAGCCAAATATGTATCCTCCTGCCACAACCTGAGGGACAGCCAGTGAAAAGTGTAATGTAATGTCAATAATATTTCCTGTTTTGTTTTGGCTTTCATACCATGTCAAGTGTCTTCTCAGTCATGTTGAGACTGGTTGACTACTATTGCTTTAATGTATTACTATTCTCATTAATATTGTTGTAGTTGCTATTAATGGTAATCCCATTTCCACTACTACTATTATTATTGCTGTTGGTCCCACCATTTTTGTTATATGTATACTTTGACAATGAAAGTAATTTAACTTGCCATGTCAATAAAGTCTCTTGAATTGAATTTTGAGAGAGAGAGAGAGAGAGAGAGAGAGAGAGAGAGAGAGAGAGAGAGAGAGAGAGAGAGAGAGAGAGAGAGAGAGAGAGAGAGAGAGAGAGAGAGAGAGAGAGAGAGAGAGAGAGAGAGAGAGAGAGAGAGAGAGAGAGAGAGAGAGAGACACTCTTTATTTATTTTTATAGCTTACAGTTTATTCACCATTAGTCAGCACCTCTACACATAATAATTTTCTCTGGGTGTGTGCCAGCTCATGCTTTTTATTTGCTTGTTGCATCATAACAACAAAAGGGAATTATGGGGAGAATTTGAATTTAAATTGGTGGTTAGGAGAACTAAAGACAAAGGTTAGGATAATTTACATAAAATGTTAGGTGAAATGGGTTAAGGTTAGAATAATGGTCAGGGGAAGGGTTAGATCAAATGCTACAGCTGCCCCTGACTGACTCAAAACTGTAATGGGGTGGCAGGTAGCCTAGCGGTTAAGAGCATTGGGCCGGTAACCGAAAGGTTGCTGGTTCAACTCCCTGAGCCGACAAGGTGAAATAAATCTGCCCTTGTGTGATTGAGCAATGCTCTTAACTCCCTCCAACTACTAAACTAAATTACATCGATAATGTCCTGTGGTCTTAAAGCCACTCATTAATTAATGAGCAGAAATATGTGACTGGTGACCACATGTACCGTTCAGTTCTAGACTTTAATATAGTCTGTTTGTTTTGGCTGCGGGTGTTTTGCCTGTCACTGTGATTCAGTCAGGGAGTAGCCAGTCTCTGAATTTAGATTTTAGGAGGCAGGAACATTATGCCCACCCATCCTCCCTGACCAACCACCTAACATTTCTGTCTTAAAGGAGACGTTCACTTTATTTGAACCAAATCTATCTTGTAAATGGCATGTTATAAATGGCATGTTATATAAGTGCCTAGGTACTTTTTTTGCAATCTCACTTGTTTTTGAGGAACTTACCCCATCAGCGATATACTTCCTCATGCTCGTTCAGCAGTTGTAGGGGCACAGAAAAACATGAACAAAGGCTCCAAAAACACCCAAGTACATCATTTTTGAAACGGCAACGCTATCAGTATAGTGAAGCAGGTCTTTATAGATGTTGTATTCATAAAATTGTGTCTCATTATCTGCAATGTTATATTCTATGGCTTTAGACATGTGATTCTAATAGCGTTGTACTATTGAGGTATGCTATTTTGCCTGATTATGTATTTTCACTGAAGGTAATTAGACGTTCTCCACTTAGATAGTGGGCCATGATATAATCCAAGTGTCAGAGTGGTGTGTGTGTGTGGAATCAAACGCAGGAACCAGGATGACGTTAAACACTTTAGTAACTCCAAAAATAGGACAAATAGCCTCCCCAACCGGGTGGCGCACAAATACGCACTGAAACACTGTGCGGAAAACAAGAAAGAAGCGCACGCAGTGCAAACTCTCGAAATTACAACCACGAGAGACTGATACAGCTGACACAGGCTGACATAAAACAATAACGCATAACACCTGACCCAAACACACAAACTAAATAAGGGGAACAATCAAGACACAAATAAGGGACAGGTGTTATGAACAGACAAAACCAAAAGAACAAGAAACATCGAACGGTGGCAGCTAGTACTCCGGAGACGACGACCGCCGAAGTCCGCCCGAACAAGGAAGAGGAGCAGCCTCGGCCGAAACCGTGACAGTACCCCCCCCTTGACGCGCGGCTCCAGCCGTGCGCCGACCCGGTGCTCGAGGACGACCCGGACGACGCGGAGCAGGGCGCGCAGGATGACCCCGATGGAAATCGGTCAGTAGGGACTGGTCTAACACGTCCCTCCTTGGCACCCAGCACCGCTCCTCCGGACCGTACCCCTCCCACTCCACGAGATATTGAAGACCCCCCATCCGGCGTCTAGAATCCAGTATGGACCTCACGGTGTACGCCGGAGCCCCCTCGATGTCCAACGGGGGCGGAGGAGTCTCCTCAATCTCAAAGTCCTGGAGTGGACCAGCTACCACCGGCCTGAGGAGAGACACATGGAACGAGGGGTTAATATTTTTGTAGTCAACAGGTAGTTCTAACCTATAACTCACCTCGTTCAATCTCCTCAGGACTTTAAACGGCCCCACAAACCGCCGACCCAGCTTCCGGCAGGGCAGGCGGAGGGGCAGGTTTCTGGTTGAGAGCCAGACTCGATCTCCAGGTGCGTACACTGGCCCCTCACTGCGGTGTAGGTCGGCGCTCGTCTTCTGTCGACGTATGGCCCGCTGCAGATGGACGTGTGCAGCGTCCCACGTCTCCTCCGAGCGCCTTACCCACTCATCCACAGCGGGGGCCTCGATCTGGCTCTCATGCCATGGTGCCAGCACCGGCTGGTACCCCAACACGCACTGAAACGGGGTTAGTTGGGTGGAGGAGTGGCGAAGAGAGTTCTGTGCCATCTCGGCCCAGGGCACATATCTCGCCCACTCCTCCGGCCGGCCCTGACAGTATGACCTCAGAAACCTACCCACATCCTGGTTGACACGTTCAACCTGCCCATTACTCTCCGGGTGGTAACCCGAGGTAAGGCTTACCGACACCCCCAACCGTTCCATAAATGCCCTCCACACTCTAGAGGTGAACTGGGGGCCTCGGTCAGACACTATATCCTCGGGTACCCCGTAATGCCGGAAGACATGGGTGAACAGAGCCTCAGCGGTCTGTAGGGCAGTGGGTAGACCCGGCATGGGAAGGAGACGACAGGCCTTCGAGAACCTATCCACAACGACCAGGATGGTCGTATTCCCCTGTGAGGGGGGAAGGTCGGTAACAAAATCCACCGAGAGGTGGGACCAGGGTCGTTGTGGAATAGGCAGGGGTTGTAACTTACCCCTGGGCAAATGTCTGGGCGCCTTACACTGGGCACACACCGAACAGGAGGAGACATAAATCCTCACATCCCTAGCTAACGTTGGCCACCAGTACTTCGTGCTAAGGCAGTGCACTGTCCGGCCGATACCCGGATGGCCAGAGGAGGGGGATGTATGAGCCCAACAAATGAGGCGATCGCGTATCTCGAGCGGAACGTACGTCCGACCCACAGGACACTGAGGAGGACTCGGGTCGGTGCGTAACGCCCGCTCGATCTCACCATCAACCTCCCACACCACCGGAGCAACCAGACAAGACTCCGGTAGTATGGGCGTGGACTCAACTGACCTCTCCTCTGCGTCATACCGCCGGGACAGAGCATCTGCCTTCCCGTTCTGGGACCCCGGGATGTATGTGATCTTAAACACAAACCGGGCCAGGAACATAGTCCAACGAGCCTGGCGAGGATTCAGTCTCCTAGCTGCCCGGATGTACTCCAGGTTACGATGGTCAGTTTGAATGAGGAAAGGGTGTTGAGCCCCCTCGAGCCAATGCCGCCACACCTTTAGGGCCTGTACCACGGCTAACAGCTCCCTGTCTCCTACGTCATAATTCCGCTCCGCCGGACTGAGCTTCTTAGAGTAGAACGCACAGGGACGGAGTTTAGGTGGAGTACCAGAACGCTGGGAAAGAACGGCCCCTATCCCGGCCTCTGACGCGTCCACCTCTACTTGGAACGGTAAAGAGGGATCCGGATGCGCCAACACCGGCGCCGAGGTAAACAGGTCCTTCAGTCTCCCAAATGCCCTGTCCGCCTCAGCTGACCACCGCAAGCGCACCGGACCCCCCTTTAACAGAGACGTTATGGGAGCTGCCACCTGTCCAAAACCCCGGATAAACCTCCGGTAGTAATTCGCAAAACCCAAGAACCGTTGCACCTCCTTCACAGTGGTTGGGGTCTGCCAATTACGCACAGCTGACACCCGGTCTACCTCCATCTTCACCCCTGACGCAGATAACTGGTAACCCAGAAAGGAGACCGACTTCTGAAAAAACAGACATTTCTCTGCCTTGACATATAGGTCATGCTCCAACAGCCTCCGCAATACTCGGCGCACCAGGGCTACATGCTCAGCACGGGTAGGACTATACACCAGAATGTCGTCGATGTACACAACCACTCCCTGTCCCTGCATGTCCCGGAAAATCTCATCAACGAAGGATTGGAAGACTGAGGGAGCATTCATCAACCCATATGGCATGACTAGATACTCGTAGTGCCCGGAAGTCGTGCTAAACGCTGTCTTCCATTCATCGCCCTTTCGGATGCGCACCAAGTTATATGCGCTCCTAAGATCCAATTTTGTAAAGAACTGCGCACCGTGCAGTGACTCCGTCATAGTCGCAATCAGAGGAAGTGGATAGCTGTACTTCACTGTGATCTGATTGAGACCGCGGTAATCAATACACGGCCGCAGACCTCCATCCTTCTTCTTCACAAAAAAGAAACTTGAGGAAACGGGTGAAACGGAGGGCCGTATGTATCCCTGTCCAAGAGACTCAGAGATGTATGTCTCCATAGATTTCTTCTCCCCTTGAGACAAGGGATACACATGGCTCCGCGGGAGAGCTGCGCCTGACTGGAGATCTATCGCACAATCCCCCCGTCTATGAGGCGGCAGCTGCGCAGCCCTAGTCTTACTGAACGCCAATGCCAAATCCTCATACTCGGGGGGAATCTGCAGTGCTGGCATTAGATTCGGACTCTCCACCGAGGTCGCCCCTATGGAAACACCCAGACACCGCCCCTCACATTGAGCAGACCACCCTTTAAGAGCTTTCTCTCGCCACCCAATAATAGGGTCATGAGTCATCAACCAGGGAAGACCCAGCACCACCGGATACGCAGGAGAGTCAATCAGATAAAGCTGAATTCTCTCCTCATGACCCTCCTGCGCCATCATCTGAAGTGGTGCTGTGACCTCCCTAATCAACCCAGACCCTAACGGACGGCTATCTAGGGCATGGACGGGGAAAGGCTTATCCACTGGAAGAAGGGGAATCCCTAACTCTAAACAGAACTGGCGATCTATAAAATTCCCAGCTGCGCCTGAATCTACCAGCGCCTTATGCTGGGAACGAGGTGCAACCTGTGGGAAACAAACAGGCAAGGTTAGGTGCACGACAGAAAGCTCTGGGTAAGCAGGGCGCCTACTCACCTGGGGGGACCCCCCAATGCTAGACCTGCCATCTCCTCCCCTGGAGGACCCGCCCCAGCACCTAGCCGCAGTGTGCCCTCCACGACCACAGTTGGTGCAAGGGCCGGGTCCCCGTGGGCTCCTCCTCCTCCTTTCCCTAGCGCCAGCACCCCCGAGCTCCATAGGACTCGGCTCGGAGGCGCTGGAAAGTGGAATGGGCGAACCCCCCCCTCCGGGACGCCCACGGGTGGCGAGCAGGGTATCCAGCCGGATGGCCATGTCGACCAGTTGGTCGAAAGTTAACGACGTGTCCCTGCACGCCAACTCTCGCTGGACGTCCTCTCGGAGGCTGCAGCGGAAATGGTCAATATGGGCCCGCTCATTCCACCCTGCATCAGCCGCTAGGGTCCGGAACTCTAAGGCAAAGTCCTGTGCGCTCCTCATCCCCTGTCGGAGGTAGAACAGACGTTCCCCCGCCGCCTTCCCTTCTGGTGGATGGTCGAATACAGCACGGAAGCGGCGGGAGAACTCCGCATAGTTCGTGGTTGCGGCGTCCATTCTCCTCCACTCGGCGTTGGCCCACTCCAACGCCTTGCCGGTGAGACAGGAGATGAGGGCTGAGACGCTCTCGTGTCCCGAGGGCGCCGGGTGTACGGTGGCGAGGTAGAGCTCCACCTGCAGCAGGAACCCTTGACACCCGGCGGTGGAGCCGTCGTACGCCCTCGGGAGCGAGAGCCGAATCCCACTGGGTTCCGGAGATGAAACCGGAGGGCTGACCGCTGGAGCTGGGTCGGTGGTTGGAGGTGTGGGCACCCCGCTGGTCTCCCATCGGTGTAGAGTGTTCATCACCCTCTCCAGGGCGTGACAGACCTGGTTCATTCGGTCCTCCTGACCACGAAGACGTTCGTCCATATCGGCGGTCGGCGCGGTCGCTCCTGCTGATTCCATTTCGATGCGTTATTCTGTCAGAGTGGTGTGTGTGTGTGGAATCAAACGCAGGAACCAGGATGACGTTAAACACTTTAGTAACTCCAAAAATAGGACAAATAGCCTCCCCAACCGGGTGGCGCACAAATACGCACTGAAACACTGTGCGGAAAACAAGAAAGAAGCGCACGCAGTGCAAACTCTCGAAATTACAACCACGAGAGACTGATACAGCTGACACAGGCTGACATAAAACAATAACGCATAACACCTGACCCAAACACACAAACTAAATAAGGGGAACAATCAAGACACAAATAAGGGACAGGTGTTATGAACAGACAAAACCAAAAGAACAAGAAACATCGAACGGTGGCAGCTAGTACTCCGGAGACGACGACCGCCGAAGTCCGCCCGAACAAGGAAGAGGAGCAGCCTCGGCCGAAACCGTGACACCAAGTTGTGGCTAAGAGGGAAGATCCAATAATGCTACGTTCATGACATCTCATATACCAGCATACGGCTGGGAAAAATCCACTTGAATGCCCCTCCAACTGGTAATTACTAGTGACAAACTCGTCTATCATCCCCGTGCTCCGAGTTTCCCACTTCTACCTCTCTGATGTAATTTGTCAACAAAAAAAGACAGCAAGCATGGCAGCATCTTCAGCAGTTGTTGTTTATGGTAAGAACAAAAGACAAAATTGTTGATACAAAATGTATTCCGTTCATCTTCCTTTTGATTAAGAAAGTGAAAACAGCTTTTTATAGGTCCCATGTGGCTCAGTTGGTGGAGCATGGTGTTTGCACCAGGGTTGTGGGTTTGATTCCCATTGTGGACTGGAAAAAAAAGGTATGAAAATGTATGCACTCACTACTGTTCGTCGCTTTGGATAAGAACGCCTGCTTAAATGGTCAAAAAATTAATAATGTGTGTATGGTCAAAAAATAGCAAAACAATCACAAGCCTTCTAATGCCCTCGATGTTTGATGGTATTTCCCCGTCCAAGCACTTGAATGCTCCTAATTCGTATTTACGACTTCACAACTGTTAATTAGCACCTTCAAATTTGGTTATGAACGCAGTCTAAATATGTTCAGTAACTTTTGCCAGTTTTGGAATTGCTCATGGGGAGTCTTGTCAGAGCCTGGTAGACCCTGCACCTGTGCCAAGTATGCTAAGATACAGTATATTGGCATTTGCCAGGAATGGCTGTTTATGCCTAATCCTTTTTATTTTGGACTCTTTCAGTGTTTTTTGTTTGTATTGTCAGTCTTTTTGAAAATGTTTGCAAAATATTTTCGCCAACCTTAATTTTGTATCACTTATCAATTAATACACCTAACTTTGTCTCATGACTAGATTTAATCAGTGTGCACCTCTTCAATGAATGATAGGGGGGGTAGAAATGTAGACACAGGAATAGGGACCTACAGTAGGGACCCACTAGGCAAAAACTGGTTGAATCAACATTTTTTGCACATCATTTAAAAAAATCTATATTGTAATGACCCAGCTGGGTCATAAAGTAAAAGAGAGACGGGCACCAGGTGTACAGGCAGAACACAGGTTTATTCCTGAATGGGCTATTGTTCAGGCCACAGCCCACGCCGCTAAACCTCGAACATACACAAATATAACATGTCAAGTCAAGGGTCCCGAACAGAAGAGAGAGAGATGAGACCGTAACCCCTATTTAAGCATTCCAAAGCCCGCGGGATTACCCATCATACCCCCCCAACCTTTCAATCTGTCCTGGCATATTTAACCCCTGCTAGCACCCATGAGAACGATAACACACCCACGAACACAGAACACAATACCGGGTCGTTACATAGCCCCCCCCGTTCTAAACCCTAGCCCCTAGGGTTACAAAACAAAATCCTTAAAACGACCCGGAGGTCGCATCAGTCTCTTGTGCCTCCCCTTGACTCTCACTGGTGGACCCCCAGAACACTCATCTGCCCCAATGCCATTTCCAGCGCCCTCCGAAGAGGCAGCCACCGCCCCAGGCTCAGGTTGCGCTAGAGTCTCCTCGCTAGACTGTCCCCGTGTGCTCACATCAGAGTCCTCACTTCCATTCCCTACCGTTTTCCTCCCTCTGTAGGGCGCCAATTGGTCCCGGTGGACCACCACCTTCCTGCTCCGTGGAGGAACCTCCACCCGGTACGTCACCTCCCCCACTCTCTCTATCACCAGGCACGGCCCCACCCAGGCACTGTCCAGCTTTGGGCAACGGCCCTTCTTGCGCGTGGGGTTGTGAAGCCACACGCGTTCTCCCGCTCCAAAGTGCCTCCCCCTAGCACGTGAGTCATAGTGGCACTTTTGGCGCATTCCTGCGTTCTCGAGTTGCTCTCTTGTGAAGGTGTGAGCCGCTTCTAACCGGTTCTGCAGACGACGAACATAGTTCGGGCCAGGCAAAACCCCGTCGTCGTTATCAGGAGGGTGGCCAAACGTCAGTTCGGCTGTGGTGCGCAACTCACGACCTAACATTAATAGCGCTGGGGAGCACGCAGTCGATTCTTGAACAGCCAACCTACATGCCATAAGAATAAACGGTAAGTGGGTGTCCCAATCTCTCTGGTGTTTTGAGGTAACGATAGCCAGCTGTTGTGCTAATGTTATGTTAAATCTTTCCACCAACCCATCACTCTGGGGGTGAAGCGGAGTAGTGCGCGTCTTCTCCGCGCCTAACCGTCTACACAACTCTGAGAACACCCGTGACTCAAAGTTTCTCCCCTGGTCGCTGTGTATAGACTGTGGCACCCCAAACCGACTGATTATTCCCCCTACCAACGCATCAGCTACTGTTTCTGTCTCCTGGTCTGGGAGAGCGTAAACCTCTGGCCACTTGGTGAAGTAGTCCATAGCAGTTAGAATCCACCTGTTACCGCTGTCTGTGGTTGGAAACGGTCCAACTATGTCTACCCCCAGTCTCTCCATGGGCTCCCCTACTGGGAATTGTTGTAGGAGGGCGTGTGACTGACCTGGAGGTCCTTTATTAGCAGCACACTCGTCGCACTGCCTGCAAAAGTCCTCCACATCCCTCCTGTGCCTGGCCCAATAGAAGCCTTTACGTACGCGCTTTAACGTTTTGGAGACCCCAAAATGCCCTGCGCCTACTCCCCCGTGAAGCTGCTGTAACACGCTCCCTTGCAGCCTTTTGGGAACCACTACCTGCCACGTAATTTCTCCAGTAGCTGGCTTTTTCCACCCCCTCTGGAGCACTCCCTCAGCCACTCTAAGGACTGAGAATTTAGCCCACAGTCCTTTGGTGACTGGTGATAGAGGGGCTACTTCCCCCCACGGCGGTCGTCTTCTCTCTTCCACCCACCCCAGCACAGGACGCAGCTCTGCGTCCTCCTCCTGGCGACGCCTCCACTCCCCGACGTCCACAGCCTCAAGCTCCCGGCACTCTGTCACCCTCAGCTGACTCACCGTGGCGGTGACTCCCTCCTCCATGCACAGTTCCCTCTCTCGCTCCACCCGTTTGGCGCAGTACCCACAGCAGTCCTCAGCACACGGGCGGCGGGACAAGGCATCTGCATTGCTGTGGCGAAGGCCGGCCCTGTGCTCCACCTGGAAGTCGTAGGGTTGCAGCTCCTCCAACCAGCGGGCGATCTGACCCTCTGGCTCCTTGAAGAAGAGAAGCCACTGCAGGGCGGAGTGATCCGTCCGCACCACAAACGGCAGTACTTGAAATGGCGTGCTGCTGCCACGACAGCCAAAAGCTCTCTCCTTGTCACGCAGTAGCGTTTTTCAGCCTTATCAAAAGTTCTGCTGTAATAAGCTACTACGTGCTCCCCGTCAGAACCACGCTGAGCCAGCACAGCCCCCAAGCCCTCATTGCTTGCGTCGGTGTCCAGGATAAACGGACGGTTCGGGTCTGGTGAGGACAGGACAGGGGCCTCCACCAGGGCACGTTTGAGGGCCTCAAACGCCCGCTGGTGCTCTTTGGTCCACTGAAAAACAGTGTCCTTCTTGAGAAGGTGGTTCAAAGGAGCTGCTATCCCCGCAAACCCTTTCACAAACCTACGATAGTAGGATGCCAGACCCAGGAAGCTCTTAACCTCTTTTTTTCCCCTTGGAACTGGCCACCCCCTCACAGCCTCCACTTTGTCTGGCATCGTGCTGATGCCCTCACCACCCAGCTGATGACCCAGGAACGCCACCTCCCTTTGCATGAAATGGCACTTTTCCGGGTGTAATTTTAGCCCCGCCACCGAGATCCTCTCCAACACTCGCCTAAGTGCCCCCAGTGCCCCCTCAAACGATGTGCCGTGCACCAATATGTCTAGGTACACAACACACTCGTCTCTCGGAAACCCCGCCAGCACTCTGTCCATGAGCCTCTCAAAGGTGGCAGGAGCATTACAAAGCCCGAAGCACAGCACCTTGAACTGCCAATGGCCCCTATCCGTGGAGAAGGCAGTTTTTTCACGTGCCCCAAGCGAGAGGGGCACCTGCCAGTAGCCACTGCGCAGATCAAGGGAAGAGAACCACGAGGACCCTCTGACGTGGTCTAGCGACTCATCGATCCTCGGTATGGGGTAAGAGTCTTTAGTGGTGACAGGATTTAGGCCCCTGTAGTCCGCACAAAACCTAAGTTTACCCCCTTTCTTAGGCACCATGACAACCGGCGCGGACCATGGGCTATCTGATGGCTCAATGAAATCAGCCCGCAACATGTCAGCAATAGCTGTGGCTGCTGCTTCCCTCTTGGCAAGGGGAATGCGACGGGCCGAATTTTAATGGGTTGGTTGTCCCCAGTGTCGATGTCGTGCTGAACCAGGTGCGTTTGCCCTACCTCATCTTCCCCCCAAGCGAAGCTATCTTTAAAGTCAAACAGCAGCTGCTTTAACTGTCTCTGTTGTCTCTCATCCAGACCTTGACAGTTTTTCAGCCACACAGCCTCAACGGCGTCGATAACTTCCTCCTTCCCCCCGTCGGGCTGATGGGGTGAAGGAGCCAGTGTGTTTTGGGCTACTGGGCTGCCTGTGCTTGCACCATTATGGGGAGTGAAGGTCATTGCCGCCGGAGACAGCTGCTGGGATGGCACAACGACCAAGGGAGCAGCCGGGACGACCAGTGGAGTTTCGGCAAGCTTGGAGGAAGACGGAGGGACAGCCCTGCCCCCTGCTGGCCCTCCCGAAGGCGACATTCCCACTGTGGGCCCCCCCGACAGCCTCAAAGTGCCCGAAGCTAAGTCCAACTGAGCCCCACAGTTTTTCAAAAAGTCCATTCCCAGTATACAGGGGTCCTGTACCGCTGCTACCCACACCGGACACCCCACAGTTCTCCCCCCCACAGTCACAGACAACCGACACTTCCCTAACATGGGGGCTAGCTCCCCCGTGACAGTCCGTAGCTGGACAAGGGTCGGCTCCACCCGCACCCCAACAGGTAGTATGTCTGGTCTCACCAGGGTTACTGTAGAGCCCGTGTCGACCAGGGCCAAACATTCCACCCCCTCTACCTTGACGATGACATTGCAGAAGTCCCCAATGGTGGTACGTCCCACCACAACTACCGGACTAGGAAACACGGTGGCAGCTACACCCTGGGGAAGCAGGTCCCCACCCTCTTGCCTGCGCTGCTGGGTACCTCTTCTGCTTACTGTGGATTCGGGGGCGGAGGGGTGGGCCCACGCTGCCCCCTGCGCGAGAACCCGCTGTCGTTTCCCTGGTGACGGGAGAATCTGCCACACTCCCGCTGAATGTGGCCAGGCTGGCCACAACCCCAGCAGACAATGGGAGTTGATGATGGGATATTTAAACCCTGCTAGCACCCATGAGAACGATAACACACCCACGAACACAGAACACAATACCGGGTCGTTACAATATATATGTGTTGATGTTTAATCAATGTGGAAAACTGATTGGATTAGCAAAAAGTAATTAACGTAAGGTCATTTCGGTTTTTCCACCCAACTTTTAACATTTTTGTTGATTTCACCTTGAATTCACGTTAGTTGACAATTCCACCAAATATAAATCAAAACTAGACGTTGAACTGACGTCTGTGCCCAGTGGGGATGTTCGTTGTATTGCTCTGATTATTGCGGCTGTCCAGTATACGTTATCTCTTCCCTTGGTCCCTCCCTCTCTTCAGTCTCCCGGACTCGAGCGGCTGTCCAGTATACTTTATCTCTTCCCTTGGTCCCTCCCTCTCTTCAGTCTCCCGGACTCGATTGCAGCGCGAGAGACGAGATGGATAGTCTCTGAACGTTTGCGATCCATCCAGTGGTACATTATAATGTTTGAGAGCTATCCAAAACAACGCAGTTGTGAATTCATCATAATGTGTCCGTGTAAGCTCGTATACCTTACCTCATTGAGATAAAATGTAGTAAATGTTTTATTACGTGAATGGATATGGAATGTTCATGAAGAGCGCGCAAAGGAGTCGCGTTGATTGATTCATCGGATCTTGAATGTGAGTAACAGCAATATAATATATTACTTGCATGGGTACATTTAACTGTTTTTCCACCGATATGCAAATCAAACTAAGTTTGTGATCTTACTGAGGCATAATAATGACATCATTCTCTCGTAGGCTACTGCTATTCCACCTAGAAATATTTACCCAATTCAGAGGTTGTACTATAGCCTTCACTCCAAACTGTGATGTTTTTTATAAAAAATATAATGAAACCTGCACTTGTTTCTAAGAACCAAAGATTTGGCAGAAATTGAATTTTTATGAATTAGCCTATCCTGAATTGATTTAATTGATTTCAATGCCACTGCCAATACTGATCATTTAGTAACAGTGACCAATTTGGTGAGCTATCAACATTTTAAAGTTCTCATCTTGGAATCAAACTAGAGTTTTAACACATGAAGAGGAGCTAGTTTGTTTAAGAATGTATGTATGTACTCCTACAAGAGATTGCATTAGAAGATATCGAAAGACAAATCGATGCTCTCAGGTTGAACTAAAAGTATACAGATTAATTGAATATTACATCCACTAACATATTCTCACTCTACACTATCAGGCCCAAGTTGAATGCCAAATTGCACTTCTACCTCCACAACCATGATATATTACAGTGGTGCCTGGTCAGATAGGAGCTGTGTCAGAGTTGTTTCTAAGCTCTTCTCCTGAGTCAGACTTATTTTTCCTCAGTGAACAGCTGCAGGAATATCTCTCAGTGTCATTCCTTGGGGTTGAATCTACTCCTAGTCCACCAGACACCAAACTACAAAAGGCTATTTCATGAGGCAGAATTAACAAGTTAACTAAGAAACAGTTCAGAATGTCCTTATTGTCCTCAGCAAATCTGAAATCAGGTTTCTTCTTTCTCACAATAATGGTTTAATTACTTTATATCTGACTGCACAGGCTTAGGGTAAACACACACACACACACACACACGCACACACACACATACACACACACACTGCTCTGTCAGGCTGTTAGGTAGGATGGCAATACCATATCTTATTACAGTAATCATCCACCAGTATCCAGAGGTGTTTGATGTCTGAAGTAGGGGTACAATCTGTCGATCTGCCAGATGTCAGAGCACCCACTGTTTCCTTCTGACATTTTGTGGTAGGCTATTGCTCAGGGCTCTGACATGAGTCCATGTCAGATAGACAGATGACCTTTGGATAAATATGTCTCTGTTGACTCATGTTGACATACACTTAAAGTGCCTTTGAGCAAGCAATGGGGTAAAAAAGTAATAAATACACGTTTTATTGTCACATACACCGGATAGGTGCAGTGAACATTTTTGTTTTACAGGATCAGCCATAGTAGTATGGCGCCCCTGGAACAAATTAGGGTGAAGTGTCTTGCTCAAGTGCACAGCCACAGAGTTTTCCACCTTGTCGGCTCGGGTATCCAAACCAGCAACCTTTCGGTTACTGGCCAAATGCTCTAACTGCTAGGCTACCTGCTGAGAGGTGGGTGGGGAAGTTGGTGGACCTCAACTTAACGCTGTCTCCCCAGACCCTGTTTTTCCTAGTATGTGTCCTACCCTAGAGGCTGACTCACTATACTAGAGGATTCGTGGTCGCCCATAGGGTGAGAAAAGGTCTGGAGATTTTGAGACGCCAAGGCTATGCTTCTCTTGGCAGTATGTTGGACACTAAGGTAATGTTGAAAGCATGCAAAGAGAGATTGCTATGGTGTAGCTTACCCTGCCATCCAGGGTAAATTGGGGAAAAATATTTCCAGTCATTTTAGGAATAGCTTTTGTGTGTGTTTGTATGTGTGTATATGTGTGTGTGTGTGTGTGTGTGCGCGCGCCAGTTTGTCTTGGAGGACCACACTCAGAACCATAGCAGTGGTGATGACAGTGTGTGTCTCTAAACAGTTCCACAGTGAGACACTGCTGACACCAGTCCAGGGACGAGGAGATGCCAGGTGGAATGATAGATAGACTTCCTGATAGAAGCTTCAGTGTGAGGCTTTGCAGCTACACAGTGCCACCTTCGTGGAGTACAGTAGTACCGCAGACCTCCTTGGAAAGCTTCTGCTCTTTTCAATCCTCCATATAGCTAGCTACCTCCTGGGATTGATACAGTCTTAGAAAAAAGGGTTCCAAAAGGGTTCTTTGGCTGTCCCCATAGGAGCAACCTTTTTGGTTCCAGGTAGAACCCTTTTTGGTTCCAGGTAGAACCCTTTCCTACATGGAACCCTGAAAGGTTCTACCTGGAACCAAAAGGGTTCTACTGTACCTAGAACCAAAAAGGGTTCTTCAAAGGTTTCTCATAGGGACAGCCAAAAAAAACTTTTAGGTTTTAGATAGCACCTTGGGAACATTCCTAGAACATTAGATGATATTCCCATTAAGTTCTAGTTAGGGCTTTATCAAACATTAGGATGATAACATCTCAAAAACATTCAAATAATATTTTATTTTTCTTCAAATAATGTTTTGAATGAAATATCCTTGGAATGTTCTCCTAACATTCACTAAAATGTTGTGCACAACATCTGTAACAACCACCACAGAACATTCCCCCATAAGTTCTCATTCGGTTTCTAGGTGATGTAATAACACAATGTACCAGTAATGTTTTCCCAGTAAACCAAAATTGGTTCTGTGAAAGTTCTCAGATCATTCGTTAGGTTGCAAATGTTCTCTAAACACAAAAACTGTCCAGTCGTGCTGATGATTATACCATGTGTGTATAAAACTTTCGCCTGATATTGCAAGAACGTTTCTAGAATACATTTAATCTGTTCTTTAAAAGGTTCCCAGAATGTTTCATTAGGTTGTGGGAAACATCTGGTGAGAATATTGTGGGGACTTCACATAAGATACTGTATATTCCCAAAACATTAAAACCATCCAGTTGTGTGGATGATTCTACAATTTTCCTTTAGGGTGCAAAAAACACAATCAACATGTGAAGTTCATAGGAGCATATCAAAATGGGTGTCAAATGAAAGCTAAGTCTAATTTTTCTTTGGAAATGAAGGCATACTGTAGATACATTTTTCAACCATTTTCCATCTTAAAAATGCGGCTTAAGTAATGGCTTTGATTTCTGGTCAAACAGATGGAAAAGGGGTCTTCCAGAAAAAGTCGTAAAAGGTATCAGAAATACATCACAACACAAAATGATTGACTTAAAGACCCTTGCCAACCAATATCATCACATATTTCATTTTGGAGAAATTGCTTTTCTTCTGTAAATGTAAGAAATATTGCCATGTGCCTTGTAATTCCGTTACCAAAAACCCACATATCTTTAAGCTATACAATAAGGCCATGACAACAAAAAGACAACAGCCACACAGTGGCGGAATAAATTCAACTACACATACGTTTGTTTCATCACAAAACCGAAGAGCAACATCTGTCTGGTGAAGTCCACAAAGCAAATATTGCATGTAACAAACAGTTATATGACCTGCAGCATCGTCAAGCAAGTTGTTTTTGACAGTTTACTAAACAACTACTGATTTAGAACCACGGAGTTACTGCAAGTCAGCACAAAGACAACAGGAGCACTGCCTCCGCTATTCTAGCACCATTTCAACTTAAACATTTAAACAACAAATATGCTTAGTTTAGTACACTGAAAACAAACTTAAAGATACCAAAAACAATTTAGTCCAATCAATGTTGCTAATGTGGCTGTCCATGGTACTGATTTCTGTCGGTCTGTGTGTGTATGTGTGTGTGTGTGTGTATGTGTGTGTGTGTGTGTGTGTGTGTGTGTGTGTGTGTGTGTGTGTGTGTGTGTGTGTGTGTGTGTGTGTGTGTGTGCATGCTTGCGTGCACAAGTAAAAAAAAAAGTGGGACTCACCCTAATTGTAGACTACTTTAACGTCAATGCCTTCCTCCTCTCTCTCATGTTGGCATAACGGTCTATAGCTCTGTACACTTTTACTTTTTGTTTTCATAGGCTACCTAGCTGAAATACTTGCTAGTCTAACTTCCTCGCATGGGCAACAATGACCAGCTAAGTTAGCTAGCTGGTCAACGTGAGCCTACTAGGCTACATCTAGGCTACATATTGAACTTCAATCGTCTCAGGCCAGTGGCACAGTATATTAATTTATGGTTAGATCAGAATCGCTGTCACAATCATTAGCCTGTACAGAGAATTAAGTTAAAGCCTGGCTTCCCTTGGCATCCAAGTGTTAAACAATCAAAATATATTTTATATTTGAGATTCTTCAAATAGCCACCATTTGCCTTGATGACAGCTTTGCCCACTCTTGGCATTCTCTCAACCAGCTTTTCCAACAGTCTTGAAGGAGTTCCCACATATGCTGAGCACTTGTTGGCTGCTTTTCCTTCACTCTGCCGTCCGACTCATCCCAAACCATCTCAATTGGGTTGAGGTCAGGGGGTTGTGGGGGCCAGGTCATCTGATGCAGCACTGCATCACTCTCCTTTTTGGTAAAATAGCCCTTACACAGCCTGGAGGTGTGTTGGGTCAGCCCAAACCAGATGGGATGGCGTATCGCTGCAGAATGCTGTTGTAGCCATGCTGGTTAAGTGTGCCTTGAATTCTAAATAAATCACAGACAGTGTCACTAGCAAAACACTCCCACACCATAACACCTCCTCCATGCTTTACGGTGGGAACTACACATGCGGAGATCATCCGTTCACCCACACAGGTCTCACAAAGACACGGCGGTTGGAAGCAAAAATCTCCAATTTGGACTCTTTCCACCGGTCTAATGTCCATTGCTCGTGTTTCTTGGCCCAAGCAGTTCTCTTCTTCTTATTGGTGTCCTTTATCAGTGGCTTCTTTGTAGCACTTCGACCATGAAGGCCTGATTCACACAGTCCCCTCTGAACAGTTGATGTTGAGATGTGTCTGTGACTTGAACTCTGTGAAGCATTTATTTGGGCTGCAATTTCTGTGGCTGGTAACTCTAATGAACTTATCCTCTGCAGCAGAGGTATCTCTGGGTCTTCCATTCCTGTGGCGGTCCTCATGAGAGCCAGTTTCATCATAGCGCTTGATGGTTTTTGCGACTGCACTTGAAGAAACTTTCAAAGTTCTTGAAATGTTCCGTATTGACTGACCTTCATGTCTTAAAGTAATGATGGATTGTCGTTTCTCTTTACTTATTTGAGCTGATCTTGCCATAATATGGACTTGGTCTTTTACCAAATAGGGCTATCTTCTGTATACACCCCTACCTTTTCACCACACAACTGATTGGCCCAAACACATTAAGAAGGAAATAAATTCCACAAATGAACTTTTAAGAAGGCACACCTGTTAATTGAAATGAATTCCAGGTGACTACCTCATGAAGCTGGTTGAAAGAATGCCAGGAGTGTGCATAGCTGTCATCAAGGCAAAGGATGGCTATTTGAAGAATCTCAAATATGAAATATATTTTGATTTGTTTAACACTTTTTTGGTTACTACATGATTCCATATGTGTTATTTCATAGTTTTGATGTCTTCACTATTATTATACAATGTAAAAAATAGTAAAAATAAAGAAAAACCCTTGAATGAGTAGGTGTGTCCAAACTTTTGACTGGTAGTGTATGTTTCACAAGTTTGGATAGCACTGTACAATACAGTGAGTAGAGCACAGTATATAGTACAGTACAATACAGTACAGTAAAGAAAAGTAGAGTATAGTATAGTAGAGTAGAGTGCATTATATTGTACTGTATACTACTGTACTGAACTATACTCTACTGTACTGAACTCTACTGTACTGTACTCTACTGTACTCTACTGCACTGTAGTGAACTCTACTCTACTCTACTCTGCTGTGGAGTATTGTACTGCACTGTACTCTACTGTGCTCTCCTTTTGCTGCGCTGTGATGTCCAAACTTGTGAAACATGAGGAGAATGACATTCATATCCATAATGATGCATTTCTGTGTAGTACAGTTCAGGGACCCATGATGTAATTCTGTTTCCGTAATTCCGTTATCGGGTGTAAATCCACTTCACTTACTGTAGTTCAATAACTAACATTTATTTTTTCAAACTCAAAGTGCCATGTTATAGCTGACACCCCATTATTTCTGCAGACATCTTTGAATCTTAATTCCGAGCAGATATTTAACAGAGTTTTTGGACAACGTAATCGCATAAAAACCTGAGGGAGATTTTAGTGTAATTCCGTTACCAACGTTTGCATCTACACAGTTCTTCCACTAAATTAGTTTTTGTACATTTGTCAGTGGAAACTGTTAAAAGTAGTCCTTGTGCATAGAGTTGTATGGTTTGTTAAGCTTTGAAATCATACTTTTTTGTTTGGCATACATTTTAAAGTAAAAAAACGGTGTCAAAGCGTAATTCCGTTACAGTGGAATTGCCCCAATGGATTGTCTGTTGCCTTCTTATGCTTTCCACATTCAGTCGTAGTTTCACTGCTTCTGGATACCCCCTTTCCCCATCTGTCGTCTTCCCCCTGTCCTCTTCCCCCCTCACTGAAAATGCACGTGTTAAACAGTAGTAGGAACCTTTCAACATTTCTCTGCTTGTTATGATGTGTCACGGTCCCACACTTCAACAGAAACATACAGAGCTCAGCTCAAAACCACAGCTGGGTGCCATATGTCTCAGTACTGGACTGCAATTACTGGTCCTGAACTAGTCAAGACCTCATAGATGAACATAGTGTCTGTTGGGAATTACTCTAATTACACTAGGCTAATTCTCCTTATCTCTCAAGTTATGGGAAATGGAAATACAATATGGCTCTTTAGTGTCCTTTCAAGCCCCCAAGTTCTTTGTTGCTCATGTGTTATGTAATAGTTGCTGCTGGTAAGAGTCTTTAGTTGAATAGATATTCAAGCCATATCAATGGGGTTGTGAGTTAATTAACTTACAGACACAACACTCATACTGCACATGTCAGGAGTTCATATATTGATGATCATTGTGGTTGTATGTTCCTTCAATTATCAGACATGAAAGTGAAAGCCTGATGTTAACATAGTTCAGTTCTCTTTTTCTGTAACTAAAATAATGGTGTACCAATGAGTTACATTAATCAGACTTCCAGATCTCTGTGTTCTAAGAATACATTTTAATTTCCCTGTCAACATCTAGTCAGACATCTACAGCTATGTACAGTACACTACCTGGATGCACTTACTCTCAATGGAGGATGATGATGGGCTCCCGAGTGGCGCAGTGGTCTAAGGCACTGCATCTCAGTGCTTGAGGCGTCATTACAGACCCCCTGGTTTGATTCCAGGCTGTATCACAACCGGCCATGATTGGGAGTCCCATAGGGCGGCGCACAATTGGCCCAGCATCATCCGGGTTTGGCCGGTGTAGGCCGTCATTGTAAATAAGAATTTGTTCTTAACTGACTTGCCTAGTTAAATAAAGGTAAAATAAATAAAATTAAATGGAGGATGTGCTGTTATTCCAAAGCGTTTCATGCCTTATTACCGCAGTGCCTAGATTTTACTTATGGGTTTGCACAATATAAATCACAAGTTTGCTCTTGTGCAATTGTTCAGTGTTTTTATGCTGTCTCTTTCCCATTCCCAGAGAATAAGACTGTCTGGTCTACTGCCAATAGCCCCTCACAGAGTGTACTGTACCAAGACATTCCTCTGGAAGTGGTAAACATGTAGATAGCTGTATTACTCTTCTGACTACTCTGCTAAGTCTCTGGAATGACAGAGTATTAACAGATAGATGGACTGCACAACAGTCAGGCAAGAGTGATCTACATTCAGTCAATGGGAGAGGAAGGAGCAATGTAGAAGGGGTACAGCAGATGGGGTGTAAGGGGAGAGAGGACATCGCCTTGGCCTGGGTTTTGTGGTGGAAAAGAGAAGACTGCTAGATATTGGACGCAATATTTTTCATTTCATATTTTATCTGACATAATGGCATTATTGATAACCCACTCTCTATAACATTTTATTTCCTCCTCCTTTTTAGTAGTCAATCATCCCCAAAGCAGATATTTGTGAAGGCTGTGAATACTGAGAATATATTATATTTTTCACACTCCCATTCCAGAACACGGAGATGGATGAAGTCGAATACTTTAAACGAAGGAGACATCCCCTATGATAGCACATTTTGTCTTTGAAAGCCTACCTAGGAATCCCACTGGGCTGCTGCCTGTCACATTCTCCTACAGCACAGAGAGGGGGTGAAGAGGGGTCTGATTGCTCTGTCTGTGTGTGTGTGTGTTTTTTTTTTGTTTATGGATGAATGTGAGTGAGTGAGGGGATGAAATACAGTGCATTCGGAAAGTATTCAGACCCTTTGACTTTTTCCACATTTTGTTACGTTACAGCCTTATTCCGAAATGGATTAAAATGTCCCCCCCCCTCATCAATCTACATACAATTCCCCATAATGACAAAGCAAAAACAGGTTTTTAGACATAAAAAACAGAACTATCACATTTACATAAGTATTCAGACCCTTTACTCAGTACTTTGTTGAAGCACGTTTGGCAGCGATTATAGCTTTGAGTCTTTTTGGGTATGACGCTACAAGCTTGGCACACGTGTATTTGGGGAATTTCTCCCATTCTCCTTTACAGATCCTCTCAAGCTCTGTCAGATTGGATGGGGAGCGTCGCTGCACAGTTATTTTCAGGTCTCTCCAGAGATGTTTGATCGGGTTCAAGTCCGGCCTCTGGCTGGGCCACTCAAGGACATTCAGAGACTTGTCCAGAAGCCACTCCTGCGTTGTCTTGGCTGTGTGCTTAGGGTCGTTGTCCTGTTGGAAGGTGAACCTTTGCCCCTTTCTGAGGTCCTGAGCGCTCTGGAGCAGGTTTTCATCAAGGATATCTCTGTGCTTTACTCCGTTAATCTTTCCCTTGATCCTGACTAGTCTCCCAGTCCTTGCAGCTGAAAAACATCCCCACAGTATGATGCTGCCACCACCATTCTTCACCTTAGGGATGGTGCCAGGTTTCCTCCAGATGTGACACTTGGCATTCAGGCCAAAGAGTTCAATCTTGGTTTCATCAGACCAGAGAATCTTGTTTCTTATTGTCTGAGAGTCCTTTAGGTGCCTTTGGGCAAACTCCAAGCGAGCTGTCCAGTGCCTTTTACTGAGGAGTGGCTTCCGTCTGACCATTCTACCATAAAGGCCTGATTGGTGGAGTGCTAAAGAGATGGTTGTCTATCTGGAAGGTTCTCCCATCTCCACAGAGGAACTCTGGAGCACAGTCTGAGTGACCATCCGGTTCCTGGTCACCTCCCTGACCAAGGCCCTTCTCCCCCGATTGCTCAGTTTGGCCGGGCGGCCAGCTCTAGGAAGAGTCTCGTGGTTCCAAACTTCTTCCATTTAAGAATGATGGAGGCCACTGTGTTCTTGGGGACCTTCAGTTCTGCAGAAATATTTTTGTACCCTTCCCAAGATCTGTGCCTCGACACAATCTTGTCTCAGAGCTCTATGGACAATTCCTTTGACCTCATGGCTTGGTTTTTGCTCTGACATTTACTTGTCAACTGTGGGACCTTATGTAGACAGGTGTGTGCCTTTCCAAATCATATCCAATCATTTGAATTTACCACAGGTGGACTCCAATCAAGTTGTAGAAACATTTCAAGGATGATCAATGGAAACAGGATGCACTTGAGCTCAATTTGAAGTCTCATAGCAAAGGGTCTGAATACTTATGTAAATAAGGTATTTCGTTTTTTATTTGTAAGACATTTGCAAACATTTCTTAAAACCTGTTTTTGCTTTGTGTGTATATTCATGAGTAAAATGTTTTCTTTAATCAATTTTAGAATAAAGCTTTAACATAACAAAATGTGGAAAAAGGGAAGGGGTCTGAATACTTTCCGAATTAAATGTACATGTGACTGCATAACCTATTCCACATGAAATAGACCGATATTCATTTTTACACATGAAAATTTAAATCTGCCTTCTTGATATCTACCATTTTATATTAATTACAATCAACATTTAATGTTGGACTGTCACAGCAGTGTGTCTTTCTGGCGGTAGTCCCTCTCTCTTCAACATGTCTGAGGATTGGGCATGGAGAAAGACCAGGGGGAACAATCAGAGGGACAAATACTGACAGGTGGAAAATGTGATGGAATGGAGTAGGGAGTGGTGTGCGTGCGTGCATGTGTGTACCTTGGTGGACAAATGTGTGTGGGCAGTGGCACAGGGAGAGAGACCTGCTGTAATTGGCTCTTGGAGGCTGAGAAAGTAAAACATGAGATTTGGGGATGCAGGGTTTCCATGGCCCTGAGTCTGTAGGCATCTGGCTTGTAACAGCATAGTATTAAAAAGGTGGAGATCTGCTGCATCCCTCAGGCTGAGCTATTTTTTACATTTCCTGTTGTGTATTCAGGTTCATTCCGTGCCCTCCTTTGTGTGGTGGGTCGGGTGGGCTTTACATTAACTCATTTCTCAGCAGCAGGGCTGAACTCTAACCCAGATGGAGTGGATCATTGCCATACCCGTCGACAGCCCACATCTTGACGAGACACCCTCCACCCTGTCCCATTAATCACACTGGCAATGTCGAGTGTTAAAAAATTGTTTTTAACCGTTATTTTACCAGGGAGGACATAGAGACCAAGGTCTCTTTTTCAAATGTGCCCTGCACAATACAACACAAATAAACACATTAAAATACAAAAACACAGTCATGGGAAGCGCAAGTCAAAAATCACAAATCACCCTGAAAAACTGTTACATTCCTCCACAAATAATTCCCCAATCAATACTCTAAACTGCACGAACGCCACCAGAACATTAAGATTAAATGTATTTAGAATGTTGTTATTGTAACAATGATGATGGGAGCCAGGAAGCATGTGCAGTTGGTGAGTTTAATAAAGAACATAGAGTGATGCAAAACAAGAGAAGCGTCTGGACATGAACACAGAATCAATACTGCCTGAAGAGTGATGCTAGGGAGTGCTAGATAAAGGGAAAGTAATCAGGGTAGTGATGAAGTCCAGGTGTGCCTCATGACGGGGCGCAGGTGTGCGTAATGAGGGTTGCCAGGTGTGCGTAATGATGGTTTGCCAGGACTGGTGGTTAGTAAACTGGCAACGTCGAGCACCAGAGCGGGTGAGCGGGAGTAGACGTGACAGTCCCCCACCCCCCCCCCCCCGGATGCGCGGCTCCAGCCGCAGGACGGCGCCGGCCAGGGTGACGGCCCCGAGGGCGAGGTGCGGTCTGGTCCGGACGCCGAAGGTGGACATCTCGGATGATGTTGGGATCTAGAATGTTGTCCACCGGAACCCAACAGGTACTGGAGCCGACCCTCACAACATCGGGAGTCCTGGAGGGATCTGACGGCATAGGCGGGGCTTTCTTCGATGTCCAGGGGAGGCGGACGGGTGTCGTGGGGCCTGAGGAGGGAAACATGAAAGAGGGTGAGATTCTGTAATTAGTGGGGAGCTGTAATTTATATGTTATCTCGTTGACCCTCCAGAGGAGGGCCCCACAGACCCGGAGTTCAGCTTCTTACAGGACAGGCAGAGTGGGAGGTTCCTAGTGGAGAGCCAGACGCGATCACCAGGATGGAACATGGGAGCCTCATTGCGGTGGCGATCCGCCTGCTCCTTCTGGTGGCGGACGGCACGTTGGAACCTCACGTGGGCATTGATCCAAACCTCTTCTGCATGCCTGAACCACTCGTCCACCGCAGGGGCTTCGGTCTGACTTGGGGTCCACAGAGCCAGGGCAGGCTGATAACACACTGGAAGGGAGTCAGCCCTGTGGAGGAGGGACGCAATGAATTCTGAGTGTACTCCGCCCAGGGAAGGAATCGGGCTCGCTCCCCCTGCCGGTCCTGTCAGTGACTCCTCAGGAACCTCCCCAGCTCCTGGTTCATCCTCTCCACCTGCCCGTTAGACTGAGGCCGGTACCCGGAAGTGAGGCTGACCGTGACCCCCAGCTTCTCCATGAAGGCTTTCCATACCTGTGACGTGAATTGGGGGCCACGGTCGGAGACGATGTTCTCCAGAAGACCATAGTGCCGGAAGACCTGCTGGAACAGTGCCTCAGCAACCTGGAGACCGGTAGGGAGACCAGAGAGGGATAAAATGGCAAGATTTAGAGAATCTGTCCACAACCACCAAAATGGTGGTGAAACCATCAGAGGAGGGGAGATCAGTGACAAAATCAATGGACAGATGAGACCAAGGACGCTGAGGCACGGGAAGGAGTTTCCCTGCTGGAGCGTTCTGGGGAGATTTAGTTTGGGCATATACGGAACAGGAGTTGACGTAGCGAGTGACGTCCTTCGCCAAGGTAGGCCACCAGTACTTTTCGGAGATAGATTGAATAGTGCGGGAGATACATGGATGTCCAGCAACGACAGCTGTGTGCGCCCAGGTCAGCAGCTGATCCCTTATCACTGTGGGAACGTAGATGCGCTCAGGAGGACAGGTGGTGGGTGCGGGATCCCTCTCCAGGGCCTGGCGAATGTCCACATCTACGTCCCAGACCACGGGGGCAACAACTCGAGAGGGTGGAATTATGGGTGTACTCAAGGCAGGAACCTCTTCCGAATCGTAGAGATGGGACAGGGCATCGGCTTTGGTATTCTTTGAACCTGGGCGATATGTCAGAGTGAAGTCAAATCTAGCGAAATCAAACGGCCCACCTTGCTTGGCGCGGTTTCAGCCACCTCGCTGTCTGTATTTTCTCCAGGTTCCGATGGTCGGTGAGGATGAGAAATGGGTCCTTGGCGCCCTCCAGCCAGTGTCTAAACTCCTCTCTAAAGCCAACTTCACCGCCAGGAGCTCCCGATCGCTGACATCATAGTTCCTCTCTGCAGGAGAGGTTCTTTGAGTAATATGCACAAGGATACAATTTCTGTGGATTACCTTGTCGTTGGGACAGGACAGCCGCCACACCCACTTCTGAAGCATCCACCTCCACCACGAAGGGCAGCGTAGGATCTGGGTGTTTGAGCAATGGGGCGGAGGTGAAACGTCCCTTCAGTAGGCGGACGGCTTCGTCAGCTGCAGGACTCCACCCTAACTTACGGGGACCACCCTTGATGAGAGAGGTGAGAGGAGAGGTGATAGAGCTAAAGTTCTTGATGAAATGGCGGTAGAAGTTGGCAAACCCCAAAAATCGTTGTAACCCCTTTATGGTGGTTGGGACTGGCCATGACCTGACAGCATCTACCTTCTTACCGTCCATCATCACTCCTTGCAGGCCGATCTGGTAACCCAGAAAGGAGACAGCCTCCTGATAGAATTGGCACTTCTCCGCTTCTACATGTAGGTGGTTAGCCAGGAGGCGTTCCAGGACTACTCGGACGTGAGCGATGTGATCATCCAAGTTAGCCGAGTATACCAGGATGTCGTCGATATACACAACCACCTGGCTTCCGAGCATGTCCCGGAACACCTCGTTAACGAATGTCTGGAACACCGACGGAGCATTGGCTAATCCATAAGGCATCACCAAGTACTCGTAGTGACCAGACACTGTGCTGAAAGCTGTCTTCCATTTATCCGCCTCCCAGATGCGGATATGATTGTAAGCACTCCGCAGGTCCAATTTGATAAAGAACCGGGCCCCGCGGAGCTGTTCGATCTCTGCTGGCACCATCGGGAGAGGGTAACAGTATTTAGTGGTGATGGCATTCAGACCTCTGTAATCAGTGCACGGGCATAACCCTCCATCCTTCTTTTCCACGAAAAAGAAGCCCGCCGACGCAGGAGAGGTGGACGTGCGGATGAAACCTTGTTGGAGCGCCTCAAGGATGTACTCCTCCATAACCTTGGTTTCAGCCACCGACAGAGGGTAGATGCGGCTGCGCGAGGGCGCAGAGCCTGCAAGCAGGTAAATGGCACAGTCCCAGGGGTGATGAGGAGGGAGACAGGTGGCGCTGGTCTTGGAAAAAACATCCCGAGGTCTTGGTATACCTCCGTGATGTTGGGCTGAAGGGCAACCACAGGACTCTCAAAGCAGGTCCTCCGGCATTTGGGTGCCCAGTCTGTGATTGTTATGGCTTTGGAGCTATGGGAGGCCGAGGATGATCTTGTGTACGGGTGCACTGATGATAAGGAAGGGAAGGCTTTCTTGATGTATGGACTCCACGGTGAGGGTGAGTGGTGTTGTGATGTGTGTGATAATCCCACATCCCAGTGGTCGATTATCCAGCGCTTAAACCGGAAACGGAGAGTGGCTATGAGGTTATGTTCAGGGAGGAGGCAAGGACCTGGTCAATAAAATTCCCTGCGGCACCGGAATCCACTAGAGCTGTAGAAACAATGCATGAGGCACAGCCAGCTAGTGAAATCGATACTAAAAAGGGTTTGGTGGAAAGTGATTATGATGGAATACTCAAGCCTAACCCAGGAGACGGATGATCACAGGGCCGTCCCTCTGCTCTCGTGGACAGGCCGCAATAGGGACAGAGCCCCAGCTATCTCCGATGGCGTTGCTCAGCTGCGGGGAGGCGTGTGGCCCCTACCTCCATGGGTTCAGGCTCTGACTCAGAACGGTCAACGAAGGAGGGAGAGAGGCGATGGGGGTGCCGACGCTCCCGAAGCAGGTTATCCAGACGGATGGCCATCGCGATGAGTGCGTCCAAGGAGAGGGTGTCGTCTTGGCATGCCAACTCCGTCTGGACCTCTTCACGCAGTCCTCTTCTGAATAGGTTGCGGAGTGCCGGCTCATTCCATCCGCTGGATGCTGCCACTGCCCGGTGCAGTGGTCTGGCCATCCTGCCATAGTTGAAGTAGGCGCTCACCCCCCTCTCTGCCCTCTGGTGGATGATTTAAGACTCCTCTGAACAGAGCCATGAAGCCCTCATAGGAACCCAGCCCTCCTCTCCTCTCTCCCAGACGGCCATAGCCCACTCCAATGCCAGTCCGGTCAGCAGGGAAATAATTGTGGCAACCTTGGACCTCTGGGTGGTGGGGGCTCCCATCTGATGAGCGAAATAGAGGGAGCACTGGAGTAGGAAGCCACGGCATTTGGATGGAGTCCCGTCATATTTGTCCGGGAGGGACAAACGGGCATTGCTGACCTGGGCGGACTGCTGGATGGGCTGGGGTGCTGGCTCGCTGGGTCGACTCGTGGGAGAGAATCCTCCGCTGGTTGGAGGTGATGTCGAGACATTGAAGAACGCAGAGGACCTCATCCATAGCCGTCCCCAGTTGCGCCACATGGTTGTGGTGTTGACGAAGTGGATGTCCCTGTTCGCCGACCATCTGGGAGGTGTCTTGATTCCCTGCTGCTTCCATTTGTTGAGGCAGTTTTCTGTAACAATGACGCTGGGAGTCAGGAAACAGGGGCAGTTGGTGAGTTTAATAAAGAACATAGAGCGATACAAAACAAGAGCAGCATCTGGACATAAACAGAACCAATACTGCCTGAAGAGTGATGCTAGGGAGTGCTAGATAAAGAGGAAGTAATCAGGGTAGTGATGAAGTCCAGGTGTGTAAATGTAATGTAAATCTCCCTTCCCTCCACCATCACCACCAGTACCAGTACCAGTACCACCACTGTCCTCTCATCCCATAAACACTGTCTTTGCATGCTGGATACTGCATACTGGAACTACACCTTGTGGAGATGACCTCAAACACATTGCATTTTTGTTGTATTTTTTACTTAGCTCAAAAGCATTTAAGTGCATTCGGAAAGTATTCAGACCCCTTCTCTTTTTCCACATTTTGTTACGTTACAGCCTTATTAAATACTTTTTTCCCTCATCAATCCACACACAATACCTCATAATGACAAAGCGAAAACAGGTTTTAATAAATTTTTGCAAATGTATATAAAAAAAAATGGAAATACCTTATTTACATAAGTATTCAGACCCTTTGCTATGAGACTCGGAATTGAGCTCAGGTGCATCCTGTTTCCATTGATCATCCTTGAGATGTTTCTACAACTTGATTGGAGTCTACCTGTGGTAAATTCAATTGATTGGACATGATTTGGAAAGGCATACACCTGTCTATATAAGGTCCCACAGTTGACAGTGCATGTCAGAGCAAAAACCAAGCCATGAGGTCGAAGGAATTGTCCGTAGAGTTTTGAGACAGGATTGTGTCGAGGCACAGATCTGGGGAAGGGTTCCAAAAAATGTCTGCAGCTTTGAAGGTCCCCAAGAACACAGTGGCCTCCGTCATTCTTAAATGGAAGAAGTTTGGAACCACCAAGACTCTTCCTACAGCTGGCCACCTGGCCAAACTGAGCAATCGGGGGAGAAGGGCCTTGGTCAGGGAGGTGACCAAGAACTCACTTTGACAGAGTTCCAGAGTTCCTCCTCGGAGATGGGAGAAACTTCCGGAAGGACAACCATCTCTTTAGCACTCCACCAATCAGGCCTTTATGGTAGAGTGGCCAGACGGAAGCCACTCCTCGGTAAAAGGCTCATGATAGCCCGCTCGGAGTTTGCCAAAAGGCACCTAAAGGACTCTCAGACCATGAGAAACAAGATTCTCTGGTCTGATGAAACCAAGATTGAACTCTTTGGCCTGAATGCCAAGTGTCACGTCTGGAGGAAACCTGGCATCATCCCTACGGTGAAGCATGGTGGTGGCAGCATCATGCTGTGGGGATGTTTTTCAGCTGCAGGGACTGGGAGACTAATCAGGATTGAGGGAAAGATGAGCTCCAGAGCGCTCAGGACCTCAGACTGGGGCGATGGTTCACCTTCCAACAGGACTACAACCCTAAGCACACAGCAAAGACAACGCAGGAGTGGCTTCAGGAGAAGTCTCTGAATGTCCTTGAGGAGCCAGAGCCCCGACTTAAACCCGATTGAACATCTCTGGAGAGACCTGAAAATAGCTGTGCAGCGACACTCCCCATCCAACCTGACAGATCTTGAGAGGATCTGCAGAGAAGAATGGGAGAAACTCCCCAAATACAGGTGTGCCAAGCTTGTAGCGTCATACCCAAGAAGACTCGAGGCTGTAATTGCTGCCAAACGTGCTTCAAACGTGCTTCAACAAAGGGTCTGAATACAAATGCAAATGTTATATTTCAGTTTTTTATTTTAATACATTTGCAAAAAAATCTAACCTGTTTTTTCTTTGCCGTTATGGGGTGTTTTGTGTAGATTGATGAGGGGAAAAAAACAATTTCATCAATTTTAGAATAAGGCTGTAACTTAACAAAATGTGGAAAAAGTTAAGTAGTCTGAATACTGTAGACATTGTGAGTAATTAAAATGGAATTTTGACTCACATCAACCTTTGGAACATTGAGCACTCATGGGGGCTACAAACATATGTTAGGATATACACAATGATTTTAAGTTATGGTAGAAATTACTGCAGGTGTGTGTTTATCAATCATTCCCTCCCACACTCTGTTTCCCACTCAAGTTCCATCACACATCGATTCTAGACACTTTTATTCCCATGGGCTTAATAATGCTTGTCTTGACCTCTCCCCACTCTCTCCTTGTCATCTCTCTTCAGAAATCAAGCCTACCGTTTGGGATGTTGGATGCTGGCTCTGGCAGACAATAACCTTCCATGAGTTTTAAAGAGAGGACAGGAGACCCCCTCCATCAGCAACACCAGGACCAGGACAAGAACACATTCAGCTAAGACCTTGAAAGTAGGATACAAACCTTTATAGGCTATCTACTGTCACATAATGTTAGTGGAGAGTGAGGTATGTTGAGCCAAAGGGGTATGTTGAGCCAAAGGGGTATGTTGAGCCAAAAAGGTGAGTTGAGTCAATGGGGTTAGTTGAGCCACCCTTTTTTCTAGGAAACCATGCACATAATTAATAATTTGACCAAATATTTAGGAAGAGGTCATCATTTCATGGAGTCTGAAGGAAGAAATCACATGAAAAAAGTGGTAAGCAAGTTAGGTCACCAACTCAAATTAATTTATTGTGTTAGAGGTTTCATGATACTTGTATCTAAACCAAAGTAGATAATTTTAAGATTGTTCTATACGTCAGTTGGGGTCTCTATAAGGTCCTAAACCTAGCATGAAAGTGCATCCTTGTAGCTGTGTGGGCTAATATAGTCAAAATGTTTGCCTTGGGGTAAGTTGAGCCAATGGTTGAGCCAATGGCAAGTTGAGCAAATTGAAGTGTTTTCTTCCAAGGTGTAATGCAAGGCATAGGGCCTGGCCTACATTAAAGGTGTACAAAAAAATTACAAAGTGTTTGTTAGGTGTTAAGCCTGTGTTAAAATATGTTTAAAATGATTTAAGGACAAAAAACTGATTGTGATTGTGTTGAATTGTTTTTGGGAAATAAAGATGGACATGGTTTTATAAAGGTAGTGGTCATATTCTATTCAATACAGATTTGTAGGCAGATTAACATACCCTGTCCCACAGCTCAATTTACCCCATACCTGGGGTAAATTGTGCCAAGAAACCACTTTTTTTGGACAAGCTATGTTCTCAAAACTGTAATGTTTACATGAATTCAGATTATTTCTAGGGATGCACAACATTCTGAAATATATGTAGAAATGTTTGTTAGAAAGGATACTATATTTCCCTTGATGGAGTGATGCTGAATGTAAAACATGGCTCAACTTACCCCACTCTACCCTATTGAATATGTATTTTAACTAAATGTATTTTTAATTGCTGAATGTTATAGGTTGTATGATGACACATGGCTCAAGTAGAGTGTAACCTACCATTTTTGACAGCCAGTGCTAGAAATATGTGATTACTTAAAATTCACTGAAGTGTTTAGTGGCCTCTGTTTAATGAGGCCCCAGTGTGAATAGAACAACCATTATGCAATGAGGAATAACACTGTAAATTCATTGAATGTACCAAGTGTAATTCACTGTAACTGGGCTGGGATTTCATTTCAACATCCAGAGGGATTGTTAATTTGTATAAACTCTGGAAAGAAAAGAAAACAGAATGAATTATGGTTCCAGCAAGTGAGATGGAAGCATTTTGTCAGTCATGTGTCTGGAATTCTTCAGCACACAGGTCCAGAAATAATATTAACTTTCTCTATCTAAAAGACTGCCACACTGCTTGTCCACCTGTATCAATAGTACTGTTAATGTCACAAGAAAACCTTTCATCGCCAAATCATGACATGTGGTCCTCTGTAGCTCAGCTGGTAGAGCACGGCGCTTGTAACGCCAAGGTAGTGGGTTCGATCCCCGGGACCACCCATACACAAAAATGTATGCACGCATGACTGTAAGTCGCTTTGGATAAAAGCGTCTGCTAAATGGCTTATTATTATATTCTTGGATCAACCTTTCATTTCCCTGTAGAAAAGAGGTTTAACGTTTTCTAAAATGTTAATGTTGATTTTAGCCTATAGTCAAAGGACTTTGATAATCCCTAAATGCAGAAGGTGAAGGTACAGACAGACCATTTTGCTTTCACAATGGAAGCTTTTGTACCCACTGTATGATCCTTATCCCTAAAGCAGGGAAACATTACCTGACAAGAACACACTCTCTGCTATGAGCTTCCTGACAGGTTGCGATAAGTAATTGGGGTGAAATCAGACTTGCTAGTGGAGGAAGCAGAATTAATCTTACATGTCTCACATGTTAGATCACCCCTAACTGAACCCTAATCCTGGAATAATACTTAGCACCTGGTCAGGAAACAGCTGTGAGATGTACATAACAAAGTCCACAAAACACTATACCATTAAAGGGGGAAATCAATCACAGAGGAATTGACCATTGCCGTGTCCAAAATGTTCCTCTGTTCTAACAACTGTTAAAAAATTAATATAATTATCTCTGGTTTGACAGGAGAACACTACTGTCTACAGGACAGTGACCAATGTGGTGCTACAGTACCTGTTGTGCATACAGCAACATTTAGAGCAGCCATGATGGATAAACCCCCTACTGCTCCACCACACACCTCCCATCCCACAATAGATGTGCCTTGATGTCCCCAGTCCCTCCCCTCTGACATCTACATCCCCCTCTCCACAGCCCTGTTCCATTCTGTCTACATAATGTCTCTCACAGACTACAAAAATGGTGCCATTCCTCAAATGGACTACAAATATGGCCAACTCTGCCCCATGGAAGTTGAGATCTACAGGAAGAGACCCACAATGCCTTGTTTGGACAATGTGGATGACGGTCACATAAGCCTTCCCAGTGTCCTGGAGGTGAGGCGGGTTCCTCTGTGGCCATTGGGCCCCCTGAGGAGTGTCACAAAGGTCAAGGTTATCAGCTTCCTGCTCGGACTGACGTTGACCTTCCTCATTATGGCTTCTTACGTCTTGGCCTGGGATAAAAAGGGTCTGATGCTGACACCGTCACCTTTTCACCTCAGTACTATAGTCAATCCCAGCAGCACCATCTCCCCTAACATGTCCTCTACCAAGGACTATGTCAACATTAAGCTCCTGGTGAAGTGCATTACATCTAAACTTGAGTTCAGCCCAAGGAAGCTGCCTCTTCTGAAGGACGTTGTCAATAGTGACTCTCATGTGAGTATGAGCAAAGTGTCTGGCCTGTTGTTTCATGTGTGCTGTTTTGTCTCAGGGCGAAAATCCTTTCAATCATTTATAATATCAAATAAGATAATACATCATTACAATTGTCTAGAACTGTTTGAAAAGTATTTGACATTGTATCTGTTTTGCACTTCCCAGTTGTTTTCCGTTATTCCTCGTCAGTTCCTCCCCAATATCAAGAGTCCATGCTGGTATGAGGAGCTCTCTGGGAAAACCAAAGTGGATCCTTACAGGAAAAACTTGTATGCAGTTCGCTCCAAGAGCTTCCGGACTGTCTGTGACTACCTAAGGAATCATTTCCAGGAACACTTGTACCACAGCGACGACGACAAGCAATACCGCCTGCGCTGTCTGCCATATTTCTACATCATTGGCCAGCCCAAATGTGGCACAACGGACCTGTTTCACCGACTACTTCTACACCCGGAGGTCAAGTTCAGCACCATGAAAGAGCCCCACTGGTGGACAAGGAAAAGGTTTGGTAAGCACTAGTCCCCTTGTCTTCACTTTGGTAGAGCTGCCCACAGAATTTGGCTTCCATTGATTTGGATGGAAAACTTTTACATTGGCTTCAACAGCCTTTTCACCCTGCCAAAATACATTTCCAGGTGGAACCACCAGTAATGTGTGGAATATTTCCATTGATATTCATATTACATCTATTTTGAGGTAATACAGTGGGCCTCTTTTCCCAATGATTGTGCCTAAATCTACAGTATGTACACTAGTAAAAATATAACTGAATGAAAACCCAAAGAGTTGCCTCTGTTATGATCATCTCCGCTTATATTTTCCCCTACAGTTATTTTTTCAAAACCTTTGTACAGAGTGAGTAAGTGTTGTTCTGGACCTCTACAGTAGTGTGTGGGAGATGGATGAGAAGAGGTCCAGCCCCTCCAGACTAGTGTCTGTTGTAATTCCTTTAATTGAATGGAATGCTTCAGGGTAGAGTCTGAGAGGCTGCGTAGGTGTCGGATCACACTCTGAGGAGAGCCATACTGTAGATCACACAGAGTGCATTGATTGCAGGCTCCATCGCCAAGTGGGTTTGTGGGCGTTCAAAGCAGCGGGGGAAATGGTTGGGGATGTTAATCTTTCTGCTAACAATGGATCAGAAAGGCAGCTACATCGGGTCGCCTGTGGCGACATAGTCTGAGGTCTTAATCTTCTCTGAGCTCTGACAGGTGTGAAAATATGGACAGAACTTACTGTCAAAATTGTATCACCTTAAGCTGACAGAAGTTTTGGTAAAAAATATGATTTGCTTTTGAGAGGGGCTATAGTTATGATATACCATAGATGGACGGGGCCTCCTGTAGCTCAGTTGGTAGAGCATGGTGCTTGCAACGCCAGGATTGTGGGTTCGATTCCCACGGGGGGCCAGTATGAAAAATGTATGCACTCACTAACTGTAAGTCGCTCTGAATAAGAGCGTCTGCTAATTGACAAAAAAAAGAAAAAAAAAAGAAGTGGATGGTAGTGAAATAAGATTGAATGATGAAGTCATTGACCATGATGTTGCTCTGCCTTGTGGTGCAGGTATCATCCATCTTAAAGATGGCCTCCTGGAGCGCTTCCTTGTGGAGGACTACCTGGACCTTTTTGACCTGGCTGCCTACCACATCCAGCAGGGAAAACTCGGGAATACCTCTGGCGACGACAGCCAGCGACACCTCATCACAGGTAACCTACAGGTCATCATATATGTAGGGAATGTATATATACAGGATACATCTTGAATAATAATGTAGATAATTTGAAAGTCTTTATAAACTCTTGGGTTGCAATCTTTTCAACAAAGTTAGTCATAGAGGCTGCCGTCTTACTCTCTCTGTGTGTGTGTGTGTGTGTGTGTGTGTGTGTGTGTGTGTGTCTGTGTTTGTGTATTTATGTATATGTGTGGAGGAGGTGTTGTGTGATTACAAACCTCATTCAGTATTCATTGCCAATTTAGAACTTTTGAACATATTTTTTATTTTTATTTTTTTATTTCACCTTTATTTAACCAGGTAAGCCAGTTGAGAACAAGTTCTCATTTACAACTGCGACCTGGCCAAGATAAAGCAAAGCAGTGCGATAAAAACAACACAGAGTTACATATGGGGTAAAAAACATAAAGTCAAAAATACAACAGAAAATATATATACAGTGTGTGCAAATGTAGCAAGTTATGGAGGTAAGGCAATAAATAGGCTATAGTGCAAAATAATTACAATAGTATTAACACTGGAATGCTAGATGTGCAAGAGATTATGTGCAAATAGAGATACTGGGGTACAAATGAGCAAAATAAATAACAATATAGGGATGAGGTAGTTGGGCGGGCTAATTTCAGATGGGCTGTGTACAGGTGCAGTGATCGGTAAGGTGCTCTGACAACTGATGCTTAAAGTTAGTGAGGGAGATAAGAGTCTCCAGCTTCAGAGATTTTTGCAATTCGTTCCAGTCATTGGCAGCAGAGAACTGGAAGGAATGGCGGCCAAAGGAGGTGTTGGCTTTGGGAATGACCAGTGAGATATACCTGCTGGAGCGCAGACTACGGGTGGGTGCTGCTATGGTGACCAATGAGCTAAGATAAGGCGGGGATTTGCCTAGCAGTGATTTATAGATGGCCTGGAGCCAGTGGGTTTGGCGACGAATATGTAGTGAGGACCAGCCAACAAGAGCGTACAGGTCACAGTGGTGGGTAGCGTATGGGGCTTTGGAGACAAAACGGAGCAGGAATGTGACACTGATTAACACCAGAATACTTATTTTCTCCTCTCCTATGGACATTTAAGGTTTTGACATATTTAATTTGCTAAAGCCAACATAAGATTCAGTGTTATGTAGGAGTTATGAGAGGCTACTACTGATGTGTTATATTCACTTTTAAGTGTTATGACATTATACAACGGGTGGGTCTAATCCTGGATGCTGATTGGTTAAAAACGTGTTCCAGCCGGTGTCTATTCACTGTTGCATCTCACTGCGCAATCTATTGTCTCATCAGCCAAGCCAGACAATATATAGTTGATCTCCACTGTAAAAAGCATGTAGACATTATCTCCCATGTCTTTTAGACTAGCATTTGGTTTTCAACAGCAGAGATTTATATAAACCTTGCTGTCTGTTTCTCCGACATTTGCAACATTGTTTCAATATTGAAACGGAAGAGACAGACAGGCAATAAGCTTTTTTCAGCCAGTCGAAATCATGGATCAGCAGCCTTTTATGGATATATACAAAGAAAGAATAGAATAGAATAGAAAAGCAGGTAAAACGAAACAAAATGCATCTAGTTTGCTGTCTTTCCAGCTACAGTTTGAAGTGATAGTGTTGCTGTGTAGTTGGCTAGCTCCTCTGAACAGTGTCCTGGCGAGAGTACACATTTTCTATGCCAGGTGCAATCGCGCATCAATAGCTCATTAAGCACATTTCCATCCACAGCTTTTTTTATTTTATTTTATTTTATTTAACCTTTATTTAACTAGTCAAGTCAGTTAAGAACAAATTCTTATTTACAATGACGGCCTACACCGGCCAAACCCGGACAACGCTGGGCCAATTGTGCGCTGCCCTATGGGACTCCACATCACGGCCGGTTGTGATACAGCCTGGAATCGAATCAGGGGGTCTGTAGTGACGCCTCAAGCACTGAGATGCAGTGCCTTAGACCGCTGCACCACTCGGGAGCCAGGTCATCATATATTGCTTTCATGCGAGTAAAAGTCATGCTGTAAAACAAAAAATCACGACAGCAGTGATGGAAACAGGAAGTTTCGGTACAATTTCATAAATGCCGACAGATAATTTGTTCATTCGACATGGTGGGATCTTTTTGTGTCGGTGAAATGTATTATGCGAGAAATGGTGGTGGAAATTCCTTTATGCGCAAATACTGATATAATAACCATCATATCGAAGTAAACGCGATGACATGGTGTGTGGTCCTCTTCCCACTACGACTCGGGAAACCATGCATTTATTAGGCTATAGATTAAATAAATGATGATGAACCTCACAGGGTGGTGAAAATGTATGGTATGAGCTTGATGCTCCTTTCCAATAGATGTCAAGGGTCTTATTCTGGTGACATGATGATCGATGCTTGACTGCTGTTTGACAAATACAAATATCCATAATAATCTCATCATGTAGATGAACCTACCCGCAGAGCCTACCTGCACTGTATCAGCAAGCTGTTGGCTAGAGAGTACGTGCCAAGACCAGATTAGGCACATTTGCTATTTAACGCAACAGTTTGTGACAAAACTATCGGTAGAGTTGAAAATGCGATGGAAACACATTGAACATTTGATTTTTATTTGGTAGCTACAATATGTAACTTTTTGGGCGACCAGACCAAATTCACATAGAAATGTGTTATATATCTGTCATTCTCATTGAAAGCAAGTCTAAGAAGCGATAGATCTGTTCTATGTGCTCTATTTCTATGTTTCCAGTTCTTAAATTTTGTTTTTGCGTCTTTTATTTCCGGTTTTGTACACCAGCTTCAAATAGCTGAAAATACAATCTTTTTGGTGATGGAGAATATACTTCACAGCAGTTTAGATTGTACAATGACTCTTTACACTATACTTGTTTGTTTTGTCACATAAACTGAAATTAGGCGAACTATTCGAATTTTAGCAACCAGGAAATGGCGGAGCAATTTCTGCATAGTGCATCTTTAAGAGAAAAATCACATTTTGTCTGCACTACATCATCACGCACTGATTTTTTTCCCCGCAACAAGTCAGTTTGGTGGAAACACACCACAAGTGGGAAAATTGCATATTATCTTTATGCATATTTTAGAATATTTGCATGAAAATCTGGCGCCAATTGGATGGAAACCTAGCTACTGTTATGGATGTATCCAAATAAATGTCACTAGAAAAAAGCTTAAACAAACGCAAATGCAGCTACTTTGCTGTTATTCTGGCTGCACTGTTTGATGCGACTATGTTAGCTGAAGTTGGCTAGGTAGCAAGCAAGGGATAAGAACATTTAGAACTAACGACTTGGTCGCATCCAAAGATATACAACAAAAAGACTTCAAAACTGGATCGCGTCTCTGGCAACCTAACCGATAGAATGAATGACCAGCTGGCTTGGTTAGCAACCCTAGATTTGTGTCAGGTCTATATCTCGTGGAAGGATGAATAAATTCATACAAATTACGTTTTTTATTAAAATATGTCAATCATTAATTGAATATGTTGGTAACCCACTGTATAAAAGTGATAATGCCCTCAAAGCCGGTGTCTGGAGGATATATTGGCATGGTTTGCCTCCAAACACTGGCCTTTCTGGCATTATCACTTAAATGGGCATCACACTTCTGATGGATTGACAGGTGAAGCAAGCGCATCCACGATGTGGGACAACCAAGCCTGGAGCTTTCTCTATGACGACCGGGTGGATGGGGAGCCTCCTTTCCTGGCCCAGGACTTCATCCACACAGTTCAGCCCGATGCTAAAATCATCGTCATGCTCAGAGACCCAGTAGAGAGGTACAGATGTGTGATCTTAATTTGACAGCATCTGCAGTACATTATCATGTGGATTATAATTAATGGACAGTTTTGTAGGGGTTGAACATAATTTGTTAGTGCAAATCAAGTCTGAAATGTTAAAGTGGAAATTACAAACCTTAGAAGCATTTTTAAACATTGAATACACTATTATCACACAACAGCGTGATCAAGGAAAATTCTCACACAACAGGGTGATCAAATTAATCTGTAGGACTCAATAATTGTTTGGCTAGCTGTAAAATAGTTTTCACTCTAGGAATGTCTGTGCATTTGGTAAATGTATCTGATGAAAGTATGATTTCTGGTTGGCGTCTCCCTTTGCTTTAGGTTGTATTCAGACTACCTGTACTTCAACATGGCTAACAAGTCAGTGGAGGACTTTGACCAGAGGGTCTCAGAATCCTTACAGCTGTTTGAGGCTTGTTTAGCAGAGAGCTCCATGCGTTCCTGTGTCTACAATACTAGCCTCTCCAATGCCATGCCGGTGAGTGGAACATATAAATAAATAAATAATACATATGCCATTTAGCAACTTACAGTCATGCGTGCATATTTTTATTACTGGCATTGGAAATGTACAACACTTTCTTACCATAGGTATTCAAAGTAAATGCATTGGAATGCAATGGAATTGTGTCACTATCTTTGGTGGATAGTGTATTGTCTAGATGGGAAGATGAGAAAATAATGTGTAAGAGCAAGACCACATTTATTAAAAGAGCATTATCCCACTGGGCACAGAGGGCAGTTCAATGTCTAGTTTTAATTTACACTTGGTGGAGTTGTCAAATAATGTGAAATCAACCAAAAATGTCACCATGTATTTGGAGTTAGGTTAAAATGTGGGTAAAAAAAAGACTAGATCCACTTATGTTGATGACTTTTTGCAAATCCAATCAGTTTTCCACGTTGATTCAACGTAATCAAATTGTTTGGTTTTGTTGAAATGACGTGGAAACAATGTTGATTCAAACAGTTTTTGCCAAGTGGGATGTCATCGAAGTGCATACAAAGTTACAGTGGGGAAAAAAAGTATTTAGTCAGCCACCAATTGTGCAAGTTCTCCCACTTAAAAAGATGAGAGAGGCCTGTAATATTCATCATAGGTACACGTCAACTATGACAGACAAAATGAGACAAAAAAATCAAGAAAATCACATTGTAGGATTTTTAATGAATTTATTTGCAAATTATGGTGGAAAATAAGTATTTGGTCAATAACAAAAGTTTCTTAATACTTTGTTATATACCCTTTGTTGGCAATGACACAGGTCAAACGTTTTCTGTAAGTCTTCACAAGGTTTTCACACACTGTTGCTGGTATTTTGGCCCATTCCTCCATGCAGATCTCCTCTAGAGCAGTGATGTTTTGGGGCTGTCGCTGGGCAACACGGAATTTCAACTCCCTCCAAAGATTTTCTATGGGGTTGAGATCTGGAGACTGGCTAGGCCACTCCAGGACCTTGAAATGCTTCTTACGAAGCCACTCCTTCGTTGCCCGGGCGGTGTGTTTGGGATCATTGTCATGCTGAAAGACCCAGCCACGTTTCATCTTCAATGCACTTGCTGATGGAAGGAGGTTTTCACTCAAAATCTCACGATACATGGCCCCATTCATTCTTTCCTTTACACGGATCAGTCGTCCTGGTCCCTTTGCAGAAAAACAGCCCCAAAGCATGATGTTTCCACCCCCATGCTTCACAGTAGGTATGGTGTTCTTTGGATGCAACTCAGCATTCTTTGTCCTCCAAACACGACAAGTTGAGTTTTTACCAAAAAGTTCTATTTTGGTTTCATCTGACCATATGACATTCTCCCAATCCTCTTCTGGATCATCCAAATGCACTCTAGCAAACTTCAGATGGGCCTGGACATGTACTGGCTTAAGCAGGGGGACACATCTGGCACTGCAGGATTTGAGTCCCTGGCGGCGTAGTGTGTTACTGATGGTAGGCTTTGTTACTTTGGTCTCAGCTCTCTGCAGGTCATTCACTAGGTCCCCCCGTGCAGTTCTGGGATTTTTGCTCACCGTTCTTGTGATCATTTTGACCCCACGGGGTGAGATCTTGCGTGGAGCCCCAGATCGAGGGAGATTATCAGTGGTCTTGTATGTCTTCCATTTCCTAATAATTGCTCCCACAGTTGATTTCTTCAAACCAAGCTGCTTACCTATTGCAGGTTCAGTCTTCCCAGCCTGGTGCAGGTCTACAATTTTGTTTCTGGTGTCCTTTGACAGCTCTTTGGTCTTGGCCATAGTGGAGTTTGGAGTGTGACTGTTTGAGGTTGTGGACAGGTGTCTTTTATACTGATAACAAGTTCAAACAGGTGCCATTAATACAGGTAACGAGTGGAGGACAGAGGAGCCTCTTAAAGAATAAGTTACAGGTCTGTGAGAGCCAGAAATCTTGCTTGTTTGTAGGTGACCAAATACTTATTTTCCAACATCATTTGCAAATAAATTCATTAAAAATCCTACAATGTGATTTTCTGGATTTTTTTTCCTCAATTTGTCTGTCATAGGTGACGTGTACCTATGATGAAAATTACAGGCCTCTCTCATCTTTTTAAGTGGGAGAACTTGCACAATTGGTGGCTGAAAAAATTGTACAGCTGCACCATCGAGAGCATCCTGACTGGTTGAATCACCGCCTGGTATGGCAACTGCTTGGCCTCCGACCGCAAGGCACTACAGAGGGTAGTGCGTACGGCCCAGTACATCACTGGGGCCAAGCTTCCTGCCATCCAGGACCTCTATACCAGGCGGTGTCAGAGGAAGGCCCTCAAAATTGTCAAAGACTCCAGCCACCCTAGTCATAGACTGTTCTCTCTGCTACCGCACGGCAAGCGGTACCGGAGTGCCAAGTCTAGGTCCAAAAGACTTCTCAACAGCTTCTACCCCCAAGCCATAAGACTCCTGAACAGCTAATCATGGCTACCCGGACTATTTGCACTGCCCCCCCACCCCATCCTTTTTACGCTGCTGCTACTCTGTTAATTATTTATGCATAGTCACTTTAACTCTACCCACATGTACATATTACCTCAACTACCTCAACTAGCCGGTGCCCCCGCACATTGACTCTGCAACGGTACCCCCCCTGTATATATAGCCTCCCTACTGTCACTTTATTTTACTTCTGCTCTTTTTTTTCTCAACACTTTTTTTGTTGTTGTTTTATTTTTACTTTTTTTGTTAAAAATAAATGCACTGTTGGTTAAGGGCTGTAAGTAAGCATTTCACTGTAATGTCTGCACCTGTTGTATTCGGCGCATGTGACCAATAAAATTTGATTTGATTTGATTTGACTAAATACTTTTTTCCCACACTGTATTCAGAGATGGCTTTGTCTATGCCAAATTGTGATACATTTTCCAGGCCTTAGCTAGATTGATTCCATGCCAAATTGTGATCCATAACTCAGGCCTTTATTTTCCATGTCTAATAGGATTTGTTATTCAAATCACGGCCACTTCCTTGAGGCTGGTGAAAATGTGTTGTGACATGCCACTGACTTGATAATGGATTAAATTAGTCAAGAACCGTGAAGTTTCCTTTCAGAACTGATTGAACTGAGATGCACTTACTGGAAATGATTTAGGAAGCAGTCTCTAGAAATATTGTCATTTATTTTCAGAAAATACATTCTCTTGCTGTTTTAACTATTTTACTACATTGACATTGGCTCGGTTTTATACAGGTATGAATGCTTTGTTTAGTTATTATGATCCCCATTAGCTGTTTCACATGCAGCAGTTACTCTTCCTTGGGTCCACAAGCTTTAATGCTTTAAACGTTTCCTTACTGGACAGAGTACAGTAATGCTAAGTAAAGGCTTGCCAACTGCCCTCTGTAAATTATAAACCGTCCAGATGCTGTAATGTACATAGCAGCATTTCCATGGGGTTGAGCTGAGCTAGCTCTGTCTGTACCCTCGTCACATAGTAGCATACCAGGTTGGCTGCAGCTGTCACAGCCTGGGGCACAGCTAGTTTACATAGGAAAAGCACAAATCACGATACCCACAGCCAGAAATAAACACTACTGTTCACACTGTTCTACATACATCTCAGCCTGATTTGTGGTAGTAATGTTATTGTATTGGTGCCGACATGGTGCTTAGAGGAGTACCTTTGGAGATCCGTGTGTACCTATTAAGGTAAATAAATATTAACAAAGTATAAGTTCTTTGACATACAGCAGCGTCATGGATGTCGACCTAAAGTAGCTCCCTGTTTACATTTGACATCTGAATCCATGCTGTTGAGCTTATGATTGTTTAAAAAATATTTCCACCTAGCTCGTTGTCAAGATGTAGTTAATCTCAGATGGCGCCTTCTTTCTCTCTGCTGCATCTACAGAAGTATAATTACTTTTGTCGGTTGGTCTCTAGCACTCTCTGCAGGTAAGCTTGTGTACTGGTAACAGGAGTCATGCTGTAACTCTTTATCGGCAATATTCCTATAGCATGTAGCTTGTTCTCCACCTTAACAATGAAGCCTTGGTAGAAGAGTTACGTAAATATAATGTAAGTCTAACGTTCAGTGTTTGTTATGGTTCTCTCCAGGTCAGACTGAACCTGGGACTATATATTGTCTTCCTGCTGGACTGGTTGACTGTCTTCCACAGGGATCAGATCCTAGTTCTGCAGTTAGAAGACTACGCTGCCAATCTGAGACTCACCATACATAAAGTCTTTGACTTCCTAAACGTGGGTACGTTCTGGAAAAACACAGTTATCAGATAGCTTGAATTCTACATCAACATCTTAGGTGTGTTCAGAGCTAGGACACAATATTGTTGATGCATGTACATGTCTGCTTCTTCCTCTGTGTGCATTTCAACATCTGGGGCCTCATTTATCAAAGGTGCGTGTGCAAAGAAAAGACTCTAAACCTTGCGTGCTCCAGTTTTCCCGCAAAGTTTACTAGGTATTAATGTTTAACTTGATGGGAAAGTGTGCGCATCTCCACACAAATCTCTAATTATGCATGCGCACAACTTCTAGAAGGTTGATCAACTGTATTGCAAGCAAATAAGCTTTATTGTTAGTTTGGGGGAAATGGGGAGGTGTTTGATTCTTGAGAATTATAATAATAGTAGGCTAATAAAAACATTAAAGCATAGGCCTAATGATAAAACAGATGCATTTGCCGTTGGGAAGGAGATCACATAGCAGCATGTCGTCTAATATGTTTATTTTACTTTTATTATATAGGCCTGAATCATAATCATATTGCAGGACAGGTCTCTCCCTACTGGGCAAAAACTGGTGAATCAACGTTGTTTCCACATAATTTCAACCAAAACATTCAATGTGATGACATTGAATCAACGTGGAAAACTGATTGAATTTGAAAAAAGTCATCAACGTAAGGGAATTTCGTATTTTTTCACCCAACTTTTAACCTAAATCCAATAACACATTAGTTGACAACTCAACCAAATGTAAATCAAAACTAGACGTTGAACTGGTGTTTGTGCCCAGTGGGTCCTTTTCTGACATAACTGGTTTAAATTATTCATGCTACACAACCAATAGTAAGCTACCATTTATCAATCACTCATTCCATAGCCAAGCATGCTCGAAAGTAAATAGACCGGTAGCCTTGACAGTATGTGAATACTACAGTATTGCTGTGCGATAGGATTAGGAGCGTGACATCATAGCCTATTTAATTTCAGAGCCTATACCAAGGCAGGAGACAGAAACACAATAATATATTGATAAACAAAATATTGAACAACAATTTGTCTTTTGCATAGGGCCTTTATCTGAGCAGACCGAGGCAGCGCTCACCAAGAGGCCCATGTCCAACACACGGAGGGCAGCAGACAGGAGCCTGGGCCCCATGCTGCCCAGCACCAGGGACCTCCTCAGGGAGTTCCACCAGCCATTCAACCACAAACTGGCCACAGTCCTGGACAACAAAGCCTTCCACTGGACAGAGACATGAGGAATGTCTCCATCAGAGGTGGATACAGTCCTGAGGAGTAAGTCCCCCATGGTCCTATGAGTCATATGAGATGAACTGATGATTAATGATTAATTGACAAGTTGAATCAGGTGTGCTTGTCCAGGGCTACAACAAACGTGCAGTTGGGGGTACTCGAGGACTGGAGTTGGGAAACACTGCTGTATGCCACTTGCAGTCATTGTGAAATAATTCTGTAAGAAACAATATTGGAGCAAACAGCACAATTGATTTTATCAGATGATGTTGCCTTCAATGAATCTTTAAAAACAAACATGAAACACCCTGTTTCTACAGCAATACAATGTTCATTTTAACTACATTAAATTAATTACATCGTAAAGACGTGGACAAATGGTCATAAGCTGATTTTGTTAATATGAAATGTGTGTTTGAGCGTAGATGCCATTCTATACTGCCCTAGACACACATTGGTACACGTCCTCACACCAGAGGGCAGCAGAACCACAGAGACTCAGTACAGAATTGATAATTTCTCAACAACATTTAAGCCTATCTTCTTACCAAAGACAGGCCTATTTGTTTCTAACTGGTATTTTCTTTGTTTTTACACACTCTGTGGAGAGTAGAAATGTCATGTCAGACTATTGAGACTGAGGTCAGAGGAGCATTTTTACATTTTAGTCATTTAGCAGACGCTCTTATCCAGAGCGACTTACAGTGCATACATAATTTTTTTTTTCTCCATACCCCCTGTGGGAAACAAACCCACAACCCTGGCGTTGCAAACACCATGCTCTATCAACTGAGCTACATCCCTGCCGGCCATTCCCTCCCCTACCCTGGACGACGCTGGGCCAATTGCGTGCCGCCCCATGGGTCTCCCGGTCACGGCCGGCTATGACAGAGCCTGGATTCGAACCAGGATCTCTAGTGGCACAGCTAGCACTGTGCTGCAGTGCCTTAGACCACTGCGCCACTCGGGAGACTAGAGATGGTCTTGTTATGCTGCTGGAAATGGGAGAAGAAAATATCCAAGCCAGCACATTATGGTCTGGGTAAGCACAATGGTGTAAAAAGGTTATTAGTGTGAATTAATGTGAGTAGGAAAACTGAAGAATTCTTACATATGCCTTCCGGTTCTGGTCTCTCAACAAGGAGTACTTTTGAATGAGCACTGTGCACACATCCATGTATTGCCGGGTAGTGGGGTACCTAAAGCGAACGAGAAACATACAACATTACATTTAGACTAACAATTATGTTTGTAATACAAATTACATTGATTGATGGCGTTGATTATCATCATGTAAACGTTGAGTATGTGCTATGCTTTCAGCTGCAGTGATTATGACAACAGTATGGAGGAGAGTATGGAGGACAGAGACAGGAGAAGGGCTCAGGGTGACGTGCACACACACACACAAGCATTATGATTCATAATTGAGGAACTTATATCAATAACATTAAGCTAAGATCAGTATACTACATAACTATACTCACCAAGTGTAGGTACACATGAAGTCAAACAACACCTGCACAATCTGAGACCTCCACTTCGAGCACACAGTAGGGCAATGGAGATCATCCTTTTTCCCCCCAAGTTTTTCTTTTAATACGGCTGGAAATTCTGGAAGTCAAAACACAGACTCTTTGGCTGATTGATGTGTCCTGTTGCTGGCCTGTTGATATGTCATGTTGAAGGCCAATTGGTGTGCCATTTTGCTGGACAGATGCTGGGTCATTTTACTGGGTTTGCTGCAGCTGTGAAATTACAATAATACAGTTTCTTTGTGCTTTCAGGCAAAAAAACTAACAAAAATGCAGAGAATTGGAATAGGATCAATGTGATAGAATCAATGATGCAGATAAGTCATACTTACCTATTTACAGCTTTTAGATTCTCCATTAACTTTGTGAATTTGATTCAAACTTAGCTCCTCCATTCTTTGGTCCAATGTCATCAATGTCTCTCCATCAAAATAAGAACATGTCAGTTTTCTGGTCAGTGCATATCAGAATAGGAAACGCATATGAAAATGTGAAAACAAAAGTGTGTTGTGCTTAAGTTAAAAAATCAATGAATTTTCACTAACTGCAATCCAGTGGCGGAGTGGAATGGACACTCTTCCCTTTGGGACCCTGTATCCATCTATCCCATGGAAATCGATCTCCTCACCAGGCCTTATAGCAATCTATTGTTGACTGTGTTGAACCATGTATGCGTGGTGATGGCTGTTGAAACTGGCTGCTAGTACTTTACCACACAAGCACTAAGCACCAAGGAAACGGTATATTCCACACACTTCCATGAACACAGGGATCTCTTCTGAATGACCAGTGTCGATGACCAGATAGTTTCCTACATTGTATTGCGTGTTGTTCACCGCAATGGACTTTGTCTTGGTGACACATTTTCCTCTGATAGCTTCTCCGAATCTGGCACTTAATACTGCACGGGCAGAGAAGTGCATGCAGTGAGACATCTCTTGTGTCCGCACAGTGTGTTGTTGTGTTGCCAGGGCAGTAGTTGTTGGTTTGCTCCCATCATTGTCTGAGCTGATGTCTTTTTGCCAGGGTCTTCGTTATATTTTTGAAGTTTCCCACAACTGTTGAGAGCCTCCTGGAATATTGGTGTTTCACTTCAAATTGCATGGTGGACTGGTGGATCAAAGGTCCATAGGCAAGTAGCAGGCTAGGGTAGTGGACGAGGTAGTGCATCTTTGGAATTCTCTTCCCTGGAAAAAGCTCCTGGAAGAGAGCTTGAAATTCAGTGTTTTCTTCTGCCAGGTATGGGATCCAGAATCTTCTTAAAACTGGAGCCAAGATTATGTCGGATATCTCTCGAAGCAGGAGGTAGAGATCCCAAGCACTGACACTTTGTATTTGACTACCAATCATGTGGGGGAGTAAACGGAAAAGTGTAAATTTTTCTGATGGCCATACTTCCTTAGGACTCTCTCGGATAGTGGCACAGGTTTAGAAGACATCTCGTTAACCGTAAAAGTTCTCAATCTCATAGTTAATCTGGTCAAGAGTAATTTGCCTCTCTTGAACCAGTTGTTGCAGCACTAGTCTGAGCACTCTGGGTATGATGCCCTCATGAAGGTCATGCATGACGTCTGGTGGAAACAGATAGGTCATTGGAGATGATTCAACTGAGAGAAGCAACAGGCTTTTTTGATGCCATACATCGATGCATTGTCTGGATTTCCTTCCACAGCCTGCAGATGGTACTTGCAGTTGCCTGGGTCACGCATGGTGAATTTCCAATTCCTGGATGTCACGTATCAAAGGCTAGAACACTTCTTTGTAAGTGGTGACTTGTTTTTGACTGAGGCGGTGATGAACCAGTGTGGAGAGGTATATATTTTGGAGTTGTGAAGTATCCTTGTGGTCAAGATTTCCTAATCTAAAGTAGGTCAATTTGTGCTTGCCTTTTTTAGAACCCAGTGGATTGACAACTTGGGATGTATTGAAATGACCTTGTTTAATAACCTTCTTTGTTGCTCAAGGGTACTTAAATTGGCCTGACCATGCCCAATTATTTCACACAGTAATGCTCCAGCATCCACTCAGAGCGTATGCATCTAATACATTCCTCAAATACTGCAGAGTTGTTAAGCAAGTCCCTGAGATCGTCATCTTCATCCATTTATTTGCTTATTTGTAAGGTGAAACCTGAGGGCATCACTGTAGTGTGTCATAAATGCATCAAAAATGATTCTGAGGTCCTCAACAATGCTATTCTATACCGTAGCTGTTCTTCCCTGATTTTCAAAATAAAAATACAGATATTCTGTTTGAGACCCTCAATTAGCTGCTTAGTGTTGATCTCTGTGGCTTGAACATGTTCAGCCTTTGGCAGACTCTCTACATCGCTCACGTCATCTTCAATGGGCTCAGTCCCAGTCTCAAATTAATCATAAGGGCAATTCTCATCAAAGTTGGTGCTTAAAAGCTCTGTGGTTTCAGTAGATGTGTGACCAATAGGTGCTGAAACGTCTATTTGTTTTCCGACACCCATTAAGTCCACAGGTAGTTAAAACATGTGGTTTATGCTGGTGATAGAGGCCAATACAGGTATGTGTCAGTAGTCTGGACACTGAGTACCAATGATCTCCATGATGCCATCCCATCTTTCAAGGTTCACAATCTGTCTGAAGAATGGCAACTCTATTAAATTGTCCACTTTGCAACAAACATACTTTCTCAGCCACTTGCAGACTTCATCAAGTGACCAGTCTTCCACAGCCACACTCAAATTCAAATTGACACTAAAAGCAAAAGTGACATTTATTAGTGTTGAGGCTAAAACAAAACCTATACCACTCTTTCCAGACAACCACCTGTCCTCCTAATTTGTATTTATGGTTGTTCTATAACGAAGCAGAGCTTGTCAGGAAAGGTGAAGCTGTCTCTCTCTTATTTATCTGACGCCATATTTTTTAGTATGGGACATTATGGGATTCTGCAGTCCCATATTTAAGTGTTGACTCAGATAATATGGGGCAATATGGGGCATCCAAATGGGGCATTAAGTTCTTCTTCCATGTCAACCCAAATTGGCCTATTAGAGTTCTCAATAAAGAGAGCCTATTTGGGCAGTTATAAAGACTTCTTGATATAATTACATGTTAGGGAGCTTTAATCCTCCCTTCTAAGTCTTTGCCTGTAATCTAGCTAGGTTAATCCTTGCCCTTTTAATAGTCCAAATAAACTGAGTAATACTTTTGTCTGTTGTGTTAAAGGTGTAGGTATGGGCAGTGGAAACATGCTGATGACGTAATTCAGTTTAGGAGCTTTAACCATCTTTATAACATGTGGCCTACCCCACAATGAGATTTGTAGCTTATCCCAGTTCTTAAACTGGAGTTGAATTTTGTTCAAACATACAGAATGGAAAATAAACATTTCCCTTCCCCTAAGAAACAACTTCTCTTCTCACATACATAAAGAAGATAAAATGACACCAGACATTCACCATTTATTTAGCATTGGAAAAGACAAAGGAATTACACAGAATATACAATAATCACACTGTATTGATTGATTGACTGTAAATGCATTCATTCACCATTCAGTTAGTATTGGAAAAGACAAAGGAATTACACAGAATATACAATAATCACACTGTATTGATTGATTGACTGTAAATGCATTCATTCACCATTCAGTTAGTATTGGAAAAGACAAAGGAATTACACAGAATATACAATAATCACACTGTATTGATTGATTGACTGTAAATAAATTAATTCACCATTCAGTTGGTATTTGAAAAGATAAAGACATCGGACTACCAGAACAAACAATAATCACACTGTAAATACATTAATTCACCATTCAGTTAGTTTTGGAAAAGACAAAGAAATAACACAGAACACACTATAATCACACTGCAAATACATCCAAAGACTTTATAGAGGCTAACCTGTTTGTAGATCCATAGTGAGCTTTAAACATCGTCTTGCTTTGGTCTGAAATACAGACGACAGAACAGGCCGCCCCAATACACCAACCTGAAAGACATGAATTAGACACAAACACAACATAAACAACATCAGTATTTGATATCAAATGCATCTAACTAATCTGAACAGTTTTATGTATTCTTCTTTTTGTCAAGTTTAATATAACCTACATTAGGTCGTGTGTGTGTGTGTGTGTGTGTGTGTCTTACCTGTTCGTGGAGGTTGATACATTTCTCTCAGAGCTCACAGCTCCCAAACTCTCCACCACTTAACTGGACATGGACAGGATAAGCCAGATACTAAAGGGAGGGACTAAAGGGAGGAGGATGGAAGGAGATGGTGAGAGAGTGTATCATGGGTTTAAATGAGGACTAACATTTCTCAATATTGAATCTAGCTAGCTAAATTTAGCTAACGTTACAGTAACTTTAACTAGCTAGCTAGCTAGCTAATGTTAGCTAAAACATACCAACACTTATACAACATTTACCAGTTAACATTACAGGCTATGTAGCTTGGCTAGCTGATGAAAAATGAAGTGTACATTACATTTATGTAGTGTTTTTTAGTTATTTGATAGTAGTTTGATGAATTATTATCTTAGCTAGCGAATAGCTAAGGCTCACTCACCTTTCACATCGATCCGTTGCAAGTCATCTCTTATCTGTCACGTCTCTCCAACCATCCGCGCGCTTCTCACTTCCAGTTGTCTTTTGACCAAGTTCTCAATTTGAATTATACCCACGAGCGCCCTTTACTCGAGCGCACTGCTGATTCCAAAACGAACCCCTCTTTTGAAAAGGGTTCTTCAAAGCACCCCTTAAAGGTTAAAAACAAACTGATGGCGAAGTATAGGTTCTTCAATTAACGTTAAGGTTCTTTTTTTTAACCTTATATTATCCTAAAGGATCCCATACAAACCTTCAGGTTCATTTTTTACCTTTAATTATCCTGAAAGATCCTCCAGGAACCTTTTCTTTTTAGAGTGCAATTCACCACACAACCAACAAACAAAGCATACCGACTTGGGATGCTTCAATATCATGGTTTGCCTTTTCAACACCACAATAAACAGACTATGTCAATCTCGACAAACAGAAAATACATCCCTCCCTACCTTGTAGGCCAGTATTAAGGCTTGGCTTGACAATCTCTTTCCATTCATCAAATGGCCGCTGCACAGTTTGATTGAATGATTTATTTTATTTGTCAGTGGGAAAAAAATACATACAGTACCGGTCAAAAGTTTTAGAACACCTACTCATTCAAGGGTTTTTCTTAATTTTTACTATTTTCTACATTGTAGAATAATAGTGAAGACATCAAAACTATGAAATAACACATATGGAATCCTGTAGTAACCAAAAAAGTGTTAAACAAATCAAAATATATTTTATATTTGAGATTCAACAAATAGCCACCCTTTGCCTTGATGACAGCTTTGCACACTCTTGGCATTTTCTCAACTAGCTTCATGAGGTAGTCACCTGGAACGCATTGCAATTAACAAGTGTGCCTTGTTAAAAGATCATTTGTGGAATTTCTTTCCTTCTTAATGCGTTTGAGCCAATCAGTTGTGTTGTGACAAGGTAGGGGGTGTATACAGAAGATGGCCCTATTTGGTAAAAGACCAAGTCCATATTATGGCAAGAACAGCTCAAATAAGCAAAGTGATGTAGAAAATACCATTCATGTAGAAAATAGTAAAAATTAAGAAAAACCCTTCAATGAGTAGGTGTTCTAAAGCTTTTGACTGGTACTGTACATGTCAGTTTTTTGCTCTAGGACGCCCACAGGCCTGAAGGTCCCCCGGTACTAGTTTTTTGTAGATTTTACTATATACTTTCTTCCATCCTAACCAAATGTCCTTATCGCCTCCTATATCAAGATATTTTGGTACTTCCCTTATGCACAACGCTTTTCCGCGTTCTAACTTTTACAATACCACTGGTCAATATAGTCTACCAGTCTAACTGTCTATCCTGCCCTCTTTTCAACATTCAAAGTGACAAGTGGTAAGTGGATGATCTGCAATAGGCTAACTAGCAATCATACCACACATAATATATAACACCTTTTATATGTGGCATAAACACAACCAGTCATAATGTTTTAATCTGATTAGGCTACTTCAAAAGTCTCCTGTAGACATGCACACATTTGTCCAAAATATAATTCCAGCGTCCTCAAAATGGATTGAAATTAACCAGGTTTCCATTCAACCTTTTTATGCAAGTAAAGAACATGTAAAGTAAATGTCATGACAGGCCTGATGGAAAAAGCAAATTTGTCAGTAAACTTTCCAAATGTCAGCAAAACAAAATATGCTAGACAAGGTGTGATCTTTTTGTTGGTACATGGGAATTTAACCGCAAAAGTAATTTTTATGTGCACTACCTATTTATGTACAGACTTTTATCCGCAACAAGTCAATTTGATCGAAACTGTTGGGAAAATGCGTACAAGGAATGTGGTTTCTTGCATCATATAAAACATTACATTGCCATTTTCATTCACCTATTTGGCCAATTGTGTTACAGATCATTTCTCATTTTTATAAAGTAATTTGAGCTTTAGGACAACTAAAAAAGCAGTCCTAAAGTGGTTCATGTCAAGCCATGCATAATGTTTTTAAAGAGAAACTGCCCCTAAAAAACTACTTCAAATTTAGAAAACAGCCTATGTGGCATTGATATGAGTCAGAAACATTTATTCTACTGTCAAAATTGACTACAAAGTGTAAATAGGATAATTTTGGTCATAAAGTCAGTCTCGTCCAAAACAGAGTTTAGTGAGACTTGTGGTCGTGACTGCATCACAACATAATTGAAGGTTGGGTTTGTTTCAATCCTGCCCACATGCCCACTGCTGGCATCACACAAGCTGAGAGCATCTGACTGTGGTTTTCCAAGATGGCAGCATGTCAAGTCGTTTGTCAAGTCGTTTGTTTGTGACTAGTACATTTTAACCTACTAATAATCTATTTATTTATGGTTGCGTAACTTCGTTGTTGCGTAGTGCAAACTATTTTATTTTTGCTGGTGTAAAGATCACGGGTCCTCCTCAACTCGGAACTTCATTACTTGAAGTTTACCAAAGTAACCCTATCTCTGGCTGGCCTGAGTTCCTCGTTAGTCCGCGGAGTGTCTTGTCCGAGCTGCTCCTTGCTCTTCGCCTGGCTGTCAGTGGCAGCTCAACCCGTTCTCTCTATCGCCCTCAACACCCAATCTACTCACACGCGCAAACACTCACATTGACTCACATACACGCTGTCCCTCTCTCCACTTACCTTCGTTGGCCTCTTGTTTTTTGGTCAGAGAAAATGACAATTTACGTGGTATTGCTTTGTGCACTGACTTTATTGAACTCTGGAGAAAACGAACATTGTCGCAGGGTGAGTACATCTGACAATGTACTCTCGCGTCCATTAGACATTTTGTCTGCAGGAACTCGCTCTTTTTCACTCGGTCCACTCGTCCAAGTGCCGATGCATTTGTGGCATGATGTGAACAGTACGAATTTGTGTCACTACCAAAGTCTAATGGTTTTAAATGACTGTTTTGTATTGTCTGGAAACTCACTTGTAGAATTCGCTTGCAGTAGGTCTCTTAAAAAAGAGAAGCCGTGCAAGGTTATTAAACAGAGGTGCCTAGTTATTCTTCTGTTGTTGATATCAGGTAACGTGCAACCTAACCCTGGCCCTGATATGCAATGTCTCCAAACCCCCTCTGATTTTAAAACAAGATCTGGTTTTGGTATTTTTCATTTAAATGTACGCTGCCTGTTGTCAAAAATTGATGGGGTTAGGATTTGGGCTAAATCAACTGATGCTGATGTAATTGTGTTTTCGGAAACCTGGCTCAGCAAGTTTATTTTTGATAAGGATATTTGTATAAGTGGTTACAATGTTTATCGTGCAGATCGGGTTAAGAAAGGTGGGGGTGTGGCTATATATGTAAAATCTAAATTCCATGTAAGTGTGGCAAAGTCTGAAACTATTTGTAAACAGTTGGAATTTCTTGCCTTGAATATTGAGGTTTCAAAGGGCCTCTCTATAACTGTGATTGGCTGTTATAGACCCCCCTCTGCTCTTGGTGATGCATTTTCTTCTTTGACGCACCTTATGTCTAAACTTCTTTACAGTGAAATGATCTTGATTGGTGATCTCAACTGGTGTTGGTTAAAGCCGGTGTCTGATGATTTAAAAATGTTTTGTAATTCTATGAATCTTACCCAGTTGATTAATTCACCCACTCGCCCAAATCTTAAATGCCCTGATAAATCTACCCTGATTGATTTGATATTGACAAATGTTCCACATAAATATTCTGCGGTTGGTGTTTTTTGTAATGATTTAAGTGACCATTGTGCTGTTGTTGCTGTTAGAAATACTAAGGTTCCAAAGACAAATCCACGTTTTATTCGTAAGAGAAATTTGAAGTGTTTTAATGAGCAGGCTTTCTTTCATGATTTGTTTTATTTTGACTGGAGCAAGATTGAGCTTATCCCTGATGTGGAAACTGCCTGGATATTCTTTCATGATGGTTTTTTCCAAATAGTAAACAAACATGCACCATTCCGCAGGTTCAGGGTTAAAGGGCGGGATAATCCATGGTTTTCTTCTGAGCTGTCTTGTATTATTCACGACCGTAATCTAGCCTGGGCTAAAGCAAGGAAATCTTGTTCTGATGCTGATTGGCTTATTTTTAGGCAGTTAAGAAACAAGTGTTCTTTTCTTCTCAGGAAGGCCAAGTCTGAATATTTTATGTCTGTTACCACTGATAACCTGAATGACCCTAGAAAGTTTTGGAATGCTATTAAGTCTATGTCTGGTAACAGTAATGTTAATGAATTACCGTCATGTGTTTTGAAGGACTCTGTTGCTATATATGACAAAACTGAAATGCTGAATTGTTTCAATGAGCACTTTGTATCATCTGGTAGGCTGTTTGATTCAGTGTCCTCTGTCTCTGTACAACCCTGTGTGGATGAACCAGTGTCCTCTGTCTCTGTACAACCCTGTGTGGATGAACCAGTGAGAGCTGGTCAAACTTTTAGTTTTCTGCCATTCTCAGTGCAGGTGGTACATAAAGCCCTGAAATCCTTAGATCAAAGAAAGCCTGCAGGTCCTGATCTTTTGGATCCCTGCTTTTTAAATCTGGCAGCTGATTTCATAGCTGAACCACTTACATATCTGTTCAATCTAACCCTGGAATGTAATGAAATTCCAAAGATCTGGAAGTCAGCATTTGTCCTACCACTTTTAAAGGGGGGAGATCCAACTCTTTTAAATAATTATAGGCCAATCTCAAAGCTGTCACCCCTGGTAAAAATGCTTGAAACCCTTGTAAGTGAACAGCTAAAATAGTTTTTATTTACTAACTCTATTTTATCAATGTATCAATCGGGCTTCAGGAAGAAGCATAGCACAATTACAGCAGCCATGAAGGTTTTAAATGATGTCACTGAAGCCCTTGACAAAAAACAGCACTGTGTCTCACTTTTTATTGATCTCTCTAAGGCTTTTGATACAGTTGATCATGCTATACTAAGGCAGAGATTGTTGAGTGTAGGTCTTTCGGAGCATGCAGTTGCATGGTTTGCTAACTATCTGTCTGATAGAACTCAGTGCACTCAATTTGATGGGCTTATGTCTGTTAAATTGTCTGTCCTGAATGGTGTGCCCCAGGGCTCTGTACTTGGTCCTCTCTTATTCACTATTTATATTAATGATTTAGACAAAAATGTCCAAAATGCACAACTTCATTTTTATGCTGATGATACTGTTATTTACTGTTGTGCCTCATCTCTTACAAAAGCTTTCCAGAACTTGCAAACTGCTTTTTATACTGTTCAACATACCTTGTGTCAATTGAAGCTTATCCTCAATACTGACAAAACTAAACTAATGGTGTTTTCTAATGCAAGAAATAGACCTCTGAACCTTTCACCTGTTACTACCTGTCAGGGCAAGGAGATTGAGGTTATAACCTCATATAAATATCTTGGAATTCTAATTGATGACGGCCTCTCTTTTAAATTGCATATTCAACAACTTACAAAAAAATTGAAGCTGAAATTGGGATTTTATTTTAGGAATAAGGCCTGTTTTTCTTTTGAAGCCAGAAGGAGGCTAGTATCAGCTACATTTATGCCTTTACTAGACTATGGGGATATTTTATATATGAATGCTTCCGCTCAGTGTTTGAGATCAATTGACACTCTTTATCATGGTACTTTGAGATTTATTTTAAACTGCAAAACCCTTACGCACCACTGTACTTTGTATACCAGGGTTGGCTGGCCTTCTCTAGTCACTCGTAGGCTCAGTCACTGGTATACTTTTATTTACAAAGCCATTTTGGGTTTACTACCTTTTTATTTGGGCATTTTTATTGTTCAGAAATGTGGTGGGTACTCTCTTCGTTCACTGGACTTTATCCTGCTAACTGTTCCAAATGTCCGAACTGAATTTGGTAAAAGGTATTTTATGTACTCTGCGCCATCGTCTTGGAACACCTTACAAAATAATTTTAAACTGGAAGAACTTGTCCCGATTGGTGTTTTTAAATCTCTGATGAAGGATTTTGAGGCTGATTCCCTGACCTGTCAATGTTTTTAATTTGCTATTTTTGATATTGTTATACTCTTGTGAATTCATGAATGGTTTTTACTAGATTACTTGTAGTTTTTCATGTTGTCTGTCTGTAATTTTTTGTAATGACTTGGTGCTGCCTATCTTGGCCAGGACGCTCTTGAAAAAGAGATTTTAAATCTCAATGAGCCCTTCCTGGTTAAATAAAGGTTAAAATAAAAAAATAAATAAAAAAATCATCAGTTCGGAGAGCAGCTGCACGTGTCCCAATCGTAATGTTCATAGTAAATTTGGGTTTACTTTGGATATCCCTATGGGGCTAGTTAGGGACCATCGGTAAATTACAAAATGTGCATGGAACAATATGTTAAAATTCCAAAAGCTCAAAATTTCAATGACTTAAATACCTCAACCCAACTATACATTGTAGAAATTGATATACAAACATTGAAAACATTTAATGAGAAAACAAAAAGGTGTACAACATGGAAATATTGTCTCATTTACATTGTGTAATTTATTGATGGTCCCTAACTAGCGCCGGAGATAGGCTATCCAAAGTCAAATCAATTTTGCCACCACTGCATACCAGCCGGCTGAAGATAATTGGCTGAATAATTTGGCTAACTCTTCCCACCTGCGAACACACACAAGAGACATCAAACCACACCCCAAACCCAACTCACGTTTAAATTCAGTCATGGCTGCTAGCATTTCTTAATGAACCGAATCTAAAACGAGGCTAAATCAGGAGGTGAAGTCACCCTTTAAAAAGTATCATGGAATGTAGGCCTACATTGAACACCACGTACAGTATTGGCTATTATAGGCCAATATCATAGAAGTCAACAGCTATGTCCACGTGGAAATGTTATGCCATTTGGTCCATTGGTTTTGTTGATAGGCCACTCTGATAGGCCTACATTATGCTCAAATAGCCACAATATTCTATTGGCCACTGTCTGAAACTGTAACTTAAAGCGGGTACAGCCTCACTGTTCACAGTAAACGTGCGCCGGAAGTTGCACAGAATGCTCACAAAATTAAAGTTTCTGCTCACAAAACCAGAAATTTGCTCAGTGCCGAGAACATTTGAGGGAGCATTGTCGATGTTATAGCAAGATCTCAAATCACACCCAATATCCCTTATAGTGCACTACTGTTGGCTTGGTGACTATACAATTTGCACTAAATGGGCTATAGGGTATTATTTGAGACGAATCGAGTGGATCTGTTCACAGGAGCAGTATTGACCAACCTAATGAACTGGTAAATAAGAATTGTTCTGTATAGTGAAATGTCACAGTGTCATGGGAGTAGGTGGAAAGGTCTCCAGAGCAGCCACATTATTGGTGACTTTCTACAAGACCTGTTGAGTTAATTGTTTCAATCATGTACACAGTTTCTAGTGTGAGTCAGTTGTCTGACTGCCATGACCCAAGGTTAGAGGGGAAGGAGCTAGTCTCTAGGCTCCCTCTGTTCAGCTCCCAATGGCAGTTCCTCTGGGCTCCATTAAAGGGAGAATGGAAACACTGAATTAAAGTTAAATCACTGATCCCTGGAATCACTCGTGTAGTCTCTAGGGACTCTTTGCTAGGTCCTCGATGGAAGCAAATGAATCACATGGGCAAGCTGATACCATAGATCCAAACAGAGACAAAACACAGAGGCATACTGTACCCTGGAATAGTATTATATGGAAAAACTGTCCTTATTGCATGCAGTAGTATTTTTTGAGCAATGGATCAGTTTGACTCTCAACATAAAGTGGTAATGTGCTCTGTTTTCTAAGAACAGTCACTGCTATTTCACAAAATAGCAGTGCTTGACAATGCCTCTTTGGCAAGAGCATTGTTTACCTTGATTGCAATTATAACTGCAGGTGTTAGATGAGCTAATTTCTTTTTCACCAACTCTCTCTTTTGATGAGGAATGCTAAGTGACGGCATTAGTACAAAGGCTGAATAGCCACAATGGGTTGCTTTCTGGGTCGTTTCACCAATTCAGTGCCTTTTGAGAAGTGTAACTTGATCATAGAATCTTTTGATTTCACCTAATTTTAACATTCTGTCATAAAGAGCACATGTTCAACTTCATAAAAAACACGTTGTCCCATCTCAAGAAGTAAAATAAAAATGGAAACTAGTTGTGGCGACAGGGAGTGGCAATTGAATGCAAGCTTCACCAAAAATGTAAATTGTTAAAATATTTCTAGCCTGTCTATCTATGTGTAACAGGGGCCTAGCGCACCAGTTTAAGTGTGTCAAGAACTGCAACGCTGCTGGGTTTTTCACACTCAACAGATTCCTGTGTGTATCAAGAATGGTCCACCACCCATAGGAAATCTAGCCGACTTGACACAACTGTGGGAAGCATAATTAGGGCTTTACAATGATGGTGAAAACTTGGAGAAATGTTGGGGTTAAGTGGGTTAAGATCTTGTCAAAATGCTGCATTTTGGCAGTTTAGCAAGTCTTTATTCATATTAAAATATTATTATATTATATTATATTAAAGGAGTAAAGGGTACTTCATTTAATATAACAGGCTTTTAAAATTCAATACTGATGCACAATTTCTAGTTCAAATATCAAAGGGACAAAAAGGCACTTATTTAGTGGAATTACCTTTCTGATTAGGGAGGTGTGGGGTGGTAAGTGTTGGATTCTGTGATTGGTTGGGTACAACTGGTAATGTATGTAGACTGTCCTCATACAGTGGCAAGTGAGTGGTGAGTGAAGAAGCAGAAGTGTGGTTGATTGCCCTCTCCTTGTGCTATCGACAGTAATCATCCCCTGTATATGATCAGTCCAAATGTTTTCCTATAACACTGTAATGCAAGAGTGATTCACATCTTAGTGGCTGTCAAAAATTAGGTTGTCATTAGGTCGTCAAACAATACTGTATGTATCGTATCAAGGGTGAGGAGTCACAATTACTGCTCATCATTATGCTGGTCATGTAAAAGGTAATCAATGTATGTGGAGGGGAGAGATACATTATGCACTGCTTTTAAAGGAATTATTGTCTTGCTTATGCATAGGGACAAGAGGTTTTCCAGACCAAATGTCCAGGGAAAAAGGCCAAAAATAGGGCCGGGAGTTTTTCCTGGTCAGGTCACATGGTCAGGAAAAACTCCTGGTTCCACTTCTAGATGTCCCATGGCATCCTTACTTAGGACCCTTGCTGTACAGTGTTTTCAAAGACTTGTGCCTATTTATGTTAGTTTACAGTGACTGTAAGAGGTAAGGAGCATAAATAATAAGCTTGGACTGAAACAGGTGCCGATAGTCATTTTGGGTTGGCAGGTACCGTTTATATTTAGGTGCAGGAACTCCTCAATACCTTTGAGCTAATATTCTATAGGAGGTGCAGGAACTCAAGCAGAAGGCAAATCTTATCACCACAATCAAGTAAAAAAGTGTAGCTCAGAGAGACTATTTTTCATTTTCAGTCTCAGTTGAGGTAAATAATATCATGAAGAATTATGCAAATGTTTTTCACCACAAACAGCAGAGAAGCATAAAAATAGCAGCCAGTCTGAATAAATTCTTTATATTCCCACCACTGAATTAACCATGGTGTGTTGTACATGATTGATTGCATTGCCATTTAGCTAAAAAAGTAAGGTAAACAAACTTCATTTATGTTCACATTGTGTCAATTACATTCACAGGTAAAGGAAAAAGTGGTCATCATTTTGTTTCTTAAAGATACATAGGCTACAAATTCTGTTTATCTCCTTTTATGGAGGCATGTCATACATTGGTGACTACCTTCTCAGGACAAAATTGAGGCACTGTTTTCTCTTTCTAATCCATTAGAAATACCCATTCTAATTTACCCAAGTAAGTACCCAAGTACCTTAGTACCTAATGTCTGTATTGTTGTCTTAATATTTGGACTCACCTGTAAATGTTACTGTATGACTTGAAGAGAGACTACTCAAAGCTTTTATGCCTAAATGTCACACAATTACATTTCTTGAAGTACCACTTATTCTCCATCCTGTTTCATCCAGTAGTGTACTGAAACATACAATTAAGTGCTTTAAGAACAGGAAAATCTTTCAAGTAATTTGATGGCCACTGAAGAGCAATTGATAGGAAGTCTAGACTGCCATTAAAGAACAATTTCTAACTTCATACTCCTCTTCAAAACGTTTAAGATTACTTGATAGCTTTCCAATAGCAGTCAGGACAATCACTGGACAGGTCAACCTGCTGACAATTTTAAAGATACGTCAAGGACCTATGGCAGGTCCAGAGAAACAAGAGAACTGAGTACTTTGGTGAGAACAGAGAAAGAAGATTAAACCTGAATGACACAATAAATGTGAATCAGAATTTTGGAAAATTATGAAATATATATTTATTAGACCATTTCATCTGCGCTCCATGTTACATGAGTGCATCCCTTCAGCCCATCCAAGTCCAAGAAGCAGCTTAGCATGTCTTCTCTGGCTGTTATCATGTAAAGGTGGATGTTCTACTTGTTAACACTATCAGAAATGTGGTGTAGGACAGAGCAGGCTAGAGGTGTTGCCATGGGGATAGGAACCACACAACAAGGGGGGAAAGCCAGCATAGTTGATCCATCTAATCAAACATCAGGCTTCCTTTTGTTTTAGAGTTGTGCTTTAATTGCACATGAAAAAGTGTATAAAAGAGAGTTTCTATCTAGTTAAGTTTAGGATGAGAAAGGCACCTGTCACGTCTCCTCCCGTTGCTCCCCTCCAGGGCTCTGATTCGCCGGTCTACTGAGCCACCGGTCTGAGCGCACCACCTTGGCTACATAGGAATGGAAACCCAACGCACCCTAATCACCTCCAGCACACCTGCACCTCATCATCTCATCACCACCCCTATTTAGCCCTGGACTGTTCTGGATGATGTTGTGTGTGATTGTTTAGCTTCGTGTCGTTTACTCTATCTTTGTTATTTCTCTTGCTCATTGTTAAGTAAACCTTGACAATTCCTGCGTCTGCGTCCTGCCTCTTTGTATACTCAGTACGCATCACAGAATCACACATCAAACGAAAATGGATGCAGCAGGAGTTTCGCAGTGCCTTGACCAGCACCAGCAGCAGCTTGCCCAGTTGAATGCCGCCATGCAGGAAGTGCTCCAAACTCTGCATAATCTGCCCAGCGCTCCGGTTCCACCTCAGGGAGCAGCGAGTGCCCCCAATCCACCTGTTCCTGTGCTATCACCCACTCGTGCGGGAACCCTCGCCCTACCGGAGCGCTATGACGGTAAAACTACTAAATGTAGCGGCTTCCTGCTACAGGTTTCACTTTATCTGGCGCGTCAGCCTGGGGCATATCCATCTGACCAAGCTAGGATAGCGCTGCTGATTTAGCTTCTTAAAGGAAAGGCACTGGATTGGGCCACGGCAGTCTGGGAAGGAGAGGAGGCAGTGGCACTTCCCTACCCACCTTCCTCGCTAGGTTCAGGCAGTGTTTGATCATCCCACGGAGGGAAAGGACGGGGGTGAGCGTCTCCTCCATCTACAACAGAGAGAGGGGCCCGCGTCCAAGTATGCTCTGAGCTTTCGCACGGTGGTGGCGTCTTCCGGCTGGCATGAGCGTGCTCTGCGCACAGCCTTCAGGAGAGGCTTACGGGAGGACATCAAGACAGAACTCGCATGTCGGGATGACGAGATGGACCTTGATACCCTCATCACCATGTCCATCTGTCTTGACAACATGTTGAGAGAGAGACAGCGTTCCCAACACCTCCCGGAGCCTCGACGCTCGCCCCATCTGAGCTATGGAAGCCGCCCTGCTTCCGAGTCCTCACCCATGGAGGTGGAAAGCACCCCCTACACTACCACGGACCACAGATCTCCTGGCGGCTCCCTATCTAGGCGGTATGACTCCCGTCGCCGCTCCGTGAGTGTTACGTCAGCTCCTATCACAAAACCATTGTTTTTAGTTCCCATAACGGTGACTGGTTCTTCCATTTCTACCGCAATGATAGATTCCGGATCAGCAGGGAATCTTATAGATAGGGAGCTGATATCTGAATGGGGGTTGCCCACCTTGCCACTGCCATCTCTGCTACACGTCACCTCACTGGACAATAAACCCCTTGGATCAGGCACCATTACGCACGTCACTCTCCCCATCACCATTCCCACACTACCGGAGCACCAAGCTCAGACTACACAACCCCACCATCAATTGGAGCACCAAGATGATCACAGCCTGGTCCACCTCATGCCGGAAGACCTGCCTGCAGGTGGTTTGTTGTTCCACATCAGTGGAGAGTCCGGAGTGCGCCCTCCAGCCCAACATTTCACGTGAGTACGCAGATCTCTCCGATGTCTTCTCTTCATTAAAGGCTACGTGTCTCTCTCCTCACAGGCCCTGGGACTGCACCATTGACCTGCTGGAGGGACAACACCCCCCGATGATTCGCATTTACCCCCTTTCCATGGCGGAGATGGAGGCATTGGAGAGTTATGTGGCGGAGACCCTGAAACAGGGGTTCATCAGACGCTCTACCTCTCCTGCCTCCGCCAGCTTCTTCTTCGTGGCCAAATAAGGAGGAGGACTGAGACCATTTATTGACTACATGGGGCTGAACGCAGTCACCACCAAGTACCGGTACCCCCTCCCTCTGGTTCCGTCGGCCATCGAGCAGCTACGAGGGGCCTGGTACTTTACCAAGTTGGACCTGAGGACTACTCGGCTACGTTCGAGGATCACGTCAGGGACGTCTGAGCTGTCCCACTCCGCCTACGGGAACACAGCCTGTTGGTGAAGGGGGAGAATTGCGAATTCCACCAACAGGCCATCTCCTTCCTGGGATACCAGATCAGTCCTCGGGGTGTTCATGGAAGGAGTGAAGATGGACGTTGTCAGGTCATGGCCAGTTCCCACCACCATCAAGGGCCTACAGAGCTTCCTGGGCTTCGCTAATTTCTACCAGCGTTTCATCAGGTCCTTCAGCTCCATAGCCACCCAGCTCACCTCTCTCCTTAAGGGTGGGCCTCAGAAGCTGGCCTGGAACCCTGAGGCTGACGCTGCCTTCAAGAGGCTTAAGGAGAGGTTCACCACAGCACCCATCCTAAAACACCCAGATCCATCTTGTCCTTTCATCCTGGAGGTAGACTCATCGGAGGAGGGCGTGGGTGCGGTCCTTTCCCAGCGGCATGGTAAGCCAGAGAAAATGTATCCCTGTGCCTTTTTCTCTAAAAAGTTTACCCCCGCAGAGAGGAACTATGGAGTTGGAGACGGGGAGCTGTTGGCGGTGGTCCTCGCTCTGGAGGAATAGAGACACTGGCTGGAGGGCGCAGTCCATCCATTCTGGATTCTTACTGACCACCGGAATTTGGAGCACATACGGGCAGCGAAACGGATGAACTCTCGTCAAGCCAGGTGGGCCCAATTTCTCACTTGCTTCCAATTCATTCTGTCCTACCGCCCAGGATCCCAGAATGTGAAGGCCGACGCACTCTCCAGGATGTACCATACCTATCCTGCCCTCGTCTCTCATCGTTGTTCCTGTCGTTTGGGATGTGGACGAAGACCGCCACCTGGCAGTTCAGGAGGACCCAGCGCCTGTCAATGCCCCTCCGGGGTGCGTGTATGTACCCACCAGTGTCCGTGACCGCCTGCTGATCTGGGCGCACACCACCCTTACGGCAGGGCACTCTGGTATTACGCACACCCTGCATTCTCTAGCCCAAAAATACTGGTGGCCCACCTTGGCTTCTGATGTCTCCCGCTATGTCAACTCCTGTTCCGTATGTGGCCAAACGAAGACACCTCGGAACGCCCCGGCAGGAAAACTAGTTCCTCTCCCATTGCCTCAGCGACCTTGGTCACACCTGTCCACAGACTTTGACACCGACCTCCCACATTCTGACGGCTTCACTACAGTCCTGGTGGTCGTAGATCGGTTCTCCAAATCATGCATTTTTTTGCCGCTAACTGGTCTTCCTTCTGCTCTCCAGGTCGCTGAGGTCCTGTTCCAACAGGTCTTCCAGCATTATGGACTTCCGGAGAACATCGTCTCGGACCGTGGCCCCCAATTCACCTCCCGAGTTTGGAAGGCTTTTCTGGAGAAGATCGGGCCCACGGCCAGCCTCACTTCCGGGTATAGGCCTCAGTCGAATGGGCAGGTGGCGCACATGAACCAGGAGCTGGGGAGGTTTCTTCGTTGCCGCTGTCAGGACCGGCAGGGTGAGTGGGCGAGGTTTCTTCCCTGGGCAGAATATGCCCAGAACTCCCTCGTTGACTCCTCCACAGGGCTCACTCCCTTCCAGTGCATCCTGGGGTACCAGCCAGCCCTGGCCCCTTGGACACCCAGCCAGACCGATGCGCCCGCTGTCAACGAGTGGTTCCACAGGGCCGGACAGGTCTGGGACGCCGCCCATGGCCATCTCCAGAGGGCCATTCGTCGGCAGAAGGACCAAGCCGACCGCCACCGCAGTGAGGCCCCTGTATTCCAGCCTGGGGATCGTGTCTGGCTGTTCACAAAAAACCTCCCTCTCAGTCTGCCCTGCAAGAAACTGAGCCCCCGGTTTGTGGGGCTGTTTAAGGTCCTCCGGCCGATAAATTAGGTATCATACCCGGCTGCTCCTTCCCCCTCCACTACCGTGTCTCACCCACTTTTCATGTGTCTCTCCTCAGGCCGGTGGTTCCTGGTTCTCTGGTGGATGCCGTCCCCTGGGTACGCCTCCTCCGCCCCTGGACATTGACGGGAGTCCGGTGTATGCGGTGAGGGACCTGCTGGACTCCAGGTTCCGTGGGGGACGGCTCCATTACCTGGTGGACTGGGAGGGGTATGGTCCTGAGGAAAGGAGCTGGGTTCCGGCTGGGGACGTTCTGGACCCCAACCTAATTCGGGACTTCCACCGTCGCCGCCCTGACCGGCTCGCTCCTCGTCCTCGGGGTCGTCCTCCTGGCCGGCGACGTCCAGCGGCTGTAGCCGTGGGGGGGGGTACTGTCACGTCTCCTCCCGTTGCTCCCCTCCGGTGCTCTGATTCGCCGGTCTACTGAGCCACCGGTCTGAGCGCACCACCTCGGCTACACCAGAATGGAAAACCAACGCACCCTAATCATCTCCAGCGCACCCCATCATATCATCACCACCCCTATTTAGCCCTGGACTGTTCTGGATGATGTTGTGTGTGATTGTTTAGCTTCGTGTCGTTTACTCTATCTTTGTTATTTCTCTTGCTCATTGTTAAGTAAACCTTGACCTTGTTAATTCCTGCCTCTTCGTATACTCAGTACGCGTCACAGCACCTAACACATATAATGATTGTGATGATGACAGTGACAACAATGTTGATGATGATTATTATACCACTGCTATAATGAATTATGATAATTATCAGCAACAAATAAGAATAAATAAATTCAAGACAGAGAAAAAACTAAATCACTAAGAACCTCTATGACAGGCACTACAACGTCAGTGTGCCAAAAATGCTTTTACAAGGTCAGGAAGCATATTATGTTAGTCATCAACCAAATTTATTTTGAGACAATTCTTTGTTACCATTTTAATTATGATGTCATACATGCTGGGAACATACCAATGTTTCTATCTGGTTCAGTGATTCAGATAGCAGTCAGCCCTGTTAATTAAATTGTATGGCCCATCACCAGACGGCTAAGAGCGAGAGACAGACGTGAATCTGACTAATTTTGACAATTGCTACTAGTTTATTACAAAACATATGGAAGCCCAATTCTTTAAAAAAAGTGATTATAATTGTGATTTGTGACCATAGTTATATGGTATATCACAGATTCATGTCAGGTATTTGGGATATCAGTTATTTGTGCAGTCAAACTGGGGGCCCTTGAGTAACCAGTGGTCTGGTGCTTAATTATAACCGTAGACCCAGGATAGGAACAGAACAGCCTTTGATTAGGATAGTCAGGTATGGAAACAGGATTGGTCCCAATTATGTCTGTGTTTGCTTTGATTACCCTCCTCGACCACACATGACTTGAAGTAACAATATTCTCATCAAAAGGCAGCATGTCTCATTATCAGGGACAAACAGAAAGATATACATATTTGTATTCCACTAGGCCAGAGCAGAAGAAATCTGTCATGGTTGAACTGTGTGTATGACTTCAATTTCAGCCTAAAATAATCCCATCGTGCTGCTTAATTTGAATGCACAACAGACCCCAGTCCCAGTGTTGGGTCTGTATTCATTCTGCACTCACATAACGGAAAAACTCAGGTAGTGCTCCCCACATCAGATGTACTTATTGTGTCAAAACACACCATTTTGGGGGGGAACTCGTGTGGAAGCTGTCAAAGTTGCTCAGCCAGCATCACTTAATCTTAAAGCTAGAATCCTTAGTTGCTTAGTTAGTTGCTACATCCATTTTCTTTACTAATAAATTAATTATATATACCCCTTGATTCTTGAAGAATATAACTTATAAACGCCTCATGAGCTTGGTTCAACTGTCGTACCCCATCAGAACCCAACCTATAAGCTTGTTTTACTCCAATGTTTGTAAACAACGTAAATGCAAATAAACACTGTATAGCCTCAAAACATGGTTAAAACTATAATTTTGATATCATGAATGGTCAGTCCTTGCATCCATTGGTCTGTCTATGAATTTGAGAGTGGTTACATTTCTCAAGGCCCATCCCTCAGCTTTTTACCAACACAGAGGCGGGTGTACGCTTTGTTATTGTTTCAATTAAGGATTCTAGCTTTAAGCTTTGTTGAAATGACTCAAGATCCAGACAAAGATTTACACAAAGCTTATAGGATTTAAGAAGGGTCAGGCATTTTTTGCATGGAAAGAAAATTAAATTAACTCTGATAAGCAAAATGACATGTGCTTTGAATAAAATTAAAAGCTTAATTCTATTCACATTTTCTAATAGTAGAAACGTTTCCCAAGCCTCATGAATTTTAATCAGCTCATACTGTAATACAATCTAACTAAGATGAGAGGACACTCGGCTGTCCAGTATATGCACTACAACAAGATCAACAACTAATGTTAGCCAGAGCGAGATGAGCTAAAATCTAACGAGGGAAGAGTAGATAAACCCTCTCAAACCTTTTCAGCTTGTAGTCAGTCGTCAACATTGCACTGATAAACAATGGGGAATAGTAGCTTGCTCGCCCGTCTGCAGCTTGCCTACAATGCATGCTTGTCCCAACCCACGTTTTGACAACTGAATGGGAACTTGCCTGCCTGCCTGCCCGCCCATTTGATCAATGCCAAATACATTTGATTGACAACTAAGAGATATGGTAACTGTGGATAACAGTCATTCAAGTTCAGCATAGCGTGGAACCCCGTATTATCGGCATATTCAACAGCGCTTAAAAAATATATTACCTTCAACAGTGTTATCTTGTGATCAAGCCATCAATGTTATGTGATTATTGGTGTCGTAAAAATGTTAGCTAACGGGTTAGCAATTAGCAAGTTTGACATTTCAGTGGAAATACTATTATCAGCTTTTTTATAAGCGGTTTATCAAAGATATACGTCCCGTATTATCGGCATACGGCCCCCAGTTATTGGCCACATTACTATTTTGTTCAATTACAAGATATATCCATTTAATTTTGTTCAAAAGAGACACCAACAACGTACCCAAAGAGTTTACTAGATAGTTGACTAGTTGGCTAGCCTTCCGGTAAAAAAGAATGACTTGCCTGTCAACTTTTCATTCCGTAGCCCAGTGCGCCCTCCTGTGGACTCTTAAAAAATGGTTCTTCACCAACAAATTCAGTGTTGTAACCAAATAATGTCTCATCATTTGTTTTATAGATTAATCTTATGTTTTGTGAAAGTAGATAACAGTTGAATACTAAAATATGAGTATTCATAATTTACATCAAATAAAACTTTAATTTCAGTTATGTGCATTGACATAAACAATGAAAACACTGTTCGAGTTTGTGTTGCAGAGGTGCGCTTGGAAAGTAAAGGAAGAAATACACAAGATGGGTTCAATAAATATCTATATTATATTTTAGACATTTATTTTTTGTACAAATAAATAATTTCATATGAACACAAACAAAACAAACAAGTAAATCTCGACCTCCATCCCTATATTGTCACAAAAATCACAATAAAAATCCAGCTCCACCGCTACCTCTTGATCCCACTGCACACACCTGCAGTGGAACCAGTGCTGGCAGAAGTCACAGCACACCCATGGCACCTCGGATCTACACTCCTGAGAGGAGCTTGCTGGCGGATCATGCGAGCACAGCAGGTGGTGTCTTCTTTTATAAAAAATTAAATAATAATACAAATTGATTAATATGGTTTTGCAAAATGTAGAAGTTCTTCAACAACAATAGTAATTGATACAACTGAGAGAGAGAGAAAAACAGATGATGAAGTACCTGAGAGTGGTGCTATGGGTGGCGTGACAGATGTGACCGATGGAGCTTTTCTCTCCCTTTTCTGTGCTGCAGTTTGAGAAAAAGTAGTATTAGACAGAGCATGTTTCATGAAAACCCTTTTCAACTTTTTTACATCAATACCTCTGGAGGAAGCTGCAGAGGTTTTGGAGGGGGTGGAGATGACTTGAGGGCTGGTGCTATGTACTGTAGATATGTAAAGATAGATTTTTTCTTTTTACATTGCTGTTTTATAAAACAGATAAAAAACTGTCATTTTTTCGTAATTTTACCTGTGGAGGTGGCGGTATTCAAATTGCAGGGGGAAGGGACACCAGACGAGGCTGCTATGGTGGTGTGACCAGGGGAGACGGAGGAGGCAGTTGGTCCAGAGGAGGCCGTGTTGGTGGTGACAGACAGGGGGGGTGGTGTTCATCGTGTTGGTGGTGGACAAAACCGCCGACGATGACTTGGAGGAGCTGGTGTTTGTATTGGTGGGGTTGAGGGGCCGACGATGGTGTGGCCGGGAGAGTAGGCACGTGGCCTTCTTCTGCAGCTGGGGACTCCAGCGGCTCCTACAGGTGTTGCACACTGGGAGGCACTGGTATTGGTGATGCAGCTGTCAGGAGTGGTTCCAGCAGGTGGTCCAGCAGAGGCGATGGCGTCAATGGTCTCATCCATGGCAGCCCTCTCCTGTGCCCTCTGTGTTCTGAGGGCTGCCCGACGCTCTTTCTCCTCTGCCCCGGCCCTCTCCTTCTCACCCATCTCCTGCCACTGGCGCGTGTATTCCTCCCCGGTGAGGCATGTGGCGACCACGGGTAGTCTTCTGTATCGGTCCAGCCAATACTTAAGGACAGTAAGGATGTGCCCCAGGTCCTTCGCTATCAGCCCCCCCCTCTATTAGGGGGTGCTCTTCTAGAGCTAGGGCTGGGACTGGAACAGGGGCTGGGATTGGAGCAGTGGCTGAGGGTCCTCCTGTGGTCACTGGGGAGGAGGTGCTGATGGACGGCACAGTGCTGCTGGTTCCAGGAGAGGCGGTGGTGGGACCCGTTATGGACCGAGACGGCATTAAACGGGACCCTTCAATGGCTGAAGGGTCAAAAGGGAAGAGGCCACAATTCTTAAACCCTTCCACCACATAGCGCATGTCCTTGCATCGCTGGAACGGGTAGCGGAATACTCTGGCAAATTCTGATTTGTTTACCATGTAGGAGTGGTCAAAATGGCTAAGGTCTCCAGCTACCTTGGAGAACTTAGCCTTTAAAGTGCCAAAGTATGCCACGTCCAGCGGCTGCAGGACATGGGTGCAGTGTGGTGGAAGACAAAGAAGTATAACCCCTTCCCTTAGTGCCGCCGCGAGCACCTCCTGGTCCATGTGGCTCTTGTGCCCATCGAAGAGGAGAAGGAGAGGGCGCTCCTTCACTGCATGCTTAATGGAGTGCTGAAACCACTTCCTGAACAGGTCCCCGTCAATGTAGCCACTGTTTGACCGTCCATACAAGGCTTGGGAGGGGGCCTTCCAGTGTGTAGTGGCCACCGGGGAAACACTTGGGGTAGATGATAAATGGGGGGATGTCCTCCCCAGCAGCGTTGAAGCATGCCAGCTTTGTGATGTGCTCCTTGGTCCCCGGAGCCTGCTGGTACACATGTTTTGCGCCCCGGGGAGCCAGCACTTTGTGCCTGCTCTCCTCCAAGTGCTTCCCATAAGAAGTGAAGAAGGTGTCCATCGTCGGATGTGTGGCACACTCAGCTCTCCCCTTGTCCAGGGTGTCCGGCCTCCTCATGCTCAGGTTCTTGAGCCTCCTCCTGAAGATTTCCCACCACCTCTTCCCCAGTGGTGGGATTGTTTCCCCGGGGTGCCGAAACCTACAATAGAATAGAATATATAATTGTCCATCCTGGATGAAAATGTTTGTTTTGGCATCACCATACACATCCACATTTACATCACACACATTGAGAACAGTCAGTCCACCAATCTACATACAGTGGGGAAACAAAGTATTTAGTCAGCCACCAATTGTGCAAGTTCTCCTACTTAAAAAGATGAGAGAGGCCTGTGATTTTCATCATAGGTACACGTAAACTATGACAGACAAATAGAGATTTTTTTTCACCAGAAAATCACATTGTAGGATTTTTAATGAATTTATTTGCAAATTATGGTGGAAAATAAGTGTTTGGTCACCTACAAACAAGCAAGATTTCTGGCTCTCACAGACCTGTAACTTTTTCTTTAAGAGGCTCCTTTGTCCTCCACTCGTTACCTGTATTAATGGCACCTGTTTGAACTTGTTATCAGTATAAAAGACACCTGTCCACAACCTCAAACAGTCACACTCCCAACTCCACTATGGCTAAGACCAAAGAGCTGTCAAAGGACACCAGAAACAAAATTGTAGACCTGCACCAGGCTGGGAAGACTGAATCTGCAATAGGTAAGCAGCTTGGTTTGAAGAAATCAACTGTGGGAGCAATTATTAGGAAATGGAAGACATACAAGACCACTGATAATCTCCCTCGATCTGGGGCTCCACGCAAGATCTCACCCCGTGGGGTCAAAATGATCACAAGTGCATTTGGATGATCCAGAAGAGGATTGGGAGAATGTCATATGGTCAGATGAAACCAAAATATAACTTTTTGGTAAAAACTCAACTTGTCGTGTTTGGAGGACAAAGAATGCTGAGTTGCATTCAAAGAACACCATACCTACTGTGAAGCATGGGGGTGGAAACATTATGCTTTGGGGCTGTTTTTCTGCAAAGGGACCAGGACGACTGATCCGTGTAAAGGAAAGAATGAATGGGGCCATGTATCGTGAGATTTTGAGTGAAAACCTCCTTCCATCAGCAAGGGCATTGAAGATGAAACGTGGCTGGGTCTTTCAGCATGACAATGATCCCAAACACACCGCCCGGGCAACGAAGGAGTGGCTTCGTAAGAAGCATTTCAAGGTCCTGGAGTGGCCTAGCCAGTCTCCAGATCTCAACCCCATAGAAAATCTTTGGACAAGGTTGAAAGTCTGTGTTGCCCAGCGACAGCCCCAAAACATCACTGCTCTAGAGGAGATCTGCATGGAGGAATGGGCCAAAATAACAGCAACAGTGTGTGAAAACCTTGTGAAGACTTACAGAAAACGTTTGACATGTGTCATTGCCAACAAAGGGTATATAACAAAGTATTGAGAAACTTTTGTTATTGACCAAATACTTATTTTCCACCATAATTTGCAAATAAATTCATAAAAAATCCTACAATGTGATTTTTGGGATTTTCTTTTCTCATTTTGTCTGTCATCGTTGACGTGTACCTATGATGAAAATTACAGGCCTCTCTCATCTTTTTAAGTCGGAGAACATGCACAATTGGTGGCTGACTAAATACTTTTTTCCCCACTGTACATAAACACATAAAACTTCAAATACCTGCGTATTTCGTCGGTGTATTTCATCAGCCTCTGTCTGGTGAAGGGGAACCCATGGCTGGCGCAGTAGATACAGTACTGCACCAGAGAATTTTCATCCTCTGGTGCAAGCAATGTGGGTGGTCCACTGCGACAACCATGGGTCACCCGGCCGCTCAGCCTGTCCACCAGGGTCTGCCGAGGTACACCATGCACCTTGGTAGATAAGAAAAGAAAACTGTTACTATCAGATAAAATTCACATACACATGGTAATCTCCTAAAAACAAAAGATGCCTAACCTTGGCAGCCTGGCGGATAGCCATCCCTGCCCCGCAGTCCTCCATGGCATGGAACATGTCCACCTCACTCCACTGCTTCCTCTTGACTTTCTCCATGCTTTGGTGTTAATACATGTAGCTAAATAACTTTGCATACTATACACATTTTAGAAAGATAAGTCAATCTGAATATGTATAAACATTTACATTTCAAAGCTAAGGCATTGAAAGGTGATGAAAGTTTTCACAATAACTGAAAGTGTACCCACATTTTTTGTTTGATGTTATCTGTAATGAAAATTAGTGTCCCAATTAGTTTAATATTGATGCATACATTGTAACATTTGACTAAATACTGCCTCAATGTAGCTGTTTTAAGATGAAACATAGCTGTAGTGTCGAGTTAACGTTGCTAATTATGCTGTGTGACAAGAAGGACCCGCTGACGCTGTATTTTCATCATAAGGTTTATTCATAACAAAGGGTTACAGCGTTGATTTACAGATACCTGCAGATAGCCGGAGAATAATCGCCCCATCTCTAATATGATTATTCTGTCTTCCTTTCTCCCAACTATGGTATATATGCTATGTAATCTGATATGGGTGTTCCCCACAGACCAATCCCAGGAGGACACCTAACAGACTTCCTATTATATTGTGTGTCACTCTAAAACTGCTCCCTCTAAAACTGAATAAACCTCCTCTCAGGTTCCACTTGAAAACATTAGCAAAGTCATAATTCATCATACACTACATATTCCCCCCTTCGAGACTAACTAAAAGTCTCGAAACCAAAAAGAAAAGGATTATGACAAGTAACAATCTCTCTTATTGATTATTTTTTACAATAAACCCAAAAACACTTTTCTCTATGGAGTGTAAATACCTTTCTATGAAATATGAACAAATCTCCATGGAGTGTGAATACATTACTATGAAATATGAACAAATCTTTATGGAGTGTGAGAGCGAAAAACCTGTCTGGCAGCCTTCTTTCCAAATATCCATCCATCAATCAAGACAGTAAAATTCTCTCACGGCCCCTCTGCCCCAGGCAACCACTTAAGTACTCCAGATCAATTCATAAATCTTTATCAATGCATTTGAAACTATGATGCAATTAAATACACATGAAAGCCTCAGCAAACAAAATACTATCCAAAATGTCCACACTCAGGCTGGTCAACCCATCGGACCCTACTGTGGATTCCTCTATCCCTGCCTAGACCTCATGTCCCTAAGCATTCACGAAATAAACAAAAACATCTAAGATCCCCACATGTATCCAATAATTAATACAGAAAGAATCTGACACAAATTATGTATTACACATGCAAATATGTCTATATATCATTGCAGACACTGGAATGTAGTCCATTACACTTCATCTCCTCAGCAGTGTCGACTTCCAATGCATCGTCGATGATGGAATCGGAACATTTCCACACCTTCCTTGTTCCACTTCCTCCTGTCCCTTCATATTCTCCTTTCATATTGTCCTTTCATATTGTCCTTGTTTGAGTATTTCAATCTCTACATATTCCCCCAAATGCTTCTGGAAGAAAAGAAAAGACCAAACAGTATCTTTTGCAAAACAACACATTCAAATTAAAACATCAATATCAACTAAGAATATAAAAAATGATATATAAAATGAATCTAAATGAATCACATTCTATTCCCCCCTTTGATTCATAACAAAATACTAAAATCACACTAATATTGAAACCTCTGAAATCTATCTATCAATACTCCTTTGAGTCTTGACAGAAGGTTAAACCCTCTTATCGTTTCATTCGCAAAACCCTTCAAATTATAGTTAATATTATCTATGTTATCTTCCCAAATTTTACACCATACCATAAAATACCCACTTCTCTCTTAGACTTATCCTCCAATGATAGGCTTCCCAGACTATGACATTTCTCTCTTTCAGAATCAGATTTATCTCTGTCCCTTTGCTTCCCCTCTTTTAATTTTAAAAACCTCACATGGAAGCTTCAACTTCAACATGTAACAACATCCTATCCTTTCCATCCATAGGTAAGAATATATACTCTCACCACACAAACCCCTAAATAACTCCTATCCATCATATGTTTTATTAGAACAAAAACAGCTTTTAGCCCTCACTGGTTTCCTCTCCAATGCTTCATGAAGCGCTGTTAACTGATTTTCCTTCCTATCTAACAAATTCACATAGGTTAATTGATTTAACCAATAACACTTAAACCTAGGCCTAAACAAATGTTTCCACAACTACAAGGAAAATGAGCTGTATCACCCATCCTAACCCTAATAACAGTCTTTTCCTCTAAAATTGGTGCTGAAGCTATTGGCTCCCTTGTAATCAAATGTGATATATGTATATCTTTAATAACTGTCAATGTTTAAATAGTTAAATTGCTTCTCACTGTTGTTATAATATACTATAGTGTTGATGTCATTGTCGTTGTTTCATCTAGTTTCCCCAAAGCTTTGAACTCTTTACTTGTACTTCCATCTATCACCACTAGTGTCACTACATTCACTCTCAGTCCTAACTCTAATCCCTCACTTTCAAACTTTTCATTATAAAAAATACACTTATAATCACCTTCATCTTCCTGCTGGGAATTGTAAATATAGATACTCAATCACCCTCAATCTTCTATTATCATTCAGCAACGCATACTTTCTCAATGCAACTGCTCCTAACAGATCTAAACTCCTATCATATCTATCTTCCCACTAAACTCTAAATTTCCCTTCACCACTGTTCTCTCTCTCTTACTACCAAAACTTTGAAACTTAGCTTACTGTCCTAGAGTTCCTTCAACCCTAGTTTTCCTAACTTTAAAAAAAATAATTTCACAGATTTATTCACAAAATCCTTTACCACTAATTTTTCAATATGTGATCGGGAAGTCCCCACCTGCTTATGATTACTTTACACACAGACTTGGCAAACGATTGAGCATCTTTTAGCCTAGTTTGAAATCTTATTCACCTCTTGGTGTAGGAATGTAACCAAGAATAACAGTCACCCCTTTTAACATTATTTTTCAGACAGATTGTCCCATAGGAAGGAGGACAATCTTTTCAAGCAAATATGATTCCCAAAAACCCTACTTTTTTAAAGTCTTCTACCAGACAGCCGTCTGGTGTACATCTTATTGTACAGTTCAACTTACACAATGCTTCTCTTCCCAACAATGCAATAGGTATATATTCTGATACCAGTATGGGTATTTTAATTTTCTCTGATTTTTATAGCAGATCTCAATTGGTTCCTTAAGAGTAATCAACTGTTTTACTCTCTCGAATCCCTATCCTAATTAGTTAATTTTACATAGTGAGATGTGTAACCTCTTCAGGCTGAACACAGATAAAAGCTTTTCCACTAGCCACCATCACTTCTCATAGTCCTTTGTTTATTTTGACTTCAATTGTTTGATATTTTCCCTAATTGGTGCTACCAGCTGACACCCCCCTTCGGATCTTCTAGGCACTCCTAGAATCCTTGCTCCTTTAAGGGTTCACCTGTCCTCCAGATGATCTTCACTTGCTCCTGTATCTTCCTCTGAAATTCCCTCTTTCCAGAAACTATCTATGGATATGAAACAACTTATACCACTAGTTGTGGCTGGTAAAATTGCATTTGACCTTGTTCAGTTGAAGCTATAGCAGTGATTGTTGATTTGGTGCACACTGATTCTTCATAACCAAAGCTTTTCTTCTCCTTCTTCTTCTCCCCCCAGTTGTATTTCATCAATTTTTCTGAGAGTTTCTTGGTCCTGTTCTTTCTTGTTGTTGACATATCAGTATTCTTCAAAAGCTTATATTCTAAGTTATGTCCTCGAAATATCATCTTCCATCATCTTCTTACTTTTTCTCCTCCAATTCTTGGGATCCTTTTCTCAGCAGTTTTTTATTCTCTTCTGTATCTTCAGCTTCTTGAGTTGTTCTTCCAGTTCTCGTTGTCTCTTCTAAATTATTCCCCTTATCCAGGCATAATACACTTCAGTCTACATCTCTTTCTATTTCTTCTTTACTAATCATTGTAGAATAAAATCCTCTTGAATATGAAGCACCTTTAATCTCCAAGTCTTCATCTTTGTCTTCATCTTTCCGAACCTCATTCTTCTCTTAGTTTCCAGACATCTCGGTTTTTTCTTACTTTTGGAGTTTTGGATTCATCTTTATGGTCGTTTCTGCTTCTCTCTCTCTATTATTCAATCACTTTCATCATGTTGATGACGTCAGGGTTAAAATTCCCTCTACTAGCTATGTTTGTTCAATGTCAGGCCAACTTTTATTCCCTTTTCCAGATAACCTTTAGTTAATGGTATTGCAAGGTTTAATATTTTCAACTATATCAACAGGTGTAATTACTTTCATAGTTCTTATGTCCTTTTTCCCCCTTGTAACAACTATTTTATATTCCTTTATTGTGAATTATTTTTATTTTAGACTATATAGCCTATAGCGTCCTCCCAATTTTTTCTCTCTTTCTATTTTTTTTCTTCTCCAAATTAATTAATTAATCAATTAATTTATTAATTTATTCATCAATTTACTTATTTATTCATTTTATTTTATTTTACCAAATTATTGATTAGTGGCAATCTTACCACATCCGATCAGGAAATTAAATGAAAGTAGTCAACTTCAGAGCAATCCAAAAAATAAAGACTTCTAATCCTACAACACTACAATACTCATAAACCCATTGCTTAATAAGCACCCAATTATCCTAATTTTACAGAATAATGTCAGTACTCGATTCCCCCACACAACTCTAATCAAACCCACTCATGCACAAAAACTCCAAAATGCAACTTTTATTTTCATCAATTGATCAGTCTTTTGCCAAGTCCTTGTCAAATTGTCATAACATCAATTAAGCTAGGCACACAACATTTGCTTTATGGGAAGGCAAGGTTTTTGTAAACAAAACAGTACTGGCCTTGATTTTTTTTTTACTTGATCCTGTCGCAGCAGACTCTGTCGCGTCACACCCTGTCACATGATGTACACGTCAGCACTTCCGCTCTCTCTCTCTCTCTCCTCGTTCCTCTTATGTCTCTCATATCACAAAAGAACAAAGAAACAGACAAGAATTTAGTAATTTATGCAGTCACTGAGTTATTTCAACCATTCAATATTCCTCTAGTCACATTCGCGCTAAGAATTAACTCAGGAATCGTATAAATAGCTCAATAACATTTTTTTCTTTTTTTCTTTAATTATTTTTATTTTTAATCCGTCAACATCTCTCTCTCATTTATCAATTCAATAGGTCTCAAGAAAACAGTTTCAACGTCAAACATCCGATGTAACAACCAGAATACACCATTAGCCTCTAAATGTTCCCTTCTCTTTGTTCCTTCGTTCGTCTGCGTCTCCCCGCAGCACAGTGTAGCAGAGGAGTGGCATATTTACCCCTACGTCACTCTAGTGTCGTAAAATCACACGCATGCGCAGTTCAAACATCACTACGATTTCACAGTGGAAGGAGCTCTCTCCTAGCTCTCTCCACGCTAGGCAACAGAAAGTTAACAGTCCCGCTGTATTTCCTCTCTTTTACCCCTCATAGACAAACAATAACACTTAACAGAGCTCACAACCCATAGGACACAATCCCACGCTATACTAAACACAGTTTTGGAGGCTCGACCCATTCCAATGGACCCCCAAGGAAAAAATACAGCGCACGGCACCCATCAAATTTGGCATGTAGCATGAATAAATTAGCATTAGCATGTAGCATTAGCATTAGCATGTAGCATGAAGCATTATTAGCAGGCCACGTTTAGCATTTCTACCTCCGCCGTGTCGTAAAAATTCCTTTGTTTCTAAATTTCTGCTACCACGAGGTCCTGCCGGAAATTTAATGAGCGGTCACATCAAACAAATGATTCGTCAACCACAAGCTGAGCGGTAACATACAATCAAATATATACCACAGCCTCAAGTCCCCTGGACTTACCTAACTACACCTAATGCGTTATTTGGATTTTTGGCCCATCATAATGATCACCTCCTTAAGAGGGTTTCCGTAGATTCACAGCGGTTCTAAGTTACACACATATTCCTAGGCCTTATTCCTCTCAATCTATTCTTCTTGAACTCTTATTCAAGCAAAATATCCCTATAGACACTCCCCCCTTTTTGCGTTGTTTACCAGCGCAAACAAATTTAGAACGGACTCCTATCTCACAGCACATCAGCAATGCACACACGCAAGTCCTTTAACGGTGCATTCTTTCAACGCACACACACAGACACACGAACTGACCAGAGGCCAAAGTAGCGAGCAAACTCACCCTTATCTGCCTCTGGAGCTAGAGTCAGCTCGGCGCCCATGAATGAAACGCTGAGAAAAAACACAATACCTTCCAAATCCTCGCCGCCATTTTGTAGTGTCGAGTTAACATTGCTAATTATGCTGTGTGACAAGGAGGACCCGCTGACGCTGTATTTTCATCATAAGGTTTATTCATAACAAAGGGTTACAGCGTCGATTTACAGATACCTGCAGATACCCGAAGAATAATCGCCCCATCTCTAATATGATTACTCTGTCTTCCTTTCTCCTAACTGTGGTATATATGCTATGTAATTGATATGGGTGTTCCCCACAGACCAATCCCAGGAGGACACCTAACAGACTTCCTATTCTATGGTGTGTCACTCTAAAACCGCTCCCTCTAAAACTGAATAAACCTCCTCTCAGGTTCCACTTGAAAACATTAGCAAAGTCATAATTCATCATACACTACATAGCCAACAGTGATAGGTGTCAAAAAGTTCATGGTTCAAAGTTCCAAATACATTTTTGCAGATTGTGCAAAACGCCTCCGTCAGAGGACTCCAATTTTGATACTGTAAAGCTTGACATCATTCAGCTGTTTTCGTGATATGTATTATCTAACGCTTACAATTTCTTTCCTTTTTGCTTACTTAGCAGTTCTATCAACATTTAGCAACTAAGCTAGCAACATTAGAAAATCCGTTAGCTATATTTAAGAGGTACAAAGTTGGAAATTAAATTATGTGTGGTCAGTCGCGCAGTCGAATTTTACAATATGCAGCGTGTTCCACAAAATGTGTACATATATAACTTTTTTGAAAACTCTCAAAACCTAATTTAACTTACATAAATAGCACTGAAAATCGGTGGTCAACTAGCTAGAAGGGTGTCGTTAGTCACAAAACGTACCGTTATTATCCAGTCCATTTAAATAAATGTTGAGCTCGAGGTGATTTAGTCCTCCAACTGCTAGAGTGTCCGAAAATAGGAGGTGTCCGATGTTGGGGGAAAGTTAGCTAGCTACCTAGCAAAGTGATTAACATTTCTTGCTAGCTAACCAAATTACACATCTCTAGCTGTAGCCACAGAAAAACGCTATGGGGGGAATAAATCGGCCCCTCACCCACTCGTCCAATGACATAACATCCTCCCAGCAGCTACCTAGCTAGCTAACATTATGCTCTGTGTTTTTTGCTTGGTAAATAAATAGCTTTAAATACATAAGCTAGAATATTAGCCACATTATGACTGACTTGTGAACATTGCCCTTGCTAGTTTCATTGTATTGACATTCTCAGCCTTAGTTACATCCGTCCGTTTTTGTCCAAAATATTGAGAAATTGAAACTGAAACAGTGCTTCCCGAATGGCTAGAGGAAGCAAAACATGTACCAGGCTAGCTGTGATTTACAACCTGCTAACAATATTTGTTGGACTACCAAGACATTTATTGGTGAATTATATTAACCATGCATTGAACTGCTTCCATCTATTCTGCCAACAATGCCTTACTCTATGTCATTGAATTTTCAGTCAAATAGAACCTATTTTTAAAACCTCTCATGAAGTTGGTTTTGTAGAATGAACTGGGAATTTGATATTTTTTACTGATATTATGATTGTCTGTTTGTTTCATATCTGCAAAGTAGCTAAAACGCTATCAGGTCCACTTTACATTTTGGGGTGGTTGTCATGGTAACAGCAGATCATATGCAAAAAAAACCTTCAAGGCAATAAAATCCGATCTAATGGTCCAGACAGAGGTCGCATATGGAGTATCAGAATTGTCTCAGGGTTGAGATCCACATATGGAGGTGGTATAAATCGGAAGTCAAAAGATCAGATTCCATATTTTTAATTTTTAATTTACACAGTAGGGAAAATATCTGTAGGTATCGGATATGCTAAATAATTGGCAAAAGATCTGAATTGGGCTGCCTGTGTAAACCCAGTCTTATACCCTGAGACCTCAGTAAAACAGTATCAATGTCATGATTCCAAGAAGCCTGTGCTTAAATGATCTACTCTACTGTAACTGGAATAGTAGGAGCAGGATTTTTCTCACATGTAACTAAGGATGCATAATATGTGCATGTTAATCTGAGTGAGGAATAGAGATGGTTAGCGAATGAGGTTAATTGCTTGGCAAGGGTTGTAAAACAATTCACAGAGCCATTTTAACGTGCTGCTCAGGGGTCATTCAGGTGAACAGGGAATTAACACAGACGCATGAAAGCCTATTCTCTCCCCTGAGTTTAGTCGCTCAGTGATTGATGTGCTTCGTTGTAAATATTGAATGGAGTTGAGCTAAATCTAGCCTATCTAGTGACTCATTTGAATATCGCTGCCAGGAGATATCACAAGATATGACCCAGACGCAGACACAGGAAGCGGATAGTAAAGTTCTCAATAATAATTTAATAGAACACGAGGCAGGCAAAGGGCAGGTCGAGGACAGGCAGAGGTTCATAATCAGGTCAGAGTCCGGTAGGTACAGGACGGCAGGCAGGCTCTGGGACAGGGAAGGCAGAATGGTCAGAACCGGGAAAACTAGGAAATAAACACATGCAAAACAGGAGAACGGGAAAGCACGCTGGTAAGACCTGACAAGACAAGACGAACTGGCAACAGACAAACAGAGATCACAGGTATAAATGCACAGGGGATAATGGGGAAGATGGGCGACACCTGGAGGGGGGTGGAGACAAGCACAAAGACAGATGAAACCGATCAGGGTGTGACAGGAGAGGACAGCAAGTACAATCAGAGTTTCTCAGAATCCATTATGGTAATCTCGTAAAATATACATTTGTTCCATATGGTTGGTAATGAAATAAGCACACAGTGTTTGTGTGTGGAAAGTTGCACGTCACACCATTGCACAGTAGTTATTTGAATTTAAACATATGTCAAAGTTTCTCTGTTAAAAGGAGCGGGTCCGGTCTCCTGAGTGGCTAGGCGGTCTAAGGCACTGCATCGCAGTGTTGCGGCATCACTAATAATAATAATATATATCACTACAGCCTGGGGTTCGATCCCAGGCTGTGTCTTTACCGGTCGTGACCTGGAGTCCCATAGGGCAGCGCACAATTGGCCCAGCGTCGTCCGGATTAGGGGAGGGCTTGGCCGGGGGGGCTTTACTTGGCGCCTGCAGGCTGACTTTGGTCGTCAGTTGAACGGTGTTTCCTCCGACACATTGGTGCAGCTGGCTTCCGGGTTAAGCGGGCAGGTGTTAAGAAGCACGGTTTGGCGGGTCATGTTTCGGAGGACGCATGACTCGACCTTCGCATCTCCCGAGCCCGTTGGGGAGTTGCAGTGATGAGACAAGATTGTAAACACGAAATTGGGGAGAGAAAGGGGGGTAAAAATTAATAAAAAATGAATACAAAAAGGAGCGGGTACATGTCAAAACGACCTTTCTTGGAACAGATTCTGATTCTATTTAGTCAATCAATTCAGCCAATCAATTGTATTTTGTCAATCAACACAGACCATCCCCAAGGGTAGTCTTAAAAGGTATGTGGCAGTCATGGAGTTTACACCTAAACTCACTGTTCAGTAAGCCCATTACTGAGAGTGACTATTGAACTAAATAATGGCCAGCCCAGTGTTTATCCTTGCCTCTCTTATCTGTTCATACCTGTGAGAGTAAATAGAGCTCTGTCTGTGCCAGAGCTGGACCTGGAGCAGCACAGATGCTTCAATATTATTGTAATGACTTCGATAAATCATAAATGAACGAATGTCCACAACACTTCTTGAGTTTGTGAATGAAAACGGTTTATTGAACCAAACTCTCACAGGCTACTGTCTGGCCATAGCCCACGCCAAACAAAACCCTAAAGAAACAGCAACAACTAAACACGCACTGTCGGGACAACAAAAGAGAGTCTTATAACTTACGGTGCCCGACACCCTTCCCGGTTCTAGTCACATACTGTCCATACACACCATTCACATACATATAGAGTTCATTCGGAAAGTATTCAGACCCCTTCTCTTTTTCCACATGTTGTTATGTTACAGCCTTATTCTAAAATTGATTAAATAAAAGCATATACACACAATACCCCATAATGACAAAGTGAAAACAGGTTTATATAATTTTTTGCAAATGTATAAAAAAAGAAAAAAAAAAGAAAGTATTCAGACCCTTTGCTATGAGACTCGAAATTCAGCTCAGGTGCATCCTGTTTCCATTGATTATCCTTGAGATGTTTCTACAACTTGGAGTTTGCCAAAAGGCACCTAAAGGACTCTCAGACCATGAGAAACAAGATTCTCTTGTCTGATGAAACCAAGATTTAACTCTTTGGCCTGAATGCCAAGTGTCACGTCTGGAGGAAACCTGGCACCATCCCTACGGTGAAGCATTGTGGTGGCAGCATCATGCTGTGGTGATGTTTGTCGGCGGCAGGGACTGGGAGACCAGTCAGGATCGAGGGAAAGATGAACGGAGCAAAGTACAGAGAGATCCTTGATGAAAACCTGCTCCAGAACGCTCATGACCTCAGACTGGGGCCAAGGTTCACCTTCCAACAGGACTACGACCCTAAGCACACAGCCAAGACAATGTAGGAGTGGCTTCGGGACAAGTCTCTGAATGTCCTTGAGTGGCCCAGCCAGAGCCCGGACTTGAACCCGATTTAACATCTCTAGAGACACCTAAACATAGCTTTGCAGTGACACTCCCCATCCAATCTGACAGAGCTTGAGAGGATTTGCTAAAAATTATTACCCTCACCATCTGGGGGCGGCCCGTCAGGAAGTCCAAGATCCAGTTGCAGAGGGAGGTCTTCAGGCCCAGGGTCCTTAGCTTGGTGATGAGCTTCGAGTGTACTATGGTGTTGAACGCTGAGCTGTAGTCAATGAACAGCATTCTCACATAGGTGTTCCTTTTGTCCAGGTGGGAAAGGGCAGTGTGGAGTGCAATAGAGATTGCATCATCTGTGGATCTGTTGGGGCGGTATGCAAATTGCAGTGGGTCTAGGGTTTCTAGGATAATGGGGTTGATGTGAACCATGACCAGCCTTTCAAAGCACTTCATGGCTACAGACGTGAGTGCTACAGGTCGGTAGTAATTTAGGCAGGTTACCTCTGTGTTCTTGGGCACAGGGACTATAGTGGTCTCCTTGAAACATGTAGGTATTACAGATTCGGCCAGGGACAGGTTGAAAATGTCAGTGAAGACACTTGCCAGTTGGTCAGCGCAGGCTCAGAGTACACTTTCTGGTAATCTGTCTGGAGTAAATCCTTCGCGGCGACTTGTTAAAGAAAAAACCTTTGTCCAGTTCGAGGTGAGTAATCGCAGTGCTGATATCCAGAAGCTATTTTTGGTCATAAGAGACGGCGCCAGAAACATTATGTACATAATAAGTTACAAACAACTCGAAAAAACACACAAAATAGCACAATTGGTTAGGAGCCCGTAAAACGGCAGCCCACTTGTTTTGTATTTAACGCCACTTTAAATGTGTACATGACACTGCAACAAAATTTCCCCATGGGGACAATAAAGTAAGTAAGTAAGTAAGTACTCCTCCGGTGATGTGGGCTAATGTCATGTGGTGTGGTAGACAGGTTACCTTGGTGTTCTTGGACACAGGGTCTATGGTGGTCTGCTTGAAACATGTAGGTATTGCAGACTGAGTCAGGGAGAGGTTGAAAATGTCAGTGAAGACACTTTCCAGCTGGTCAGCGCATGCTCTGAGTACGTATCCTAGCAATCCATCTGGCTCTGTGGCCTTGTGAATGTTAACCTGTTTAAAGGTCTTACTCACATTGGCTATGGAGAGCATGATCACACAGTTGTCCAGTACAGCTGGTGCTCTCACTTACGGTTCAGTGTTGCTTACCTCAAAGCGAGCATAGAAAACATTTAGCTCGTCTGGTAGGCACTGGGCAGCTCGTGGCTGGGTTTGCCTTTGTAATCCGTGATAGTTTGCAAGTCCTGCCACATCCGACTAGAGTCATTGCCTACTCACATCTGCTGTGGTATGATGTTCTGTGTATGTTGGTGCTTGCATGTGTGCGTGGGTCTGTGTGTGTGTGCGTGCAGGTTTGCATTTTGTGCATTGAGGAGGGGGGGTTGTACATTTGGATATTATTCAATCATGTAATGGGAATGATTTAAAATAAAAAAGGTGCATTCAGTAGGTGTCTTTTTTGGGTCCAGTTGAGACATTAATCCTGCCACACAATTCAGTGACTAGAATCGGTATCTGAAAGTGTTACTTCCTCCATCTGTACAGTGTATCTTTATTCTATTCTCTCCCAATTAGGAGAGGAGATGTGGCCAGTAGACCAGACGGAATGAATGAGGAGCCTTTGTAGTTTACTGCAGGACATTATGTCTCCTGTTTGTCAGATGCAATGTCATGCTGCCCCCGTTTCCCCAACCCCTCCCCCAACACACACACACAAACCATGTGTCCAATCCTCACTCCATGCCTCCCCTCTTCCAGTGTCTTGCCTCCCCTAGCCCAAAGTTCCCTCACACCCAGCTGGCCGATAGCGTGGGAGGGAGAAGGCTTGTCAGGAACAGGGTCTCTCCCACTAATTATCCCAGAGCGTATCCGGCTGGCTGCAGACCTCACGCACAACTAACTCACTGAGGTGGTCAATTAATAATAAATAATAATAATAATAATAATGCCATTTAGCAGACGCTTTTATCCAAAGCGACTTACAGTCATGCGTGCATACATTTTTGTGTATGGGTGGTCCCGGGGATTGAACCCACTACCTTGGCGTTACAAGCGCCGTGCTCTACCAGCTGAGCTACAGAGGAGCGCCGTGCTCTACCAGCTGAGCTACAGAGGACCACAATTAGTTGGTTACATTTACATTTTAGTCATTTAGCAGACACTCTTATCCAGAGCAACTTACTTTTAGCATAGATTTAGCATACATTATTTTATTTTTCATACTGGCCCCCCGTCGGAATTGAACCCACAACCCTGGCGTTGCAAACGCCATGCTCTACCAACTGAGCTACATCCCTGCCGGCCATTCCCTCCCCTACCCTGGACCAATTGTGCGCCGCCCGGTGGGTCTCCCGGTCGCGGCCGGCTACGACAGAGAGAATAGAATAAAGATACACTGTACAGATGGAGGAACCAGGATCTCTAGTGGCACAGCTAGCACTGCAATGCAGTTCCTTAGACCACTGCGCCACTCGGGAGACCCAGGTAGCAGGTCTACTATTGGGCTGTATCACACATGGTATTGTACGATTGTCTCACCCTATACCTTCCCAGCGGGCAAAACTGTTTGAAATTACACCATAAAGACGTCATTCCAAACAGTTGTGCCTGCTGGGTTGGATGTTTCCAATGGGAAATAGAGATAGTATCCATATTTGTAGTCTCTTTCTTTATTTATTTTCTGCAGACCCATTTGCTATCTTTGAATCAAAAAAATTGATATGATGTATATCAAGTTTTTCTTCCCAATTGTGATGATTCCTCAGTCAACAATACAGATAAAACCTTTACCTTACAGTAAAACATTTGACATTTATCTTCGCATCTATCTTTTTTATTCATGCCTGTATCAGTAAAGTATTCGTTTTTTATTAGGATTCCCGTTAGCTGTTGCCAAGGCATCAGTTACTCTTCCTGGGATCCAAACAGAGATAAAACATTACATCATACAAAACATTGTGCATTATACAAATTTACATTGCTCCATTATTACATTACATTTTACAATATATCACTAAGAATAATGTGTGGGTGTGTGTAATGTTTGTGTTTTAGAGTGTGTCTCTTCACAGTCCGCGTTGTGTCGTGAGGTGTTGTTTTATCTGTTTTTTAAATCTGATTTGACTTCTAGCTTGAGATACCTGAGGTGTAAGAGAGTTCCATGTAGTCATGGCTCTATATAGTATGGTGCGTTTCCTAGCCTCTGTTCTGGACTTGGGGACTGTGAAGAGACCTCTGGTGGCATGTCTTGTGGGGTATGTATAAGTGTCTGAGCTGTGTGTTAACCGATTTAACAGACAGTTCGGTACATTTAACACATCAATACCTCTCACAAAGACCAGAAGTGATCTGTCAATCTTTCCTCTACTTTGAGCCAGGAGAGATTGATATGCATGTTGTTGATATTAGCCCTCTGTGTACATTTAAGGGCCAGATGTGCTGCTCTGTTCTGGGCCAACTGTAATTTGCCTATGTCCCTCTTTGCAGCACTTGACCATATAACTGGGCAGTAGTCCAGGTATGATAAAACTAGGGCCTGTAGGACTTGTTTGGTCGATTGTGATGTCAAGAAAGCAGAGCAGCGCTTTATCACGGACAGACCTCTCCCCATTTTAGCAACTGTTCGATCAATATGTTTTGACCATGTCAGCTTACAATCTATGGTTACACCAAGCAGTTTAGTCTCCTCAACTTGCTCAAACACCACATTATTTATTACTAGATTTAGATCAGGTTTATTGGTTTAATGAAATGCTTTTAGTTTTGTATATATTTATTCTAAACTGACTGCAGCTCTTTGTGATAGCTGACATGTATAGTGTTGAGTCATCAGTGTACATAGACACACAGGCTTTATTCAATGCTAGTGGTAGGTCATTAGTAAAAATAGAGATCAGCAGAGGGCAAAGACAGCTGCCTTGAGGAACACCACACTCTACCTGGCTTACGTTAAAGAAAACCCTCTGTTCTATTAGATAGGTAGCTCTCAATCTACGATATGGCAGAGGATGTAAAGCCATAACACATATGTTTTTTCTGCAAAATATTATGATCAATAATATCAAACGCTGCACTGAAGTCTAACAATACAGCTCCCACAAGCTTCTTATTTGCAATTTATTTCAGCCAATCATCAGTCATTTGTGTCAGTACCGTACATGTTGAGTGCCCTTCCCTATAAATATGCTGAAAGTCTGTTGTTAATTAGTTTACAGTGAAATAACATTGTATCTGGTCAAACACAATTTTTTTCCATAAGTTTACCAGGGGCCGGTAGTAGGCTGATTGGTCAGCTGTTTGAACAGGTGCTTTGCTATTCTTGGGTAGCAAAATGACTTTTGCTTCCCTCCAGGCCTGAAGGCAAACCCTTCCCTCTAGAATTAGATTGAAGACATGACAAATAGGAGTGGCAATATAGTCCGCTACCGTCCTCAGTAATCTTCCATTCAAATTGTCAGTACGAGTTTCTAGCCAGAGGGAGGGTGTTTCCTTGCTCCTCACGTCACTGTGAACCTCATAGTGTTTGAAAATCATGTCATCGGGTAGAACTTTTAAACTTTATATATATTTCAACAAAACGTAGAAATGCGCCGTTTTCACATAAATTATGTAGACACTGGGATTGTGCTGCAGATAATGAAAATAAGGTTGAAAAGTAGAATTTAGGAATTTCTCTTTAAAGTCATTGGCAATATTAGAGGATTTTGGGATGAATGAGCCATCTGATTCAATGAAGGATGGAGCTGAGTTTGTCTTTTTGCCTGACATTTCATTTAAGGTACTCCAAAGCTTTTTACGATCATCCTTTATGTAATTTGTCTTTGTTTAGTAGTACTGTTTCTTCTTCTTTTCGTTTAGTTTAGTCACATGATTTCTCAATTTACAGTACATTTGCCAATTTCATAAATGTGTCAAGTGCGGCGTCTGGTTGATCCTCATTACACACAACAGACCAGCAAATCTTTTTTTACATCTTCAACATAGGAATCACTAGAAAACCTTTTGTATGATCTCTTGTACACTATTTTAGGCCCAGCCTTTGGAACTTTGTTTTTTCTAGATGGCCACTATATTATGATCTCTACAGCCAATGGGTGTGGATACTGCTTTAGAGCAGATTTCTGCAGCATTAGTAAAGATGTGATCAATACATGTGGATGATTTAGTTCCTGTACTGTTTGTAAATACCCTTGTAGGTTGACTAATAAAGATTGCATGCTCTGGTTACAGTTTGAAGCTTCTTCTTGAGTGGACAGCTTGATGAAAACCAGTCAATATTTAGTTATCCCAGAAAATATACCTCTCTGTTGATATCACATACACTATCAAGTATTTCACACATGTTATCCAGACACTGACTGTTAGCACTCGGTGGTCTATCGCAACTTCCTACAAGAATAGGCTATAGGTGAGGCAGGTGAACTTGTAACCATATTACATAAACAGCATTTGACATGAGATCCTCTTTAAGCTTTACAAGAGTATGACTCTGAATATGAACAGCAACACCTCCCCTATTGGCATTCCTGTCTCTTCGGTAGATGGTATAACCATGTATTGCTACCATTGTGTCATCAAAGGAATTATCTATGTGAGTTTCAGAGATAGCCAGTAAATGAATCTTGTCTGATGTTAGCAAGTTATCAATTTCATGAACCTTAGACATATCAGTGATATTTACATTTGAGCCAATAGTACAAGGAGAGCTGCCTACAGTGGGCTTCCTACTAGGACAAACAGTCTCAGTGCTAACAGTGTAATTCAGGTTTAAAAGCACAAGATTACTGATATCAAGGTCATTTTTTAAAAATCAAACTCTGCACGTTTAAGTGCAACAGCCCAAGCCATTTACGTGATTTGAAAACTGAGGGGATATCCATATTTATAGAATTAACTTTTGAACTAATAGCACTGATTGAGCTTGTGCTAGCCACAGTGGGCTTCCCATTTTATCTAATGGTAATAGAGCTAACAATGGGATTCAACTTTATGGGTACAAGATTATGACTGACAACACATCTTGGAATATGAAAATTTGTAACAGTATTATGATAGCGCTGTGATATAACGGTAGGGATTACCTGAGACAGCACTGATTTCTCCTGTTGTGGCGGAGTGAGGGCGATAGACTCCTGAAGGCTGTAAGAGTGTCACTGAGTAAGCGACTGTTTTATGCTTGAAGAGAGTTTCTGTTCTCCGCGGTAGTTGGGATGTATTCTATCCTCACTGAAATAATCCCTCCGCTTCCAGAACTGGTTGAAATTGTCAGTAAATGTCACTTCCACTGAGGCACGGTGCATTTTCAGCCAGTGGTGCATTTGGATGTCTTACAAAAATGAAACTTTGCTTTTGCTGAAGAAGATTGTAAAAGGCCCTCTGCATGGTAAACTGCACAATGGAAGCTCATTGATAGATAAGCCCTGGTCTTGAGAATGTCCCTATTATAAAGCATATTAACTCTGGAATGGTTCTCCTGTTTGCAATGCTGTGCATAGGTGTGCTTGTCCATGTTGACCTTTATGAGAGGGGCTTACACAGGAATATTGATAGCCCGGGCTCCTTGGAAAGTTCTGATTCTTGGCCAGTCTTTTCACAGCTCAAGTATATCCTAATGAAATGAGTTAATGGATTGTCCTTCCAGAGGGTTTTGTTAATTGAAACAATGATTGTGTGGATCAACCTTACACAGGTAGTGCTTTGCCCTACTGATTGGAGAGGGATCCATCTTATTGGATGCTCTCTGTCTTTTGTAACTGTTATCTGACTTACTGTGGTCCCTTTAGATTAACTCTTTCCTCCTAAGATTTATTTAGCAGAGCTGATGACTTGGTGAAAAGATTGTAAATGATCCAGGTGCAGGTATATCATCAAATATGACAACAACAGCCTGTTCAATTCACATCACTCTTTAATTCCAAGATGCTCCAATATTCCACTTTAGAATCCCATTGGGGCAGCACACGTCACACATCAGATATTACAACAGTGAAAGGTTCCATCACCTTATCTCGACCTTTGTCTCTCTCCAAGCACCATCTCAGCCAGATAAAAAAGGCGATAGACCCCACTGTGTCAGTTTGGACAAGCTGCCCTTTGATCCCCATTATATTTTGATACAAATGTTTGGGTATCTGTCTTTACCTGGCAGAACCTTATTTATATCACACAACCTCCACCTCTACGGACAGCTATGTAATGAAAGGTGTCGAAATGCCTTTCTGAAGCCTATGGCTTAACATTATGGTAGTGGGGATGTGTTACAATATATCTCCATACTGTCTCAGATACAGAATGAGGTAATGAGTAAAGTTTTTTTTCTCTTGTAGAATTTCCATTCCTTATTCTTATGGGTATGAAGGGAATTAACTATAGGCTTAAGAAACAAATCAATATGGTATTTTATTTACAGTTTATACGTTCTTATCCCTTTCATAATCTTTACTTTAGTGTTTGCTCTGTTATATTCCATCTTAAAAGTAGCAGGTACAAAAGCCTTTGCTTTAAAAGCTTATCTTTGCCATGTTTAGTCTTTTAAAATGTTTCCTCTACGTATTTGGATCAACTGACTTGTTGGCATGGATGGTACTTTAAATAAGAGTTAAAGGTAATCAGAATTTGCCATGACAGAAGAAAAGCAAACACCCTTTAAATGCAATGTTGCTTATACTGGCCAAGGGTAGTAAACATGGCCAGCATGCTAACTGGAGAGTGAAGGTCATACATTGTCAGAGATAGTACTTTACCTGAGATCCAGACACTATTATATCAGACTAAATTGACCTTATTGTCAGTAACATTGCATTAAACCACATCCACTTCAGATACAACAATAACAACCAAGAGCTCAGTCAGTAATAAGACCATGAAGCTATTCTGTTCTATTTTCCACCTTGGTAGCTCAGTGACAGCTTTGTCTATGCAAAGGTCAGTTAGATGCTGATATATCGTAACAGTTCGAGATCGTTAACATAAATGTGCTAATTAACTCACCCAAGATTTGGCGGCTTCCATGATTAGTAAGACCCATGAGGAATTACAATTATGCTGTATGTGTAGAAGTACTATACTATTACTATTAGCTAGTACTGTAGTAAACATAAGTACTATTACTGTTAGCTAGTACTGTAGTAAACAGAAGTACTATTACTGTTAGCTAATACTGTAGTAAACAGAAGTAGTATTACTGTTAGTACTGTAGTGAACATAAGAAATGTTACTGTTAGCTAGTACTGTAGTAAACAGAAGTAATATTACTGTTAGTACTGTAGTAAACAGAAGTAATATTACTGTTAGCTAGTACTGTAGTAAACAGAAGTAATATTACTGTTAGTACTTCAAATTCCAATTCTCTTTAATGCTTTTCAGTTACTAGGTTTCCATCCAATTGGCGATAGATTTTCATGAGAACATTCTAGAATCCGCACATTTTCCCACTAGTGGGCTGTTTCCACCAAATGGACTTGTTGAGGATAACAATCAGCGTGATGACGTAGTGCACACAATGTACTTTTTTCACTTATGTTTTCATACTGGCCCCCTGTGGGGTAGAGCATAGCGTTTGCAACGCCAGGGTTGTGGGTTCGATTCCCACGGGGGGACCAGTATGAAAAATTTATGCACTCACTAACTGTAAGTCGCTCTGGATAAGAGCGTCTGCTAAATGACTAAAATGTAAATGTAAATGTAAGAGCTGTTTAACAAGGTATTCCATGCACAGTCATAACTGATGGTATGAATTTCAATTTGTAGGCTACTGCTTTTTCCACTCAGTCATTTGTAAAAAGTCCATAGCCTGGATGAACTATGCTCATCTAATGAGTAACCATACCTGAGACCTGAAGACTCATGTTAGCTCAGTGGGCTAACAACACAGTCTTCAGTCGTACAAATGACATGTGTTCCCAACCTTATTGGTCACATGAGAACACCACACAATCAAAAATACATACTCCTAACACCCCTAATCCCTTCCCATGCTGACAAGGTCAGAGTCCAGCCAACATACAGAGCACATTTAGAATCAACTTTTATCTGCAAAAACAAAACTAAGAAGATAATTTATATGCAATTACATTTGGCTGATGCATATTGTTACGAAACCGATTAACTAGCCTGCTAATATAGTTGAACTCGCTAAGTCTAGGGGCTCTATTTTAACAAACCTAATGCAATGGTAAATCTTAGCACTGGCAGTAGCTTTATAGGTTCTGGGGTGTGTCAGAAATATTTTTGCTATTTTTACCAGAATAATGGGCGCAGTAGCTGGTGGTGGCGCGAAAGGACTGGGTTTTGATGACTAAACAAATTGTGATTGTGGCTTGGCCCCTCTCTTGCCAATCAGAACCTGCCTCATGGCTAAATATGTGGTTGCTTCAAATTGTGTATTTATGGTCTTTTATCCTATTGCGTTTTCATTTACTCTAATGTTAGTTCATTATAACCTAGTTAGTTAAATAGCCTGCCCCATATTTGCTAAATATTTTGCACATGTTTGCAGTCCATATTGTTCTAATTGCATTGCTTCAATATGGAAATACATTGTTAAACTGATATAGGGGCTAGGCCTACTGTAAATTGCAGTCTGGACATGGACATGTCAAACACAGTCAATAAGCAATATTCAATTCACTACGCTATTGATAAGGCCTAAAAAGACAGTGTATAAAAATAATAATAATAATGAAACATCAACTTGTTTTAAATAAAGTATGTCTAAATACAGTTACAGGCACCATAATAATACAGACAAGGCAACTTAGACTATGGAGGGTTTTATGCACGTCAAACTTTTTACAGGAGCTGGATAAAGATCCAATATAAAGAGAAAGGGGGAATGTCCACTCACCGTTATACTGCTCGCAATCACAAATATAATGTTTTATACACATCATGGAACCATTTTATAGATTATATTTTCACTTCTCCAGAAATAGCAGATGAAATTGCATTGGATTCGAGCCATGTATGTTCTCACCAAACCCATGGACGGTGAATCTTTCTAATGAGTTTGGTTTTTAATCAAATTAAACAAAAAAGAATCAATCTGTTTTTTAAACCAACAACACTATTTCTAAATAGAATCAGGTCAGAAGCATAATATCATAAATCATATCTCTTGTTCCATGAGCATAAAGCAATGTAGGGTTAAGGGCTCTTCGGCAGGAGGCATGGATGTTTGTCCTATCCATTGAATACAGTTTATTAAATAGCATACACTAACCCTATGATAGGCCCAGTTATATCAAACATGTAGCCAATCTAGTTTTTCTTTATTTGCTTCAATGTGGAAGTATTTGTCTACACACATTGCATTTGCATTTCGAAAAATGCACTGCATGTTCAAGCCATGGACAAATAGACTTTGTCTGAACGTTTTAATAAGGTTAGCCTACCATCGCCTGATATGGCCTGTTAGTGACTTTGCCACGTGAAAGGTAAACAAACAAACAGGCAAATAGCCTAGGCTACAAGCGGATTCAGTACCAAGGACATTCATTGTAATTCTTGCGATTTGACAGTTAAGTCCAACAGATGAAAGTGGAAGATGCAATTATTTTACACAATTAAAAGGAAAAGAATAAACAGATGTTCCTAAACAGACTTCCTACTGTCACTGACACCTTTCATTCAATGGGCATTGCACATAGGCCAAATGAGTTCAAACTTGCATTGACAAGTGTAATGTCCAATATAAAGAAGAAACTGACATTTCTGTTGACTGTTTTGCTGTTCAATATTGGTTATAGGCTACTGATTAGGCTACTGTGCGCATCCGCTGGCGAAATCGATTCCATAACCAATTGCGTTACCGCTAAGACCAGCTTTTGGTGAGTCTTAAATATCACCAATAGCGCTGCTTGAAATTGGCCAGGGTTGGGAAATAGCAGAGAGCTGGCTTTTACAAGTCAAAATTTCCAAAAAGCGTGCGTTTGACACTAGCACCGCCTTAACGCCAACAGAATATAGAGCCCTAGGGGTCTTAGGCCTAGTTTACTGATCTGTAACCTGATTTGATGTGTGCATTAATATGAGGAGTAAGTGTATGCGACCAGGTGTTGACTGCATGTACCCAGGAGACAGCGACCATACCTTGGTCCAGGGCCAGCTCTGTCTCTCTTGTCCTCATGGTCTGTCAGTCCAAGCAGATTATTATTTGTTCAGATGGTGATGAAACATAAATATATATAAAAAATGAAAAAGTTAAAAACGCATGCTTCAACGAAATAATCAAAACCGAACGAAAGGCCTCATGGCCACAAAACCAAACCAGAAGCCTCACGGCTCTGCCAGCTTGCACTCAGACTGACGATCACCTTAATTGGCGTGTGGAAGTGTATCCTGGAGAGTGTTTTGCCTAACTGTGTGCTAAAACTACACTACCCCCCATATCATAACACCTCCCCCCAACAAGAAAATAACATAAAAAACCTCACATAGTCACCAATATCTATTTTCCTGAATTGTCCAAACTTTTAAAGATTTTTTTCTATTTCTTTTCCATAAAACTTCCTTAACTGAAGAGACCAATCCAGTGAGGGAAAAAAGTATTTGATCCCCTGCTGATTTTGTACGTTTGCCCAATGACAAAGAAATGATCAGTCTATAATTGTAATGGTAGGTTTATTTGAACAGTGAGAGACAGAATAACAACAAAATCCAGAAAAACGCATGTCAAAAATGTTATAAATTGATTTGCATTTTAATGAGGGAAATAAGTATTTGACCCCCTCTCAATCAGAAAGATTTCTGGCTCCCAGGTGTCTTTTATACAGGTAACGAGCTGAGATTAGGAGCACACTCTTAAAGGGAGTGCTCCTAATCTCAGTTTGTTACCTGTATAAAAGAGACCTGTCCACAGAAGCAATCAATCAATCAACTCTCCACCATGGCCAATACCAAAGAGCTCTCCAAGGATGTCAGGGACAAGATTGTAGACCTACACAAGGCTGGAATGTGCTACAAGACCATCGCCAAGCAGCTTGGTGAGAAGGTGACAACAGTTGGTGCGATTATTCGCAAATGGAAGAAACACAAAAGAACTGTCAATCTCCCTCGGCCTGGGGCTCCATGCAAGATCTCACCTCGTGGAGTTGCAATGCTCATGAGAACGGTGAGGAATCAGCCCAGAACTACACAGGAGGATCTTGTCAATGATCTCAAGGCAGCTGGGACCATAGTCACCAAGAAAACAATTGGTAACACACTACGCCGTGAAGGACTGAAATCCTGCAGCGCCCACAAGGTCCCCCTGCTCAAGAAAGCACATATACATGCCCGTTTGAAGTTTGCCAATGAACATTTGAATGATTCAGAGGAGAACTGGGTGAAAGTGTTGTGGTCAGATGAGACCAAAATTGAGTTCTTTGGCATCAACTCATCTCGCCGTGTTTGGAGGAGGAGGCATGCTGCCTATGACCCCAAGAACACCATCCCCACGTCAAACATTGAGGTGGAAACATTATGCTTTGGGGGTGTTTTTCTGCTAAGGGGACAGGACAACTTCACCGCATCAAAGGGACGATGGATGGGGCCATGTACCGTCAAATCTTGGGTGAGAATCTCCTTCCCTCAGCCAAAGCATTGAAAATGGGTCGTGGATGGGTATTCCAGCATGACAATGACCCAAAACCCATGGCCAAGGCAACAAAGGAGTGGCTCAAGAAGAAGCACATTGAGGTCCTGGAGTGGCCTAGCCAGTCTCCAGACCTTAATCCCATAGAAAATCTGTGGAGGGAGCTGAAGGTTCGACTTGCCAAACATCCTCCACACTTTTACTTTCAGAGAACCTACTGAGACCCATCTCCACCTTCCCCTGAGCCTCAGTGTCCATCACACAAGTATTTCCAACGGGGAAAACAACTCATATCAAATCAAAAGTAATTTGTCACATACGCCGAACACAACAGATATGTACATAGTAGATATTCATAGTCGAAGCACCATTTAACCAACAATGCAGTTCAAGAAATAGAGTTAAGAAAATATTTACTAAATAGACTAAAGTAAAAAATACAATAAAAAGTAACACAATAATATAACAGTAACGAGGCTATATACAGGAGGTACCAGTACCGAGTCAATGTGCGAGGGTACAGGTTAGTCGAGGTAATTTGTACATGTAGGTAGGGGTAAAGTGACTATGCATAGATAATAAACAGTGAGTAGCAGCAGTTTAAAACTTTATGACTTGGGGGTATAAGCTGTTAAGGAGCCTTTAGGACCTAGACTTGGCGCTCTGGTACCGCTTGCCGTGCGGTAGCAGAGAGAACAGTCTATGACTTAGTTGACTGTAGTCTATCACAATTTTTTTGGCCTTCCTCTGACACCACCTAGTATATAGGTCCTGAATGGCAGCAAGCTTGGCCCCAGTGATGTACTAGGCCATACGCACTACCCTCTGTAGCGCCTTACGGTCGGATGCCGAGCAGTTGCCATACCAGGCGGTGATGCAACTGGTCAGGATGCTCTCGATGGTGCAGCTGTAGAACTATTTCAGGGTCTGGAGACACATGCCAAATCTTTTCAGTATCCTGAGGGGGAAAAGTTGTTGTCATGCCCTCTTCACGACTGTCTTGGTGTGTTTGGAGCATGATAGTTTGTTGGTGATGTGGACACCAAGGAACTTGAAACTCTCGACCCGCTCCACTACAGCCCCGTCAATGTTAATGGGGGCCTGTTCGGCCCTCCTTTCCCTGTAGTCCATGATCAGCTCCTTTGTCTTGCTCACATTGAGGGAGAGGTTGTTGTCCTGGTACCACACTGCCAGGTCTCTGACCTCCTCCCTGTAGGCTGTCTCATCGTTGTCGGTGATCAGGCCTACCACTGTTGTGTCATCAGCAAACTTAATGTTGGTATTGGAGTCGTGCTTGGCCACGCAGTCGTGGGTGAACAGGGAGTACAGGAGGGGACTAAGCACACACCCCTGAGGGGCCCCAGTGTTGAGGATCAGCATGGCAGATGTGTTGTTGCCTACCCTTACCACCTGGGGTGGCCTGTAAGGAAGTCCAGGATCCAGTTGCAGAGGGAGGTGTTTAGTCCCAGGGTCCTTAGCTTAGTGATGAGCTTTGTGGGCACTATGGTGTTGAACGCTGAGCTGTAGTCAATGAACAGCATTCTCACATAGGTGTTCCTTTTGTCCAGGTGGGAAAGGGCAGTGTGTAGTGTGATTGAGATTGGGTCATCTGTGGATCAGTTTGGGCGGTATGCGAATCGGAGAGGGTCTAGGGTTTCTGGGATGATGGTGTTGATGTGAGTCATGACCAGCCTTTCAAAGCACTTCAAGGCAGGTTACCTTCACTTTCTTTGGCACAGGGACTATGGTGGTCTGCTTGAAACATGTAGGTATTACAGACTCGGTCAGGGACATGTTGAAAATGTGTCCCGCTCCTTGAAAGCGGCAGCTCTAGCTTTTAGCTCGGTGCGGATGTTGTCTGTAATCCATGGCTTCTGGTTGGGATATGTACGCACGGTCACTGTGGGGACAACGTCGTCGATGCACTTATTGATGAAGTCGGTGACTGAGGTGGTATACTCCTCAATGCCATTGGATGAGTCCCGGAACATATTCCAGTCTGTGCTAGCAAAACAGTCCTTTAGCGTAGCATCCGCGTCATCTGACCACTAACTGTATTTTCCTCACCTCCCTACAACTTAATAGGTGACACACTACATGCTGCAGGAACTGTCAACCGCTCCTCAACAACAGGAAATTGCACCGGTGGATCTGTCTTTTACACCAAACTCACTTCTTCAAGCTCCTGATTCCATCACAAGACACAGCCGTGTCACCCCACAAAACCCAGACCAGGTCTTCCAGCGGATCCTCACTAACCTCACAACGTTACAGAGAAGAATCTCCTCCCTCCCATAGCTCAATGAGACACGTGTCAGCTAAATCAACACCTCACACTCAAACAACCTCATGGTCAGCCTGCTGAGGAACCACAACTTCCATAGTTTGGCAAAGAACGTGTCCACTAAATTGACACTTGAGTCAACCTCATCCTCAACCTGCAGAGGGTACGCTACATCACATATCTCTGCCCAGACACACACAATAATCACTTTCCTCACTAGGGAGAACCATTTCCTGGGAACCACTATCTAGTTTGGCAAATAATGTTTCCTCCAAGTCCCCACACAAATCATCCTGCTCCCTGTCTGATTTTCCATCAGCACTCTTCTGAACCTGAGTAACTTCACAAACTGGGGATACCTCAAAACTCTCCATGAAAGACTCCGCCCCGTGACACACCTGCATTTTACTGGGTCTACACAAATGTGATCATTGGGGGAAACAAGCCCATCACACTGATCACTGGTGGAAACTGGATTAGTGACAAGACTTTTAGCTAACCCTAACCCTAACCTTAAACCTTTTAGCTTACCTTTTCCCTAACCCTAATCTTAACCTTAACCCTTCAACCTAACTCCTAAACTTAACCCTAACCTTAACCCTAACCCCTAACCCCTAGCCTAGTTAATGTTAGCCACCTAGGTAGAATTCATAACATATCATACGTTTTTCAAATTCCTAACATATTGTACATATTGCAAATTCCTAACATATTGTACGTTTGCAAATTCTTAACATATAATACGAATTGTAATTCATAACATATCATACGAAATGCGTGATGGACATCCACTAATTAATACATACCATATAATACACATCATACGAAATGGCGTATCTTGGATTTATATACATTATAATACGAAATGCTCTGAGACCAGGTTTCTACCCTAGTACCTGCACCTTCTGGCAACACAAACGTTCTTCCCTCTATGCTTCCCTTCCTTCATCTGCTTTGTCAATAGTGCTATTTCCTGTTCTAGCCTCGCCACAAGTGTTCTTATGATCTCTTCATGGTGGTCTGAGACAAACAATTCATTCAGCATTACTATGCAAATCACAGGTTTCTGGCTCCTCCTAGACATGCGTCCACTCTGTATTGTAATTAGAATTATACAACGGGTGGGTCTAATCCTGAATGGTGATTGGTTAAAACCGCATTCCAGCCAGTTTCTATTCCACAAGTTACCACCAGCTAAATCTATGACGTTAAAATGCCTATTTACACTGTTCCATCTGACTGCGCAATCCACTGTCTCATCAACCCAGTCAGGCACTTTATAAACTTGATCTCCACTATAAAATGCATCTAGACATTATCTCACATTTCTTTTAGACTAACATTTAGTTTTCAACAGTGGAGATTTGTATAAACCTTGCTGTCTGTCTCTCTGACATCTGTAACATTGTTTCAATATTCAAATTCAATCTCCTGCTGTCCCATAGTATTGAACGTATCGGGAGTCGGGACGAGACAGAAAGGCAGGAAGCGTTTCTCAGCCGGTCTAAATCATGAATCAGCTGGCATCATTTTAATGAATATATACAAAAAAATAATCCATTTAAAAAAGGGACAACGAAACGCAGCTAATTTGCAGTCTTTCCAGCTTCAGTTTGAAGTGATTGTGTTACTGTAGCTGTGTTGTTGTCTAGCTCCTCTGAACAACAGTGTCCTGACGAGTGAACACATTCTCTATGCCAGGCGAAATCGTGCCTCATTAGCTCATTGTTATGGATGTATCCAAATAAATGTCACTAGAAAACAGCTTAAACAATTGCAAACGCAGCTACTTTGCTGTTATTCTGGCGGAACTTTTTGACGTGACTGTAAATTAGCTGTAGTTGGCTAGCTAGCAAGCAAGGGATAAGAACGTTACCAGCCAGTATGGCAATGGAACATTTAGAACGAACAACTGGGTTGCGTCTATAGATACAGAACAAAAAGACAGAAAGACTGTGTCGTGTCCATAGATACAGAACAAAAAGAACGAACGACTAGATCTGTGTCGGGACTATATCTTGTGGAAGGATGAAATAATACGAATAAATGAATCAAAATAACATTTTTAAGGAAAATATGACAATCATTATTTGAATATGTTGGTAACCCCTTGTTTAAAAGTGATAATGCCCTCGAAGCCGGTGTTTGTTGGATATATTGGCACGGTTTGTCGGCCCTCGACATCATATCGGGCCTAAAGGGCCTAAATACACCGTGCCAATATATCTAACAAACACTTGCTTCTCGGGCATTATCACTTAAAGAGAGGACAAAGACTTTTTCTGATCTATTTTTAAATGCATGATGTGTTAGGATTCCCTCCTCCAGACTTTCTTGTCTGTTGTTGTATGATTCGGGGGCATTACTCAGCATTGGCTCTGACTTACCCTTGTAAAGCAGTAGTATTGTGTCTGGCTTCTTGGTGCAGCAAATGTCACTCCAGTTACTGTGAAAAATAACCTTTTCCATCAGCAGTGCATTGGTGTGGGTGATGGAGTTTTGAATAGTATTATTACAATTCGTATTACGTTAAGAATTTGCAAAGCATACAACATGTTATGAATTAGCAAAATTTACAATAAGTTATGAAATTGCTAAACCTATGATATGTTACGAATTCTAGCTAGGTGGCTAATGTTAGCTAGCTGGCTAACGTTAGCTAAGATAGGGGTTACAGTTAGGGGTTAGGGTTAAGGTTACGGTTAAGTTTAGGAGTTAGGTTAAAGGGTTACATTTAGGGTTAGGGGAATGGTTAGCTAAAAGGGTTAAGGTTAGGGTTAGGGTTAGGGGAAGGGTTAGCTAACATGCCAAGTTGTTGCAAAGTAGCTTAAAAGTAGTTGGTTCGATCCCGAGCTGTGTCACAGCCAGCCGTGACCAGGAGCCCCATAGGGCGGCGCACAATTGGCCCAGCGTCGTCACGCTCTAGCGACTCCTTGTGGCGGGCCGGGCGCCTGCAGGCTGACTCGGTTATCAGTTGAACAGTGTTTCCTCCGACACGTTGGTGCGGCTGGCTTCCGGGTTAAGCGATCAGTGTGTTAAGAAGCAGCGCAGCTTAGCGGGTCATGTTTTGGAGTACGCATGACTCAACCTTCGCCTCTCCCGAGCCCGTTGGGAAGTTGCAGCGATGAGACAAGATCGTAACTACCAATTGGATATCACAAAATTGGGTAGAAAAGAGGGGTACAATTATAAATAAATAAATAAAATAAAAGTAGTAAGTAGTTGAAAAGTTGCTAAAATGCTAAAGTTGTCCATGATGAAATTCGAATTCTCAAACTTTGGGTTGCTAGACATTTGCGTTATATGCCAACCTATCCACCCCAACCAACTACCCTACTTTCGCTTTTGCCTTAAGTAACCATCTGTCTTATGTAGCATACCAAACATAACATATCATACTAATTTGAGTGTCACTGATTTACTTTTACTATGTTACACCTCACACAAGCCTCAACAAAAGCAATGATAAGCTACTATGCATTTGTTGGTTACCGCAGGTTACCGTTGATCTGATTTAATCCTGGCCTAAGTAAACAAACTGACTCATATCTCTCATTATATTCCCCAGGTGTTACATTACTGTGCTCTATCTATGTGATGGTGTCCTGAAATAATTATATTGAAAGGTTAATATAGGTTGGACCACTTCACTCCTCAATTGTCTTTAATGGGCAACTTTAATTAAGTTCTCCCATCTCTTATTTCTTTGAAACCTGAACAACAAACCTGAACAACAAACGCACATTATGCAACAGACACAAAGGTTGCGTCTCAGATGGCTTGGCTCTTGTGTCATTTTAGTTTAGCCCACAGACAGTTTCTTTGGGAAGCTGATGTTTTTATTCTGTGAGAGGAAGACAGTTTCCCTGAGGACATTGGGAATACCATGACATGGCATTTGGATGTCACCTCGCCATTCTGAGTCACGTCCACAGCCCAGGGCCAGTCCTGTTCCTGTGACAGCCATGTTAGGCTGTCACGGCTGATAGGGAGTCTGAAGAAATGTTGAGGGAGAGAAACAATGTGCCTGAGAATGTTTGAATGAGAGACAATAGAATATTCTCAATTATGGATGGAGATCCGCTGACCTGTGGTAGTGACTGAAGAGCTGAGGTCCACTCAGACATGGCCTGCTGGGCCTGCTTCAGGCCTTCCCTACTCTCTGGGGTCTTCTCTGTACTCCCTGCTTTCCAAGGCTTAGGTGCCTCCCCAATCATATTTGGTCTTATCTATCCACAGGGACACAGCAAATGAGAAATACATAAAATGAAAATTACATTTAAGAGTAGTAGGCTACATCGTAAAAAACATAATATTAAAGGTCATAATGAGTAAACTATTTATTTGAATTATTTCTAAATGCTTTGTGACATACTGCATTATCCTGTAATAAAGCTCCTGTAAGTCGCTCTAGATGAGAGCTTCTGCTAAATGACTAAAATGTAAATGTAATTACCAATAAGATAGATTCTGTGAATGTCTGGATGGGTTGTGCTGAGGTCTTTCAATTATTATAATGTTTTATCTCACACAGGTAGAATACAGTATAGTCCTTTACTGAGTTCAGGAATGACATAAAAAGTTAACAAGTATATCGAGACCTCATGGGAAACAACTCAATTTAGTTGATAATGTAGCTGCATTGGTCTAATATCATACCAGTGATGTTATTGTGCCGTAAACACGTAGGCCAACATCCGTGTTTTAATGAGTCTCACAGCTCTTTTTGATATGATCAACTGTGATGAGCTTTAGCCTCACTGTACAGGCAGCTGACATTATATAGCTGGTGGACAGTGTCACTTATTGTCCACAATTAGTACCTCTGAGTCTATAAACTAAACACTAAAGTTTGTGGGAAACATACACAAGATAGAGCCACAATGTCTGAGGAGGTCTCCTAAGCACTTTTACTGAGGTGCTGTCTGTTCTCGTATCATCTGGGTTAACTTTGACTTCTCCTAATGAGGAGAGCCAGGTCTCCCCCGAGGTGGGGTAGTGTGAAGTCGGATGTCGCACTAGTCTGTTCTCCCTGGCTCCTCCACTCGTTCTCTCTCTAGCTACCTACGCTCTGTAGTTTAATCACAGGTCAGGGATTCACTGTGGCTGGTGTAGGTTTGTTTCCATCTTTCGCCCACTCCGTGACTCTCATAGGGGTGAGGAGGCAGGTACCACTCCAGCCTGAAAATTTCAACAAAACTTTACCTATACTTTCTATGAACTGCCTATGTGTAATGCATTCATATGAATGTACTTGTATAACCCTTTATAACCCCAAAGTTACAGAGTGAACTATTAAATTGTGAATTATCCAGTTGTATGGGAAGTTGTATCAATATGACATATGAAACAGCTCCATAGAGATAATGGAACAGAAATAACTTTATTTGAAGTTCAATTTCATTTCTGTGCTAGTTTAGACCGTTTTGTGAGGTGGTGCTAGTAAGGGGGGAGGAGACATCATCACCCATCATCGTTTGGTTCTGTCAGAGCTGCCTGCTTACTGTAGCGCTGCAAGAGATACGGGCTCCCCCAATTTTAATTTATCCTCCGTTCTCTTTCTTATTTTTCCACCTCTTTTCTCATAACTATGCAATTACCAAGGCCCTTAACTCTCAATCTGTTTCTATTGTGAAATCCCAGGGTTAGAGAATGTAGCTGCGCTGTCATCATTTCAGCAGGGTAGCGGTGGGTGGAACATATTTTAAACAATAAATCCTCAAACTAATTATTCTACCTACGTTCTCTTTTCCTTCTCACTGTGGGTGTAGTATTACAATGTAAAGTTTTGTCCTTTGAGATATACGCCAGTTGAACATTAAAAGTAAGACAAAATTGGGTATAGTTACAGTGCATTCGGAAAGTATTCAGGTCCCTTGACTTTTTCCACATTTTGTTACATACAGCCTTGGTCTAAAATGGATTAAATTGTTTTTTTCCCTCATCAATCTACACACAACACCCCATAATGACAAAGAAAAAACAGGTGTTTAAAATTTTTAGCAAATTTATATTCATAACATTTATAAAAAAAACGGAAATATCACATTTAAATAAGTATTCAGACCCTTTACTCAGTACTTTGTTGAAGCACCTTTTACAGCAAGCAATTACAGCCTCGAGTCTTCTTGGGTATGATGCTACAAGCTTGGCACACCTGTATTTGGGGAGTTTCTCCCATTCTTCTCTGCAGATCCTCTCAAGCTCTGTCAGGCTGGACGGGGAGCGTCGCTGCACAGCTATTTTCAGGTCTCTCCAGAGATGTTCGATCGGGTTCAAGTCCGGGCTCTGGCTGGGCCACTCAAGGACATTCAGAGACTTGCCCCGAAGCCACTCCTGCGTTGTCTTGGCTGTGTGCTTAGGGTCGTTGTCCTGTTGGAAGGTGAACCTTCACCCCAGTCTGAGGTCTTCAGCGCTCTGGAGCAGGATTTCATCAAGGATCTCTCTGTATTTTGCTCTGTTCATCTTTCCCTTGATCCTGACTAGTCTCCCAGTCCCTGCCACTGAAGAACATCCCCACAGCATGATGCTGCCACCACCATGCTTCACCGTAGGGATGGTGCAAGGTTTACTCCAGACGTGATGCTTGGCATTCAGGCCAAAGAGTTCAATCTTGGTTTCATCAGACCAGAGAATCTTGTTTCTCATGGTCTGAGAGTCCTTTAGGTGCCTTTTGGCAAACTCCAAGCGGGCTGTCATGTGCCTTTTACTGAGGAGTGGCTTCCGTCTGGCCACTCTACCATAAAGGCCTGATTGGTGGAGTGCTGCAAAGATAGTTGTCCTTCTGGAAGGTTCTCCCATCTCCACAGAGGAACTCTGGAGCTCTTTCAGAGTGACCTCCCTGACCAAGGTCCTTCTCCCCCGATTGCTCAGTTTGTCACGGTGGCCAGATTTAGGAAGAGTGTTGGTGGATCCAAACTTCTTCCATTTAAGAATGATGGAGGCCACTGTGTTCTTGGGGAAATTCAATGCTGCAGAAATTTTTTGGTACACTTCCCCAGATCTGTGCCTCGACACAATCCTGTCTCTGAGCTCTACGGACAATTCCTTTGACCTTATGTCTTGGTTTTTACTCTGACATGCACTGTCAATTGTGGGACCTTATATAGACAGGTGTGTGCCTTTCCAAATCATGTCCAATCAATTGAATTTCCAGCAGTTGGACTCCAATCAGTTTGTAGAAACATCTCAAGGATGATCAATGGAAATAGGATGCAGCTGAGCTCAATTTCAAGTCTCATAGCAAAGGGTCTGAATACTTATATAAAGTATTTCTGTTTTTAATTTTTTTATAAATTAGCAAACATTTCTTAAAACCTGTTTTCGCTTTGTCACTATGAGGTATTGTGTGTAGATTGATGAGGGTAAAATTAATTTCATCAATTTTTGAATAAGGCTGTAAAATGTGGAAAAAGTCAAGGGTTCTGAATACTTTCTGAATGCACTGTACATCATAACCAGCTTTTAGTGGTACTTTCACACCTTTAACATGCCATATAATATCTCATCCTGGACATTGAATGTGACTGGGTGTTTCTTTATGATGTCCGTACTACTAGATGGCTAACGATTTAACCCCATCAAGGTTCCGTGATTATCGAACAGATTGTGAGGGTCAGTCTTGTTATAGCAACAAAATTCACACAGATTTCAGCTGTCAAACCCTATTCTTTCCACTTCATCAGAAACAGGACTAGTAGTTTTCACTACTTATTTTCCAGTAACATGTTTTGAACTACAATGAAACTGATCTCCTTAGCTTATTTTGTATGAGTGCAATGGCCAATGATGAAAACTTTAAAAGAGATTTGATTAACATGTCACGGTAGCTAATAAGAACAGCTCTACTGTATGATACCACCAAAAGCATTATGCATACAACAAAATAACCCGAGTGAGGCATTCTCCTTTTTGAAATGCACAGCATTTATTTTAATAAAGTTACAAATGTATTTAGCAATATTGAACACTGCTTTGTCTACTTTTAACAAAATACATATACTTTTTCATCTATCTACTGTAGGACGTTACACATTCAAAGGAAATGAAAGCAATACACTTTACCCTGGTTGCCAACATCACCAAAATAAACGTTACAAGTGAAAATGTAATCTACAGAACGCTCAGGTAACTCCTCTATAGATTAAGTAGTCATACTGAGGGTGTTAGTAATGTAAAAATAGAATGTGTTAAAACACATTATACAGTATGGATATGACTGCTGTACTATTACATTCAAATAAAACAATTACCCTATTTTATACATGATATGATAATACAATATAACGATATTCAAAAACAGTTTGATAACTCCATCATTATAAGCCTACCAAGGTCTACCATCATACATGACTATGATGCTGAGTCACTGTATTCACTTTGCAGCTACAGTATATCACACAAGGTATCATACCAAAGAAAATAATTATCAAAAGCTTTATATTCGCATATGCAGTAGTTATCCATCCAGATGTTCCAATTGGTGATACAGAGACATGTTATCCGTCTCACTGTGATTTGATCTTTAGTTTGAAAGGCACTAAATTGTTTAGGGGAGAGTGGGGTAAGTTATGCCATTTTTTACATTCAGCTTCACTCTGTCGAGGGAAATACAGTATAGTATTGGTTCTAACAAATATATAACAAACATTAGGAACACCTTCCTAATTTTGAGATGCATCTCCCTTTTTGCCCTCAGAACAGCCTCAGTTCGTCAGGGCATGGGCTCTATAAGGTGTCAAAAGCGTTCCCCAGGAATGCTGTCTGATGTTGACTCCATTGCTTTCCACAGTTGTGTCAAGTTGGCTGGATGTCCTTTGGGTGGTGGACCATTCTTGATACACATGGGATACTGTTGAGCGTGAAAAACCCAGCAACGTTGCAGTTCTTGACACAAACAGATCCGCCTAGCACCTACTACCATACCCTGTTCAAAGGCACTTAAATATTGTGTCTTGCCCATTCACCCTCTGAATGACTCACCTACACAATCCATGTCTCAATTGTGTCAAGGCTTAAAAATCCTTCCTTAACCTGTCTCCTCCCCTTCATCTACACTGACAGAAGTGGATTTAACAAGTGACATCAATAAGGGATCATAGCTTTCACCTGGATTCACCTGGTCAGTCTATGTCATGGAAAGAGCAGGTGTTCTTAATGTGTTGTATACTCAGTGTATTTCAGGATGTTGTGTATCCCTGAAAATAATCAAAATTATTGTAAACATTACAGTTTTGAAAACATCGCTTGTCCAAAACATTTTGGTCTCTTGCCAGCGGGACAGTGTAAGTTAAGCCGCCTACAAATGTCTGTACTGAATGAAATATTATCACTACCTTTTTTATAACCATGTCTATCTTTATTTCCCAAACATAATTCAACACAATCACAATCGCTTTTTGTCTTTTAATCATTTTAAGCATCTTTCAACACAGGCTTTACACCTAACAAACAGATTGTACTTTTTTAAAACACTTTTAACAGATGCCAGGCCCTGTTGTGCCCTCATATCCCAGCGATAATGCCTTTAATTAAGCCTGGGAAGAAAACACTTTAATTTGCTCAACTTGACATTGGTTCAACCTTTGGCCCAACTTACCTCACGGCAAACATTTTGACTATATTAGCCCACACAGCTACAAGGATGCACTTTCATGCTAGGTTTAGGACCTCATATTGATGCTTATGGAGACCCCAACTGATGTATAGAACCATTTTAAAAGTATCTACTTTGGTTTAGATACCATGAAACCTCTAGTTTCTTCCTTCACAGATGCCATGAAATAATGACCTCTTCCTAAATATTTTGTCAAATTATTAATTTTGTGTATGGTTTCCTAGAAACAAGGGTGGCTCAACTTACCCCTTTGGCTAAACTTACCCCACCCTTACAAAAAAAAAACATGTCCAATTTGCACATGTGAAATAGCTGTTTTCACATGTTGCGCTTAGATTTCACATGTGAAACCATATTTTCACAATAATTATTACATTTAGAATTTACATGTTAACACCACCTTTTCACATGTGAGAAGAATAACATGTTTTCACCTCATGTCAATTACAGTTTCACATGTGACATTTGCGGTTTCACATGTTAAAAACGTTCACCTAAAAATTTCACTTTACATGCAGAATTGCATTTTCACATTCACATCCAACTTTGAAAATCTCACTTTGTGGGGTTGAAATAATGTTATTCTCCTCACATTTGAAAAGTTGGTGTTAACATTTTGCAGTAGCAGTTTCCACCAGTGGAATTAGGGTGACCGCATCTAAAAAGCCCAAATGTGTGACAAGGGAATGATTTTGCGGGACATTCGCAGAACAGTGGACAGAATCAATTTTTTGGGGCAGGTTAATGGATCACGTTCAAATGGTGACATAGTTCTGCTATACAGTGTGAAGGTCACTGCCTGTTAAAGTTGCTACATCCATTTTTGGACTTCTAAATTAATATGTACCCATTGATTGAAATTCCTCCACAGCGACATGAGAGACTGATCAACAACTATAGGAAGCGTTTGGTTACAGTCATTGCAGCTTAAGGTGGCACAACCAGTTATTGAGTGTAAGGGGGCAATTACTTTTTCACACAGGGGAATTGGATGTTGCAGAACTTTGTTAATTAAATAAATAGAAATATGTGTTATTTATAAACTCAGGTTCCCTTTATCTAATATTAGGTTTTGGTTGAAGATCTGATAACATTCAGTATAACAAATATGCAAAGATCAAAGAAAATCAGAAAGGGGCAAATACTTTTTCACTGTAGCGCCCTGCATGTCACTACTGCTTTGCCTCTAAAACTAAGCAGGATCGGTCCCTGGATCGGAGACCAGATGTAGCTGGAAGTGTTAAATAAAATTCACATTTGGGGATTTTTTTTTATGTGAAAGATTAACATGCAAATCTTCACAGGTGTCCAAAAATCACGTGTTTTTTCAAGTTTTTTTCACATTATTTTTTCTTTCATGTATTTGTTTTTGTAAGGGCACTCTCCCCTAGGCTTTTGGCCTGCAGCTACATCATCTTAGCTAGCTGAGTCATAATTAGGGCATGCTACTGTGCACACCAACTAATTGGGCTCAGACTTCAAACAGGTGGCAATATCTTCTAAACAAGTTATGACTAATCAAGCAGTTCTTGACTTTGACTTAAATAGGTGCTGGTACTCATTTGGGGTTATGTTACTGTTTATATGGTGCAGGCACTCCACAATACTTTTGAGCTAATATTCTGTATATTCTATAAGAAGTGCAGGAACTCAAGCAGTAGAAAAGTTGAGTCAAGCACTGCAATCAACTAAACAATGTTATAAAATATGAGGGCGGGGTTGTAATGTAATGTTACAAGAAAATCCATCAGGAATAGTGAATCCTGGTGGTGTTGCTAGACTAACAATTGATGTCAAAATCTAAATTGTCTTATCTAAAGTCACAACCTGACATCACTCAGTCAAAACCACTCAGTTGGAATGAAAACATTTTTAGGCTAATTAACATACTTGAATTAACTCACTGGCTTAGAAACAGTAATTCATGACCTACATGACTCTGTCATATCTTCCCAATTAATGACGTGTCACGTTTTCTCACTCATGTCACACCATGAGACAACAGAGCAACACTTAACCACACTCAAAATTGCGAAAGTACGAAATCGATACATAGCAGCAATCTCTTCTAAGGTCTGTTCAACCCTCTCCACTCTCCAACCAAGACTCAGTACTTACAGTGAGGGGAAAAAGTATTTGATCCCCTGCTGATTTTATACATTTGCCCACTGACAAAGAAATGATCAGTCTATAATTTTAATGGTAGGTTGAGAGACAGAATAACAACAAAAACATCCAGAAAAACGCATGTCAAAAATTTTATAAATTGATTTGCATTTTAATGATGGAAATAAGTATTTGACCCCTCTGCAAAACATGATTTAGTACTTGGTGGCAAAACTCTTGTTGGCAATCACAGAGGTCAGACGTTTCTTGTAGTTGGCCACCAGGTTTGCACACATCTCAGGAGGGATTTTGTCCCACTCCTCTTTGCAGATCTTCTCCAAGTCATTAAGGTTTCGAGGCTGACGTTTGGCAACTCGAACCTTCAGCTCCCTCCACATATTTTCTATGGGATTAAGGTCTGGAGACTGGCTAGGACACTCCAGGACCTTAATGTGCTTCTTCTTGAGCCACTCCTTTGTTGCCTTGGCCGTGTGTTTTGGGTCATTGTCATGATGGAATACCCATCCCACAACCCATTTTCAATGCCCTGGCTGAGGGAAGGAGGTTCTCACCCAATATTTGACGGTACATGGCCCCATCCATCGTCCCTTTGATGCGGTGAAGTTGTCCTGTCCCCAAAGCATAATGTTTCCCCCTCCATGTTTGACGGTGGGGATGGTGTTCTTGGGGTCATAGGCAGCATTCCTCCTCCTCCAAACACGGCGAGTTGAGTTGATGCCAAAGAGCTCCATTTCGGTCTCATCTGACCACAACACTTTCACCCAGTTCTCCTCTGAATCATTCAGATGTTCATTGGCAAACTTCAGACGGGCATGTATATGTGCTTTCTTGAGCAGGGGGACCTTGCGGGCGCTGCAGGATTTCAGTCCTTCACGGCGTAGTGTGTTACCAATTGTTTTCTTGGTGACTATGGTCCCAGCTGCCTAGAGATCATTGACAAGATCCTCCCGTGTATGTCTGGGTTGATTCCTCACCATTCTCATGATCATGGCAACTCCACGAGGTGAGATCTTGCATGGAGCCCCAGGCCGAGGGAGATTGACAGTACTTTTGTGTTTCTTCCATTTGCGAATAATCGCACCAACTTTTGTCACCTTCTCACCAAGCTGCTTGGCAATGGTCTTGTAGTCCATTCCAGCCTTGTGTAGGTCTACAATCTTGTCCCTGACATCCTTGGAGAGCTCTTTGGTCTTGGCCATGGTGGAGAGTTTGGAATCTGATTGATTGATTGCTTTTGTGGACAGATGTCTTTTATACAGGTAACAAACTGAGATTAGGAACACTCCCTTTAAGAGTGTGCTCCTAATCTCAGCTCGTTACCAGTACGTGGTCCTCTGTAGCTCAGCTGGTAGAGCACGGTGCTTGTAACGCCAAGGTAGTGGGTTCGATCCCCGGGACCACCCATACACAAAAAATAAAAAATGTATGCACGCATGACTGTAAGTCGCTTTGGATAAAAGTGTCTGCTAAATGGCATATTATTATTATTATTATTATAAAAGACACCTGGGAGCCAGAAATCTTTCTGATTGAGAGGGGGTCAAATACTGATTTCCCTCATTAAAATGCAAATCAATTTATAACATTTTTGACATGCGTTTTTCTGGATTATTTTGTTGTTATTCTGTCTCTCACTGTTCAAATAAACCTACCATTAAAATTATAGACTGATCATTTCTTTGTCAGTGGGCAAACGTACAAAATCAGCAAGGGATCAAATGCTTTTTTCCCTCACTGTAGGTATGTAGGTACCTCAATGTCTCCATCTTGCCATAGTCAGGCAATAGCAAGGCCCTTCACAATGGGTTTGGTGTTGTTGGTATCGTTGGTCCTGCCGTTCTCCACCCTGCGGACGGAGGAGTTAAAGGACCTCCTCTTCAAGATCTTGTTGGCCAGGTCACTGCATGTCTTCCTGTACTGGTTTCGGAGCAGTGAGTAGACAAAAGGGTCGCAGGCTGCCTTGCTGTAGGCCAAACACTTGGACAGGACACCCCAGTGAGGGCTTATGTGTCCTGGGGTGAGGATCTCCACGATTCTGCCATGACAAACACACAGAATAAGTTATATTATTAACAGTGTTTAGCTTAAAATGACTGTTTCATAGACCAGTAAAAATACAACACAGATGTCAAAAATCCTAATTTCCGGAGGAAACTCTTTATTAACTAGCTTAACAAAATTCCAACATTTCGCTTCAAAATGCCATGGCTCTGATTCGATAGTGACTGTTAGGGGATGTGGAGTTGCTCTTGTTTGTCTCACTGTCCTTATCATGCTGTATAGAGGCGTTACACAAGGACAAGGCTTATTCTCTGAATGTTTAGGTCAGGTCACTGGTCGTATAATTCACAGCAGCTATCAAACTCACAATGAGGATCTCACTATCATTATACCCCCTGATGTGATCTTCTTCTTCACGGTTATATTGTATCTGCTTCTGAAGGGTTGGTGCTGCACTTCTACAATAGGTAGCAGGTTTAATGAGAAGTATCGTCATGGTCTCTGACTTACTCATAATCACACGTCCTCTCATGCTAATTCTCCCATGGATTGTCTTTCTCTTATACTCTTTCTATTTCTCTCTTCCCTGGGGCTTCCTCCTAAACCGTATGAAAAAAATAAACATGCATCTATGAACCTCTCCTTCTAGGGTTACAACAAAATCACCCTCAAGCTGATTGATTAGTGATTGAGACACTGGATCAATTGAACATAGTCAGATGGGGTTGTAGAAATTGACTATGGCCGAATCCTGAATTGAAATTCATTAACACAAAGCAGTTGTCCTCATTGCAAATTCAATCATTTTACCCACTGGGCTAAAGCACAAGTCATTGGCGCAGGAAGTAGACAACTTCATTGGTCTCAGATGGGGAACTGATGTCATCACAGCAGCCAATCTCACAATGTAACACTACCACACATGCACAGTGTTGTTGAGGGTAGATTTGAACCTCTGCTCACCTCGTAATGACGTAGGGGGAGAAGCACACCACAAACGTTCCAATGAATGTGCTGATCTTCTTGGTGGCTCTCTGCCTCCGCTGTCTCTGCTCATCCAGGCATCGCTGGCGTACACTACCAAAGGACAGAGGGGACCATTATCACCCCAAGGGACGTACAGGAACACAGGTTTAAACATGGCCTCTCGAGAGGGATGAAGGGTGATGAGGAAAACAGCATGCTTCTATGGACAGTGTCAGAGCTCAGCTTCAGGTCAATGCCAATGGATTGTTCAAGATATCTGAACAGTAACACATCCATTATGTAAATCAAGTCGAATTCCAGGTCCATTCTTATTCTTTAATTGACTGGTAATAACATGGAGTTGACCACAGCATAGCTTAGAAAGATAAAGGAATGATAACATAAGAGAAAGTGATGCAGACAGTGAGATGACGTTAATTGACTGATTTGAGGCTAGTTTAACTACTTGAGTTATGTAATGTGGAGGTGATTGAAAAGGGATCATCAAATACAGTAAACCATACATGACATGGATGTTAACTATATCCAGAAATAATTACACATGCTAATATCCTAACATCTATGATGTAGAGAGAAAATGCTTCAGGGTGATTCAATCATATCTCTGCTCACATCTTTCTCATCCCTCACTGAACAGCTCTTTGAATGTTTGAGGAAAGCTGGGCTGAGTAGACCTAAACTGATCTAATACTGTATCTCATCTCAAAGAATGTAAAGGATCCACATCAGAGCATTTTGATGTATTTGATTTTATTAAAACTAATGTTAAAAATGCGGAATTATTTTTACTTTGCTGTATGTAGGATATTGTAATGTTGGCATGACCATAGTATTGCCTATGACAAGATATGAAAATGCAAGGCAAATTTGATGATTATTGGTTAACTAACTGCCAATAATGCCTGTCTAGGCTATTCAACTCGTGAATTTAAATCACAATTTATAATGGTTTTGATCTGTATGTGAATAGTTTTCGGGTTGGAATATATTTGTGTCATTTTAGTTTTGATAAAGGGGGCTGAGATCTGAGACCGGAACATTGGACCAAAACTGTGGTGCTGAAATCAATCATAACGCCACTGAAGTCGCATTGTGCAATCACAATTTGTGGGCTAATCATTATTTATTTGTTATGTTTTTTATATATATTTTAGGGGGTAGATTAGCTTTAATATTGCAGATAGATTGTGGCTTCTATCAATGTAATTGTCTTCATTTCTAATCCCCTATATATATGTTTTGTAAATATACTGTATATTTTCGCCCTACCACCTATCCCCTAATTGGAGTAAACTAAACGACAACAATACTTAAGCTTCTACTTCCAGCTTATACATAATATTTACATTTTACGGACACAGTATGTTTTACATTATATTTTTTGGTTTGATTGATTGATCAATTGACTATGATTTTTCAAATCACCCTGCAGTGCTATTTGCCGAGTTGGCTCCAGGTAAATGTTGCAATTCTTCAGCCATTCCTGAACCTGCGACCTAAAACAAGCTACATTTGGGCAGTACCAAAACAATCGTAAATAAGGGCTAATCTTAAAACATGTAAAAAGTAAATGAATCAGACAAGGCTTAACAGCTTACCTAGGGTGAATATCCACAAGCAGCAATAAGGTCTGCATAGTGATCACGTCGATGCGTTTACAGTGAAACCGCGCAACTTTCAGCACTTTCAGGTACGTTACACACAACACGATCAAGGTCAGGAGAAAAGTGAGCGAGTGTAAAACCACAGTGTAGATGATGAACTGCGTCTGGGTGTCGCTTGCTCTCGCATTGCAGAGCGTACACGATGCGTAAAGGTGATGGTACCCAACCCAGGAGAGGCAAGTGGCCACCGTGGCGAAGGAGAGCGAGTGTATCCACGTGTATGCCAGAGCTATCACTGCGTCCCGGTGTCGTATTCTGGAGTGGTAGCTCAGCGGAAAAACCACCGCCACCCATCTATCGATGCTCAAAGCCCCCATACTGAGCATTGAGTTCGTGGTGAGAAAAGTGTCCAGAAAACCCACAGTTTGACAGAACCCGCTACTTCCAGGGTTTCCTTTGTTGATAAGTCCGACCAGAGTTAGAGGCATGGTAGAAACGGTAAGAAACAGGTTGCAGAAGGTGAGGTTGAGGATAAACAACCCGGGAACCTGCTTTCGAATCTCTTGGTTGTACAGAAAGCAGATAAGCACCACCACGTTGGACAGCAACGAGACAACGATGACCACTACTACAAACACAAAGACAGGTATGTCCGCTATAGGCATGGTGCGTGCGTCCCGCTCAAAAATACGGACTTTTGACAATTGAATCCACCATCCAGTTTCTGAAACAAATTACATATAGCATCTTGCTGGAACTACGAGGTCCAAACATAAACATCCGACACTGTGTCACAATTATTATTCGTTGTCCTTCTGGTGTCTCCATGTAACTATACAGCCGGCTCACTATGGGGAGTGGCAAGGAAGCACATCCAAGTATCATGGATGTTATGTGATACGGACTGAACCACTGTCTCCGGGGACGGGTGATTAACAAAATAGAGACACCCCTGCACGTGTGACTGCAGTTAGTTTCCAAGTATTTATTCCTTGCCTTGCTAGCGCAACTACCCCTCATTGCGCAATTGCGCAGTGCACTGATTGAAAGCTTTGCAAACACGCAGCGCAGTCTTTCCTATGGTGTGTCTCCGGGGATGCTTTTGTTGTATATATATCACCCATCACCCACACCCGTATGCTACACACTCGATCGACTCCCCAAAGCTACCAAAAATAGATTTATTTAAAAATAGAACATCATGCGTTAAGTGTCGACTCATATCACTGACATCGTGCCAGACCCTACAATTAGATGAACGTGCAACATATTGATCTCTGTGTTATCTCTGTTTGATGTAAATCCCATATATCTGGGGGTGTTGGGAAAGGCAGAAGACACAGCCAGAAGATTGCTGATTCAAGCCCATGGGCCGGGCAACACAAAAATGGGAATGGAACTGAACTGATAGCTGTAAGGCTGCTGGTCTCTGATCCCATGTACATTGTGCCCTTGAGCAAGGAACCTGACCCCCACAATTGCTCTCCATCCAGGGGCGCTGCACTGCTACTGACCCTGTGCCTCTCAACGTGTTTGTGTTTGTGTGTGTATCTGGGGGTGTTGGGAAAGGCAGAAGACACATTTCTGTTCTAACTAATGGACAATAAAGTTGTATTCTATTCTATGAATTGTGTGGACAAACACCCAGTGTGACTATCTACAAAGTGTAATTGTCATCATTTGTATGCCATACTGTGAAGCTTGAAGCTGCCATTCTTTAAAAATACTGCTTTTCCAATTACTGATGCACAGTTGGTCCCCATCCACATTTGTATGGTCCGTTGCACAGATGCTACACTGGCTCCTTATGCACACACACACTATTTACAGCACACAGTCTAGAAAGATGTCTGATAACATCCCATGACCAACAAGCATGGGTTGGAATTCATACTACATGTGATTGTATGGGGGGAATCAAAGTGTAGCTACTGTTTCTGCTAAATGTTGAATGCTAGGAAAGTTAATAAATAATTCAAGAGAATGGCAATGCAATGTAGAGGTCGCTGTGCAGCTGTGCTGAAAGAGATGACAAATATGTGTTATTTCTCCATAAGACAAGATAGGATGGTTCATGTTGCAATGCTGCTGGAGTGGACAACAGGTGATTGTACTGATTCACGTCAATGACAGTGACAGGGAAGAGACATATGTTTTTGGCAGATGCTGTGGAACCCCCTGACGTCCTCTTTACAAGGGTGCATCTGGTAAACACTGAGTAGAACAGACACCAACAGATATAGTCACGTCTCAATCAATGGAGGGATTATTTTGTATTTATTGAGAATTTCAATGTACTGTGAGTTGAGATGGATATCTAGTTGTTTCGACTAATTATTATTAAGTAACTGGTTCCACAGTCTTTTTTTGTGTTACCTGAACAAAACAATTATTGTTGGCCCAAACTTAGCTCCATCTTGGGAAAACTTTGGCAAAAATTCAGTCAATTTAAAATGATGTGTTTGCTCAACTTGTAACATACTGAATGTTCATTCAACTATAAATTATTATTTGGGCATCTTAACTAAAAACAGCAGTCCAACTGGTTATGGTTACACACACAGTCAGTGCTTTTAACATACAATATTTTCTGCTTCCATATTTGACAGACATTGTGCATGTTCATTTATATAGTAATTATTATTCAACATGTCGTCACCTGGGATTTGAACTCACAACCTCTTGATTCAAGGCATTCCGATCTTCCTGCTACACCAACATGTCTGTGTCAATTATCAGTTAATCTGACTGTTCTCTCATCATTGATTTGATTGACTTATTTAATACATTTTAGGTTTTTCTGGATAGTGTTTATGGAGCATATTACTCTGTTTTAATTTGACTCCTTAATCACTATGATGAATACAATAGTTTTTCTTGAGTGTAGTTTTAATAGAGCTGATATTTACTTTTAAGTGCTAAGTGTAGTAATACAGGTGAAATCACTTATTGACACAGCCATGGTGGCATAGCAGGAAGATTGGAATGATGTGAACCTAGAGGGTTTGAGTTCAAATATGTTGAATATTAATTACTGTATAAATGAACATGCACAATGTAATCATATGTGTCAAATGCTGTATGTAAGTTGAAAATGTTGTGTGGTCAAGGCACTGTGTGTGTAACTAGTTCCACAGCATTTTTTCAGGTAAGATGCCGAAATAAGAATTTCTAGTTGAATGAACATATGAGACAATTTGAGCAAACACATCATTTTAAGTTAACAGAATTGTTGCCTGCCCTTTCTCATGTTGGAGCTAAATTTGGGCCAACTAAAAAGTATAAGTAAAAGTATAAGTTACAGTGAGCTCCAAAATTATTGGGACAGTGACACATTTTTTGGTTGTTTTGGTTCTGTACTCCAGCACTACACATACAAATATCATACCCCCAAGACATGCTAACCTCTCAACATTACAATAACAGGGGAGGTGTCAAGTTCGTTACATGATGCGACGGACCAAGGCGCAGCGTGGTAAGCGTACATTTTATTTAATTAACGTACTTAACACACACGAACAAAACAACAAACCAAACGATACGTGAAGTCCTAGGTTAACACCAAAACAAACCATACGGAACAAGATCCCACAATAAACAGTGCCAAACAGGCTGCCTAAGTATGGTCCCCAATCAGAGACAACAAGCTACAGCTGCCTCTGATTGGGAACCACCCTGGCCAACATAGAAATACACGAACTAGAACAAAACATAGAAAATAACACATAGAAAATCCACACCCTGGCTCAACATATAAGAGTCCCCAGAGCCAGGGCGTGACAGGAGGCTAGCATTCTTGGGGGGTTATGATATTTATGCGTCTGTAACTTTCTCATTATTCACGATTCATTCAGAATTATCCGTAATTATGGTAAAATCCACGTTAATGTAAAGTGTTTAGAAACATATTATATTCTTATTTAAAATAAGACACAATACATTATTTAACATACATTTATATTGGGGACAAAATAATCTGAAACACAACCAAAACAAACAGCAAATGCATCAAACAAATTTGTAGAGTCACAAGCTTAATGTAGTCATTGCGTGCTATGAATATGGGACCAAACACTTTTTTTGACTTTAATACACATATAAGTGAATTTGTCCCAATACTTTTGGTCCTCTAAAATGGAGGACTATGTACAAAGAGCGCTGTAACCTCTACAGTGCCTTGCAAAAGTATTCATCCCCCTTGGCGTTTCTCCTATTTTGTTGCATTACAACCAGTAATTTAAATGGATTTTTATTTGGATTTCATGTAATGGACAGACACAAAATAGTCCACATTGGTGAAGTGAAATGAAAAAAATTCAAAAAAAATTAATAACTGAAAAGCGGTGCGTGCATACAGTGGGGAGAACAAGTATTTGATACACTGCCGATTTTGCAGGTTTTCCTACTTACAAAGCATGTAGAGGTCTGTAATTTTTATCATAGGTACACTTCAACTGTGAGAGACGGAATCTAAAACAAAAATCCAGAAAATCACATTGTATGATTTTTAAGTAATTAATTTGCATTTTATTGCATGACATAAGTATTTTGATACATCAGAAAAGCAGAACTTAATATTTGGTACAGAAACCTTTGTTTGCAATTACAGAGATCATATGTTTCCTGTAGGTCTTGACCAGGTTTGGACACACTGCAGCAGGGATCTTGGCTCACTTCTCCATACAGACCTTCTCCAGATCCTTCAGGTTTTGGGGCTGTCGCTGGGCAATACAGACTTTCAGCTCCCTCCAAAGATTTTCAATTGGGTTCAGGTCTGGAGACTGGCTAGGCCACTCCAGGACCTTGAGATGCTTCTTACGGAGCCACTCCTTAGTTGCCCTGGCTGTGTGTGTCGGGTCGTTGTCATGCTGGAAGACCCAGCCACGACCCATCTTCAATGCTCTTACTGAGGGAAGGAGGTTGTTGGCCAAGATCTCGCGATACATGGCCCCATCCATCCTCCCCTCAATACGGTGCAGTCGTCCTGTCCCCTTTGCAGAAAAGCATCCCCAAAGAATGATGTTTCCACCTCCATGCTTCACGGTTGGGATGGTGTTCTTGGGGTTGTACTCATCCTTCTTCTTCCTCCAAACACGGCGAGTGGAGTTTAGACCAAAAAGCTCTATGTTTGTCTCATCAAACCCCATGACCTTCTCCCATTCCTCCTCTGGATCATCCAGATGGTCATTGGCAAACTTCAGACGGGCCTGGACATGCGCTGGCTTGAGCAGGGGGACCTTGCGTGCGCTGCAGGATTTTAATCCATGACGGCGTAGTGTGTTACTAATGGTTTTCTTTGAGACTGTGGTCCCAGCTCTCTTCAGGTCATTGACCAGGTCCTGCCATGTAGTTCTGGGCTGATCCCTCACCTTCCTCATGATCATTGATGCCCCACGAGGTGAGATCTTGCATGGAGCCCCAGACCGAGGGTGATTGACCGTCATCTTGAACTTCTTCCATTTTCTAATAATTGCGGCAACAGTTGTTGCCTTCTCACCAAGCTGCTTGCCTATTGTCCTGTAGCCCATCCCAGCCTTGTGCAGGTCTACAATGTTATCCCTGATGTCCTTACACAGCTCTCTGGTCTTGGCCATTGTGGAGAGGTTGGAGTCTGTTTGATTGAGTGTGTGGACTGGTGTCTTTTATACAAGTAACGAGTTCAAACAGATGCAGTTAATACAGGTAATGAGTGGAGAACAGGAGGGCTTCTTAAAGAAAAACTAACAGGTCTGTGAGAGCCGGAATTCTTACTGGTTGGTAGGTGATCAAATACTTATGTCATGCAATAAAATGCAAATTAATTACTTAAAAATCATACAATGTGATTTTCTGGATTTTTGTTTTAGATTCAGTCTCTCACAGTTGAAGTGTACCTATGATAAAAAATTACAGACCTCTACATGCTTTGTAAGTAGGAAAACCTGCAAAATCGGCAGTGTATCAAATACTTGTTCTGCCCACTGTATGTATTCACCCCCTTTGCTATAAAGCCCCTAAATAAGATCTGGTGAAACCAATTATCTTCAGAAGTCACATAGTTAGTTAAATAAAGTCCACCTGTGTGCAATCTAAGTGTCACATGATCTGACACATGATCTCAGTATATATACACCTGTTCTGAAAGGCCCCAGAGTCTGCAACACCACTAAGCAATGGATACCACCAAGCAAGCGGCACCATGAAGACCAAGGAGCTCTCCAAACAGGTCAGGAACAATGTTGTGGAGAAGTACAGATCAGGGTTGGGTTATAAAAAAATATCCAAAACTTTGAACATCCAACGGAGCACCATTAAATCCATTATAAAAAAATTGAAAGAATATGGCACCACAACAAATCTGCCAAGAGAAGGCCGCCCACCAAAACTCACGGACCAGGCAAGGAGAGCATTAATCAGAGAGGCAACAAATAGACCACAGATAACCCTGAAGGAGCTGCAAAGCTCCACAGCGGAGATTGGAGTATCCACTTTAAGCCGTACACTCCACAGAGCTGGGGTTTATGGAAGAGTTGCCAGAAAAAAGCCATTGTTTAAAGAAAGAAATAAGCAAACATGTTTGGTGTTCGCCAAAAGGCATGTGGGAGACTCCCCAAACATATGGAAGAAGGTACTCTAGTCAGATGAGACTAAAATTGAACTTTTTGGCCATCAAGGAAAACGCAAACCCAACATCTCTCATCACCCCGAGAACACCATCCCCACAGTGAAGCATGGTGGTGGCAGCAGCATCATGCTGTGGGGATGTTTTTCATCGGCAGGGACTGGGAAACTGGTCAGAATTGAAGGAATTATGGATGGCGCTAAATACAGGGAAATTCTTGAGGGAAACCTGTTTCAGTCTTCCAGAGATTTGAGACTGGGACGGAGGTTCACCTTCCAGCGGGACAATGACCCTAAGCATACTGCTAAATCAACACTCGAGTGGTTTAAGGGGAAACATTTAAATGTCTTGGAATGGCCTAGTCAAAGCCCAGACCCCAATCCAATTGAGAATCTGTGGTATGACTTAAAGATTGCTGTACACCAGCGGAACCCATCCAACTTGAAGGAGCTGGAGCAGTTTTGCCTTGAAGAATGGGCAAACATCCCAGTGGCTAGAGACATACCCCAAGAGACTTGCAGCTGTAATTGCTGCAAAAGGTGGCTCTACAAAGTATTGACTTTGGGGGGTGAATAGTTATGTACGTTCAATATTTTTTTTGGGGGATCTTATTTCTTGTTTGTTTCACAAGATAAAATATTTTGCATCTTCGAAGTGGAAGGCATGTTGTGTAAATCAAATGATACAAACCCACAAAAAATCCATTTTAATTCCAGGTTGTAAGGCAACAAAATAGGAAAAATGCCAAGGAGGGTGAATACTTTTGCAAGCCGCTGTAAATGGTTCACCCGATATGCTGACAGTCTGCACTTTATATCATTTTGTATCATGTTTCATCATTTCAAATGTACAGAGCCAAAACACCAAAAATTGTGTCACTTTTCCAATGCTTTTGGAGCTCACTGTATATGTTAGATTAATTTCTGGGCTGAATTAAAAGCATGTATATTATCTAATTAGATCTAAAGTGATTTCTCCACCACCAGAGAGGATCAGAATCAGAGTCTTTGAAAAGAAAGTGGTCAAGACTGTGATAGTGGCAAGGCATTGATAGTGTCTACAGATAGTGTCTAATTAATGAATCCAAGATGGCGTAGCAGTGCGGTCGTGTATTCTGTTGTGTCCTCATGTAAATAGCCAGTTTTTTAGTTTTTTGTATTTTTTCGTATATACACTGCTCAAATAAATAAAGAAAAACACTTAAACAACACATCCTAGATCAAAATGAATGAAATAATCTTATTAAATACTTTTTTCTTTACATAGTTGAATGTGCTGACAACAAAATCACACAAAAATTATCAATGGAAATCAAATTTATCAACCCATGGAGGTCTGGATTTGGAGTCACCCTCAAAATTAAAGTAGAAAACCAAACTACAGGCTGATCCAACTTTGATGTAATGTTCTTAAAACAAGTCAAAATGAGGCTCAGTAGTGTGTGTGGCCTCCACGTGCCTGTATGACCTCCCTACAACGCCTGGGCATGCTCCAGATGAGGTGGCGGATGGTCTCCTGAGGGATCTCCTCCCAGACCTGGACTAAAGCATCTGCCAACTCCTGGACAGTCTGTGGTGCAATGTGGCATTGGTGGATGGAGCGAGACATGATGTCCCAGATGTGCTCAATTGGATTCAGGTCTGGGGAACGGGCGGGCCAGTCCATAGCATCAATGCCTTCCTCTTGCAGGAACTGCTGACACACTCCAGCCACATGAGGTCTAGCATTGTCTTGCATTAGGAGGAACCCAGGGCCAAATGCACCAGCATATGGTCTCACAAGGGGTCTGAGGATCTCATCTCGGTACCTAATGGCAGTCAGGCTACCTCTGGCGAGCACATGGAGGGCTGTGCGGCCCCCCAAAGAAATGCCACCCCACACCATGACTGACCCACCGCCAAACCGGTCATGCTGGAGGATGTTGCAGGCAGCAGAACATTCTCCACGGCGTCTCCAGACTCTGTCACATCTGTCACATGTGCTCAGTGTGAACCTGCTTTCATCTGTGAAGAGCACAGGGCGCCAGTGGCGAATTTGCCAATCTTGGTGTTCTCTGGCAAATGCCAAACGTCCTGCACGGTGTTGGGCTGTAAGCACAACCCCCACCTGTGGACGTCGGGCCCTCATACCACTCTCATGGAGTCTGTTTCTGACTGTTTGAGCAGACACATGCACATTTGTGGCCTGCTGGAGGTCATTTTGCAGGGCTCTGGCAGTGCTCCGCCTGCTCCTCCTTGCACAAAGGCGGAGGTAACAGTCCTGCTGCTGGGTTGTTGCCCTCCTACGGCCTCCTCCACGTCTCCTGATGTACTGGCCTGTCTCCTGGTAACGCCTCCATGCTCTGGACACTACGCTGACAGACACAGCAAACCTTCTTGCCACAGCTCGCATTGATGTGCCATCCTGGATGAGCTGCACTACCTGAGCCACTTGTGTGGGTTGTAGACTCCATCTCATGCTACCACTAGAGTGAAAGCACCGCCAGCATTCAAAAGTGACCAAAACATCAGCCAGGAAGCATAGGAACTGAGAAGTGGTCTGTGGTCACCACCTGCAAAACCAGTCCTTTATTGGGGGTGTCTTGCTAATTGCCTATAATTTCCACCTGTTGTCTATTCCATTTGCACAACAGCATGTGAAATGTATTGTCAATCAGTGTTGCTTCCTAAGTGGACAGTTTGATTTCACAGAAGTGTGATTGACTTGGAGTTACATTGTGTTGTTTAAGTGTTCCCTTTATTTTTTTGAGCAGTGTATTTCTCTCTCACTTTCCATATTTTAACTAAATATACTTTCCTGCAACCCGCCTCACCCAATGTGGAACGGATTCTATTATTTCTTTATTTTTATCAAGAACCTAAGGCTGAAACTAGCCAGCTAGCCAGCTAATTAGCTACTTGCTTTTAGCCACCGTTAGCGGTCTTCACCACTGTCCATGGCCTGCACTACCTACCAGCCAGCTCTAGACTGGACAATTATCGGCCAGTCTGCACAGCGTACTATCGACCCAGAGCATATCGGATTTTCTGCTGGAATCACTGGACCTTAACACCGGATCATCGCAACTTGCTAGCTGCAACCGAGTGGCTGTTGTTGTTGTTGGCTAATCACCACTGTCCGAAGCTAGCCCCAGTTAGCCTTGAGCTAGCCTCGAGCCAGGCCCATCTCCCGGCTATCTACCTCTCTGTCAACCGGACGGGACCTCCTAGTGTCGACACGGAGCCCCGCCGATCCATCACGACTGGTCTGCCGACGTAATCGTCTGATGTGGTTTCAACAAGCTTCCCGTTGCGACGACCACGAAGATCCATCTGCTAGCCCCGGCCCGCTAGCACGCGCAATCAACAGCCGTGCCTCCTGCTCGCCTGTGCTGTAACCGCACCCGGACTTACCTATTGCTGTTCACTGGACCTTATAATCACTCAGCTACACAGCTGATGCCTGCTGGACTGTTCCTTTACACGGTACCTTATCCTGTTTATTTGTTTAGCCTCAGCCCAAACTTTCGTCGCCATTACCAGATGTTGTCTTAGCCTTCTCGAATAACTCCTGTGATTGCGTTATGCCTCTCTCCATGTCAATATGCCTAGCCTATTGCTGTTTGGGCTAGTTCTAATTGTACTATTTCACTGTAAAGCCCCCACTCCCGCTCAACCAGCCTCAGAGAGCTCCTTTGTCCCACCCCCCATACACGCGGAGACCGGCTCAATCGGTACCTCCAGTGATGCTACCTCTTTCATTGTTACACAATGCTTAGGTGTACCTCCACTGTACTCATATCCTTCCATATCCTTGTCTGTACATAATGCCCTGAATCTATTCTACAACGGCCGGAAATCTGCCCCTTTTATTCTCTGTACCCAACGCACTAGAAGACCAGTTCTTAAAGCCTTTAGCCGTATCCTTATTCTATTCCTCCTCTGTTCCTCTGGGTGATGTAGAGGTTAACCCAGGCCCTGTAGCCCCCAGTATCACTCCTACTCCCCAGGCGCTATCATTTGTTGACTTCTGTAACCGTAAAAGCCTTGGTTTCTTGCATGTTAACATCAGAAGCCTCCTCCCCAAGTTTGAGTTATTCACTGCGTTAGCACACTCCGCCAACCCTGATGTTCTAGCAGTGTCTGAATCCTGGCTTAGGAAGGCCACCAAAAATGCAGAAATTTCCATTCCGAATTACAACATTTTCGATCTAGATAGAACTGCCAAAGGGGGCGGAGTTGCAATCTACTGTAGAGATAGCCTGCAGAGCTCTATCATACTATCCAGGTCTGTGCCCAAACAGTTCTAAAAATTCACCTTTCCAGAAATAAGTCTCTCACTGTTGCCGCTTGCTACAGACACCCCTCAGCCCCCAGTTGTGCCCTGGACACCATATGTGAATTGCTTCCCCCCCATCTATCCTCAGAGTTCGTACTGCTTGGTGACCTAAACTGGGATATGCTTAACACCCCGGCCGTCCTGCAATCTAAACTAGATGCCCTCAATCTCACACAAATTATCAAGGAACCTACCAGGTACAACCCTAAATCCGTAAACATGGGCACCCTCATAGATATCATCCAGACTAATTTACCCTCTAAATACACCTCCGCTGTCTTCAACCAGGATCTCAGCGATCACTGCCTCATTGCCTACGTCCGTAATGGGTCCGCGGTCAAATGACCACCCCTCATCACTGTCAAACGCTCCCTAAAACACTTCAGCGAGCAGGCCTTTCTAATTGACCTGGTCCGGGTATCCTGGATGGATATTGACCTTATTCCGTCAGTAGAGGATGCCTGGATGTTCTTCAAAAGTGCTTTCCTCTCCATCTTAAATAAGCATGCCCCATTCAAAAAATGCAGAACTAAGAACAGATATAGCCCCTGGTTCACCCCAGACTTGACTACCCTTGACCAGCACAAAAACATCCTGTGGCATACTTCATTAGCATCGAACAGCCCCCGCGATATGCAACTTTTCAGGGATGTCCGGAACCAATATACACAATCAGTTAGGAAAGCAAAGGGTAGCTTTTTCAAACAGAAATTTGCATCCTGTAGCACTAACTCCAAAAAGTTTTGGGACACTGTAAAGTCCATGGAGAATAAGAGCACCTCCTCCCAGCTACCCCTTACACTGAGGCTAGGAAACACTGTCGCCACCGATAAATCTACGATAATTGAGAATTTCAATAAGCATTTTGCTACGGCTGGCCATGCTTCCACCTGGCTACCCCTACCCCGGCCACCAGCTCTGCACCCTCCGCTGCAACTTGCCCATGCCCCCCCCCCCCCCCCCCCGCTTCTCCTTCACCCAAATTCAGATAGCTGATGTCCTGAAAGTGCTGCAAAATCTGGACCCCTACAAATAAGCTGGGCTAGATAATCTAGACCCTTTCTTTCTAAAATTAGCCGCAGAAATTGTCGCAACCCCAATTACTAGCCTGTTCAACCTCTCTTTCGTATCGTCTGAGATCCCCAGGCAGGTACCTTAGTGGTTCTCAGATAGAGTTCAATGTGTCAAATCGGAGGTCCTGTTGTCTGGACCTCTGGCAGTCTCTATGGGGGTGCCACAGGGTTCAATTCTTGGGCCGACTCTATTCTCTGTGTATATCAATGATGTCTCTCTTGCTGCTGGTGACTCTCAGATCCATCTCTACGCAGACGACACCATTTTGTATACATCTGGCCCTTCATTGGACACTGTGTTAACAAACCTCCAAACGAGCTTCAATGCCATACAACACTCCTTCCGTGGCCTCCAACTGCTCTTAAACGCTAGTAAAACTAAATGCATGCTCTTCAATCGAACGCTGCTTGCACCCGCCCGCCCGACTATAATCACTACTCTCGGCCGGTCTGACTTAGAATATGTGGACAACTACAAATACCTAGGTGTCTGGTTAGACCGTAAACTCGCCTTCCAGACTCACATTAAGCATCTCCAATCCAAAGTTAAATCTAGAATCGGCTTCCTATTTCGCAACAAAGCCTCCTTCACTCATGCTGCTAAACATGCCCTCGTAAAACTGACTATCCTACCGATCCTTGACTTCGGCGATGTCATTTACAAAATAGCTTCCAACACTCTACTCAGCATATTGGATGTAGTCTATCACAGTGCCATCCGTTTTGTCACAAAAGCCCCATATACTACACACCATTGTGAGCTGTACGCTCTCGTTGGCTGGCCCTCACTACATATTTGTCGCCAAACCCACTGGCTCCAGGTCATCTATAAATCACTTCTAGGCAAATCCCTGCCTTATCTTAGCTCATTGGTCACCATAGCAACACCCACTCGTAGTATGCGTTCCAGTAGGTATATCTCACTGGTCATCCCCAAAGCCAACACCTCCTTTGGCCACCATTCCTTCCAGTTCTCTGCTGCAAATGATTGGAACGAACTGCAAAAATCTCTGAAGCTGGAGACACGTATCTCCCTCACTAACTTTAAGCATCAGTTGTCAGAGCAGCTTACCGATCACTGCACCTGTACACAGCCCATCTGTAATTAGCCCACCCAACTACCTCATCCCCATATTGTTATTTACATTGTTATTTGTTTTGCTAATTTGCACCCCAGTATCTCTATTTGCACATCGTCTTCTGCACATCTATCACTCCAGTGTTAATACTAAATTGTAATTATTTTGCACTATGGCCTATTTATTGCCTTACCTCCATAACTTACTACATTTGCACACACTGTATATAGATTTTCTATTGCGTTATTGACTGTATGTTTTGTTTATTCCATATGTAACTCTGTGTTGTTGTTGTTTTTATCGCACTGCTTTGCTTTATCTTGGCCAGGTCGCAGTTGTAAATGAGAACTTGTTCTCAACTGGCTTACCTGGTTAAATAAAGGTGAAATAAAAAATAAATAAATACATTCGTTTCACCAAGAAAATCTTTCTTTAATGGCACACTTTTGACAAGACGGAGATCGTGCAATATGACTAGACAGTTAGAGAAGTGTTGGCTATTGGTGAGAGTTATTATTTGATACTTTCTGAACCATAATGCTATCCAACCACCTCTAAATATGACTGATACAGTACAAACAAAGGTTGATGCTAGCTGATATGATGCATACTAATACAACATCTAAAAATTGATCCTTTAATGACAGTATGGCACATCTCTTTGTTGATACGTCTATTCAGTAGTTGGAGGTGTTTTGAGGTACTCTATTATCCATTAGCTGTGAAAGCTTGGCCAGAAATATCAGCACATGCAAATTATCTATACCCTATCATGACATATCACACCTTTAATTAGACACAATCGCCATGGTGTTTTTTCTGTAGATGCGTGGCTGGCTGTAACACATCACCAGTCTGGGCCAGCTAATCATGCTCTCCCATCTGCTTTGATGTGCTGTCCCTGGTAATGAGCGTGATATTACAGTATATACTGGCATGGCAGTCAGCAGCTCTCTGCTTTTGAAGATGGAAGGAGAGGAAGTGTTAATGAGTGAGTGTGGTGTTGGATATCAGTGGTCTTTTGGTCCAGGTGTGTGTGTTTGTATATGTGTATGTGTGGGTGTATGTGTTTTGGGCCATCAAGTCCGTCATAATTTATGGCATGATACAGGGTTATGATAGCAATATAATATAGGGGCAGATTAGATTATCATGGGTGATAATGCATCAAATTGGTATGCAGAGGAGGTAGATTATTTCATCAAATCTTGTTGATAGTTTCATATGACAATAATAAGTAATACAATTGTTGATATCAGACCTTCATAAATGTTGAAGCATGTGTGTGTGTGTGTAGTGTTGCTGGTGAGGGCCGACTCATGCCCGTAGCAGAATGAAGACATGCCTGGCTAGGCTATGCAGCCCCTACTGGTTTATGCACAATTTCAGATGCTGTTTTTTCACATTAGCCTTTGTTTGTTTGTGCTTGGTTAGCCATCTCCCTTCTCCAGGCATGGAGTCCCACGTGCATACATGTCTACTCCTCTTCCTCCTCCCTCTCTCCCCTTGGGAGACGGATGGTGAAACATCAGTGAAACACTGGCTATTTCATATCTATCAGAGATCTCAGTAAAAACCAGGGAAATAGTGCACACTTGAAACACCTCAGTTTATTCAGTAGTTGCTGTGTGTGAATGTAATTGTTTGCCTCCTGGTGTTTCTATACCTCTGTATGTGTTCTCCAGTCATCCGCTTACCTGGCTGTCATGCAGTGTGTGCGTGCGTGTGTCTGTGTCTGTGCCACAGGAGGCTGCTGAGGGGAGAACGGCCGGAACGTGTTTGATGTATTTGATACCATTCCACCTATTCCGCTCCGGTCATTATCACGAGCCCGTTCTCCCAATGAAGGTGCCACCAACCTCCTGTGGTGTGTTCGTGTGTTTGCGCGTGTGTGTGTGTGTGTGTGTGTCTGTAGGATACACTCATCACATCTATGATGTGAACACGACCCCACAGCTTAACAGTCTACAGACTGTCTTCTGAATCACATTGTAAACAAAGCCGCCTAACTTCCTCTTGAAGAGTGAGTCCTGGAGTGTGACAGATATATTTGCAGTAGGTGAGTCGTGATGGAGTTCTGATTGTCAGCTCGCAGCAGAGACAGCAAAAACAGATACACTATACATACAAAAGTATGTGGACACCCCTTCATATTAGTGGATTCGGCTAGTTCAGCCACACCCGTTGCTGACAGGTGTATAAAATTGAGCACACAGCCATGCAATCTCCATTGGCAGTAGAACGGCCTTACTGAAGAGCTCAGTGACTTTCAACGTGGCACCGTCATAGGATGCCACCTTTCCAACAAGTTAGTTCGTCAAATGTCTGCCATGTTAGAGCTGCCCCGGTCAACTGTTAGTGCTGTTATTGTGAAGTGGAAACGTCTAGGAGCAACAAAGGCTCAGCCGTGAAGTAGTAGGCAATCCGACGGACGAATCTGGGTTTGGCGGATGCCAGGAGAACACTATCTGCCCCAATGCATAGTGCCAATTGTAAAATTTGGTGGTTGAGGAATAATGGTCTGGGGCTGTTTGGCATGGTTCGGGCTAGGCCCCTTAGTTCCAGTGAAGGGAAATCTTAACGCTATAGCATACAATGAATGACATTCTAGATGATTCTGTGCTTCCGACATTGTGGCAACAGCTTGGAGAAGGCCCTTTCCTGTTTCAGCATGACAATGCCCCCGTGCACAAAGCGAGGTCCATACAGAAATGGTTTGTCGAGATAGGGTTGGAAGAACTTGATTGGCCTGCACAGAGCCCTGACCTCAACCCCATCGAACACCTTTGGAATGCCGACTGCGAGCCAGTGTCACGACTTCCGCCGAGGCTGCCTGCCCTCCTTGTTCAGGCAGGTTTCGGCATTCGTCGTCACTGGCTTACTAGCTACTGCCGATCCCATTCACATCACTCATGTCTTGTCTTGTCAATCACACACACCTGGTGCTCATTCCCCTAATTAGTATGTGTATAAGTGTTCCCTCTGTTCCCCTTGTCTTTGTGAGTGATTGTTTCATTGTGAGAGCGAGTAGCTCTCTTCCATTTGTTGTTGCCAAGGTGGTACATTTTCCATTGTGATAGTTTTGTTTTGACGCTGGGTGCGTTTTATTTATGTAAACGGAATAAACTCTGGACTTCGGTGTTCTACCTCCTGCGCCTGACTCCTTCATTCACATCTCGTCACAGAATCACTCACCCGCTGAATGGAGTCAGCAGGACAGATCACCGTAACCTGGAGTACATTCGGGCAGCGAGGAGGCTGAATCCTCGCCAGGCCAGGTGGACCCTCTTCTTCACCCGGTTTGATTTCACACTCTCACACATTCCGGGTACGAAGAACGTGAAGGCAGATGCACTGTCTCGGCTGTATGACACAGATGAGAGGCCCAGAGACAACACCCCCATACTCCCGGCCTCATGCATTGTGGCGCCGGTAGTATGGGCGATGGACGCGGATATAGCGCAGGCATTACGCACAGATCCATCTCCACCGCAGTCTCCAGCTGGGCTGCAGTACGTGCCTGCGCTTACCCGTGATCGTCTGATCTACTGGGCACACACGTCACCCTCCTCTGGTCATCCAGGTATCGGTCGTACAATGCTCTGCCTGACCGAGAAGTACTAGTGGCCTACCTTGGCTAAGGACGTGAGGGTGTATGTTTCCTCCTGTTCAGTGTACACCCAGAGTAAGGCACCTAGGCACCTCCCAGCGGGTAAGCTACAACCTTTACCAGTTCCACAACGACCATGGTCTCACCTTAGTATTGATTTTCTTACTGATCTTCCCCTCTCCCAAGGTAACACCGCTATCCTGGTCATTGTGGATCGCTTTTCAAAGTCCTGCCGCCTCCTTCCTCTGCCCGGTCTCCCCACGGCCCTACAAACTGCGGAGGCTCTGTTTACTCACGTCTTCCGGCACTACAGGGTACCAGAGGATATAGTGTCCGACCGAGGTCCCCAGTTCACGTCTAGAGTCTGTAAGGCGTTCATGAAACGTCTGGGGGTCTCGGTCAGCCTAACCTCTGGATTTCACCCCGAGAGTAATGGGCAGGTGGAAAGGATGAATCAAGATGTGGGTAGGTTCCTGCAGACCTACTGTCAGGACCGGCCGGGGGAGTGGTCAGTGTTCCTGCCATGGGCAGAATACGCTCAGAACTCTCTCCGCCACTCCTCCACTAACCTAATACCCTTCCAATGTGTTTTGGGTTACCAACCGGTCCTGGCACCGTGGCACCAGAGCCAGACCGAGGCTCCTGCGGTGGATGACTGGTTTCAGCGCGCGGAGGAGACTTGGGACGCTGCCCACGTTCGCCTCCAGCGCGCGGTGTGTCGTCAGAAAGCGAACGCTGATCGCCACCGCAGGGAGGCCCCGGTTTTCGTACCGGGGGAACGGGTCTGGCTCTCAACCCGGAAGCTGAGCCTGTGGTTTGTGGGGCCATTTAAAGTCATGAGGAGGAAAAACAAGGTTACAAACAGGTTGTTACTCCCTCCTGATTACCATATTAACCCCTCGTTTCATGTGTCTCTCCTCAGGCCGGTGGTAGCTGGTCCGCTCCAGGAATCCAGGAGTCTGAGGTGCGGGAGGTTCCTCCACCTCCTCTGGACATCGAGGGGGCCCCGGCGTACTCGGTCCGTTCCATACTGGAATAGAGGTGTCGGGTGGGGGGCCTTCAGTATCTCGTGGAGTGGGAGGGGTACGGTCCGGAGGAACGGTGCTGGGTCCCAAGGAGGGACATCCTCGATCCCTCCCTGTTGAGGTATTTCCACTGTCGCCATCCGACTCGCCCTGCTCCGCATCCTCCTGGCCGTCCCCGAGGCTGGGGTCGGCGCAACGCTGCGCGTCAAGGGGGGGGTACTGTCACGACTTCCACCGAGGCTGCCTCCCCTCCTTGTTCGGGCAGGTTTCGGCGTTCGTCGTCACCGGCTTACTAGCTACTGCCGATCCCATTCTCATCACTCCACTTGTCATGTCTTCTCTTGTCAATCACACACACCTGGTGCTCATTCCCCTAATTAGTATGTGTATAAGTGTTCCCTCTGTTCCCCTTGTCTGATTGTTTCATTGTGAGAGCGAGTAGCTCGGTTGAGCTACTCTTCCATTTGTTGTTGCCAAGGTGGTATATTTTCCCTTGTGATAGTTTCGTTTTGACGCTGGGTGCGTTTTATTTATGTAAATGGTATAAACTCTGGATTTTGGTGTTTTACCTCCTGCGCCTGACTCCTTCATTCACACCTCGTCACAGCCAGGCCTAATCGCCCAACATCAGTGCCCGTCCTCACTAATGCTCGTGGCTGAATGGAAGTCCCCGCAGCAATGTTCCAACAGCTAGTGGAAAGCCTTCCCAGAAGAGTGGAGGCTGTTGTAGCAGCAAAGGGGGGACCAACTCCATATGAATGCCCATGATTTTGGAATGAGATATTTGACGAGCAGGTGTCCACGTACTTTTGGTCATGTAGTGTATTATCCATCAACATGTAAAATCGTGTCAACTTACAATTGAATATTATCCCAGAGACCATGTCTTACTAACACATTCATTTTCTCACCATGTCACAGGTTATTTATTTGAAATGTGGGTCCCAACCAGTAGCGGGTAAAATCACTGAGGAAGCCAAGCCAAGCCAGTAAAAAAGCCATACAACCTATGTTGTGATAATTGCGTTGTTTGCTCTATAACCCAATAGTTCATATGCCACCGCAAAATACAATAAGGCTGTGACAACAAAAAGACAACAGTCACACAGCGGCGGAATAAATTAAACTACACATAGGTTTGTTTAATCACAAAACCGGTGAGCAAGATCTGTCCGGTGAAGTCCACAAAGCAAATATTGCATACAAACAGTTATATCACATGCAGCATGGTTAGAATTAATAGGTGTGCCTTACAAGTTAAAAGTTAATTTGTGGAATTTCTTTCCTTCTTAATGCGTTTGAGCTAATCAGTTGTGGCAAGGTTGTGGCAAGGTAGGGGTAGTATACAGAAGATAGCCCTATTTGGTAAAAGACCAAGTCCATATTATGGCAAAAACAGCTCAAATAAGCAAAGAGAAATGACAGTCCATCATTACTTTAAGACATGAAGATCAGTCAACACGGAACATTTCAAGAACTTTGAAAGTTTCTTCAAGTGCAGGCACAAAAAACATAAAGTGCTATGATGAAACTAGCTCTCATGAGGACCGCCACAAGAATGGAAGACCCAGAGTTACCTCTGCTGCAAAGGATAAGTTCATTAGAGTTACCAGCCTCAGAAATTGTAGCCCCAAAAAAACGGTGTGTCTTTGTGAGACGCGGTGTAGGTGAACGGATGATCTCTGCATGTGTGGTTCCCACCGTGAAGCATGGAGTAGGCGGTGTGATGGTGTGGGGGTGCTTTGCTGGTAATACTGTCAGTGATTTAGTTAGAATTAAAGGCACACATAACCAGTATGGCTACCACAGCATTCTGCAGCGATACACCATCCCATCTGGTTTGCGCTTAGTGGGACTGTCATTTGTTTTTCAACAGGACAATGACCCAACACACCTCCAGGCTGTGTAAGGGCTATTTGACCAAGAAGGAGAGTGATGGAGTGCTGCATCAGATGACCTGGCCTCGACAATCACCCGCCCTCAACCCAATCACCCGACCTCAACCCACTCCCGAGTGGCGCAGTGGTCTAAGGCACTGCATCGCAGTGCTAGCTGTGCCACGAGAGATCCTGGTTCGAGTCCAGGCTCTGTCGCAGCAGGCCGCGACCGGGAGACCCATGGGCGGCACACAATTGGTCCAGCGTCGTCCAAGGTAGGGGAGGGTTTGGCCGGCAGGGATGTGGGTTCGTTTCCCACGGGGGGCCAGTATAAAAAATAAAAAAAAATAAAAAAAACATGTATGCACTCACTAACTGTAAGTCGCTCTGGATAAGAGCGTCTGCTAAATGACGTAAATGTAATTGAGATGGTTTGGGATGCAGAGTGAAGGAAAAGCAGCCAACAAGTGCTCAGCATATATATACAGTACCAGTCAAAGGTTTGGACACACCTACTCATTCCAGGGTTTTTCTTTAATTTTTTACTATTTTCTACATTGTAGAATAATAATGAAGACATCAAAACTATGAAATAACACATATCGAATCATGTAGTAACCAACAAATTTTTTAACAAATATATTTTATATTTGAGATTTGAGATTCTTCAAATAGCCACCCTTTGCCTTGATGACAGCTTTGCACACTCTTGTATTGGCATTTTCAACAAAACATCTGTAAAAGGCCTGCAGAATTTTTGCTAAATTTTCTTTCAGTCCTGATTTGCGGTAAAAACAAAATCACATCAAAAGTTAGGGAAATATTTCCCCCAAAATGTTTTCACTTCAAGGACTGGCACTGTAGCTATAGTTTACGGGTTGGTTTCATTCAGTTGGTCTCACAGCCAGGCAATCATTATAATGGTGGCTCACTCAGAATTCTTTGTCAACTGTAACAATATACAATTTTTAAAGGGCCTTGACTTGAAACCAGGTTTGATTGGATGGCTGTTTCACCCTCATGTTGGACTTGTGAAAGCTCTTTAGAAGCTCTCTGCCGACACAGAAAGTGAAGAATGTTCTCATAGTCTGTCTGCTCTTCCTGATTAGAGTTCTCTGTTGTCACCTCTCCCCATGATGCCCACCCTGTCTGAGGCGTGGGCACAAGCTCATCTGTCTGTGTGTCTGTCGGCTCCACTATCCTGTCAGACAGACTGGCCTTCCTCGCTGCTCAAATTCATTATATTCACACTTTGTCAACAACAAAGAAATTACTGCAAACAACGAACACTGTTTTTTTCTCTCACTTGGACATCATTGCACGCGCAATAGAATAGTAGAATATGTCCTGCACATTTTTTTACCATGTTGGGCGATGCTCCTCACCTCCGCTTAGTCAAAAAAACAAAAACAATAACGGCCGTGGGGCGGACAGTGGCATTGTTTCCCCTATTGCCGATTCCATCTTTGAGCAGACATTCCTTTCTAGAGAAATTGAGTGCATACTGTCTAATATTGTGTTTCTGTGGTGGGTCTGAATTAATTTTTGAATGACTGAGTGACAATGGCTGAATAAAGCTGCTGAAATACATTTATGCACTAATGTATCATTAATAGATGTGCTACCTTACATTCTTGGAGTGCTAATGGTCAATGTTGATCATTATTGAAACAGTGACTCCCCCTGCTGCCTAAACATAATACATGAACAATTGTTTGAATGGTTATTGGAAAAACTAGTGGACCTGGTAGGGTTTCTGCAATATTTCGCAACGAAAGCAGTAGACAAGGAGAAAAGGAAAGGAAAGGAAACCAGTTCAGGGGATTGGATCATAGCTCAGTTGGTAGAGCATGGCGCTTGCAATGCCAGGGTTGTGGGTTCGATTACCACGGGGGGCCAGTATGAAAAAAAATTAAAAAATGTATGCGCTCACTAACTGTAAGTCGCTCTGGATAATAGCATCTGCTAAAATGACTAAAATGTAAAATGTGTGCATCTCATATCCTATCCTCATCTTGCTTCTTTCACCTGCACTAATTTAGCAGAACTGGACCAGGAAATTCAGTGGGTGTCCCCTATTTTCCTGTCATGTATTCAGTCCCTCTCAGATTAGTAGTCGAGAAGGGAAGGAAACAAGGAAGGAGACAAGAACGATGATGGTATTTATAAGCATCAAAACCCAGCCCACGGCTCCTGGCAACTGCCATTTCCCATTCTAACCATCAGAGGGCAATCTTTACTCTCCAAACAGAGCCTTGCTGCTGAGATCTGAGTAATCCCTGACCTGTTAACACATACTAGTGGGTTTTCATTACATTATCAGTAGCACTTTATTAGTGGCTCAATGAACAGCTGTTTGGCCTCTGGGCAACTAAACTGATCTTTGACAGGTCCATAAAGGACACACTCTGTTAGGTTAACCTGCTCTATGAGGACCAATACTTTGAGGACAGAACACTTGATTGTTATCATAGTGATTTTCAAGTGCATTTTGTTTGGTTGACTCTATCTGATATTATGTATGCAGCTAGTCTGTAACCTCATCACCAGTGTTTCTGCTCATCCTGACTGAAATAGCATTTATTGAACACGTCTTTAAAGGGGCAATGAGCTGTTGATACATCCATTTAGACTCATACATGTATATGTACCCACTGAGTCTTGAAGAACTTATAAATACCTCATGAGCTTAGTTCAACTGTCGTACCCCATCAGAACCCAAAATATAAGCTTATTTTACTCCAATGTTTGTACACAAAGTAAATGGAAACAAACACTGTATAGCCTGAAAACGTGGTTAAAACTACAGGCCATGGGAGGTCTGTCCTAGCATCTATAGCTCTGTCTTCGAATATGAAATTGGTCACATTCCTCCAGCCCCATCCCCCTGCTTTTTACCGAAAAAGTGGTGAGGAGAACATAGAGTTGAAGTTCGAAGTTTACATACACTTAGGTCATTAAAACTCGTTTTTCAACCACTCCACAAATGTCTTGTTAACAAACTATAGTTTTGGCAAGTCGGTTAGGACATCTACTTTGTGCAGGACACAAGTAATTTTTCCAACAATTGTTTACAGACAGATTATTTAACTTATAATTCACGGTATCACAATTCCAGTGGGTCAGAAGTTTACATACACTAAGTTGACTGTGCCTTTAAACAGCTTGGAAAATTCCAGAAAATGATCTCATGGCTTTTGAAGCTTCTGATAGGCTAATTTACATAATTTGAGTCAATTGGAGGTGTACCTGTGGATGTATTTCTAAGCCTACCTTCAAACTCAGTGCCACTTTGCTTGACATCATGGGAACATCAAAAGAAATCAGCCAAGACGTCAGAAAAAATATTGTAGACCTCCACAAGTCTAGTTCATCCTTGGGAGCAATTTCCTAACGCCTGAACGTACCACGTTCATCTGTACAAACAATAGTACGCAAGTATAAACACCATGGGACCACGCAGCCGTCATACCACTCAGGAAGGAGACACGTTCTGTCTCCTAGAGATGAACGTACTTTGGTGCGAAAAGTGTAAATCAATCCCAGAACAACAGCAAAGGACCTTGTGAAGATGCTTGAGGAAACAGGTACAAAAGTATCTATATCCACAGTAAAACAAGTCCTATATCGACATAACCTGAAAGGCCGCTCAGCAAGGAAGAAGCCACTTCTCCAAAACCGCCATAAAAAAGCCAGACTACGGTTTGCAACTGCACATGGGGACAAAGATCGTACTTTTTGGAGAAATGTCCTCTGGTCTGATGAAACAAAAATAGAACTGTTTAGCCATAATGACCATCATTATGTTTGGAGGAAAAAGGGGGTGGCTTGCAAGCCGAAGAACACCATCCCAACCGTGAAGCACCGGGGTGGCAGCATCACGCTGTGGGGGTGATTTGCTCCAGGATGGACTGGTGCACTTCACAAAATAGATGGCATCATGAGGAAGGAAAATTATGTGGATATATTGAAGCTACATCTCAAGACATCAGTCAGGAAGTTAAAGCTTGGTCGCAAATGGGTCTTCCAAATGGACAATGACCCCAAGCATACTTCCAAAGTTGTGGCAAAATGGCTTAAGGACAACAAAGTCAAAGTATTGGAGTGGCCATCACAAAGCCCTGACCTAAATCCTATAGAGAATTTGTGGGTAGAACTGAAAAAGCGTGTGCGAGCAAGGAGGCCTACAAACCTGACTCAATTACACCAGCTCTGTCAGGAGGAATGGCCCAAAATTCACCCAATTTATTGTGGGAAGCTTGTGGAAGGCTATCCGAAACGTTTGACCCAAGTTAAACAATTTAAAGGCAGTTGAAGTCGGAAGTTTACATACACCTTAGCCAAATACATTTAAACTCAGTTTTTCACAATTCCTGACATTTAATCCTAGTAAGTCAGAATAATAGTAGAGAGAATTATTTCTTTCAGCTTTTATTTCTATCATCACATTCCCAGTGGGTCAGAAGTTTACATACACTCAATTAGTATTTGGTAGCATTGCCTTTAAACTGTTTAACTTGGGTCAAACGTATGTAAACTTCCGACTTCAACTGTATATATATTTTTTAAATGCGGGATATGGATCAGCTTTAATATTGCAGATGGATTGTGGCTTCTATCAATAATTTGTCTGCATAATTTTCAATCCCCATATATATTTTTTTGTAAATATATATAATGTTAAATATGTTTTACAAATATATATTCTCCTTCTTTATTATTTTCCCCTAATCCTACCACCCCTCACCTAAATGGAATAAACTAATGGACAACAATACTTAGGCCTCTACTTCCAGCTTATACATACTATATACATTTTATGGACACAGTATATTTTGAACACTTTGTTGTTTCAACCGCTTTAAGCTGGGTCTAGCTCCTGGGTCATAGTGAGCTTTACCCCGGAGGAGACTCTACCAAATCTATCAAGTTCAATGGCATTTATAAACTGGGTAGAGCCCTGAATGCTGATTGGTTGAAAGCTGTGGTATATCAGACCATATACCATGGGTATGATAAAAAAAAAGTACTATTTACTGTTCTAATTACATTGGTATACCATGGCTAATGACTGTATCCAGGCACTCTGCATTGCGTTGTGCATAAGACCAGCCCTTAGCCGTGGTATACTGGCCATATACCACACCTCCTTGGGCATTATTGCTTAAATAGCTTATTGTGCCACCGTATCTGTACCACCAGAATCCCCTTTCTCATCCAATAGTTCTGGATACTGGGAGCATCTCTGACCCTGATACACACTCAGACAGATAACTCAACGGTATTTAGGGTGAAAACAGTGATGTCCCCGGTTGCTCTCTTTCATAAATGGGCTTTTTAGCACACTGCCGATGGCGGTAAAGAGATAGCTGAGCTTTTATACCCTATGACTGGATATATTAGCAGGTAATGTCCTTAAAGAGGATTAAGGGATGGAGCGAAGAAGGAGGAAGGGAGGGAAGGAGGGAGGATGAATGGACCGGAGAGAGTGGTAAATAGGCAGGTGATAGCAGGGAGGAGAGGGCTTATGCTTCCTTACACTGCCTCAGGCTACAGAGGGATTAGCAGCTACTGTGGACTCTGTGGCATCCTGTGGACCATGACCTCCAGGTGTGTGTGTGTGTGTGTGTGTGTGTGTGTGTGTGTCTTATAGAGGGAGCATGCTCTTTTGTACTTTCAAATATATGTCTGTCCTGTCATTGAGTACAATGAAATAGAATATGAATAGTAACATTTAATGTTTTTTAGATGTGACAGAATGTCCATTGATGGGAAAAGCTGTAGTATCATTTCTCAAGGTCAATTAGTGGTTTAGGGTTTGTGTAGCTGCTCTGCAAAGAATGCACTCAATGCATGAAAGTGAAATGCTGCAAGCAAGACAAACGTTTTACCATGTTTACTGTATATAGCAATTAGAAGGCTTACCACTTAAAACATGCATTCCTCATCAATGTGTTCGTGTGCGCGAGTCAGTGTGTGTATCTGAAACCATGCGTATGTATGTGATATTGTGCCCAAACATTCCCTGCTTGGCCCAGGAGGTTAAAGGCGCCTTTGATAATGTCTCTCATGATAGCCCACAACCCCCTCTTCTCTACCGCCATATTAACCTCCTGGGCCTTAGGTCTTGGTTCGGCTAATCTGTTTTTAGGGATTTGATCTCAAAAGCAAAGATCACATTGAGTTTGAATGGGTCATTGCAGAAGCAGCCACAGCCCCAGTCAAGTGGAGGGCAAGCACCTGGGTCACCTTAACTTTACTGATTTACTGAGCCATAGGGGAGAGGAGGTAGGCCTGGGTTACTTATCCTTTACTGAGCCATAGGGGAGAGGAGGTAGGCCTGGGTTACTTATCCTTTACTGAGCCATAGGGGAGAGGAGGTAGGCCTGGGTTACTTATCCTTTACTGAGCCATAGGGGAGAGGAGGTAGGCCTGGGTTACTTATCCTTTACTGAGCCATAGGGGAGAGGAGGTAGGCCTGGGTTACCTCACCTTTACTGAGCCAGAGGAAAGGAGGTAGGCCTGGGTTTCCTAACTTTACTAAGCTGGGGAGAGGAGGTAGGCCTCAGTTGCCTAACTTCTTGTTCTGGCACTTGTTCAAGGTTCCCCCTATAACTGTCAGTCCCCTCTAAAAAGGTGTTACACTGCATTTTGAGAGGAAAGTAAAAAAAACTTTCCGAAGCAAACGTCCCTAGTGTTATTATCCCTACAGTGAGGGGTAGGCTGTGCTGTATGAAAGGAGCATTCCGAGCCGAGGATTTTACTTCCCACTCCATGGTCAATTGCCTAATCTTTCATAGCATTTAAAAACCATTAAAACTAAGGGTATTATCTTAGCATTTCTGAGGGTGTACTTTTACAATACTTCAGGTAAAGGTAACTTACTCTCTCGATTTCTTTCTTTCACCCCTTCCTTCTCCCTTTCACCCCGTACAAATCTCCCTCTTCCTCTCTCTCTCTCTCTCTCTCTCTCTCTCTGTCTCGCTCTCTCTCTCTTTCTCTCTCTCTCTCTCTCTCCCTCTCTGCTATCCATCTCTTCCAAAGGGTTAGTTTCTGCATGAATTGCACTATTTAAAGCGCAACAGCATCTCACCGTTGGGCAATTGTACTTTCCACTCTGAATAAATAAAGTATTATTGTCCGATTAAAGCAGATTAAGAAAATGGGATTAAATTGGGTTTAATGCTGCACTTATCGGAATTCTTGACTGCTTTAATAGTGTACACTTTTGTGTCTTTGAGCAGGAAGTTGGTGTGGGTTGGAAGGGGAACATTTCTAGAAGGCTGCAGGATATCTTATTGTAGGGCTAAATTAGGAATTTGTGAGTTGAATTGCACTTAAAACCTCTCTTTGTAAAACAAGACAGATCGCAAAGTGTATTCACATGCCAGAACAGTTGGTCTGGATTTGCAGGTGGGGGTATCAGTTGCAGCTGGCGCTGCACTGTAACATTTCCTGTCTTAACAGCACTGCTCCAATGTTATTTGATTGGTCCTTGCCTCACAAATGTACATAACCTTATGAAATTTAATTACACCACATGCAATGTACTGTAGTTTTTTCCAGTTGAAAAGTATGAAGGTATGTTGTTTCTAATGCCAACAAATTGAGAGTGTAAGTGAATGGCAATGTATTGAGCATGCCTGTGCTTGACTACCTGTCCTCTAACATGTTGAAATGTGATATTGATAGGAATAATTGAATTGTTCATGATAAGATGAGTTCACATACTCACATTGTAAGTAAGCATTTCACGGTAAGGTCTACACCTGTTGTATTCGGCGCATATGACAAATAAACTAAACTTTTATTTGATACACATGCACGCACACACACACACACACCACACACACACACACACACACACACACACACACACACACACACACTTGTTGATTGATTGGATGAGGATGACTGGGGGGGGGGGGGGGAGTTAATCTGCATTTAGTTTGCTCATCCGGATGTCCATTGTTTTGACACAGGGGCCATCTTAAGAAGGAAAATCAAACGTTGTGAGGCTGTTTTCAACAGACACTTATTGAATTCAGTGTGCATTCCTCTTATTTATAGTGTAGCTGATAAGGACACTGATGTCCTGAGTGTGGACTGTCAGGCCAAAATTAGACAAGAAGGCTGTTATAACTGAAGTTACACAGGAAATACCAGTGTGTCAATCAAATGTATATTTAAAGGTTTCTTCATACAGTATAGACCTTAGACACCACAGGCCCCAAGTTCTAAACTATTTAACGTCAAGATAAAAAAATTATAATGGAGAACCATAATGCTTAAAAGATCTGCCAATCCTCTTGTCCCTGGATACAAAGAGAGGGAATAAAAAGGAACTGATGAAAACTAATAATAAAGTATTTTTTTAGGTCATTTCTGAGTTGCCAGGGAGTTGACTGTACATTTAGATGAAAGGGCTGTGGTTTAATTGAAAATGATAACCCGCTGACTGAGGGGATCTTTCTACCCACAAGCCCTGGCTGTCTGTCTGCCAGTACTGCAACAATATCCACAGGGAGATTGGCAGATAGAAGCTGCTGTCAACGCCTCAAGGCAAAGGGTTGCTCCTACACAAGACCGCCACTTGTGTTCGACCCAGGCCATGGCCACTGACTGAGGGGAAGCACACTCATAAACTCATAGGCCTACACAAACACATGAGATAACACTGACAGTTTCACCAGGGTTGGACCTTTGGGTCTATATTTTGATAGGCATGACCAAAAAAGAGTGGAGGGCCATGACACATCTTTGGAACAGGCACTCATTAGTTGCTTGTCATGTTTTATATGGTTTGGCACTATCTCATATGTAAATATACTGTAATAATTTACATACATTTCTGTTGGTTCATTTTATATAACATATTACAATAATGTGTAGGGCTTGCATGCATGTGTGTCAGTGGGTAGGCAGGGAGGAGATAAGGGCCCCTGGAGTCCAGTGTACATGGGCCATCAGAGCAGTTCAACATGATCCCGGACATCAAAGCCACTTAAATATTTTTCATTCTTGGGTCCGCAATAAGCAGGACATTATGACAGATGCACAAAAGAGCCACAGTTTCCTCTTGGCCCCAGTGCTAGTGTTGACATGAGTAGAAATTAATTTATCACCCCTTTTTAAAGTCCAGACGGCAGTCAGACAAGCCTCACTGACAGGGAGGATGGGTGGGGGGCTCCAGGGGGCCACTTCTTATAGAGAACTGAGCCTCAATACAATATTTCATTTATACAAAGTAAACCGCATTTAGTTCTATATCTATCCAATTAATATAGAGAATGTCTGATGACATTACATGGCCTGTTGTGTGATATAGTAGCAGGGTCCCTGGCAAATGTTTGAAGCAAGTGTATTTGCTAATGAAAATAAAAGTTAATAAAATACTACATACAAATCAAAATGTTGGTCTTCTCAAAGTGTATGATAAAGGAAAGTCTATTTAGATGGGCAGCAGCACAAATGTGACATGACCAGTCAGAGGGTGCTCTCCATTCTAGATCATGCCCCTGCATGAAACCAAAGAGGATCCTGTTTTAAAGGGGAGTCGCTCGCCATCAGAAAGCCACAATTTAATTACGACACACAGGAAATGACCCTTAGAATGGGCCTGGTGCTGATAAGAGGGCCGAGCCCCAAGGACGACAGCTCTAGGAACCTGAGACTACTTATCACTACAGAGTGGCCCTGCGGTCTGGGCGCCTAGCAATCTGATTGGACTGTCATCCCCAGGTCATAATTAATATATTTATCAAATTAATTACTGAAAAAGGAATCTCGACGTCAATGCCGCTATAACTGAGGCTCGCACTGCCTGGCCAAAACAATGGCCAAATTCATAGGCATCTTGTTTCGCTTGTGGCAAACAAGGGTGCTGTCAGTTTAATGGGGTTAAGGGGCGGTGGAAAGTGGGACGCTTCTTTGGAAGGCCATTCTCTCCCCCTGTGCAGAATAAGAGGAAGAAAATAAATATTTACATTTACATTTTCGTCATTTAGCAGACGCTCTTATCCAGAGCGACTTACAGTTAGTGAGTGCATACATTTTCATACATTTTCATAAATATGTAATTGTTTGGTGACAACCACAGCCTTGCATCTGAAAAAGTCCACAATTAAGTTGGAGCGCCCTACACGTGGCACCTTTACAGGTTTACTAGTCAATAGTTAGGCCATCTGAATAAAGATGGCCTAAAAAAAAATAAAAAAAAATAAAATAAAAAAAGATATTTAAACATTTACATAAATTCTAAGTATTTCAAGTATTTGACGCTGTAGGATTGATTATATGATTGCAATATAGGATTGGTCTATGAAGCATTGACATAGATCTCCCAATTCTAACAGATCATCCTGCACAAAGGTGTTGTTATACAGATGGGATTGACAGTGCTGTTGGCTAGGGGGCAGTGCTCCGATATGTTGCCTGCCTTATGGTGAAAGAGGCACTCTAATACCTTCCTGGTAACAAATAACATGTCACAGTCTAAAGGGACCTGTCTGAACCCCCCTGAAGTAAGTTATCTTTTAGTAAGTATGTTTTAAGTAAACTGGAGGCCAATAACTCTTACCTGTACATATTATAAGGAAATTATGTTCAGATTAGATTAAACATTTTTATAGGGAACACATAAATTGTTGCCACACCCATGGTTAATGCTAGACCATGCTTGACTAAATTCAGTGGGTTGGTTGTTGTTCAACAGTTTAATTCTTAGTGTCACGAATTCCGCCGAGACTGCTCCTCCTCCTTGTTCGGGCAGGCTTCGGCGTTCGTCGTCCCCGGAGTACTAGCTGCTACCGTTTGATGTTCTCTATGTTTGTTTGGTTTTGTCTGTTTGGTGCACCTGTGTCTTATCACTTATTGATTATGTCACCTATAAGTTTCCTTTGGTTTTGTTTGTAGTTGTGTGTTGTTGTCCGCCTGTCCGTTGGGGTTTTGGATTTTGCTCTGGTGTATTTAAGTGTATTGACGCACTGTTTGCGCATCGCTTATATTTCGTGTTTTAAGCACTGTTTGCGTATCGCTCGCCTCCGTTGCTTGAGGCCCGTTCTTTTGTATTTTCATATTTCTGACTAGTAAAGTCTGTTGGACTAAGCTTCTGTGTCCTGCGCCTGACTCCAACACCACATCCACTTCAAACACTGACACTTAGGGGTTGAAAAACATGGTTGTTGATAATTTTGCAGTCAAAAACTTGATTTTCCTGTGTTTTATATATATTTCCAAACTATGAGGTTGGAATAATACTGTGAAAATCATAATAATGTCCTTTTAGTGTTTTAAAAGACTGTCTGAAATTTCAGCCTGTTTTGGACATCACCAGGCTGTAAATTAGTTAATAGACCAATAACAAAGAGCGTTCCAAACCACTCTGCCAATAACAGCTAGTTTTCAGTTTTCCACTCCCTACTCAGACCACTCCCAGACAGTCCTAGTAAAATTCTTGCTTGAGAAATTGCTCTTTGCTAAGAAGCTATTTTGTTTTAGTTTTTGACCATTTTAATTTAAAATAGTCACAGTAAGGTATTTTATTGTTACCCAGAAATTATTTGATATTGAGATAAAAACGGCTGCATTGGATCTTTGCACACAGTTAAACCATTTTTTAAAGTAGACAGCACCCAAACATTATCAGTGAGGGGAATCTGGAATAGCCACTGAGCTAAAAACTAATATGTTAGCTACAGTTGTAATGTTTGCTGACATTAAAAGTTAGTGATTTGTCAGAATATTGATCAATGCTATCACAATCTGTGTTATCACTATTCCTTGAAAGCCAGTTTATTATCAACTGCCTCAATCTCCCCCTGCGCTGTTCAACCAACATGTATTTAACTCCTCAATCTGCTCTTTAATTCCTCAAATCAAATCACATTTTATTTGCCACCTGCGCCGAATACAACAAGTGTAGACCTTACAGTGAAATGCTTAATTACAAGCCCTTAACCAACAATGCAGTTTTAAGAGAAACAGTGTTAAGTAAAAAACAGATCAGTAAAAAAATAAAAAATAAAAAATAATTAAAGAGCAGCAGTAAAATAAAATAACAGTAGGGAGGCTATATACAGGGGGTACCGGTACAGAGTCAATGTGCGGGGGCACCGGTTAGTCGAGGTAATTGAGGTAATATGTACATGTGTGTAGAGTTAAAGTGACTATGCATAGATAATAAACAGTCTAGCAGCAGCGTAAAAGAAGGGGTGGGGTGGGGTGGGGGGGACAATACAAATAGTCCGGGTAGCCATGATTAGCTGTTCACAAGTCTTATGGCTTGGGGGTAAAAGCTGGTAAGAAGCCTTTTGGACCTAGACTTGGCGCTCCGGTACCACTTGCCATGTGGTAGCAGAGAGAACAGTCTATGACTAGGGTGGCTGGAGTCTTTGACAATTTTTAGGGTCTTCCTCGGACACCGCCTGGTATAGAGGTCCTGGATGGCAGAAAGCTTGGCCCCAGTGATGTACTGGGCCATACGCATTACCCTCTGTAGTGCCTTGCGGTCGGAGGCCGAGCAGTTGCCATACCAGGCAGTGATGCAACCAGTCAGGATGCTCTTGATGGTGCAGCTGTATACATTTTTGAGGATCTGTGGACACATGCCAAATCTTTTCAGTCTCCTGAGGGGGAATAGGCTTTGTCGTGCCCTCTTTGTCTTGGTGTGTTTGGACCATTATAGTTTGTTGGTAATGTGGACACCAAGGAACTTGAAGCTCTCAACCTGTTCCACTACAGCCCCGTCGATGAGAATGGGGGCGTGCTCAGTCCTCTTTTTTTTCCCTGAAGTCCACAACCATCTCCTTTTGTCTTGATCACGTTGAGGGATCACACTGCCAGGTCTCTGACCTCCTCCCTATAGGCTGTTTCATCATTATCGGTGATCAGGCCTACCACGTTGTGTCGTCAGCAAACTCAATGATGGTGTTGGAGTCGTGCCTGGCCATGCAGTCATGGGTGAACAGGGAGTACAGGAGGGGACTGAGCAAGCACCCCTGAGGGGCCCCCGTGTTGAGAATCAGCGTGGCAGATGTGTTGTTTCCTTCCCATACCACCTAGGGGCGGCCCGTCAGGAAGTCCAGGATTCAGTTGCAGATGGAGGTGTTTAGTCCCAGGGTCCTTAGCTTAGTGATGAGCTTTGAGGGCACTATTGTGTTGAACACTGAGCTGTAGTAAATTAATAGCATTCTCACGTAGGTGTTCCTCTTGTCCAGGTGGGAAAGGGCAGTGTGGAGTGCAATAGTGATTGCATCATCTGTGGATCTGTTGGGGCGGTATGCAAATTGGAGTGGGTCTAGGGTTTCTGGGATAATGGTGTTGATGTGAGCCATGACCAGCCTTTCAAAGCACTTCATGGCTACAGACGTGAGTGCAACGGGTCAGTAGTCATTTAGGCAGGTTATCTTAGTGTTCTTGGGCAAAGGGACTGTGGTGGTCTGCTTGTTGGTATTATAGATTCAGACAGGGACATGTTGAATATGTGACTGACAGTTGGTCAGCGCATGCTCGGAGTACACGTCCTGGTAATCCGTAAGGCCCTGCGGGCTTGAGAATGTTGACCTGCTTAAAAGTCTTACTCACATTGGCTACGGAGAGCGTGATCACATAGTCATCCAGAACAGCTGATGCTCTCATGCATGCTTCAGTGTTGCTTGCCTCAAAGCGAGCATAGAAGTGATTTAGCTCGTCTGGTAGGCTCGTGTCACTGGGCAGCTCGCGACTGTGCTTCCCTTTGTAGTCTGTAATAGTTTGCAAGCCCTGCCACATCCGACGAGTGTCGGAGCCGGTGTAGTACGATTAAATCTTAGTCCTATATTGACTCTTTGCCTTTTTGATAGTTCGTTGTGTACTCAAATGCTGCCCTATTCAAATGTCCTATTGCTTTACCTGTTGCGGACACCTCATGATGGCTTCGACTGTGAATTGCTCCAGTCACACATCACCATTTCCATCTTTATGGAGAGGGGATATTATGGGTGGATGGAGAGTGAAGAGGAGAGTACAGTCGAAACAGTTTTGGTGGTGGTACCCGCTTTGGCCTTCATAATGGCTTGTGCGAACAGTATGACACCAAATAAAGTTTAATTACCATTTGCAGTCAACATTAGGGAAGTGACCCGGTTATTGCATTATATTCCATTATTGTTGCTCTAAAACACTTGCTTACATAAGCAAATGTAGACTATGTAGTATTTACAGTATATAGGGTATGTAGACTTCCTGAGGGCCTTATATCCCTCGAGAGAAGTATGTCCCTTGAGCAAAGTGTGGCTAAGATTTTTTAACGGTACTGTGTCCCCATCCACTCCCCCTTTCCCTCCTCTCCAGAACAGGTGGAAACAAACAGTAGGGCTAGCTTTATCGGGCATTCCAACGGTAAAAACAGGAAGGGGGAGCCGAATTGTAAAGGTAACACAATCACCGCTAAAGTAGTCACAGGAGTATCAGTTTCTTTAAGCTGTGCTAAGCACGGAGGAAGATTAAGACATTTACTTCATGTCACACTGAGAGTGGCATGTGGTTACTGTCTGGAAGGAGACATCCTTCTTCAGTGTGCTCTGCCATACCTTTGCATAATCCATAGGCCTACTGTCCTATCTCTCAGTATTGGTGATTGATTTGTTCATCTTTAAGATGGGTTGTGGTACTTTTTAATATATTTTCACAATGTTTTATTTGGTGCTTTGTCATTTAAACATCTAAGACGTGATGACGTTTAATCTCTAGCGAACAATCTGTCCCATCTTTTAGCTGTTTTCAAAAGATCAGAATCGGATCCCAAGGGGCAGAGTTCACCTTTAACACTTGCTCTTGATCCCTGACCTTGGGAATGAGCCGGTAAAAGTCAGGCACACTCAAACTCTGACCCATGGTGCTGTTTGACCAATCTCAGGTTGGGGGGGACAGAGAGAGAGAGAAAAAGACAGAGAGAGAGAGAGAAATAAAGAGAGAAGGAGAGAGAGAGAAGAGAGAGAGAGAGAGAGAGAGAGAGAGAGAGAGAGAGAGAGAGAGAGAGAGAGAGAGAGAGAGAGAGAGAGAGAGAGAGAGAGAGAGAGAGAGAGAGAGAGAGAGAGAGAGAGAGAGAGAGAGAGAGAGAGAGAGAGAGAGAGAGAGAGAGAGAGAGAGAGAGAGAGAGAGAGAGAGAGAGAGAGAGAGAGAGAGAGAGAGAGAGAGAGAGAGAGAGAGAGAGAGAGAGAGAGGGTGGGTGGGTGGGTGGGTCGGTGGAGAGATATGGAGGGAGAGAGAGGTCTGCATTGGTTTCTCTCCTGCTACAAACTGACAAAAGATGGCTGATTGATGATGACTGATTGATGGATTAACCCAAACAACCACTAATCTTATACATTCTGATCAAAAAATTCAAGCAAACATTGCCTTTCATCCAAATGTTTTCTACCATCCAAAATGTTGTCTACCATCCAAGGAAGCAGTCAAACACTGAGTATTCCCAAAAATGTAAAATTTTTCCTTAAAGCTGGAATCAACATTAGGGGAAACAGCGCCACAGTTCACCCCCAGCACATTTGTTATTGTTTTTGTTTGGTTTATGAAATGGAGGAGCATCCAGCATTGTGGTAAATGTGCAATACATACTCTGCTGTTCTATTGCACGTCCAATGATGTGCAATGATTTCCAAGGGTGAAAATATTGTTGTTTGAAGTAATTTCTTTGTTGTTGTAATATCGCAAATGGCCGTGGCAGTTTCACTATTACTGATTCCAGCTTTAAGATGAATAATCACCCACACATTTGTTTGGATAGTTGATGTGTGTGCTGTGTTAAATTGTGTGTTTATCTGGAAATAATGGCTTATCTGATGTTGAAAGATAAACATAGAAAAGGGCATAGGGCCTTAGAATCAATAGTAACATGCTTCAATACGACATTCATCCAATTTGTTCACAACTTGTTAGCATATAAAATGCATCAGCATTCAATCAAATACAAAATAATACCAATGTCAGATGTCAATCACCATCAGTTCTGTGGCCCCTGGGGTCTTACCCCCCACCCCCACCCTCTGTGAATGAGTGAGTGTGTGGATAGAGCAGGTGCACGCTGGTACACTGTTTCATGGATACCTCCTGCCTCTCCGTGTATTGTGCCCCCTTTAGCTCCATGTTCCATAGGGGCAACAGCATGTGTTTCCTGTAGTCAAAAAGGCTCAACCTTGTGAAACACATGCATCCTTCCTTTCCCCCCCTTAACCACCCCTTGTTGCAAAGAAATACACCGCTTCTCTCCAACCTGGGCAAGGGGGGATAGGAGGACGGAGGTAGGTGGGGGGTGGAGGGATCGCCGCTACCCTACAGGCTCTCTTACAGGGCTTTGGTGTAGAGAGAAGCCGGCCGGCTGTCCCACTGCGTTTCGCCCCCTTGAGCGCGCACAAGACGCCCATTCATGTCCTCCACCCCACGCCTTTATCCTCCCCCCTTCCTCTCTTCCACCCCAGCTGAGGCAAATCAACTCGGGCCAGAAGCAAGTACCTTTAATCTAACAGAATGTACCAGGTACCTGAACTATTTAACTGCTATGCTTGTTCAAGGGGGTGGGCAAGGAGGCTAAGGTAACCAATGTGTAACAAAAAGCCCCAAAATGTATCCTTGGCCGGGATGAATACATTTATTTTCTGTTGTTCCCAACAAAGGCCAGCAGGCACAAATGGTCTGTTATCTGTGTCACCGGGAAGTGGAGAGCAATTTGTTTCTATTAAACAGGACGGTCCCCCCTCCTGATTCTGTTGGCTTTTGTCCTGCCAGGTAACCTGTGCCAGTCATGGTCTTCAATGTGAGCTTCCTTTGACTAGCGCCCACCCACCCCCCAAAAAAACAAGAAACCCTGCTTACACACACAAACACACATGTGTGTGCTCACAATCCCCCAGTGGTGAAAAAGAAAGTCATATTGAATGCGACATTCAGGGAGAGGCCTGTCAGGATGGCTGCTGCACCTGGTGGTGATTTGTCTCCTCCAGTTCATGGTGGGGTCACTGCAACACACTGCACCCCCCAACATCCCTCCCAACCCCCCAATCATCCACCCCCCCACCCCCAACATACAACTCCCCTCAACAACCCTCTGCCCTCCCAAACCATAAGCCATCTCCCAGGCCTCTGTACCAGGCCACATCTGCGACTGCTTGACCCCTCTGATTTATCCTGGTCCCTACGAGGCAGATTACAATGCTGGCCCACTGTAATTCATCCACACCGCTCCCAATGCTATACAGGCTCATTCACACACTGTGACAGAAACAAGAAGGCTGCTTTCACAAGAGGGTGTTTCTCTTTTATATTTAAACCCCAATGTGAGCCATCCAGTCAGACAGTGCTTCAGATATGATGGTTATTGAGTGTGACTATATATCAGTCAGGATACCGTAATGCATGCCAATGGAAAAGGGCAGTTATTTTACCACACAATAAATGTGTTTATGCTTATGTTTATCAAACAAAGCGACATGGTTATTGGTGACTGTTTAGTTTTTTTATACAGTATATATATATATATATATATATATATATATATATATATATATATATATATATATATATTTGTGTAGGTGTAAATCCTCCTCTCTAGGATTGTTAGGTGTGTTTGTATGGTGACAGATGCAGTAAGTAAACAGCACAAATATGTGGTAGGCTTGGGATTTGCATAGCCATGATAAGGTTTTCAGATATGGAGCTCATCTCGAGAAAACATCTCAGTTGTCATATCTAATTAAAATCCAAATAGGGAAGTTGTGGCCTCAATAATTCATGCTAAAAGATTTCACTAGAAAACAACAGAAAACATCATCCTTTCCTTTCCTTTCCTCGCATTTCCTCTCCTCTCCTTTCCTTTCCTTTCCTTTCCTTTCCTTTCTTTTCGTTTATTTTCTTTTCTTTTCTTTTCTTTTCTTTTCTTTTCTTTTCTTTTCTTTTCTTTTCTTTTCTTTTCTTTTCTTTTCTTTTCTTTCCTGTCCTGTCCTGTCCTTTCCTTTCCTTTCCTTTCCTTTCCTTTCCTTTCCTTTCCTTTCCTTTCCTTTCCTTTCCTTTCCTTTCCTTTCCTTTCCTTTCCTTTCCTTTCCTTTCCTTTCCTTTCCTTTCCTTTCCTTTCCTCTCCTCTCCTCTCCTCTCCTCTCCTGTCTTCCCTATTTGTCTCATCTCTTCCTATAACCTATTCCTATTCTCTCATCTCATGCAGTTAGCCACTGGACACATATGCTTCAATTCATTTAGCTAATGAGTACCTCTAAAAGGTGGGGGGAAGACATGCCTCTCCATCTACCCACCCTCCCCCACCACCCCACCCCCCCCCCCCCCCCCCCCATTCCCTCCGCCTCCCCTCTTTGTATCGACGCCCTGGGACCCCATCTGGGGTCTTTTGGAGGCGTGAAATGCACAGAAATTATTAGTAATCATCACACGCCATCAGAAACTGATCCTAGAGCTGTAATTACATGATAAATGTCTGCCTAACACATGCCCCCTATTTAGCAGCACCCTGGAGACTGGGGATAATAGACAGCTAACAGGGATCTGCAGAAAAGGCCTTTTAGTGCTGGCCCAGCCTATTGTCTACACACCAATACACCCCTGCCTCCGTTTGGCAACAACATAGACCCCAATCAATCCCCCCTCACCCTGTCCAACCCTTCACCCCCAGCCACCACTAAGTAGACAATTATTAGCGCCACAATGCTAATAGTACAAAACACTTTCACATTAAATAAATATATTAATATTAGCTAATTTCAGGTAATGTAACATTTTGAACGCAGCTGGCTGTCTTTGCCCTATTAACTTTTTAGTTTCCTGTTTTCTTTTATTATTCTATTTAAAGCTGTGCACCTGATATGAGCACAATTATAAAAATGTTGACTGTTTATTGAGTACCTGTCAACCAGGCCTGTGCTGTATGACACACATTATGCCCTGGTTACAGTTGGAGTTTTGGTTACACATTCATGAAACTCCACAGGCTTGCATGATATATCAACTATAACATACAGGAAGAAATGTGTCTATTTCTATCACTCTTTCACCAGTAGGAATTATTTTGGGGCAAATCAGCAAACTCATTATGCCATGGGGCAAAGAGAAAAATTTGCAGTTTTATAGCTAGTCAAGTATCATGCTATTCTACACATTTTACAGTGAGTCTGAGAGTTTTACAGCTAATTTCCTGTATTTTTGTTTTGTTTGCCATGGCTTATGACGTGTTCATGTGTTATTTGGGGAATTCACTTTTTTGGGGCCGGGGGCCTTGCGCGAGCTGCAGGGGAGTGTGGTACGCCAGTGTCTTTCACTGAGGTTATGTGTTGTTTATGTGTTCCAAGGAATAAGGGCATCTGTAGGTGTGTTACACCTTTCAAGACAGATACACTATTCAAAGGTCTTCTATTCAGAGGCACAGCATACTGTATTAGGTATGACTTTATGCATTCTGTTAATTACCAACACCTGTGATTTGTCTTTGTTATGGCCAAAGTTTGATCCCGGACCAGCCCTAAAATATGTACATTCTGGGGATTAATGGCCTAGAAAGTTGATTCTCACAATAGCAGTCACGGGGATGTGAAAACACGGTTCAACTAGGCCTTGCAGTATAACTGATATCCTATTGCTCTACAGTTTTAATGCAAATAAGGTATACATGAGCAAATAATGATTAATATGTTGTGTCATTTTTCCTCATATATGTTTTTACATTTTCCAATGAACTGCTTTGGACTGAACATTGCAATGAGCAGACCTTGGGCGCCTCTACATCAGATATGCATGCAAAAGAGTATGTTTTTATCATAATGCTGACACCAAATGAGGAATTAATGTTTGTGAAAAACAAGCTCTATTTGCCTGAGATTTGCCTACCCGGCTTCAAACAACGGCCGAGTCGTTGGGAATATCGAATATGTTGCCCAGGTGGCCGGGTGCTTTCAGGCCGTTAAACAAATTTGATTTCTACCGTACGCTCACCTTGTACGAATAATAACACTGATCATTTTAACAATGTGTTTATTCATTACCCTTCTCATTCAAAGTCATAGAACTGTTTTAATTAAAATGCAGTGACTGTTACTTTTGTGGGAAGCCCGTTTTATCCCCCTCCCAGACAAAATGACAGTTGAAATGAAAAATATAAATAAATAAGATCATAATAACCAAGTGACCGCTCAGATTGAGTTTAAAAAAAACAAATGTGACCTCAGGTAGACCAGACTGGATATGATAAGAGCATGATGAAAACTGTCTAAAAGGCCTAGCAGTTCTTCAGTTTGCCTCTAGGTGGCAACAGTTGACCTTTTCTCCTATATTTGATATCTAAAGCAGAAGAGAAGGGACACGATATTCTATGGTGTTAATGGATCCACAATCATATAACTACATATAATCTGTTTATTAATTTAATAAGATATCTGTGTCCACAAAAACAATGTAGGGTGTTCAGTATTCAGCCCTTAACAGTCCATGGTAGCAGCAATCAGATTCTAGTTGTATGTAGGTAGCCTACTGTATGTGAACGGGACACTATAGGACTTTTAGTGTTTTCCTCTCTGACTGACGTCTGACTTGTTATGGTACTTACAGTGGCTTGCAAAAGTATTCACCCCCCTTGGTATTTTTCAAATTTTGTTGCCTTACAACCTGGAATTAAAATTGATTTTTTGGGGGTCTGGCAAAACTTCATGGCAAAACTGCTCCAGCTCCTTCAAGTTTGATGGGTTCCGCTGGTGTACAGCAATCTTTAAGTCATTCCACAGATTCTCAATTGGATTGAGGTCTGGGGATTGACTAGGCCATTCCAAGACAATTAAATGTTTCCCCTTAAACCACTCAAGTGTTGCTTTAGCAGTATGCTTAGGGTCAATGTCCTACTGGAAGGTGAACCTCCGTCCCAGTCCCAAGCCCATTTCTGTGGAGTGTACGGTTTAAAGTGGTCCTATGGACAGATACTCCAATCTCCTCTGTGGAGCTTTGCAGCTCCTTCAGGGTTATCTTTGGTCTCTTTGTTGCCTCTCTGATTAATGCCCTCCTTGCCTGGTCTGTGAGTTTTGGTGAGCGGCCCTCTCTTGGCAGGTTTGTTGTGGTGCCATATTCTTTCAGTTTTTTTATAATGGATTTAATGGTGCTCCGTGGGATGTGCAAAGTTTCTGATATTTTTTTAAAAACCCAACCAAGATCTGTACTTCTCCACAACTTTGTCCCTGACCTGATTAGAGAGCTCCTTGGTCTTCATGGTGCCGCTTGCTTGGTGGTGCCCCTTGCTTAGTGGTGTTGCAGACTCTGGGGCCTTTCAGAACAGGTGTATATATACTGTGATCATGTGACACTTAGATTGCACACAGGTGGACTTTATTTAACTAATTATGTGACTTCCGAAGGTAATTGGTTGCACCAGATCTTATTTAGGGGTTTCATAGCAAATAATTTTTTGAAACAATTTATTTTTTTCATTTCACTTCACCAATTTTGACTATTTTGTGTATGTCCATTACATGAAATCCAAATAAAAATCCATTTAAATTACAGGTTGTAATGCAACAAAATAGGAGAAACGCCAAGGGGGATGAATACTTTTGCAAGGCACTGTAGTTTGAGTTTTCCTGGTCAGTTCAGGTGGTTGCTGTATCACAGTTCTCCTCGTAGTTACCTCTACAGGTACATCAATACATATCTAGGTTTCTCAATCTGATTATTTTAGCCTTCCATGACTAATCTGAAATTGTACCGATATTTACGTAAATGCAAACTGAAAATCATTAATTTCACTCGCTATCTACATTTGTATTTACATTAGCCCCATGCACAGCACTGAACGGTAGATCATAGTATTATGGAAACAACAACCGGGCAACTCTGTTGGTAGGCGATACTTTGTCAACATAATAGCAATTAGGCCCATCTTATTTGTGTCAGAGGACCTCCTTAAAATGACCACACACAAAAATGTATTTTGAAAAAAGGTTAAAAGGGCTGCCAAACCAAAACCAAAGTAACCAAGATGCACAAAGAATCAAAAGCACAGGGATTTGAGTGAAACCACACAATATCACAGCCATGTCAGCTATTTCCTAATTGATATATCCAGCCATTCAGTCAGTCAGTCATTCAGTCAGTCATTGAGTTGCTAATAGCTCTCAGCAATGCCCTGAATGACAGGGACAAGAATTCCCCCTGGGGATGGGCTGTCAGGAGAGTCATGTGGACAGGGACGCTTCTCATTAACGTCTCTCCCTACACCTCAGGAGAAGGAATGCCTGGTGATTGTTGGGTCTTGTCGCCTGCCCAAAGAGACTAGACATGCATGTGCTTTTCCATGAGCTTGCCTCTTAGCATCAGCTCTTTGACTGGCAGTAATGGAGACTTGATCACAGAGACAAAGCATTCCACTGGGCCAACACTGAGCAACACAGAGATAAAAGGTTCTGTGGCACTCTGGCATTCTGTTCCTCAGGACCTCAGCTACATGAATACTGCAATTAAAGAAGCATTGGTGCCAGCATAGAATCTATTATACTGTAACAATAACCATATGGGTATGAATGTCTATAGCTAAAATATAACGCAAAATTGCAAATGTATATTTGGTATTTTATTAGGATCCCCATGACATACAGTGCCTTGCAAAAGTATTCATCCCCCTTCGCGTTTTTCCTATTTTGTTGCATTACAACCTGTAATTTAAATGGATTTTTATTTGGATTTCATGTAATGGACATACACAAAATAGGCCAAATTGGTGAAGTGAAATGAAAAAAAAAAAATTGTTTCAAAACATTCAAAAAAATAAATGCATGCTATGAAGCCCCCTAAATAGTGCAAATGGTGCAACCAATTACCTTCACAGAAGTCACATACAGTGGGGAAAAAAAGTATTTAGTCAGCCACCAATTGTGCAAGTTCTCCCACTTAAAAAGATGAGAGAGGCCTGTAATTTTCATCATAGGTACACGTCAACTATGACAGACAAATTGAGGAAAAAAAATCCAGAAAATCACATTGTAGGATTTTTTATGAATTTATTGTCACGTTCGTTCATAGACGGGTCAGACCAAGGCGCAGCGTGATATGCAAACATGTTTATTTACACGAATAAACACACGACAAAACAAACTAACGACATGTGAAGTCCTAAGGTAACACACAACAAACCTTATACAGAACAAGATCCCACAACCCACTAGTGCCAATAGGCTGCCTAAGTATGGTCCCCAATCAGAGACAACGAGCGACAGCTACCTCTGATTGGGAACCACACCGGCCAACAAAGATCTAGACATACTAGACTATAAACATAGATCTACACCACATAGAAAATCACATCCTGACTCAACAAATAAGAATCCCCAGAGTCAGGGCGTGACAGTACCGGCTTGGTGCGAGGAGCAGGAACAGGCCGGGCCGGGCTGGCGACGCGCACCACTGTCTTGGTGCGAGGAGCAGGAACGGGTCGGGCCGGGCTGGCGATGCGCACCACTGGCTTGGTGCGAGGAGCAGGAACGGGCCGGACCGGACTGCGAAGGCGGACTGGAGGTCTGGAGCGGAGAGCTGGCACAACCCGTCCTGGCTGGCTGCCCACTTTCGCACTACACGTGCGGGGCGCTGGCACAGGACGCACTGGGCTGTGCACGCGCACTGGCGATACAGCTCGTAGAACTGGCGCAGGATATGCGGGACCGAGGAGGCGTACTGGAGACCAGGAGCGTTGAGCCGGCACACCCCGTCCTGGCTGGATGCCCATCTTCGCACGGCACGTGCGTGGTGCAAGCACAGGACGTACAGGACTGTGCCGCTGCACTGGCGACACAGTACGTAGCTCCGCATAACATGGAGCTTGCCCAGTCATACGCCTTCTCGCATGAGTACGGGGAGTTGGCTCTGCTCTAACCCTAGGCTCCGCCAACCACCCTGTGTGCCCCCCCAAAACATTTTATTGGGGCTGCCTCTCGGCCTTCCTCCTCGACCGGCCTCCTCCGTGTTGCCGTTGCTCCTCTCCTGCCTGGGCATCTACCTTAGCCCATGGTCCTTTCCCCGCAAATATCCCTTCTCATGACCACAACTTGCCCACCTGTGACATGGCCCTTCGGTCCGCCTGGGCACGCTGCTTGGTCCTCGTTTGTGTGGGATCTTCTGTCACGTTCGTTCATAGACGGGTCAGACCAAGGCGCAGCGTGATATGCAAACATGTTTATTAACACGAATAGACACACGACAAAACAATAAACTAACGACACGTGAAGTCCTAAGGTAACACACAAGATCCCACTACCCACTAGTGCCAATAGGCTGCCTAAGTATGGTCCCCAATCAGAGACAACGAGCGACAGCTGCCTCTGATTGGGAACCACACCGGCCAACAAAGATCTAGACATACTAGACTATAAACACAAATCTACACCACATAGAAAATCACACCCTGACTCAACAAATAAGAATCCCCAGAGTCAGGGCGTGACATTTATTTGCAAATTATGGTGGAAAATAAGTATTTGGTCACCTACAAACAAGCAAGATTTCTGGCTCTCACAGACCTGTAACTTCTTCTTTAAGAGGCTCCTCTGTCCTCCACTCGTTACCTGTATTAATAGCACATGTTTGAACTTGTTATCAGTATAAAATACACATGTCCACAACCTCAAACAGTCACACTCCAAACTCCACTACGGCCAAGACCAAAGAGCTGTCAAAGGACACCAGAAACAAAATTGTAGACCTGCACCAGGCTGGGAAGACTGAATCTGCAATAGGCAAGCAGCTTGGTTTGAAGAAATCAACTGTGGGAGCAATTATTAGGGAATGGAAGACATACAAGACCACTGATAATCTCCCTCGATCTGGGGCTCCACGCAAGATCTCACCCCGTGGGGTCAAAATGATCACAAGAACGATGAGCAAAAATCCCAGAACCACACGGGGGGACCTAGTGAATGACCTGCAGAGAGCTGGGACCAAAGTAACAAAGCCTGCCATCAGTAACACACTACGCCGCCAGGGACTCAAATCCTGTAGTGCGAGACGTGTCCCCCTGCTTAAGCCAGTACATGTCCAGGCCTGTCTGAAGTTTGCTAGAGTGCATTTGGATGATCCAGAAGAGGATTGGGAGAATGTCATACGGTCAGATGAAACCAAAATAGAACTTTTTGGTAAAAACTCAACTCGTCGTGTTTGGAGGACAAAGACTGCTGAGTTGCATTCAAAGAACACCATACCTACTGTGAAGCATGGGGGTGGAAACATCATGCTTTGGGGCTGTTTTTCTGCAAAGGGACCAGGACGACTGATCCGTGTAAAGGAAAGAATGAATGGGGCCATGTATCGTGAGATTTTGAGTGAAAACCTCCTTCCATCAGCAAGGGCATTGAAGATGAAACGTGGCTGGGTCTTTCAGCATGACAATGATCCCAAACACACCGCCCGGGCAATGAAGGAGTGACTCGTAAGAAGCATTTCAATGTCCTGGAGTGGCCTAGCCAGTCTCCAGATCTCAACCCCATAGAAAATCTTTGGAGGGAGTTGAAAGTCTGTGTTGCCCAGCGACAGCCCCAAAACATCACTGCTCTAGAGGAGATCTGCATGGAGGAATGGGCCAAAATACCAGCAACAGTGTGTGAAAACCTTGTGAAGACTTACAGAAAACGTTTGACCTGTGTCATTGCCAACAAAGGGTATATAACAAAGTATTGAGAAACTTTTGTTATTGACCAAATTCTTATTTTCCACCATAATTTGCAAATAAATTCATAAAAAATCCTACAATGTGATTTTCTGGATTTTTTTCTTCTAATTTTGTCTGTCATAGTTGAAGTGTACCTATGATGAAAATTACAGGCCTCTCTCATCTTTTTAAGTGGGAGAACTTGCACAATTGGTGGCTGACTATATACTTTTTTTAGGTTTATTATTTATCATTTCTTTTATTAGTTAAATAAAGTCCACCTGTGTGCAATCTAAGTGTCACATGATCTGACACATGAGCTCAGTATATATACACCTGTTCTGAAAGGCCCCAGAGTCTGCGACACCACCTAGCAAGGGGCACCACCAAGCAAGCGGCACCATGAAGACCAAGGAGCTCTCCAAACAGGTCAAGGACAAAGTTGTGGAGAAGTACAGATCAGGTTTGGGTTATAAAAAAAATATCAGAAACGTTGAATATCCCACGGAGCACAATTAAATCCATTATTTCAAAATTGAAAGAATATGGCACCACAACAAACCTGCCAAGAGAGGGCCGCCCACCAAAACCCACGGACCAGGCAAGGAGGGCCTTTATCACAGAGGCAACAAAGAGACCAAAGATAACCCTGAAGGGGCTGCAAAGCTCCACAGCGGATATTGGAGTATCTGTCCATAGGACCACTTTAAGCCGTACACTCCACAGAGCTGGGCTTTATGGAAGAGTGGCCAGAAAAAAGCAAAAAAAAAGCCAAATAAATAAGCAAAAATGTTTGGTGTTCACCAAAAGCCATGTGGGAGACTCCCCAAACATATGGAAGAAGGTACTCTGGTCAGATGAGACTAAAATTGAGCTTTTTGGCCATCAAGGAAAACGCTATGTCTGGCGCAAACCCAACACCTCTCATCACCCAGAGAACACCATCCCCACAGTGAAGCATGGTGGTGGCAGCATCATACTGTGTGGATGTTTTTCATCGGCAGGGGCTGGGAAACTGGTCAGAATTGAAGGAATGATGGATGGCGCTAAATATAGGGAAATTCTTGAGAGAAACCTGTTTCAGTCTTCCAGAGATTTGAGGCTGGGACGGAGGTTCACCTTCCAGCAGGTCAATGACCCTAAGCATACTGCTAAAGCAACACTCGAGTGGTTTAAGGGGAAACATTTAAATGTATTGGAATGGCCTAGTCAAAGCCCAGACCTCAATCCAATTGAGAATCTGTGGTATGACTTAAAGATTGCTGTACACCAATGGAACCCATCCAACTTGAAGGAACTGGAGCAGTTTTGCCTTGAAGAATGGGCAAACATCCCAGTGGCTAGAGACATACCCCAAGAGACTTGCAGCTGTAATTGCTGCAAAAGGTGGCTCTACAAAGTATTGACTTTGGGGGGTGAATAGTTATGCACGCTCAAGTTTTCTTTTTTGGGGGGTCTTATTTCTTGTTTGTTTCAAAATAAAAAATATGTTGCATCTTCAAAGTGGTAGGCATGTTGTGTAAATCAAATGATACAACCCCACCCCCCCAAAAAAAATCCAGTTTAATTCCAGGTTGTAAGGCAACAAAATAGGAAAAATGCCAAGGGGGGTTGAATACTTTCGCAACCCACTGTAATACAGAACATTAATAGTCAAGAACAGCTGTAGGATATACCTATATCAATTTAAAATTGGCACACGTACCCTACATATCAATACATACACACTAACTATCTAGGTCAAGTAGGGGAGAGACGTTGTGCCATGAGGTGTTGCTTTATCTGTTTTAGTTTTTTAAACCAGTTTTGCTGTTCATTTGAACAATATGATCTGGAAGGGAGTTTCATGCAATAACGGCTCTACATAATACTGTACGCTTTCTTGAATTAGTTCTGGATTTGTGGACTGTGTGTGTCTGAGCTGTGTGTAAATTTAAAACAATTTGGAATATTCAACACAGGAATGTTTCTTATAAAAAGAAGAAGTGATGAAGTCAGTCTCTCCTCAACTCTTAGCCAAGAGAGACTTGCATTCATAGTATTTATATTAGCCCTATGATTACAATGAAAAGCAAGACGTGCTGCTCTGTTCTGGGCTAGCTGCAACTTAACTAGGTCTTTCCTTGCAGCACTCGACCACACGACTGGACAATAATCAAGATTCCTGGCGCCGACGAAGATGGTGTCCTCACGACTAGCTCATAGGAAACTTTGCGGTATTTTGTTTTTTTATGTATTATTTTTTACATTATTGGCTCAGAAAGTGTTTTGTATCATTACATACAGCCGGGAAAAACTATTGGATATCAGAGCGGCGGTAACTCACCAGCATTACGACCAGGAATACGACTTTCCCTAAGCAGATCCTTTGTTTGCTCTCCCCAGGGCAATTTAACTGATTCAATCGGCTGACCCAAAACATTGCCGGCGGAGGAGGAGAGGCACTCGGAGCGGCCTGCTGGTTCGACTTAGGAGGCGCGCACACCACCCACCGCTTCCAATTATTGTCACGCCCTGGCTCGGGGGACTCTTAAATGTTGAGCCAGGGTGTGGAGTTTCTGTTACATGTTCTATGCTTTTGTTCTAGATCGTTTATATCTATATTGGCCAGGGTGGTTCCCAATCAGAGACAGCTGTAGCTCGTTGTCTCTGATTGGGGACCATACTTAGGCAGCCTGTTTGGCACTAGTATTTTGTGGGATCTTGTTCCGTAGGGTTTTGTGTATAACCTAGGACTTATCACGCTGCGCCTTGGTCCTCTTCATCTGTCGACGATCGTGACAATTATACTACTCGCTAATGTTCAGTCTCTGGTTAACAAGGTCGACAAACTCCGGGCAAGGATTTCTCAGTTCATCGCGCAGACAGGAATAAATATCTCTCCGGGAAGCAGAAGGACGGAGGTGTGTGTTTCATGATTAACGACTCATGGTGTAATTGTAGTAACATACAGGAACTCAAGTCCTTTTGTTCACCCGACCTAGAATACCTCACAATCAAATGCTGACCGTATTATCTCCCAAGATAATTTTATTCGGTTATAGTCACGACCGTGGATATCCCCCCTCAAGCCAATACCACGACGTCCCTCAAATAACTTCACTGGACTTTATGCAAACTGGAAACCACATATCCTGAGACTGCATTTATTGTAGCTGGGGATTTTAACAAAGCAAATTGTAGGACTAGGCTGGTGTGTTTACGGACATATTCAATCTCTCCCTTTCCCAATCTGCTGTTCCCACATGCCTCAAGATGGCCACCATTGTTCCTGTACCCAGGAAAGCAAAGGTAACTGAACTAAATGACTATTGCCCCATAGCACTCACCTCTGTCATCATGAAGTGCTTTGAGAGACTAGTCAAGGATCATATCACCTCTACCTTACCTGTCACCCTAGACCCACTTCAATTTGCTTACTGCCCCAATAGATCCACAGACGATGCAATCGCCATCACACTGCACACTGCCCTATCCCATCTGGACAAGATGAATACCTATGTAAGAATGCTGTTCATTGACTATAACTCAGCATTCAACAACATAGTACCCTCCAAGCCCATCATTAAGCTTGTGGCCCTAGGTCTGAACCCCGCCCTGTGCAACTGGGACCTGGACTTCCTCACGGGCTGCCCCCAGGTTGTGAAGGTAGGAAACAACATCTCCACTTCGCTGATCCTTAACACTGGGGCCCCACAAGTGTGCGTGCTCAGCCCCCTCCTGTACTTGTTCACCCATGACTGCGTGGCCAAGCACGCCTCCAACTCAATCATCAAGTTTGCAGACGACACAACAGTAGTAGGCTTGATTACCAACAATGACGAGACCGCCTACAGGGAGGAGATGAGGGATCTGGGAGTGTGGTGCCAGGAAAATAACCTCTCACTCAACGTCAACAAAACAAAGGAGATCATCGTGGACTTCAGGAAACAGCAGAGGGTGCACTCCCCAATCCACATCGACGGGAACGCAGTGGAGAAGGTGGAAAGCTTCAAGTTCCTTGGCATACACATCACTGACAAACTGAAATGGTCCACCCATGCAGACAGTGTGGTGAAGATGGTGCAACAGAGCCTCTTCAACCTCAGGAGGCTAAAGAAATTTAAAACCCTCACAAACTTTTACAGATGCACAATTGAGAGCATCCAGTCGGGCTGTATCACCGCCTGGTACGGCAACTGCACCTCCCGCAACCGCAGGTCTCTCCAGAGGGGGGTGCGGCCTGCCAAACGCATTACCGGGGGCAAACTACCCGTCCTCCAAGACACCTACAGCACCTGATGTCACAGGAAGGCCAAAAAGATCATCAAGGACATCAACCACCCCGAGCCACTGCCTGTTCACCCCTCTATCCTCCAGAAGGCGAGGTCAGTACAGGTGCATCAAAGCTGGGACCGAGATAATGAAAAACAGCTTCTATCTCAAGGTCATCAGACTGTTAAATAGCCATCACTAGCACATTAGAGGCTGATGCTGCCTATTGAAATCACTGGCCACTTTAAGAAATGGAACACTAGTCACTTTAATAATTTTACATATCTTGCACTAGTCATCTCATATGTATATACAGTATTCTATTCTATAATATTCTACTGTATCTTAGTCCATGCCACTCTGTCATTGCTTGTCCATATATGTATATATTCTTAAATTCCATTCCTTACGAGATTTGTGTGTATTGGGTATATGTTGTGAAATTGTTATTGATTTTACTTGTTAGATATTACTGCACGGTCGGAGGAAGAGGCACAAGCATTTAGCTACACCAGCAATAACATCTGCTAAACACGTGTATGTGACAAATACAATTTGATTTGATTTGATTTGAAAAGACAAAACTACAGCCTGCAGGACTTGCTTTTGGAGTGCGGTGTCATAAAAGCAGAGCATATCTTTATTACGGACAGACCTCTCCCCATCTTTACAACCATTGAATCTATATGTTTTGACCATGACACTTTCCAATCTAAGGTAACACCAAGTAATTGAGTCTCCTCAACTTGTTTAACAGCCACACCATTCATTACCAGATTCAGCTGAGGTCTAGAACTTAGGGAATGATTTGTACCAAATACAATGCTCTTAGTTTTAGAGATGTTCAGGACTAGTTTATTACTGGCCACCCATTCCAAACAGACTGCAACTCTTTGTTAAGGGTTTCTGTGACTTCATTAGCTGTGGTTGCTGATGCATATATGGTTGAATCATCAGCATTTTTTTGTCACTGGCCTACACACAGTACCCCATAATGTCAAAATGGAATAATGTTTTCACACATGCTTTGTTTAATGCCAGTGGCAGGTCATTGGTAAAAATAGAAAATATTAGAGGGCCTAGAGAGCTGCCCTGCGGTACACCACATTTGACATGTTTGACATTTGAGAAGCTTCCATTAAAGGAAACCCTCTGAGTTCTATTAGATAGATACAATTGAAGTCGGACGTTTACACATTTCTTGTTAACAAACTATAGTTTTGGCAAGTCGGTTAGGACATCTACTTTGTGCATGACACAAGTAATTTTTCCAGCAATTGTTTAAAGACAGATTATTTCACTTATAAATCACTATATCACAATTCCAGTGGGTCAGAAGTTTACATACATTAAGATGACTGTGCTTTTAAACAGCTTGGAAAATTCCAGAAAATGATGTCATGGCTTTAGAAGCTTCTGACAGGCTAATTGACATCATTTGAGTCAATTGGAGGTGTACCTGTGAATGTATTTCAAGGCCTACCTTCAAACTCAGTGCCTCTTTGCTTGACATCATGGGGGGGGAAAGGAAATCAGCAAAGACCTCAGAATAACATTGTAGACCTCCACAAGTCTGGTTCATCCTTGGGAGCAATTTCCAAATGCCTGAAGGTACCACGTTCATCTGTACAAACAATAGTGCGCAAGTATGAACCCCATGGGACCACGAAGCCGTCATACCGCTCAAGAAGGAGACACGTTCTGTTTCCTAGAGATGAACGCACTTTGGTGCGAAAGGTGCAAATCAATCCCAGAACAACAGCAAAGGACCTTGTGAAGATGCTGGAGGAAACCGGTACAAATGTATCTACAGTGGGGAGAACAAGTATTTGATACACTGCCGATTTTGCAGGTTTTCCTACTTACAAAGCATGTAGAGGTCTGTAATTTTTATCATAGGTACACTTTAACTGTGAGAGACGGAATCTAAAACAAAAATCCAGAAAATCACACTGTATGATTTTTAAGTAATTAATTTGCATTTTATTGCATGACATAAGTATTTGATCACCTACCAACCAGTAAGAATTCCGGCTCTCACAGACCTGTTAGTTTTTCTTTAAGAAGCCCTCCTGTTCTCCACTCATTACCAGTATTAACTGCACCTGTTTGAACTCATTACCTGTATAAAAGACACCTGTCCACACACTCAATCAAACAGACTCCAACCTCTCCACAATGGCCAAGACCAGAGAGCTGTGTAAGGACATCAGGGATAAAATTGTAGCCCTGCACAAGGCTGGGATGGGCTACAGGACAATAGGCAAGCAGCTTGGTGAGAAGGCAACAACTGTTGGCGCAATTATTAGAAAATGGAAGAAGTTCAAGATGACGGTCAATCATCCTCAGTCTGGGGCTCCATGCAAGATCTCACCTCGTGGGGCATCAATGATCATGAGGAAGGTGAGGGATCAGCCCAGAACTACACGGCAGGACCTGGTCAATGACCTGAAGAGAGCTGGGACCACAGTCTCAAAGAAAAACATTAGTAACACACTACGCCGTCATGGATTAAAATCCTGCAGCGCACGCAAGGTCCCCCTGCTCAAGCCAGCGCATGTCCAGGCCCGTCTGAAGTTTGCCAATGACCATCTGGATGATCCAGAGGAGGAATGGGAGAAGGTCATGTGGTCTGATGAGACAAAAATAGAACTTTTTGGTCTAAACTCCACTCGCCGTGTTTGGAGGAAGAAGAAGGATGAGTACAACCCCAAGAACACCATCCCAACCGTGAAGCATGGAGGTGGAAACATCATTCTTTGGGGATGCTTTTCTGCAAAGGGGACAGGACGACTGCACCATATTGAGGGGAGGATGGATGGGGCCATGTATCGCGAGATCTTGGCCAATAACCTTCTTCCCTCAGTAAAAGCATTGAAGATGAGTCGTGGCTGGGTCTTCCAGCATGACAACGACCCGAAACACACAGCCAGGGCAACTAAGGAGTGGCTCTGTAAGAAGCATCTCAAGGTCCTGGAGTGGCCTAGCCAGTCTCCAGACCTGAACCCAATAGAAAATCTTTGGAGGGAGCTGAAAGTCCGTATTGCCCAGCGACAGCCCCTAAACCTGAAGGATCTGGAGAAGGTCTGTATTGAGGAGTGGGCCAAAATCCCTGCTGCAGTGTGTGCAAACCTGGTCAAGACCTACAGGAAACGTATAATCTCTGTAATTGCAGACAAAGGTTTCTGTACCAAATATTAAGTTCTGCTTTTCTGATGTATCAGATACTTATGTCATGCAATAAAATGCAAATTAATTACTTAAAAATCATACAGTGTGATTTTCTGGATTTTTGACCTCTTTTATTACAGACCTCTACATGCTTTGTAAGTAGGAAAACCTGCAAAATCGGCAGTGTATCAAATACTTGTTCTCCCCACTGTATATGCACAGTAAAACGAGTCCTATATCGACATAACCTGAAAGGCCACTCAGCAAGGAAGAAGCCACTGCTCCAAAACCACCATAGAAAAGCCAGACTACGGTTTGCAACTGCACATGGGGACAAATATCGTACTTTTTGGAGAAATGTCCTCTGGTCTGATGAAACAAAAATAGAACTGTTTAGCCATAATGACCATCATATGTTTGGAGGAAAAAGGGGGTGGCTTGCAAGCCGAAGAACACCATCCCAACCGTGAAGCACCAGGGTGGCAGCATCACGCTGTGGGGGTGATTTGCTCCAGGATGGACTGGTGCACTTCACAAAATAGATGGCATCATGAGGAAGGATAATTATGTAGATATAATGAAGCAACATCTCAAGACATCAGTCAGGAAGTTAAAGCTTGGTCTTCCAAATGGACAATGACCCCAAGCATACTTCCAAAGTTGTGTCAAAATGGCTTAAGGACAACAAAGTCAAGGTATTGGAGTGGCCATCACAAAGCCCTGACCTTAATCCTATAGAAAATGTGTGGGCAGAACTGAAAAAGCATGTGTGAGCAAGGAGGCCTACAAACCTGACTCAGTTACACCAGCTCTGTTAGGAGGAATGGGCCAAAATTCACCCAACTTATTGTGGGAAGCTTTTGGAAGGCTACTCGAAACATTTTACCCAAGATAAACAATTTAAAGGCAATGCTACCAAATACTAATTGACTTCTGACCCACTGGGAATGTGATGAAAGAAATAAAAGCTGAAATAAATCATTCTCTCTACTATTATTCTGACATTTCACATTCTTAAAATAAAGTGGTGATCCTAACTGACCTAAAACAGGGAATTTTTACTAAGATTAAATGTCAGGAATTGTGAAAAACTGAGTTTAAATGTATTTGGCTAAGGTGTATGTAAACTTCCGACTTCAAATGTAGCTCTGAATCCATGATATAGTAGAGATTGAAAAGACATAACACATACGTTTTCTAAACAACAGGTTATGGTCAATAATGTCAAAGGCTGCACGGAAATCTAACAGTACAGCTCTCACAGTCTTCGTATTATCAATTTATTTCAACCAATCATGATACACTTGTGTCAGTGCAGTACATGTTGAGTGCCCTTCTCTATACAGTGAGGGAAAAAAGTATTTGATCCCCTGCTGATTTTGTACGTTTGCCCACTGACAAAGAAATGATCAGTCTATCATTTTAATGGTAGGTTTATTTGAACAGTGAGAGACAGAATAACAACAAAAAAATCCAGAAAAACGCATGTTAAAATTTTTATAAATTGATTTGCATTTGAATTAGCGAAATAAGTATTTGACCCCCTCTCAATCAGAAAGATTTCTGGCTCCCACGTGTCTTTTATACAGGTAACGAGCTGAGATTAGGAGCACACTCTTAAAGGGAGTGATCTTCCTGACTGATGTCTTGAGATGTTGCTTCATTATATCCACATAATTATCCTTCCTCATGATGCCATCTATTTTGTGAAGTGCACCTCAGCGTGATGCTGCCACCCCGGTAATTCACGGTTGGGATGGTGTTCTTCGGCTTGCAAGCCACCCCCTTTTTCCTCCAAACATAATGATGGTCATCAATGATCTTAAGGCAGCTGGGACCATAGTCACCAAGAAAACAATTGGTAACACACTACGCCGTGAAGGACTGAAATCCTGCAGCACCCGCAAGGTCCCCCTGCTCAAGAAAGCACATATACAGGCCCGTCTGTAGTTTGCCAATGAACATCTGAATGATTCAGAGGAGAACTGGGTGAAAGTGTTGTGGTCAGATGAGACCAAAATGGAGCTCTTTGGCATCAACTCAACTCACCGTGTTTGGAGTAGGAGGAATGCTGCCTATGACCCCAAGAACACCATCCCCACCGTCAAACATGGAGGTGGAAACATTTTGCTTTGGGGGTGTTTTTCTGCTAAGGGGACAGGACAACTTCACCGCATCAAAGGGACGATGGACGGGGCCATGTATCGTCAAATCTTGGGTGAGAACCTCCTTCCCTCAGCCAGGGCATTGAAAATGGGTCATGGATGGGTATTCCAGCATGACAATGACTCAAAACACACGGCCAAGGCAACAAATGAGTGTCTCAAGAAGAAGCACATGAATGTCCTGAAGTGGCCTAGCCAGTCTCCAGACCTTAATCCCATAGAAAATCTGTGGATGGAGCTGAAGGTTCGAGTTGCCAAACGTCAGCCTCGAAACCTTAATGACTTGGAGAAGATCTGCAAAGAGGAGTGGGACAAAATCCCTCCTGAGATGTGTGCAAACCTGGTGGCCAACTACAAGAAACGTCTGACCTCTGTGATGGCCAACAAGGGTTTTGCCACCAAATACTAAATCATGTTTTGCAGAGGGGTCAAATACTTATTTCCCTCATTCAAATACAAATCAATTCATAACATTTTTGACATGCGTTTCTCTGGATGATTTTGTTGTTATTCTGTCTCTCATTGTTCAAATAATACTACCATTAAAAATATAGACTGATCATGTCTTTGTCAGTGGGCGAATGTACAAAATCAGCAGGTCATCAAATACTTTTTTCCCTCACTGTAAGCATGCTGAAAGTTGGTTGTTAATTTGTTTGCTTTTCGAACCAGTTAAGGCCGCTTTACCACTCTTGGCTGAATTACTTTGGCTTCCCTCCAGGCCTGAGAACAAAGACTTTCCTATTGGCTCAGATTAAATATATAACAGATGAGAATCAGCTACCATCTTCAGCAGCTTTCCATCTAAATTGTCAATGACAGGAGGTTTGTCATTATTGATCAATAATAATCTTTCCACCTCTCCCACAATAACTTCTCCCACAAAATTATTTTATTTTCTTATTCATTTTTTTATGATTGAGTACGATGGCTCACTGTTTGTTGTTGGCATTCCCTGCCTAAATTTGCCCACTTTGCCAATGAAGTAATAATTAAAATAATTGCCAACATCAAATGGTTTTGTGATGAATAAGACATCTGATTCGATGAAAGATGGAGTTGAATTTGTCTTTCCGCCCATAATTTCATTTATGTACTCCAATATATTTTTGTAATTCTTCATAATTCTTTATACCATTGATCTTGGCTTCATAATACAGTTTCTTCTTCTTTTTGTTGAATTTATTCACATAATTTCACAATTTGTAGTAACTCAGCCAGTCAGATGTGCAGCCAGACTTATTAGACACTCCTTTTGCCCCATCTCTTTCAACCATACAGTTTTTCAATTCCTCATAAATCCATGGAGCCTTAACAGTTCTAACAGTCAGTTTCTTAACAGGTGCATGTGTATCAATAATTGGAAGAAGCAATTTCATGAATTCATCAAGTGCCGTGTCTGGATGCTCCTTATTAATTACATCAGACCAACACATATTTTTTACATCATCCACATAAGAGTCACAGCAAAATCTTTTGTTTGAACTCTTATACAATATTTTAGGCCCGGCTTTGGGATCTTTGGCTTTCCTGGATATACAGTGCATTCGGAAAGTATTCAGACCCCTTCCCTTTGAATACCTTATTTCCATAAGTATTCAGACCCTTTGCTGTGAGACTCGAAATTTAGCTCTGGTGCATCCTGTTTCCATTGATCATCCTTCAGATGTTTCTACAACTTGATTGGAGTCCACCTGTGGTAAATTCAATTGATTTGACATGATTTGGAAAGGCACACACCTGTCTATGTAAGGTCCCACAGTTGACAGTGCATGTCAGAGCAAAAACCAAGTCATGAGGTTGAAGGAATTGTCCGTAGAGCTCTGAGACAGGATTGTGTCGATGCACAAACCTGGGGAAGGGTAACAAAAAATGTGTAGAGAGACACCACTGTCCTCAACGGTACTCTCGCCGGCTTTGGTCTTTGTCATGGTAGCAATGTAGGTTATGCTTTTACTCCTCACAGTTCCAGACAGGGCAGGTCAGGTCCAGACAGGGCAGGTCACAGGGAAGACTGAAAACAACAACAAACAGCAGGGATCTAGACAGCCACAAGCCCGGGACAATCCTCGGTCCCAGCCACAATGGCTAACCGCGTCGCGGGCTGCATTCAAGCCCTCAAGAAAACCTCGCTAGCTTGATAGGCAGCTAGCTGGAAGCTAGGCTAGCTGCTACGCCAAACTTTTCCTCAGACCAGGCCTTGGTCAGCAGGAACACTGGACAGATAGTAGCAGTCCCAGCAATTAATAATAATAATAATAATATGCCATTTAGCAGACGCTTTTATCCAAAGCGACTTACAGTCATGTGTGCATACATTTTTTGTGTATGGGTGGTCCCGGGGATCGAACCCACTACCTTGGCGTTACAAGCGCCGTGCTCTACCAGCTGAGCTACAGAGGACCACGATGCGGACCACGATGCCAACTGCGTCGTGGGATCCAAACTCAAAAGGTAACTACTTTCTAAAACAACAAACCGAGCTCTCCCTCGTTCCACTTTCAACAGTAAGTGACTGTATATTAAATCATGAGGTAAAATGTTTTGCTATGTATGAATACATTAGAGCCATACTCTATGATAGACCAACTTTGTATTTTTTTGAGTACTGAAAAAAACATTGCTACTTTTCCTCCCTAATGTAAACACCTATTTGTGCTAGCGGGAGCACGTTGATTTAAATTGATCAAAGTACATAAGCACAATAGCTTCACAGTACTCAAAATCTAAAAGATGATTGATAAATGAAATCCCCCCCCCCCCCCCCCCCCACTCCCCTCTTGTGTATAGCATGAGTAGATATGTCATTTGTCTTAATGCAATGCTGCTAGCTAGCGTAGCCCTTTGCGTGACCCATAATTTGCCACTAACAACTGCTGTGGGCTGGGTAATGATGACTTTTCATTAGTGCTAGCGGCCTAGACCAGGATTAGTTTATCAAAAGGGTCCTTCCTGTAATTGCGTACCATTACAAATATAGTAGGTAAAGTGTAGAGGGGCCATCCGTGCCCCTTCGCTAACCGCTAATAGTAATTGAACAATTAAACTTTAGCGACTCAATTACCTCTTCACAACAATAGAGCTATGGAGCATAGAGGCAGTAATCATGGTAGATATTGTTTATGGGGGAAATTATTTTACTTGATGATAGATAATGCTGATATTATCTACCAGTGCCTGGATGCTACCATAAAACATGACACGTAAACAGAAAATGGAGATGGATGAGGAAAACGTGTCAATTGAATTTGCTTTCAGGTTCCATTGTTCAATTTTACTATTAAAATGAAATCTAATGTTACTAGCTATATTTTGAATTCAGAAATTAATGCCTATTTTTATGTATTTTAATAACCAATTAGGTATCAACTTCTACTGATTAGTTATATAGTTAACTGAAAAGTAATGCTTCAGCCTGGTCCTCATTCTTGAATGTGTAAACAAAAGCACCAGACCCAAATCCCTGGGAGGGAAAGGGTGCTCTTCAGCAAGCCCATATTCACTCCAAGTAGGAAACACACTATGCAGCTCCTCATTAAGTGGATTTAAAACTGTGCATGTTTATAATTATCAAATAAATCCTGATCCACATTAATTAATTAATGTGCGTGCCATAATTCTCACTCACTCAGTGGAGTTCTGGCATTGAATGAGTCTTTTGTGTCCCACAGTAGGGAGGCTTTTGCAAAATTACACCCGCGCATAATGATGCTAATCATAAATTAGCATTTCAAGATAGGTAACCATGTGTGTGTGTGTGTGTGTGTTTATGTGTGTTTGTGTGTGTGTGTGTGTGTGTATGTGTGTAATAATTAAAACCCCTCTTGATTTCAAAGTATGGCCTGAGCAGTGGATTACATGGAAGAAACATCCAATAACAAGCAAGCATTGGTAAACATCTCTTCCTGTTGCTCTGGGCTGCCCATTTTCTCCTTGTTTGATGACAGACTCAAGAGAGGATTTGATTCGAAGGAGTGACCTGTTCTTTTACTCAGAACACTCCTTTTTTCAACTATTTCTCTTGCTCAATGTTTGCTTGCATTTTTGGATCAGATTTAATATGATTAGTGGTTGTTTGGGTGTATCCATCAATCAGTCATTATCAATCAGCCACCTTTTGTCAGTTTGTAGCAGGAGAAAAATACCTCCATCTCTCTCCACCCCTTGTCCTTCTCTCTCTCTCTCTCTCTCTCTCTCTCTCTCTCTCTCTCTCTCTCTCTCTCTCTCTCTCTCTCTCTCTCTCTCTCTCTCTCTCTCTCTCTCTCTCTCTCTCTCTCTCTTCCTCTCTCTCTCTCTCTCTCTCTCTCTCTCTCTCTCTCTCTCTCTCTCTCTCTCTCTCTCTCTCTCTCTCTCTTCTCTCTAATTGCACACAAATGCACACATACAGGAAACTGAAAGACAAGACACACGGTGATGATACTAGATTCAAGTTTCAATTCATGTCTGAAAGTAGCAGGTGTGTGTTTCATTCCCCACCAATGAAAGAGGCCCTGCAGTGTGGGCTCCTTACTGTAGGGGGTTGACCTCTAATCAAAAGAGACAAAGAGACCAATCTAGAGATAGGGCCCACTCAGTGTCCACTTATCACCGGGCTGGAACCCTGGACAATTAAAACCTGCTTGTTTGATGTCACAATTAACACTGGACTGCTTGCTCGGTCATTAATCTCAATATGGTTTCAATTCTCTTCTATTCATTAGTGCATCTGGGCTCTACCCACTTGGTTATGTTTATGGAAGCATTTGGACATGATGAAAACAAGGCAAACCAGCAACAATTTCCCCACTGTTTATCCTCTTTAACCATGTATTATTTCAATGTTTATTACTCAACTTGTGATCATTATTGATTTTGTGTTATATGAGGACTGAAGTGATGTTATACCAAGAACATGTTGTGAACATACTTGTAGAAAGCGATGAGCCACGAGGGTCTTAGAATTGTGTCAGTCTGGTACTCATAGGTCTTGTCTGTCACAATAACTATAATATTTTCAGTTACCAGGCAGTGACTTTCTAAGTTGTGTAGTTGTATACTCTTTGCATGAAAAATACTGTTTATTTCATTGTGTGAAGCACATATCCAAATGATAACTGACCTAGTTTGTCTTCAAACAATGGACTATGGTCATAACCATCCAGGCACCACAGCTATCATGTCATTACATTTCAATACCATTTTCCTAACCACAGGATTTCTTTGCTCGAGAATTATTTCCTATTAACATATCCAATGTTGTTGGACCTCCAGGTAAATGCTTATCGGTTGTTATTTTCAGAGACCATACGGAAGCGTGTTGCTTTGTATTAAGTTTAGCCCTGCTAAACAAATTGAGTTTATGTTTACAAAGCTTATGGCATTACTGTGAAAGGGATACAGCTTTATACACCAGGAAACTAGCCACTTTCCTCAACACAAATACCCCTAATGGTTCCTAATCTGGTTCTTGAATGGCGCTTGACAGCTAGCTGAAAGTGCCGCCTGTTCTGTTCTGGAACAGACTGGGAATTGTTCTTCTAAGCATCTTCCCCTTTTGGTTGTGGGATTAACATGAACAGCTTTTGGTTGGGGTGTCAGGTCATTTCCATGCTGCTGTTTACATGGAGTTTTCCTAACTGTCTCCCCCAAAGTCTCCTATTTTTTCAGTCTTAGGTGTATGTTTACCTTACCTGCGTTAGGTAAAATGGAGAACTAAGAACTAAGGTTCCCGAAAATGACATGGGGTTTTTACTGTAATTAACTATTAGTGGCTGGTTGGTGTGAGACCAAACATGTAATTAATTTATTTTTTTAACAGGGACAAAGCATAATAATCAACATACCAGACAGTCAGAGTTGTAACAGTGCTGGAGTTAGCTATGTTAAGCTAATTGCTAATTGTTGTCTGCAGACTCTGGCATTCACTACAATTTCACTGTTGTCACAGAGAAAGCACTGTAAGCAGACAATCATGTGAGATTATCAGTAATGTGTAATATCAACACAGGAAGGGAAGACCATTGATCTGGCTCATACACAGCTGTGACTCCAACTGTTCACTAGGTGGTGCCCCATCTCTTTAACCAGATACAGTAGAATCAGGTGGAGCCTTTCATACTTACTGCAGTGCTCAGTAGGAAGGTGCTAGATTTATTCAAATGTTTAGGCTACTAGGTTAGCCCTCTGTTCAATCTGCTAATATGCTTGTGTTTATAGACAGGTTGGTTGTTTAGCAACAAAACCGACCCGTGTGCAACTATGGGGCAAAACAGACGGGGTTGGCTTAGATTGTTGACATGTAAACTATATTTAGTTTCCAATGTTTATTGAAAACATAAATACATTTGCACAATGAGGGCTTGTTGTCTCTTAAATATATTGTTATAGTTGTTGGTTAGCAAGCTAGCGAATTTTAGCTATATTAGCATAGATGTGACATCGGTCAAAACACCTCAAAACAAGACATGGTTTCAATAACAAGGCACAACGAGCTGAAGTGAGCCATCTACGATTCCCCACACGGTAGCTTCTTGTCATTGTTGCTAGCTATCTGGCAATCCAGAATCACAACAACACGGACAGACTTCTGCCCCATTGAAGTGTGCGCATTGTTTTCATGAAAAATGTATGCACTCACTAACTGTAAGTCGCTCTGGATAAGAGCGTCTGCTAAATGACAAAAAAAAAAAGCCAAGCTAAGCCATCTATTGTTTATTCAACATGACTGACCTCAGCAGCATTAGCTCTGTATGCTGGAGGGTTTTAAGGGTGTCCTCATTGCATCCACCACCCAAGGAAGGGCAAGCTATACATATAAGCATGTCTAAGACATCTAACATAATACGGATTAAAAATGTACTTATAAATATGTATGTTCACTTGAACAGAGAATGGCTGGACGGTATACAATATAAATCATTCTCTTGGTCTCTCCCTCTCAAACTTTCTGTACTACACGCTCATGCACACATACAGTGCATAGTTTATGCTTTCTCTCTCTCTCTCTCTCTCTCTCTCTCTCTCTCTCTCTCTCTCTCTCTCTCTCTCTCTCTCTCTCTCTCTCTCTCTCTCTCTCTCTCTCTCTCTCTCTCTCTCTCTCTCTCTCGTACAAGTACACACACACACACACACACACAAAAACACACACATTCCCCTCCCTCCTTTGCTCCGTTTGTCTGTATCCCTATAGAGGACTATTCTCCCTCTCACTAACTCAAAATAATGTGAACTGAGGAGAGAAAACTAATGATAGTTGATTAAAAGTAATTCAGGTGATGAAAGCCCATGTGCCCCTGCTAAGAGACTGCAGTTTCAGCTTAGGAGGGCAGCAGCTGGAAGTGTAATTACATGGGTTGATTTATACGTGATTAAAACTCCTATATAAGTCACCCGTTTTGAAAAGAGCAGTTAGCTACTTATACTTTTCCCCAAACAGCAGCAATTTAGTATAAAATGAATGTATGTAGCTCCTCCGAGAGCATATGGTATATTTCTCAGCTATTAATAATTCAAGGCGAATGAGCAAAAATTAGTTGGCTCGGTTACTGCCACGTTTGTCCCACATTAATTCCGCTAACGTTTTGTAAATGGAGCTATTACGCTTAAAACAAAGCACGGTGAATGGCCACGGTTTGCCGTGCTTAGGAAAAGAGAAGGCCTCATTCGTACACCTGTCATTCTCTAACAGTGCACTATTAGGGATTGCAGGGAAAAGACATCATACCTATGTAACTGAGAAAGCAATGGGAATTGAGATCTTTAAACAGTCCTTCATCATTTTATAAAGGTAGTTTGGTTTTTGTGTGGCAATCATATCTATCGTCTAGATAAGAATGTTTGTTACACTCTTGGAGGTTTACATTTGTTAGGTTTGGTTTGTATACAATGTACCACTGTTTCTCAAGTTTATAATATATTTTGTGTATATTGTTACATATAATTTGGTTGCAATATACCATGTCGTTTCTTGTTATCCCCTTCAATATTCATGGTCTTCTTTGTAAGGGTTAATATGAATGGTATCTCTTCGATTTGCCTCTAACAACACTAGATTAATGAACAGGTGTCCTTTGAGAGGTATAGCAACCCTTGACACCTTGCACACACACTTTCAGTTTTTCCATTCAAGTGGGCTCTATACTACTCACAAACAAGCACACACACGTGAGCATGCACGTGCACACACATACACAACCACAAAAGCCGCTCAATGGGACTGAGCACATTGTTGCTTTAACCTTCTGCGCCAGTCATCCCTCTCAGACATCCAAGCCTTGGCAGCCAGCTCTATTGGCTTTTTGTCATGGAGCCTTGGCTCCTACGGTCGGGAGAACAAAAAGGTGAGAAAATAATCCTCTCTTTCAGGTATTTTCCTCCTCAAGTGGTGGTTGTGAGAGTAAAGAGGAGGCTGGGGAGTGTGGGGCCCTTCTGCTCAGGGGCTGTTAAGCCCAGCAGATCATTAGGGTCTGAAGAGGGGCCACACGTCAGAGAGTCTGGGACCTTCACCTCTGGCCGCTCCAGAGCATTCACCAGGGGGTGAACTGTAAGTAAATGGCCTGACCTGCACAATAGCCCAATGCCCTCCACTGGATGCTTGTAGTTAGACACTGATATAGTGGACTGATGGAGAGAACAGGACTGAGGGAAGCTATAGATTTCTTTTCCAATCTCCAGGACAATGTGGAGTGTTAATGGCAGGGTAAAGAGGGATCAGGTGCACACTTTTTTACCTCTGCATCCTTCCATCTTCAGTGGCTGAGCAGGACTACTGGTCTGGTAGACTCTCTGGCAAGACAAAGAGCTGTGTAGCTAGAAAAGAGTCAGGTGTGTGCTCTTTGGTCGGGCAAGGAGTCATTCAACTAGCTCTGACAGAGGCCATAGTCAGTAATACAGTACATGTCGTTTTTTTCCATTATGTCCCATTATGTGATGGATATGCATTATAATATATACATTAGCCCACAGGAAGAGAAGAGCAGTCGTAGTGAGGTCATATCTCTTAACTGGTTTATCATCGTAAATAAACTGCCAATGACAAGGGAGATTAGTACATTCACATTGGCTGATTCATTTATAAAGTGTGCATTGTCTCTCTCTCGCTCTCTCTCTCTCTCTCTCTCTCTCTCTGTCTCTCGCTCTCTCTCTCTGGTTTGAATGTCACCGCTCAGCGGGAGGATTTAACGTTGCTTTTAACCCTCTCTGCCACTTAATTACCTTGACATTTACCCTGCATTCAATCAACTCCATACCAGCAGATTTATCCCCATCACTTTTTTGTATTTCAGAAGGCCACAGTAATTATGCATGTTGTTAAGAGTCTCTGCTAAATGGAACTATACATCGACAACTACGTATAGTATAGACATTCTATTTTCCTGTTTCACCTACAGTACAATGGTGGCCTTACAGTGACACAGGAATGGCCTTACAGTGACACAGGAAAGGACAGAAATACTATTCAAGGAAGTATCAGTAAGGCCGTGAGGAGTGGAACATGCAGCACTCTCTCTCTCCTTCCTTTATTGCCCAGGTTATTATCACAACTGCAGTAGAATTGGTGAGATGGTGAGATAGGAGTGGAACATACAGCAGGGACTCGTCCATCACAAGTGACTGCAACCCGAATTGAAATTACATCTGCATTTGAATTAGTAACATTATTCGCCAATTTGGCTCAGAGTGAACATTGTTCCATTGAAGATGGAATTAAATTAGAGACTGAGTGAGTCTTTAAATTCCAGATTATAAATCACGGAATATAGTTCACCTCCTCGTACCTTAAGGGCAATCACATTATCCTAAGCGACATTTTATCCTCAGACCCGGCAAGTGATATCATCATGGCGCTCAGTCACACAAATCACATTTTCTGGGGAGCAGAAAATACTTATTTCTCTCCCGAATTAGACATAAAATATGAGTATTCTCTCCTGCATGAAAGCTTATTTTACATTAAATGTAATAGTCCTTTTGAACTCATAAACATTGTACCAAATTACTTCGTATAAGTGACATAACTAGTCATCTTTCAACAAGATGAATACTGTCAGTTGAAAGAGTTGAGATGGAAAGAGCTGCTTCTCCTTTCTCTGCTTATACCTGATGGGGAGGTTCTAGGGGGAATCTATGGTGAAGGCCTATCATGTTGAGTGTTCAGTGTTGTTCACTTTTCAAATGTAAGCAGTGAGGACAATCAGGAAGAGAGTGTGTTAGAATAAACCATTGCCATCCAAGTAAATAGGACTCCAGAGCAAAGTTCACTCTGAATGACTAGCCCTTAGTAGTTTATTTAAAAAACGGGATAGTTAACCGAAATTACAAAATGACTTATTGATTTCTTTACCCTGTAAGCAGTCTATGGACAGGGTATGACAGCAATCCATGCTTTGGTTTAGTTTCCCTGGCACTGTTTCCACCTGCTACCGTTGAAGCATTTGTGGCACAAATCCCATTCAAGTCATGGGACCAATATTAGCATTTTCCTTGCATCATGTTCAAATCCTCTTTAAGTGACTTTGTTGAGCTTCCCATTCAATGTTATATACTTTTGGATGATTTGGTTGTAACTACTCATGATTGTAACTACTCATGGGTGCACATTACTTAGTTAGATAATAAAATATGAATTGGCCTTTGATGCATACGGTGGCCAAACTCTTAGTCTGTTAATCTGCGTGGCTATGTGCCCACTGCCCAGGCCTTACTAATTATGAATACACTCCCCTAAACCCAAATACTATGGTGTTTCCATAAGCAGGAGAGATCTGGGTGTGATAAACATTATTTGTGATCGGAAATTAATCATGTGAGGATTGGGTGCAGTATTGAAAGACCATGGAGAAGTGATTGTGCTTGAATTTCCCTTGCAGTTTGATATCGCTACTGCTTAATTTGATTTCTATTTAGTCTTGGCCATTGTTGTGGCTTTATTGAGTTGGGCCGTTTCATCAACCCAATCGGGACTTCTGTTATTCTGTTATTAGGTCTAACTGGGTTGATTCCAGGCTTATTGCACATTTGCCAGACACAATCTCGGGTTTTCAGAAATGTTCTTATCTTACATTTAATTACTACAATCTATTGTTGCACTAACATGGCGCTTTGTGTGATGGTGTGCTTATGTGTGTTCGCGTGAGTGTTGAATGTGGCTGAAGCCCTGCAGCCTACATGATATACAGCCATATTTTCATGGAAACAATGCTTTGGTGCTTTTCCCATAAAAAGCAATAAACCTTGACAGGCCATTGGAGATTCACCCCAGAGCATTACACATACTGTATAAGATCCCAGACATATACATGCAATATTCCTCTGGACGCCTATTGAGTGATTGATTTCAGGGACCATGTTTAATGTCATCATCAATACTAGCCTTTGGACCTAAAGACTGGCTTAATCGGAAAGGATTAGTAATAGCCATGCCATAAACACAGTGCTACTGCATATGCATTGGTGTGTGCAGCACAATCCCTTGCCATGCCTTGCAGTGTGTGTGTGTGTGTGTGTGTGTGTGTGTGTGTGTGTGTGTGTGTGTGTGTGTGTGTGTGTGTGTGTGTGTGTGTGTGTGTGTGTGTGTGTGTGTGTGTGTGTGTGTGTGTGTGTGTGTGTGTGTGCACGTGTCTGTGTATGTGTGCATATACAGTGCATTCGGAAAGTATTCAGACCCCTTTACCTTTTCCACATTTTGTTACGTTACAGCCTTAATCTAAAACAAATTACATACTTTTTTTCCCCCATCAATCTACACACAATATCCCAAAATGACAAAGCAAAAACAGGTTTTGAGAATGTTTTGCAAATGTATTAAAAATAAAAAACAGAAATACCTTATTTATATAAGTAATCAGACCCTTTTCTATGAGACTCGACATTGAGCTCAGGTGCATCCTGTTTCCATTGATCATCCTTGAGATGTTTCTACAACTTGATTGTAGTCCACCTGTGGTAAATTCAATTGATTGGACATGATTTGGAAAGGCACATCTGGCCTGTCTATATAAGGTCCCACAGTTGACAGCGCATGTCAGAGCAAAAACCAAGCCATGAGGTCGAAGGAATTGTCCGTAGAGCTCCGAGAGAGGATTGTGCTGAGGCACAGATCTGGGGAAGGGTACCAAAACATTTCTGCAAAATTGAAGGTCCCCAAGAACACAGTGGCCTCCATCATTCTTAAATGGAAGAAGTTTGGAACTACCAAGACACTTCCTAGAACTGGCCGCCCGGCCAAACTGAGCAATCGGGGAGAAGACCCGATGGTCACTCTGACAGAGCTCCAGAGTTCCTCTGTGGAGATAGAAGAACCTTCCAGAAGGACAACCATCTCTGCAGCACTCCACCAATCAGGCCTTTATGGTAGAGTTGCCAGACGGAAGCCACTCCTCAGTGAATGGCACATGACAGCCAGCTTGGAGTTTGCCATAAGGCACCTAAAGACTCTCAGATCATGAGAAACAAGATTCTCTGGTCTGATGAAAACAAGATTGAACTCTTTGGCCTGAATGCCAAGCGTCACGTCTGGAGGAAACCTTGCACCATCCCTACGGTGAAGCATGGTGGTGGCAGCATCATGCTGTGGGGATGTTTTTCAGTGGCAGGGACTGGGAGACTAGTCAGGATCTAAGGAAAGATGAACGGAGCAAAGTACAGAGAGATCCTTTATGAAAACTTGCTTCAGAGTGCTTAGAACCTCAGACTGGGGCGAAGGTTCACCTTCCAACAGGACAATTACCCTAAGCACACAGCCAAGACAACGCAGCAGTGGCTTCAGGACAAGTCTCTGAATGTTCAACCTGACAGAGCTTGAGAGGATTTGCAGACAAGAATGGGAGAAACTCCCAAATACAGGTGTACCAAGCTTGTAGCTTCATACCCAAGAAGACTCGAGGCTGTAATCGCTGCCAAAGGTGCTTCAACAAAGTACTGAGTAAAGGGTCTGAATACTTCTGTAAATGTGATATTTCACAAACATTTCTAAAAACCTGTTTTTGCATTATGGGGTATTGTGTGTAGATTGATGATGAAAATTAAACAATTTAATCAATTTTAGAATAGTGCTGTAACGTAACAAAATGTGGAAAAAGTCAAGGGGTTTGAAATCTTTCCGAATGCACTGTATGCATGTGTGTGAATACTATGTGTGTCTCTGTGTGTATATGCATGCGTATGTGCATGTGTGGGTTTGCTTGGAGTTGAATCCATGTCCTGTAAAGTGAAAAACACACACATGCAGAGACCGTTTTATTAATCTTCTCATCTTTGCATTAAGCCATATTGGGAATCTCAGTCAGTAAGAGGAGTTTGATCTGAATGACCTGGCAGTTTGACCTACCTGCGTAGAAATGTTATTGTCTTGGGTTACCATGGCTGTTTGATAGTCAGAGCAGGGCGGTAATGACTACTCTCGGACACTTGGAGCCACAGGGCATGGATGTGATGGGCTCCAGCTCAGGCACATATTAATATTAATACTTCTAAAAGCCGTCTGTCTGGCTTGGAAACATCAGCTAGCCTCATGCACAGGTAAAAGCCCATTATAACTGTAACCGGGCTGTGTTTGCGGACAGATCCTTTCCCAAGGTCAGTTTAAAACATTTGCCAACAGGAAACCTACACAGAGTGACGGTTGTTCACACTGTTTAGGAAAAACATGCATTATGTAAATTCATCTTCTTTTGGAATGGAATAGACAACTACAGACAGCATGCTAATAGCTGTAATATGGAACCATTTTAATGGTTTGCACTTTGTGCGCGCGCGTGTACATGTGTGTAACCCCTGCGTTTGTGGTTTTAGCCTTAGCCAAGACATCTATTTGTTTAAACCCTGTGATATGGGAAAACAGTGGACCAGGAAATGTTTTTCGTGCTGTACCAGATCCAGTTAATTTCCAAAAGTGGTTTGTTAAATGGTTGTGTACACACACAGCCAATACAAAGTCAGTTTGGTAAGGTCACTGTTGTAAAGGAACACAATGTCATCCATGTGTCTCTGCCACCCGTGGGAGGAAATTAGCTAGGAGGTAACAGCCAATTGTAATTTTCACATTTATAAATTGGCCCATGATGCAGTATCACTACCTGGAAGCATTCTGAATGTATTATCACACAACAGACAGCGAATTAGTAAATTGCAAGATTCTAACACTTCAGGACGTGCCTTTCAATGTTTGTGTAGTGGCCATGACGTTCAAGCACAAGGGCAATGAGGAAATAAAACAAATATAGTTAGAAATTATAGTTATTTAGCTGTATCAAAGTCAACACTGTCACAGCTTATTGTGAAATAGACACACATTACTTATTTGCAATTTGTGACAGGCACACAAAAAGGTAATCACAATGCATTTTGTGTTTATTACAAAATGTTCTTTCTTCATAACGCATTTGTGTACATTACACAAATTACAATTTGTTGTGGCTAACATTAGCTAGGCTAACAAGGTCGCTAACGTTAGCTAGGCTAGGGATTAAGGATAGGGTTAGAGGTTAAGGTTAGGGTTAGGGTTAGGTTTAGGGGTTAATGTTAGGGTTGGTTAAGATGCTAGCTAAGTAGTTAAAAGGTTTAGGAGTTAGGTTAAAGGGTTAAGGTCAGGGTTAGGGGAAGGGTTAGCTAAGTCACTTTACCCCTACCTATATGTACAAATTACCTTAACTAACGTGTACCCCCGCACATTGACTCAGTACTGGTACCCCCTGTATATAGCCTCGTTATTGTTATTTTATTGTGCTACTTTTATATTTTTAAATAATTTAGTTTATTTAGTAAATATTTTCATAACTCTATTTCTTGAACTGCATTGTTGGTTAAGGGCTTGTAAGTAAGTATTTCACGGTAAGGCGCATGTGACAAATAAAATTTGATTTGATTTTGAAGTAGTTGCAAAGTAGCTAATTAGCAAAAATGCTGAAGTTATCCATGATGAGATTCAAACACACAACCTTTGGGTTGCTAGACATTCATGTTATACGCCCACCCATCCTCCCTGTCACACATTTTCAATAAGCAATTCTTGTCTATTTCACAATAATCTGTGATACTGGGTTGATCAAAGTCAATTAAATAAATGTAGACGATGTTGACAGAATGGAATGAAAACCAGATTTCAATGTTAATAGCCATGATGTCAGTTGGATGGCCTATTCTTAGAATTTCAATGGAATGCAACAGAAAGGTACAACATTTACATTTATATTTTAGTCATTTAGCAGACACTCTTATCCAGAGCGACTTACAGGAGCAATTAGGGTTAAGTGCCTTGCTCAAGGGGCACATCGACAGATTTTTTACCTAGTTGGCTCGGGGATTAGAACCAGCGACCTTTCGGTTACTGGCACAACGCTCTTAACCACTAAGCAAAATAAGGAGGAAATTAGCCAACAATGGGCAATATGGTTTCATCTGTATTTGCCACTACAGGAAATGCATATAACTATGCTTTGAGTTGAGATGCATAGAGTCACTTTTGTACAATTTGTTCTTGGGCAAATTCACAATATTTATGTGTATCAGGCCTGTGTATCTTTGAACAGGCATGACCATATCGATCCAGGTCAACTACAAAAGAAGAGGTCATTCTAGTTGGAGGAGCAGCCCAAAAGGCGTTCCAGAAAAAGTGTAGAGAGGCCGAAAGAGTAGAGCGCTAGCAGTTTTCACCCCCACCTGGACTTGCTTGAACCAAACAGAACATTTCTGTGTCAATACTCTGAACAAGAGGGGGGCTGAAGGGATAAAGGCCTCTATTCTCCTACTACACAGCCTATTAGGTTGGACAATACAGTCATGTTAGGGTGAAGGCCGTCCTCAGTACATTTTATATCTGAGCAAATTAAACTCTGAGCCCATGTGGTTTCCGGCAGGAGGATACTTGACACTGTCACTCACCCCAAACAAAGACACTGAGTCACACGAATACCCTAGAAGATGGCTTCCAACCACGAATATTACCCAGAGAGGAAGAGAAAACTAATGCAGGAATGAGTAAAGAGATTGAAAGAGAGAAGCCCTAAGCTCAGATCTCCTATCCTGTTGTGAAAATGTATACCAAGTAGAAGGCTTGTAATGATCTGGGGCGTTAATGCACACCACAGTTCAAGGAAATGATTAAACTAAAAGAAAAAAGGAGGGATGGTGAATCTAAATAGTTGCTGGGAGGGAGTTAAAGCAAAACCTCCAGACTAAAACAAGTGTGTGCCTCTCCTGAGGGGGGAGCAATGCCTGGTAATATTTCACTGCTGACGTGCCCAACAATACGCGCTGGGTGACAAATAACCCAGGACATGATTGAAATCTGACAAAATAACACTATGTTTTATAATAACGTCCCCCAGCAGAAATATGGCTGTGGTGACTAAACAGTGCTTCATCACCCCATGCCACTCTCAACGGTTCCCCATTAAGGGCCAGATCATTGTGTTATGCCTCCTCCTCTCCCCAGCTGACCGCTGGACTGACAGAATAGGCTTGGCGCTCTGACATTGACAAATATTTGCACTGACAAGGCCACAAATCACGCTGAGACAGTTTTAAAACTCAATATTTACTCAACGTGCATCTGCTATATTCTCATTAGACGTGTAATAATATGGTAGTCTATCCCCTCTGTGTTTTTTTATTATTACGGTATTGACAGCGACCATAATAAAGTTGTGCTGCTTTTATGCCATGGAGGGGAGAGAGGGTGATAGAGAGAAATAGAGGACAGGGATAATGGGGGCCTTATCCCTGTCCTCTAATAACTGAGATGGTTGAATGCTTACATGGTACAGCAGCAAAATACTATAAAAAAAATATATACAAAATACAGTACCATCCACCCCTTGTACCTTCCATCACTTACATTATACCTGTACATGTTTCTTATTTTTTAGGTCGAAATGATCTTCATATTTACCTAAACTACGACTTTTATCATAAATATCGTTTCGATCAATCTTGTTCATCACTTTTATCATTATTATGATTTGATGCTGGTTCCTTTGTCATGCTGGTGCCTAGTCCTATGTTCTGTGTGTTCATCAGTGCAATCTGAACCTATAATTATAGACTAATCTCTCATTGTTTTTAGCTTTGTCAACTATGTAGGCCCTAATATGTGCATGATACGTGCCAGTACGTGTGCTTAAGGTCCTTTGTTAACATAAGGCCAAATCTGTAATGTAGCACAGACAATTAAGTGCACAATTTTTGTATAAATGCAAAATCCCTCACTGTGAATTATTTAATCCCTCCTCTCCAGTTCATTTTATAGAGCTCTTTCGGCTGCAATTTGAGTCACAGAAAACTAATTTCATTCTGCTGTTTGATTTAATTAGATTTTATGATATATGGTATTGCTAATTCGGTGGCTCACCATGCATTGTCTGGGCCTGTCCTGTGCACTGGCGGTGAGCTGTCAGAACCCCATTTTTAACAGTATTGAAAAATTCAAGCTTTATTATTGCCCCCTCACTCATTTTCTCCCATCAGGAGGAAAGTAATGAGCTTTCCCCCTCTTGTCTCTCTTTCCTTCACTTGTTTTACTGCGTCTCCTTTTCTCTCTCATTCTCTCTCCCTCTGTCGCTCGCTTTCTCTGAGACTACCAGTGAGTGTAAAGAGAGTTTCAGAGAGAGACAATACAAGGACAGGTACAGGAGAACAGGGGGAAGAGGGAGGGCAATAAGAGATAGGAATAGACAGTGTCAAGGAGATTCAATGAAAATGAACATAAGTACAGGAAGAGGGTAAGGAGGAAAGAGAGAGAAGGAATGGAACAAAATGAAAGGGTATCAGATTGAAGTGGCGTGAGAGTGGAAAGAGAGTGAAAGAGAGACAGACAGAGGGGGGGGGGGGTTGAGAGAGAGAGAGAGGGATGGAGATCTTGCCATACACTCACAGTGCTCAGGGCTTGCTGCACTAGCATTAGCTCTCTGATTCATGAGTTAAGTTTCCCCAAATGCCCGTGGCTATTAGCTTTCTGTTCCTTTGGCTGTCATTTAGACTCCAAGGAGTCTTTTGGTTAATGCACTGTTTTAATGAGAGCGCAGCACACGCTAATATATTTGACTGTATGAAAGGTCACAACAGAAAACAAAACAGATTGGGGGGAATGAAGCACGACGGCGGTGCTGTCAAGACGCAAGGCAGGTTTTCAGGGTGGGGGAGTGAGGGGTGGGGATGGAGAAAAAGAGGGGATGGAGGGAAGAGGGGGAGTGTTAGCCTGGCAGGCAGCCCACAAAGCACCGTTCCACGGTTCGCGCCACCTATTCCCAGCATCCCGCTCTCCCTAATAGGCCTAAAGGAACTGATGGGCTGCCACGCACCCCATCCATCATAGGCCTTAAGCAGAGAAAGAGAGAGAGATGGAGATGGGAGAGAGTGGGGCGATGTAAGGGGCAGACACCTAGAGGAGGCACGTGTTTTATTACCCATATAATCACCAGTCTGATTGCCATACAAGCAATGGAGTCGCACCTCAGCCAATTTATGGCCATCCAGGTACAAGATTTCCATCAACCAGTTAAATATCCTAGTTGGAACGCCAGCCAAAGACAGGAGGCAGCTGGCTAAGAGGGACGGAGGCCTGTCCAATATGGTGGAACAAAATTCCATAAAACTTTACTAATGTGAAGTAATTTCATAAAAAGATTCCATCCAATTTCCCACTAATTTAGAAAATGATCTTATTTGGATTCCCATTGTACATGTTGTAATTTGTTAGTCAGTTTGTGGATATTATCCTTCATTTCAACTATCCTCAATTTGATCATACTATTTATCAGCTTGAATTACAATTATTTGTATGTTTGTGACTATTGGCTGTTAGCCTTGGGAACCTAATAAACTGCATGTAGGTCGGTTTATTTCACATACACATAGGACAATAACAGGCGAGGCAAAGTTATCACAGGTCAAATAAACAGTGACTCAATTGTGCATCAACAAGCACCACTCTCCCTTCACTTTGCATAAAGTAAACATGTTGTTGGCGTGTCATCATGGGAAGACGGCGTGGGGCCATCAAAGGAAGCAGAGTGGTACCTGGGTATAGGCCCCAAACCGCATAATCCATTCATAATCAAAAGTAATCCATTAAAAATGAATCAAACATTTACAGAGGTGCTATGGCAGAGAGGGAGGCCTATTCATCATAACCTCCCTCCACCACCTCCACCACCACCACCACCTCCACCACAACCACCACTTCCACCACCACCACCACCTCCACCACCTCCACCACCACCTCCACCACCACCAACTCCACCTCCACCACCACCCCCATCACCACCTCCACAACCACCACCACCACCACCACCACCTCCACCACCACCACCACCACCACCACCTCCACCACCACTACCACCATCTCCACCACCACCTCCTCCACCACCACCACCTCCACCTCCACCACCACCTCCACCACCACCACCACCTCCACCTCCACCTCCACCTCCACCTCCACCTCCACCACCACCATCTCCACCACCACCTTCTCCACCACCACCACCTCCACCTCCACCACCACCTCCACCACCACCACCACCTCCACCCCAACCACCACCACCACCACCACCACCACCACCACATCCACCACCACCACCACCTCCTCCACCACCCCACCTTGTTTCTCTCCCTCTCATTATGCTCTCGCTGTCTCAATCTACCCATGCAAATGAGGCCAGGGAGGCGAGCTAGCTGACACTGAGATTTGTGTACAGAAATTATAAACAAATATTCATCTATTATGAGGAGTGGGCACAGTAGCATGCGGCTTGAAAAGCCTGGCGGTGAGCTGAACTCACAACACCCCCTCCACGTAGCACTTATTCACCAGGCAGGAAGTGACAGCACTGTCAAGGTGAATTAACAGCATATGTCAAGCTTTTGTTATAAATCCTGGCCTACTGTAACCCTCATTTTCCGTCGCTGTGTATGTACATGACTGATGATATATCAACACTACTCCCAGATTAATAATTCAGAGGGGTGATTCCACCGGGGGAGTCAGGACGGGGTGCGGATTCAGACACATTGTTGAGGGTGAGGTGTTTTGGGGGGCGAAAAGTGTCTATACTGTTCATTGTAATCCTCTGTTGGTGCTTGTAGGGCCCTGGGCCCAGACTACTTCTTCAGTCCCCCATTACTGGAACCATTTGTTTATTGGGCAGTAATTACAAACTTCAAGCCCAGAGTTAAACAAGCAGAGACCAATAACCCTGTAATGATGTGTACATTGGTAACAGAATATGATAACCGCAAAATAATCGAACAATGAGTTTACGTCACAAAAAATCTATATGACCTTACTACAGAACACCTGATATTGTAACGTTAGAGTCTAGTTACATGTTGTGTTCATGAAGGTATTGTATGTTGATTATTAAGGTGTCTTATAAAGCCTAGATGAACTGTCTGCAAAATAAAACAGCATGTTTTATTTAGCTGATTCAAGCATGTTTTCTCCACACAGAGAAGGTTTAAAACCACAACCTATTCTGAATAAAAAATATCCAATTTCCAGCACTCCAGAACCCATCTACAGCTCCTAGTGTAAGAAAGGCAATCCCTATTACAGCTGGATAAAGTGTACCCTTTTTTATTTGAAATGAAAATGTCAGTAATTTCTTGGAGATTGATGACTCCTTACATGCAGGCCCAATAAATGAAAAATAGATGAGGCTCAGTTCTCTCTTTTAATATTTAAGGCAATATTAAAGTCCTCTTACATCTCATGGAAATAGTTTTATTTTAAAGGAATAAGACCATTGAGCATTGTTTACTGAACACCTCATGCATATTTGATGTGCCCGGACGGTACTTAGAGAAATTCAAAGGCCCTTCGAATCGTTACTGTTTTGCTGTAAGTATAAAACGACTTAAGAGGACGTAAAATGCCATTGCTGTACTCCCTTGTTGCTTGATGGGGAAATGCTCTGATGGAGGTGCTGGTGCTGGTGCTGGTGCTAAGATGGAGGAAGGGGGTCGTACAATAGATGGCTTAGATTTTTATTTATTCTATTGGATCATAATGAGGAAATGTATGTTTAACGTGGCCGAGCAGATGAATGGGATTCATTGACGTTTTAAAACAAAGGCGCATGGGTAGAAAGAGAGGGAGGAAGTTAGAAGTAGGACGAGGGGAGGAAGCCACTAGAATTGCTTTGGAGATTTGAAACAAGCCAGAGGGGAAGGGAGTTCGATGCAGAAACAGAAAATGATACAGTGGTATTACCGGGTATTATTAGATATTAGGCACACAAAGGGCTAAATCAACCAAAGGGGCTTCTTGCCACCATACAAAGCCTGACCCGCCATCATGACTTTGTGTGTGATGTGCTTTCAGACGATAGAATAGTATAATAATAGTAAATAAAAGTTTAGACTCAAGTTAAATGACTGACCCCAAAATCTAACTGTGAGAACTTGGAGAGGACAAAACGATATATCGTTTATGATGCATTCATAATGACAGTAAGGTATGCACTGGTTGAGTGATCAGTGTCCACTGAATATTTGTTTATTTATTGAGCTCCAGATTTTAATGTAATTCATTGATGTATCCAATTGTCCATGAATTTCTCAGAGAGGAGCACACAAGTTGTTTGGTAAAAGTAGTATGGAGACATCCCTCACATACATATGCACACACGCAAGCAAGATTTGGTTGCATTTCTTGCGATTGTACTCGTTTTGCCATGGAATGGAGAGAAAATGTTTCAGTTTTAAAGCTTATTCCCTGCAGTACTACACATTCTGCCATGATTTATGCCATGTTCATATGATATCTGAGTGAGAGTCAATGGGGGCCCCCTGGAGGTCAGGGCCTCTGGGCACGTGCCTTGCGTGCCTGGTCAGTAATTTGCCCATGATTACTACAAGGTTTAGTAGCTGGCTAACTTATAGCAATCTATAAATTGTTAGCTGACATTTTCTTCTTTTTTTAGGGGGTAGATCAAAATATATATATTTTTTAAAATAAATGTTCCCTTATTACTTTCCCCTAACCCTACCATCCCTCCCCTAATTGGAGTAAACTAATGGACTTCAACACTTAGGCTTCTACTTCCAGCTTCTACACACTATATACATTTTACGGACGCAGTATATTTTACAATAGTTATCTTTTGTTTGTTTTTAGTCCCATCCTTCAACTCCACTCACCCCTCCCATCTATCTCTGAACACCATCCAGTTTTGATTTCTATTTGCCATATATTTTTCAATAAAGGGAAAAAGGCCATTCTTGAACATGGGGTGAGACATTCTTACTAATATGCTAGAGAACCAGTCCGGATTCAAGTATTACTTTTGTATGACTGAAGCCTTTAGTGAGAGGTATAATGCTTTAATATTTAATCATTTCTGCCCTCCGAATTCATGTTCATGATATAAATAGGCCTGTTTAATTTTGTCTGGCTGGCCGTTCCAAATAAAATTGAATATTTTTTTTCATATAATTTTAAAAACAAGTCACTAGGTGTAGGCAAGGCCATAAGGTATAGGCAAGGCCATACGTTAATCAGGGTGATTTTTCCACAAATAGACAGGGATTTTCCTTTCCACGGTAGCAAGATCTTATCTATTTTTGCCAACTTTCTATTAAAATGTATTGTAGTTAGATAATTTCTTTCTGTCGGGATATGAATACCGAATATGTCAACTTCACCGTTAGACCATTTTATTGGTAAACTACATTTATCATCATTTGGTTGTAATCCAGAGAGGTTAGAAAAAGTATCTAGAGGCTGTGTTGGGATCCAAATTGTGGATTTAAAAGAAAACGTGAATCATCAGCGTACAATGTAACCTTTGTTTTTAAGTCCTGGATTTCTAGGCCCTTGATATTATTGTTGGATCTGATTTTAATAGGGTTACTATACATAACTTTAACCCATTCTCCAAAATTGAAATATTCCAGGCATTTATATATAAATTCCAGTCGTACTTTATCAAAAGCTTTTTCAAAGTCAGCTATGAATACCAGATTTTTCATAGTGTTCTATTGTTTCCAACACTTGTCTTATATTATCTTCAATGTATCGTCCATGTAAAAAAACCTGTCTGATTAGGATGAAAGATATTCGACATACCTTTTAAATTCTATGCTCTATGCACTTTGCTAGAATTTTTGCATCACAACACTGAAGTGTAAGGGGCCTCCAATTTTTTAATGGACTCAATCTTTATATTTACCACTTGGGTCCTGTTTCAGTAATAATGAAATCAGACCTTCTTGTTGAATATCTGATAATCTACCATTTTTATAGGAGTGGTTAAAACATGCTAATAACGGTCCTCTGAGTACATCAAAAAACTTTTGGTATACCTCAACTGGTATGCCATCCAGCCTGAAGTTTTCCCGGACTTAAATAATTTAATTGCATCAAGACATTCCTCCTCTGTAACTTGGCCTTCACATGAGTCTTGAGCTAATTGAATGACTGTCAGTGACTGAAATAACAAGAGGAAAACTGCTGATGCACTATTAGATATTTTTGGGTCAGGGGACCCTAGTGGCCGCGAGGCACTACGCACAATGCTTGGTCTGCGTATAGGCAGAGGCGCCTCTGCACACACACAAACACACACACAGACACACACACACACACACACACACACACACACACACACACACACACACACACACATAAAAGGAGCCTCAGTGTCAACAAGACCAATGCCCTTGCTCCAACCCCTTTTTAGAGTAAATGCCTGCCTGGTTGACCACAATCAGCAACACTACATTTAGTAGCCCTTTACATTGTAGTGGTAGGTAACGGAAATATTCAAACTGACAACCAAAACACTCCAGCTTCTATTTGGGCAAATTAAATCAAGTCCCTTATGGGTCTTTCTATAAATAATGGGGCCAATGTGTGACATTGGGATTTACATTTCAAAATGGTTTGAAACAAAAATAAAAAAGATTTTCATGCAGTTCCACATGTGTACTTAGAGGAATAAAAGTGAGTATATGCAAATTAGCATAACTCCACCTATACAACAACATACAGTGAGGGAAAAAAGTATTTGATTCCCTGCTGAGTTTGTACGTTTGCCCACTGACAAAGAAATGATCAGTCTATAATTTTAATGGTAGGTTTATTTGAACCGTGAGAGACAGAAACACAACAAAAAAATCCAGAAAAACGCATGTCAAAAATTTTATCAATTGATTTGCATTTGAATGAGGGAAATAAGTATTTGACCCCCTCTCAATCAGAAAGATTTCTGGCTCCCAGGTGTCTTTTATACAGGTAACGAGCTGAGATTAGGAGCACACTAATCTCAGTTTTTAACCTGTATAAAAGACACCTGTCCACAGAAGCAATCAATGAATCAGATTCCAAACTCTCCACCATGGCCAAGACCAAAGAGCTCTCCAAGGATGTCAAGGACAAGATTGTAGACCTACACAAGGCTGGAATGGGCTACAAGACCATCGTCAAGCAGCTTGGTGAGAAGGTGACAACAGTTGGTGCGATTATTCGCAAATGGAAGAAACACAAAATAACTGTCAATCTCCCTCGACCTGGGGCTCCATGCAAGATCTCACCTCGTGGAGTTGCAATGATCATGAGAACAGTGAGGAATCAGCCCAGAACTACACGGGAGGATCTTGTCAATTATCTCAAGGCAGCTGGGACCATAGTCACCAAGAAAAAAATTGGTAACACACTACGCCGTGAAGGTCCGAAATCCTGCAGCGCCCGCAAGGTCCCCCTGCTCAAGAAAGCACATATACATGCCTGTCTGAAGTTTGTCAATGAACATCTGAATGATTCAGAGGAGAACTGGGTGAAAGTGTTGTGGTCAGATGAGACCAAAATGGAGCTCTTTGGCATCAACTCAACTCGCCGTGTTTGGAGGAGGAGGAATGCTGCCTATGACCCCAAGAACACCATCCCCACCGTCAAACATGGAGGTGGAAACATTATGCTTTGGGTGTGTTTTTCTGCTAAGGGGACAGGACAACTTCACTGCATCAAAGGGACGATGGACAGGGCCATGTACCGTCAAATCTTGGGTGAGAACCTCCTTCCCTCAGCCAGGGCATTGAAAATGGGTCGTAGATGGGTATTCCAGCATGGCAATGACCCAAAACACACGGCCAAGGCAACAAAGGAGTGGCTCAAGAAGAAGCACATTAAGGTCCTGGAGTGGCCTAGCCAGTCTCCAGACCTTAATCCCATAGAAAATCTGTGGAGGGAGCTGAAGGTTCGAGTTGCCAAACGTCAGCTTCGAAACCTTAATGACTTGGAGAAGATCTGCAAAGAGGAGTAGGACAAAATCCCTCCTGAGATGTGTGCAAACCTGGTGGCCAACTACAAGAAATGTCTGACCTCTGTGATTGCCAACAAGGGTTTTTGCCACCAAGTACTAAATACTTATTTCCCTCATTAAAATGCAAATCAATTTATAACATTTTTGACATGGGTTTTTCTGGATTTTTTGTTGTTATTCTGTCTCTCACTGTTCAAATAAACCTACCATTAAAATTATAGACTGATCATGTCTTTGTCAGTGGGCAAACATACAAAATCAGCAGGGGATCAAATGCGTTTTTCCCTCACTGTAGGCCTAGGACTATACATCTTTAAGCAGGGTTCATACATACATTGGTAAGTCAAATTCAAGGACTTTCAGGGACTTTTTCAAGCACTTCATTGTAATTTTCAAGGACCTCAATGTTATACAATTATATTTATTGTATATATAGGGCCTAATATAGAACCCACCCCTCCCACCAAAAAGCATGCAAAAGTGTAAAAATAAATAAAAGTAGGCCATTACCACTTTATATTTTTTTGGGCCATGCCAATGCATTGATATTCAAATTATTATTATGTTCTAAAATATGTAAGAATAATGTTGACATTGCCTGACCAAATAGATTGGATGCATGCATTGCGATTTTTCTGTAGCCTATGTGGCAAACGCAGGCACACATAATAAAGCCATGAATAGCGCAGTAGCAGTGCGTGGGTAAAATCACTGGGGAAGTCAAGCCAAGAAAAAAAGCCATATTACAACCTATGTGTTGTGATAATTGCGTTGTTTGCTCTATAACCGGTTAGTTCATATGCCTTGAAACTGTGATAAATAGGCTTAAGGCTGAGACAATAAGAAAACACAGTGGCAGAATAAATTAAACCACACCTTTGTTTATTTTTGTACCTTTATTTAACTAGGCAAATCAGTTAAGAACAAATTCTTATTTACAATGACGGCCTACACCGGCCAAACCCGGACGACACTGGGCCAATTGTGCACCGCCCTATGGGACTCCCAATCACGGCTGGTTGTGATACAGCCTGGAATTGAACCAGGGGGTCTGTAGTGACGCCTCAAGCACTGAGATGCAGTGCCTTAGACCACTGCGCCACTCGGGAGCCCATGACAAACAGTTACATGACCTACAGCATGGTCAAGCAAGTTAATGTTTCCAAAATTTTCGGACTACAAAACAACTATTGATTTAGAACCACGGAGAGTTACCACAAGTGGCAAAGAAAACAGGAACCATTTCAATTTAAAACTTACAGTGCATTTGGAAAGTATTCAGACCCTTTGACTTTTTCCACATTTTGTTACTTTACAGCCTTGTTCTAAAATGGATTAAATATAAAAAAAATTCTCATCAATCTACACACAATACCCCATAATGACAAAGTGAAAACAAGTATATACAGTGGGGGAAAAAAGTATTTAGTCAGCCACCAATTGAGCAAGTTCTCCCACTTAAAAAGATGAGAGAGGCCTGTAATTTTCATCATAGGTACACTTCAACTATGACCGACAAATTGAGGCCTCTCTCATCTTTTTAAGTGGGAGAACTTGCACAATTGGTGGCTGACTAAATACTTTTTTTCCCCCACTGTATATATATATTTTTTACAATTTATAAAATATTAAAAACAGAAATACCTTATCTACATAAGTTTTCAGACCCTTTGCTATGAGACTCGAAATTGACCTCAGGTGCATTCTTTTTCCATTGATCATCCTTTAGATGTTTTTTAGAACTTGATTAGAGTCCACCTGTGGTAAATTCAGTTGATTGGACATGATTTGAAAAGACACACACCTTTCTATATAAGGTCCCACAGTTGACAGTGCAAGTCAGACCAGAAACCAAGCCATTAGGTCGAAGGAATTGTCCGTAGAGCTCAGAGACAGGATTTTGTCGAGGCACAGATCTGGGGAAGGGTACCAAAACATTTCTGCAGCATTGAAGGTCCCCAAGAACACAGTGGCCTCCATCATTCTTAAATGGAATAAGTTTGGAACCACCAAGACTCTTCCTAAAGCTGGTCACCCAGCCAAACTGAGCCGGGGGAGAAGGTCCTTGGTCAGGGAGGTGACCAAGAATCCGATGGTCATTCTGACTGACCTGCAGAGTTCCTCTCTGGAGATGGGAGAACCTTCCAGAGGGACAACCATCTCTGCAGTACTCCACAAATCAGGCCTTTATGGTAGTGGCCAGATGTAAGCCACTCCTCAGTAAAAGGCACATGACAGCCTGCTTGGAGTTTCTCAAGAGGCACCTAAAGGACTCTCAGACCATGAGAAACAAGATACTCTGGTCTGATGAAACCAAGATTGAACTCTTTGGCCTGAATGCCAAGCGTCACGTCTGGAGGAAACCTGGCAGCATCCCTACGGTGAAGCATGGTGGTGGCAGCATCATGCTGTGGTGATGTTTTTCAGCGGCAGGGACTGGGAGACGAGTCAGGATTGAGGGAAAGATGAACAGAGCAATGTACAGAGAGATCCTTGATAAAAACCTGCTCCAGAGTGCACAGGACCTCAGACTGGGGTGAAGGTTCACCTTCCAACAGGACAACAACCCTAAGCACACAGCCAAGACAACGCAGGAGTGGCTTCAGGACAAGTCTCTGAATGTCCTTGAGTGGCCCAGCCAGAGCCCGGACTTGAACCCGATTTAACATCTCTGGAGAGACCTGAACATAGCTGTGCAGCGACGCTCCCCATCCAATCTGACAGAGCTTGAGAGGATTTGCTCAAAATTTATTAAACCTGTTTTTGCTTTGTCATTGTGTGGTATTGTGTGTAGATTGATGAGGGGGAAAAAACTATTTAATCCATTGTAGAATAAGGCTGTAACATAACAAAATGTGGAAAAAGTAAAGGGGTCTGAATACTTTCCGAATGCACTGTGTGCTTAGTCTAATATAGTGACAACTAAATGATACCAAACGCAATATAGTCCAATCAACGTAAACTAAATATGATGTTGCTGTCCATGATACTGATTTGTGTGTGTGTGTGTGTGTGTGTTTGTGTGTGTGTGTGTGTGTGTGTGTGTGTGTGTGTGTGTGTGTGTGTGTGTGTGTGTGTGTGTGTGTGTGTGTGTGTGTGTGTGTGTGCATGCAAGTAGAAAAAACATGTTGACTCACCCTACTTGCAAAGAAACGCCAATGCCATCCTCCTCTTTCATGTTGCCTAAACGGTCTATGACTCTGTCATGATACCCGTGTAGCTCAGGGCCCCATGTAGCTCAGTTGGTAGAGCATGGCGTTTGCAACGCCAGGGTTGTGGGTTTGTTTCCCACGGGGGGCCAGTATGAAAATCTATGCACTCACTAACTGTAAGTCGCTCTGGATAAGAGCGTCTGCTAAATGACTAAAATGTAAATGATACAGTACAAGTTTTTGTTGTCCTAGGCTACCTGGCTAAAATGCCAGGCCAACTGGTTAACATTAGCCTACGACATCTAGCTACATGTTGAACTTCTATCCTTTCAGGCCATGAGCACAATGTTTGAATTTATGGTTGGATCAAAATCGCTGTTGTACAGTAATCATTGGCCAGTACGGAGAATTAAGTAAAACCAAATCCCTATCTCCATCCATGGCTAATTTAGGAATGGGCCAATTTTCGCTAGCTAACTAGCCACCGGAAGACAACACTATGAGATGCAACAATTGAAGTTTTGTCTGTAAATGACGTTTGGCTTTTGGGGTGATGTGATAGGTCTGAAGCCAAATCCAAACTGGCTTCCATTTTTTGGGGGTGTGCCAGGACCATTCACAGTTGAGCTCACTCAGTTTAGCTCAACGCTGATTGACTATAATTCTCATTCATTTTTTTAATCAAGGGAGGCAAAATGCTCATTGGATTCCCTTGTATTCAATGCTATGGGCGACAACAATAAAATATTATTTTTGACCAGACAGCATCAGATAGATGGGCTTCACATACAGAGGCAGAGGGGCGCTGTTTCGCTTGCTCAGATGCTTTCTCTGCTCTTGCGAATTGAAGGAAAATTATGTAGCACAGAGGGACAAAAGATAGATTATTTAATGCTTTTTTCTTTTTTCTTTTTGGGGGGAAGCCTGGCTTCCCTTGGCACCCATGAATATGCGCCACTGGAATAGCGGTAGCATTAATTTCACCATTTGAATCGCACTGTCGCTGTTTTTATAATCAGAACTCAACCAAAAACCTAGTTCCTTTTTTAATGGAGAATTTGTATGGAAAGCAAAGTTGAAGCCAACAGAGTAGCGCAACACCCTTCAAATGAGTTGGGACATCTCTCACAAATCTCTGATAATTATAAGGGAGTAGGAGAACTTATAAATTGGCTACAATAATTACAAGAACTTTCAAACACCAATTTGAGGAAATATCAGATTTTCAAGGTAGGCCTATTCCAGTACTTGAATTTCTGAGCTCCAAATTCAAGTTCAAGTATGCTACTTCAAGCCCCTTGTATTGTTAAAAATTGCAGGTCTAACATGGAAAACAAAATGTTATTTCATTACCAGTTCATATTACGAATAAGCTCACTAGGCTATATAATTTGTTGTCATTATATCCAGAATAATTAATAGGAATAGCGTTGGGAGTTGCACAATAGTCTATCCTACACAGAAGACTTGGTGTCCAATCAGAGGCACAAAAAACATATGAAAACATGAACTCATTACCTTGATGCTTTCTCTGTTAAATCAAACGAGACCCTGCTGTAAATCAAGCAGACAACAACAGATGATCAACATAAATTCGCTAGGGACATTATATCCAACATGGATCCAGGCAAAACTGTCTTCACCGGTGTAACGAATGAGACACCAACATATTCTGGACATTCCTCGCGAACACCTTATTTCCAGCACTTGGGCTGTTGCTGCATCATCACTTAACTGTCATTCCTAAAATTCCTTCCTGGATCAGATGATGATGTGTGAAAATGTCACTACGTAATTAATCAGCTGGACACCAAATGTGCATCCAACAAGTATTATGCATAATTATTGAAGAACCACGTTAATGACAGTATCGATTTAGGTTTTAAGTATCAAGGTAAGGTGACTCTTGTGGTTAGAAGCATTCGATTTTGCGCTATTTTGGATTTGTGTGCCCATGAAAACTGTTTTCAACCCATAACATAAGGAAATGTTATGTAGTTACACTGCATTTCTGAGCTCTCTATACAAAAAACTGTCTGACAGCTAGATCCAGGATTCTTACAAGGTTCAAGTTCAATGTCTAATTTTACAGATGAATGCTTAATATATGATATAACGACAATTTACACTGCCATAAACGGAAGGACAGAAAAGTAATAGTTTGTAGGCCAAATGCTACAGACGATTTTGTGAGAAGACCGATTTTCGGGATGTCTGATGGTCTGACAAACAGCGCTCTAGCTCTGTCACCTTTCACCGCAGATGCTGAAGTGCGACAATGGCGGATGCGGTGGATTGAGACGCATCCAATGCAAAAAACAGATACTGTATCTCTAGCTTAAACTGATGGATTTCTATGGGGATTTTTGTATGATGCTAATTACATGTCCATTGGGGCGTGGACATCGACTCTAGAGGGTGAAATAAACTTGTGAATTTGATTAAATATAGCTATGATCTCCCCTTATATCTTAATGCAGGGATGGGCAACTTTGATGGGGGTGGGGGCCACAATCTGAACTCATCACGAGGGGCTGTAGTTGGGCGAATTGCGTGACTATCAGTGACAGACATAACAAGAGAAAAACTGTTGATGCACAACCAAATTTCGAAATTGCACCTTGTCTATTCTACTATTCTACGAGTAAGTTGAGACCCAGACTGAGTTCCAAAAAAAACACACAAAAAAATGTATCCAAGGGCCTTCAAAAGGGCCAGTTGCCCATCCCTGTCTTAATGTAATGACATTAATTTTTTTTACTGATCATTATCAATGACTTGTCAACAGCTGTAACAAGTTGTCTAGTGTAGGAAATCCTCACTGGTACCCTAGTTTATAGAAAGACCCTTATATGTGTTGCCTGGACGACACAATAGAGCACACGCGGCATTGATGGAGAGTGAAATTAAGCCTTTTATCTGACAACAGGGAACTTCTACCTGCGGAGCGTTATCGAAGGCACTGGTTTCATGGTCCTTCCATATTTATGATTGACTAAATTACACATCCATGAGTGCTTCTGTAACATGATATATCCAGAGATAGTGACTACTTGTACGTTATTAAACTCTCCAAGTGGCTGCTCTGCTTTTGGATTGCTGTAATTATGTGCAATGGAGGCACAACAAGTGGCCCAAACACAGCTGTTGGCCTGCCTGAGTACAGGTAGAATAGATAGTATTAATTGTTTCTGAACTATAGCTACATTTGGCAGAGGTTGGCATTAAATGGATGGTGGCACATATGTCTTAGAGGAGGATCTAAAAAGAAGCAAAGGATGTACTTCTGTACTCAACAAGAAGCAAGGGTCCTATTCAAAACTGGGATTCCAGATTTCTGAAGATAAGATAAGACATCATTATTTCTGTATTTTGAGGAAGTGTATTTGAATGAGTGTCCAATATGTAAGTGCAATTTCATAAGGACAAGTCTCATTTTAATTTTGGCTAAAGTTGGCTATTCAAGTAAGCGGCTCTAATAGTATGTGTCCTTATGACACCTAGTGAAATCAGATCCTGTAAGCAGGAGGAGAGCCGGAGAGAGATGGAAGTCTGGGAGAGTCCAGGGACCTCTGTGGGACTCTGTCCAGGGTCATGTGACCTGTGTCCCCGACACTCTGGCACCAGTGATGCTGCTGTGGTGAGAGAGACAGTAAAAAGCCCATATCTGTATCTGTTATTCTGCAGTTCTTAATTGTACTGCATTATAGGTTATTTTTGTAGAAGCAACTGCATGGTTGTATGTGATGCACCTGCTTTTTATCCTATAGTATTTATCTCCTCTCTGTCTTCTGCATGTTAACAGTACTTCATATTTTTCATGCTTTACCTCTTTGGTTACTTTTGGAGAGTTGAACAGCTGTAGATGCAGGCATCTAATACAGATTCATACAGAACTAGACATAATATGAGGCAAAATAGGAGCGGACTGAAAATCCATTGAAATGCAAATAGCCTGCTGAGGCAGTAGCGGCTTGGAAAAGAAATTGGCTGGGATGACAATACAAGTAAACCACTCCAGTTTGTCAAGAAGGCCATGCTTTGTCATTGGGCATGGAATGGATTTCAATACAAGTGCTACTTCTATACTAAAAAAGAATGATAATGATAAAAAAGAGAGGAGAAAGGGAAATAAAATAGTCACAGACACAACTCATGTGATAAGATTGAGAAAGCGCTGTAAAGTTTGCGCTTTTTAGTTTATTGCTGTGTATTTTCCAAGGGGCCCCTTCACATCTGTTGTTTTATGATAGGCCATGAAAGTGAGGGATGTTGGCAGGGTGTATGTGTGTGTGCGCGCGTGCTTGCGTGTGTGTGTGTTTTAACGCATGTGTGCATGCGCACGTGTTTCGTTGGTGAGGTTGGCACGCTCAATCAGGTGGACCCTGGCAGAAAGGGACGGGAGACCTCATCGGGATCCCAGCCATAATACATTACTTACAAGTGCTGCAGAACAATAACACAAAAATGTGCAAGCCATCCATTTCGCCAGCATTTACAAGAAATCAATATCAATACTTAATGCAATACGGGTGAAAAATGAGCAGAGATATAGGGGCATAATATACGCTGAAATGAAAGACCTTCGAGTGTTGCCCTCCCCAGGGTGGGGGGTTATGGAGACTAAAGGTGTGAGGTGTAAACAATACGTAATAGAAGAGAGAATGTATTTTAGCCTGTGTTTTTGTGTCATTTTTGTGTGTTGAGTTACGTGGAGATGTTTCTCATTGTGGATCGTTACACACTATGTCCTTCAGTTTGGGTTGCACTGTGCTCTGGGTAGAACGTGTATTCATGAAGGGGAAATTACACTATTTTGTATATAACGTTTTTGTGAAAAAATACAGTTTCATGGTTAAACTGACAATTGGTCCTTGGATGTGGGGAGAAACATGGAGGAGACAAACTGCAAACTGTTAAAACAATAAGAAGTTGTTTAGTCAATAGAGTCAATGGAAATCTTAGACGTGCTGCAAAGGAATCATCCTCCGAGATGAAATGATTTATATTCCTTAGGGAATGATGTCATCAAAGCCATAATGTCCATTTCATTGTGCTAGTCAATGAACTGATGCTCTTTCTTCTGAATGGTGGAGCTGAGCGGAGCTACTGTATAGGCCAACTGTGGAGTTCAATCACAGTGTATGAATGTATTTAACGATGTACATAGTATGGGGAATTTGTTGTTCTGATTACATTTTCAAATGACATTACAGTGGATATTGTAATGCTAATAGTTCAACATCTGCAAAAAGATAATGTATGACCAACATCACCAAATCATGTAAGGACTATGGCAAAATACTAGTATGTTGTGTGAATATGTTTCCATCTAACTGTCACATACTATCAGTTCAAATACATGTCCAGTATCACAGTTCATGTATTCACAGCTTTAGTCGATACTTTAGTAAATGGTTGTTGGTCTACTTCTACTGCCAGGTGCATCACCGCACTGCGCTCAATTGGACTTGTCATCGTGTTGAAAGGCCCTCTAAATGGCGCTTTGTGTTGGATTTCTTCTCGTGTTGTGGTTTTGGTAAAGTTCAAACTGCTCCCCTTCCCTGGAGGGATAGTTGTTTAGTGGAAGTTTAAATTATTTGGTTGTTACTCCCTCTTTCAGCCCCAGAGGCAGAGGTTCTAGTCACTCCTTTTTAGACATGTTCCCCTACATGTTTGTCCACACCCAAAATGTATCCTTAAATTCCTTCAATAATTGTACAATCACTACCATACCTTTCTCACCACAGTGTCATCTTAGCAAGTACTGTAGGGCACATTTCAGTCAGACAACTGAAAAAACGAAGACTAACACAATATACAGCACATTGACATTTTTTGATTACTTGCCAAACCTTTAGATGTTTTTTGTTGTTGATGATGCTGATTACCAGTTGTTGCTGTTGTTGTTGTTGTTGTTGCTCAGCCCCTGTGCGGCCTGTTTGTTCTCACACCAGCAGATGGCACTGCAGCCAAGTCCTCAGAAGCCAGCATTTCAACACTTCCACCTGCCAGCTCCTGTTGCCAGAAAGAAGAAGTGCAAATGTATTTATTTAGCAGAGGCTCTATGGGCTTATTCTCCTGTTGTTTTCAGAAGCTAGATGCAATGGGTGATAAGCAAAGAGAATATCAACCCAATATGCACAGGGCCGTCTGCGTCTGAGGATGGCCAATGGTACCAGCATCACTTAGAACACCTGCAATTTCCTTTAAAGTCAGACCCTGTTCAAATTACACTCATATTTCTCAGAAAACACAAATTATGCAATGATTAACAAAAATAGGAGCATTTTTGTTGTCTTCCGCTCTTTATGCTCGAGTTACTCGGGTTTCAGAGCATCCAGGGCGTATATGCTTTAACATTACGTCTGGCCGGCTCGGAATTATCAAAAGGTGAATAACACCAATTAGTCTTTAGAGGATAGAGTATTTTGGTATTGTTGGGGGCCGGTGTCGTGTTCCAGGAGGAGGCTTTGTCACTTCTTGAGATTGATTCCCTTGGAGAGTAGATAAGTGTTTATTGGACTCAATAGAAAGCACCGGAACAAAGAGGCTAGATATTCTTGCTGACTTGTATAGTTTAAATCATAATTTCAATATTAGTTGTGGCAATCGCTGTGTGAGAAATTTGGCAGCCATTCAGTGTGCCTCTTTGAACCCTTCTGGCCCAGTTGTATTATATGTTACATCTGGCCACTCTTTGAGGGCCAATATTCCAAGAACAATCCTATTGACTTTCAGGGTATTCTGGATTTCATGGCTGGCGTTGGGAAGGGAGTTGATTTGGGAGTGGAGGAGTGGAGCAAGGTGACCGAAGAAAGGAAAAGTCTGTGGTTTAACATGACAGGTGAGAATGTCCTGTATTGTGCCGCTGCATATTGATCTGTAGGCTAACAACAGGAGAGCTACTGCTAAGGTTTCTGGACATGGTTTGATGGATGATTGTTCAGATTGTGTACCACAGATTGTTTCCTTAGCCCAAAATGTTTTATCCATAATTATTTTGTTTGTTGTGTTATAGTAATATAACATTTAATGTGTACAGCAAGTATTGCAATATTGCATGTCATCATTGGCAATGGGACCTAATGACAAGTTCTGAACAAAACCTTGCAATGGATGAAGTAACTAAAAAGGGATTTAGAAGTTGAATCAAAATACCTCACATCCGTTTTTCCCAGACAGATAAGTAAGTGATATAGAGTGAGACAAGGTTCACCCCTTAGATGCCCTGAGGGTCGATGAGCTCATAACTGAGCTGTATGGAATCCTAGAGGAATAAACTGGGGTGGGCCCCAATGTTCATCTGAACCTCTGTAGACTAACGTTACAAGATTACCACAGTGATAATATCAATGAAGATAGATGGGAGTGTAACATGCAGTGTAAAAGACACTGTAGTAGTCCATCACTAGTCATATACTGTAGTATGGAGCAAAAATCTGTGATAAATAATAATATCAACAAAAGAAAATAAACATATATATATATATATATATATATATATATATATATATATATATTTGGTGTGTAACTTGAGACACTAGCATTGTGTGTTTTTAGCAGTCGCCATCGCAAGGTGTGTGTGCATGTGTGGAGTCCCGGGGCATATTGGCTCAATTATTTTTGACTTCATGCTAAATTAAGTCAAATATAACAGCAGTATTAATTTCTACTGTGCTGAAATTGGGGTCGTTACACAATTGAGTGTACTTTGAACCATGAATTCAGTCAGTGACTATAAAAGCTTCAAGGGTCTCTCTATCTTGCTTTCTCTCTCTCTCTTCCTCTCTCCTTCCATTTCTCTCATCCATGTCATCCATTTTGCAGCCCCTCTATTCTCTTTCCACACTTCCCCTCCTTTTCGCTCTTCTCCTCCTCCCACCCGACACTGATGATTTTTTAGATCACTTCCATTAACACTGGCAAGCTGAGCGCTAATTATTCACTCACTCAGCGTTCTGGGCTGCCCGCCACTCGTTTGGGTAACCAACGCCGCCCGTTGGCAAGATGCTTGTTAACTGAATGCACTTAATTATATAAGAAGATAATTACATGTAAATGTTGCATCTAAAAGCAGCCATCCAGCCCGCTTGCTGATTTAATTGGTGGGTGTTGGGGATCCCTGTTTTGTTTATTTTAGAGTGAGACGATTAATTGACTTCACTGATGAAGTAAATATGCTGGATACATACTCTCTCAGTGGTGGCAGAGGCCCAAATTGGATGGGATTCATAGAGACTTTTGCCGTGTGTGGGGTTGTTATTGGTTACTCTGCATAAACCCAGAACCAATGCATATGTCTACAATATATTTCCACATATCTCTGCAACTCTACTGCTCAATAATTCAGTGACACTAATGTATGCACCTCCCATTACAATGTATGCATTCTTTCATTACACTATAGCTACAGTATATCCATTTCTATATTGAACATGTATATTTGTTGTTTGGTGAATGTATAATCATGTTAGTGTATGGGTGCTGAATTGGATATGAACATAACTTTTCATTTTGTGTTTATCAGATAGTAATGGTATAATATCTGTTAAATGAGCAACCCCTCTCCTTTATCCCCCGGCCTCAAAGCCTGCATCTTCCTCCAACTTTTATCATGCCATTAAAAATCAAGTAGGACAATGATTCATTTATCACTATTCCATTGTCCAGGGCAACGCTGCAGCTCTAAGCTGAATTTCATTCAAGCCCCTGTCAAATGAAAGATTATCTAGTGTGTTTTAAGAATGTGAAGTCAAGGGTAGAGATAGATAGGGGTCAGAGAGGGAGGGCTCCCGTGGGAGGTCCTGAGGGTCCAGGGGACACGCGTCGTCTATCATGGGGTAATCAGGGGGTGGCGTGGGGGGTAGAAGGGGCCTGTGTTCCCTACAGCAGCAGAAGGCTGGCCCCCAAAGGACCAACACCAGGGTACTTCTAACAGCATCCAACATCCAAACCCCCTCCCTGGTCAGAACCTCTCCAGCCCTAACAGGGGTCACCCAGACCTCCAGATGCTTGGAGTTCGATACTGGACCCCAAATATGTAATCCACCATACTCTCTTAGGGCTCTTTGGGTACCCCAAGAGACGTGCTGTGTTAAAACATGATATGTTATTTACTAAAAAATATTAGTAAATGGAGGCCTCTTGGTTCTCCATTATGTTTCTCTGTGCCTCCAACACGGCCCGGAATCTTTGAGAGGGCAACGTGACCCAGGTAGGATGGATGTCAGGAGATGTATGCCCCAGATGCCTGGGCTGGACCACGTCTGTCTTATCCAGTCAGCCCTCATGTCCGCTCGGCTGTCTTTAAATCACTCAACTGGAGGCATAACTGCTCCTTCACATAACAAAATGAATTCCCGGATTATGCTTTGATAAATACGCCACAAGAAACCAAATATTGTATTGAAGAAGTGGACAGTGATTTTTTTATTTTTTTATTAAGAGGAATAATCCAAGCCATATAACTGAATATATAATGCACTCATATGAACATATGAAAAATACGTTATATTGAAATTGCAGTGAGGAGATCAAAATGTCAAATTCAGATAATGAAGACGTCTTTCAATGAAACCAGTTACCAGCTGGAAAATAATTAGTATTGTTTTAAACCAAGGATCATGTTTCTTTTATACACCTTTTTAGCCGCTGATACTCAACGCTGTCTCACACCCATTCGCATTATATTATACGTTTATTGTGTCCCTCCACCAGAACATGTTTTTTAGATTACATAAAAAGATAACGCACTTATTTGTAAGCACTTAATTATGCAGCATGTTTGCTGTGTTCATTTGGAGAATACATGGATTGGTAGGCTGTAAGTAGCAGCTGCTGTGGGAGGCTTCGGTGTAGCAGAGACACCCGATACTTCCCCAAGCGTGCTTTTACAGCCTCTGAAATGAGACGCATCTTGATTTGCTCCCCTGTAAACAGACAGAGACATGAAGGAGCTCCGATCTCATCCACTGACTGCCCCACTGAATGGGCAGCCAGGGTTTCTGTCCAACGCAGGACAAAGTCACCCTGAGACACATCTGATTTTAGAACAGTTGTGCTACCACAGCTGTCATAAATTACTGATGTCTATGCCCATGATGCTGTACTAGTCTGCAGCATGGGATATACACAAAGTCAAATAAACTGAGATACTCTGTCAACTCTCTCATATTATAAAATATGTATATCTTCGGAATTAATTTCAGAGTGCAGAAGTAGCTCTGAAATAGTAAGCAACATGAACATTGGTATTGACAGACAGACAGAGCATAGATTACTGGTCTCCCCTCAGGGATCCCCTCTAGGTCTGTCAACATGAGGGCCAGAGCAGGCACATGAACCCAGATTTGACAGCCTATGGCTGCAGGCTGTAAAAGCCATCAGTCGTTGTCTGATAAGATAATACAGTATGCAGAGGAAAGATAAAACCACAATGGGAAGTAGTTGGTGTGATGAACAAAGATCAGGCGATAAGGGTGGCTCAGTGCCTGGAGGAAATCCATGGTGGTGTAAGGGAGAGTGGTTGGAGCTTTCTAGTCTATGGAAGACTTGGGCCTCTGGTTTTGCAGTGTAAGTGAGCTGTCAAATACTGCTAAGTAGGTCTTTACAATCACTTCAAATAAATATATCTGGGGATTTATTTTCTTGTAGACATAAATGTTGAGTATGATGTTTCAGGACTATTAACCATCTATTTAACCCTTCAAATTACCATTCATAATTATTCTTGGTGAAAAAAATGGAAATATTGAATTGTTGGAGCTGTATGTAGCTCATGGAGTTTGAGCCCTCACATAGGGAATGGAGTTGACAGCCATCTTATGGTCCTGCCTTTCTACACTCAGTCACACTAGAGACGAGTGTGAAACCTCAAGCCACACAGGTCCAGGGGTTAGAGTGGTAATAAAGGTGGTTATACACCACAATACTCTCAGAGCTGTCATATCATTACACTGTCACATACAATGGTCCAATCTACCCTTTAACCCTTGGTCCAAGTGTGTGCATGTGTGTGCGTGTGTGTGCGTGTGTGTGCGTGTGTGTGCATGTGTGTGTGTGTGTGTGTGCGTCAGTATATCAACGTATCAGTGTATCAGTCAAGGGAATAATAGCAGTCGGCTGTGTGTGTGTTTTAGGTTAATCAACTGCGCCATCATATTAGCGCTGTGGCACAGATTGTTTATCTAGACAGATTAATCAGTACTTAATTGCCTGTAATGAGCTCAATAGTTTTTTTTTATAAACTAATCCTGGCAGTCTAAAAGAGCAGCGGGAAAAAGTTTACACAATGTCATATTTGAAAATAATGAACCTTCTGTTGATATCTACAGATAACTGACAAAATAATGGAAACACTTGAGTAAATGAGGGATACAAAGTATATTGAAAGCAGCTGCTTCGACACAGGTGTGGTTCCTGAGTTAATTAAGCAATTATCATCCCATCGTGCTTAGGGTTATATATAAAAATGCTGGGCAGGCTGATAATGCCCCCATCCACAGGGCACGACTGGTCACTGAATGGTTTGATGAGCATGAAAATGATGCAAACCAGGGATGGGCAACTTTGTTGGGGTGGGGGCCACAACAAAATCTGAACTCATCATGAGGGGCCGTAGTGGCTCGCGGATCTGCGTACCCACATCCTTACCCACACATGCAGTCAGATCCGGTCCTAGCCTTCTGGGGGCCCTAAGCGGGAAAATCATTTTAGCAGCCTCCAGTTTTAGAGTTAAGTTCCTGCAATTCTATACATTTTGCCATGGGGCGTAGAGAAAAGGTCACAGTTTTAAAGCACGTTTGCTGTAATTCTACACATTTTGCCATTGGGCGGAGAGAAGATTTAGCAGTTTTATAACTAATTTCATACAATTCTACTAATTTTGCCATAGAGTGGAGTGAAATGTTTGCAGTTTTGAATATGATGTCTGAGTGAGAGTTATTCAACAAAAGGCAAGAGAGGAAGGCTCCAAACCACTCTCTCACTTGAATACCTTACCTAGTTATTTTCTGATGATCTCATTTTGCTCTTTTGTAGCTTTGGCAACTATGTGTGTGTTTTCTTTACCTGTTCGCTCCTCTCCCTGTAGGCTTTACAGACGCTCCCCACCCCTTGGCTGCAACCCTTCAGATTTAGTGTAACGTGTGCGCACAAACCATGTGGAATTCCAGGTCTCTGGCAGCGTTTGGAACTACCAATCTGCGGTCAAGAATGCCAAGTTCATTTCAGCCTATGCTGCGTTTCAGTCCCTTGACTTTTTGGCCCTGATGGAGACATGGATCACCCCAGAGAACACTGCTACTCCAGCTGCTCTCTCTTCATCTGACTACGTTTTATCTCATAGTCTAAGAGCATCTGGTGGTCGCGTGGTGGCACAGGGCTACTCATTTCTGCTAACTGGAGATTTTCTCTTTTCTCCCTCTCTCACCTGTCCATCTGCTCATTTGAATTCCATGCTGTCACTGTCACTTGTCCACTCAAGCTTAACATTGTTGTCATCTACATTTACATTTACATTTACGTCATTTAGCAGACGCTCTTATCCAGAGCGACTTACAAATTGGTGCATTCACCTTATAGCCAGTGGGATAACCACTTTACAATTATTATTTTTTTGGGGGGGTGGGGTAGAAGGATTACTTTATCCTATCCCAGGTATTCCTTAAAGAGGTGGGTTAAAGGATCTCTCTATCTTAAAGAGAGGTCATCTATCGCCCACCATGTGCCCTTGAAGAGTTCCTCAATGAGCTTGACACCTTGATAAGCATTTCCTGACGATGGCTCACCACTCTTCATACTTGGCAACTTCAATCACCCGACGTCTGCCTTCGATTCATTTCTTTCCAACTCTCTCTTTCCCCTCCTTGCATCTTTTGACCTCACCCTTTCCCAATCCCCTCCAACTCACAAGGTAGGCAATATGCTTGACCTCATCTTTACTAGAGGCTGTTCACGTGTTATTGCGCCGTCGCAATCTTCGATCTCTCCCCCACTACTCCTTTTCTATCCTATCATCTCTCCCTTCTGCTAAATCCATATCACACCTGTCTCCTGATTCTGCCACTTCGACCCTACTCTCCTCCCATTCCGCATCCTATGACTCGTACTGTCCCCTTTCCTCCCGGCCGGCTCGGCCCTCCCCTCCTGCTCCATGGCTGAGTGACTCATTGCGAGCTAAGACAACAGGGCTGAGGGCAGCTGAGCAAAAACGGAGGAAAACTAAATTTCCGGAAGGATCTATCATCCTTTCACTCCCTCCTCTCTACCTTCTCTTCCTCTGTATCCGCTGCTAAAGTCTCTTTCTATCTCCCTACATTTTAAGCTTCTGCCTCTAACCATAGGACACTTAATCCTCCACTCCCCCCTCTCTGTGGACACTTTGAAAAGAAGGTTGATGACATCCGCTACTCATTCACTCAGCCTATTGAGTCCACTGGTCACACTCGCACAGAACTACCCTATGCCTTGACCTCTTTCTCCCCTCTCACTCCAGATGAAATCCTGCAAATAGTGAGGTCTGGCCACCTGACAACCTGCCCGCTAGACCCCATCCCCTCCTCCCTTCTCCAGACCATCTCTGGAGACTTTCTCCCATTCCTCACTTCCCTCATTAACTCATCCCTGACCACTGGCTGCATCCCCAAGATCATGGTGCTTGCCTACGGAGCAGCAAGAGGAACTGCTCCTCCCTATCTTCAGGCTATGTTCAAACCCTACACCCCAACCCGAGCACTCCGTTCTGCCACCTCTGGTCTCTTGGCCCTCCCACCCCTACTGAAGGGCAGCTCCCGCTCAACCCAGACCAAGCTCTGCTCTGTCCTGTCACCCCAATGGTGGAATCAGCTTCCCTCTGAAGCTAGGACAGCGGAGTCCTGCCCATCTTCCGAAAGCACCCAAACCCCCCCTCCTATACAAGTTTAAATAGCTGGCTAGAACAACTTACCAAATTAAAACTTTTTTGCTAACATGGGCTAGTTGAGTGACTGTCAGTGACTGATTTAACAAGAGACAAACTGCTGGTACACAACCAAATTGCAACTTGTGTATTCTACTATTCTAACTCTCAACCTTAAGTTGAGACCCCAACTAACTTCCCCCCCAAAACAATATATACACTGAATACATATATTTGCCAAGATAATCCATCCACCTGACAGGTGTGTCATATCAAGAAGCTGATTACACAGCATGATCATTACACAGGTGCACCTTGTGCTGGGGACAACAAAAGGCCACTCTAAAATGTGCAGTTTTGTCACTCAACACAATGCACCGCTGTCTGCCATCTGGGGAATGGACTCTACAAGGTGTCGAAAGCGTTCCACAGGGATGCTGGCCCATGTTGACTCGAATGCTTCCCACAATTGTGTCAAGTTGGCTGGATGTTCTTTGGGTGGTGGACCATTCTTGTTACACATGGGAAACTGTTGAGCGTGAAAACCCAACAGCGTTGCAATTCTGGTGTGGCTTCTACAATACCCCATATTTTGTCTTGCCCATTCATCCTCTGAATGGTGCACATACACAATCCATGTCTCAATTATCTTGAGGCTTAAAAATCCTTCTTTAACCTGTATCCCCCCATCATCTACACTGATTGAAGTGGATTTTACACGTGACATCAAGAAGGGGTCATAGCTTTCACCTGGATTCACCTGGTCAGTCTATGCCATGGAAAGAGCAGGTGTTCTTAATGTTTTGTATACTCAGTTTATTATACATTTTTGGGGGGGAGAGTGGGGGGAATTTACATGCGGGCCGCCAGTTACCCATCCCTGATGTAAACCATATGCCATGGCCATTTCAGTCACCAGATCTCAACCCAATTTAACACTTATGGGAGATTCTGGAGAGGCATCTGAGACATCATTTTCCACCACCATCAACAAAACACCAAATGATGGAATTTCTCATGGAATAATGGTGTCACATCCCTCCAATAGAGTTCCAGACACAACAAGGTGCATTGAAGCTGTTCTGGCTAGTGTTGGCCCAATGCCCTATTAAGACATTTCAGTAACCGTGGGTTACATGAATAGTGAATATTTTTTTTTTTCCATCTTTTGGTCTGGTTTGACCTTTTCCTTTGTCCCTGAGTTGTGAGTGCAGCGGGCAGGCAGGCAGTTCCTTCTAGGCTGTCTGTCTCCAGTCTGTGAATTTGAAGCGGTGTGGTTGGCAAATGTGGCCAGGAGAGAGCAGCGGAGGTAAGATGACATGTCAGTCTGTTGGCTAACAATTAAATGTGGCACCTCAAGCAGATTAATTTGATTTTTGGGGTTCAGGTTTTTTACTACTCTCACTCTCTCTTCTCTCTCTCTCTCTCTCTCTCTCTCTCTCTCTCTCTCTCTCTCTCTCTCTCTCTCTCTCTCTCTCTCTCTCTCTCTCTCTCTCTCTCTCTCTCTCTCTCGCTTTCTTTCTTTCTCTCTCTCTCTCTCTCTCTCTCTCTCTCTCTCTCTCCCTCTCTCTCTCTCTCTCTCTCTCTCTCGCTCTCTCTCTTTCTTTCGCTCATGCTCCTTTCCACTCTCCTGCATCTATCTTTCTGTCTTTTGCTGTCTGTCTCTCTCTTTCCCTCTGTCCCTGTCTCTCACCTTCTGTCTCTCTCTCTCTCTTCACGTCTCTCTTTGCTAATGAAGTGGGGTCAGCCGAAAGTCTTCACGGGGTCTTGTAAACTGCATTGAACCGACAAGTGCACCAGACTGACTCGCACCAAGACAGCCAAGACGCTCCTCAAAGAAACGCAACACCGTCACAAACCAGCACTAGAAATCTCAACTTCCCGGTCGTCTCATTAGAGCCAAGCCTAATGGGGTCTAAATGCATGGCTAAAATGCACCAGTTGAGTTCTCTCTAGTGTAACTTGACTACACATCTCCCTGTATAGATTAAGGGGGGCCGGAGCTGCAAACTAAAATGCTGTTAATTTATCGGAAGATCTATTAGTGCGGATGAAAAGAGGGAGAGGGGAGGGAGGGAGCAAGAGAGAGCGAAGGAAAGAAAGAAAGAGCGAAACAGAGAGTGAGGAGGGGTGGAGAGAGGGAAAAACATTATTAGCCTCTTGTTATTGGAAATGCATTTAATTTCTGCCTCATGAGGTTTCCATTCAGATTAAGCTTGTTCATTTTATTTACCTCTGACATCCTTCTTGTTGGCCTAAGCTCAAGGCCATTGGCCCAGTATTATGAGGAAGCGAGGGTCCAGGACAACAGTTACATTAACCTCTATGGGATCGGTGTCCCGTATACGGGACGGTTGAGCTAACGTGCGCTAATGTGATTAGCATGACTGTTGTCAGTAACAGCAAACTTTCCAGGACAGAGACAGTCTTATATGGGCAGAAAGCTTAAATTATTTTAAATCTAAGTGCACTGTCCAATTTACAGTAGCTATTACAAAATCTAAATTGTGCCTAAACTGCAATATTATTCTGTGGCCTTTCTCTTGCATTTCAAAGATGATAATAAATAAATAGAAAACGCATGTTTTTTTGTTTGTATTATCTTTTACCAGATGTAATGTGTTATATCCTCCTACATTATTTTCACATTTCCACAAACATCAGGCAGTTAGATTTGGGTTTGTCATTTTAGGCGAAAATTGAAAAAAAGGGTCCGATACGTAATGCTTTTAATTCATCTAATTATACCAAAAGGAGGAGAGATGAGTGGAGATATGGAAAGAGGTGAGGATGGAGAAATGGGGGGAGGCGGGAGCACCATTTCCTAGATTTTGTACCATAATGCCAGATCTAGGCTTTTATACATTTGTCTTCTTTTATTGTCTACCTTTTATTTGGGAGAAAAATGTCTGGAGCCATTTCAGTAGAGAGGGAGACAAAACCTGTTCAATAAGAGCACAATATACTTGTTTAAATTACCCTTTTCCCCCTATGAGAAAAACCATTAAGCTTGGTGCTTTAAGTAGTTTTTTTTCTCGACATCAGTCTTTCATTGTAGTTGGTTTATGCTTCATAACAGCTGTTATAAAATCTGGCTATTCATCTATTAGAAGGTGATATTCACTAGGGCTAATTTCTTTGCACCTTTCATGAATTGAAAGCACATGCAAAAAGCTTCTGTGCTGTATTTAGACTAATGTGCTTTCTATTTGGATGTGATTCCCATTATAGCTCTTTGCCCATTATAGTGTATTGAGAAATGTGTTTTTAATCTTGGCATAGTTAACTTGCCAGTTAACTGAATAAAAAGGAGAAATGGTGAAAACGTTCTGTAAAATGTATCTTCTGAATTCATGCATCGTTACTACTATCTGAGTCGAGAAAAACACAGAGAAATTGAGGGTAGGCCTTAGGTTTAAAAGGTAATTGACCTGCAGTTGTATATGTTTTGCTATAGGTTCTTTAAGATTTTCGAAAGAGCACTATCACTATCATTTTGATTTCATTAAATGTTTATTCATAATGTACTGTATTTGTATTTGTGCTTTTGTTGACACATTATTACAGTGTAAACTTACTATGTATTGTTTCTTGAGACAAAATATATTTTAGTAATCAGGGTTCATCCAGTCCTTATACCAAGAATCAATGTTTAATGTAGAGGGGGAAAACATATTGTTCCTAATTGTGTAATTAGCTAAAATGACAATAATTTTCAAATACTCACAATTGTGAAATGGGTATTTTATAGGGCCTAGGTGATTGGTGGGTAAGTGCATATATTCTAGGGCAGCACAGGTTAGAACAGAGAGAAGTCAACTCTGTGTAATTGCATATTACTTAATGCTGAAAATGCAGAGCAGTCCAGACCCCACAGAGCCCCAGGACAGCAACACAATTAGACCCAACCAAATCATGGGAAACAACAATGTAATTACTTGACACATTGGAAAGAATTAACCAAAAAACAGAGCAAACTGGAATGCTATTTGGGCCCTAAACAATGAGGACACAATGGCAGAATACCTGACCAATGTCACAGACCCAAAATTAAGAAAATCCTTGACTATGTACATACTCAGTGAGCATAGCCTTGCTATTGAGAGAGGCTGCCGTAGGTAGACCTGGCTCTCGATAGAAGGCGGGCTATGAGCACACTGCCCACAAAATGAGGTGGAAACTGAGCTGCACTTCCTAACCTCCTGCCAAATGTATGACCATATTAGAGACACATATTTCCCTCAGATCATACAGACTCACAAAGAATTTGAAAACAAATCCAATGTTGATAAACTCATATCTATTAGGTGAAATACCACAGTGTGCCATTACAGCAGCAATATTTGAGACCTATTGCCACAAGGAAAGGGCAACCAGTGAAGCACAAACACCATTGTAAATACAACCAATGTTTATCTGTATATTTATTTTCCCTTTTGTACTTAAACTATTTGCTCATTTTTACAACACTGTACATAGCCATAATACAACATTTGAAATGTCTCTATTCTTTTTAAACGTTTGTGAGTGTAATGTTTACTGTTCATTTCTGATTGTTTATATCACGTTTGTTTATTATCTATTTAACTTGCTTTGGCAATGTAAACATGTTTCCTGTGCCAATAAAGCCCTTTTAATTGAGCGCGAGAGCAAGAGAGAGAGAGAGAGAGAGAGAGAGAGAGAGAGAGAGAGAGAGAGAGAGAGAGAGAGAGAGAGAGAGAGAGAGAGAGAGAGAGAGAGAGAGAGAGAGAGAGAGAGAGAGAGAGAGAGAGAGAGAGAGAGAGAGAGAGAGAGAGAGAGAGAGAAGAGAGAGAGCGCAACTAGCAACTAGCAACGGTTACAATGTCAAACCATACTATATATTTAAAGTAAATGGTAAATGGTTCAATTCAACACAAATATTCCCATCTCACTACTGACTTTGGATGTTCTTTCAAACTCAGCATGACAAAGTCCAGTCAATTGACAACTTGACTCGATCTTTCTGCCTCACTAAACCTTTTCCAACATTTAGTCTTTAATCGTGCTCACATTAGGGGTCCAATGGAACCACTTTTCCCTTCAGCAATAGCTCAATCTGGCTAATTGGTTTCCACACTTTTTCAATTGTACTGTATTGATTACAAGAGGTCATCTCTGTTTCAGAGTCAAACAATTAAAATACTTTTGCTTTGCTTGTGTTGTGTAAGTTCTGTTCAACCTTTTGTTGTACAGGTCTATAGGGAGGTACACAGTCAATTATACATTTTTAATTACAGACCAGCTGGGGTATAGAGAATGCATCTTTGGACCATTAAAAAACAATAACAGATGAGCAGTGTGCACTCTCTCTCTCTCTCTCTCTCTCTCTCTCTCTCTCTCTCCATCGCGCTCTCTCCTCCAACCCTATTGTTTCCTAATGGTGTATCAGTTTAGGGCAGTTGTGTTTTTTAAATAGACAGTCCAGTACAATGCACACCCTGATTGGGGAGAGCTGCACTTTCAACATCCATTTGTTTCAGGCCCAGGATATTATGGGGCGGCCGATAGCAAATAAAGGGAAAATCAATGGGGCTTCATTAAAAGCAGCAGGCAGTCTTTTGCCTGGACATGGCTAAATTACAGTTTCACTGGCGTTTGCTTTAATTGGGGAGAATAAAGGGAGTGAAGTGGCGTAAATGGAGTGCATTAGCATATCTATCACTAAGAGAGAGGAGGCTGCATCGAACCTACGGCTACACACCCACCTATAACCCTTACACACACAAACACATACACAAACCACACACACAGACACACAAACACACGTGCACACATACATATACACACACACACACAGGTGTACACACACTCAAACTCCTCTCACCCCTTCACTCTCTACAGAGGTTCTGAAGAGTACTCTCTCCAGTCTGGGGATAGTAGAAAGTGAAACGGGGGGAGGTGGGGGGTTCTGGGTTCACAAAGAGACCAGGGAAAATATGGGGAGGCAATTTGCAAATCATCAGTTTGTAGCTTTGTGAATCATGCAAACGAGCGCTTTGTTTCGTGATTCCTCGTTGGTGCTGCCTCATTAATTGGATTGGATAAGAGGAGAGAGTCAAACACAGTTAGGAGGAAAAAGCCAGTCAGTAGTACTTTACAATGTCACAGTAAAGGACTGATTGTTCTGTACACACAAGTATTGTTGACAAGACAAATATGTTCAGAAGGGCCTTCATCAGGATATTTTCCAAATCATTCACTGCTGGTGAAAGTCAAGGCAGAACTTGGTTGGATTATCTCTCAGTATCATCAGACCTCAGTAATCCTACTGTACTCTTTATTTCATATTTTAGATTGCTGTGTGTATAATTCCATGGTTGCCATGGCGCCTAGTGGCAGCCTTGGTAGTTTACTCCTGCAAAGTTATTTGTTTTAAGTGTTTTTTATGTGCATTATTTTTATCAACTTTACTTTTATTTTTAGAGCTAATCAAGTATTGAACACAGAAATCTAGTTTATTTTTTTAATCAACAATGTTAAATTAGTTAACCTATTTGACTACTTCTCCAATCAACTAGCTAATTGTTTGGATTCAAATACCAGCTCAGATCCTCATCTCTTCTTATCTCATCTTATCTCGCATTTACTGGACCAAACGCTGGACCAAGAGATACAGAAATGGCAGCAACTATCACTCAATACACCCAAGGATTCCTCAGAAGTTTTTAACATATTTAAACAACCCTGTGCAAGAACATGAAGAACAGCCTTATGCAAAAAGGGATCCTCTGGAAATAAATGCAGATGGCGAGGACGACAGGGCGGTAGGAGACTAATGAACAAACGTAAGTATTTTGTGTGCACACGCAATGCGAGCAGTACATCATGCACACCGGAGGTGGATGATAAAGGCCAGTTCTTCAGGCTGCCCCTCAGGCAACTTCCAAAGTAATTCAACTGGGGCTTTTAAATGCAAGATCCATAAACAACAAAGACTTACTACTGAATGACATCATCACTAATAGTGGTCTAGACTTTCTCTGCCTTTACTGAGACTTGGCATCAGCCCAATGAGTATATATCCCTCAACCAATTCACTCCATCTGGCTACACTTAACTGGACTGTCCTCGCACATCCGGACGGGGTGACGGATTAGCTGTAACCTGATTGACAGCACTGTGAAGTTGTCACGACTCCCTCCGAAGCTGTCACCTCTCCTTGTTCAGACAGGCTTCGGCATTCGTCGTCATCAGCCTTCTAGCCACTGCCGCTCCTCATTTCATAATTTCATTGGTTTTGTCTGGTTAATTACACACACCTGGTTCATATCCCCTCATCAGTACCTGTATAAGTGTTCCCTCTGCCCCCTTGTCTTTGTACAGTGGGGAAAAAAAGTATTTAGTCAGCCACCAATTGTGCAAGTTCTCCCACTTAAAAAGATGAGAGAGGCCTGTCATTTTCATCATAGGTACACGTCAACTATGACAGACTAAATGAGGAAAAAAAATCCAGAAAATCACATTGTATGATTTTTAATGAATTTATTTGCAAATTATGGTGGAAAATAAGTATTTGGTCAATAACAAACGTTTCTCAATACTTTGTTATATCCCCTTTGTTGGCAATGACACAGGTCAAAAGTTTTCTGTAAGTCTTCACAAGGTTTTCACACACTGTTGCTGGTATTTTGGCCCATTCCTCCATGTAGATCTCCTCTAGAGCAGTGATGTTTTGGGGCTGTCGCTGGGCAACACGGACTTTCAACTCCCTCCAAAGATTTTCTATGGGGTTGAGATCTGGAGACTGGCTAGGCCACTCCAGGACCTTGAAATGCTTCTTACGAAGCCACTCCTTCGGTGTGTTTGGGATCATTGTCATGCTGAAAGACCCAGCCACGTTTCATCTTCAATGCCCTTGCTGATGGAAGGAGGTTTTCACTCAAAATCTCACGATACATGGCCCCATTCATTCTTTCCTTTACACAGATCAGTCGTCCTGGTCCCTTTGCAGAAAAACAGCCCCAAAGCATGATTTTTCCACCCCCATGCTTCACAGTAGGTATGATGTTCTTTGGATGCAACTCAGCATTCTTTGTCCTCCAAACACGACAAGTTGAGTTTTTACCAAAAAGTTCTATTTTGGTTTGATCTGACCATATGACATTCTCCCAATCCTCTTCTGGATCATCCAAATGCACTCTAGCAAACTTCAGACGGGCCTGGACATGTACTGGCTTAAGCAGGGGGACACGTCTGACAATGCAGGATTTGAGTCCCTGGCGGCGTAGTGTGTTACTGATGGTAGGCTTTGTTACTTTGGTCCCAGCTCTCTGCAGGTCATTCACTAGGTCCCCCCGTGTGGTTCTGGGATTTTTGCTCACCGTTCTTGTGATCATTTTGACCCCACGGGGTGAGATCTTGCGTGGAGCCCCAGATCGAGGGAGATTATCAGTGGTCTTGTATGTCTTCCATTTCCTAATAATTGTTCCCACATTTGATTTCTTCAAACCAAGCTGCTTACCTATTGCAGATTCAGTCTTCCCAGCCTGGTGCAGGTCTACAATTTTGTTTCTGGTGTCCTTTGACAGCTCTTTGGTCTTGGCCATAGTGGAGTTTGGAGTGTGACTGTTTGAGGTTGTGGACAGGTGTCTTTTATACTGATAACAAGTTCAAACAGGTGCCGTTAATACAGGTAATGAGTGGAGGACAGAGGAGCCTCTTAAAGAAGAAGATACAGGTCTGTGAGAGACAGAAATCTTGCTTGTTTGTAGGTGACCAAATACTTATTTTCCACCATAATTTGCAAATAAATTCATTAAAAATCCTACAATGTGATTTTCTGGATTTTTTTCTTCTCAATTTGTCTGTCATAGTTGACGTGTACCTATGATGAAAATTACAGGCCTCTCTCATCTTTTTAAGTGGGAGAACTTGCACAATTGGTGGCTGACTAAATACTTTTTTCCCCCACTGTATGTGATTGTTACTTGTGAGGATAGTAAGCTCGGTGGAGCTCCATGTATTTTGTATCGCCGGGTTATTTTCCCTGTGTGCTTTGTTGGTTCCAGTGCACCTGTTTTGCGCACTGGAGTGTTTTGACGCTTTACAGCGTCACTCTGTTTTCTGGAATAAATACTGTTATTCTGTGTTTTACCCTCCTGCGCCTGACTCCTTCTACTCACCTATCACAGAATCACACACCCGCCATGGAGTCAGCAGGAGAGGAACACATGCCTGGGGTCGTGGCACGGGTCCGGGAGCATTCGACGATGTTAGCCAGCTTGGGAGAAGCGATGGATTGGGTTCTCCAGGTCGTCCAACGCCTGGAGAGGAGATGACCCGATCTGTCGGGACCGGATCCAGCCACCCACACCCCAGAACCCAGAGGGATCCATATATCCCGACCAAGGGATTTCGATGGGACAACTGCTCTCTGCCAGGGATTCCTCTTTCAACTGGAGTTGTATTATTCGAACATCAGCCCGGCTTCATCGGAACGGGAGAAGGTGTCCGCCCTCGTCTCCCGCCTCTCGGGGAAAGCCCTGGAGTGGGCCAACGCGGTCTGGAGTGAAGGAGGAGCCACGTTGGACAACTACGGGGAGTTCGCTAGCTTCTTTCGGGAAGTCTTTGATCATTCGCCTGAAGGTAGAGAGGCAGGCGAGCGGCTGGTCCACCTGAGGCCGGGGACGAGGACCGCACAGGACCTGGAGTTTCGGAATCTAGCGGCTGGGTCCGGGTGGAATGAGCGGGCCCTCATCGACCACTTCCGGTGCCATCTATGAGAGGACGTCCGAAGGGAGCTAGCCTGCTGAGACACAATTTTGTCATTTAATCAACTGGTGGACATGGCCATCCAGGCTCGAGGACGTCCTGGAAAGGGGCCTGCCCGTTCCACCCCCCCCCCCCAACCCGGATCAGGAGCTGATGGAGATGGGTGGAGCGGCGATCCGGGAGAGCAGAGGACGACAACGCCAGTGTCACACTCGTGGCACGAGAGGACATTCTCCTGCATGCTGTTGTCTGTGTTCTTTTGGGTCTGGAGGCGGCAAGCAGGGCACTCTCGTGTCACCCCAGGTATCGAACACCCACACTCGTTCAGAGCTCTCTGCTGCGCACTGTACCCTACACATCCACTTTCCTGATTACACAGTAGTTCCCCAGTGTAAGGCGCTGGTCGATTCAGGCGCAGCTGGGAACTTTATGGACAGGTCATTCGCACATAGTCTAGGCATTACATTGGTTCCCCTATCCATTCCACTCCCCATCAGAGCACATGACAGTCGACCATTAGGGTCTGGGTTCATTAGGGAAGTTACAACACCAGTCACCATTGTAGAGCGGGCGTTACACACAGAGCCATCTCCACCTCAGTGTATAGTTGGGCTGCAGTATGTGCCTTCTCTTGTCCGTGACCGTCTGATCTATTGGGCACACACGTCCCCCTCCTCTGTTCACCCAGGTATCGGTCGTACAGTGCGCTGCCTGACTGGAAAGTACTGGTGGCCTACCTTGGCTAAGGACGTGAGGGTGTATGTCTCCTCCTGCTCGGTGTGCGCAGAGTAAGGCACCTAGGCACCTCCCAGTGGGTAAGTTACAAACCCTTACCAGTTCCACAACGGCCATGGTCCCACTTGAGTATTGACTTCCTTACTGATCTTCCCCTCTATCAAGGTAACACCACCATCCTGGTCGTTGTGGACCGCTTTTCCAAAGCCTGCCGCCTCCTTCCTCTGCCCGGTCTCCCCACGGCCCTGCAGACTGAGGAGGCCCTGTTTACACACGTCTTCCGGCACTATGGGGTGCCAGAGGAAATAGTGTCTGACCGGGGTCCCCAGTTCACATCCAGGGTCTGGAAGGCGTTCATGGAACGTCTGGGGGTCTCGGTCAGCCTGCCCTCTGGTTTTCACCCCGAGTCTAATGGGCAGGTGGAACGGGTGAATCAGGATGTGGGTAGGTTCCTGCGGTCCTAGTTTGTGGGGCCGTTCAAAGTCCTGAGGAGAATAAACAAGGTTACTTATAGGTTACTACTCCCTCCAGATTACCGCATTAACCCCTCGTTCCATGCGTCTCTCCTCAGGCCGGTGGTGGTTGGTCCGCTCCAGGAGTCTGAGGTGTGGGAGGTCCCTCCACCCCCTCTGGACATTGAGCGGGCCCTGGCGTACTCCGTCTGTTCCATCCTGGATTCGAGGCGTCGGGTGGGGGGCTTAAGTACCTCGTGGAGTGGGAGGGGTACGGTCCGGAGGAGCGGTGCTGGGTTCCGGAGAGGGATATCCTCGATCCCTCCCTATTGCGGGATTTCCACCATCACCATCCGGCTCGCCCTGCTCCACGTCCTCCTGGCCGTCCCCGAGGCCGGTGTCGGCGCGCAGCTGGAGCTGCGTGTCAAGGGGGGGTACTGTCACGACTCCCTTCGAAGCTGCCACCTATCCTTGTTCGGGCAGGCTTCGGCGTTCATCTTCACCAGCCTTCTGGCCACTGCCGCTCCTCATGTCATCATTCCATTGATTTTGTCTTGTTCATTACACACACCTGGTTCATATCCCCTCATCAGTACCTGTATAAGTGTTCCCTCTGCCCCCTTGTCTTTGTGTGTGATTGTTTATTTTGAGGATAGTAAGCTCGGTGGAGCTCCTTGTATTTTTGTATCGCTGGGGTATTTTCCCCGTGTGCTTTGTTGGTTCCAGTGCGCCTGTTTTGCGCACGGGAGTATTTTGACGCTTTACTGCGTAACTCTGTTTTCCGGAATAAATACTGTTATTCTGTGATTTACCCTCCTGCGCCTGACTCCTTCTACTCACCTATCACAGAAGTCTATTCCAGTACCAGCTGTCTCATGTTTTGAACGCATGGCTTTAAAGATCACTGGCTCTGTATCAGTACTGGTTGTGCTGATTTATCGGCCTCTTTAGCTCAACTCTGACTTTCTTGCTGAACTATCTGAGCTACTAACACTCCTGGCCCCTTGTGCCCTGCTACGCTAGTGCTTGGTGATTTCAACATGCATGTCGACTCCCTGAATGCAGTCTCTCCACCGGCCTGACTGATGTCCTGGAAAGCTTTGGACTCCAACAGTTCATGGACTTTGCCACCCACAACAAAGGCCATACACTGGACCTGGTCTGCACCACAGGCGATGATCTCACCAAATTGGAAGGAAATATGTCAGGTCTGTCCGACCATAAACTCATCACCTTCACCCTAGCTAGTCCTCTACCTACTCGGCCTAAGAAATGCTCCATTCAGTTTGGGAGTCTGAAAACAATAAATACAGGCCAGCTTACTGAATCCTTCTCCTACCTGCCAGTTACTGACTCTGTGGCTCAATACAACACTGCCTTGTCCTCCATACTGGATGAAGTAGCTCCTTTGAAAACCCACTTGGTGTCTTTCTCCAAATCTTCTCCCTGGTACACTGATGAGCTACGCTCTCTCAAAGCATCTGGCCATTGTCTAGAATGTCAGTATAAAAAAACAGGGATAACTGTACATGCGCAGATGTATGAGCGACATCAGCAAGAATACAAACAGGCCGTAAATTAAACGCAGCTCGGACATCCTTCTTCTCCCAACTGATCAGCAATGGCAGTGGTAACTCAGGGGGCTGTTCTCTGAGCAAGATCCTCAAACCTGTGAACAATTCTGCTACCTCAGCCTCCCCAGAACAGTGCAATCAATACCTGTGCTTCTTCCAAAGCAACATTTTAAATATCAATAATACCATCATGTCCCCTCAAGCCTCGGTAATTGAGCTACCCAGACCTACGCTCCCTTAGTCAAGGTTCTCCACCTTCACCACAGTCACTGCAGCTGACGTAACCAAGCTGGTTAGGACAATGAGGCCCACCACTTCCTCACTTGACCTTATCCCCACCTCCCTTGTCAAGACCTGTTTACCTGCTCTGGAGCCTTTCTTCACAGAAATTATCAAGAAGTCCCTCATCACTGGAAGTGTCCCTCTTGAGCTCAAAGTGGCCGCAGTCACACTAGTCCTTAAAAAGTCTGGATCTGACCCTGACAGTATCCAGAACTACAGTCCTATTTCCAACCTGCCCTTCCTGAGTAAGCTCTTTGAACGTGCTGTTTCTAGCCAACTCCAAAACCATCTGGCCACTCACAACCTACTTGAGCCCCTCCAGTTGGGTTTCAGAGCTAGACACAGCACCGAGACTGCCCTGGTAAGGGTCACCAATGACCTCCTCATGAATGCTGATCTGGGACTCCCAGCATCCTCATACTGCTGGATCTCAATGCAGCATTCGACATGGTCAGCCACGCCATCCCGCTTGACCGCATGGAGAAGCTCCTGGGCCTGTCAGACATTGTCCTGAACTGATTCAGGTCCTAGCTCACTGATCTCAACCAGTTTGTAGCCATCAGTCCTAGTAGATCAGACACAGCTGTGGTCCAACAGGGGGTCCCTCGAGGCTCGGTCCTGGAGCCACTACTGTTTTGTATCCACATAGTGCCACTGGGAAACATCTTGAGGAACACCGACTGGTCTTTCACAGTCTCCACAAACACTGACACTGACAATGCCACTGCACTCTTGGTCAGCTGCCTGCAGGACATCAAAGCGTGGATGCAGTTGAGTTTCCTGCAGTTAAACTGCAAAAAGACAGAGGCCGTCCTGATTGGCACTCGCACCATCATAAACAACATCAGTAGCTACAGCCTCAATATTGATGGTGTCAAGGTCCTCCCCTCCAGTGAGGTTCGCAACCTGGGTGTGATATTTGACAATCAGTTCTCGTTTGAGGCCCACATCAAGAATATGACCAAAGTCTCATTTTTTTATCTACTGAACATTGCCAGGTTTCGACCTATGCTACCACAACCTGCAGCTGAGTGACTCATCCACGCCTTTTTCTCATCCCGTCTGGACTATTGTAACGCCTTTTTTGTTGGCGCATCTGCCAAGTGCCTAAACAGGCTACAATATGTCCATATAGTCCTGTGTAGCTCAGTTGGTAGAGCATGGCACTTGCAACGCCAGAGTTGTGGGTTCGATTCCCACGGGGGGCCAGTATGAAAATCTATGCACTCACTAACTGTAAGTCGCTCTGGATAAGAGCTTCTGCTAAATTACGTAAATGTAAATAACTGTGCTGCATGTGTCCTCACCCACACTTCCCTCCGCGAGCACATCACTCCAGTGCTGTTCAACCTCCACTGGCTCCCCATAATACTGTATGAGCTAGGACCCTGAGGTGGACTTGGAATACATCTCAGTAGCATTACTGGATAGGTATTATCATTTAATAAGTATTATAGATTATAATTATTAACATTATTATTATAAATAGTACATGATAATACGTATCCTTTAATGCTGCTGAGAAGTATTCCAAGACCTCCTCAGGGTTCTAGCTCAAAGCCAATATCCTGAGACCAGTCATCCTCCAGTACATGTGACTATGTGTCCCCATCTGGCTGTGGGGATGGTGACACCCTCCCTCTCCATTTCCATTCTAACTGCCGTGGTACCATCTCTGACAGTGAAGGATAGCCAGAGAAAATCAAGGCGTTGTGTAAGCCAGTAGCGACAGGGAACGGAGACAGTTTGAGCCCCATCCTGTCCCTGAGCAGTTAATAACAGTTTGAGAGGTCTTCCAGGGTTAATAACACAATCATTACCATGACCACTATATGGCAGACAGCTGTAAGCATGTATGCAGAAAGACAGCAGCCATTTGTCCCTGTCAAACTGCTCAATAGACATTTAAAAATACTCTTCCTTTTGCCATAGTTTAAACTAATCACAGCTATGGACCCATCCACACCAGGTTTGTTTTGGGTTACCACACAAAAATATTATTCAGAAAATATAATTTTAGAGGATGAACTACTCCAAGATGGTCTCATTACATATGCATAACACCATTATTCAGTTGTCTTGTCCATAAAGTCACACAAAGCAACCTCACATTTCTCAACCTTAACGTTGAAGGTTCTGGTAAAACCGTCTGGTTAAATTTCCTCACAACAGTGGACTGAATGAGCAAGAACAAAGTGTGGTCCGCCATCATTGAAAAGCTTGATTTAACATTTGTAGTGTTCCCATCTGTTGTAGTTACTTGAAATTACAGCTAAACCAGTTAGTAAACACTTTGCCCCATTGTCTGTTGTTTTGATAATCACCCATAATACCATCCAGCATCATGCTATTTAAACCCGATTTAGGAGTTAATGGAACAAGAGGGAGAGGCAGTCAGTATATGCACTGGGGGTAATGTCATTAAAAAATTTTGTGAAGGCCAAATTAAATCAGTCGTAAATTGTGCTCTCAAGTCAGCCAGAAAACCCTTCCTCATTCATGAGAGGAGAGGGGGAAGGGATTCATATTTTAACCTCGCACATAAAATGCACTTAAAAAGATTAAACTAAAATAGGGAACTGTGTGGATGGATGGAAATGGTAATTGCTGGTAGCTGTAAGGGTTTCCTGTTAGCCAAGGCAAGCTGAAGACAGAGCTATTTTAAAGTTTGAACAGTGATTGAGGTCATAGCTTTGGCAATCTGGTGATTAAACCGCTGTGTACATGTCACCAAACAGCAGATTAGCTATCTAATGGGGTTTGCTGAAAACAGATGTTTTTGGAGGGGTTTTGAATGTTCGCTATTGAAAGCTATGTCGTTAAGCAGGTGTGTGGTTGAGGAGGCAGCTTTTGACAGAGGCAATGCATGAGGGCATGTACTAAGAGTGTCTGATAGGGAGCAGCCACGCAGCTGCTATATTGTGTGTGTGTGTGTGTGTGTGTGTGTGTGTGTGCGCGCATGTGCGTATGTACGTATGTGCATGAGTGTGCGTACCTGTGCAGCCCACCCAGGTCTGCTAGATTCTGTTTCATTGCCAGTGTTAGTACATGCAGTATTTGTCTGACAGTGTCAGAAATCACAGCTCAGACAGTAATAGTAGCTGTAAATGGTTTGGGAATTTCCAAATCTGCATTTAATCAGATGGGTGTCTTTTCCAAAATCAGTCAGAGGGTACAACACCAGTCACTTCCAGGGGGGTCTATAACATACTACATAATGCCTATCTATAACATGTATTCATGAGACCATTCTAATTTCAAGCTGATATGGTGGGAATATAAAGAATATTGAATGTACTCTAGCAATGTTAATGCTTTTACACACCCTTCTCTACAAGAATGGTGGATGAATGATACGAGAGACGAGATGAGGAAAGGAGGCAATGTAAGAGTACATTGGGAAGTTTCATTTAACTCTCCTTTTGAGGGACTGTTTATCCTCTCCCATAGTGCCTGTGTCTGTACCGTGTCTCTCTCTTCTTTGTCAAACAGAAAACAGAATTCTGGGCCAGCCAGTCAAAACATCCCTGTGAGCATCAGAGATTAAATTATGTCCACCCAAACATAGTCGTTTGTAGCCCTACAAATTGTTGAAATTCATCCTATAACTGTGTCTTCTAGGACCAGTCTGTTTAAGATGTCAAATGTTTTGATGGATGATAATAAGATATGAGTGTAAGGTATTTTCTGTGGAGAACGTATGGTAGGCATTGGATACCACTGATGACATGGTGGTTTGGGATTTGGACATAGTTGTAGTAGTCATTGAAAGCAATATGAAGAGGTGAGTATATACACTGTAAAAAAGCCAACTTAACCAATTGCTTAATCAGTTTTATTCTGTGAGTTGAGTGGCCTTCAAAAGGAAAATAATTTGACGTTTCAATTGTTGGATATCGTCACTCTGGCTGGAATCCAATAAGAACTGGACATCACTTTGCAAGTGAGCATAATGTGACTTGCAGGCTTGATGTGGCCTGTAAACCAGGAGTTTCAGACCACTGCCTTAGGATATAATTAGGCCCCCAAAGAAGATGATATATGTAATGTATTGTCATAAAGAGTTTAATTTTAAAGATACCATATTCACTTAGACACTCACTTGGTGAAGGCTACAGGACTGAAAGCCAATGAATACAACAACCATGTGTCTGTTGCTAACAAATGCAGTCATGGGTGGTAACTACAATTCACTCGAAAGGCAAGGTAGATGCTGGAAAATGTGTAAATAAGGTAGAATAAATTCTCATTGAATTATACGTTCACTCAACCTAAAATTCTGAACATACAATTCAACTGGAGATTGTTGTCACGCCTACTCCCGTTTCCTCTCTCCGGTGCTCGATGTCTTCGGTCTACTAACCACTGGTCCTGGCAACCCACATTTTGTACACCTGGCAACCATCATTACACACACCTGCTCCCCATCGTTATGCACACCTGGACTTCATCATTACCTTGATTACTTCCCCTTTATTTAACCCTTAGTAGCCTCAATCTTCAGGCAGTATTGGTTTCGTTTACGTTCAGTACGCTATGACTGTTTTGTTTATCTTCATGTTTCTTATTATTAAACTCACGTTCTGCACCTGCTTCCTGACTCCCTGCATATACTGTATGTTACAAATATATGTTGGTTCAGCTACAGTAGAAGTCGGAGGTTTACATACACCTTAGCCAAATACATTTAAACTCAGTTTTTTACAATTCCTGACATTTAATCATAGTAAGAATTCCCTGTCTTAGGTCAGTTAGGATCACCACTGTATTTTAAGAATGTGAAATGTCAGAATAATAGTAGAGAGAATGATTTATTTAAGCTTTTATTTCTTTCATCACATTCCCAGAGGGTCAGAAGTTTACATACACTCAATTAGTATTTGGTAGCATTGCCTTTAAATTGTTTAACTTGGGTCAAAGTTTCAGGTAGCCATCCACAAGTGTCCCACAATAAGTTGGGTGAATTTTGACCCATTCCTCCTGACAGAGCTGGTGTAACTGAGTCAGGTTTGTAGGTCTCCTTGCTCGCACACGCTTTTTCAGTTCTGCCCACACATTTTCTATAGGATTGAGGTCAGGGCTTTGTGATGGCCACTCCAATACCTTGACTTTGTTGTCCTTAAGCCATTTTGCCACAACTTTGGAAGTATGCTTGGGGTCATTGTCCATTTGGAAGACCAAGCTTTAACTTCCTGACTGATGTCTTGTGATGTTTCTTCAATATATCCACATAATTTTCCTTCCTCATGATGCTATCTATTTTGTGAAGTGCACCAGTCCCTCCTGCAGCAAAGCACCCTTACAGCATGATGTTGCCACCCCCGTGCTTCACGGTTGGGATGGTGTTCTTCGGCTTGCAGGCCTTCCCCTTTTTCCTTCAAAAATAACGATGGTTATTATTGCCAAACAGTTCTATTTTTGTTTCATCAGACCAGAGGACATTTCTCCAAAAAGTACGATCTTTGTCCCCATGTGCAGTTGCAAACTGTAGTCTGGCTTTTTTGTGGCGGTTTTGGAGCAGTGGCTTCTTCCTTGCTGAGCGGCCTTTCAGGTTATGTCGATATAGGACTCGTTTTACTGTGGATATAGATACGTTTCCTCCAGCATCTTCACAAGGTCCTTTGCTGTTGTTCTGGGATTGATTTGCACTTTTCGCACCAAAGTACGTTCATCTCTAGGAGACAGAACGCGTCTCCTTCCTGAGCGGTATGACAGCTGCGTGGTCCCATGGTGTTTATACTTGTGTACTATTGTTTGTACCGATGAACGTGGTACCTTCAGGCGTTTGGAAATTGCTCCAAAGTAGGAACCAGACTTGTGGAGGTCTACAATTATTTTTCTGAGTTCTTGGCTGATTTCTTTTGATTTTCCAATGATGTCAAGCAAAGAAGCACTGAGTTTGAAGGTAGGCCTTGAAATACACCCACAGGTACACCTCCAATTGACTCAAATGATGTCAATTAGCCTATCAGAAGCTTCTAAAGCCATGACATCATTTCCTGGAATTTTCCAAGCTGTTTAAAGGCACAGTCAACTTAGTGTATGTAAACTTCTGACCCACTGGAATTGTCATAGAGTGAATTATAAGTGAAATAATCTGTCTGTAAACAATTGTTGGAAAAATTACTTGTGTCATGCTCAAAGTAGATGTCCTAACCAACTTGCCAAAACTATAGTTTGTTAACAAGACTCCAATCTAAGTGTATGTAAACTTCCGACTTCAACTGTATATGCCCAAATGTTGAGCAAACAGCTAGTTGCCTTACAATTGTAAGGTTTATCCACACTTTTTTATTTTTTTACAGTGTAGGGCAGGGTTCTTCAATTCCGGTCCTGGATGGCCGAAACACTTCTGTTTTTTTGTAGTTAATTGCACTCACCTGGTGTCCAAGGTCTGAATTAGCCCCTGATAAGAAGGAGAGGATGAAAAACAGTGGTGTTTCGGCCCTCCAGGACCGGAATTGAAGAACCCTGGTGTAGGGTATGTGTTGTGTGTAGTCGTGTGCATATGTTAGTGCAGTGTAAAACATACTTTAAAATGACTAGAACCCCATTGAAACTGTGTATAAATGATAATGTACCTATATTCATACAGTTTCTTGACTGTGTCCAGCTCACTAATAATCCCGGAAATGAAGCTAAACAATCAGGGAGCTTTGAAAATTCCAAAAACAAGAGATAGATAACTATGTTTTTTACATTTTGACAGTGAGGAAATATAACACATTGTCAGTGCTGCCCTCCGGACCTAGTTGAAGACTGAATGCGGCCCACGGGGCAAAATGAGATTGACACCCCTGTGTTAGTGTGTTGGTCTGTTTGTTGGACAGATGAGTTTACAAGGGCGGCTGCCAGCAACCCATCCCTGCAACACACCCTCCCCTCGTCCCCATCCCTTGGTCCTTGTCAGTGTAGGTTTACCCTCATTCTTGGGTTCACCTGTAACACAGCACCTTTGACTCGAGGTAAAACTCAACCATCACCAACATACATTTTATCTCCTGGAACCCCCCAAGATAGAGGAGAATGTGAAGATTTTCTCTTCGGTTGTGAGTCTGGTGAGGTGGATAGCTGGTGACAGTGAGGATTGTTATGAGCTAATGTTTCTGTGTTAATCCGTTAAGCACGAGAACCAAGGAGAAGTGATCTGTGTGTGTTTGGGTGTGGGGCGGAGCAGAGAAAATAAAGAATGTGACATTACCTCCACGTCGTAACTCTAGACGCATGTGTAAGATTTCAGGTCCCCACCTCTTTTCACTATCATCTCTAGGGACCAGAGCTGAGAGAGACAAACGTATTGTCAGTTTGGACAATAGAAACAAGCTGATAGGAATGAATGTTACAAATGTCGGTTTGTATGTCAATGAAGATATGTTGTCATTCATGCAGGTGTGAATGTTCACTTCCTTGCTTAAAAGTTATAGTTCCTAATCTACATTGGGTCTATTCCTTTATCCATTTTTATCTTAAAGCTGCATTATTTAACTTTTTGGGCGACCTTACCAAATGCACATAGAATTGTGTGTTATAGATCTGTCATTCTCATTGAAAGCAAGTCTAAGAAGCGGTAGATCTGTTCAATGTGCGCTAATTTTATGCTTCTCATTTGCGTCATTGCTTTTGCTTTTGTGCACCAGCTTCAAACAGATGAAAATACAATATTTTGGGTTATAGAAAATATATTTCACAGTGGTTTAGATGGTAGCCTACAATGATTCTCTACACTACTTCGTTATTTTGTCACATAAACTGAAATTAGGCGAACTATTTGAATTTTAGCAACAAGGAAATGGCGGAGCGAGTTTTGAACAGTGAATCTTTAATTGTGTGGCTACATTGATTGAGAACACATCCTAGATTTTTGGAATTCCTTATTTTAAACAAAATGCCAAGTAACATCCACAACTAATGATGAACAAAAACAGGGAGATGAACAAAAATAATTCTGTATGTGAAATAAAATATTGGTAGTTTCGCTAAACAGCAAGTAAGACCTGTCCAAATTGAGATCTCGTTTCACATCAGCAGCACTTCACAACAGCCCTATCAGGTAACCAGAGAGATAGAAGTGAAATGAACAACAACTGCATTTCACAACAGTCCTGGGATTGAGGACCAGGGGTGAAACAAAGGTAGTGCAAAACAGGGGAGTTATGACTGCTGCCAGTAAATGGAGACCCTGGCTTGTTTGTTATGGAAGCCAAAGGTTGATGCCACAAAGACACTCTGGATGGCAGAGATGAAGAGTGTGAACTATAGAAGGGGGTCACGAGGACAGGCGGCCATGTTGTTCCTGTTGTATCTGATGCTGGGGGGCAGATAGCTGACTAGGTCAGAAGTGGTGTGTAGTTAGGTGACACCTACTCCCCCAGGGGCTCTGTCTCAGGCTCTGTCTCACGACTGGGAGAGATATCCCAGGTATATGAATAGGCTTTTTCCTCTAATACTCCACTCTATCTCGCTGGCCTCTGGCTGGTTCATGAAGCACAATGTAGAGATTAGAACAATCCATGAGAAAGCCCTGTGCAAAGAAATGAAGTAAGTGTTTATGTGCAAAAAACAAGATTAGGTCTTGACAAGTGTAGGGAAGCTAAACTGATAGGTTGACATTGGTTTACACAGTTACAGAAAGTGTTCCTTGCTTCCTTGGCAATTTTTGAATGGCTAGCAGGGTTGGGGAGTAACTGATTACAAAAGAACTGTAACTGTAATAAGTTAAATTATCAGCAAAAATATTTTAATCAGATTACAGATACTTTCAAAAAACGAGATTACTTCTTAGATTAAATTGAGAGAGGATGTTTGCGAAAAAATACATTATGACACCTTTCTGTTTTCTCAGTGACATTCAATTCAGCATTGAAAAAAGGCACAAGTTTAAGTTTGTTCCACCTGAACGAGTCTGACCCCAATTCACTATGATGACACACCAAATGCATTTGATGAATCCTGTTTGTCTTCTTATAATGCCTCTTTAGGGGGAAGTAATCCAAAAGTAACTGAAACTAATCAGATTACACAACTGAGTTTGGGTAATCCAAAAGTAATGTTACTGATTACAATTTTGGACAAGTAACTAGTAACTGTAACGGACTACATTTAGAATGTAACCTACCCAACCCTGATGTCTAGTCCTTGGCTAGTGAAACAGTTCTATGAGAGAATGCTCATTTGGGGTTTGAATCTCTGTGGGGTTGACTCACATTTCATAGGCAATTTATTCAGCTATGTCTTGAGGAATTAAGTGAAGGAATGGGGAAATTCACTGGAAGGTGTAGTCAGGCCTCTAGTTCATGTCCCCTGGCCCAGACCCAGACAATTTTTAGGCACGTCGTCAACAACTCTACCCTTGCTTATCTCAGGTATGTAAACCTCTGTAAGTGAGTGCTTCATCTGTAATTCTATTGTGAGTTGTCTCCGGTTGTCTCCAAGTGTCTGTATAATCTAATGAAATGCAAACCTTCCTTGCCTGTGACACCAGATACCCGGGTTAGAACGGGCGTCTCGACTCTGCCGCAATTGAGAAATTCTTTGGCAGGCAGGTTGACTACTATACCACACCAAACCTTCCCGTTGCATTCTTTGAATGATTCAAACATATCTTTTTCCCCCATTGGGACAGACTTGAGAGGCCAGATCAAAAGACAGTGCAGCGTTGAGTTTGGAGCAGAGGTGGAGGAGGGGAACTATTTGTTGTTGTCTTGTTGGGTGTTATTATTTTCATTTGTTGGAAAAGAGAGATGAATGAAGGGATAAATGGATGATGGGTGGGTGGGTGTTAAGGGAAATTCCCTTGTCTGGTTTGAGGGGGTTGGGGGGGGGGGCAGAATAATTTGGGATGGGGATTGGAGTGGGGGGAGGGTGGTGCCTGATGTAGAGAGTACTGTCATGGCCTAGACAGGGGGGTCTTTGTCTTCCCCCTAATCACTTTCTGTACCTCTCCTTTCCTCCTCTCTTCCTTCCTATCCTCTCTTTTCATCTCCCCTTCTCTCTTCCTCTCGACTCCTCTCTACTATTTGCCTCAGCTCTACCCAGAACCATGCTGTGTGTGTCAGTTGTTTCCACTCTACAAGAAGGGGCAGTCAGATGGAACCAAGAGCTGTAAAGTATCCTTATCTATTTTATCTCATTAATGAAGGAACAGGTTAGGAATGTGTCAAAAAAGAAAGAAGAATCTATAAAGAGCCAGAATTCAGGATTATCTTTAAAAGTACAATCTTTATCTGTCTTTGAAGGCATAGAGCAAGACAACAATGACACATACCTGCAGAGTATCATACTGTACCTAGTCATGTAATCCAGGGGAAGCCATACCTGTAGAGTATCATAATGTACCTAGTCATGTAATCCAGGGGAAGCCATACCTGGAAGCCATAGATACCTTATACGGTGTATCACGACTGGCCCCAGACATGCTCCTCACCACCAGACACAACACAACCATCTCTGTCCAAATGCCCCTCCCCACCAAGCCAGGATCCAAAGGCTTGCTTCAGGTTTTGTCTTCTGTCTCTTAAAAAATATATTTGATAGTGCCGTCCATGTTTATTCATCAGTCTGTTATTAATCTGTCATTAATTAGGATTGGATTGGATTGAGAATAATATAAAGACAAGGTACATATTTGAGTAGCAGTTTTAATTTTCAGTGAGTTTACAAAAAAACACATATTTGGATGATTGTAAGGAATTCAGGGTTAAAGAAGACAGCTGAATATGTCCCCTCTTTTCCATTTCATTCACTGTTGGAGGAGACGACACATACTTTTACAGATATGTGAGGAATGTCAGATTATCATATTCAAATTAGGTGGATGTTGGACCGCAGCGGTTTGGAATAATCACAGCTATCGTCCTAGATTAAACCCACAGTCTGCAGATGACAGGTGCTCTGCTTTTGTCAATGGGATACTTGTGTTTAATTTGGAAATAGCTGAAAATAGAGACCTGAAAATAGCTGTGCAGCGACGCTCCCCATCCAACCTGAGCTTGAGAGGATCTGCAGAGAAGAATGGGAGAAACTCTCCAAATACAGTTGTGCCAAGCTTGTAGCGTTATACCCAGGAAGACTCAAGGCTGTAATCGCTGCCAAAGGTGCTTCAACAAAGTACTGAGTAAAGGGTCTGAAGACTTATGTAAATGTGATATTGCCGTTTTTTATTTGTAATACATTTGCAGGCCAACATTTTTTTAAACTATTTTTGCTTTGTCATTATAGTGTATTGTGTGTAGGTTGATGAGGTGAAAAAAACTATTTTATCAGTTTTAGAATAAGTCTGTAACGTAACAAAATGTGGAAAGAGTCAAGGGGTTTGAATACTTTCAGAATGCACTGTATCCATTTTCAGAAATGTTGGTAAATTAGCTTTTATTGTTTAAAGAACTTATGAAAGAGATTGGTTAGTTTTTTCACTATATAATCATGGTATTGGGTTGTTCAATGACAGACATGTATTTGTTTGAAATCTATCACTTGATAGTGTCATTTCAGAGAGACAAATAATCATGTTTTTTTGCTAAATGCTATATATCTGCCTCACTCTGTCACGTTCGTCATGTACAGGATTGGACCAAGGTGCAGCGTGGTATGCGTACATAGTCGTTTATTATAGAAAACACTGACAAAAACAACGGAACATGAAGTTCTAATGGGCTACACATAAACAAGCCAAACCAGAAACAAGATCCCACAACATAGGTAGACAAAATGGCTGCCTATGTATGATCCTCAATCAGAGACAATGATCGACAGCTGCCTCTGATTGGGAACCACACCCGGCCAACATAGATCTACACATAGATATTCACACCCTGACCAAACCTACTAGAGATCTCTATGTCAGGGCGTGACAGTACTCCCCCCCCAAAGGTGCGGACTCCGGCCGCAAAACTGACTCATTAGGGGAGGGTCCGGGTGGGCATTTAGCCTCGGTGGAGGCTCCGGCTCCGGGCGCGATGTCACCCTTACTGTCCTCTCCTTTTCTTGCTCTCTGTTACACACCTGGTCTGGTCTGGATCCCGGCGCGATGCTTCCCCTCTCAGTCCTCCCACGATGCACCAAGCCCTGTCTGGACCCTGGTGTGGTAGGCACCGACCCTGGAGAGGGGCTGACGTCTGGGCCTGGACCGGCAATCCTCCCGTGATGCACCAAGTCCTGTCTGGACCCTGGTGTGGGAGAGTAGACGACCGGACCCGGACTAGGCACCGGTGGAGCAGACTGCTCTGGCACTGGATTGGAACCGCTGACCGGAGCTGAACTGGACCCCGGTGGAGCGGACTGCTCTGGCATTGGACTGGAGCAGCTAACCGGAGCTGGACTAGGCACCGGTGGAGCAGGACTGCTCTGACTCTGGACTGGACCGTACCGGGCTGGGGACACGCACCACTGGTTTGGTGCGAGGAGCAGGTACGGGGCGCACCGGGCTGGCGACACGCACCACTGGTTTGGTGCGAGGAGCAGGAACGGGCCGTACAGGACTGGAGACACGCACCACTGGTTTGGTGCGGGGAGCAGGTACGGGCCGTACAGGACTGGAGACACGCACCACTGGTTTGGTGCGGGGAGCAGGTACGGGACGTACCGGGCTGGCGACACGCACCACTGGTTTGGTGCGAGGAGCAGGCACGGGCCGTGCCGGAATGGAAACACGTAACACTGGTTTGGTGCGAGGAGCAGGCACGGACCATGCCGGACTGGAAACACGCACCACAGGTCTGTGAAGGCGCCCTGGCGGCACAGTGTGCAACGCCTGCGCATAGCCTGGTGCCTGCACAGTCACACGCTCCTCAAAGCGAGTGCGGGGAGTTGGCTCTGCTCTGCAACCTGGCTTCGCCAGCCTCTGCTCTAAGTACCGAGCTCTCTGCTGCTGAAGGGTTAACTCCTCTCTCAGCTCCTCCTGTTGCCTGCCTCTGACACCACCTGTTATAGAGGTCCTGGATGGCAGGAATCTTGGCCCCAGTGATGTAGAACTTTTTGAGGATCTGAGGACCCATGCCAAATATTTTCAGTATCCTGAGGGGAAATAGGCTTTGTCGTGCCCTCTTCACGACTGTCTTGGTGTGTTTGGACCATGATAGTTTGTTGGTGATGTGGACACCAAGGAACTTGAGGCTCTCAACCTGTTCCACTACAGCCCCGCCGATGAGAATGGGGGCGTGCTCAGTCCTCTTTTTTTTCCTGTAGTCCACAATCATCTCCTTTGTCTAGATCAAGTTGAGGGAGAGGTTGTTATCCTGGCACCACACGGCCAGGTCTCTGACCTCCTCCCTATAGGCTGTCTCATCGTTGTCGGAGATCAGGCTTACCACTGTTGTGTCGTCAGAGCGAAAGGTAGTACTGCTAGGTTTCACTCAGTGAAATGGAACAAATAACTACATTTTTATTAAAGAACTGTGCAAATGATACATTTGTTTATAAACATGAATCATTACAGTTGTCAGACTGGGGTGATGTGTATGCGGCAGTGAAGTCAGGCGCAGCACACAGAGGATCAGGAATGACTACTTTACTTCCAGTAATACGCACAAAAACAAAAGTCTCCAACACTAGAGGAGTAACATGCGGAGTGCGTAAAATAACGAGCAATGCCAAACATACGACAGGACAAAAGGACAATAACACACAAAGGCAAACATAAAACAAGGGAACTTATATGTTACATAATCAATACAAAATAATAAACAGGTGTACAAACTAGACAACACAAGACACACACCGAAACATCGATCGGCAGTAGCTAGTACTCCGGGGACGACGAACACCGAAGCCTGCCCGAGCAAGGAGGAGGAGCAGCCTCGGCGGCATCCATGACAACAGTAATATGAGATCTGTATATAAAACATTTACATTCAAGATTTTAATCATTTAGCAGATGCTCTTATCCAGAGCGACTTGCAGTTAGTGCATTCATATTAAGATAGCTAGGTGAGACAACCACATATCACAGTCAAATATACAGTATGTGAACATTCCATTCCAGCTAAACAATGGATATATAGCGTTTTGCAACAAAGAAACACACATTTTAATACACACCTAAAATCTAAGAATTAAGAATCTGAGAACAGTTATTTTTTTACACACACATGAAGGTACCCATAAGCAATAATTTCTGGTGAAAAAACACAAATGTGAAAAATTGGTGGATATACCGTTTTGGAAATAAACTCTGCAATTGTTCCTTGTTTTTTTCTGGCCACCTTTTTGGCATTCATGGTAAAGTTTATAGACAATACATGAATATTATAATTTTGAGAATAAGTAATATTTTCAATATCAGATTAGCTTATTAGAAAGGGAAATAATATGACCCTAATACCTCAACCTACCCCAGTCACAATCACACATAGCTCGCACCCTCTTTCCTAACTACAGACCAACGAACATAGCCAACCTAACTCTGTAAATCCTATTGAAGATTCTCTGAGCCATTCATAAATCATAAAAAATACTGAAAAAGTGACATCAGGCAGGAACTACATGTTTGTTTGTTTTTTCTTCCATTCCTTCCTTTCCACTTTCTTTCTTTCTTTCTTTCTTTCTTTCTTTCTTTCTTTCTTTCTTTCTTTCTTTCTTTCTTTCTTTCTTTCTTTCTTTCTTTCTTTCTTTCTTTCTTCTGTTAATGGATGAGGTGGTGCTTGGGCTACCCTCTGGGCAGGAAAAGTTGTTTTGTTGCGTGAAGAGACCCATCCTGAGAGGGGCTCTGTAGAGGATGTTACAGTAGGAGCCAGGCATCTCTCCCCCCTACAGGTCTGGAAGTTAATAGGACTGGGTGGAATGTGATTTATAATGGCTAGGGCCCACCACCTACAGGTTCCTCTGTTCAGTTGTGTTCTTAAGCACCCAGTTCATTAATAAAGATCATATTCAGAATTCACTCCAAAGCTTTCAGTACAGATGGATTTAATTTGGGAGTTTTCATGGTAGAAAAATACAGCAGTTTCACGGTAGAAAAATACAAATGTTTCCAAACCAACTGCAAGCTACAGTGAGGGAAAAAAGTATTTGATCCCCTGCTGATTTTGTACGTTTGCCCACTGACAAATAAATGATCAGTCTATAATTTTAATGGTAGGTTTATTTGAACAGTGAGAGACAGAATAACAACAACAAAATCCAGAAAAAACATGTCCAAAATGTTATAAATTGATTTGCATTTTAATGAGGGAAATAAGTATTTGACCCCCTCTCAATCAGAAAGATTTCTGGCTCCCAGGTGTCTTTTATACAGGTAACGAGCTGAGATTAGGAGCACACTCTTAATGGGAGTGCTCCTAATCTCAGTTTGTTACCTGTATAAAAGTTACCTGTCCACAGAAGCAATCAATCAATCAGATTCCACACTCTCCACCATGGCCAAGACCAAAGAGCTCTCCAAGGATGTCAGGGACAAGATTGTAGACCTACACAAGGTTGGAATGGGCTACAAGACCATCGCCAGGCAGCTTGGTGAGAAGGTGACAACAGTTGGTGCGATTATTCGCAAATGGAAGAAACACAAAAGCACTGTCAATCTCCCTCGGCCTGGGGCTCCATGCAAGATCTCACCGCGTGGAGTTGCAATGATCATGAGAACAGTGAGGAATCAGCCCAGAACTACACAGGAGGATCTTGTCAATGATCTCAAGGCAGCTGGGACCATAGCCACCAAGAAAGCAATTGGTAACACACTACGCCGTGAAGGACTGAAATCCTGCAGCGCCCGCAAGGTCCCCCTGCTAAAGAAAGCACATATACAGGCCCGTCTGAAGTTTGCCAATGAACATCTGAATGATTCAGAGGAGAACTGGGTGAAAGTGTTGTGTTCAGATGAGACCAAAATCGAGCTCTTTGGCATCAACTCAACTCGCCGTGTTTGGTGGAGGAGGAATGCTGCCTATGACCCCAAGAACATCATCCCCACCGTCAAACATGGAGGTGGAAACATTATGCTTTGGGGGTGTTTTTCTGCTAAGGGGACAGGACAACTTCACCGCATCAAAGGGACGATGGACGGGGCCATGTACTGTCAAATCTTGGGCGAGAACCTCCTTCCCTCAGCCAGGGCATTGAAAATGGGTCGTGGATGGGTATTCCAGCAAGACAATGACCCAAAACACACGACCAAGGCAACAAAGGAGTGGCTCAAGAAGAAGCACATGAAGGTCCTGGAGTGGCCTAGTCAGTCTCCAGACCTTAGTCCCATAGAAAATCTGTGGAGGGAGCTGAAGGTTCGAGTTGCCAAACGTCAGGCTCGAAACCTTAATGACTTGGAGAAGATCTGCAAAGAGGAGTGGAACAAAATCCCTCCTGAGATGTGTGCAAACCTGGTGGCCAACTACAAGAAACGTCTGACCTCTGTGATTGCCAACAAGGGTTTTGCCACCAAGTACTAAGTCATGTTTTGCAGAGGGGTCAAATACTTATTTCCCTCATTAAAATGCATATCAATTCATAACATTTTTGACATGCGTTTTTCTGGATTTTTTTGTTGTTATTCTGTCTCTCAATGTTCAAATAAACCTACCATTAAAATTATAGACTGATCATGTCTTTGTCAGTGGGCAAACGTACAAAATCAGCAGGGGATCAAATACTTTTTTCCCTCACTGTATGTGATATTATGTTGTAACAGAGAGAGTTCCCTTAGTGTTCCAAGGGTCCCACTTTTCCAGTACAAGATGGGGAATGCAGCACGTCATTTCCAAAGGATATAGCTAAGTGTGTAGAGTTAATATTCATGCAGAAAACCCAAGTCTAATTGACATAAGCCTTCTCTAACGATGAGTTAGCTTTTATGGCATTTTAAGTATAAATTCAGCTTAAACCATAGTGAAAAATTGATGCAGCATCATTGACAAAATACAGATATGCCATGAATCGGATGTTATTGAATCTGTTGCAACAGTCTTTAAACTGGATATGTGTAGTTGGTATTGTGATATGTGTGGTTTAGTCATTAAGAATTAGGATTTCATGTTATTTGGCAGTAATGGTTTTCACGTGGGGTTCTTTGATACCAAAAATGGTTATAAAACAGACACTAATCCCTGTTGTGTCAGGCTGTGGTCTCCAAAGGATAGTATATAATTTATTGGGTTATGTATGATGATCTGTGTGCACGCGTGTGTGTGATATTGGCAGAACACTCTTTTCATTTTGAAGTGTGCCACGTCTTGTCATTGTAACACAACACGGCTCCACTGTACCCAACTATGGCATGCTGCAAGCTTAAATTTAACCACAACTGTTTACAGCTGTCAATATAAGGACTAACACCACAATAAATGCATTAAATTGTGTCTGGCCCTGTGTCATGGAAAATAAGGTGAGTGGATAGACTGTAGGGAATGCATGTTCACTCTGTGTTATTACATGGCAGTGTCTTAAGGGTGTCATGGCTGCTGTCCATTGTATTTAATCAGTCTCTATTACCTGCTACCCCTTTCACTGTTAAAATAATCACCCACAATTATGGACATAAAAGGATAGAGCAGACACGAGAGGGAAAGGGAGAGAAATCACACACTAAGTAATTTCTCTCCACCTTGGCTGCTCATGTAGCTTTTGATGTTTTGGGGGGTAATAAAAGGCTTGTAGGTGTTTGCCGTGACCCCCCTACAATACATTGGGAGCAGTCACAGAGGACATGCCCCCCACCACCATCACACACACACACACACACACACACACACACACACACACCCGCCACCACTATTAACTTAAAAGGTCCAGACAATTTATTGAATGCTGTAGATGAAAGAAAAAGCTGGAATAACTCCAAAATTGACCACCTCTACAATGAAGAAAATAGAACTGTGAGAAAGGGACATTGTGATGTACTTTAATCCACTCCGGTGCTGGAAAAAAAGAGACCCCATTAAATGTACCTTTGAAATAAATGGGCCCAATTACCTAGATGGCTGGAGCTCCCTAATGAAGCTTTTGTCAAGGCAAATAAACATGATGGAGAGACACTGAAGGAGTGCTAAGACGGCATCATTCAGAATCATCTTCCAGATGAAAGTTAAAATCACAGAAATGTTAGGGTGGTGGAGACTGGCAGTTGCAGGTTCCAGGGAAAACATAGTGAGATTGAAATTCCATTTGTTGAAAGAGTGAAATTTAGTGAAAGTAGAGACATGAGAGAGTTGGAAAAAACACTAAAAAGTATATATGAAAGCTAACAGTGTCATTATAATTAATATGTGAAAAGAACATTGGTAATAATTATTGTTACAAGAGTTGCTCAGTTACATTATCTGCACTGTGCGTTGGAGATAAGTCACTTTAAATAGGTTTAGGAGAGTTGTTTTGATAATGGCATTTTGGCGAGTCTCTCATTTTAATTACCAGGTTAGAGGGGACCGGCTCAAACTCCCTCTCTTTCGGCCCTCTTCAGAACTGTGAGAGCTGCCGACCCTTCCCACATCAATCCAGAACACTCAGTCTCTTCTTTCCAAAACACAGCCAGTATTACTTTAGTTGATAGCTCTGCTTTTATAGAGGAATATGGACCGCAAATTGTGGAGATTTTCTCACATCTCTACCTTGCCAACCTTTTACAAATTATGTTGTCTCACAAGGCTTTGATGTAAAAACTATTCATGACATTTCTGAGCTACAGTGTGAAGAAAAACAAATAGGGAGTAACTGCAGCATGCTACCTGTACCTGTAGACTGCCGCTAGTTAGCAGTGGCTTGTGAAACTACCTTCATCTTCCTTCAAACTGCACGCAGAGACATACAAATGGTATCCACGGGTTCATCTGACTCCAGGTAAATAATTGCCAAAATCTTGCAGTATTATTAGAGATAGGCTCTGAAACAACTCACAGTTTCTAAACTAGTCCATACCACAAGGCCAAGGAGATGCAAAATGTGATCCAATGACCTCTGTATGCACTTGTATCATGCTAGCGGATGTCTTCCCTCCTTCTCCATGCCTGATCGATCTAGTGAAGGAGCAGAACTTACAGAGACAGGGGTAGTAGATGACCCTGGACCCAACAGCTTGTGAAGGGGTAAAGGTTAAGGCCATGCATGTCTGTGGGGGCCCGGACAGGGGTCAGGAGGTCTCCGTCAGGGTTGTGACCCCACTGACCCCCAGTCGGTGTCCACAGTCCCATTTGTTTGTGTCGACATCTATGTCGCTTCCTCGATCTGTTACTCTATGAGAAAGATCGATCGCCCAAGTATGTACCTCTGTTACTGAACCATGTCTCTATATTTCAGCACTTGGAGGGAGATTACCAAGGTAATCGTGGGATTAAACCTGTATGATGAAGGAACTACTAATACAGTAGGCTGGTATTTTGATTGCAGATACAGAAATAGTAACATTGCTGTAGTGATATATTGATGGTTCTGAGAGTAAGGTTTAAAGTATATTCACTTTGGCATCAATTAAATGCTCCTAGATCTGCAGTTAGGGGAAACATATTTGACGGTCCAGTCAAATACCATGGCTAGAATAAAATGTATTTAGAGTAGAAAGAGCATATACTGATTGTGAGTGAAATCTATCTGTCTTTACATTGTTTTGCTAAGTGAAAACATACAGATCTAACAACTTGTACTGTATAGTGTGTAGGCTAATGGACTGCAACATAATGCACGACTAGTCTTGAAACTATCCATTTCACTCACATGCATTCTTTTAGCTGGTGTGTTAAACATAACGATGTGTGATGCTTACTGCCACCCCTACTGTACTATTCATTCCTTCATTACTATTTCATAAACGTATGATTAACGCTTATTGCTGCAGCGCAATTCCCATTCTCCATGTCGGGGGCCCCACTAAAGACGGCTCAAGCTTGAGAGATGTAGGTTTTTCAAGTCATTTACATTTTTACACTTCCATGTACCCGCCTTTTAATTTAACATATAATGATGCCATTAGAATAGAATCCATCTGGAAGTTCCTTTTGGGAGCGGTTTATGTTCCGTGCCTTCTGCAGCTAATTCTGCTCTCGCTACATTGGCAACAGATGCTCTGAAAGCAACAGATGCATTCTCTTCAACTACTATTACAATCAAGCCCATGTTTAGGATAAATGTTTCTAGGTATGCAGGATTATGATACCTGCACTGGGACTGGTAAAGACAAGAAGGAACGGGACATATTGGGTCACTGGCAACAAATGCTAACTGATTTAGAAACACTTTAGAATCAGAGAAATTGGATAAAGTGCAACTTGTTATAGACCTAGTCCCTTCATGGTTCCATTGTGAGCATCTGTTTTGAGTTGATACAGTATATCTCTGGTTATGATATCTCTAAACTCACCTCAAACCCCCATGACTGAACTCTCAGAGATGATACTATCTAACAACAGCATATTACAAATGTAAAAAAAGTACACTTTTTTCCCTCCTCAAAAATCCAGTAGCTAATTAATTACTGTAAAATAACAAACAATTTCCTCCAACGATTATGAGTGACTACGCACTGGCCTTTAATCCTCTCCGCCTCAATTATGCTAATGCTAACTTTCTCTCCCAGCAATTAATGTGATTCATTTTCTCTTGTTTTGAATTACAATTGCAGTGCCTGCTAGCACTTTAAAGCATTCATTAAATACCAATGAAATGGGTGCAGCTCGGTTCTGTAGCACTTTGTGTTCAATGTGCTAATTGGTAGACATTTTAATATCTGACCTCTTACGAGAGAGCAAAAGTTATATTTAACAGTGATATTAGCATAGCATATTTTCAACTGATTGTTTTATTGGAGGTTGCGGTGCTAGATATGACGACTGGGCTAATTCAACAGGAGATGTAAAACTGATCTTCAGTATTGATCCATTCATGAGAGATGCTTGTAGTGTTGTCATTTCATCACAAAAAACATCTATAAAACATAAATTCAACATTGGGAATGTTATACTGCAGAGTGCTCGTTCTTTTCTTTTAGTAAGTGGTTGAATAGCCATAAGCTAATGTGTTGTCCATGTTTTCATTGCATAAAGCTTATCTTGGAGAGCGCCATTCATTCAGAAGATCCAAGAAAGGCTGTTCTCTTTCATTCCTGTGTCTTATACCTTCAGTACTTTGTTATGCCTACTTGAGTAGCATTAACCTCTACGGGATCGGTGTCCCATATATGGGACGGTTGAGCTAACGAGCGCTAATGTGATTAACATGACTGTTGTAAGTAACAGCAAACTTTCCAGGACATAGACATGTCTTATATGGACAGAAAGCTTAAATTGTTGTTAATCTAACTGCACTGTCCAATTTACAGTAGCTATTACAGTGAAAAAATACCATGCTATTTTTTATAGTATGGGCACCATATAAATAATTACATTGAATATGTGTTGTACTTACCTGCAGTGTAGTATGATTGCTATTCATGTGTGCGTGGTTGTTATTGGCATTGACCATGACCTTTCCCCTTTTGATGATGTCATCACCAAGCGTCAGATCTGTACAATGTGATTCTACCACAGGTTGAGTGGGCTGTATCGTTCTGCTGTTTTTGTACAGTTTGTACATGGCTGTACACCTTTTATTTATTGGGTTGAAAGTAAAGGAAAGTAATATTGAAGTGCGTGTGGGTATTCCTTGTCAAGTTACTACATCTTTTTGGCAACGAGGATAAAACTTTATCAACATGTACAGGGCGATGTGCTAGCTAGCTAAGTAACAGTGGAGGTAGTCAGTTAGCTAGCTAGCTTAATGAGCGACGGAGAGCAAGTGCCACTGGACGGAAACACCGATGGGGACAATCAGCAGCAAGTGAAAATCGCTAACGAGGATCAAGGACAAGTTGGCGTTATAATGGCAATGTTTGGGACTATCACTGAGTTTGTGGAAGAGAACGGGGACTGGACGGAATATGTGGAAAGGTTGGGACACTTTTTCTTGGCAAATGGAATCACAGATGAGGCTAAACAGCGTTCTATTCTCTTGAGTGTGTGTGGGGCTAAAACCTACAAGCTAATGAGGAATTTGGCTACACCACGGAGACCGGGAGAAATTCCTTTTGGGGATCTAGTTGCTCTCGTTCAGACTCACTACAATCCAATGCCTTCAGTGATTGTCCAGAGGTTCAAGTTTAACTGCCATTTTCGGAAAACAGGTCAGTCTGTTGCTAACAGTGGAATTTGTGCAGCGCATCAGGTGACAAAAGAGGTGGCAGGAAAAATGGTAAAAGCATTGGAATGTTTCAGATGTGGAGGAACGCATTATGCAAACAACTTTAAGTTCAAGGATACTGTCTGTCACAATTGCAACAAAAAGGGACATTTAGCAAAACAATTCAGGGGTCCTAGGAGCAAGCCAGGGGGTGTGCGGACTGGGCTGGGCAAATTCACAGCACCAAAACCGCAGTCAGCAGCACACCACCTAGAGAGCACAGAGGAGGAGGAAGAGCATTGTTCCCTCAACATGTTTAATGTGAGTGAGCCGCGCGCAGAGCCTATCTATGCTACAGTGGAGGTAGATGGAAAGCAGATGAGGATGGAGGTTGACACGGGGTCCTCTGCCTCTGTCATAAGTGAGGAGACCTACAAACAAATGTGGGGCTCAAAACATGCTTCTGCCCTCACACCGGCAGGGATCAGACTGTGTACGTACACCGGGGAAACCATACCATTGCTGGGGGCTCTAGAGGTGGACATTGCATACAACAGCCAGGAAGCGAGAGCACGGCTCCTGGTGTTGAAAGGGAATGGGCCTAGTTTACTAGGGCGTGACTGGCTAAACAAAATACAACTGAACTGGGGTGAGATAAAACACACCCGAGTGACTGAGGATGTCATTCAAAAGTACCCTGAGATTTTCAAAGATGAACTGGGCACACTGCAGGGCACTGCAGTTAAGCTGTTCGTGGATCCTCAGGCCGAGCCTCGCTTTTTCAAGCCCAGGGCAGTGCCTTACGCCCATTAAAAAGAAAGTGGAAGATGAGTTGGAGCGGCTGCAGGAAACAAGCATCATTACTCCCATTCAGTTCTCCCACTAAACAGCTCCAATCGTTCCCATTCTGAAAAGTGACGGCACGGTGCGTATATGTGGGGACTACAAACTCACCATCAACAGGGCCTCTAAGCTAGACGCTTACCTGCTGCCGCGGGTGGAGGACCTGTTCGCGACACTGGCAGGAGGCAAGACATTCTCAAAGCTTGACATGAGTCACGCCTACCAATAGCTCCTCCTGGACGAGGACTCAAAAGAGTATGTCACAGTCAACACGCACAAAGGCTTGTTCAGGTACAACCACTTGGTTTTCGGAGTGGCGTCCAGCCCAACCATTTTCCAGAGGACAATGGACAATCTGCTGCAGGGGATCCCTCATGTAGCAGTGTACCTTGACAATATCCTGGTTATAGGGGAGACGGAGGAGGAGCACCTCCACCATCTGGACCAGGTGTTAAAGAGATTCTCTGAGGCAGGGCTGCGCCTGAAGCATAGCAAGTACACATTCCAAGCACAGAGTGTGACATACCTAGGTCACAGGATCACAGCGCAGGGTCTGTGTCCTGTGGAGGACAAAGTCAGGGCAATCAAGGATGCTCCAAACCCCAAAAATGTGTCCGAACTCAGGTCGTTCCTGGGCATGGTGAACTACTATGGTAAGTTCCTCCCTGAGATGTCAACAGTGTTGGCTCCACTTTATCAGCTGTTCCACAAAGACTGTAAGTGGAAGTGGGGGCCAGCACAAGAGAAAGCTTTCAAGGAAGTGAAAGAACTACTACAATCAGCACAACTTCTGGTTCATTTTGACCAAGACAAAGAGATCATCCTGTCATGTGACACCTCGCCCTATGGTGTCAGGGCAGTACTCTCTCATCAGATGGAGGACGGGTCAGAGAAACCCATTAGATTCGCATCACGTACGCTGACGAGTGCTGAGAAGGGTTATTCACAGTTAGACAAGGAAGGTCTGGCCATAGTCTTTGCTGTGAAAGGCTTCCATCAGTACCTCTACGGTCGTCATTTCACCATATGCACTAACCACAAACCACTGATGAGCCTTTTCAGTGAATCAAGATGTATACCTCCCATGGCTTCAGCAAGGATACAGCGCTGGGCCCTCACACTGTCAGCTTACCAGTACACTATAGTGTATAGAGCGGGGAAGGACAATGCAAACGCAGATGCGCTCAGCCGTCTCCCGCTACCAGAGATGCCCGCCACAACTGTGGTGCCTCCCGAGACAATTTTCCTAATGGAGAGATTGTCAAACTCACCTGTGAATGCCAAACAGATCAAACAGTGGACAGACCGGCATCCTATCCTGTCCCAAGTAAAAATATTCCTTATGCAGGGTTGGCCTCCTGTCATAGAGGATGATGGACTAAGACCTTATGCAAAGCGTAAAACTGAGCTGAGTGTGCAGGATGGCTGCATACTCTGGGGGTCCAGAGTGGTTGTTCCACCCCCTGGCCGTGCACAAGTCATGGATGAGGTCCATGAGGCTCACCCGGGTGCCTCCCGGATGAAAAGTTTAGCCAGATCTTACATGTGGTGGCCTAACATGGATCAGGATGTAGAAAACAAAGTTAAATCATGTTCTGAGTGTCAGAGTAACCAGAAGATTGGCGCCGCCCGCGCCACTACATCTGTGGGAGTAGCCTGACCATCCATGGTCCAGGCTGCACATAGACTTTGCAGGCCCTTTCATGGGTCACATGTTCCTTGTCATGGTGGACGCGCTCTCCAAGTGGCTGGAGGCTCACATCATGAGCAACATCACAGTGACCACAACCATCGAAAAGCTTCGGCAGGTGTTTGCAACCCATGGTCTGCCTGACTCTCTTGTGTCCGACAACGCAACAACGTTTACCTGTGACTTGTTCCAAGAATTAATGCGGAGAAACGGGATTCGCCATGTCCGCAGCGCTCCGTTTCACCCGGCCTTAAACGGCTTAGCGGAGCGGGCTGTGCAGACACTGAAAGAGGGGCTCAAAAGGATGACTAGGGGAACCATCACAACTAAGCTCTCTCGGTTCTTGTTCCAGTACCGCATCACGCCACAAACAACAACAGGACAGGCTCCAGCGGAGATGTTAATGGACAGAAAGCCAAAAGCTCACCTGGATGTACTGCATCCGGACATCAAAGCACGAGTGGAACGGAAGCAGGAGAAACAAAAAGAGAGACATGACCACCACGCGAGGGAGAGACAGTTAAAACCCAATGACACTGTCTACATCCGCAACTACACAAGCAGCCAACGCTGGTTGCCAGGTATCATTCTGAGTCAGAGTGGTCCCGTCTCCTTTGTTGTCAAACTGACTGATGGTCGAGTCATGCGCAGACACCAGGACCACCTCCGCCTGCGCTATGACAAAGACAAGACCATGTTTTCAGACGGAACAGCTGTGGGTGGTAGTATACAAGTTGAAACCCCACAGGAAACCGTATCTGAGGAACAGGGGCATTCAGTGGTTCCAGCAGAGGGTGATGGACATTCTCTCACAAACACCCAACCCGCTCCTGTGCCCTGAGACCCAGCTCCACTGGGACACGCCTTACCTGTGTCTCGTGGCACACCAGGAGTACTGCGCAGATCACAGCGTAGTCACAAGCCTCCTGAAAGACTAACTCTGTAGTTGAAACTGAGAGACTCGTGGTGTTAGTGTTTGTTTGGAGCAGCAGACCTAGTTGAAAAGAAATAAGGACTGTCATTGTTTTGTTTTGTTTACATTTACAGTAACACCAGCAGAAGTTCTACAGTGTTGTGAAGTAAAGAAAATAAAACACTGATGTGGTTTACTTGTTAACTTTATGTTTTCCTTACAGGGGGAATTTAAATTGAGGGGGGGAGAAGTGTTATCGTGTGGAAACTATATAAATAATTACATTGAATATGGTTTGTACTTACCTACAGTATAGTATGATTGCTATTCATGTGTGCATGGTTATTATTAGCATTGACCGTGACCTTTCCCCTTTTGATGATGTCATCACCAAGAGTCAGATCTGTACAATGTGATTCTACCACAGGTTGAGTGGGCTGTATCGTTCTGCTGTTTTTGTACCGTTTGTACATGGCTTTACACATTTTATTTATTTGGGTTGAAAGTAAAGGAAAGTAATATTGAAATGCGTGTGGTCATTCCTTGTCAAGTTACTACACTATTGTTTGAGGAGAGTGCACAACAACAAAAAACGTATTACGGCAGCTGGTTTGATACATTCACCTCTGAAGGTAAATAATGTACTTACATTCAGTAATCTTGCTCAGATTTGTCATCCTAAGGGTCCCAGAGATAAAATGTAGCATTTTTATATTCAAATGTAGGAACTGGGTTCTACAGTATGAACCCCTGCTGTCTCTGGCTCCACACCCACCCCGCCCGGCCATCTAGATGTGTGAAAGTTAGTGTATAAGCTAATGATCCATCATGTTTGACATTCCTGGGAGTGTGTATACTTACATTTTGTATTACCATATCATTTTTGTATGTTCTCTATAGTTATGTACTTGAAAATATATCAATTGACCAATTCGGCACATTTGGGCAGACTTGATACAAAATAGTCCAGTATTGCAATGCTTCACTGGATAAATCTGAAACTTTGCACACACTGCTGCCATCTAGTGGGCAAAATCTAAATTGCGCCTAAACTGCACTATTATATTGTGGCTTTTCTCTTGCATTTCAAAGACGATGAAAAAAACAAAACAAGGAAAAAGCATGTTTTTTTGTTTGTATTGTCTTTTACCAGATCTAATGTGTTATATTCTCCTACATTAATGTCACCTTTCCACAAACTTCAATTGTTTCCTTTCAAATGGTATCAAGAATATGCATATCCTTGCTTCAGGTCCTGAGCTACAGGCAGTTAGATTTGGGTATGTCATTTTAGGCGAAAATTGAAAGAAAGGGTCCGATCCTTAAGAGGTTAACAGCTCACTACTCCATTTGCCAGGGACTTGGATTTTCTCAAATTGAGTTACTTCCATCTGAACATCAGTGCTTCAGGCAAACAAGAGTGGAGCTGGATAAAAAGCTTTCATGTTCTGATGTGATCTTCTTGAATGGGAACTCCATATTGTGATCTGGAACTGAAATATTATTATTTTATATGATTTTACCACACCAGCTCTTTGGTCCAAATGTAAGATCAGAGATTTGGGTGTTAGAGAACAGTGTGTTGGTTGAAAGGTTTGGTACAGGACAGTCGGCTCCCATGAAAGGAGGTTTAAATCGAAAGCATGGATGGCCCATGGGCCCCTGGAGTATCTCAGAAGTCTAGGCTGAGTTCTGCTTGGATGTCCTCCATACCAAATGGTGTGTATTGCAATTAATGGACAGTCCAATGTGTCAATATAGTGAAATACATTTTCTCTGTAGATACCACAAATGTGGCTAACCCAATAGGTTTGTATATCACGTTGAGCATTCATAAGTGCACATGAATAGCACTACCCCAAAGCTTCCACGGACATAGAGCCAGCTGGGGAAAATAAGATACTGAAGGAGAACTACAGACTCCATTTCATTGTTGCCTTAACCTCCTCCATGTCTCGAGTGCTCGCAAACAGGCAATCTATTAGTTCTCCTTTAGAATCACAATGCAGTGAATATCATTCTATCTAGTGTTTTGTTCAGGTAATTTACAGAACACTTTGAACAATGTTGAAGCATGAAAGATGAAAACCACTGCGCTTTGTGTCCCAATGGACACTTACTTATTTCATTGCACACTTCTAATTTATATGGAAATGAAATAATGTTCTCCCTGGCTTTTTGCTTGTGCTGTCCAGCAGTCATAATGAAAGGAAAATAAGAATCAGTGTGGAACTTTTGTGGAGATAGCTCTTGAAGGGCTATTGCTGGATGTGGTGAAAGGAGGGGCAAGATGAATGAGTGACCCAGTGTTATTGTCAGTCTGAAGTCTCTTTCTGAGATTGGACAAATGTTATGTTTGTTTGTATGTATGTACAGTATGTATGAATGTGTGTGTTTGTTTGTTCATACTAGGGTTTGCCATGGTAACAGTGGGACGAAGGTTATCGTGTGGCCACTCTAATCTATTTTACCGTTGAGTTGAGCACCACTCATAATGAATGTAGCCTGTTCTAGCCTCTTGTTGCAGCAAGGTAAAGAAGGTATAATTCAGACATAGCTATCTGTTGGATCCGGCTTCATATACAGTGGGGAGAACAAGTATTTGATACACTGCCGATTTTGCAGGTTTTCCTACTTACAAAGCATGTAGAGGTCTGTAATTTTTATCATAGGTACACTTCAACTGTGAGAGACAGAATCTAAAACACAAATCCAGAAAATCACATTGTGTGATTTTTAAGTAATTAATTTGCATTTTATTGCATGACATAAGTATTTGATCACCTACCAACCAGTAAGAACTCCAGCTCTCACAGACCTGTTAGTTTTTCTTTAAGAAGCCCTCCTGTTCGCCACTCATTACCTGTATTAACTGCACCTGTTTGAACTCGTTACCTGTATAAAAGACACCTGTCCACACACTCAATCAAACAGACTCCAACCTCTCCACAATGGCCAATACCAGAGAGCTGTGTAAGGACATCAGGGATAAAATTGTAGACCTGCACAAGGCTGGGATGGGCTACAGGATAATAGGCAAGCAGCTTGGTGGGAAGGCAACAACTGTTGGCGCAATTATTAGAAAATGGAAGAAGTTCAAGATGACGGTCAATCACCCTCGGTCTGGGGCTCCATGCAAGATCTCACCTCGTGGGGCATCAATGATCATGAGGAAGGTGAGGGATCAGCCCAGAACTACACGGCAGGACCTGGTCAATGACCTGAAGAGAGCTGGGACCACAGTCTCAAAGAAAACCATTAGTAACACACTACGCCGTCATGGATTAAAATCCTGCAGCGCACGCAAGGTCCCCCTGCTCAAGCCAGCGCATGTCCAGGCCCGTCTGAAGTTTGCCAATGACCATCTGGATGATCCAGAGGAGGAATGGGAGAAGGTCATGTGGTCTGATGAGACAAAATTAGAGCTTTTTGGTCTAAACTCCACTCGCCGTGTTTGGAGGAAGAAGAAGGACGAGTCCAACCCCAAGAACACCATCCCAACCGTGAAGCATGGAGGTGGAAACATCATTCTTTGGGGATGCTTTTCTGCAAAGGGGACAGGACGACTGCACCGTATTGAGGGGATGATGGATGGGGCCATGTATCGCGAGATCTTGGCCAACAACCTCCTTCCCTCAGTAAGAGCATTGAAGATGGGTCGTAGTTGGGTCTTCCAACGACCTGAAACACACAGCCAGGGCAACTAAGGAGTGGCTCCGTAAGAAGCATCTCAAGGTCCTGGAGTGGCCTAGCCAGTCTCCAGACCTGAACCCAATAGAACATCTTTGGAGGGAGCTGAAAGTCCGTATTGCCCAGTGACAGCCCCAAAACCTGAAGGATCTGGAGAAGGTCTGTATGGAGGAGTGGGCCAAAATCCCTGCTGCAGTGTGTGCAAACCTGGTCAAGACCTACAGGAAACGTATGATCTCTGTAATTGCAAACAAAGGTTTCTGTACCAAATAGTAAGTTCTGCTTTTCTGATGTATCAAATACTTATGTCATGCCATAAAATGCAAATTAATTACTTAAAAATCATACAATGTGATTTTCTGGATTTTTGTTTTAGATTCCGTCTCTCACAGTTGAAGTGTACCTATGATAAATATTACAGACCTCTACATGCTTTGTAAGTAGGAAAACCTGCAAAATCGGCAGTGTATCAAATACTTGTTCTCCCCACTGTATGTAGTGAAGGAAACAGGAAGCATCTAATAAAGAAATGTGCCCTTACATGCCATCTAGCAATGCACCATGATTTGGTCACAGTTCAGGAGCCACATCAAAGACCCAATAGGAAGACTCAAGACAACCATCGTCAGTTTCTGTCTCTCTCCCAAAATATGAGGGAATCTTAGGGACAGAGCGGAAGAGGGGTCGCAGACCTGCAAATAACCCCCACCTCTCCCCTCATTCCTTCTGACCAGTCTCAGATGGGATGTTGGGCTCAGCTTGGGGACAAAGGGGTCCTTGTCGGGCATTCCTGGTGCCATTTAGAAGGGACGGCGGGGATAACTAGGAAGGGGCAGGAACAGGGCTTCCAACTACAAGGTAACAAGGGAAAACCATGCAATCCCTCTTGGAATTAGCCTGGGATTGGAGACACAAGGCTCACCAGACAGTAGATCAATGGAGCTCTTCACAGAGGGAGGGAGGAGTGGGGCAGAGCAGGATATTGCCGAAAAGAAAGTGTGCCACGTCCTGGTCAAATTACTTCCAAAGCTGTGGAGGATCCTGTTACCTGTTCAGATGTTTAGGTTGAATGTTCACTTGCCTGTTTGGCCCTATGCCCACATCAACCTAGGGTTGGCCTTTGAAACTTGTATTACTGATCACAATACGAAGAATACTATTACAAGCCTTGTTATGGTGTAGCCTGGAAAATGGCGGCTAGTGCAAATATTCTTATTCTATTATGTAATAACAAATGTACACGTTTAAGTAAAGAAGATGATAACCAATAAGATATACTGTGTGTATAAACTGTATCTAAACAGGATATGACAAACGTATTTTTATCCCAAAGATAATTTTACTCTATAGCCTACTGTTTAATAAGTTTGATGGGAATAAGCTTTTTTTCTTCTGGCCTTCTCCTCTTTCTAACTGTCTGTCAACTCTCCACATCAAACAGGTTCAATGGGAGCAAGGCTCTTTTGTCAGCCTTTATACACCAGTGCACACGCTTTTCTCCTTGCCTCAGGTCCATCAAGTTTTTATCGAGACATTAGGTATCCTCTTTGAGCCCGCACATTGTGGAAATGAAAGAGTAGAAAGCACTTGGTCCTCATCCTCCCCTCCTATAATGCCCCCTTGTCTAGTACCATGCTCCAAGCGAATGTCATCATCTGAGTCGTATGAATGAGTGGAGTGCGCTGGCATTACATATTGATCCTCTCTCTTTGTGAAGCCTCCGAACCCTGCAATAATTACCATCGTCCATTAGCGACTTTGCCAGCTAACATCTCCATTAATGGCTGTAGCCCTGTTCTTTCAGTGGTGTTAACATTCATTTGGACTGGATTTATTAACAGAGAGAAGAACATGGTACAAATATACAGTATTTGAATGGAATAAAAGGCAGGGGAAATGAAGTACTTGTTTAAAAACTTAACAAAGCCTCTATATTTAATTAACGTTTTTAATAGCAGGTGACTTTGTCCTCATTTTGGAAATGATCATCTTAGCTGAGAGCAGACCTCACTGGGTAGATGTTTAAATGGCACTTACACAAATGTTATAGCGGTCTATTTGTTTTGTTCATTTTCACTATCCATGCAACCCTTCTCATGGATCACTTTAAATGTTGCTAAAAGCCCCCCATTTGTTTCTTTATCGCTTCTTTACTTTTGTCTCCCTTTCTAAAAAACAATGACTGCAGAATTATTAAAGTGATGGTAAAAAAAGAAGAAGATGATTTTCAAATGACCTGTGAGTTCACGGTTTGTCAAAACCAATATAGTATTTTTGGAGAATGTAGTGATGCTAAAAACAGTATCAGATACACTGTAAAGGGGTTACCATTATTTTGACAGTAGTTTGCAGGCAGCTCGGTGGCAATTACACCTACTGTAATATAAATACGGTATCAAAGCGAGTACTGTGTAATGACACACAGTACAATACCGTAAAATGGACTGTATTATACCGTAAAATAGTTAATGCTACCATAATTGGAATGAATTAATGAATGGATGAATGAAATTTGTTGAGGGGAGGGGTTTGTATTTCACAGTATTTTACTGTAATGACAAGGGATTGGTGCAAACAGGTTGGCTGCTAAGCAAAGTATTTACAAACATTACAGCATATTAATAAATATTTGGTGTTTTATATCACCTGCACTACCAGAGGCCTTAACAAAGGCTTCCAAACTGGCAGTGACTACAGGGCAAAACAGACCAAAAGGACATGGCAAAATGCTCAACCATTTAGACTTGCTGCCACTCCAATCTATCCCATATACATTTTAAATTGATGGGGCATTATAACCACATAGGAGTTAAATTGGTAGAGCATTTTCACTCACTGGTGGGTGCAACAAATACAGCCTCTTACAAGGCACACCTCAAAATATGTGACTGAGCCACAATACCATGCACCCAATAGTGGTCAAAAGGTTTTTTTGCGCTGCAAAGACACGGTACGGTACTGTATTCTGTGGGGTGGAATTACAGTACCATTCAAAATACAGCAATTCTTTCCCCAACCACAACATTTTCCCACAATGCACCATAATTTACAGTATGCTGCAGTAAAACATTTCAGAGTATTTTACTGTTGCTAATACTGTTTCGCTACAGTGTAGCAGTGCATTCAAAAGTATGGGGAAAGTAGACGAGGGGATGACACTGTCCCCATGCTTTTGAATGCACCACTACACACTAAAAACAAATGGTTCTATGTAGTGTCAAATAAGGGTTCTTTGGCTTGTAACCATTTTGGTGCTACAGTGAGGGAAAAAAGTATTTGATCCCCTGCTGATTTTGTAAGTTTGCCCACTGACAAAGAAATGATCAGTCTATAATTCTAATGGTAGGTTTATTTGAACAGTGAGAGACAGAATAACAACAACAAAAATCCAGATAAACGCATGTCAAAAATGTTATAAATTGATTTGCATTTTAATGAGGGAAATAAGTATTTGACCCCTCTGCAAAACATGACTGAGTACTTGGTGGCAAAACCCTTGTTGGCAATCACAGAGGTCAGACGTTTCTTGTAGTTGGCCACCAGGTTTGCACACATCTCAGGAGGGATTTTGTCCCAGTCCTCTTTGCAGATCTTCTCCAAGTCATTAAGGTTTTGAGGCTGACGTTTGGCAACTCAAACCTTCAGCTCCCTCCACAGATTTTCTATGGGATTAAGGTCTGGAGACTGGCTAGGCCACTCCAGGACCTTAATGTGCTTCTTCTTGAGCCACTCCTTTGTTGCCTTGGCCGTGTGTTTTGGGTCATTGTCATGCTGGAATACCCATCCACGACCCATTTTCAATGCCCTGGCTGAGGGAAGGAGGTTCTCACCCAAGATTTGACGGTACATGGCCCCGTCCATCGTCCCTTTGATACAGTGAAGTTGTCCTGTCCCCTTAGCAGAAAAACTCCCCCAAAGCATAATGTTTCCACCTCCATGTTTGACGGTGGGGATGGTGTTCTTGTGGTCATAGGTAGCATTCCTCCTCCTCCAAACACGGCGAGTTGAGTTGATGCCAAAGAGCTCCATTTTGGTCTCATCTGACCACAACACTTTCACCCAGTTCTCCTCTGAATCATTTAGATGTTCATTGGCAAACTTCAGATGGACATGTATATGTGCTTTCTTGAGCAGGGGGACCTTGCAGGCGCTGCAGGATTTCAGTCCTTCACGGCATAGTGTGTTACCAATTGTTTTCTTGGTGACTATGGTCCCAGCTGCCTTGAGATCATTGATAAGATCCTCCCGTGTAGTTCTGGGCTGATTCCTCACCGTTCTCATGATCATTGCAACTCCACGAGGTGAGATCTTGCATGGAGCCCCAGGCCGAGGGAGATTGACAGTTCTTTTGTGTTTCTTCCATTTGCGAATAATCGCACCAACTGTTGTCACCTTCTCACCAAGCTCCTTGGCGATGGTCTTGTAGCCCATTCCAGCCTTGTGTAGTTCTACAATCTTGTCCCTGACATCCTTGGAGAGCTCATTGGTCTTGGCCATGGTGGAGAGTTTGGAATCTGATTGATTGATTGCTTCTGTGGACAGGTGTCTTTTATACAGGTAACAAGCTGAGATTAGGAGCACTCCCTTTAAGAGTGTGCTCCTAATCTCAGCTCGTTACCTGTATAAAAGACACCTGGGAGCCAGAAATCTTTCTGATTGAGAGGGGGTCAAATACTTATTTCCCTCATTCAAATATAAATCAATTTATAACATTTTTGACATGCGTTTATCTGGATTTTTTTGTTGTTATTCTGTCTCTCACAGTTCAAATAAACCTACCATTAAAATTATAGACTGATCATTTCTTTGTCAGTGGGCAAATGTACGAAATCAGCAGGGGATCAAATACTTTTTCCCCTCACTGTATATGGAACCTTTTTTGAAGATCCTATAAAGAACCATGCTCATAAGGTTCTAAATGGAACCTATATGGTACTATAAAGGACCCTTTCCTAAGGTTCTATAAGAACCATTAAAAAAGGTTATATATAGCACCAAAAAAGGGTTCCACTATGGTTACAACCCTTTTTGGGGCTATATAGAACCCTATTTGGTTCTTTGTAGAACCATACAAGGTTTTTTATTCAGGTTTAATATCCATATTGTTAAAATTCCATAGTTTTTATTATTGTGTTAATTAACAAGTTGAGTCAGGTGTGCTATCTCTGGAACGTCTGGGGGTCCCTGAGGAGAGAATTGAGAACTACCGACTTTACACAAGGCCATATGTGAGTCTTTCACAAGACACTGTCACTGGTCATAGTCATATATAACATGTACAGTGCATTTGGAAAGTATTCAGACCCCTTGACTTTTCCAAATATTGTTACGTTAGAGCCTTATTCTAAAATTGATTAAATAGTTTTTTTCCCCTCATCAATCTACACACAATACCCCAAAATGACAAAGCAAAAACTGGTTTTTCGACATTTTAGCAAATGTATCCAAAAAAAAAAACTCAAATATCACATAAGTATTCAGACCCTTTACTCAGTACTTTGTTGAAGCACCTTTGGCAGCGATTACAGCCTCGAGTCTTCTTGGGTATAACATTACAAGCTTGGCACACCTGTATTTGGGGAGTTTCTCCCATTCTTTTCTGCAGATCCTCTCAAGCTCTGTCAGGTTGGATGTGGAGCGTTGCTGCACAGCTATTTTCAGGTCTCTCCAGAGACGTTCGATCGGGTTAAAGTCTGGGCTCTGGCTGGGCCACTCAAGGACATTCAGAGACTTGTCCCGAAGCCACTCCTGCGTTGTCTTGGCTGTGTGCTTAGGGTAATTGTCCTGTTGGAAGGTGAACCTTCAACCTAGTCTGAGGTCCTAAGCGCTCTGGAGCAGCTTTTCATCAAGACTCTCTGTACTTTGCTCCGTTAATCTTTTTCTCGATCCTGACTAGTCTCCCAGTCCCTTCCGCTGAAAAACATCCCCACAGCATGATGCTGCCACCACCATGCTTCACTGTAGGGATGGTGCCAGGTTTCCTCCAGACATGATGCTTGGCATTCAGGCTAAAGAGTTCAATCTTGGTTTCATCACACCAAAGAATCTTGTTTCTCATGGTCTGAGAGTCTTTATGTGCCTTTTGGCAAACTCCAAGCGGGCTGTCATGTGCATTTTACTGAGGAGTGGCTTCCGTCCGGCCACTCTACCATAAAGGCCTGATTGGTGGAGTGCTGCAGAGATGGTTGTCCTTCTGGAAGGTTCTCCCATCTCCACAGAGGAACTGTAGAGCCCTGTTAGAGTGACCATCGGGTTCTTGGTCACCTCCCTGACCAAGGCCCTTCACCCCCGATTGTTCAGTTTGGCTGGGCGGCCAGCTCTAGGAAGAGTCTTGGTGGTTCCAAACTTCTTCTATTTAAGAATGATGGAGGCCACTGTGTTCTTGGGGACCTTCAATGCTGCAGAAATGGTTTGGTACCCTTCCCCAGATCTGTGCCTCGACACAATCCTGTCTCGGAGCTCTACGGACAATTCCTTCAACCTCATGGCTTGGTTTTTGCCCTGACATGCTCTGTCAACTGTGGGACCTTATATAGAAAGGTGTGTGCCTTTCCAAATCATGTCCAATCAATTTAATTTACAACAGGTGGACTCCAGTCAAGTTGTAGAAACATCTCAATGATGCTTAATGGAAACAGGATGCACCTGAGCTCAATTTTGAGTCTCATAGCAAAGGGTCTGAATACTTATGTGAATAAGGTATTTCTGTTTCTGATTTTTAATACAATTCTCAAAACCTGTTTTCGTTTGTCATTAACGGGTATTGTGTGTAGATTGCAGAGGAAAACAATACATGTAATCAATTTTAGAATAAGGCTGTAACGTAACAAATTGTGGAAAAGGTCAAGGGGTCTGAATACTTTCCGAAGGCACTGTAATAGCATAAAACAACAGATTAGATCAACTGGAATGACACTCTCACTCAAGGTTGCACAAAAAGAGCTGTGAGCAAATCACGCCCCATAATACTCTAATGAGCCGCCGCCCATACATTTGAATTATCACTAAAAAAGGAAAGAACCCTTGTTTGAACTGCAAAAAAACTATTTTATTTAATTTTATTAGGATCTCTTTTAGTCCTCATTAAATATACAATTTATAATACAATTACATTTTCACGTATAACCCACTGTTACAAACAACAGACATAATACACTGACATATTGACCAGATAAATACAATGATGGGCTCAAAGGGTTCTTTGGGTCAATATGGTTCCACATAGAACCATCACCCTTCCCAAAGAACCCTTGAGGAACCCAAATGTTTTGTGTGTAACTTATACACTCCTTTAATAGGTCGTATTTATTTTGGCTGTATAAATGTGATTGTTCCAGTGAAGGTTCAACAGCATTCATGTGAATACAAGAAAGGTTAACATGTACCTGTTTACTTTCTCTGTTTACTGTTTGCATTTCCTCTGGCAACCAAAGATATTTGTTTCTCAGTAGAGGACCCTAGAGCAGCAGCCGTTCTGTGCTCATAATCCGACCCCAAAGCCAATGTAGCGCTACTGATATAATGAGGGCTTTTGGAGAGTGCCAATGCAGTAGAGGCTCTTGGAACATCAAACATCAGATGTGGTTTCCCAGTTTTGTACAATCACGGAGAGGCCCTCTTTTCCACCCATGACCCCTCTCTAGATGTAGCTCTGGGATACATGGATGTCATGCTGACCTTTCCGACCATCAGCGGGCTCAGAGAAAATGAGGGGAACGGATGAGAAGGAGAGAGAGCTAAAGTAAAGTGCTCACCCGGAGCCATTATGATTAACCATCAGCAGTTTTTGTGTAATCATCGACAATGTGCGCACAGCAGAATCCTATATGGAAAGAGCTGGAGAGAAAAATCAATCACATTATAACTGTAGACATGCTTTATTGACCTCTGTTGGTGTTCACACATTTCATACTTGATTTGTATCTACTGGCAGGATTTGGAACAACACAGGCAATTTGGACGATGATGAGAAATAGGACAAGCATTTTAAAACTAAGCCCGTGCTTATGGCTTGAGTGCTGAGTTTAGAAAAAAGTGACCTATTTTAATGTTCTTCCTGTGCGCATATTTGAATATGAAAATATCTGAAAGCATTGGAAAAGCGATGCTCTCTTTTATTGACATCCTGGCATGTGCTGTTTGGGGTTTGAACTTGGTAATAGTGTGAGCCCAGCGAGTGCATTATGCAGGCTACGGCTAGCAACAGATCCAGAAACCCCCTCTCCCTCAGACAGACAACTGTAAATAAGAGTTGGATGTCTCATTACCCAAACCCCTAGCCTTGACAGCTGCATGAATCCAAAATGCATTGTATCTAAAGGTTAAGAGCAGTTACGGGGAAAGTAATGTATTATTAAAATACCTTTCGGAGTGAAGTACCTTTTGATATATTTTCCTTGGTAATGAAAGCAGCATTCGGTGGAAATGTAGTAATTTGCAGGCCCATTTCTCCAAGCCTTTATTCATCCTCTGCCTCTCCCACGACACATCTAGGGAGGAGAGCTCCCGGCGACGGAGGAGATGGCAAACATTTTGTGATGGTCGGAACCATCTCTTAGATTACTGGTTTTTCATTAAAAAGCCTTTCGAAGCATTCAGAGCATTTTGGGGGGTGAAGATGCTTCACAATTTTCTCCCTCTCACACTCTTTCTTTTCTCACTATACCCGAATCCTTTCTCTTTTTTGATGTTGTTAAGGGAGTAATTGAATGTAGAAAATGGCCAGGCTTGTTTGGAGTGAGTCTGTTCCAGAAATGATTAAAGGTAGAGGGGTTTTGAGGTATTCAAACGAGAGAATGACTGAAAGAATATGGTTAATGCTTTTTATTTTCCGAAAGGGAGGGAGGGGAGGGCTAGGGGGCTGGAGTGTAAAACATCCAGGCAGGTTGGTGATGGAGGGGGTGGGGGTTTCGTCTCACAGAATAGCCCCTACTCAAGCCCCTATTAAAAGCATCAGGACTGTTAAAGCCGGTAAAAAGACAGGAAATCACTGAGTGAAATGAAGCTTCTTTTGCCAATTACTGAATAGCGAGAGCACACCTTGGAGCTCTTTGTGTTCGGCAGCACCAGTGCTCTCCTCACCTCACTCTCATCCCTCTCTCCCCTAGTTCTGGGCATTTGAGTTGGGTGTATTAGTGCTGAGGCCTAGAGAACGGGAGATGCAGCATTTTCAAAGCCCAGTCAGATTCACTTCTAGCTTGCCGTTGGAGTTCCTTTTCAGGCTTCACAGACGGTAGGGGCAGCTCTGAAAGAGTCGCCCTCAACCTCTCCACTCAAACATTTATCTATCCCTTTTTCACTTGCTTCGGCAGAAATTATTAGTAGAGGGAGCCATTTACAGTGCCTTAGCACCTCTCTATCTGCCATGTTAAAATATACTTAACTAACCTGATTTCTCTTTTAGACGTCCAGGGTCAGGGAAGGGGGGCATGTGTGGGAGTGACCATGCATGTTGTTGTTGTTCATGTACACACACACAGACAGAGACAGACACACACATACACACACACACACTGTATTATCATGTATGATAAATAAAAGTTTGGATTATGATTATATTGATGATATAAATTATACTTTAATGTTATGAATAATTGATTTGTGTAAATCTCAGGTTGTGTGTGTTGGTGTAGACCAGCAGGCAATTGGGTGGTGAATAGAGTGGATGGATAGGGTCTGTCATGGCCTCTCCTCTGGGCCCTATAACCAGCACACACACCGCCCATCCATCCCCTCCTATTGACTACAGCTCTTAATTACCAACCAAGTTAAAACAATGCTGCAGCTAATGTAGTCAGCAGAGACCCATAACTGTGGTCATGTGAGGGTTTAGCCTAATAATGTGTGAGATGTCTTGAATAAAAAAAAAATCTGATGTAAATAACTCTATAGGAGTCTTTGGTTGTGTTGGTGAAGATGGTGACTCATACACCGTGGAATGTTGTTATGGTTTTGGTGGTTGTGGTAATGGTGGTCTGATAGCCATTGTTATTGATGTTGTTGAGGATGATGTAGCTCTCAGACTAGATAGAGAACACATTCTGATAAGATGTACCTCAGGACCTGTAACATTGTTATTGGGGCTTCATAGACAGTATTGGCCGATGCTGTCTGCATGCTCCAGGCCTATCCTTATAAAGACACATGAGCACATTATTATGTAAGATTAGTCATTTTTTGGGGTTAGACTCCAGCCCGTACCTTGGCAGTCGTTCCCCTGCTTCCTATCCAGGCCCTTGCATCATCTTTAGTTCATCTGTCAGCCGCTCGCAGACAGCCTTGACACTTTTCAAATCACTCAGCGTTTTTCCACTACCGCTGTTGTGATGTTAATAAGATTTTCATTTATTTGGAGCACTGCTACGTCACACCACATTTAGCATAGTGTATAAATACTAGAATTGTAATGGTTTGGGCTTTTGTGTTTAATGTTAATGTCAACAATGAGAAAGTTGCCTGAATTGGGGGAGTGGGGGTGCTGGGATAGAGGCTAGGGGTGGAGGGGGTTTTAGTGAGGCATCACCCATGCGAGAAAAGCTGCTCAGTGACAGCCATTTGCAAGGTTAATGTTGTAGAAAACAACATCAATCTCTCCCAAACAGTTTCATTAGCACCTTCACCCTGACCCCTCTCCTCATAACGTTGTCAAATGTGACTCGCATCAGATTATCGTCCGGCACTGCGAACAATACAATATTCCACGCTGGTGCCGCCATGTAGCTTTCCCATGAGCGCTCCTGGCATGCATGTTAAAAGCACCAAGGCCAAAATGGCAGCAGCCGCACTGCCCAGCCCTCTCCCATCCATCCCCAATCAGCTAATAAATAGACAGGCTAAAGGCACTGCCTATCAATAATAATAATAAAGTGACTACTGTATGGGGCATTGTGATAAATTAGGCCCTGTGCTTTTATATAGCCATGTCTGGTCCTGATGCATTGCCGTTCTGAGTGAACGGCCACTAGACAAACACACTGAATGAGGGGATAACATTAGTTAAACTAATACAGGGCTGTATCAAAGCTAGGCACTCTCAGACCATGGTGAAATACATGCAGTATCCCATCGCGTTCCGTCAGAGTGTAATAATACAACACAAAATCCTGTCTTAGTATTCAAAGTATTGAATCCAAATACAGTGGGGAGAACAGGTATTTGATACACTGCCGATTTTGCAGGTTTTCCTACTTACAAAACATGTAGAGGTCTGTAATTTTTTATCATAGGTACACTTTAACTGTGAGAAACGGAATCTAAAACAAAAATCCAGAAAATCACATTGTATGATTTTTAAGTAATTAATTTGCATTTTATTGCATGACATAAGTATTTGATCACCTACCAACCAGTAAGAATTCTGGCTCTCACAGACCTGTTAGTTTTTCTTTAAGAAGCCCTCCTGTTCTCCACTCATTACCTGTATTAACAGCACCTGTTTGAACTCGTTACCTGTATAAAAGACACCTGTCCACACACTCAATCAAACAGACTCCAACCTCTCCACAATGGCCAAGACCAGAGAGCTGTGTAAGGACATCAGGGATAAAATTGTAGACCTGCACAAGGCTGGGATGGGCTACAGGACAATAGGCAAGCAGCTTGGTGAGAAGGCAACAACTGTTGGCGCAATTATTAGAAAATGGAAGAAGTTCAAGATGACGGTCAATCACCCTCGGTCTGGGGCTCCATGCAATATCTCACCTAGTGGGATATCAATGATCATGAGGAAGGTGAGGGATCAGCCCAGAACTACACGGCAGGACCTGGTCAATGACCTGAAGAGAGCTGGGACCACAGTCTCAAAGAAAATCATTAGTAACACACTACGCCGTCATGGATTAAAATCCTGCAGCGCACGCAAGGTCCCCCTGCTCAAGCCAGCGCATGTCCAGGCCCGTCTGAAGTTTGCCAATGACCATCTGGATGATCCAGAGGAGGAATGGGAGAAGGTCATGTGGTCTGATGAGACAAAAATATAGCTTTTTGGTCTAAACTCCACTCGCTGTGTTTGGAGGAAGAAGAAGGATGAGTAAAACCCAAGAACACCATCCCAACCGTGAAGCATGGAGGTGGAAACATCATTCTTTGGGGATGCTTTTCTGCAAAGGGGACAGGACGACTGCACCGTATTGAGGGGAGGATGGATGAGGCCATGTATCACGAGATCTTGGCCAACAACCTCCTTCCCTCAGTAAGAGCATTGAAGATGGGTTGTGGTTGGTCTTCCAGCATGACAACGACCCGTAACACACAGCCAGGGCAACTAAGGAGTGGCTCCGTAAGAAGCATCTCAAGGTCCTGGAGTGGCCTAGCCAGTCTCCAGACCTGAACCCAATAGAAAATCTTTGGAGGGAGCTGAAAGTCCGTATTGCCCAGTGACAGCCCCAAAACCTGAAGGATCTGGAGAAGGTCTGTATGGAGGAGTGGGCCAAAATCCCTGCTTCAGTGTGTGCAAACCTGGTCAAGACCTACAGGAAACGTATATATACCTACAGGAAACTCTGTAATTGCAAACAAAGGTTTCTGTACCAAATATTAATTTCTGCTTTTCTGATGTATCAAATACTTATGTCATGCAATAAAATGCAAATAAATAACTTTAAAATCATACAATGTGATTTTCTGGATTTTTGTTTTAGATTCCGTCTCTCACAGTTGAAGTGTACCTATGATAAATATTACAGACCTCTACATGCTTTGTAAGTAGGAAAACCTGCAAAATCGGCAGTGTATCAAATACTTGTTCTCCCCACTGTATATAATGTGGTTAATCCAACTGTATTCAAAAATATAGGCAAGATAGGGCATGATACCCTAAGTAAGTCAGCTATTATATCACAGACTGTATAGTATTATAGTCTGCCTGAAGAATTGTAAGGATACCTAACTGCTTTATAGTATAGGGAAAAGCAGAAAGACATTTAAATCTGCAAGGACTGAATGACTCCTGTTATAAGAACAACAATTTCTATAAATACTTAATAAAGATAGCTAGAATGCACTAATGTCTTTAGCCTGATTTCTAATGAACAGTACACTATCAAAAATAATATATATATATTTTTTTTTTATGTTGAAATTATACTGAACAAAAATATAAACACAACATGTAAAGTGTTGGTCCCATGTTTCATGAGCTGAAATAAAAGATCCCTGAAATGTTCCATCCTCACAAAAGTTTATTTCTCTCAAATTGTGCAGACAAATGTATTTACATCCCTGTTAGTGAGCATTTCTACTTTGCCAAGATAATCCATCCACCTGACAGGTGTGGCATATCAAGAAGCTGATTAAACAGAATTATCATTACACAGGTGCACCTTGTGCTGGGGACAATAAAAGGCCAATCTAAAATGTACACAACACAATGCCACAGATGTCTCAAGTTTTGAGGGAGCGTGCAATTGGCATGCTGACTGCAGGAATGTCCACCAGAGCTGTTGTCAGAGAACTGAATGTTAATTACTCTACCATAAGAAATGTTGTTTTAGAGAATTTGGCAGTACGTCCAACTGGCCTCACAACCGAAGACCACGTGTAACCACGCCATCCCAGGACCTCCACATCCGGCTTCTTCACCTACGAGATCGTCTGAGACCAGCCACCCGGACAGCTGATGAAACTGTGGGTTTGCACAACCAAAGACTCTCTGCACAAACTGGCAGAAACCGTCTCAGGGAAGCTCATCTGCATGCTCATCGTCCTCTCAAGGGTCTTGGCCTGACTGCAGTTCGGCTTCATAACCAACTTCAGTGGACAAATGCTCACCTTCGATGGCCACTGGCACACTAGAGAAGTGTGCTCTTCAAGGATGAATCAACTGTACCGGGCAGATGGCAGACAGTGTGTATGGCATCGTGTGGGCGAGTAGTTTGCTGATGTCAACGTTGTGAACAGAGTGATGCATGGTGGCAGTGGGGTTATGGTATGAGCAGGCATAAGCTACAGATAACAAACACAATTGCATTTTATCGATAGCAATTTCAATGCACAGAGATACTGTGACGAGATCCTGAGGCCCATTGTCGTGCCATTCATCTGCCGCAATCACCTCATGTTTCAGCATGATAATGCACGGCCCCATGTTGCAAGGATCTGCACACAATTCCTGGAAGCTGAAAATGTCCCAGTTCTCCCATGGCCTGCATACTCACCAGACATGTCACCCATTGAGTTTGTTTGGGATGCTCTGGATCGACGTGTACGACACTGTGTTCCAGTTCCCGCCAATATCCAGCAACTTCGCAGCCATTAAAGAGAAATGGAACAACATTCCACAGGCCACAATCAACAGCTTGATCAACTCTATGTGGAGCTGTGTCGTGCTGCATGAGGCAAATGGTGGTCACACCAGATACTGACCGGTTTTCTGATCCTTGCCCCTACCTTTTCTTTTATGGTATCTGTGACCAACAGATGCATATCTGTATTCCCAGTCATGTGAAATTCATAGATTAATTTATTTCAGCTCACTGATTTCCATATATGAGCTGTAACTCAGTAAAATCTTTGAAATTATTGCATGTTGCGTTTATATTTTTGTTCAGTGGATATTGATATTTCCTGTTTACAAAAAAATTGCATTCATTTCTTCAATAAGTACAGATAAAAATGCTACATTCTCAAAATTCATTGAATTGAAATCCAGTTGAGGTCATTGTATCATAGTACCATAAATGAGTTTTCTCTCAAACTTCAAGAGCAATGAAGAACATGTACTGTAGCTATTTACAGTGTTTGGTGTTGTTTGGTTTACATCATTGCCATCAAATTAAATGAAAGCGTAATATAGTCAAAACTAAATGTAAGGACTGTCCTACCAGTATGCATAGCTACTAAATAAAATAAACTAGCAATATTCTGAGCTTTCGAAAATGTCTAAAAAGTATTGAAAGATTTGTCATCCTCAAAATAAACCCTCCTCAGTTGTGGCATTTTCCAAGGTATGGAATGGTGCATTAACGTCTGAATACGTCTGACTTTGGTAAAGAAATGCACTTAGTGTATTTTTTCCAATCCAGACTGTGGAAGCGAGAGAATTGGGGTGCTTTGAGTGAAAAGGCCATCTTTAGGACCTCTTGATCAATCTGACCTTTAAGTACATAGCCATCTCGTAAATAGGATGGTACGCTTACAGAGACTTCAAAAGCATGGGGACCCGATAATTTCAAAATGGAGTGTAGCTGGTGGGGAGTCCATAAAAGCTTGCCTTGTTCGTCACACACCTCCTCTCTGCTTCACAACAGCCAGTTAGTGTAATAGCCCAGGAGAGAGAGAGAGAGAGAGAGAGAGAGAGAGAGAGAGAGAGAGAGAGAGAGAGAGAGAGAGAGAGAGAGAGGGAGGGGGAGAGGGAGGGGGGAGAGGGAGAGGGAGAGGGAGAGGGAGACACAGAGACACAGAGACACAGAGAGGGGGCAAGGGGAGGAGAGGGGAGAAAAACACGTAATTACAGGTAATCATTGGTGGGTGGAGAGCTAGTGATCATTACAGTATAACAGATTGTACTGTTCCCTGTTGAAAAACACAGAAAGGGACGGATATGGTGCAGTCGGCAGGTAACGACAGGGAAATTAGCCCGTAACCTTAAACCTCCCCCAATCACACTCCATCTACTTTCTCCCCCTCTCTCCCCTTCTCGCCCTCTCTCCCCCCACCTCACTCTCTCTCTCGCTCTCTGTCACATTGAGAAGAGTTAACTAAAACTCAATTTCCACTCAATAAGGAAAGGCTTTGCATTTTATTACGTTTCAATCTTTGTATTTAGATTGGAACAGTAGATAGAGCTCACTGAAGGTCAACAAGGAGAATGGGTGGGATAAACTGAGATATTACAGTGAGGATGGAGAACATTTCTAACTGCTAATATTCAATTTCTCTGATTCCTCTATTACTCGATATACAGTGAATTCAGTATCTCACATTGGTGTTCAGTAGACTGACAAAAATGTGTTTAGAAAAACTGTTGTTTTGTATTGCTGCAGACAACATTCATTTAATTTCCAAATAGCAGTACATCCACTTAGAGATAACAGCTTGACATTGCAGTATACATTTTGATTCACATGTTACAACTGGACTCCTGGATAATCCAAGTAATTACCATTATCTCTGAGCCCGTCCACGCTGTCCAGCAACATTATCGATTTTCTGCTAAAAACCTGTCCGCTAAACATGGGCATACAACATCTATTAAATAAAAGTGCCTGAGACAAATATGTTAAAATTTTCACTCAACCATTTCCATGAATTACATTGATTAGAACCATAATTATTTATCTTGGCTAAACCGTGGAAACGTTTGTCCCTCGCAATTATGCTTGAATGTGTTGCGATGCGATGTGTTTAGCAGCTGTCATTTCTGTTTGCCTGTGAACAAGATGTGATGTAAAATTACAAGGGTATGTTAAAGCATGGAGATAGTTGAAGGGGTGAGAGAAAGGAAATGTGAGAGTTAATTGGAGAGTTTAAGGAGGGACAGAGTACCGGAGGAAAAGTGAGAAGGAGAAGCAAGAGGAGATGACTTTGAATTAAACTCATGAAAACAAAATAGCTGAAATGTTCTATTCAGATTTGTGAATTCATTCTTTTTTAAACTGGAACTGGAACAACTCTGGTTACCATACAGGCCTATTCAGGACTATGTTGTTACAAAGAAGGTCAGACTGAATAAGGGGTTTACACTGTTCAAATAGAAAGACTCAAAACACCATCATTGTGTAGTGAAAACTTGAAAAGGAGTGCACCTAAACTGAGATCTGGTGTTTGGAGGGTCTTTGAATGTAAACCCAATGTAAGTGTTATAATACACTGAATGTATTTCAAAACAGAATGGAAGTACTCTGAAACACTGAAAGTGGTTCTTCAATCTGAATATTGGTGTTTTTAAGAGAGTCTTGTGAAACCCATTGTTGGTTTTGAATACTTTTCATATGGTAGACAATGGCAGTAATTACAGGTTACAGTTGCCAGACCCATTGTGAGATTATAAATTATGTTACAATCAAAATGTTTAGGGCTATGTAAGTTAGAGCAGGGGTAACATAATTAAATTGGGCCTTCATGTGAGGTGAATGTGAACCCAGGTCTCCTGCTTGTCAAAATACTGCCTTTGTCCACTCAGCCAGTCTTCAGGACTGAACTTTTGTGCTGAACCACCCTTGTGGCACATGGGGTCCAATTCAGACTTGAGATAAGTAGACTTAAAATGGACTCAAGTAAAAACAAAATGTAAGTGCATGTTAAATCAACTCAAATCTGAGTAAGAATGTAACCTTTTTTTCTATGCTTTGTTTTGACAGATTAGAAACAGGAGGAGACAGAGTAAAAGCAGGGCAGGCGGAAGCAGGGATTGAACCCCCAACCTTTGGGGTAGTAAGATGGCACATTTATTTGGAATTTTTGTCACGACTTCCGCCGAGGCTGCCCCCCCCTCCTGGTTCGGGCAGGCTTCGGCGTTCGTCGACACCGGAGTGCTTGCTACTGCCAATCCCATTCTCATCACTTCACTTGTCTTTTCTTGTCAATCACACACAACTGGTGCTCATTCCCTTAATTAGTATGTGTATAAGTGTTCCCTCTGTTCCCCTTGTCTTTGTGAGTGATTGTTTTGTTGTGAGAGTGTGTAACTTGGTTGAGCTACATTTCACTGTGTTAATGCCAAGGTGGATGTTTTCCCTTGTACAGTTTCATTTGACGCTTGGGGCGTTTGATTTTCGGGCCGTTTTTGATCACCCGCCTGAGGGTCGGGAGGTGGGCGAACGACTGGTTCATCTAAGGCAGGGGACGAGGACCGCTCAGGACTACGCGCAGGAGTTCCGGACGCTGGCAGCGGGGTCCGGGTGGAACGAGCGGGCCCTGATAGACAATTTCCGGTGCCACCTAAGGGAGGACATCCGACGGGAGCTAGCCTGCCGGGATGCCATGCTATCGTTCTCCCAACTGGTGGACATGGCCATCCGGCTGGACAATCTGCTAGCAGCCAGAGGACGTCCACGTAGGGGTCTGCCAGTTCCCACTCCGGACGACTCTGACCCCGAGCAGATGGAGCTGGGGGGAGCCGCCGGTCGAGAGAGCGCAGGAGGACAGCGACAGTGCCACTGGTGGCACGAAGGGACAATCCACCTCACGTCGTAGTCAATATTCTTTTGGGTCTGGAGGCGGTAGGCAGGGTACTCACGCATCACCCCAGGTAACGAACACCCAAACGTGTTCAGAGCCCTTTGCGGTGCACTGTACTTTATCTATCTCATTTCCAGATCACTTGGTAGGTTCCCAGTGTAAGGCGCTAGTCGATTCAGGCGCAACTGGGTATTTTATGGACAGGGAATTTGCACACCGTCAAGGCATTTCATTGGTTCCCCTAATCATTCCACTCCCCATCAGAGCACTAGATAGTCGACCATTAGGGTCCGGGTTGGTTAAGGTGGGGGTGGTCGCGTGAGTGTCCGGGTAGGTGTCTAGGTGTTTCCGTTGGTGCGACAACGGTACCCCCACCATGCGCATTCCCCCCGAATACCATTATCTGGCGCTCGCGTTTTCCAAGACGCAAACGACTAAATTACCACGTCATCGAGAGTGGGATTGCGCGATAAACCTCCGGGTAGATGCTGTACCTCCCAGGAGTAATGTGTATCATCTGTCGCATGCTGAAACGGAGGCTATGGAAATATACGTCACCGAGTCCCTGCGCCAGGGGTATATACATCCCTCCACTTCACCTGCCTCCTCGAGTTTCTTCTTTGTGAAGAAGAAAGATGGCGGTTTACGCCCGTGCATTGATTATCGACCACTGAATAATGTGACTGTACGATTTAGTTATCCTCTTCCCCTCATTCCTTCAGTGATCGAGTCAATGCATGGGGCCCGTTTTTTCACCATTTTAGACCTCAGGAGTGCCAACAACCTGGTGCGTATTCGGGAAGGGGATGAGTGGAAAACAGCATTCAGCACAACCTCGGGGCATTATGAATACCTGGTGATACCCTGCGGTTTGATGAATGCTCAGTTTTTTCAGTCCTTTGTGAACGAGGTGTTTCAGGACATGCTTGGTCATGGTGTGGTGGTCTACATCGATGACATCCTGGTGTATTCCGCTACGCGCGCCGAGCATGTGTCCCTGGTTCGCAAAGTACTGGTCCGACTGCTGGAAAATGATCTTTATGCCAAGGCAGAGAAGTGTGAGTTTTTCCAGCATTCAATCTCCTTCCTCAGATATCGCATTACCACCACAGGTGTGGAGATGGAGGGAGACCGCATTGCAGCCGTGCGTAATTGGCCGACTCCAACCACGGTAAAGGAGGTGCAGCGCTTCCTTGGCTTTGCCAACTACTATCGAAGGTTTATTTGGGGTTTTAGCAAGGTCGCAGCTCCCATTAACTCCTTGTTGAAGGGTGGGCCATCCCGGCTCCACTCGTCTGCTGAGGCTGATTTGGCATTTAGTAGATTGCAGGGTCTGTTCACCTCTGCCCCGGTATTGGCTCACCCCGATCCATCATTACCGTTCATAGTGGAGGTGGATGCGTCCGAGGTAGGGATAGGAGCTGTCTTATCCCAACGCTCAGGCACGGCACCCAAGCTCCCCTGTGCCTTCTTTTCTAAGAAGCTCAGCTCGGCAGAGCAGAACTACGGCGTTGGTGATCGGGAGCTGTTGGCTGTTGTCCGAGCTTTGACGGTGTGGAGACATTGGCTCGAAGGGGCGAAACACCCTTTCCTCGTCTGGACAAACCACCGTAACCTGGAGTACATTCGGGCAGCGAGGAGGCTGAATCCTCGCCAGGCCAGGTGGGCCCTCTTCTTCACCCGGTTTGATTTCACACTCTCATACATTCCGGGTACGAAGAACGTGAAGGCAGACGCACTGTCTCGGCTGTATGACACAGAGGAGAGGCCCAGAGACAACACCCCCAAACTCCCAGCCTCATGCATTGTGGCACCGGTCTTATGGATGATGGATGCAGATATAGCGCAGGCATTACGCACAGATCCATCTCCACTGCAGTGTCCAGCTGGGCTGCAGTACGTGCCTGCGCTTATCCGTGATCATCTTATCTACTGGGCACACACGTCACCCTCCTCTGGTCATCCAGGTATCAGTCGTACAATGCGTTGCCTGACCGAGAAGTACTGGTGGCCTACCTTGGCTAAGGATGTGAGGGTGTATGTTTACTGATGCTAAGTGTGTGCCCAGAGTAAGGCACCTAGGCACCTCCCAGCAGGTAAGCTACAATCTTTACCAGTTCCACAACGACCATGGTCTCACCTGAGTATTGATTTTCTCACTGATCGTCCCCCCTTCCAAGGTAACACCACGATCCTGGTCATTGTGGACCACTTTTCAAAGTCCTGCCACCTCCTTCCTCTGCCCAGTCTCCCCACGGCCCTACAAACTGTGGAGGCTCTGTTTACTCACGTCTTCCGGCACTACGGGGTACCAGAGGATATACAGTGAGGGGAAAAAAGTATTTGATCCCCGGCTGATTTTGTAAGTTTGCCCACTGACAAAGAAATGATCAGTCTATAATTTTAATGGTAGGTTTATTTGAACAGTGAGAGACAGAATAACAACAAAGAAAATCCAGAAAAACACGTGAAAATGTTATAAATTGATTTGCATTTTAATGAGGGAAATAAGTATTTGACCCTCTGCAAAATATGACTTAATACTTGGTGGCAAAACTCTTGTTGGCAATCACAGAGGTCAGATGTTTCTTGTAGTTGGCCACCAGGTTTGCACACATCTCAGGAGGGATTTTGTCCCACTCCTCTTTGCAGATCTTCTCCAAATCATTAAGGTTTCGAGGCTGACGTTTGGCAACTCGAACCTTCAGCTCCCTCCACAGATTTTCTATGGGATTAAGGTCTGGAGACTGGCTAGGTCACTCCAGGACCTTAATGTGCTTCTTCTTGAGCCACTCCTTTGTTGCCTTGGCCGTGTGTTTTGGGTCATTGTCATGCTGGAATAACCATCCACGGCCCATTTTCAATGCCCTGTCTGAGGGAAGGAGGTTCACACTCAAGATTTGACGGTACATGGCCCCATCCATCGTCCCTTTGATGCGGTGAAGTTGTCCTGTCCCCTTAGCAGAAAAACACCCCCAAAGCATAATGTTTCCACCTCCATGTTTGACTATGGGGATGGTGTTCTTGGAGTCATAGGCAGCATTCCTCCTCCTCCAAACACAGCGAGTTTGAGTTGATGCCAAAGAGCTCGATTTTGGTCTCATCTGACCACAACACGTTCACCCAGTTCTCCTCTTAATCATTCAGATGTTCATTGGCAAACTTCAGACGGCCCTGTATATGTGCTTTCTTGTGCAGGGGGACCTTGCGGGCGCTGCAGGATTTCAGTCCTTCATGGCGTAGTGTGTTACCAATAGTTTTCTTGGTGACTATGGTCCCAGCTGCCTTGAGATCATTGACAAGATCCTCCCGTGTAGTTCTGGCGGATTCCTCACCGTTCTCATGATCATTGCAACTCCACGAGGTGAGATCTTGCATGGAGCCCTAGGCCGAGGGAGATTGACAGTTATTTTGTGTTTCTTCCATTTGCGAATAATCTCACCAACTGTTGTCACCTTCTCACCAAGCTGCTTGGCGATGGTCTTGTAGCCCATTCCAGCCTTGTGTAGTTCTACAAATAATTTTTTCCCTCACTGTAGTGTCCGACCAAGGTCCCCAATTCACGTCTAGAGTCTGGAAGGCGTTCATGGAACGTCTGGGGGTCTAGGTCAGCCTGACCTCTGGTTTTCACCCCGAGAGCAATGGGCAGGTGGAAAGGGTGAGTCAAGATGTGGGTAGGTTCCTGCGGACCTACTGTCAGGACCGGCCGGGGGAGTTGTCGGTGTTCCTGCCATGGGCAGGAATCTGCCTCTCCGCCTGACCTGCCGGAAGCTGAGCCCACGGTTTGTGGGGCCGTTTAAAGTCCTGAGGAGAATAAACGGGGTGACATACAGGTTGTTACTCCCCCCTGATTACCGTATTAACCCCTCGTTTCATGTGTCTCTCCTCAGGCCGGTGGTAGCTGGTCCGCTCCAGGAGTTTGAGGTACGGGAGGTTCCTCCACCTCCTCTGGACATTGAGGGGTCCCCGGCGTACTCGGTCCATTCCATCCAGGATTTGAGGCGTCGGGTGGGGGGCCTTCAATAAATCGTGGAGTGGGAGGGATACGGTCCGGAGGAACGGTGCTGGGTCCCAAGGCGGGACATCCTCGATCCCTCCCTGTTGAGGGATTTCCACCGTCGCCATCCAACTCGCCCTGCTCCGCGTCCTCCTAGCCGTCCCATAGGCCGGGGTCGACACACTGCTGGAGCCGCGCGTCGGGGGGGGGGGGGGGGGGTACTGTCACGACTTCAGCCAAGGCTGCCCCCCCTCCTGGTTCGGGCAGGCTTCAGCGTTCGTTATCACTGTAGTGCTAGCTACTGCCGATCCCATTCTCATCACTCCACTTGTCATGTCTTGTGAATCACACACACCTGGTGCTCATTCCCCTAATTAGTATGTGTATAAGTGTTCCCTCTGTTCCCCTTGTCTTTGTGAGTGATTGTTTTGTTGTGAGAGCGTGTAACTCGGTTGAGCTACATTTCACTGTGTTATTGCCAAGGTGGATGTTTTCCCTTGTACAGTTTCGTTTGACGCTTGGGGCGTTTGATTTATACAAACGGATTATACTCTGGACTTCGGTATTTTACCTCCTGCGCCTGACTCCTTCTTTCACACCTCGTCACAATTTTACCCATTCAACCACACCATGTGAGGAACTTTGGCCCCCATATCAGAAGACAAAATGTTTAGATTAAAGGCTTTTAGGTTATTTGAAAGTAGAGGGATTTATGTTTCTAGAACTGTACCGCAATTGAGAATCGATTCACGTTTAGGTGGAGTATTTGGCTGTTTTGGCCTCCAGAGCCAATTCGCCCTTTAAACAGAACATGTTAGGTCCTTGGACTAAGGAGTAACGTTAGGCTCATTTAGTCCAATGTTGGGCTACCCACAGGCTGGCCAATCCTAACCAAAGCCAATCAAGACAAGGATAGCAGACTAATGCCAACCCAACTGTCAATCATATCAACTAACTTAACTGTACTATGATTCAATCCATCTGAACAACCTTCCATGTACAATGTTCTGAATATAAAGACTCAGGTCAGAGACATTAGCATAATGGATGACTGGTGGATCCAAGTTTTGTATGAGTGCTACTGCTAACATTAGCAGTCATTGCCTGTATTTTTTCCCATTCATGTGAAATATAATGTATATTTCTTTTGATTTTGAAGAATATGAATATGACAAATACCTTACAGATCTTTGAACTGTCTTACTTTAGCAATACAAAAATGTAAAAGACATGTTAATGTTTTATTGTCGTTTGATAATTTGCAAAGAAAATATGCATTTGAAGCTTCAAAATCATGTCTTGAAAAAGTAATTTTGTACTCATTAATTATCCTGGACAAACTTATTCATTTGTATTTTCACAAAACTATATTTTCTCATATCGTTTGTTTGAGCATAATACCGTAGCCTACATTTGACCTTTTGGAATTACCAATGAGGAGTTTATCAGCACACCATAAAAGAGCAGGGTCTATACAAAAAGTGGAGGGACTCCCATTTACAGTATTTGGAAACTCCAGAAGAAGGGATCTAATTCTGCACTAGACAGGATTCGAAAACACTATAATAGTGTTTAGGAGCTTTAGAGAGAGGTAACGACACCAAAAGAGAAGGGATCTAATTCTGCAATAACCAGGACTCGAAACACCATAATAGTGTTTTCAACCTTTTCCTGGTTAGTGCTCCCAGTCTCTTACAAGGTGTTGCACAACTCTTGATTAAGTGGTGTTACAACCCACCATGTTATGTTTCAGAACACCTTACGATGAATGTTTCAGTACACCTTAAATATGTCTCATAACCCCTTTAACACATTTGTTTCAAAACTCCAGCAAAGTTACGGTTTTGTCTCAACGTTGATGGCAGCTCAGTTGCCACTAGTTTTAGTGTTACAAAACACTTCATTTTAACAGCGTAAATATTTTAGGCAGCAGCACAAGATTCCAGTTTCCCCCAGTCATAGGTGTATCCAGACACAGGCATTGAGCGACACTTTCCCTAACAATTTTATCAGTAATTTTCCACAAGCATACCTGGAGTGCTTTTATAGTTGAAAGGCACTTGAGCACTTTGATTCCTGACACCTGCCTTATGACTCACCTGTACTGGTGACCCTGTCACTGTCAGACGGCACTGGGGAACATCACAGGTCTCTCCCTCTTTGTCGCATGCACGGACACAATGGGGCAGATGGATTCAAGCACCTTCCTTTACAGTGCTCTACACTCTATAATATATATCCATCATAAACAACAGCCCAGCCTTTCTCAAATGCTCATATTTGTTGCTTATATATTGGTGTCAGGATATGGTGTGCAAGAAAGTCTATGGCCGTTTGAAAGCATTTGACAACACACACAAGCTTCACTTTATTTCGATCCACAATGAAACATTATGAGTATAAAGGACCGCCATGCTATACGTGTCCATGCATGCAGATGTAGGACTTCTGAGTTTCATGTGTCATTGAACTTTATATAATTGCTTGCACACACACACATACACAAATTCACACACGGACACAAGCACCTACCACGCATGCTTGCGAATACACACTAAGACTAAAACTCCCATTCAGTCCCGGCAGTGGAGTTTAGTGGAGCCAGTGGCAGGAAGGGCTATTGATTATGAACAGTGTCTTCCCTGAAGTGTGTGCGACTACAGTGACCTGCTTATTGTGGCCATGTTTAGTGGATCAATCGTGAGCATTTGTTCCACTTGTACCTGCTTGTAACTGATAAGGCAACACTACAGATGTACTAATGATTAGTTTGGGATAAAAACAGGGACTGAGAGGAGGAGGGTATCTAATAAGCAGGACTTCTCTGTCTGGATATTGTCAATACATTATAGATTTTGTCATTGTATTAAAGGTATTATGATCGCTCCCCTATATAAGGTCAATTAATACAAGTATTTCATTATAAATAGCCCATCCATGGAGAGCAGTCCTAATTTCGGTAGACAACGGTAGACAATGAAGATTGTGCCATTGGAGCACATTGGACCACAATAGCTGTGATGGAATAATAGTGTTTTGCCTTAAAGCAGGGATGGGCAACTTCTGAAGGCCCTCGGATCAATTTACAAACAAAAAGCATATATTTGTGGTGGGAACTTAGTCGGGGTCTCAACTTACTGTTGCAAGTTAGAATAGTAGAACACAAGGTGCAATTTAAAAATGTGGTTGCGCATAAGCAGTTTTTTTCTTGTTATGTCAGTCAATTAGCCCATATCAGCAAAACATTTTTAGATTGCTAAGTTAGTTTAGCGGTCAGCTATCTAAACTTGTTATCATAGTCTAATTATAGGCCGTGGGGGCCCCCATTTGATTTTGTTAGTCAGTCTCACTCAGATATCATATTAAAAACTACAAATATTTCTCTCCACCCTATGGCAAGATGTGTAGAATTGCAGGATATGAGTTATAAAATTACAAAATCTTCTCTCCACCCCATTGCAAAATGTGTAGAATTCCAGCAAACTTGCTTTAAAACTCTTAACATTTTCTCTACACCCCATGGCAAAATGTGTAGAATTGCACAAAATTAACTCTAAAACTTAAAAATGTCTCTCCACTGACAAGAGGTGGGCCACTAAAATGTTTTGTTCGCAATGTGGGGGATTTTTTGTGGCCCCCACCCCCATCAAAGTTGCGCATCCCTGCCTTAAAGTGATTGTAAACATTGTTTAGGAACTGCGTGAGAAGAGCTGTGAGGTGACCATGTAGCCATGTCACTTAAGATCATAGCAGCTCCCTCCACAACCTATAGTTAATGACATGGTGAGCCCACATCACCTCTGCAATGAGATCACCCTGTCTTGACCTACATGCTAAAGAACACAGCCTACCAGAGATGCAATGCTTGGAAGAAATAAAGGCACATAAAGTACTTCAGGAGGTAGAGGGAATTGGTTTTAATAAGAGGAAGAAAGAGGGAGAGGTTGAGCGACTAATAGAGAGATAGAAGGGTGGCTCCCACTGTTGTCAGAAAAGGTGGGAAGTGGTGACAGTGATTGACAGTTGTAATTGTCACCATGGGAAACCCTTTGCTCTACCCAAACAGTGGGCTGGTGCCTTTGGGCGTTTTCTTGTGTCACAGCCACAGCCAAACAACACTCAGTCCTACAAGTCATACATATCAGCTACCTTACGTCTCACTCTGCTTGTTTTCAAAATTGCGGTATCGCTACTGCATTACCCACACCCTTACCATGTCCTTGTTTTGAAGTTAGTTACAGAAAAATATTGCATTCAGAGTGCAGTATAACTGCAGTTCAACTGCAGTTATTCTGCAATTACTGTCTCCAAAATACCACAGTCGACTGCAGTTATTGCACTTTTACTGCACTTACAAACCTGCAATCTTTTTTTGTAAGGGCAATGCACTGTTTTTGTGGTGGCCGTTCAAAGGGAATTACCAATAACTCAGCTAATAATAAAAGGCTTGTAATGGATACACAGGGGTTTTGTCATCTCACTACAGTTTAATCTTGCCTGCTGCTACTCTGACAGAGGCTAGGTAACATGAGACTCAATGATTCGCTGCATTAGTTCTGCTTAGCTAACCGTAAATGCTAATTGCAAGAAGAACAAACTGCTACTACTCCCTTTCCATTCATTTCCCCCTTTGGCCAAGGACTCGCTAAGAAACACATGGAGTATCACACAGGCACAGAGCAATGAACAAAGAGGAGGTCCTGAAAGTCTCTGACATGGTGATTCAGTAGGTGGGGGGTGTAGATGCATGTTTGACTATATTGTCCTGACCGGCTATGACAGTTTACAGGGGAGAGACGTCACTCAACAGGCTGCCACGGATAATCCCTACAATGCCAAACTTCTATCAGTCTCAGTTAGAATCTCTCTCCTTTTTTAAAGCAAAGGCATCAATGACTCCTATGTAGAATGTCTATTGACGCGAAGGCTCCTTTTGAACGATGGGGCTTTGTCATTGTTCGCCCTAGGTGCTTGTGGTCCCCCATCCTAAAGAACTAGTCTAGTAATCAACTGTTTGGGATTTCAAAGGTATTTAGAATACTTATTTTACAGACGTTTGACACTTATCCCGTCATTTTGCAGATGAAGACGTCAACAAACAGTCATGAGTCATTACATTTCAACTCATATGACAAGATAATTGGCCAATGTACTGTATAGGACAGTGGAGGCTCCTCAGAGGAGGAAGGGGAGCATCCTCTTCTGTGAATTTCATACAAATAAAAATAGTGAAACATTAAAAAGTTATCCTTTTTAGATACAACTATACTAAATATATTCACGTCACCAAATAATGTATTAACCTCTACGGGATCGGTGTCCCGTATACTGGACAGTTGAGCTAACGAGTGCTAATGTGATTAGCATGACTGTTGTAAGTAACAGCAAACTTTCCAGGACATAGACATGTCTTATATGGACAGAAAGCTTAAATTCTTGTTAATCCAACTGCACTGTCAAATTTACAGTAGCTATTACAGTGAAAAAAGATGAGGAGAGTGCACAACAACAAAAAACTTATCACGGCAACTGGTTTGATACATTCACCTCTGAAGGTAAATCATGTACTTACATTCAGTAATCTTGCTCTGATTTGTCATCCTAAGGGTCCCAGAGATAAAATGTAGCATAGTTTTGTTTGATAAAATCCCATTTTTATATTCAAATGTAGGAACTGGGTTCTACAGTTTGAACCCCTGCTGTCTCTGGCTCCACACCCACCCCGCCCGGCCATCTAGATGTGTAAAAGTTAGTGTATAAGGTAATGATCCATCATGTATGACATTCCTGGGAGTGTGTAAACTTACATTTTGTATTACCATATCATTTTTGTATGTTCTCTATAGTTGTGTACTTGAAAATGTATCAATTGACCAATTCGGCACATTTGGACAGACTTGATACAAAATAGTCCAGTATTGCCATGCTTCACTGGATAAATCTGAAACTTTGCACGCACACTGCTGCCATCTAGTGGCCACAATCTAAATTGCGCCTAAACTGCAATATTATATTGTGGCCTTTCTCTTGCATTTCAAAAATGATTTAAAATAAAAATGTAAAATGCATGTTTTCTTGTTTGTATTATCTTTTACCAGATCTAATGTGTTATATTATCCTACATTAATTTCACATTTCCACAAACTTCAAAGTGTTTCCTTTCAAATGTTATCAAGAATATGCATATCCTTGCTTCAGGTCCTGAGCTACAGGCAGTTAGATTTGGGTATGTCATTTTAGGCGAAAATTGAAAAAAGGGTCCGATCCTTAAAAGGTTAAAACACACTGTTTTGCAATGAAGGTCAACAGTAGCCTCAACAGCACTCTGTAGGGTAGCACCACGGTGTAGCCAGATGACAGCTAGTTTCCGTCCTCCACTGGGTACATTGACTTCAATACAAAACCTAGGAGGCTTGTGGTTCTCACCCCCTTCCATAGACGTACACAGTTATTGTGACAACTTCTGGAGGATATCCTTCAACCTATCAGAGCTCTTACAGCATGAACTGACATGTTGTCCACCCAATGAAAGGATCAGATAATTAATCTAGTACTGAAAGCATAAGCTACAGCTAGCTAGCACTACCGTGCGTTAAATGTGGTGAGTAGTTGACTCAAAGAGAGCGAAAGACAACAGTTTTGAACAAATTAATTTATTAAAATTAAAGAAGTGAGAGAGAAATACATTATGTTTTCTTTTCACTTATTTTGCTAGCGAATGCAGCTAGCTAGTTTAGCCTACTCAAACACCAGGCTCAAACAGAGGGAATGATATGTTAGCTAGCTGGCTATGGCTATCCAACACTGAAACTTTTCCAAGTCAAGATAAGCTTTTGATTTTATTACTTTTTTGCCACCAGGGCCCGCCGGTGGAACTGCTAAACTGCTTGCTGCTGATTGTAGCGGATTTACTGACGCATTAGTTCTAGTACCTATGTTGACTTTGACGTTAATATAGTGACAACGATGTAGGCTGTGTGTAGCGGTTAGCAGTTACGATATGAAGGTTTGGCTTGGAAAGGTTTTTTCGCCTGGTCACAGAAAGCTGATGTGTTAGGCATTGAAGTCCATAAGCGAAGGGAAAAGGTGAGAGAAGGAGAGCATGTACAGTGGGGAAAAAAGGTATTTAGTCAGCCACCAATTGTGCAAGTTCTTCTTAAAAAGATGAGAGAGGCCTGTAATTTTCATCATAGGTACACGTCAACTATGACAGACAAAATGATTTAAAAAAAATCCAGAAAATAACATTGTAGGATTTTTAATGAATTTATTTGCAAATTATGGTGGAAAATAAGTATTTGGTCAATAACAAAAGTTTCTCAATACTTTGTTATATACCCTTTGTTGGCGATGACACAGGTCAAACGTTTTCTTTAAGTCTTCACAAGGTTTTCACACACTGTTGCTGGTATTTTGGCCCATTCCTCCATGCAGATCTCCTCTAGAGCAGTGATGTTTTGGGGCTGTCGCTGGGCAACACGGACTTTCAACTCCCTCCAAAGATTTTCTATGGGGTTGAGATCTGGAGACTGGCTAGGCCACTCCAGGACCTTGAAATGCTTCTTACGAAGCCACTCCTTCGTTGCCCGGGCGGTGTGTTTGGGATCATTGTCATGCTGAAAGACCCAGTCACGTTTCATCTTCAATGCCCTTCCTGATGGAAGGAGGTTTTCACTCAAAATCTCACGATACATGGCCCCATTCATTCTTTCCTTTACACGGATCAGTCGTCCTGGTCCCTTTGCAGAAAAACAGCCCCAAAGCATGATGTTTCCACCCCCATGCTTCACAGTAGGTATGGTGTTCTTTGGATGCAACTCAGCATTCTTTGTCCTCCAAACACAACAAGTTGAGTTTTTACCAAAAAGTTATATTTTGGTTTCATCTGACCATATGACATTCTCCCAATCCTCTTCTGGATCATCCAAATGCACTCTAGCAAACTTCAGACGGGCCTGGACATGTACTGGCTTAAGCAGGGGGACACCTCTGCACTGCAGGATTTGAGTCCCTGGCGGCGTAGTGTGTTACTGATGGTAGGCTTTGTTACTTTGGTCCCAGCTCTCTGCAGGTCATTCACTAGGTCCCCCCGTGTGGTTCTGGGATTTTTGCTCACCGTTCTTGTGATCATTTTGACCCCACGGGGTGAGATCTTGCGTGGAGCCCCAGATCGAGGGAGATTATCAGTGGTCTTGTATGTCTTCCATTTCCTAATAATTGCTCCCACAGTTGATTTCTTCAAACCAAGCTGCTTACCTATTGCAGATTCAGTCTTCCCAGCCTGGTACAGGTCTACAATTTTGTTTCTGGTGTCCTTTGACAGCTCTTTGGTCTTGGCCATAGTGGAGTTTGGAGTGTGACTGTTTGAGGTTGTGGACAGGTCTCTTTTATACTGATAACAAGTTCAAACAGGTGCCATTAATACAGGTAATGAGTGGAGGACAGAGGAGCCTCTTAAAGAAGAAGTTACAGGTCTGTGAGAGCCAGAAATCTTGCTTGTTTGTAGGTGACCAAATACTTATTTTCCACCATCATTTGCAAAAAAATTATCATTTTGTCTGTCATAGTTGACGTGTACCTATGATGAAAATTACAGGCCTCTCTCATCTTTTTAAGTGGGAGAACTTGCACAATTGGTGGCTGACTAAATACTTTTTTTCCCCACTGAAGATGAGAGAAGGAATACAACGATCAAAGGGATCATGCTGTTTGTATGTGGCTGCTATGAAAGTTAACTGTGTTTGCGTGTGATCAGGGGTGTATTCATTCCCGCCAATTCTGTTGAAAAAACTTTTCTTAAACGGAAGCAAACGGAACGAAACGGGGATAAACATACATGAATTTGTCCAATAGAAACTCTTGTTTGGGAACTATTGGACTAATGAGTACACCCTAGACCAGCTAGATGCAGGCAAGAGTGTGCAAGGCAGTATTGAATGTGTCAATGTCTGTCACCTTGATTTCTCAAATATCTCTCGACCTGTGCGCCTACTTTGTAAACCTTAATTCATAGGCTAGGTTGTAGCAACCTCATTCAAGTATCATGTAGTAGCCTAAACCTATTGACGTTACATTGAGCTGGGTGAATGGAATATGAATGACAGTCATCCAATATGCTGTAATATAAATAAGGCCATGCTCATTTAAAATAATTATTGTCCTCCCTCATATTAAACGGCACAGACCGTCACTGGTACAGGATGTGCTATAGTTGTTTTATGTGGATTTTTTGCTAATTTCTTCAACATCCTTTAGAACTTACATCAGCAAAAACTACTGTAGTTACAAGCTCAAATCTATGAAACGCATTTGGTTGTGAACTCGACACTTAAAAGTTGCAGATATGTGTATTTCAAATCAGTGGCTTCAGTTCGCAACATGCTTTGATGTTCAATTCAAATGGATTTCAAATTCTATGAAAAAGGTATTTAGTCAGATGTTACAATAACGGTAACAGATAGCCTTACCACATATGTCAGTCCAAGTGATTTGTTACATCGAGAAGTCAACCATAACGTGCCTTTTTGAGAAACCAGGACAAAGAGAGAGATAGAGGGCTAAGGGTGGGAGAGTTCAATCCAATACTGATACTGATACTAATCTTTAGGCAAGGTCAAGACCTGGTTACACACCAGAGGCTAAACAGCCAAACACCAATGGTCACTCCAAGCCCATGAAGCTGTGATCTCTCTCTAAGGTTCTGACCTCAGCAAATGAAAGGCCACCGGCCTACTGGCAACCAACCACTATCTCCCATCAGTCTCTCTATCCACAAATCTACCTAAAAGCCCCTTGGGCTAGCCATATTGCCACTGTACCTAGTGGTTATTTTTCCCTCACTGGAAATGTATTGTAATGAGGAGATTCCTTTACAAAAGCTCGGATCAGCGTTTCAATACTGTCCCATGGAGGATAGCCTTTGATCCTGACCTTTGACCTTGCAGGTTAAACCTCTCCTTTGCAAATGGCATGGATAGACATGGATAGACCACTTCCTAAATTGCCCAATTGCTCTGCACTGTTTCTGGGTCTTGCTGGTTTAACAAGTGTGTATGTTTTCTTATCTGTCCCCCTTCTCTCAGCACATCAATGCCTCTGCTTTAATTGACTCCTAGTTTTACATTTACATTTTAGTCATTTAGCAGACGGTCTTATGCAGAGCGACTTACAGTTAGTGACTGCATTCATTATTTTATTTTTTCATACTGTCCCCCCGTGGGAATCGAACCCACAACCCTGGCGTTGCAAACGCCATGCTCTACCAACTGAGCTACATCCCTGCCGGCCATGTGGTCCTCTGTAGCTCAGCTGGTAGAGCACGGCGCTTGTAACGCCAAGGTAGTGGGTTCGATCCCCGGGACCACCCATACACAAAAAAAATTTATGCACGCATGACTGTAAGTCGCTTTGGATAAAAGCGTCTGCTAAATGGCATATTATTATTATTATTATATTCCTTCCCCTACCCTGGGCGACGCTGGGCCAATTGTGCGCCGCCCCATGGGTCTCCCGGTCGCGGCCGGCTACGACAGAGTTTTACTTGGGTGATTCAAAAGCTTTGCAGATATTAAGTATGGAAAACATGGCACAATGACATTTCCTACGTTCGCCTTTCCTACGCACTTCTCAGTATTTGGTATTCAGACTTACCCTATTCAGTCGCATAATGCGCTCTGCAGTTGTGGCCACCTTGCGCACTCTGAATACATTTCTTTCAACTGCTGAAAACCCTCCCACTTGCTGGTCAACAGATTTTCTTGTGGAGTTTTCATTCAACAGGGTTTTCAGTACATTTATCTTAAGCTATCCCTTTAAATACGGTGTACATTTTGGTTTTAATTTTGTCACAGACAATAGAATATATCGAGAGAATGGGTTCAGAATATTAGAGATCAATGAAAGAAAGTCATTTAAATATATGCATATTTGTCTCTGTTTCAGCACCAATTGGTAGATCTAAAAATACTCTGATCTTGTAGATTATTTAGGTTTAGTAATGTTCTTCAACCCATGGTAATGTTGGAAGATGAATGCACTTAGATTTATAATAAGGAGAATAGTGTACAATAGTAGGCTATACCCTCGTCTATTGCCTGCACTAACCATGGAACTTTGTGATGACATGGCAAAGTATTGTGCCATGCGTCTGGTTGAAACTGTTACAGCTTGGTCTACACTCAGCTCCACAACGTTTTAATTAGCCTACATGTCTTTTTTTAAATATTATCCACTGTTACTAAGGATCCTCAGCAATAACCACACGGCCATGACGGCGTTTACAGAGGAAGCAAATGAAGGTAAACAAAACAATGTAATGAAATGAAATGGAATTATAATTTAGGCCAGGGATGGGCAACTGGCGGCCTGCGGGCCATCGCCCTTTTGAAGGCCCTCAGATCAATTTCTACCAAGAATCTCTCTCTCTCGATAGATCTACCTCTCTAGATATATCTCTATCTTTCTCTCTATATAAATTCTATACATATACAGTGCATTCGGAAAGTATTGGGACCCCTTTTTCCACGTTTTGTTACGTTACAGCCTTGGGGTATTGTGTGTAGATTGATGAGGAAAAACATTTATTTAATCAATTTTAGAATAAGGCTGTAACGTAACAAAATGTGGAAAAGGGGAAGAAGTCTGAATACTTTCCGAATGCACACTGCCTTCGGAAAGTATTCAGACCCCTTGACTTTTTCCAGACCCCCTTTTTGTTACGTTACAGCCTTATTCTAAAATGTATTAAATCGTTTTTTTCCCTCATCAATCTACACACAATACCCCATAACGACAAAGCAAAAATAGATTTTTATCAAATTTTGCACATTTATTACAAATTAAAAATGGAAATATCACATTTACATAAGTATTCAGACGCTTTACTCAGTACTTTGTTGAAGCACCTTTGGAAGTGATTACAGCATTGAGTCTTCTTGGCACACCTGTAATTGGGGAGTTTCTCACATTCTTCTCTGCATATCCTCTCAAGCTCTGTCAGGTTGGATGGGGAGCGTTGCTGCACAGCTATTTTCAGGTCTCTCCAGAGATGTTCGATCTGGTTCAAGTCCGGGCTCTGGCTGGGCCACTCAAGGACATTCAGAGACTTGTCCCAAAGCCCCTCATGCATTCTCTTGGCTGTGTGCTTAGGGTCGTAGTCCTTTTGGAAGGTGAACCTTCGCCTCAGTCTGAGGTCCTGAGTGCTCTGGAGCAGGTTTTCATCATGGATCTCTCTGTACTTTGCTCCGTTCATCTTTCCCTCAATCCTGACTAGTCTCCCAGTCCCTGCCGCTGAAAAATATCCCCACAGCATGATGCTGCCACCACCATGCTTCACCGTAGGGATGGTGCCAGGTTTCCTCCAGACGTGACACTTGGCATTCAGTCCAAAGAGTTCAATCTTGGTTTCATCAGACCAGAGAATCTTGTTTCTCATGGTCTGAGACTCTTTAGGTGACTTTTGGCAAACTCCAAGTGGGCTGTCATGTGCATTTTACTGAAGAGTGGCTTCCGTCTGGCCACTCTACCATGAAGGTCTGATTGGTTGAGTGCTGCAAAAAATGGTTGTCCTTCTGGAAGTATCTCCCATCTTAACAGAGGAACCATCGGGTTCTTGGTCACCTCCCTGACCTAGGCCCTTCTCCCCCGATTGCTCAGTTTGGCCGGGCGGCCAGCTCTAGGAAGAGCCTTGGTGGTTCCAAATTTCTTCCATTTAAGAATGATGGAGGCCACTGTGTTCTTGGGGACCTTCAATGCTGCAGACATTTTTGGTACCCTTCCCCAGATATGTGCCTCGACACAATCTTGTCTCGGAGCTCTACAGTCCTCTTGGCTTGGTTTTTGCTCTGACATGCACTGTCAACAGTTGGACCTTTATATAGACAGGTGTGTGCCTTTCCAAAGCTTGTCCAATCAATTGAATTTACCACAGGTGGACTCCAATGAAGTTGTAGAAACATCTCAAGCATGGTCAATGGAAACAGGATGCACCTGAGCTCAATTTCGAGTCTCATAGCAAAGGGTCTGAATACTTATGTAAATACGGTATTTCTGTTTTTAGTTTTTCATACATTTGCTAACATTACTAAAAAACTGTTTTCGCTTTGTGATTATGGGGTATTGTGTGTAGATTGCTGAGGAAAATGTTTTATTTAATCCATTTGAGAATAAGGCTGTAACGTAACAATATGTGGAAAAAGTGAAGGGGTCTGAATACTTTCCGAAGGCACTGTATATATACATGAAAAAGAAAAGGAGAGCCGCACACTCTAGGAGCTCAAATGCAATAATTTAATAACCTAATAACCAACGTTTCGATAGACAAGCTGTCTTCATCAGGGTATAATGACAAACACTGCGGGTCACTAGTTTATATAGTGTCAAAGGACACACGCAGGTGTCTGTAATCGTGGCCGGGTGTGGCCTGATAGCATTGGTTAATTCACAGATAAACAGAACATACAAAAAACATGGATAGCATACGATCATAGATACAACTTGGCTGCATAGGCCCACAAACATTTACAATGAATAGCAAAATCACAATATTCACAAGAATGGCTTCAAATCAAAGTCTACGTTGAGAACGACGGAGCAAGGGTATTTAAATTAAAGATTCAGGCAGCCTCTCATTTTAACAATAAGTTGTCGAGGTCACCCCCTCTCCTAGGGAGGGTGACATGTTCGTTGCCGATATAACGTAGGGACGAAATCGAGTGGTTCGCTTCCAAAAAGTGGGCAGCGACTGGGTATGTCAAGTTTTTGCACCTAATGGTGCTACGATGCTCCGAGATTTGTACTTTTAATTTGCGCTTTGTTTTGAAAGAGATCAGGTCACTGTATATATACACACAGAGTATATTAGGAAATCAGTCGGTCTGAATTTACTGTTGCGAGATATAATAGTAGAATACACAAGGTGTAATTTCGAAATCTGGTTGTGCATCAGCAGTTTTTCTCTTATGTCAGTCACTGATAGTCAATTAGCCCATGTCAGCTAATCTTTTTTGATTGCTAAGTTAGTTTAGCGGCCAGCTATCTAAACTTGTTATCATGGTCGAATTACCGGCTGGGGGGCCCCCATTTGATTTTGTTAGTCAGTCTCACTCAGATATCATATTAAAAACTGCATACATTTCACTCCACCCTATGGCAAAATGTGTAGAATCACATGAAATTAGCTGTAAAACAGTTCATTTTCCTCTTTGCCCCATAGCAAAATGTGTAGAATTCCAGCAAACTTGCAACATTTTCTCAATAACCCATGGCAAAATGTGAAGAATCCGCTGTCAAGAGGGGGGCCACTAAAATGTTTTGCTCGAAATAGGAAACAGAGAATATCGGGGTAGCCTATAAATAAGAGATTCGAAAGTGCCCATCCCTGCAAGTTAAAAGGCCGTACAATTTAAATTTGGCATAATGGCCCAGCATTTCATAAACTTTACTGAGGGAAAGTTGATATATTTATATGCTTCAGTTTTCTGCCATATGACTGGTTTCACATTTCTCTCCAACGATTATAAGGTAAAATATATACAGTGTCATTTATATTTACAATTCCCTTATCCAAACGGATTACTCATTTACCTAGCTTTATCAATAGCTCTTATCAAGTTATAAATTACAGTGCATGGAGAATGGTGTTATTTCTATCAGAGAAAAATTATGTAGACGCTTTTTCCACTTGGAACCGGTAAGTTCGCTAGATCTTATTCATGGTTTCCTCGCACGCCATGTGATTGTCTGATGTGCTGGAGGCTGTAGCGGCACAGAGATCTGGGATGCTGTGAGGGGGCTGGTGTCGAGTCCCACCCTGCAGCAAGGGGCTTTACCCACAGACCCCATCCACAATCACCTCTGTATTGTCTCACGGTGAGAGGCAAGGTTGTCGGTAGCTCCTGCAGGCTACATAGAACAGGTGGCAAGCCTACTGAAAAGGTTTACCTAAGATCTTAAGAAAGGAAAATGAGCTGCAATAAATGTCAGTAACACTTACAATGTGACCGAAAGCTGCAGTGTTTTGAGCTGTGACTTTTAATGCCAAGCCAGGTATGAATGCAATTCTTTCTGGCATTTTTAAGCTTGTGATAAAATGGTTCAGTAATGTATAATTCATCTTTAGAAGTCCCACTATTGGAATACGATTCTAAACATGGAGCCAAGAAATGCATGGTCCATTCTGTCAAACACACACTTACACAGACACATGCATGTGTGCACACATACACACACACACCTTGCATGAAACACCTTGCTAATCTCTCCCCTGTGAACCGTTACTCATTAGTTTGACTGTCCTGTGACCTTCCCCAATGACCCCAAGGGAACTATCACCCTAAAAACCATGGGAATGCCCTCTGCCAAAATACCTATAGACTCCTGTGTAGAGCATGGCTTACTGGCCGCCCAGTTCTAAGACTGATTGTTTGGGGTGCAACATTTGTCAGGAGAATCCTTGGCCTTGGGCCCTACTAATTACTTTCTAATGTAACAACGATTCTTTTGAAGAGCTGTTTTCTCGCTGACCAAATCTCTTTAAAAGCATCCCCAGGGTGTGATGGAGGCCGAATGGGAGTGCGCTGTGGCAGGCCACACCAGGGCCAGAGGGGAAGCTCAGGTTACGCTTTGCTTGCCGTGATGCATCGTCTGTGGGACACCCAGGCTCCAGTCCCCCCTCTTATGCCCGTCCCTCCAGACCAGCCAGTGGAGCTACACAGAAACTCTGACACCAGTATGGAGGATGCATTCTGCACATGAAATCTTACACTCAACTAATGGTTACAAATGTGTTTTCAAAAAGATCCTGGGTCGCCATATACACATAAACTCACTCGGCTAAATGTGCATGCACGCACAGACACACACATGCATGCACACACACACAAATTGGCAGACATACAGGATTTTATGATATGTGTTGCTGAACTGGGGATGGTTTCAAAGAGCCTTTCCTTAGGGAGATGAGGCAGAAGAAGAGCAGACAGTTAATCACCGTCAGCTGTCAACTCTTCAATTGCTACTGTATATCAACGTCAAAATGGTGGCACGTAAATAAATGCATATTTGCTTCAGTTGTTGTAAACAGCAGACTAATGATGATCATCCTGGATTATGTTACTTCAAATGCAAATATAACCATGTTAAAAAACAGGTTAAATATCTGTTTGACAATTGTACTGTAATGCCTACAAATCTAGACACTAGAAATCACATGTGGATTGTTGATTTGACTGACACTTCACATAGATTTAAATGACCCCGTGCTTTCTTTTTCTCACCCATCAAAGACAATGTATTCCCTTTTAGGGGACTGATCCCTTATTAGCTGTCAGTTGATCGTGTGCTACTCTTATTGTGTTCCCCAGTTCTGCAGGGTGTATGGTCAGCAGTCCGTCTCAGTCAGCAGTAATAATAAGGTAATCTTTCTGTGCAATACACCCCTGGAGTTAAAAGAGACCACTTGGTTGTTACAAAGAGCACCCAACTCTCTGTATTAAAAAGACCCCCCCCCCCCCCCCCCCAAACAAACGATAACAAACAGATAACAGTCAAGCAAAAACAAGAAGCACTTGATGGTTTAAAAACCCTCAAACAATAACACTGAAATTAGGAAAGTCTTTCTCTTCAATGGGGAAAGAATTGAAGTATGTACAGTAGATATTTGATCCTTCTGAGGAAGAAAAAGATACACAAATTACTTGGTAGAGCTTTGCTATACCTTGATATGGTCATTCAATTATTTAGACGATTCAGTGATTCTGACATAAAGCTAATCAGACCCTATCATAGCCCACCTCATACATGTGAAACATACTCTATATTGTCATATACTCACTCTTTCCTCTTTTTTAATCAGCGTGTAAACAGGCTCATGTAGAGCCAAACTGTCTGTGACACTTCAGAAACTAAACCTCTCAGCAGCACCAGCCACAGCTGTGGTTGGATTATCAAGTACCCCTCCACAGTTAGCATATGAACATGTCATAAACCACAGCAAAAAAAGCTGTAAAACTGCAACATTTTCTTTCAGCCTCATGGCAAAATGTGTAGAATAGCAGGAAAGCTTTAATAATGCAAACTTATCCCAGCCTAATTGCAAATTTTGCTCAGAACTTGCAGGGGTGGGGATGTCATTGTAAAGTTGTACAATGAATCCCCATATACTTTGCATAGCAGAATATAAATAAATAAAAGATCATGGATTATATCAGAGAGAAATATCATACCAATATCATTGCGTGTTACTTTCAAAATCCAGTATTTGTAACATCCAGTATATGTATTATCCCTAGGGCTTACTACGTCACACAATGTGTACCCTCTCAACTGGTAGAAAATCTCATAGAATCATGGTAAGATTGACCTACCAGCAAAAAATCAAGCACAAAAAAACAACAGGCATCTCCCTGTCAGCCTACCCAATCATTTAAGGGAGCCGGGAAAGCAAACTTAACAGTTCTAATGCCCCAGCCGAGAAACTTAATTTACCAATTTGCGGGAAGACAAGATGGCAGGAAACAAACCAATTTGCCGTGTGTGCAGCGCACAACAAACCCCAGCCTTGCTCCCTGGCCATATGGGAGGTAATTATCCCTAAAAAGGATGACATTCTGTATTAAGATGAAGCTGCATCAAAATGATAGAGACAGCCTCATTACAAGTAATTATGAGGGAATTAGAAACATAATTTAACTAAACAAACAAATAATGTCCAGGATATTGAAGAAGCTGCCTGTACTTCTGCCAACTGCTGCAAGACCCATTACAAAAATGGTACGTCATTAATAGAATGATGACATGCTTTATCTTCCCTACTCCTTTCAGGGAGAGGTCCTGGAGAGGGAGGGGGGAAAGGAGAAGGAGGATCTGAAACAACTGTTGCAGGGCTGTGGGCCCTTATGGATCACTCTGAGTGCATGTCATGAAGCCTTATACAGTAGATAAATCCCCTCTTAGACATACATTACCAGTCAAAAGCTTGGACGCACCTACTCATTCAAGGGTTTTTCTTTATTTTTACATTGTATAATAATAGTGAAGTCATCAAAACTATGAAATAACACATATGGAATCATGTAGTAACCAAAAAAGTGTTAAACAAATCAAAATATATTTTATATTTGAGATTCTTCAAATAGCCACCCTTTGTCTTGATGACAGCTTTGCACACTATTGGCATTCTCTCAACCAGCTTCATGAGGTAGTCACCTGGAATGCATTAAAATTAACAGGTGTGCCTTCTTAAAAGTTAATTTGTGGAATTTATTTCCTTCTTAATGTGTTTGAGCCAATCAGTTGGGTTGTGACAAGGTAGCCCCCCTACCTTGTCACACCCCTTGTATACAGAAGATAGCCCTATTTGGTAAAAGACCAAGTCCATATTATGGCAAGAACAGCTCAAATAAGCAAAGAGAAATGACAGTCCATCATTACTTTAAGACATGAAGGTCAGTCAATACGGAACATTTCAAGAACTTTGAAAGTTTCTTCAAGTGCAGTCGCAAAAACCATCAAGCGCTGTGATGAAACTGGCTCTCATAAGGACCGCCACAGGAATGGAAGACCCAGAGTTAACTCTGCTGCAGAGGATAAGTTCTTTAGAGTTAACAGCCTCAGAAATTGCAGCCCAAATAAATACTTCACAGAGTTCAAGTCACAGACACATCTCGACATCAACTGTTCAGAGGGAACTGTGTGAATCAGGCCTTCATGGTCGAATTTCTGCAAAGAAACCACTACTAAAGGACACCATTAAGAAGAAGAGACCTGCATAGGCCAAGAAACATGAGCAGTGGACGTTAGAACGGTGGAAATGTGTCCTTTGGTCTGGAGTCCAAATTGGAGATTTTTAGTTCCAACCGCCGTGTCTTTGTGAGACGCGGTGTGGGTGAATGGATGATCTCCACATGTGTAGTTCCCACCGTAAAGCATGGAGGATGAGGTGTTATGGTGTGGGGGTGCTTTGTTGGTGACACAGTCTGTGATTTATTTAGAATTCAAGGCACGCTTAACCAGCATGGCTACCACAGCATTCTGCAGCGATACGCCATCCTATCTGGTTTGGTCTTAGTGGGACTATCATTTGTTTTTCAACAGGACAATGACCAAACACACCTCCAGGCTGTGTAAAGGCTATTTTACCAAGACGGAGAGTGATGGAGTGCTGCATCAGATGACCTGGCCTCCACAATCCCCCGACCTCAACCCAATTGAGATGGTTTGGGATGAGTCGGATGGCAGATTGAAGGAAAAGCAGCCAACAAGTGCTCAACATATGTGGGAACTCCTTCAAGACTGTTGGAAAAGCATTCCAGGTGAAGCTGGTTGACAGAATGCCAAGAGTGTGCAAAGCTGTCATCAAGGCAAAGGGTGGCTATTTGAAGAATCTCAAATATAACATATATTTTGATTTGTTTAACACTTTTTTGGTTACTACATGACTCCATATGTGTTATTTCATAGTTTTGATGTCTTCACTATTATTCTACAATGTAAAAAATTGTAAAAAATAAAGAAAAACCCTTGAATGAGTAGGTGTGTCCAAACCTTTGACTGGTACTATACAAATAGAAAATGGGGAATAGAAAATGATTGTGCACAATGTCCATTATAGAATGATGAATGACTGATGGCCCTACATTTGTTGTATTTTAACAATAATCCTTTAAAGAGCGACTGAACATCCAGATTTGGCCTCGTTTTGAAGCTTGGTCATTAAGAAATGCTACCGGCCATGACTGAAGCCAAACAAGAGTTGTCTTAGGAGTGTGGTTTGATGTGGGTGTTTCTTGGATGTGTCTTTTCCATTCCATCCCAAAGAACGAGGGCAGTAGTGAGTACAGCGAGGTAAGCTAACCCACTGGGCAAAAACTGGTTGAATCAACGTTGTTTCCACATCATTTCAACCAAAAATGTTATGTGATGACATTGAATCAACTTGGAAAACTGATTGGATTTGAAAAAAGTAATCAATGTAAGGGAATTTCGTCTTTCCTTCACCCAACTTGTAACCTAAATCTTGATTTCACATTGAATTCATGTTAGTTGACAACTCAACCAATTGTAAATCAAAACTAGATGTTGAACTAACGTCTATTCCCAGTGGGAAGCTAGCTTTGCTATGGAGAGAACACAGTTTTTGAAGTTGAGGACCTTGTGTTTAGCCAAGCTGACAGTAGCTAGCTAGCATAGGGGACAGCTGCAGCTGGCTAGCCTGTCTAGCGGACATTTCCATCTCTCAAATCAGTTATGGCAATATAACAAGAGCCGGTGTCTGCAATGTGTTTCATAAGACACACGTTTTACAACACCTTGCTACATAACTAGGTTGCTACTTAGTTTCAAAGTTTCATTGCGCCATGTAAAGACATGTTACCATGGAAACGGTATCAACTGTGAGTTGAATGACCGGTCTTGAGTCAGCTCACCTATCCTACAGCACAATATTCTATAACTGGCTAGTTTTGTCTCGTCTCTCCTTATGTCCGCTGTTACCTTTTCTGGGAAACAAATCCCAGAACTACTAATATCCCTACAGGTGGAAGCTTTGCATCGGTCAGTAGCCTACAGAGTAATATGAGAAGAGTGCAATTGCTGAACTTATGTAGATATTCTAAACAAAGTGTTTTGATAACTTTCAAATGTAACCGTTCAATGTAGAATAAACCATACTTCCCATAATACTGTAAAAGTAGTGTTCTACTAATATCACTATGTGCAAATATTATACCATCCTGTATGGTGTCCCATATAAGACAGGAGTTCCCTGACATGTGAAGAATATACAGGGTCCCCCACCCCCCGGCCTATTGATAGTACCATTCAATTTAATAATAACAAAAGATGATACAAATATGTCTTGTATAATTTTAATGATGAGTGATAGGTTTCACCCAAGTCAGACATCCAGGATCAACCTGTCTTTCAGTCAGAGGACTCCATTTCAAAAGCATCTCCTGACCTCCATCTGTAGAGAAACGAGGAAGAGTGACACGTATTGAAAGGGTGATATTACTAAACACTTGTGATGTACTGTCTTATTAGTAATCACCTTTTGTCTCTTCTGAGGTGTTTGCCAACGCCTGATGGGCATGGCAGCGTAGATCAGCTCCAGGACCCTCTCTTCACAGATACTGGTCATGCTAGAGCCTGACATCGGCTCCTATATCCGACCCAGCTCCTATTTCACAGAGGAAGGCAGAGAGAGAAAGACTGTCACCATACAGTCATGCCAACAGTAAATACACAGTTGAACATAGCCAATCAGAGATCCTGATTCACAAGGGACACGTGCCAGCATGGCACTGACTGGTTGGCATTGCTCACTCGGGCCAAGGAGTAGTCCATTGGCTCAGTGGAAGGAGGCATCTCCTTACAACATACAAGACACACACAACACTGATTACATTATCAGCGGTGGTTATGTGAATTCCAGGACATATAGTATTTTGACCATTGACTAGATCAAATGTGACCAACCTGATTCAAGTGTCCTCCATTACTCTGAAGCAGGACTGGTGTCTGGTCAGTGCCTCAGCCTTCTGTAACAGCTCCTGATATGGTAGGGGGGTTCCCACGACTCTGCTGAAGAACTCATCCACCAGGTTTTGTATGTAGCCTGTGAAAGTGATCAAAAATCATTACTCAATAAACATACTGTATGTGACTCGTTTCAGGAAACTAGGCGTACTGTATGTCGTACGTCACTACTTCACAGGAGAGGCATTTGAACGTAAACATTTATTTTTCATCAAAATGCATTTTTTGGGCAGAAATGCCATCTGGAACATGAACTTTCGTGTGCCTTAATAACAAACGTGTACGCCTTCTGTAAATATTAATACAATTGTTAAATTATAAGCCTAGTTGGTTTAGCCATGGAAAAAGACAGGAACCTTCCCGCTAGCCATGATTGGCTGAGATAATGGATGGGCTGGACATGCCGAGAGATGAGTTTGGATTGGTTTGCCATGTAGCATGCTTCTGTTTATAACATAAACTCCTCAGTATGTGTAAGTAATCCTTTATAACGCAGTTTTTTTTAAAGATATCATGAAGAACTGCAAAAGTGTTGCTAATGCTCTCCACTTTCTGTAGGACGATCGTGCCATGCTGACTGAAAATGAATCAGACGATGAGGAAATCCCTGATTTAGGTAAAAACATTTTAATTGAACCAGACATTGTAGAGTCTTCTGAAACCGCAATCAACTGTGTTGTTGTCACGGAACAAGTTGATAGAGTTTTGAAATCAGTGGAATGCTCGGTGGAAACAGCGTATGATAGCTAAGGAGATGGAGAAAATTCTGGAGTTTGATTGCAAATATGCGGAGGGAGTCAAAAAGAGAACACAGACGGCTGTTGTATAAAACACCTTTCTCCGGATTACATCTTCAAACTAAGGGAAACCATGTCATCTGTGACAGAGGGGGAGAAGCGTTCATCCATGTATATGGGTAAGAGAGTCTAGTTAGCAACATTTTCAGATATTATACATTTCTAATTTTGTCAAAGACATTTTAATTGCAAGTTAAAGCGTACTGTTAACTAGCTGGCTAAAGTTAGCTGGCTGGCTAGCTAGCTAACGTTACGTTACGTGTATGATCTGTGTAGTAATATTATTTGTATCTCAGAAATCCATTTGCATTGCTAGTTATAGCCTAATGTTAGCTAGCTAGCTAACATTGAACCTAGTTGGTTAGCTTTAGCTACCTGCAGATTCATGCATGGTAGTAATATTATGAGTTAGTATTATGGTTTATTGTTTAGCTAGCTAGCTACATGTCTAAACAAAAGACTCCACTATGCAAGTAACCTTTTCACTGTACCGTTGACACCTTCTGTGTCTGTCCATGTGACAAATACACTTTGATTTTATTTTATATAGTGTGTGTTTACCACAGATGGTAATGTGAAGAACAACATGACCTGCACCAAAGTCAAATTAGGATATAACGTTAGGCCAATGAGACAGTGTCCAAATTCTAAAATGTTCCGGTAGAATGCCCTGCTTTTATTTCTTGACACAAACCGGTGCGCCTGGCACCTACTACCATACCCCGTTCAAAGGCACTTAAATATTTTGTCCTGCCCATTCACCCTCTGAATGGCACACATACACAATCCATGTCTCAATTGTCTCAAGACTTTAAAATCCTTCTTTAACCTGTCTTCTCCCCTTCATCTACACTGATTGAAGTGTATTTAATAAGTGACATCAATAAGGGATCATAGCTTTCACCTGGATTCACCTGATCAGTCTATGTCATGGAAAGAGCATGTGTTCTTAATGTTTTGTATACTCAGTGTAAATGGTTGTCTAGAAATGATCAACAACCAACTTGACAGAGCTTGAAGAATTTAAAAAATAATAATGTATAAATATTGTGCAATACATGTGTGCAAAGGTCTTAGACTTACCTAGAAAGACTCACAGCTGTAATCGCTGCCAACGGTGATTCTAACATTAACTCAGGCATGTGAAGACTTATTTAAATTAGATATTTCTGTATTTCATTTTCAATAGATTTGAAAGAAAAATCTAAAAACATGTTTTCACTTTGTAATGATTGGGTATTGTGTGCACATGGGTGAAAAAAAATCTATTCAATCAATTTTGAATTCAGGCTGTAACACAAAAAATGTGTCAGTCAAGCAGTATGAATACATTTTTTATAACATATCAGAAAGTATCAGAACAATATGCATTTTACGTACTTTTCATTATTATTTTAAAGATGGAAAGGTGAAAAAGGTATTTATCCATAATCTGCTATGTGTAAATCTGGTCCTGGAGTGTCTTATCAAAATGAAACAAAAATATTTAGGCTGAAATTTTCCAGTGTCCAGAAAAATAGATTTACGTGATATGCAAATATGCACATATTTAATTAGATATCACCTAATTTGCATATTTTAATACAAGATCTCTGAAAAATTGAAGTACAAAAAAGTATTATATTTGTGTCCACATTCAACTGGTAAAACTTGATTGTGATATGATTAAGGAAAAATTCCCTATTAGGGTGTGGTGCCAGGCCTTAATCTACCTGAGACATTTCAGGAAATAATAGCCAATATCTATGGCAACCAATGTTGCTTGCCATAGATATACTACACCTTTACCATGTAAACCTCTTGTTAGATAATAGGCCTATTTTATTTATTTATTTATTTCCCCCCCTTGTGTATTGTGCATCTATCTGGGCATGGGCAAAATGGCTGAGTATTTTTGTCTTCAAACATAATTTCCCTTTGGCCCATCCATTTCCAATTGATATAAAACAGAATCATGAAAAATCACTTCTGGCTCAAGCTCTCTTTTTTAACCATTAGACCATAAATACAGGGAGCTGGTAAAGGGTGGCAGATGACAGGCCTGCCTCAAAAACCTCGTTATGCCTTCCTCAAATTCATTTAAGGAGCAAAACAGGTCTTGAGAGTTGTCTGGCTTAATGCATTGCGATCGCTTTTAAAACTATTTTCTGGAGGCAACCTCATGGCCCTGCATCTGGTCAAGGTGCTTTGTTTTATAACCTTCCCCTACAATACACTCTTAGAACAAAGGGTTCTGCAGCTGTCCCCATAGAAGAACCCTTTTTGGTTACAGGTGGAACCATTTTTGGTTCCAGATAGAACCCTTTTTGGTTCCAGGTAGAACTATTTTGGGGTCCATATAGAACCCTATGTGGAAAGGGTTCTACATTGATCCCAAAAGGGTTCTAACTTAAACCAGAAGGGGTTCTTCAAAGGGTTCTCCTATGGGAACAGCCAAAGAACCCTTTTTGGTTCTAGATAGCATCTTTGTTTCTAAGAGTGTGCTGCATAAACGTACACGAGTCCCCTCTGGACCAAATTAATAGCTGTAGATCAACTCTCCAATAGGAGGTGCTGCCCAGCCTATTTACATTACTGTATATATAAAAAGTTGGAGATCTGTAGTTGTTTCAAAGGTACAATTCAACATATTTTATGCAAGGTTTGTCTTTGTTGAAAATTGGTTACAATGATGACATAATCCTGTGATTGACATTTCACCCTCAAAACAGTTTACATTGATTACTTTTTTTTTTTAATCCAATTTATTTTCCACATAGATTCCACGTCACGATACGTTGATAAATTACGTTGAAACAATGTTGATTCAACCAGTTTGTGCCCAGTGGGATGGTATTTCATTAGGAATGTAAACAGTAACACATGGGGTGACACAAATATAATAAAGCCAACAGAAAGTGTGAATGATGACATGCCACTTTGTTACAGCCATGTCAAACATGATATTGGTATTGTTTGTATTTCAGATCAAACGTGCAGTCTAACTGGAACAGAATTACACTATAATACAGTCCTATAGCTAAACAAATTATTGTTATTTGTGTATCCATTTTAGGACTGCCACATGGGAAAAGCTGAGTCAAATGTAAACATTATGAATCCTGTAGATAGATTCCTCTAGGGATGAAAGAAATATCCTGGGAATCCTTCAGCTCATCCTATTCCCCTGCCCCTCTTTCTCCACAGGCTCTACAGTTACCATTATTCTTGCCATAAATTATACCACAAAGTGAATTACACTTGCTTTTCACTTTACCAGGCAGGTTTGATGAATCCTAAGGCACAACACATCATCTCAAGAAATCTTCACCGTGATTCCAGCCGCTGTTTCTTTGTCGTTTAAACCACTTCAAATCATTTTCATTGCCTCACTATTAAAATGTGTAATTCATACCTGCCATTTGGGAGATGCATAACACAAGGCCCTCTCACTTTATTTATTTATTTCTCTCTCTCTCTCTCTCTCACTGCTCAGTCACTCCAACCCGTTCGATCTATCTCCTGTAAATCAAACAACACCAGGTGACAGGTCATGCAGATTTCCCACAAGTCAGTGGTGCGCAAACATCCATTCAGGAGAGTAGTGTATTACCGTCAAACCTGATGGCTTAATGACCGTTGTGAAACTAATAAACAGCTTCATTCACCCAACACTATTGCTCCTATTCATGAGCGTTCTCTCTTTCTCTCTTTTCTCTTCCTCTCCTATCTGTCACAAATTCATCCCCCTGCACCTCTCCGCCAGCATCAGAGTTACCCATAAATCACTTCTGTTGTCTAATGCAATCCATTTGCCCAGAACACGGGGCGGATGTTGCAGGAATTGGGTCAGGAATAAACTGCAGGGCAACGGAGCCTCGCTAGTCATGATGCTGCAGGGTAATGTATAGCCATTAGCACAGAGAGAGAGAGGGAGAGGGAGATCCCTTGGACGATGTAAGCTGTGTCTGTGTGCGTGTGTGTGTGTGTGTGTGTGTGTGTGTGTGTGTGTGTGTGTGTGTGTGTGTGTGTGTGTGTGTGTGTGTGTATGTGTGTGTGTGTGTGTGTGTGTGAGTGTGTGTGTGTGTGTGTGTGTGTGTGTGTGTGTGTGTGTGTGTGTGTGTGTGTGTGTGTGTGTGTGTGTGTGTGTGTGTGTGTGTGTGTGTGTTGTTTGATTGGGCCTATTAACGTAAGAGCAACCAAATTATGTGTGTGTGTGTGTTGTTTGATTGGGCCTATTAACGTAAGAGAAACCAAATAGTGTAGTTTAATACTGTAAGAGCAAGCAAAGGTACAAAAAAGATACAAAAAGACAGAGTTATTTCCAAAATGTGTATATCCAACCATTGTCGATGTGCTGCATTATTGTACAATGGTACCAAAATAGCTTTCAGTTTTTTCATAGCCTTATTGGTAGGCATGGAAAACTAAAATGTGCGTAATATGTATGTTTCAATAGTTGAAACCAAGATTATTATAGTTCTGTGTTTTTATATTCATTTTATTTCTATTAGTTTTAAGAATTTTATTTGAAATTCTGTTTAGTTTCAGTTAGTTTTCAGATCAGATTTAGTAGTTTTTATTTAGTTAATAAAAACGTTTCATTTGTCTATTATTTAGTTGTAGTTTTAGTGTAAGGGTAAGAAAGTAGCCCATGTGTGTTAGGCTAGGAGCCATTTTTGTGTTGTACAATTTCTGAGTTTTTTGGAATGTCACTTTTTGCCACTGTGGGGCAGTAATGCATAAAGTGATGGGTCAGGTCATAGGTTAGGTTAGGTTTAAAGGTAGACTCAGCGAGATGACAAAGATGCACCAATTAAACAGTAGTAGTGGGTCAATTTCCTCAACAACCAGGAGCATTGAATCGCGAGGATAAACGTCTCTGCTATTTTGGTCCCATAGCTACCACATTGTAGCATGAAGCTCACCCGTGCACATGCGCAGAAACTGTGTGACTGTGTGAGAGCAAAGTCTTGCATCATGCTCATCTCAATTGGCATGTTCCTCTGCTCAGATGTTGCTGACAGTTGCCAGATCTTACAACACCTGGATAGGTATTTTACATATCAGCTAACCACATCATGGTAGTTCCCCTGCTCAGACGTTGCATGCATAAACAATGATTGCTTGACACGGCATTGTCTGTGCGGTCGGGCACCAGACTGCTATACCATATGTGGTTAGCTGATATGTATTGTATAATACCCATTGAGGCGTTGTAAGATCTGGCATGCGTCAGCAACATGAGCAGAGGAACATGACCAACATGTTATAGTAATTTGATGCCCGATTGCACAGTCAATGACCATTGGTTGATGCAAGCAACGTCTAAGCAAGGGAACTCGGCCAATATCTGCGGTGCTGCTCATATATCTCAATGTGACCGACCAGATTCAGAAGCTTTAAAACCCTATTCTGAAAAAAAGCTTGAAAACCACATTAAAAAATTGCCCCATTTTTTTTTTACACAAATCTCTACCTGAACATAATTCATGATGTTTTTTTATTTTATTTTGGTTCGTTTTGGAGTCAAAGATAATAGTTTCAGTATAACTTTGGTTTTTCAAGTGCGTTTGTTAATTATTTTACTTCAGTTTACTAAATTATTTTTTCATCATTAGTTTAGTTTTAGTTTCAGTTTTAGTTTACTATATTAACCTTGGTAGAAACTGACCTAGGTTGTCTGTTAAGTTTAAAATCAATCTAAGCTCCAGGCAAAGGTTTTACATTGCTTGAATTTCAATTAATTTCATGAATTGACCTGAGTTGAAATGGAGTTGGCCCCATTCTTGTAGGCCTATGTTATTATTTATGTATTACCTAATATTGTACAGTATACACTTGTTACAACTAGACTGTAATCCTGCAATAGAGAATGACACTGCTACCAATTGGGCCTACAACAATCAGTGATTTGAGAGCTAAATATATTTTTTTCACCCTATAAACACTCAAAGTGGTATGCCATTTCAAAACAGGTTTCTTGGCCAGAAAGACAATTTGCTAATCTGTTAACAAGTATTTTTCACTGTAACCGATACAGTGGTGGCTATCTTGAAAAGGAAAAGCATCACACACGGATGCAGTAAGTCTTGAACTTTAACAATAGCACTGCTTATTACATTTCCTCCAACAAGGCTAGAAGTTCCTGTATTGCACACTTCAAATGTCAGAATATGCTGCCATGGCTATAATTGGCTGCTGATGGTGTACATCTCTTTCCCTTCCCCCTGCAATTGGTTAAGCAGACCACTGAGTTGACACTCTCATAAGTGCATATGACACATTTCACATTGGCTAACTTGCCAAAGGACTGTGATGACAGATGAAAAGAGTCTTTATGTTTAAGACAGGCAACATAAATATAACCAAAGTGTTTGACACGACCTTATAGCTCATTATGTACCCATGGTTGAGGGGAAGCAGCACATAAACCCATCTGCAGCCAGTAATACTGCAGTGGAAGGCTACACCTGAAATCACTTGTATACATAGATCTTTTTTTTTTTTACTGTAGTCCCCTTATTGTGAAAACATGTTCACAACACTTTGTTGTTAATAGCACATGTTGTTAGTAACACTGTTAGTAGTAGGCAAATTAGCACTTGTTACAACAGACCTATGAGGCTTAGAGTACAGTATTACATTGTTCACATTTGACAAATATGTGTTGAATACGGAAAAACAGTGTCCTACATTGTTTTTAGGCTACCAGGCAATCTAGATGTTTTTAAGTTTTTCAAATGAATTCTGGCATACTGGAAGTTTATGACACTGGCTAAGAGGGTGTTTTCGTATCACTGTTCACCTTTAGAGGCCTAGTTAGTTGCAGAGTCATATGTTTATAAAATAGTTTGGCCAACTGTAGCTGGATGTCATGTTGAATGAATCTTCCATGGCAGAAAGTTATCCAGAAAACAGAACAAATATAGGTTTGACTTAATAATCTTTGTGCTGCAGTGTGGATATTTTAAATAAGTAAGCTATTTTATATAACCATTGTACAAATGAAATTCGTTTTTCCTTCCCTGATTTTCAAAAACTGGATTGAATGCCACAATTGAGTTGTCGAAATAAATATTAAAAACGGGAAATGTACAATAAATCCAAACTCATGTTTCATTGATATTGAAAATTTATTGAATTAGCAGTTTATTTGGTGGGCCTATGATTAAAATAAAAACAATAACATTTCCCCAAAATGGAAGCAACGAGTTTGCACTTCCCTATACCCAGATGTGTAAACCCAATTTCTTCCAGTATTTTGACAGATTAAGGTAGTTGGACCTCAATATTTCATATTCACATTCAATTTAAAACGGTTTTTGAATGCATCCATAATTCGTTTGGGAAACATAGTCCACTTGATTACATCTGTATTGCAGTGTCTAAATTCCCGCAATATAACGTGTTAAAAAGGGAGAAGAACGCAAAATCAAGGTACAAAATAATGATTATACACATGGTGTATTTTATACATTTAGAGAAGCTTGTTGCTTTCTTGTTAAACATACAGTTGCTGCATAATAAGACATATATATTTTCAACAAATAACGTGATATAATAGACGTGAGTTATGGCATACATTTATAAGAAAGTACTGTCGTGTGTTAACGTGTTATTTTTGTGGACTGTCATCACAGGCATTGAGTCAATATTCAATCTTGTTATACAGATTGTACAGTGGTAACCCTTGTAGGCTGCTGCCAGGGTAGTACAGTGGCGTTGGAAAAGCAATAGATCTTGGAACTGGTACCCGGAGCAGGGAGTTATCTCTAAAAACAAGCGGCATTCCGACCAGTGTCTGTGCGGATGCGTGTGCCATGTTCGCAGCCTCCAGTTCCGCCGACAGTTGTCGCTTCCATTTGTTTCTGCGGTTCTGAAACCACGTCTTCACCTGAGTTTCTGTTAGCTGTAGACTTGATGCCAAGCAGGCTCGCTCGGAGCTGCTCAAATACCTCTTCATATCAAACGTGGACTCGAGCTGGTACACCTGACTCCGCGAGAAGACAGTACGAGTCTTCTTCTTGGACGAGTTACTCTGCTTGTCCGCACCGTCTGCCTGTCTCTCCTCGGAAATAGGTGACATTGGATTGCATGGTATCTCTTGTTCCTCTTTGTAATCCTGCAGCAGAGGCTGTGTCAAGCGCGGTCGCCGTGCAATCCCGTCATGGCCTGAAATAAGTCCCTTGGTTGCACCTGCATTGGAGAAAAAGACCAGTATAAAGGTGCGTTGGAAATAAAATAAAATATTGTCTAACTATTTCAACAAACTGATTTCCCAATGTCCTCCTCCATATCATCTATAGCCTATCAACATTGATAAATGGTGTAGGCCTACCCTCAAGATAAACGCATCACCATAAGATAGGCTACTGGACGCTTTAGTCTATTGCCTTTAGATCAGCTTATCAATTATGTGTCACAAAATGTAGAATATGTCTCAAAGGTTTCACACTTATTTTTCAAATGTTTTGTGTTGGCCAACCCAGGTTTGGAGAAAATCCCTATTAAAACTAACATTATTCGATACTCGGTACAAGAGTGCATTAAGTGTGAACTTTGACTCATTAATTGACCGTTGAAAGGTTGTAATTGGCCTTTTAATTAAACAATATTAATTAAATCAGGTTACATTTAACGCTCAATTGACGAAATGTAGTGCAGTCATTGTGAAAACATGTTTAATCAATTAGAAGACTCGATTACATTTGGAATGACGGGGGAAGCATCCTGTTAATTATTTGACCTTTCCACTGTTCGCTGATGTAGCAGTAATACAACACATTAAACAAAGTGAAGTGATAGCCTACATATCTGCAGTCACAAACAGGCTACTATAGAGTTATCGAAGTTTACAAGCTTAAACTTCAACAAGTACTAGGCTAAGTTTATCATAAATAAGTTTATAATTAGGCCTAGCCTGCGTTAGTCTACTGTTGACCTATTATTATTATAATAATAGCCTAATAATAAAAAATATAAATAATAATAATAATATCCCGTTAGATACCATGGATTTATACATTATATAGCCTACTTAACTTGGAAAGGAAGCCTTTATTTTCGAAGGCAAAATGTCAGCGAGGAAAATCTATTCAAGAAAAAACAATATTAAAGAAAAATTATTACGTTTTACGCGGAACACAAATTACATTCAGTAATCTACTCACCTAAACATGAAAAATTAAGTGGTTGATGTTGGTTGCATGGCTCGCTGTGACCAGGATCCGAGCAGAAACAGTCTGCAGAGTCCTCCCCACCGCTGCACTCCTCTTCGGAAGACACCGACAGCGAGCGCGTCCTCGCCGGCTGCAGTCCCTTGGAACTCTCCTTCGCCCCCGATCGTGGCTTCTCCGACGACTTGCCCAATATCGACTGAATAGTGAAGGTGGAAATCGGGGCCGACGAGCACTTGCTTCCGCTGTCTTCTGTGGTACTCATTCTCGACTCATAACAGTAAGATTAGGCTATATCGTATAGTTTTTGTATTATTTTTTCTTTTCTTATTATTGGTCTGTGAGGACTCCTCTTGTGTAAAATAGTTTTTTTGTTTTTTTTGTAAACCCTTTTTAGAAATGTAGGTGCTTGGGTTGTTTTTTCCTGGAGCTCAGGGAACATGAATGTATTCCTGGTCTACTTCCACGCGCTCTGGACTAAAGGCAGTATTGTGGCGTTGCCTCATTTGCATGTAGGTAAGCTCCTCGTGGGCCAATCACACGCTCAAACTAAGCCCGGAAATTTCAAACTCATGTTGAGGTTCTGAGATAGGATGAGAGGAGATAAGGACAAATATGTACAGGCTGTGGTTTATTCCATTTTTGGTCCCTCTTTGAATCCGATAGTGAAGGAAGACAAATATAGGCCTTATGGCACAGGCAAATCACACATGTCAGACTATTAAATTACTTCAACAGACTACATCTCTCTCTCTGCCAGAAATAATAATAATAAATAATATGCCATTTAGCAGACGCTTTTATCCAAAGCGACTTACAGTCATGCGTGCATACATTTTTTTTTGTGTATGGGTGGTCCCGGGGATCGAACCCACTACCTTGGCGTTACAAGCGCCGTGCTCTACCAGCTGAGCTACAGAGGACCATTCAGCACATGACGTTTTGCATATGCATAATATCCATCGACTTTCATTCAGAAACTGATGCAACATGTCTCTTATTATAACCTACATTAAATTACATTGGACGTTTGGTTGAAAAGAGAGAATTGTTTAGGCTATGAATTTTGTGTAGGGAAAGGTTTCTAATTTTCAAGTCTTATGTTGTGTGTCGTTTTTTTGTGCCTGTTTGTTTTGTTTTTGTGTGATATATATTGACACAACTTGAACTGTAGCAAATTCCTTACCTAATACGTGGGCCTGATTCACAATTTAAGGGGACAGACTGGGGATGAATTCCCCACTCACGAGGCTATGAGAAAATTTGAAACAGGTGCAACCATGGAAGTCACAATGAGTATTTTAACGATGAGATTCAGTGATTTTTCTTTTACCTTTTTTTCAATCACAAGTATTAAATATTTTGTTGATGGAATTTTACAAATTAATATTGTCACAAATAGGCCTATTGCAAGACAACATAACAAATTGTTATTACACTGTAGTAGACCCTTATTATTTCCCCTGCAATACTTATAGTGTTGAAGTGAATGGAGAGAATAATATTCTACATGTTTTACATCGGCATGATGTTTGGTCATGATTCTCCCTTTGCCTATTATTCTAGATATAGATATAGACTATCATTTAAACCTTTTCACTTACTAATGTAAAATGCTTTGTTTGGAATATTCCCTCAAAGAACAAACCCCATATCCCTAACACAATTAGTTAAAATTGAATAATAGCATACCATTGAAACACCCTCGGGGGAAAATGCACAATATGCTATTACAGGCCACTGTAGACACAAGTACTGCACAATGACTTCATTGAAGGAATGGAAAGTATTGTATTAGCCTTGTGCATGGTAAATTGGTCAGATAATCCAACATACAGTACTGGAACTAATACGGAACCTTAACAATTTTTTCCTGAAAATAATAAACTAATTCCACGTCCACTATCTGCGATTAGGAATTAATTTGATCATTAATACAGCTAATCTGCCTCGCGTGGAGTAGAGACCTGCTAATTGATTGACTAATTGATTGGAGGGTGGGGGCGCGCTCCGCCCCTGCTCCTCCTCTCCCTCTCTCTCTCTGACTGTGTCTTGCGGGGCAGCTGCGGGGCTTGAGTTCGCAGTTCTAGCACATTATCCCTCTTTACTGCTTTCTAAGGGACCCCAGACACATTACAAACGGTCAGCTTTAATCATAATGTCAGCGCCCTAACCCTCATGCTGCTGCGCCAAGGGAGGGGTTGACGACCCCAGCCTTTCTCTTAATTCTGTTCAATATTGTTTTGTATTGTGGTTTTGTTAATCCTTTGATAGGTGGAAGGAGTAACAGGATGACGATTATGATGAAGACGATAATGAAGACGATGATGAGGGTGCTGATGAGGTGATGATGAAACCCCTCGTGTGATTGTCAAGAACGAATATGTCCACCGAGACGTAGGCTAGCTATATTTACTGGGGTAATATATGAGGGCAGTCAGATTGCGCTGGATTTACGGTGACTACACATAAGGCGTGAAATCTACCATGACAGTTAAATGGTCTGATTGTATACGCGCTCTTTTTAAACAAAGACTTTGTCAACAGCAGCGATGTGTTTTTAAAGTTTTAATTATACCCCTATACGCTATCCTTAACAAGAAATCATTACATAATTAATCAAACAATTGAATACAAATTAAACTCCACAGGCATTAGGAGGTTATTTAAACAAATCTGAAGATATTTTTCATGATAGCCTATCAAAAGAAAATAAATGGCATTATAATTCATTGTAGGCCTATATGCCTGCATAAAGGTAATTGTGTCATTTAAATTTATTTTAACGTTTCTGAAGATCCTGTATTCACCTCTCTTATTTGCAGTCATTTTCTGTCCATGACGTTTGTACATTTGACTTATAGAAAACATGTTCAGAAACAGCATTGCGCGGTCGACGTTCGTGCTCTATCACAATGATAGGTGTTGTATTGCAGCCCTACCGCAATAACAGAACACGATCTTTACTATGGGAAAAGGGTCTTAGAAAGACCGATGAAGTTATGAGCAGCTTTGATCTAAGAATCAAGCTTCGATAAATATCAAACAAAGACCCCTACACGTGTGTATTATGATATATGATGTGTCCAACTCTAAAATAAGGAAATTACCAGAGAAAATGATATCAATACATTTTCTAAGTATAAACGTTGATTATGTTTCGATTTTCATTCAAGGATCCTAGCCCAGCTCCTTTTTTCAAATAGCAGAGAGAGAGAGAGAGAGAGAGAGGGAGAGAGAGAGGGATCGAGGCAGTCGTAAGAGCAAAGCAGAGCGCGAACCCTGGAGGTGTAGGCTCCAATTTATGTAATCTTCCGCTGGAATTGAATTGGGTAATTTATTGGAAAACAAAAAGTAAAGAAGATTGGATCAGTATAGCCTATCCAAGGGCTCATATCCATCAAGTTCCAATTAACAACCTCACCATTGAGTTTTAATGGCTTTCCAATCTACTACCCTGATAGACTCATCAATTCCTAGGGGAGAAATTAAGAAAATCGACCGCCCCTTGGCGTTTTGGTGTCATTCTTCACAGCAACTATATGTCAAATTAAAAACACAATTAACATTTAAACTGTTCCAATCAGACGGTGCCCCGCAACCTATGTTTCACTTAATATAACTTTTATGAAAATCTTGATGCTCGCATTCAATCACCAAGCAAATGGGATACTAGTTTAAAGATTTCCGTTTCCTAAAAAATAAGTGTGTCCAGAAAGTGTTGTGCTAAGGCCAGTGCCCTCGCGTTGACATGTGTTTTTTAGGTTTCTATAGGCCATAACAACATGCCTAAAGCTCACGTTTTACTAAGATGATCAAATATGTACAATTTGGCAGAGAATTCATCCAAACTTGGCAGCAAGCAACATAAAACATCTTCTCATACATCTCCGAATTTGATTCCCCAGGTCGTTGCTTTAAATGAGAACGTGTTCTCAGTCAACTTACCTGGTAAAATAAGGGTGAAAAAAATGATGATAGTAGATGGATTTGAAGCATCCACTTCTCACCTATAACACATTAAAACATTTGCATAGGACATTTGTATATATTTGAAATTACAGAAAGTGTATTCATGTAGGCTAATGTACGAATTGCTTAGACATTGCCACAAGCCTGCATACACTTGTAAATATCGTGGCATCATTTTGTCAATAATGTATAAAATAAAAACAAACTTTTGATATCAAAGGGAAAATCCACCCCAAAACTATCTATTGGTATTTTCCTGACTAATGCATTTTGCATCATCACGATGTGGCCTGTGACACTTTGCTTCTTGAAAGTCCAATATCTTTCAAACTTGACTTCTGACATGCAAAACATTTTGGGACTGTATCAACAGTGGACTAATTTAAAAAATACCAAAAGGTAGTTTTTGAGTGGATTTTCCCTTTAAGCTCAATGAACATAATTATGCCTACATACGGTAAAGAAATTGCTATGCGTGAACAGATGCCCAGGGTTTCAGGAAAGGGCTGAAAATACTTAAGCTGTTGGCACTTGATCAGCACTCAACTTTCCTGCGGTTACGTCCGTTGCCCTGCTTCTGCAAATGTAGGCTACTTTATCCTATGTTTGCTCTCGCCCCTTCTACTTTACATAAATATGTTCTACAAATGGAAATTATCGAGTTGTCATTTTATCAATTTATGCGCGCAAATCAAGGTCATGAGCGCAACCAAAACTGCCCGTGAACAATGCCCTTATTTGTAACAATATTTTTTACGTTTGTAGATCAATATGTGCTAGGGGAAGAACGCCATAGATACCAATCTATTAATTCTCTGTAATGGGTCCATGTTGAGTTTGCATGATATAATACGTCAATACATGAGTGATTATCAGACGATATTTGAATGCGCTCTTTGTCTAGTGATGCAGTCATAATAGAGTAGCTACTGATTTGTTTTCGATCACTGCATTAGAGACAAAATCAGAAAATGACCTTTGAGGCAAAGCGTTGACTGGTTTCTACTCAGCTTGAAGGAATGCTGAATAAAATAACAAAGTAGGCCTAATTTTCAACAGTAATTGCATAGTCAACTCGTTGCATATTGATATTTATATTATTCCACTTAACATTGTAGATAATAAATGTGTTAAATATTTCGCTACTTCAAAACTTTATTTTAGACTAATGTTGCAGCTATGTAAATTTATCTCGTCCACAATAAAGGAAGAATGAGTGACTGACATTAAATCGGTGAAACATTATGATTTAGCAAAGTACATGTCCTTATGTTTTAAAAGGAAAAAGTCAGTCCACAAGATAACGTGGATACAAAATGTGAAGGTTTGAGGAGAGAGTCTGAGTCAATCGTTGTCATATAGCTATCAAAACCTTTCGACTTCCTAAAACATTAATGTGGCCTATGGTGATCGAAAGACTTGGGAGAACTACTCAACATAAATGTATCTTTTCGACCACTTGCAATAGCTCTACTTCTATGTCATAAACCTTCCACAGGTGAATTGTAGGCATGCACGAGCACTGCAGAGACATTGGCACTGGTGTGTGAATAGCCAGATGCTACCAAACTAAACCCTTGGAACATGAAACCAAATTGAGCAAACCCTAACTCTAGGCCTTTAGGTTTTGTTGACCCACCTGAAACTACACAGCCAAAATTGACAATACAACCATTACGTCAAAGACAAATTGCATATTTGGTGGGCTAATTGCACCTGTCCGCTACCGAAGACAGACATAGAAGCTGCATCCACAAGTAATACGATTATTGTTGCAAAATTAAACGTATACGTTTTTGAAATTAAATGTTAAAATTAGCCTGGCGTTACGCACGCACGCATTCACGTACGCCGCACGCACGCACGCATACACATGCACACACACACACAAGTTTGAACAGCCTAGTATTAGGGAATGCCATTTTTCTCTTTTGAATAGAATACATTACCGCATAATTTCGTCAAGATGGTGGCAGTTACGCATCTAATTGACCGATACATTTTTATGTAAAACAACTTTTAAAGTACATAACAGCAGGTTGATTACGCACCTGCTCATGTTCTTCATTCACATAATTATTTATGGATCTACCAAAATAAGCGTGCGGTTTTGAGGTAGGCCTACCTGTATTTACAGTCAATATGGATGACAAATTAAATGTGAACTAGTTACTAATAATTAAAGCAAATAAAAAAGGTCAGTGAGTGGTTTTAATAGCTAAGTTTGTGAAGTTGCGCCAATGTATATGCATAATGCTTAATTTTGATTAATTCTAACTTTTTATGATGTCCATAGGCTACATGGTCTATTCACAGTTTCCACCATGTTTGTTCAAATGATAAATGTTTCAATATACTGTATATAATATGTCTAGCATCCAAATTGTAATACTCTTATTCAGTCAACCACCGCTATCTATGGTAGTGTGTCTCGGTGGAGTGTCGGCCACGTGGTCTGCCAGACCAGTAGCACTTGTTGTTAGATAGACCCAGTCGAGCCTCTGTAATGAGAATTGACTTATGATCAGACACAGTATTTAGGCAGAATATCCTCTTCTTTGTATATGCCAGGAGCATATTGATTTCATCTCACACATGACAATTTTGAAAGCCACAACAATTATATTGGGTCTATAATAAAGATTTGATGGAAAGTTTTATTGTTTGTTTAGTTATATTCATTTTCATTATGCAACAATAAATCCTGTTAATGAAGACGTTTTAAAAGTCGACAATAGCCTAATTTGTTTGGGAGGCAAACGGGCAAAATTTGACATTTCAGAATAGATGCCCGAGTCATATGTAGACTACACCTAATTACATAATTGTGCATTCTTGAGTACGCACTGATTTGAAATATTTAAATATGGAATAACCTCCATTTATTTCACAATACAATATCAAAACGTGTATTTCTGTTCAATGGAATAGCATCAACTGGTAGCTCTTTTCCTTGACTCGATTCAATATATCCATATACATTTGTACACCATGTTAATGTTTCAAAAACACAAAAGGCAATGAAATTAAATTCTTAGTTGTGCTATAAGGACATTGTCGAGCAAGCATAAATGAAAATCAGTATATCAAAACAATAAGCCTATAAGCTACAATTATATTGTACATAAAACAGTGTATCTTGATTGTCCCCTGTTAAAGCGTTTTGAGTAAAAAGATAATGTTGAGCCCGTTCGATAATCTGTCCGATATTCCTAAATAGTTGAGAAAAGAGAAAACACAATGAAATGAATGGGTCTATCACATAACTTGTGGTCAAATGTTAGTGTTTACAGTATTGCCCATATCAAAATCACATTGTCCAATAGAAAACAAACCAATGTTACCGAATTGTTATAACACACCAAATAACACCCCGCGTTGTAAATAGAAATGAAACAAAATTAACTCCAATGTAATTTCCGGAATGTTATGGTTCTGCGCCGGGAAAACAGGCTTGCTGAAATGTATTTTGGGGCAGTGTGAACTGGATAGTCTTAGCGGAAATTATCTCAAAGCTGCTATAATAATAAAAGGCCCAATAATAATAGGCCTAATTATAATTATAACAATAATAATACTTGTAATATTAATAATAACAACAATATGCTAATAGTGTGAAATTATACCAGAGACAATGTAAACTGCACTCTAATAAAAAAATGCGCAATAGGTCCTCTTTGACAGAAAGCATGGCTCTCTTTTTTCTATTTCTTTTCTTCTTTACAAAAATATTGTTTCAGTTTGTCTTGTGTAGTGTTCTGTACGAGTTAGGAATATAGACAACAACCTCTTGTTTTTCAGACCGGTCTGAGTAGCGGCACAGAGGTGACGATTGGGTGAGAGTAATAGAGGTGGTGAGGGAAGGTGAGGAGCGGCTGGCTCACAGGCACGTTCCCGGTCGCACTGACAGTTTCTGAGGCAGAGTTTTCGTGGTAGAGGATGGGCACTCGCACTATCCTCTGTGCAGTGGCGTGGCTCAGATTTGCAGCTTCTAGTTCAGCGGCAAGCTGCCTCTTCCATTTATTTCTTCTGTTCTGGAACCAAATCTTTACCTGGGTCTCTGTCAGGTGCAAAGACGCAGCCAATCCGGCCCTCTCCGAACTGCTCAAGTAGCGTTTCATGTCAAAGGTGGACTCGAGCTGAAACACCTGACTCCGGGAGAACACCGTGCGTGTTTTCTTTTTTCGACATGCTTTCTTGTCCCCACCGTCCTCGTGTTTCTTCCAGTCGTCTACCCCACTGTGTTTCTTTGTGTCCTCGGGATCACTCTCTTCAAGAACTATTTCATCACCACTTTTGTTGTCCTCGTCTTCTTTGCCGTCTGGGTCAGATTTGAGCACCAGGTCTGGCGAGTCGCGATCGGTGCCAGAGGTGGGAGAGGAGTCTCTTGCTCGTGCCTTCTCGGCAACTAAAATGACGACAGGAAATATGGGTTATAAACATGGCTGCATGTTCAATACTTCGTTGACACTGGATATGCTTTAGCAAATATATAAAATAACAGTTGGCTATACCATTCACTTGAACGCGCAAAAGACAAATAGAAACATACAATGCTGACAATGGCTTTACTTTGAATGAAATACTTATCATAAGTGACAAAATACTTGCTGAGTATATGGATTTAGTTCAAGAATGATTATCCTTGTTTGAATGTCCTTTGACAGATGAAAGCTCAACCCATAGCATTCATAGCAATTTCCACTATACAAATTACGCACATTATACGTTTTCTGGTAGTGTAAAAGGTAAAGAAGACAATCAGATGTGCATGGACTTACCTTCGGTTCTGTGTAGATGACTGGCTGCGCTGAGTGTGTAGGGATACCACCATGCTGAGGCTCGCTCCAGATAGTGCGCGGGTAAGGCAAACCTCTGTGTGGGTAACTCAAAGCGAGGAAAGTTGAAGTCCCCGACCTGGGATAGAGAAAAGCCCCCTTCTAAAGCTACCTTTGCCGAGGCGAAGATGGGCTTGGGTTTGGATGGTTTACTATCACAGTTCAGCAAGTTCTTAATGAAGAAGGGAGAGTCTTTCACCGGAGTGCACGTCTCTTGCGCCGTCTCGGGCATTGCTGCTTGGAGGTTGTGGTCCGAATGCCTTAGACCACAAACGTAAGTGTTAAAAGACTTAGAAACAGTGATATTATAAAAATAGAAGACCGGTAATTGTCCTTCTTTATGATGTTTTAAATGCGGAATATCTTCTTGATTACCCGATGATCGAGAACGTCAAAAATAAAATACACATCAGAAAAGTAAATAGTCTTCAGAGAGAACAAAATAATACCGATATTGCATCCAAGTCTTGTGCGTTCCTTTGTCAAAATGCAACTGTGTCCACAGCGTCAGTCTGGCGCCGGATGCTAATGATGAAATAAAAATGTCATCCAAGTTAAATGCGGAAAGTACACGGCGATTGGGCATGTACAATGGCAAATGGGATTAAGGAAGAGATGGGAAGTAGAACGAGGGGGAGAGAGAGAGAGCGAGGTAGAGAGAGAGGGGGTGTAGGCTACACGATAACAACGAAGTCCACCCTAACTTTGCGCTTTGGCTGTAGGCTGTAGCTTTCTGGTGTTATTGGTCTTATATAGTCCAATTAGATAGCAAATGAGGACAGGGTTGTTAGCACAAAATGAAATGTTTGGCATGAGCTTCGTTGGAAGTAGGCTACAATAGGCAAATTACTCTCACCGAACACAGCCTATAGCCTAATAGCAGAGTATGCCTATATCACAATTTGATGCAGGGTTTGGGGAGATAATTTTTTTAAATAAAAAAATAGCAATATTAAAAAACATTATAGTGATTATGAATTAGGGGATTTTGAGGTTGTGGTCTGATTCATAGTTATCGATAATATAGCATAGATTCAGAAAGAGCAAGAACAATTTTCGGCAAGCTATGGATGTGAGTTCTGCTTTTTATAATGGCCATTTTCCTAACACAAACACCAACAAAATAGAGCTTCATGTGTTCAGATAACGATAGGCCTACAACAAAGTAGGATATTGTGGATTATATCACATTTGGGAAAATATATATTTTGATTATTACCCAGTAAATACATTTTTCAAATGTTCCCATAATTGGCTACACGCAAAATATTGTGCAAAATATTTACCTACATAGGGCCTATTCCACTTACACGATTCATTCGACTATGTTTATATGATAGCTATTATAGTTTTACAGGGTAGGATACAAACTTTCGTTATTACAGCACAGACAAGATAATTTCCCTCCAGGTGTCATGTTTTAACACAATTTGGAGTGAATAAGTTAAATTGATAAAAATAATTTGACCTTTTCCCCCATGGACTATCTGCCAACAATTCTATTGAAAGAGGTTGCAAATGATGTCCACATTATCACTAGGCCTATTATAAAAGGTTTACAGAATAAGGAATATATATTTACATTTAGATATAGCCTAATTAAAATATTGTTGCAATCAAATGATTGTGAATTGGATGCGCATCTTTAATCACTTGCCTAACTCCAAATGTAGTCCAGTTGCAATTATTTGCATTGCTTATTGGGACACAAAGGCTCACGGGACGCATGTGCCTGAATTGTGTGTATTCGTATGCTATGACATAGGTTTACCTCAATAAAGGTAAACCATACACAATTCAGACACAGTTTATGAATTTGCCCCTTAATTAGTACAATTAAACCCAATTAAACCCAACGATTTAATAAGAAGAGTCATCTGTGTTTACTTTGTTTCGTCAGAGATCTGAACACTGTTTTCGAAGTGTCAATTGTTTTTGCTGATTCATTTAGAAATGCATTCTGAAATGGTCTCAGAAACAGTCATGGTTAGCCAACTGTAAGCCTAAAATATGTCACCAATGAGCAATTCTAGTCATATTTCTACTTTATGGATTTCTAAAATGTTTCTTTGTTGGATAGTCATCCGTTTTTATCAAATCAATTTTGTTCATTCATTCCTCAGATTGCAGTCTTTGTAAATGCGGTATGTATATTCACTCATTGATATTAATTTACATGATAGAGCATGCCCAATGATAGATGAATAATGAGAGGACAGCGTCCTCTGTGGGCAATAAAGGCTAAATGCAGGACCTTAATCACAGATGTAGACGAATAAGCACCAAAAGACTTGTCAGCATGGCTAGGCACTACTTCACAAAACAACACAATCTCACAATCAATTCGTGCATATATGTAAAAATAAAAAATAAAAAATAAAAAAGTATTTCAACAGATTTTGTGCAGTTGTAGTCAGAAATGCCATTTTTTCGTGTAGGCAACAGTAGGCCTACACGATTTCCTTCATAACGCATTTCATATTTCGTGGAGCCTACATTACACAATTTTCTTCATAATAAATTTAATACAACGCTCCACTTTTTCATGTACATTACACCATATCTTTCTTAATGCATTTTATACAAGTCTGTCAAATTTTATGAGGGTTGCCAGATTTGAGAGAAAATAAATATTTTTTTGTATTGTGGTATCGATGAAGATATTTGATTGGGGAATGTGGATACATTTTTATGATGGGAAATTATTATAAACACCATAATACACACATACAAACACTTACACACATATACACAAACTCACTTTGTTATAGCCAACTCTTGACTTTTGTATGAATTATTTTTTATAAAATATTTGTATCTAGTTGTGATGAATTCATTGTCTTAAACTGTTTCAGTAATGATTAACATGGTTAAATAGTCGTACATTTCTGCTTGATTTAGCTTTTGGTATATTTGACATTTTTAGACATATTCTGTATTTCCACTAAATAAAGCAATAATTAATCAACACACTACTGTAAATAAATGGACACTACCTGTTATAAAACGGAAATTGCTCTCCGTAAAATCCAGTGCGTTCGGAATGTATTCAGACCCCTTCCCTTTTTCCACATTTTGTTACGTTACAGCCTTATTCTAAAATGGATTAAATTATATTTTTCCCTCATCAATCTACACACAATACCCCATAATGACAAAGCAAAAACAGGTTTTTAGAAGTTTTTGCTAATTTATCAAAAATAAAAAACAGCAATACCTTATTTATATAGGTATTCAGACCCTTTGCTATGGGACTCAAAATTAAGCTCAGGTGCATCCTGTTTCCATTGATCATCCTTGAGATGTTTCTACAACTTGAGTGGAGTCCACCTGTTGTAAATTCAATTGATTGGACATGATTTGGAAAGGCACACACCTGTCTATATAAGGTCCCGATGTTGACAGTGCATGTCAGAGCAAAAACCAAGCAATGAGGTCGAAGGAATTGTCCATAGAGCTCAGAGATAGGATTGTGTTGAGGCACATATCTGGAGAAGGGTACCAAAAACTGTCTGCAGCATTGAAGGTCCCCAAGAACACAGTGGCCTCCATCATTCTTAAGTTTGGAACCACCAAGACTCTTCCTAGAGCTGGCCGCCCAGCCAAACTGAGCAATTGGGGGAGAAGGTCCTTGGTCAGGGAGGTGACCAAGAACCCGATGGTCACTCTGACAGAGCTCCAGAGTTCCTCTGTGGAGATGGGAGAACCTTCCAAAGGACAATCATCTCTGCAGCACTCCACCAATCAGGCCTTTATGGTAGAGTGGCCAGACTGAAGCCACTCCTCAGTAAAAGGCACATGACAGCCCGCTTAGCGTTTGCCAAAGGCACCTAAAGGACACTCAGACCATGAGAAACAAGATTCTCTGGTCTGATGAAACCAAGATTGAACTCTTTGGCCAAGTGTCACATCTGGAGTAAACCTGGCACCATCCCTACGGTGAAGCATGGTGGTGGCAGCATCATGCTGTGGGGATGTTTTTCAGCGGCAGGGACTGGGAGACTAGTCAGGATCGAGGGAAAGATGAATGGAGCCTGACTAGTCTCCCAGTCCCTGCCGCTAAAAAACATCCCCACAGCATGATGCTGCCACCACCATGCTTCACCGTAGGGATGGTGCCAGGTTTCCTACAGAGAGATCCTTGATGAAAACCTGATCCAGAGCACTCAGGACTTCAGACTGGGGTGAAGGTTTACCTTCCAACAGGACAACGACCCTAAGCACACAGCCAAGACAACGCAGGAGTGGCAAAGCTTGGATCTGCAGAGAAGAATGGTAGAAACTCCCCAAATACAGGTTTGCCAAGCTTGTAGCGTCATACCCAAGAAGACGAGGCTGTAATCGCTGCCAAAGGTGCTTCAGCAAAGTACTGAGTAAAGGGTCTGAATACTTATGTAAATTTAATATTTCAGTATTTTATTTTGAATAAATTTGCAAACATTTCTGCAAACCTCTTTTTGCTTGAATAAGGCTGTAATGTAACAAAATGTGGGAAAGGTCAAGGGGTCTGAATACTTTCTGAATGCACTGTAAAATATTTGAAATGCTCAGTCTGAAGCCATTCGGCTATGGGTTTCACAGCCCTATAATAATGATACAAATTATATTACCTTAAAAAGGGTTTACTTACAACCTCATGTTGGGCAAAGTGGTATAGGAGAGTCTGATATGTAACCCCTAACTTGAGTTCAGTCGTCCTTAATGACTGGGAAAGGCCTCGATTCCGTAGAAAATCCTACATCCATCTCATTAGATCAGAACAGGATGGATCAACAGTGATTCATATTACTAGTTTGCCTCCTAAAAGAAAGATAGTTGTGTTTTGCTGCATAACGCACTTACATTATTTGTCTACCCATATGATGTGGATCATTGTCAGGTTATTTGATATATAAGCTTCAGTAACAAAAGAACACCATGGTTGAATTACCACTTTAAACAGTCAAATCAAATCAAATTTTATTTGCCACATACGCCGAATACAACAGGTGTAGACATTACAGTGAAATGCTTACTTACAAGCCCTTAACCAACAATGCAGTTTTTAAAGATAAAAAAAAAAAAGTGTTAAGTAAAAAAAATAAAAGCAAATAACTTAAGAGCAGCAGTAAAATAAAATAACAGTAGGGAGGCTATATACAGGGGGGTACCGGTGCAGAGTCAATGTGCAGGGGCACCGGCTAGTCGAGGTAATTGAGGTAATATGTACATGTGGGTAGAGTTAAAGTGACTATGCATAAATTGTAAACAGAGTAGCAGCAGCGTAAAAGCATAAAAGAGGGGAGTGGGGGTGGGGAGGCAGTGCAAATAGTCCGGGTAGCAATGATTAGCTGTTCAGGAGTCTTATGGCTTGGGGGTAGAAGCTGTTGAGAAGCCTTTTGGACCTAGACTTGGCACTCCGGTACCGCTTGCCGTGCAGTAGCAGAGAGAACAGTCTATGACTAGGGTGGCTGGAGTCTTTGACAATTTTGAGGGCCTTCCTCTGACACCGTCTGGTATAGAGGTCCTGGATGGCAGGAAGCTTGGCCCCAGTGATGTACTGGGCTGTACGCACTACCCTCTGTAGAGCCTTGCGGTCTGAGGCCGAGCAGTTGCCAGACCAGGCGGTGATGCAACCAGTCAGGATGCTCTCGATGGTGCAGCTGTATAACCTTTTGAGGATCTGAGGACCCATGCCAAATCTTTTCAGTCTCCTGAGGGGGAATAGGCTTTGTCGTGCCCTCTTTACGACTGTCTTGGTGAGTTTGGACCATGATAGTTTGTTGGTGATGTGGACACCAAGTAACTTGAAGCTCTCAACGTGTTCCACTACAGCCCCGTCGATGAGAATGGGGGCGTGCTCAGTCCAATTTTTTTTCCTGTAGTCCACAATCATCTCCTTTGTCTTGATCACGTTGAGGGTAAGGTTGTTATCCTGGCACCACGCGGCCAGGTCTCGGACCTCCTCCCTATAGGCTGTCTCATCGTTGTTGGTGATCAGGCCTACCACTGTTGTGTTGTCAGCAAACTTACTGATGGTGTTGGAGTTGTGCCTGGCCATGCAGTCCTGGGTGAACAGGGAGTACAGGAGGGGACTGAGCACGTACCCCTGAGGGGCCCCCGTGTTGAGGATCAGCGTGGCAGATGTGTTGTTACCTACCCTTACCACCTGGGGGCGGCCCGTCAGGAAGTCCAGGATCCAGTTGCAGAGGGAGGTGTTTAGTCCCAGGATCCGTAGCTTAGTGATGAGCTTTGAGGGCACTATGGTGTTGAACACTGAGCTGTAGTCAACAAACAGCATTCTCATGTACAGTGAGGGAAGAAAGTATTTGATCCCCTGCTGATTTTGTACGTTTGCCAACTGACAAAGACATGATCAGTCTATCATTTTAATGGTAGGTTTATTTGAACAGTGAGAGACAGAATAACAACTAAAAAATCCAGAAAAACGCATGTCAAAAATGTTATAAATTGATTTGCATTTTAATGAGGGAAATAACTATTTGACCCCTCTGCAAAACATGACTTTGTTCTTGGTGGCAAAACCCTTGTTGGCAATCACAGAGGTCAGACGTTTCTTGTAGTTGGTCACCAGGTTTGCACACATCTCAGGAGGGATTTTGTTCCACTCCTCTTTGCAGATCTTCTCCAAGTCATTAAGGTTTCGAGGCTGACGTTTGGCAACTCAAACCGTCAGCTGCCTCCACAGATTTTCTATGGGATTAAGTTCTGGAGACTGGCTAGGCCACTCCAGGACCTTAATGTGCTTCTTCTTGAGCCACTCCTTTGTTGCCTTGGCCGTGTGTTTTGGGTCATTGTCATGCTAGAATACCCTTCCACGACCCATTTTCAATGCCCTGGCTGAGGGAAGGAGGTTCTCACCCAAGATTTGACGGTACATCGCCCCGTCCATCGTCCCTTTGATGTGGTGAAGTTGTCCTGTCCCCTTAGCAGAAAAACACCCCCAAAGCATAATTTTTCCACCGCCATGTTTGACGGTGGGGATGGTGTTCTTGGGGTCATAGGCAGCATTCCTACTCCTCCAAACACGGCGAGTTGAAATGATGCCAAAGAGCTCGATTTTGGTCTCATCTGACCACAACACTTTCACCCAGTTCTCCTCTGAATCATTCAGATGTACATTGGCAAACTTCAGACGGCCCTGTATATGTGCTTTCTTGAGCAGGGGGACCTTGCGGGCGCTGCAGGATTTCAGTCCTTCATGGCATAGTGTGTTAATCATTCAGATGTACATTGGCAAACTTCAGACGGCCCTGTATATGTGCTTTCTTGAGCAGGGGGACCTTGCGGGCGCTGCAGGATTTCAGTCCTTCATGGCATAGTGTGTTAATAATTTTTTTCTTGGTGACTATGGTCCCAGCTGCCTTGAGATCATTGACAAGATCCTCCCGTGTAGTTCTGGGCTGATTCCTCACCGTTCTCATGATCATTGCAACTCCACGAGGTGAGATCTTGCAAGGAGCTCCAGGCCGAGGGAGATTGACAGATCTTTTGTGTTTCTTCCATTTGCGAATAATCACACCAACTGTTGTCACCTTCTCACCAAGCTGCTTGGCGATGGTCTTGTAGCCCATTCCAGCCTTGTGTAGGTCTACAATCTTGTCCCTGACATCCTTGGAGAGCTCTTTGGTCTTGGCCATGGTGGAGAGTTTGGAATCTGATTGATTGATTGCTTCTGTGGACAGGTGTCTTTTATACAGGTAACAAGCTGAGATTAGGAGCACTCCCTTTAAGAGTGTGCTCCTAATCTCAGCTCGTTACCTGTATAAAAGACACCTGGGAGCCAGAAATCTTTCTGATTGAGAGGGGGTCAAATACTTATTTCCCTCATTAAAATGCAAATCAATTTATAACATTTTTGACATGCGTTTTTCTGGATTTTTTTAGTTGTCATTCTGTCTCTCACTGTTCAAATAAACCTACCATTAAAATGATAGACTGATCATGTCTTTGTCAGTGGGCAAACGTACAAAATCAGCAGGGGATCAAATACTTTTTCCCTCACTGTAGGTGTTCCTCTTGTCCAGGGGGGAAAGGGCAGTGTATAGTGCAATAGAGATTGCATCATCTGAAGATCTGTTGGGGCAGTATGCAAATTGGAGTGAGTCTAGGGTTTCTGGGATAAGGGTGTTGATGTGAGCCATGACCAGCCTTTCAAAGCACTTCATGGCTACAGACGTGAGTGCTATGGGTCGATAGTCATTTAGGCAGGCTATCTTAGTGTCCTTGGACAAAGGGACTATGGTGGTCTGCTTGAAACATGTTGGTATTACAGACTCAGTCAGGGACATGTTGGAAATGTCAGTGAAGACACTTGCCAGTTGGTCAGCACATGCTCGGAGTACACGTCCTGGTAATCCGTCTGGCCCTGCGGCCTTGTGAATATTGACCTGCTTAAAAGTCTTACTCACATCAGCTACGGAGAGCTTGATCACATAGTCATCCGGAACAGCTGGTGCTCTCATGCAGATTTCAGTGTTGCTTGCCTCGAAACGAGCATAGAAGTGATTTAGCTCGTCTGGTAGGCTTGTGTCACTGGGCAGCTCGCGGCTGTGCTTCCTTTTGTAGTCTGTAATAGTTTTCAAGCCCTGCCACATCTGACGAGTGTCAGAGCCGGTGTAGTACGATTCAATCTTTGCCTGTTTGATGGTTCGTCGGAGGGCATAGCGGGATTTCTTATAAGCGTCCGGGTTAGAGTCCCGCTCCTTGAAAGCGGCAGCTCTACCCTTTAGCTCAGTGCGGATTTTGCCTGTAATCCATGGCTTCTGGTTTGGGTATGTACGTACGGTCACTGTGGGGACGACATCATCGATGCACTTATTGATGAAGCCAGTGACTGATGTGGTGTAATACTCAATGCTATTGGAAGAATCCCGGAACATATTCCAGTCTGTGCTAGCAAAACAGTCCTGTAGCTTAGCATCTGCGTCATCTGACCACTTCCTTATTAACCGAGTCACTGGTGCTTCCTGCTTTAGTTTTTGCTTATAAGCAGGAATCAGGAGGATAGAGTTATGGTCAGATTTGCCAAATAGAGGGCGAGGGAGAGCTTTGTATGTGTCTATGTGTGTGGAGTAAAGGTGGTCTAGAGTTCTTTTTCCTCTGGTTGCACATTTAACATGCTGGTAGAAAAATGGTAGAACGGATTTAAGTTTCCCTGCATTAAAGTCCCCGGCCACTAGGAGCGCTGCCTCTAGGTGAGCGTTTTCCTGTTTACTTATGGCCTTATACAGCTCATTGAGTGCAATCTTAATGCCAGCATCGGTTTGTGGTGGTAGATAGACAGCTATGAAAAATATAGATGAAAAGTCTCTTGGTAAATAGTGTGGTCTACAGTTTATCATGAGATACTCTACCTCAGGCGAGCAAAACCTCAAGACTTCCTTAGTATTAGATTTTGTGCACCAGCTGTTGTTTACAAATATACACAGACCGCCACCCCTTGTCTTACCGGAGTCAGCCGTTCTATCCTGCCGATGTAGCGTATATCCCGTCAGCTGTATGTTGTCCATGTCGTCGTTCAGCCACGACTCAGTGAAACATAAGATATTACCGTTTTTAATGTCCCGTTGGTAGGATAACCGTAATCTTAGGTCGTCCAATTTGTTCTCAAATTATTGAACATTGGCTAATAGGATTGATGGAAGAGGCAGTTTACTCGCTCGCCGTCGGATCCTTACAAGGCACCCCGACCTACATCCACGATATCTCAGTCTCTTTCTCATGCGAATGACAGGGATTTGGGCCTTGTCGGGTGTCTGTAGGATATCCTTCGCACCCGGCTCGTTGAAGAAAAAATCTTCGTCCAATACGAGGTGAGTAATCGCTGTCCTGATATCCAGAAGCTCTTTTTGGTCATAAGAGACGGTGGCAGAAACATTATGTACAGAATAAATTACAAATAACGCGAAAAAACACACATAATAGTACAATTGGTTAGAGGGCTGTAAAACGTTAGCCATCTTCTCCGGCGCCACTTTGTCAGGTAGTTTGTAAATGTGTAGAATGTGTTTGTTTTGGGTCCACACTGTTAAGTTAACTTATGTAAATTAGACAGTCTCAGAGGATTTTGTTCTGAATAACTGGTCAGGGCATAACACTTTCCATTCAGCTTCAGGCAACTTTGATATAAGGCTTGTCACACCTGTAGTGACTACTTCTATCCGCCACGCCCATTGTTGCACATCCATTGTTCACTAGATATATCAATGTAATTACACCCAACACAATGTTGAAAAACAGAATGCTTCCCACCACTAGATCACATAACTAGATGTGAGCTGTACGTGATCCCAACGCTGCCACCAATGTAGCTGAAGAAAGTGAAAGCTGCAACAGGGACTCTAACTAGGGCTCATACGTGGCAAAGTGAGATATAACGGTCGTTGCCATGAAAGCCTAATAGGCCTATGGGCAGAGACAGTAGGCCTACAATGCTAGCATATGCCTTGTTACAATAGCCTAAGTATATAACATGATTGACACGACCGAAATAATCATCATGAAATGGCCTTGGAAGTGCAATAAGTGTAAGCAAACATAATTAATTATTTTACATTAACCTGTTTAACTGCATTGATATGGCTTAATTGATCATAGTCTAAACTTGCAAATACCATGTAGTTGCACCAGGGGCATTTAAACCAAATATATTTATTTTGCAGGTCTTCTGTTTCCCCACATTTATTGATGAATTAATTTCCCTTCATGCAAATGTATCCCCATTCCCCAATCAAATACCTTAAACGATACCACAACAAACAAAAAACAAATACAGCTTTTTAATCCAATCTGGCAACCCTCATAAAAGCTGACATAGCACCAGTATCCCAAAGTATTAAGCGAAAACAAGCATAGAAAACAGCATTGGCATTAATAATAAAAATACTACTATGTAAGGCTACTATTATATTATTAATATTTCGGTGACAACCTGGTTGATTAATAATATTGGGTTGTTAATACGTTTTTTTATGTATATATAAATGTGGGACACAAAAAATGGCAGTGTAGAACACCATTGCCCAAAATCCATTGCTCCAATAACATTCAAAAGATTGTTCCGAAGTTACCCCCAACAAATATATTTTCCTATGAATGAAGTCGCATAAAAATGTGTGAATTTTCACACTAATTAAGCCACACAAAAATGCACAAAATCTGCTGAAATACTTTTTTCCCTCACTATATTTGCACGAATTGAGTGTGAGATGTAGCCTACTTTAACATTTACATTTACATCATTTAGCAGACGCTCTTATCCAGAGCGACTTACAAATTGGTGCATTCAATTTATGATAGCCAGTGGGACAACCACCTTTATTTTATTTTTTTATTATTATTTTAATGGGGGGTGGGGGAAGAAGGATTATTTTATACTATTCCAGGTATTCCTTAAAGTGGTAGGGTTTCAAGTGTCTCCGGAAGGTGGTCAGTGTCTCCGCTGTCCTGACGTCGTGGGGGAGCTTGTTCCACCATTGGGGTGCCAGAGCAGCGAATAGCTTTGACTGGGCTGAGCGGGAACTGTGCTTCCGTAGAGGTAGGGGAGCTAGCAGGCCAGAAGTGGATGAACGTAGTGCCCTCGTTTGGGTGTAGGGTCTGATCAGAGCCTGAAGGTAACTAGGTGCTGTTCCCCTCACAGCTCCGTAGGCAAGCACCATGGTCTTGTTGTAGATGCGAGCCTCAACTGGAAGCCAGTGGAGTGTGCGGAGGAGCGGGGTGACATGAGAGAACTTGGGAAGGTTGAACACCAGACGGGCTGCAGCGTTCTGGATAAGTTGTAGGGGTTTAATGAAACAGGCAGGGAGCCCAGCCAACAGCGAGTTGCAGTAATCCAGACGGGAGATGACAAGTGCCTTGATTAGGACCTGTGCCACTTTCTGTGTAAAATAGGGTCGTACTCTGCGAATGTTGTAGAGCATGAACCTGCAGGATCGGATCACCGCTTTGAAGTTAGCGGAGAACGACAGGGTGTTGTCCAGGGTCACGCCAAGGTTCTTTGCACTCTGGGAGGAGGACACAATGGAGTTGTCAACCGTGATGGCGAGATCATGGAGCGGGCAGTCCTTCCCCGGGAGGAAGAGCAGCTCCGTCTTGCCGAGGTTCAGCTTAAGGAGGTGATCTGACATCCACACTGATATGTCTGCCAGACATGCAGAGATGCGATTCGCCACCTGGTTATCAGAAGGGGGAAAGGAGAAAATGTATTGTGTGTCGTCTGCGTAGCAATGATAGGAGAGACCATGTGAGGATATGACAGAGCCAAGTGACTTGGTGTATAGAGAGAATAGGAGAGGGCCTAGAACTGAGCTCTGGGGGACACCAGTGGTGAGAGCACGTGGTGCGGAGACAGATTCTCGCCACGCCAACTGGTAGGAGCGACCTGTCAGGACGCAATCCAAGAGTGAGCAGCGCCAGAGATGCCCAACTCGGAGAGGGTGGAGAGGAGGATCTGATGGTTCACAGTATCAAAGGCAGCAGATAGGTCTAAAACGATAAGAGCAGAGAAGAGAGAGTTAGCTTTAGCAGTGCGGAGAGCCTCCGTGACACAGAGAAGAGCAGTCTCAGTTGAATGACCAGTCTTGAAACCTGACTGGTTTGGATCAAGAAGGTCATTCTGAGAGAGATAGCAGGAGAGTTGGCTAGAGACGGCACGCTCAAGAGTTTTGGAGAGAAAAGAAAGAAGGGATACTGGTCTGTAGTTGTTGACATCGGAGGGATCGAGTGTAGGTTTTTTGAGGAGGGGTGCAACTCTCACTCTCTTGAAGACGGATGGGACATGGCCAGCGGTCAAGGATGAGTTGATGAGCGAGGTGAGGTAAGGGAGAAGGTCTCCGGAAATGGTCTGGAGAAGAGAGGAGGGGATAGGGTCAAGCAGGCAGGTTGTTGGGCGGCCGGCCGTCACAAGTCGCAAGATTTCATCTGGAGAGAGAGGGGAGAAAGAAGTCAAAGCATAGGGTAGGGCAGTGTAAGCAGGACCAGCGGCGTCATTTGACTAAATAAATGAGGATCGGATGTCGTCAACCTTCTTTTCAAAATGGTTGAGGAAGTCATCCACAGAGAAGGAGGAGGAAGGGGGAGGAGGAGGAGGATTCAGCAGGTAGGAGAAGGTGGCAAAGAGCTTCCTAGGGTTAGAGGCAGAGGCTTGAAATTTAGAGCAGTAGAAAGTGGCAAGCCACGGAGCAGGAGGGGAGGACCGAGCCGGCCGGGAGGATAGGGGACATAGAGAGATGCAGAAAGGGAGGAGAGGAGGGTTGAGGAGGCAGAATCAGGTCATCGGAGGGAGAAGGATTTAGCAGAGGGAAGAGATGATAGGATGGAAGAGGAGAGAGTAGTGGGAGAGAGAGAGCGAAGGTTGCGACGGCACATTACCATCTGAGTAGGGGCAGAGTGAGTAGTGTAGGAGGAGAGCGAGAGAGAAAAGGACACAAAGTAGTGGTCGGAGACTTGGAGGGGAATTGCAGTGAGATTAGTAGAAGAACAGCATCTAGTAAAGATGAGGTCTAGCGTATTGCCTGCCTTGTGAGTAGGGGGGGATGGTGAGAGGGTGAGGTCAAAAGAGGAAAGGAGTGGAAAGAAGGAGACAGAGAGAAATGAGTCAAAGGCAGACGTAGGGAGGTTAAAGTCACCCAGAACTGTGAGGGGTGAGCCATCCTCAGGAAAGCAACTTATCAAGGTGTCAAGCTCATTGATGAACTCTCCAAGGGAACCTGAAGGGCGATAAATGACAAGGATGTTAAGCTTGAATGGGCTAGTGACTGTGACAGCATGGAATTCAAATGAGGAGATAGACAGATGGGTCAGGGGAAAAATAGAGAATGTCCACTTGGGAGAGATGAGGATTCCTGTGCCACCGCCGCGCTGACCAGATGCTCTCGTGGTATGCAAGAACACATGGTCAGACGAGAAAAGAGCAGTAGGAGTAGCAGTGTTTTCTGTGGTAATCCATGTTTCCGTCAGTGCCAAGAGGTCGAGGGACTGGAGGGTAGCATAGGCTGAGATGAACTCTGCCTTGTTGGCCGCAGAACGGCAGTTCCAGAGGCTGTCGGAGAAGCGTTTGTATGGCCTGTGCAGAGAGGAGAGAACAGGGATAGACAGACACATAGTTGACAGGCTACAGAAAAGGCTACAATAATGCAAAGGAGATCGGAATGAAATTAACTAAACATCTGGGAAAGCGAGAGAGCGGGGCCTCCCTCACTTACGTTTCACTGAAACACTCAAATATAACTCTCCCAACTTCCACTTTAGAAATTATAATTGTTGTAAAATACAGCGGTTCAATGTTTTCTAGGAATAGACTCTAACTTAGTTTATTCAGCTAGCTAACTTGGTACAGTATTCTTCTGTGAAAACCGTCCAGGGCACCGAATCCTATGACGCCATAGCCAACTAGCATGCCAGCCTCCAATAACACGGTTTAGCACCAATACTCGGTTACAACAAACCACCAGTGTGTTAACACGCTAAACAGATCAATTGTGTCCGTGTCTAACGTTGTGTAAAGTTTTGGGTTAGTTTTGACAGTTTAAGTGAGTACTTTGTCAACCTATTCAGCCAGTTAGTTAGCTAGAATAGTTAGCATACTAGCTAGCCATTGCTCTCTGCCAATGAACCAACCCCTCCTCCCATGGCACGAAACACAGAGAGAGCCAAGCTAACGTTAACTGGTCACCCAAGTCTTGAATTCCCTTGAACGACTCTGGTTACGAGTATGTAAAAACAAAACAAAAATAAATGTAGGTTATAACGTACCCTTAGTAGCTACTGTTAGCCAGTTAAGTGCAAAGCTAGCCACTGAATCAATTCAGACAGTTCGCGTCTGTCCCAACGGAAAGAAAGCGTCTCCAAATATTACAGCTAGGTCGTTCCAGCTATTGTTTAGTTAGCTATCCAGGTAGCAACAAGCTAGCTACATTTCGAGTACAGTAGCTCCTAACTACCTAATGTTAACGCTTCAGATAATGAGGTTAGAAAAACAGCTGAATGGTAGGTAGCTAGCTGGCATAATTACAGGTACTCTTAAGCGTGAAATAACATTGGAAACAACTATCCACAGTTGCTAATAGTTACCAGTAGCTATCCACTAGCTAGCTAGCTTTATTGGTCCAGGTAGTGGGTTAGCTAGCCTCTTGCTTCACCGGGCTCAGCCGAATACAATACTTACCTACAATAACTACCTAGATAAACTACCTACAATACCTAACTACAATACCTACCTACAATTTAAATACATGGTTTAAGCTTTACTCAACACCATATAAGAAGCCAAGCTTACCTCCCGCTAGAGAAACACAACCTCACCCAACCAGTATCCTGTTGATGGCTAATGTCTCATAGCCTATCTGTTATTATTTTCATTTAGATTTGGCTATGTTATTTAATCATCATCAACATCATCATCATTGGCTAGTGGGCCCCAAGAGGAAGCTCATTAGGTCAAAAAATGGAAGCGAATCCACATGCATAGGCTTAATTATGAAGGGGAGGAAGGTGAAGTCCTGTTGCCATTATTGGAAGAAATACCCTGTGGTTTAGGCCTACAAGGCTGCTGCTTGTGTGACCATGCCAACCAACCATAGTCATGACAGTATAAATTACAGGATAAAGGCTGTTTAATCTATTGAGTGGCATGGAGATTATTTTCCCCCATGGTGGTCTTACATAATTAACACATGCTCATTTAAAGTGATTGAACGGGATCTTAAGCACTTACAAATTCGCAACATATTGTACAAATTGGAATTTGTAGCATATCACAGGAATTTCGTATTATATGATGAAAAAAATGATATGACATAAAAAAAGTAAAAAAATGCAGGAAGTAGCATATCATATGAAATGGATGACATACACAACTGTGCACAATTTTTGGGGACCATTTTGGCTCTGGAGCCCCACTTTCAACTACTGGCTGAAATTATACAAAACCTTTATAGCACATCTTTAAAGCTGGAATCCATAGTGGTGAAACTGCCACATCTGTTTGGGATATTAAGACATTACTTCAAACAACAAACAATGTTTGTTTTTTCCATCTGATATCATTGCATGCAGTATAGAACAGCAGAGTATGTACTATGATTATTTATTTTACCACAATGCTGAATGCAAATTTTCTCAAAACAAAAACAATAACAAATGCGCCTGGGGAGGTCAGTGGCACTGTTTCACCTATCACGGATCTCATCTTTAAGGACCACTCAAGTGGAGATATCCTGTGTCTTTATGATGTAATTACCATCTCCTGTCATCTATTAATCACATGTACTGTAGCCTATTTTGTCGCCATCCGTATGTTAGGCCTATTCATTTTCTATGCCCACCTTTGAAACTGGTTGTGGGATACCCAAAGATTGTGTGGATACCCAAAAATGACATGCGAAGATGTCATAGAAGAAGACATTACAAATCCGTATGCAAAAAATGCAAGTTCACATATTTTACTGCGACAAAAGTAAGTGGAACACAATGTCAAGAATGTCATCGATAGGGCATACATAACCTCAGGACTTTTGTTAAGGAAACCAAAACCCAAGCGAAGCATAGGCCTATGTGTTAAGGAGGCGCAAACAAAGGCAATTTCTCGGATGAAAAACAGGGCTGCCGAAATAGTAGACCAACCCTTTGGCATTTCCTCTGTTGTTTCTCTGTTGCTCTTTTCCCCTTTGTCATGTAGACTACCACTTTTCATTTGATTTGGTTCAAATTCAAGCAACCTATTCTTTTTAGGTGTGCTTGCTGAAAGCTAAGCGCAACTTTAGAAACTGTTCACATTACTACTAACTCATTATAGCCCACTATAATAACGGCATAGCCTATAGCCTATGACAACGCTCTTACTACCATTACTACTTCTACTATCACTACTACAACACAAGCAATGCATTGAACTTTGCAGACTGACTCAATTTACATTGCTTGTCAAAAGATTGTTGATCAGATTTATACTTTTTTAAGTATAAGCATTTTTTCTTTGCATAAAGGCTCCATACTGCATGCTACAGCGGTAAAATGTGGATGATGGAACTTGATTCCCGTTGGGACCATTCATACTAGCTATAGCTCTGGTCCGCACTGACATTGGTCTAGCTCTGGCCCGCACTAACTAGCTCTGGTCCAGGGCGTACCTAGTAACTAGCTAAATCTGGTCTGCACTAGCTCTGGTCTGCACTAGCTCTGGTCCAGCTCTTTTTTAGTTGTATTGTTTGTAGATCGTTGTATTTTAAATTTGTGTGACTGTCCTTGTCTATCAGTGTATCAGTGTTTTGTTACTTGTCATGTTTTGTGTTTTTGTGGACCGCAGGAAGAGTAGCTGCTGCTTCTGCAAAAGCTAATGGGGATCCAAGTAAACTAATAAACAAATAGCTCGGGTCTGCACTAGCTGTCATCTAGCTCTGGTCCAGGATGTCGCTAGTGCATTGGTCTAGCTCTGGTCCGCACTAACTAACTCTGGTCCAGGGTGTAGCTAGTAGCTAGCTAGCTCTGGTCTGCACTAGCTGTGGTCTAGCTCTGGCCCGCACTGGCTCTGGTCCAGCTCTGGTCCAGGGTGTAGCTAATAGCATTTGGCCTAGCTCTGGTCCAGGGTGTAGCTAGTACCAAGCTAGCTTTGGTCCACACTACCTCTGGTCTGCACTAACTATCTCTGGTCCAGGGGATAGCTAGTAGCTAGATAGCTCTGGGTCACACTAGCTCTGGTCCAGGGCGTAGCTAGTAGCATTGGTCTAGCTTTGGTCCGCATTAACTAGCTCTGGTCCAGGGCGTACAGACTGACTCAACTTAAATTGCTTCAATAAAGTTTTATGCTACAATTTACTACAGTCACTGCTAATACCAACTAACTCTATTGCAGTAACTACAACAACTACTACTACTACTACTACTACTACTACTACTACTACTACCACCACCAATGATGCCACAGTGACCACTTCAACCACTACCATTAATACAAGTCCACTATAATAACGCCATATCTACAAACCACCCCAAAATAGGTCTCTGTAACTAACCCATAGCCTATGAAAACCCTATTACCACCATTACTATAAATTGGACGACCTAAGATTAAGGTTATCCTACCAACGGGACATTAAAAACTGTAATATCTTATGTTTCACGAGTCGTGGCTGAACGACGACATGGACGACATACAGCTGATGGGATATACGCTACATCGGCAGGATAGAACGGCTGACTCCGGTAAGACAAGGGGTGGCGGTTTGTGTATATTTATAAACAACAGCTGGTGCATAAAATCTAATACAAAGGAAGTCTCAAGGTTTTGCTCGCCTGAGGTAGAGTATCTCATGATAAGCTGTAGACCACACTATTTACCAAGAGAGTTTTCATCTATATTTTTCGTAGCTGTCTACTTACCACCACAAACCGATGCTGGAACAAAGATTGCACTATATGAGCTGTATAAGGCCATACAGTTGAAGTCGGAAGTTTACATACACCTTAGCCAAATACATTTTAACTCAGTTTTTCATCCTAGTAAAAATTCCCTGTCTTAGGTCAGTTAGGATCACCACTTTATTTTAAGAATGTGAAATGTCAGAATAATAGTAGAGAATTATTTATTTCAGCTTTTATTTCTTTCATCACATTCCCAGTGGGTCAGAAGTTTACATACACTCAATTAGTATTTGGTAGCATTGCCTTTAAATTGTTTAACTTGGGTAAAACGTTTCGGGTAGCCTTCCATAAGCTTCCCACAATAAGTTGGGTGAATTTTGGCCCATTCGTTCTGACAGAGCTGGTGTAACTGAATCAGGTTTATAGGCCTCTTTTCTTGCACACAATTTTTCAGTTCTGCCCACAAATGTTCTATAGGATTGAGGTCAGGGCTTTGTGATGGCCACTCCAATACCTTGACTTTGTTATCCTTAAGCCATTTTGCCACAACTTTGGAAGTATGCTTGGGGTCATTGTCCATTTGGAGACCCATTTGCGACCAAGCTTTAACTTCCTGACTGAAGTCTTGAGATGTTGCTTCAATATATCCACATAATTTTCCTTCCTCATGATGCCATCTATTTTGTGAAGTGCACAAGTCCCTCCTGCAGCAAAGCACCCCCACAGCATGATGCTGCCACCCCCGTGATTCACGGTTGGGATGGTGTTATTCGGCTTGCAAGCTCCCCCTTTTTCCTCCAAACATAGCGATGGTCATTATGGCCAAATAGTTCTATTTTTGTTTTATCAGACCAGAGGACATTTCTCCAAAAAGTACGATCTTTGTCCCCATGTGCAGTTGCAAACCGTAGTCTGGCTTTCTTATGGCGGTTTTGGAGCAGTGGCTTCTTCCTTGCTGAGCGGCCTTTCAGGTTATGTCGATATAGGACTTGTTTTACTATGGATATAGATACTTTTGCACCTGTTTCCTCCAGCATCTTCACAAGGTCCTTTGCTGTTGTTCTGGGATTGATTTGCACTTTTCGCACCAAAGTACGTTCATTTCTAGGAGACACAATGCGTCTCCTTCCTGAGCGGTATGACAGCTGCGTGGTCCCATGGTGTTTATACTTGCGTACTATTGTTTGTACAGATGAACGTGGTACCTTCAGGTGTTTGGAAATTGCTCCCAAGGATGAACCAAACTTGTGGCGGTCTACAATTTATTTTCTGGGGTCTTGGCTGATTTCTTTTGATTTTCCCATGATGTCAAGCAAAGAGGCACTGAGTTTGAAGGTAGGCCTTGAAATACATCCACAGGTACACCTCCAATTGACTAAAATGATGTCAATTAGCCTATCAGAAGCTTCTAAAGAAATGACATTATTTTCTGGAATTTTCCAAGCTGTTTAAATGCACAGTCAACTTAGCTTATGTAAACGTCTGACCCACTGGAATTGTGATACAGTGAATCATAAGTGAAATAATCTGTCCGTAAACAATTGTTGGAAAAATTACTTGTGTCATGCACAAAGTAGATGTTCTAACCGACTTGCCAAAACTATAGTTTGTTTTACAAGAAACGTGTGGAGTGGTTGAAAAACAAGTTTTAATGACTCCAACCTAAGTGCATGTAAACTTCCGACTTCAACTATAAGTAAACAGGAAAACGCTCATCCAGAGGCAGCGCTCCTAGTGGCCGGGGACTTTAATGCAGGGAAACTTACATCCGTTCTACCTAATTTCTACCAGCATGTTAAGTGCAACCAGAGAAAAAAATTAACTCTAGACCACCTTTACTCCACACACAGAGACGCGTACAAAGCTCTCCCTCGCCCTCCATTTGGCAAATCTGACCATAACTCTATCCTCCCAATTCCTGCTTATAAGCAAAAACTAAAGCAGGAAGCACCAGTGACTCGGTTAATAAGGAAGTAATCAGATGACACAGATGCTAAGCTACAGGACTGTTTTGCTAGCACAGACTGGAATATGTTAAGGGATTCTTCAGATAGCATTGAGGAGTACACCACATCAGTCACTGGCTTCATCAATAAGTGCATCGATGACGTCGTCCCCACAGTGACCGTACGTACATACCCCAACCTGAAGCCATGGATTACAGGCAACATCTGCATTAAGCTAAAGGATAGAGCTGCCACTTTTAAGGAGCAGGTCTCTAACCCGGACGCTTATAAGAAATCCCGCTATGCCCTCCAACGAACCATCAAACAGGCTAAGAGTCAATACAGGACTAAGATTGAATCGTACTACACCGGCTCCGATGCTCGTCGGATGTGGCAGGGCTTGAAAACTATTACAGACTACAAAGGGAAGCACAGCCATGAGCTGCCCAGTGACACAAGCCTACCAGACAAGTTAAATCACTTCTATGCTCGCTTCAAGGCAAGCAACGCTGAAGCATGCATGAGAGCATCAGCTGTTCCGGATGACTATGTGATCACGCTCTCTGTAGCCGATGTGAGTAAGACTTTTAAGCAGGTCAACATTCACAAGGCCGTAGGGCCAGACGGATTACCAGGACATGTACTCCAAGCATGCGCTGACCAACTGGCAAGTGTCTTCACTGACATTTTCAACATGTCCCTGACTGAGTCTGTAATACCAACATGTTTCAAGCAGACCACCATAGTCCCTGTGCCCAAGAACAATAAGATAACCTGCCTAAATGACTACCGACCCATAGCACTCAAGTCTGTATCCATGAAGTGATTTGAAAGGCTGGTCATGGCTCACATCAACACCATTATCCCAGAAACCCTAGACCCACTCCAATTTGCATACCGCCCCAACAGATCCACAGATGATTTAATCTCTATTGCACTCCACACTGCCCTTTCCCACCTGGACAAGAGGAACACCTACATGAGAATGCTACTCATTGACTACAGCTCAGCGTTCAACACCATAGTGCCCTCAAAACTCATCACTAAGCTAAGGACCCTGGGACTAAACACCTCCCTCTGCAACTGGATCCTGGACTTCCTGACGGGCCGCCCCCAGGTGGTAAGGGTAGGTAACAACACGTCTGCCACGCTGATCCTCAACACGAGGGCCCCTCAGGGGTGCGTGGTCAGTCCCCTCCTGTACTCCCTGTTCACCCATAACTGCATGGCCAGGCACGACTCCAACACCATCATTTAGTTTGCCTGACGACACAACAGTGGTGGGCCTGATCACCAACAACGATGAGACAGCCCATAGGGAGGAGGTCAGAGACCTGGCCATGTGGTGCCAGGATAGCAACCTCTCCCTCAACATGATCAAGACAAAGGAGATGATTGTGGACTACAGGGGAAAAAAAGAGGACTGAACATACCCCAATTCTCATCGACGGGGCTATAGTGGAACATGTTGAGAGATTCAAGTTCCTTGGTGTCCACGTCACCAACAAACTATCAAACACACCAAGACAGTTGTGAAGAGGGCACGACAAAGCCTATTCCCCCTCAGGAGACTGAAAGGATTTGGCATGGGTCCTCAGATCCTCAAAAAGTTCTACAGCTGCACCATCGAGAGCATCCTGACTGGTTGCATCACCTGCTGGTTTGGCAACTGCTCGGCTTCTGACACAAGGCACTACAGAGGGTAGTGCGCACGGCCCAGTACATCACTGGGGCCAAGCTTCCTGCCATCCAGGACCTCTATACCAGGCGGTGTCAGAGGAAGGCCCTAAAAATTATCAAAGACTCCAGCCACCCTAGTCATAGACTGTTCTCTCTGCTACCGCACGGCAAGCGGTACCGGAGCGCCAAGTCTAGTTCCATAAGACTCCTGAACAGCTAATCATTGCTACCCGGACTATTTGCATTGCCCCCCCATCCCACCCCAACCCCCTCTTTTACGCAGCTGCTACTCTGTTTATTATTTATGCATAGTGACTTTAACTCTACCCACATGTACATATTACCTCAATTCCCTCGACTAACCGGTGCCCCCGCACATTGACTCTGTACTGGTACCCCCTGTATATAGCCTCCCTACTGTTATTTTATTTTACTGCTGCTCTTTAATTATTTGTATTTTTTACTTATCTATTTTTTACTTAATACTTTTAATTTTCTTAAAAACTGCATTGTTGGTTAAGGGCTTGTAAGTAAGCATTTCACTGTAATGTCTACACCTGTTGTATTCGGCGCATGTGTCAAATCAAATTTGATTTGATTTGACTACTACTACCATTACTACTGCCGTCACTATCACTACCGCTTCTTAAATTACCATGAAAAACACTTAAAGAGGAGCATGCACAAAATTCTGGAATAGTTCTTTATTAGTTCAGATTGCTTTTGTGTGGGCGGCTTTAATAGGCCTACACACACGCAATGCTAGCCCCTAATCTAGGCCAATTAGTTTACCTATCTGGAATCAGTCCTTTTTTGGTAAATGGTTTGTTTACTTGAGTTCGACGGAGGCTGGAATGGCTGGAATGGAATCAATAGAACGTAGTGTTTGATGTGCTTGGTACCTGCTTGGTACCATTCCATTCCAGCCATTACAACAAACCTGTCTTCCTATAGCTCCTCCCACCAGCCTCCTCTGCTTGAGATACATTGTTTTTATCTTTATATATGCCTACTGGTGTATGCCTACTGGTAAACCTATATCCTACTTGACTTAACTTGAGTTATAATCCGATATGCTAGTGGCTTCTAGTCAACCACTACAGGCAGGTATTTCATCAACTGCAATCGTGCCATAAATACATTTTAGAAGTGTGTTTGATTTGAACAGCAGCATTTCCCGGATGGTGGGAGTTGACAGTTGACCTGGAAATTCACTATCTGCAACAGCTGACATGAATAAAGATTGCGGCCTCCATGCACTTAGGTTGTGACTAGATGGAGTACAGCTACTACCAGAAGTGACTTTTCATAGCAGGTTAGGGGAGCAGGACCGACTGGTCTATGTGACGTTACTCAAACTGGAATTTCCTCTTTAAAATGAGGCCTAGCTACTAACCTTCCCTGAATAAACAGCATGGTCTCATAGACTAGACGTAATATAGTAAACAAAAATCCAGGACACTCAAATTAGTTTGATATGTTACATTTGGTATGTTTAGATAAGACAGCTGCAACTTGCCCATGCCCCCCCCCCCCCGCTTCTCCTTCACACAAATCCAGACAGCTGATGTTCTAAAAGAGCTGCAAAATCTGGACCCCTACAAATCATCTGGGCTAGACAATCTGGACCCTTTCTTTCTAAAACTAGCCGCCGAAATTGTCGCAACCCCTATTACTAGCCTGTTCAACCTCTCTTTCGTAACGTCTGAGATCCCCAGAGATTGGAAAGCTGCTGCGGTCATCCCCCTCTTCAAAGGGGGTGACACTCTAGATCCAAACTGTTACAGACCCATATCCATCCTGCCCTGCCTTTCAAAAGTTTTTGAAAGCCAAGTCAACAAACAGATCACCGACCATTTCGAATCCCACCGTACCTTCTCCGCTATGCAATCCGGTTTCCGAGCTGGTCATGGGTGCACTTCAGCCACGCTCAAGGTCCTAAACGATATTATAACCGCGATCGATAATAGACAGTACTGTGCAGCCGTTTTCATTGACCTGGCCAAGGCTTTCGACTCTGTCAACCACCGCATTCTTATTGGCAGACTAAATAGCCTTGGTTTCTCAAATGACTGCCTCGCCTGGTTCACCAACTACTTCTCAGATAGAGTTCAATGTGTCAAATCGGAGGGCCTGTTTTCTGGACCTATGGCAGTCTCTATGGGGGTGCCACAGGGTTCAATTCTTGGGCCGACTCTTTTCTCTGTGTATATCAATGACGTCGCTCTTGCTGCTGGTGACTCTCAGATCCACCTCTACGCAGACGACACCATTTTGTATACATCTGGCCCTTCATTGGACACTGTGTTAACAAACCTCCAAACGAGCTTCAATTCCATACAACACTCCTTCAGTAGCCTCCAACTGCTCTTAAACACTAGTAAAACTAAATGCATGCTCTTCAACCGAACGCTGCTTGCACCCGCCCACCCGACTAGAATCACTACTCTCGACGGGTCTGACCTAGAGTATGTGGACAACTACAAATATCTAGGTGTCTGGTTAGACTGTAAACTCTCCTTCCAGACACACATTAAGAATCTCCAATCCAAAGTTAAATCTAGAATCGGTTTCCTATTTCGCAACAAAGCCTCCTTCACTCATGCTGCCAAACATGCCCTCGTAAAACAGACTATCCTACGGATCCTTGACTTCGGCGATGTCATTTACAAAATAGCCTCCAACACTCTACTCAGCAAATTGGATGTTGTCTATCACAGTGCCATCCGTTTTGTCTCCAAAGCCCCATATAATACCCACCACTGTGACCTGTACGCTCTTGTTGGCTGGTCCTCACTACATATTCGTCGCCAAACCCACTGGCTCCAGGCCATCTATAAATCACTGCTAGGCAAATCCCCGCCTTATCTTAGCTCATTGGTCACCATAGCAACACCCACCCGTAGTCTGCGCTCCAGCGGGTATATCTCACTGGTCATCCCCAAAGCCAACACCTCCTTTGGCCGCAATTCCTTCCAGTTCTCTGCTGCCAATGACTGGAACAAATTGCAAAAATCTCTGAAGCTGGAGACACTTATCTCCCTCACTAACTTTAAGCATCAGTTGTCAGAGCACCTTACCGATCACTGCACCTGTACACAGCCCATCTGAAATTAGCCCGCCCAACTACCTCATCCCTATATTGTTATTTATTTTGCTCATTTGTACCCCAGTATCTCTATTTGCACATCATCTCTTGCACATCTATCATTCCAGTGTTAATACTAATTGTAATTATTTTGCACTATAGCCTATTTTATTGCCTTACCTCCATAACTTGCTTAATTTGCACACTGTATATTATATGTATTTCTGTTGTATTTTTGACTTTGTTTTGTTTTACCCCATATGTAACTCTGTGTTGTTTTTATCGCACTGCTTTGCTTTATCTTGGCCAGGTCGCAGTTGTAAATGAGAACTTGTTCTCAACTGGTTTACCTGGTTAAATAAAGGTGAAATAAAAAAAATTAAAAAACAGAAGGATACTTAAGGCAAAAACTAAAGGAGGTTGGTTGGTCGGAGTGGATTGGTGGGCATATAACGCAAACATCTAGCAACCAAAGGTTTGCTTATTTGAAACTCATCACGGACAACTTTTGCATTTGAACTAATTAGCAACTTTGAAACTACTTACTACTTTTGAGCTACTTTGCAACTATTTTGAATGTTAGCTAACCCTTCACCTAACCCTAACCTTAACCCTTTAACCTAACTTCTAACCATAACCTTAACCTTAACCTTAGACCTAACCTTAAGCCTAACCTTAACCCCTAATCCTAACCCCTAGCCTAGCTAATGTTAGCAACCTAGTTAACATTAGTGTTAGCCACCTAGCTAACGTTAGCAATAACAGTTTGGAATTCGTAACATATCATACGTATTGAAAATTCATAACATTTTGTATTGATTGTAATTCGTAAAATATATGAATTGTAATGCATAACATATCATACAAATTGTAATTTGTAACATATCATACAAAATGGATGATGAAAATCAACAAATTAATATATACCATACTAAACGTAACATATCAAAGTAATCTGAAAGTCCCGGATTATTGTTTACGATGTTATGTCTACCCCTGAGTCCAGGTTACAGCAAAAATAGGCCCTACATGTGATGTTATTACACCAATAGCCTAACAATAATGGACATTAGGCCTATGTCCGATTTACATTGCGCCACATTGTGTAATATAATGTTTAACGAGCTAACTTTATTTCTGAGTCCCTTATTTCCACAGGCTAAACATTTGTCAAATACATATAGGCTCATCATCAGGATAATGGGAATTTAGTAGGCTACAGTGCCTTCAAAAAGTATTCATCCCCCTTGGCGTTTTTCCTATTTTGTTGATTACAACCTGTAATTTAAATGGACATACACAAAATAGTCCAAATTGGTGAAGTGAAATGAAAAAAATTACTTGTTTAAAAAAAAATTACAAAATAAATAATGGAAAAGTGCATATGTATTAACCCCCTTTGCTGTGAAGCCCCTAAATAAGATCTGGTGCAACCAATTACCTTCAGAAGTCACATAATTAGTTAAATAAAGTCCACCTGTGTGCAATCTAAGTGTCACATGATCTCAGTATATACAGTGGGGAGAACAAGTATTTGATACACTGCCGATTTTGCAGGTTTACCTACTTACAAAGCATGTAGAGGTCTGTCATTTTTATCATAGGTACACTTCAACTGTGAGAGACAGAATCTAAAACAAAAATCCAGAAAATCACATTGTATGATTTTTAAGTAATTAATTTGCATTTTATTGCATGACATAAGTATTTGATACATCAGAAAAGCAGAACTTACTATTTGGTACAGAAACCTTTGTTTGCAATTACAGAGATCATACGTTTCCTGTAGGTCTTGACCAGGTTTGTACACACTGCAGCAGGGATTTTGGCCCACTCCTCCATACAGACCTTCTCCAGATCCTTCAGGTTTCGGGGCTGTTGCTGGGCAATACGGACTTTCAGCTCCCTCCAAAGATGTTCTATTGGGTTCAGGTCTGGAGACTGGCTAGGCCACTCCAGGACCTTGAGATGCTTCTTACGGAGCCACTCCTTAGTTGCCCTGGCTGTGTGTTTCGGGTCGTTGTCATGCTGGAAGACCCAGCCACGACCCAACTTCAATGCTCTTACTGAGGGAAGGAGGCTGTTGGCCAAGATCTCGCGATACATGGCCCCATCCATCCTCCCCTCAATACGGTGCAGTCGTCCTGTCCCCTTTGCAGAAAAGCATCCCCAAAGAATGATGTTTCCACCTCCATGCTTCACGGTTGGGATGGTGTTCTTGGGGTTGTACTCATCCTTCTTCTTCCTCCAAACATGGCGAGTGGAGTTTAGACCAAAAAGCTCTATTTTTATCTCATCAGACCACATGACCTTCTCCCATTCCTCCTCTGGATCATCCAGATGGTCATTGGCAAACTTCAGACGGGCCTGGACATGCGCTGGCTTGAGCAGGGGGACCTTGCGTGCGCTGCAGGATTTTAATCCATGACGGCGTAGTGTGTTACTAATGGTTTTCTTTGAGACTGTGGTCCCAGCTCTCTTCAGGTTATTGACCAGGTCCTGCCGTGTAGTTCTGGGCTGATCCCTCACCTTCCTCATGATCATTGATGCCCCACAAGGTGAGATCTTGAATGGAGCCCCAGACCGAGGGTGATTGACCGTCATCTTGAACTTCTTCCATTTTCTAATAATTGCGCCAACAGTTGTTGCCTTCTCACCAAGCTGCTTGCCTATTGTCCTGTAGCCCATCCCAGCCTTGTGCAGGTCTACAATTTTATCCCTGATGTCCTTACACAGCTCTCTGGTCTTGGCCATTGTGGAGAGGTTGGAGTCTGTTTGATTGAGTGTGTGGACAGGTGTCTTTTGTACAGGTAACGAGTTCAAACAGGTGCAGTTAATACAGGTAATGAGTGGAGAACAGGAGGGCTTCTTAAAGAAAAACTAACAGGTCTGTGAGAGCCGGAATTCTTACTGGTTGGTAGGTGATCAAAAACTTATGTTATGCAATAAAATGCAAATTAATTACTTAAAAATCATACAATGTGATTTTCTGGATTTTTGTTTTAGATTCCGTCTCTCACAGTTGAAGTGTACTTATGATAAAAATTACAGACCTCTACATGCTTTGTAAGTAGGAAAACCTGCAAAATCGGCAGTGTATCAAATACTTGTTCTCCCCACTGTATAGGCCCCAGAGTCTACAACACCACCAAGCAAGCGGCACCATGAAGACCAAGGAGCTCTCCAAACAGGTCAGGGAAAAAGTTGTGGAGAGGTACAGATCAGGGTTGGGTTATAAAAAAATAGCCGAAACTTTGAACATCCCACGGAGCACCATTAAATCCATTATTTAAAAAATTGAAAGAATATGGCACCACAACAAACCTGCCAAGAGAGGGCCACCCACCAAAACTCACGTTTTTAATCGGCAGGGACTGGGAAACTGGTCAGAATTGAAGGAATGATGGATGGCGCTAAATACAGGGAAATTCTTGAGGGAAACCAGAGATTTGAGACTGGGACGGAGGTTCACCTTCCAGCAGGACAATGACCCTAAGCACAATGCTAAAGCAACACTCAAGTGGTTTAAGGGGAAACATTTAAATGTCTTGGAATGGCCTAATCAAAGCCCAGACCTCAATCTAATTGAGAATCTGTGGTATGACTTAAAAATTGCTGTACACGAGTGGAACCCATCCAACTTGAAGGAGCTGGAGCAGTTTTGCCTTGAAGAATGGGCAAAAATCCCAATGGCTAGATGTGCCAAGCTTATAGAGACATACCCCAAGAGACTTGCAGCTGTAATTGCTGCAAAAGATGGCTCTACAAAGTATTGACTTTGGGGGGGTGAATAGTTATGCACGCTCAAGTTCTGTTTTTTTGTCATATTTCTTGTTTGTTTCACAATAAAACATATTTTGCATCTTCAAAGTGGTAGGCATGTTGTGTAAATCAGAAAATATGTACAGTATGCATAAGCTGTAAGGCAATAGCTTTTGAATGTTCCATAAGTCTATTTTGTTGCTCCTCTGGTAGGCTACTATGACTTTTATATTATTTATTTGAAAGCGCCTCGATATTGATTATTTCACAAGAAAAATGACAAATGGCAGCAGGGAATGACACGGTCAGCAGGTTCTATTAGAGAAATGATAGTATTGCTCATGGTTTGTTAAAAGGTCCAGTTTAGATACTTTATAGGTTTACATCCATCATCGTCTAATGACCTATATGATGAAAAACACGGGCTCCGGTGACAACGGCCCCGTGCAGCTAACTTCACTTAGTAATTGCCCCTATATTAAATATAGATTTTTGTTTTGATATCTTGTGAGAATTATTTTCTTTGGGTCAAGAATCTCAAGATTATGATAAAAGACATAGATTTAATTGCGAAAGCACAGAGGGGGAAAACAAGAAACAATAGGTAGCCTACATAGGCCTAAAGATGGTGGCTTCTCCAAAATATGCTAGGTCCTCAGTACTGTTGTTAGTTATTGTTACCATTTTAGGACAATGTCGACTGAATCCTTAAATGGAAGTCAATACTGAGTTTATTAACCATTTTAATTACACTTTGATGATGATGATGATAGGTTCCTTGATTGGTTTCTAAACTTTTGCAAACCTTACGGCTCATGGCTTTGTGACTACTACCTAGACTATGGATAAGACACGGCACAACGTCAGAGAAGAGTCAGGTCAAAGTAAGAATGGGACACTGCTGTATCACATTCTCCATTTAGAGACTACGTTTCTGAGCCCCTTCACCCCAGTTGTTCAATAAAATTGAAGATATTCAGCAGCACATGATCTTGGTAGTAACGGTCAGTGTAACCTGACGATCACGTGTCCCTCTTTTGCTTTTAACGGCCTTGCTCGTTTGAACAAACCATGAATCTACTAAAGGTCACTGAGATTGGCTGGATTTAAGCATTGCATTTAACTTGTAAAGCAATTGGTGGCCCCTCGATGACCCGGGAAGCCTTAATTGGGATTGTGCAGGTATTGATTGGTGAGTGGTCGGGCGAGGCCTGAGTTAGAGCATGATTAGGAGAAAGGTGTCTGCTGCTTTTATCTGCTCCCTGCACCAGGTTACAGCCAATGGAGTGAGCTGGGAACTCAATGTCATTCAGAAGGTTGACAAGGCTCTAACCATGCATTGGGACGATGGGGACTCTACTTAGTGATGGAAAAACGTAGCACTTCCTGTGTAAAAATGACATAGGTTGTCCAGTCCATGTTAAGTTAATCTATTGTACTCGACCTTAGCGTTGACCTGCTTATGGATACTGTGGTGTGGGTCTGAGGTGAATGTCTTGTGGATTTGTATAGTTGTGACCTTGTTCTCTACTGACAAAGCTTGTGGTGGATGTTGTGGTCCTGAGATCATCTGGGGTTCTCACTCAGACTCAAATACATTTCAAGTATTTGAAGTGGTAGTTCTATGAGGTTACTATGAGGCATCATATTGTAAATAAGAAGAACACTTTTCAAAAACAGGGCATTCCACCCCTTTATCTCTATTTTCTCTCCTTCTCTCCCTTTATCACCTCCTCTTTCTATTGGTTTCTGATGGACACATTCAGAGCGATGTAGCCCTATTTCACCATTATGAGCAGCTCTGACAGTACCCTGCAGGCTCCTATACGCTTCCCGTCCTCCTCCTCCACCCCCCCAAAACGCCCAGAATCAGCACTGAGCCCTGGATTTTACCCGCTTGCACCCAACCTGCCTGAACGTGTCATTACAACCCAGTAATCTGGTGCGGGTAACAGAAAGGTTCTCATCAGTGTCAGGCTGAGATATAGATATGGGCAGAGTAACAAATGGCCAAATGCACAGGCAGCAGAGCAGCCCATCAATAAAGCAATTTCTAGTGTCATAACAGCTGCGCTTTTCCTAAAGCCAACCTTTCAAAAACTTTTCCCTCTGCAAATCGCTGCAGCCCCACCATTAGAGTCCTGCCTTGTGAATTTAATGGATTCCGTACAAATAATATTCCACCATAATGGAAAAGGTTGAAGTCACTGAAGACAGATGAAGTCATAAACACGTATAATTGAGAATCAAAGACCGATAAATTTTAAACTGCTATCCATTTTCTCTTTTTAGATGATGATCTATGTCGCGGCGGTGGCTGGAAAATGGAAGAGATTATGGGGGAAAATTATAACAATACATTTTCTAAACATACACCTTGATTATGCTTCGATTTTTTTTTTTTGGGGGGGGGGACGAAGGTTGGGATTGCTGAAAGCTTGCTGGCTAAATGGAACCATAAAATAGGTTCCCTGCTCTTTTGTCTCTTGAGCACAGGCATGCCCGGAGGTGTGATTTTCTCCCTCTAAATGGGGGAAATGAATTGTGTAATTTATTGCAAACTCCAGCACAGTGAGATTAGATCAGCATATCCCATCAAAGGAACAATAATCAATCAGCTTCTAGTTAACAGCTTGAAACACATAAACCACAGCACCTAATGGCTTTCCAATCTAACAGATTGATAGACTTATCCGCTCCTAGGGGATGAATTAAGAAAATCGGGTACTTTCACACAGGCACTGGCACATTTGACAGGACCTTTTTCCCCCCTGCTCCCAGGCTTACTCCCCATCTGTAGTTTCAAACATAGAGATGTGGGTAAATGAAAGGTACAAGGAGTACATTTTTGAGACAGCACTCCAGGCCTGATTTGTTATTCAGATGAGCCGCGACTGGAAGTGTGTCAGATGTGGGGAATGGTTTCATTTTAATGGGATGATTATCGCGGGTCATTTGGAGCTGTGAAATCGAGGGAGCTATTCAAAGCCACTTAACAATATCTAAATGTGACCCAAGCGACCTATTCAACCGAGTGTGTAGTAAAAAAAAATAGGCCCCATTTGGTTCAGTTCTCTTTAGTCACACCAAGGATTTGTTAGTGTATTGATCAAGTGAAAAATCTGCCAGAAGACAGAACACCTCAGAATAGGAAACATTGTATGGAGCACTTATTAGCAAGAATGTAATTTGCCTTTTAGTCATTGTGAAGAATTTCTAAGCAGAGTCTTAGCAACTAGCTCATTATGCACAATCAATTTGGTAACATTAGTGCACACTTTCTGATTTAGCTACACTGTAAATGCACCCCCTATTTGAAACTACAGTACTTGAACATCTGACCACAGTTATGGTGGATCAAGCTCCCTCACGACGCCAGGACAGCGGAGTCACTCACCACCTTCCGGAGACATTTGAAACCCCACCTCTTTAAGGAATACCTGGGATAGGATAAAGTAATCCTTCTAACCCTCCCTTACCAAACCAATGAGACATATACTCAATGTCACTATGTACCGAGGGCTAGATTCACTGGGCTAGATTATCTCTCTGTTACACTGCATAATGAAAGAGCTGTTGGTATCGAAGATGTGATCCCTGGGAGGATGGGAAAGTGTTATTTTAGACCGAGCTGAGTAGTAGGTCCAGGACCAGAGTAGGTACACACTTGAGACACTGACTCAGGTCAATTCACTACAAAGAAAGGCTGAGGCCTTGCTGAGACAGTGGCACATAACAAATATGCACTGCACTCCACATTATAACGGAACCAGATCTTCTTATCTGCTCTAATTCGAGAAGGGTTGGGGTCAATTACATCTGAACACAACTCTAGAATTAGATTGAGATTCAATTAATGAATTTAAGAGGTGTATTATTGATTATTAATCAATTAATTGATTGATTAGTCAGATACCATTAGTTAGGAGAGCTAATCAAATTCAACAAATATATATCCCTCTATTGTCTCCATTCATGAAGGGAAGAGAACAATACAGAAAACAGTTTGTGTTTGCATGACGCTCATACTTACACAACATGACCAAAGGTATGTGGACACTGGCTCATCGAACATCTCATTCCAAAATCATTGGCATTCATATGGAGTTGGTTCCCCTTTTATATGGAGTTGGTCCCCCCTTTATAAATACCTCCACTCTTCTGGGAAGGCTTTCCACTAGATGTTGGAACATTGCTGCAGGGATTTGCTTCCATTCAGCCACGAGCATTAGTGAGGTCGGGCAGTGATCTTCGGTGATTAAGCCTGGCTCGCAGTCGGCGTTCCAATTCATCCCAAAGGTTTTCGATGGGTTTGAAGTCAGGGCTCTGTGCAGGTCAGTCAAGTTTTTCCACACCGATCTCGATGAACCATTTCTGTATGGACCTCGATATGTGCACCGGGGCATTGTCATGCTGAAACAGGAAAGGGCCTTCCCCAAACTGTTACCACAAAGTTGGAAGCACAGAATTGTCTAGAATGTCATTGTATGCTGTAGCGTTAAGATTTCCATTCACTGGAACTAATGGACCTAGCCCGAACCATGAAAAACAGCCCCAGACCATTATTACTTATCCACCAAACTTTACAGTTGGCACTATGCATGCGGACAGGTAGCGTCTTCCTGGCATCCGCCAAACCCAGATTTGTCCGTCGGACTGCCAGATGGTGAAGCGTGATTCTTCACTCCAGAGAACGCAGTTTCACTGCTCCAGAGTCCAATGGCGGCGAGCTTTACACCGCTCCAGCCAACGCTTGGCATTGTGCATGGTGATCTTAGGCTTGTGTGTGGCTGCTCGACCATGGAAACCCATTTCAGGAAGCTCCCGACGAACAGTTCTTGTGCTGACATTGCTTCCAGAGGCAGTTTGGAACTCGGTAGTGAGTGTGGCAACTGAGGACAGACGATTTTTACGCGCTGTGTTTCAGCACTCTGTGGTCCCGTTCTGTGAGCTTGTGTGGCCTACCACTTTGTGGCTGAGCCATTGTTGCTCCTAGGTGTTTCCACTTCACAATAACAGCACTTACAGTTGACCGGGGCAGCTCTAGCAGGGCAGAAATTTGACGAACTTACTTTTTGAAAAGGTGGCTATGATATTGAAAGTCACTGAGCTCTTCAGTAAGGTCATTATACTGCCAGTGTTTGTGTATGGAGATTGCATGGCTGTGTGCTCAATTTTATACACCTGTCAGCAACGGGTGTGGCTGAAATAGACGAATCTGCTAATTTGAAGGGGTATCCACTTACTTTTGTATATATAGTGTATATAGGGAGTACCAGTACCAAGTCGATGTGTAGGGGTACGAGGTAATTGAGGTAGCTATGTACTGTACACATTGGTAGGGGTAACGTGACTAGGCAACAGGATATGTAGTGAGTGTGAAAGTGTGTGTGTGTGTGTTTGGCGTCAGTATGCCTGTGTGTGCATGTTATGTGTGTGTGGGCGTATGGTGTGTGTGGACGTATGGTGTGTGTGTGTGTGTGTGTGTTGGGGTGTCAGGGTAAGTATGTGTGAGTGTGTAGAGTCCATTGTGTGTGCATAGAGTCAGTGCAAGAGAGTTAGTGCAAGAAAAGGGTCAATGCAGGTAGTCCGGGTAGCCATTTGATTAGCTATTTAGCGGACCTGTTTAGAAGTCTTATGGGTGGGGGTAGAAGCTGTTCAGGGTTCTGCTTGTTCCAGACTTGGTGCATTGGTACCGCTTGCCGTGCAGTAGCAGAGAGAACAGTCTATGGCTTGGGTGGCTGGAGTCATTGACAATTCTTTGGGCCTTCCTCTGACACTACTTGGTATAGAGATCCACCACAGTCCTCAGGGCAGCAGGGAAAATTAACCATTTAATTGTTATTGTCACAGACGTTGAAGGACGGGTCAGACCAAGGCGCAGCGTGAAATGCATACATGTTTATTATAAAGATAAACACACGAACAAAAACAACGTAATGTGAAGTCCTCAGGCTAAACACAAAACAAGCCTCTACACGGAACAAGATCCCACAACAACTGAATGCAAACAGGCTGCCTAAGTATGATCCCCAATCAGAGACAACGAGCGACAGCTGCCTCTGATTGGGAATCACACCTGGCCAAACATAGAAGTACAACACCTAGACTGAGAACATAGAAAATACAACATAGAACTCCACACCCTGACTCAACATACTAGAGTCCCATACGTCAGGGTGTGACAGTTATAAATAACTATCCTGGCTCAGAAGGACCCCAAATCGACCAAACACACACACACGCACCCACCCACCCACGCGCACACGGAAACATACATTAAGAACAAGTGAACGCGCCATGTAGGCCCCAATGTAACTGTCCCTCCCCCTTTCTCTCTCTCTCTCTTGCTCTTTCTCTCTCTGTTCATTAATATTAAAAAATATATATTTTGGAAAAGGCATTACAGTTATAGGGCATCTTATAAAAAAACAGCATAACTTCATGAGAAGGAAAAAGATGCTGTTTGTTTTAGGCTCCAAGTAGTGTGGGGGCGAAAACCATACATCCTGGTGCTTGTCAATTTTCTGTTGTTTGTGTGCCTTTCACTTCCTCTCTCATTTATTTTACCTTTCTTCTCTCTGAGTAGGTGTGCTATTAGTGGTCCGTCTATTAACCAGTCAAAATGGAGCATTGATTATTTGTAAAAACATAAGTTCAAATCAAATAAACATTGCACAAGAAGAACAGATGACATCTGCCTACCTGCACACACTTAGGAAAATGGGGGCAGTTATTGACCAATTGATTTTGTACGGGGGGGGGGGGGGGGTCTTTTCCCCCTGGAAAGACCTTGACTGTAACGTTAACCCCTCCCTCCATCCCACCCCCATCACCATCACTAGCACCTAACTGTGTCCTCAATCTCCCCACGCCAGAGAGGAATCCATTCCCAGGCCCCAGAATGCAACTTTTCTGTCAGCAGCGTTATATATTTGGCTTTCTATTTCACTTTAATAGCGAAAACATTTGTAACATATTATTTTACAACCCCCCGACACCATTAGAGAAGCCTGTTGTCATTTGGATTATTAATGAAAAACTATTTTGTGCTTACTTACATTTCCCGCTTATTTCCCCCCAGTGCAACCTGCAGCAGATTCGGTCTATTTCAAAAGCCTTAAAGCCATTTCTTTATGTCTATAGGTCGCCCCTTTCGATTGAGTTGGGATTGAAATGCTGCTGTGGGGGAGAGCTATGGAGAGGGAGGCAGATAGATGGATGTTGCAGTAACAAGAAGGTAAGGGAGGGATGAAAGGTACACTGTCCTGCTCCAGCATTGGAGCAGGACAGGAGCCACAGGATAGATAGAGTGAGAAAGTAGTGAGAGAGGGGTATGAAGGAAGGGTAGGATGAGGGCAATAACAAAAATAAAGTAAAGAGGGGGTATTTTGAGAAGGCAAAAAGAAGACAGGAGGATGGTCAACAGAGAGAGGTCAGAAAAGAGGGAAAGGTTATGAAGAAAAAGAAGGTGAAATGAAGAAACAACTGACTAGAAAAGGAAGAGAAACAGGAAGATGGAGGGATGATACAGAGAAATACAGCTACTTTAAAAAATAAGAGTAGGACATCAGAGAGGGGTTTATACAATGGGACACAGGAAATGATGGCACATTAAGATAAAAATAATACATGCTGAGGAAACATTGGGATATATTTAAGGTGACTTTTATATTTCAGTTACCAAAATGTTAAACTCATCATCTTGACAGTATATTTGGTGTTTTATGAATGCATCATTGAAAAACTTTGTTGGGTTTCATTCGTGTCCATATGACAAAAAAAACGGACAGCACAAACATATACAAAAAAATATGTCCTTAGTCATGGCTTCAAGTTAATGATAGGGCCAGACAAAGCAATCTACATACTCCCCTGTAGAGGATGCATCCATACTCATTATCCTATACTGTACGTGATGAATCTGAATGCCCCCCTTACACACACGCACACACACTTGCTCAGGTTTTGGTCTGTATTTTATGTGTTTATACAGTGACCCTAATAAATTGTGGTGTGGCGTGGCAGGTTTGTCACTGTCAAAGGTAAATTATGTAATTAATGAGCTCGTAGGGGAGTGGATAGGGGCCGGGAAGTTAGGTTTTAAACACCTCTCCAGCTCACTGGGTTTGGGGAGGCCCAGCTGGACGTAGCCAGCGGATCGATCAGAGGTCAGGGGTCTGTCAAGCCTTCTATTAGGCTGGGCTGCTCCCATCATCGCCTGAATAACGATGCCTGCAGCAGCCTGGACTGGGTATGAGGCTGGGACTAGGGCTGGGGCTGAGGCTGGGGCTGAGCATGGGTTAGGGTTGGGGCTTGGGCATAGCGTTAGAGCTAGTTATTCAGGGTTACGTAGTTGGTATGTAAAAAAAAACTGCAGGGCCTATATGAGTGTTGATGGTTTTTATATGGAAAGGTTTGATGTTTCAAAATCACAGCATGACAGTGTCTACAGGATAAGGGCCTTGGGCAAACGTAATGAGTCATTGGATAGAATTGAACAGAAACCAGCAGGGGAGCATGGGTAATCGTTCCAGTCCAGATTGGCTTTGATCAATACACTCAAAGGGCAGAGCCCTCATTAATCTACAACTTCCCTCACATTAGGAATACTGTCCAATTCAGACTACTCTTTCTTTACCTACCCTGACTCAATAACCACTCCACTCAAACCATTTAGTGATCGCCACAAAACTGTTCATTTAAAGCGTAGTTATCTTCTACCAGGAAGGTAAGTGAATAGTACATACATTTCAGGCTATACTAACCATAACGGTAACCTGTTTCATGTTACTTACAAATGGTTATATCCCTGAAGTAACTCAACAATATATCAAACTCTATAAATCAAGGTACAACCATTTTTTATCTTAATTTATCAGTGAAAGACAGACTTTGTCCATTATATATGACCAAGAAACTAGTATTTGTGCGATGAATCCATCTAATCCAAAGGGAGAACATAAGCCCCCTTTTGTTTTGAGCTGTGTAGCCGACATGTTGCAAGCTGCTGCTTCACGTGTGACCAGAAACCAGCAGAGCATTAGTATTTAAGGATGTGCCAGTGGATACACTATATTATCCTCCTCTGGACAGGCTAATCCATTACAACCCTTCTTGCGGTGTGAGTGAAATGCTCGTATTAGGGCAACTGTGCGTTCAGAGGCATCATTCAGGACAATGAGCTATAGCCACAGAATGACAAGCTAGAAAAATGCCTCCACTTTTCAGGCTGTACAAATGACGTTTGGCCACAATAACTCACAACTGGACACTTCATTTAACGTCAGGAGCGAGCTGGCCAGTCAAAAGCTATTATACCATCTTCTTTATTTGTGGCCCGTGATTTTGGTAGTCAGGCTCTCTAATAAATATTGCAAAAATGCCACTTCAGTCCAAAATATTATCAAATTCTTTCTCTGATTTGGGTCCAGATGGCAACCTGTTTCTGATGTTAGAAACCTTTAAGAGTCATGTGGTCAGGCACCAGGACATCAGTCAGTCCCAAACAACATCATGAGTATTAGGATATGCAAGAGAATAGAAGTGGCCAGTAGTGGTCCCCTGAGGCTCCGTCCTCACCAAAGCCCAATAGTCAGATGAATTGATTACCAATTTATCATTGAATAATCACTTGTCTATAAAGAAGAAATGGCTTTGAATACTTTTAAAGAATGACAGTCTTTCAAGAGTAATTGTACAATTTGTCACTGGTGACAGTCTATTTGATTGTTTTCAATATTTCAGTCCTGTAAAAATTCAGACAGAGCCGAACTGGGCTATCACGGGTGAAGTGTAAATTATTCTAGTGGGGCCTTAAATGCGGTAATAAGGCAGTCACAGGAACATTCAGACTTTAGACTTCTTAAGGTGACAGCAGCTTTATCGCGCGTCGCCTCATAAAGTCACATCATCACTGTTCACCACTATTATAAAATGTCTGTTTAACATGTGTCTGTGTAGCTGTGTCTGTGATGGGTGTTACAGATATAGGCCTCAACAATTCCTGTTGAAACACAAAAGGAGCAGACATATAAAGTCTTGGGATTACATGATGCATAATATTTTATAAAGGATAAATGGCTGTGTGTTTGGATGAGACAAAATAAGCCCTTTCACTGTCATAGAAGTGTCACACCTCTCTTCTTGCTAATTTCCCTCCTAAAGCCTTGGCAGCTTTGGTCAAGCTTAGGTCAATAAAATGTCTGTCTGTCCACTGAGTAGCTACATCTAATTTATTAGAAGATGAAAGTTTGTCTTTGGAGAAAAAATTATGTAATGAGGACTGTGGTTAGAGAATTCTCTATAATCAAGGAAATTAATGAAGGAAATTGGGGTTTTTGGTGTGCCTATATTAAATCTAATCCGTCCTTTGTGCAGATGTAGATGGCTCCAAACCTCACCAATCGAGGGCTTTGTGAAAGGCCACTTGTTTTGTTCCCTGCATATTTATTCATTTTTTTTGTGGTGGGGGGGGGGGGGGGGGGGGGGGGGGTTGTCTCATTGCTGCATTTAAAAAAAAAGAAGCTGGGGTGGATGGAAGGCCAGCCTTGTTTGCCAATGTAAAGTGTGATCCAGATAATAACATTCTCATTAAAGGCGGCAATTACATTAATTACAGTGGCGTGAGGCACGGCTGCAAGGAAATTAAGTGGTGAAGGAAAAGAAAAGCTTAATATATACCTCCTTTATCCTATTCCCCACCTCTTCACCCTTTTTCAAATGTTCCACGCAGAGCGAGGGATCTCAAGAAAGGCATAGTCTCGCTCCTAAAAGAATAAATCCTGTCAAAGTCCCCCTTCACCTTTCTGCCATAGTGACGGCTCTGGCTATCGTTACTATGGCTGCACTTGTCATGGATTCAAAAGCCTTTCTTTGAGGCTAATGTCCAATGCAGCTTTTAAAAGAGCCCAACATATGACTGAAATCCTAGAAAACTGCTTAGGGGCCTTCTCAAATTAAATCCCAATTTATTTCAGGAGGAGGGAATTACTTGTTTCATGTTCTATAAAACCACAAACAGAAAATAAACCAGGCCGTTGAAAAGAGAAGGAAGCCTTTTCATCCAGCCCTTTTAAAAGTGAATTAGGGCAAGTGGATAACTCTTCAACCTCCTCAAAGGCAGGTGTTGTCCCTAGGCCTGTTTCACCCTGCCTATATGTGACAGACAGTACAAAAATTCAAACACAGAAACACAATTTGACATAATTTACTGATTTTTTTTTTTTTTTAATTGCAAACTTCTATGACCATAGTACTTTATAAAACACTAAACTATGTAAATTAGCATGTTAAAACAAATTGTGTCGTTAAAGTTGCTCATTCACCTAATCAACTAATCAGTAGCAGTGGCCTGGCACACAAGGCTTAAAGCTGCATTATCAGTTGTATTCCTGGAGCATATGAAGTCATTCCCATTTAGTTTTACAATGCTACCAAGTGCCTGGCCTAAGAACTAATGGCTGTAAATGTCAACCTGGGCATCAGTGTAGACCTGCTCTAAACCTCATTAATACACAATGACCTTTACTATACAGCCTATACTACATCATACTGGGCATATCATTAATGTGAAATGAACACGAATTTGGCTAATCATTCTCACTGTGAATAACTTTAGTAGGCCATGTGCAGTGGTAGGCCTAGTGGGCCTCAGTGTAGCCTGCCTACCACTCTACAAACTGGGCATGAAAGTGACCATTTCTGGAAACTTTTGTTGAAAACATGTATAACTGCAGTAAACCTACACTAGTCCAAATACCCTTCTTACTTTTCAGGAATAGGTCTATGAAAGTGTGACAATACGGGCTTGTGGCAGGGCTTGCAAACTATCACGGATTACAAAGGGAAACCCAGCTGCAAGCTGCCCAGTGACGCGAGCCTACCAGATGAGCTAAATGCCTTCTATGCTCGCTTCGAGGCAAGCAACACTGAACCATGCATGAGAGCACCAGCTGTTCCAGATGACTGTGTAATCACGCTCTCTGTCGCTGATGTGAGCAAGACCTTTAAACAGGTCAACATTCACAAGGCCGCAGGGACAGACGAATTAGCAGTGCGCATACTCAGACCATTCGCTGACCAGCTGGCAAGTGTCTTCACTGATATTTCCAACCTCTCTCTGACCCAGTCTGTAATACCTACATGTTTCAAGCAGACCACCATAGTCCCTGTCCCCAACAATGCCAAGGTAACCTATCTAAATGACTATTGCCCCGTAGCACTCACATCAGTAGCCATAAAATGCTTTGAAAGACTGGTCATGGCTCACATCAACGCCATCAAACCAGACAAATCAAATCAAACTTTATTTGTCACATGCGCCGAATACAACAGGTGTAGACCTTACCGTGAAATGTTTACTTACAAGCCCTAAACCAACAATGCAGTTCAAGAAAGAGTTAGGAAAATATTTACCAAATAAACGAAAGTAAAGAATAATAAAAAGTAATACAATAAAATAACAATAACGAGGCTATATACAGGGGGTACCGAGTCAATGTGCGGGGGTACAGGTTAGTAGAGGTAATTTGTACATGTAGGTAGGGGTAAAGTGACTATGCATAGATAATAGACAGCGGGGAGCAGCAGTGTAAAAACAAATGGAGGGGGGGGGCTTTCCTCTGACACCCTGGACACCCTGGACCCACACCAATTCGCATACCACCCCAACAGATCTGCAGAGACGCAATCTCTATTGCACTGCACACTGCCCTTTCCCACCTGGACAAAAGGAACACCTACGTGAGAATGCTGTTCATTAACTACAGCTCAGCGTTCAACACTATAGTGCCCTCCAAAGTCATTGCTAAGCTAAAGACCCTAGGACTGAACACCTCCCTCTGCAACTGGATCCTGGACTTCCTGATCGGATGCCCCCAGGTGGTGAGGGTAGGCAACAACACATCCGTCACGCTGAGTTTCAACATGGGGGCCACTCAGGGGTGCGTGCTTTGTCCCCTCCTGTACTCCCTGTTCACCCACGACTGCGTGGCCGCGCATGACTCCAACACCATCATTAAGTTTGCAGACGACACGACAGCGGTAGCCTGATCACCGATGACAATGAGATGACAGTGTGGTGCCAGGACAACAACCTCTCCATCAACATCAGCAAGACAAATTAGCTGGTCGTGGACTACAGGAAACGGAGGGCCAAGCATGCCCCCAATCACATCAACGGGGCTGTAGTGGAGTGGGTTGAGAGCTTAAAGTTAATTCATGGTCCAAACACAACACCACAGTGGTGAAGAGGGCACGACAATTCCTCTTCCCTCTCAGGAGGCTGAAAAGATTTGGCATGGGCCCTCAGATCCTCAAAAAGTTATACAGCTGGACCATTGAGAGCATCTTGACTGGCTGCATCACCGGTTGGTATGGCAACTGCTTGGCATCCGACGGTAAGGCGCTACAGGTGGTATGGCCCAGTAGATCACTTGGGCTGAGTTCCCTGCTATCCAGGATCTCTATACCAGGCGGTGTCAGAGGAAGGCCCTAAAAGTTGTCAAAGACTCCAGCCACCCAAGCCATAGACTGTTCTCCCTGCTACCGCACGGCAACCGGTACCGGAGCGCCAAGACTGGGAACTGAAAGGCTCCTGAACAGCTTCTACCCCAAATCCATGAGACTGGTGAACAGTTAATCAAACGGCTACCCAGACTTTTTGCTTTCACCCCTTTTTTTTGCAATGACTCTCTTGCACTGGCTCTATGCACACTCACTAGACTCTACCAACAAACTCACACATACTACACTGACACTCAAACACACACACTACATACGCTCACACACACACACACACACACACACACACACACACACACACACACACACACACACACACACACACCTGGTTAAAGCACCTTTGGCAGCAATTACAGCCTTGAGTCTCCTTGGGTATGACGCCACAAGCTTGGCACACCTGTATTTGGGTAGTTTCTCCCATTCTTCTCTGCAGATCCTCTCAAGCTCTGTCAGGTTGGATGGGGAGCGTCGCTGCACAGCTATTTTCAGGTCTCTCTTGAGATGTTAGATCGGGTTCTAGTCCGGGTTCTGGCTGGGCCACTCAAGGACATTCAGAGACTTGTCCCGAAGCCACTCCTGCGTTGCCTTGGCTGTGTGCTTATGGTCATTGTCCTGTTGGAAGGTGAACCTTCACCCCAGTCTGAGGTCCTGAGCGCTCTGGAGCAGCTTTTCATCAAGGATCTCTCTGTACTTTGCTCTGTTCATCTTTCCCTCGATCCTGACTAGTCTCCCAGTCCCTGCTGCTGAAAAACATCCCCACAGCATGATGCTGCCACCACCATGCTTCACCGTAGGGATGGTGCCAGGTTTACTCCAGACGTGATGCTTGGCATTCAGGCCAAATAGTTGAATTTCGGTTTCATCAGACCAGAGAATCATGTTTCTCATGGTCTGAGAGTCTTTAGGTGCCTTTTGGCAAACTCCAAGCGGGCTTTCATGTCCCTTTTACTGAGGAGTGGCTTCCATCTGGCCGCTCAACCATAAAGGCCTGATTGGTGGAGTGCTACAGAGATGGTTGTCCTTCTGGAAGGTTCTCCCATCTCCACAGAGGAACTCTGGAGCTCTGTCAGAGTGACCATCAGGTTCTTGGTCACCTCCCTTCTCCCCTGATTGCTCAGTTTGGCCAGGCGGCCAGCTCTAGGAAGAATCTTGGTGGTTCCAAACTTCTTCCATTTAAGAATGATGGAGGCCACTGTGTTCTTGGGACCTTCAATGCTGCAGACATTTTTTGGTACCCTTCCCCAGATCTGTGCCTCGACACAATCCTGTCTCGGAGCTCTACGGACAATTCCTTTGACGTCATGGCTTGGTTTTTGCTCTGACATGCACTGTCAACTGTGGGACCTTATATAGACATGTGTGTGCCTTTCCAAATCATGTCCAATCAATTGAATTTACCACAGGTGGACACCAATCAAGTTGTAGAAACATTCAATTTCGAGTCTCATAGCAAAGGGTCTGAATATTTATGTAAATAAGGCATTTCTGTTTTTGTTTTTTTTATAAATTAGCAAAAATGTCTAAAAACCTGTTTTCACTTTGTCATTATGGGTATTGTGTGTAGATTGATGGATTTTTAATTTATTTAATCAATTTTAGAATAAAGCTGTAACGTAACAAAATGTGGAAAAAGTCAAGGGGTCTGAATACTTTCTGAATGCACTGTTTATTACCTCAATTACCTCAACTACCTCGTACCCCTGCAAATTGATTCGGTACCGGTACTCCTTGTATATAGCTTCGTTATTGTTATTTTATTGTGTTAATATTTCCTTGTTTTATTTAGCATATTTTTCTTACTTTTTTACTCTGCAATGTTGGGAAAGGGCTCGTAAGTAAGCATTTCACGATAGTCTACACCTGTTGTATTCGCCACGTGACAAACACAATTTTGGATCCTTTTAGTATTGTCTTCTTGTCAACTTGAAAACTTTTTTGAAACTACCATTTATTTTGCCTTGAATTACTGGACTGTATATTTTTACATATCTTCATCATCACTTTTGCACTGTAAAATAAAAACATATTTTTTGATCACACTCCTAAGTCTGTTGTCCAATTAAGTGCTGCAGGCCCAACTAACTACGCTGTCGGGTCTTCTTTCATAAAGGCCTATCTGCTAAAAAAATCAATGTGGAAGACTTACAAATGACAGTGCAAAAACAAAAACATTTAGGCCTGATCAAATGAAACCCCCTAAACCCCCTAAACACACAAACATTTGCTTTATCTTTTCCAACTGGCAAATTATTGTCAGTGTATGTAAATGATTTAAAGGCATCTGCCCCCATTGGAAACCTGAGCATAATGAAATTGCAATAAAATTAGTGTAGACAGGCTATTAGAAGGTGATGTTATTGACTGCTCTCTGGGTCATAGTTTAACCCAGTGAGGTGGACTGTCATGTCTTCCTTGGGCCCCAGCCTCTAGTACCCTGGGACTGCTATTGTCAGCTGACATGGAGAAGCCTTGTTATCTTGGCAGTGAACTGTCCAACTCTGTGCAGGCCTATTAGCAGATCTATCATCAAATAAAATAAAATAAAATTGTATTGGTCATATACACGTGTTTAGCAGATGTTATTGCGGGTGTAGCGAAATGCTTGTGCTTCTAGCTCCGACAGTGCAGTAATATCTAACAAGTAATATCTAACAATTTCACAACATATACCCAATACACACAAATCTAAGTAAGGAATTAATTAAGAATATATACATATATGGACTAAGATACCGTAGAATAGCATATAATACAGTATATACATATGAGATGAGTAATGCAAGATATGTAAACATTATTAAGTGGCTAGTGTTCCATTTCTTAAAGTGGCCAGTGATTTCTAGTCTATGTCTATATGCAGCATCCTCTAATGTGCTAGTGATGGCTGTTTAACAGTCTGATGGCCTTGAGATAGAAGCTGTTTTTCAGTCTCTCTGTCCCAGCTTTGATGCACCTATACTGACCTCGCCTTCTGGATGATAGTGGGGTGAACAGGCAGTGGCTCGGGTGGTTGATGTCCTTGATGATCTTTTTGGCCTTCCTGTGACATCGGATGCTGTAGGTGTCCTGGAGTGCGGGTAGTTTGCCCCCGGTAATGCGTTGGGCAGACCGCACCACCCTCTGGAGACCCTTGCAGTTGCGGGCGCTGCAGTTGCCGTACCAGGCGGTGATACAGCCCGACAGGATGCTCTCAATTGTGCATCTGTAAATGTTTGTGAGGGTATTAGGTGCCAAGTCAAATTTCGTTAGCCTCCTGAGGTTGAAGAGGCTCTGTTGCGCCTTGTTCACTACACTGTCTGTGTGTGTGGTCCATTTCAGTTTGTCAGTGATGTGTACGCCAAGGAACTTGAAGCTTTCCACCTTCTCCACTGTGGTCCCGTCGATGTGGATAGGGGGGTGCACCCTCTGCAGTTTTCTGAAGTCCACGATCATCTCCTTTGTTTTGTTGACGTTGAGTGAGAGGTTATTTTCCTGGCACCATATTCCCAGAGCCCTCACTCATGTAGACATTTTGAATCTTAATACACCTGATATCAACAATTGCCTTCAACATTTTTTATAGTGGAAGATTATCTTAAGTTATAACCTTGTGTTCATGTTTATGTCAAATGAGTGGATGGATGCATGCTGGACACTTTGCTGAATAATGGACAATATGCGCCATCTAGTGTACAGAGACTGAACTGGATTGAAAACAATAATTGAACTGTGACTGGATATTCTCATCCATTGTATTTTTAAATCCGCCAATGATAGTGCTGCTAGAGACAGGCTTGAGATTTCATTGTAAAGATTTTATTCTGAGTGGTCATTGGTTCAACTTTAACAGTTCCTCAGTGGAGTGTGAGACAAAGTTGGTGGAGGACACACGCACACACACACACACACACACACACACTACAGTAGTCATATAGCTCTTGTTGCAATGTAGAGTTCATGCCACCACGCCTCACTGTTAGACGGTGTACATTACTTGCTGTACTGCTCTTGTAACATCACAAGGCAATGTGCCATTGAAAACGATACAATGGCCTCACTCAAACTGGTAGTTTATCACCCTCTTCTCAATGGTTTTCCAACAACTTGACACAAATGGGGAAATATGATCTTCTCCAAACGTCTTAACTGTTCAATTATTGATAGTGATGAAACATAAATGAGTCAATCTAGCTATTTAAAGTAATGTAATTGCTGTGGCTCAAATTTAGTGCTTTGGGTGTAATTAAAGGTCTATGTTTGGAAGTGTGGGCGGTTTAATCGCCTAATGTTCTGGGTACAAAATAGTCAACATTTTATATTTGGTGGACACTGACATAGTAAGGCAATTGTTTCCATAATTCATTTAAATAGTCATGCAATAAATGCAGCAGAATGCAATGTTAAGCCTATCAAAATTGGGTTAATTACAGGTGACTATTATTTGGCACTGACAGCAAAACAAACTTTGGAAAGACTTTGTATCTACTATCTAGTTGATTAGTGCAGTCTACTTGTATTTGATAAGATCTTGAGAAAGAATTAAACTCACCCTGCTGTACTACCACAGAGTTTTAAAACTCTGTCTCTTTGGTGGGGTTCTACTATTGAGGTATACAGTATGTGAGCTACTAAAGCAGTTAATTCATAGGAACTGTTATTCGCGCTATTATTGCACCTGAGGCGGGACGAATTTCGCGGGTGCACTGGATGAACTTTTACCCCCACAAACTGCTTCATTGTTTTGATTCAGATAACGTTGCTAGCTCTATATTGCACATTTATGTGATTAGAGACCAACCAATTGATGCTGTAGCACGCTTAGCTTTTCTCCATAGGAACTCGATGCAGCCGTAGTTGAGTGATGCCTATGTAAACGGAACAGTTGTTTAGGTCGAAAGACGGTAGCCTAAAAGTAGCTAGCTGGCTAACCTGTAGTTAGCAACAACAACATGAACGCTATTTCAACGGATCTGATCAGTCACTTCGACACTCGTCGTCACCGGTCAATTACTGAGTTTGCCACGAAGAATTGTCTGCCTTTCACTAGCTGGCTAGAGAAATATTAATACTTGCTTACAATTTTTTGCCATTTTAAAAAGGTAAGTTGATTTGCTAGCTAAACTGGCTAGCTAGTAAGCTAGCTCCTTGGTTACCTGGCCAGATGAGTGTTCCAGCAATCAATGCTGGAATCGATGCTCTGTCGATGACATTGGCTAGCTAAAATGAACTGCTACATTTTACATTTAGCTACATTTTAGTCAGTTAACAGACGCTCTTATCCAGAGCTACTTACAGTTAGTGCATTCATCTTAAGATCGTTAGCTACTGGTAGGTGGGACAACCACATATCACAGGCATAGTAAGTACACTTTTCCTCAATAAAGCAGTTATCAGTAAAGTCAGCGCTAGAAGGGAGGGGGGAGTCAAGTGCAAGTGTTGGTTCAGTAAAGTTTTTTTGGGACTGGGGGGGATTCGAGGTGAGGAGGTGGATTATTTAAGATACTCTTTGAAGAGGTACAGTAGGGTTTCAGGTGCTTTCGGAAGATGGGCAGGGACTCTGGTGTCCTAGCTTCAGGGTAGGGCAGGACGATATGGCCTAAAAATCATATCTCGATTTTTTTCACATTTATGGGCGATTCACGATGTATATCTCGATTAAAAAAGATATATAGTTCTCTAAATAAGTGTTGTACAATTAAAGGTCAGATACACTGCATTTCAAACAGTCCGCAATAATGAATTCAGGGCTTGTGAAGTTATACCTAGGCTATATATAAGCCTTCCACAACCATAAGACCCACTAATCATTTCATTATTTTCTCAAAATAGTTTAACCTGCTCTTTCTTTGCAATAATCACTGATCTGGCTTTCAAGCCTGTCTATGAAAATGCCCTTTTTTGTTTCAAATTTATGCACATTCACTTCTTGTAGCTGGCATTAGGCTATAGAAAATTAACACAGGTCTCATAAACACTCTCAAGCCCACGTACTAGTGATTACCCAGCTAATCTATATATTTCAAGTTTAGCCAACTTGGATCTATTTGCAAAGCTAACAAGGTTGAACAGTTGAATTGTTATGAACACACCCTTCTGTCTGTCTGCAACTGTTTGAAAAGCATGTTAGCCTGGCCACTTTGTTCAGATGTTGAAATCAAATGGGCCTACCTTATTGTTGAAATCAAGTGGCCTACCTTATTTCACAGAATGAGAACGAGTTGCCAGTTCCTTATATAATTGTGTTTAATACTTACTGCACATTTATACAATTCAGACTAGACAGCTACTACAGTTTTTGGCTAAAATGCTGCTAGCGGTACCCCCAAGGCGGGGGAGACAAACTGAAGAAATCAATGTTCATTAATACTCTAGGGCGGCAGGTAGCTTAGTGGGTAAGAGCGTTGTGCCAGTAACCGAAAGGTCGCTGGTTCTAATCCCCGAGCCGACTAGGTGAAAAATCTGTCTGTGCCCTTAAGCAAGGCACTTAACCCTAATTGCTCCTGTAAGTCGCTCTGGATAAGAGCGTCTGCTAAATGATGTAAAAATGTAAAAAAAAAAAAAAAAAAAAACTCTTGTTTTAGTAGTGTCTACTCTGCGCGCAATTTGAGTAATTGGGACATAAAAAGGGTATCGTTAGAAAAGTTAACTTTTCCTTTATTACAGTAAAATAATGTCTGTGTGTTTTGGTGTCCATATGACCGATTCTGTTGGACCAAACTTCCAAGTTCACTTTCCTTGCTTTGTCTAACAACACTATCATGAATCTAGCAAAGGCGTTTTGTGGGTCAAAGTGCAGTATTTAGTTAATATTAAAGCACAAACTTACTGTATGTTAGCAGGTTTCTCACACTTGCTTTAGCCGAAAGGCAGCAGTGTTGCCAAGGCTACTGTTGCCATGCAACACTAGTTTGCCTGTCTCTAAAGAGAAGGGTGGGCTGTACCCCTCTGATTGGAAAGAGCGGTTTAGGAATAGTTTCTACCAATGTAAAGTTACAGCTGTTTTTTCGGAGTTTAGAGTGACAACTGGCATGCTGACGTCTACGAACAGCTCTCTGTGTCATCATGGATCAGCCCGAATGGAGCCGTTGCTATGGGTACTCACAGACATAGAGGGCAAAAAATATGACGAGGGTGAAGAGTGACCACAATTACTGATCACAACCACACAAATATTGACCACACAACAACTGACCACAACCACACAACTGACCACAACCACACACCTTCTGACCACAACTACTGACCACAACCACATCTAGTGACCACAACCACACAACTTCTGACTGCAAGAACACAACTGCTTACCATATCTAGTGACCCCAACCACACAACTTCTGACCACAACTACTGACCACAACCACACAAGTTCTTATCACAGAACTACTGACCACAACAACTGACCACAACCACACAACATCAGACCACAACTACTGAACCACACAACTACTGACCAAATCTACTGACCACTACTGACTATCGATGGGAATTTAAAAGGATTTCACTATTCAAATAATATAATTAAAGTACAGCTTTTTAAACTTCTTTCACTACCACAAAAGTACTTTGAAAGAGCTTTAGCAAGCCCCACAACTTTACTTGTACATTTAAATCTAGTTGTATACAGATCTCTGGTGTAAATGGAAAGGTGCACACAGCACAGAGGAGCGAAAGAGACAAAACCAAAAATATAACACGAGAACAAGCAGACCGAAACGCTCATAAAAACGAAAAATAACAAAACCTTGATTCTTGCGATTACAGGCATTTGGAATATCACGCAGAAACATACATTCTAATTAATTAGATATATCGCCCAACCCTACTTTAGGGGGAAGCTGGTTCCACCATTGGGGTGCCAGGACAGAAGAGCTTGTAGTGCTCGGGTTGGGGTGTAGGGTTTGAGCATAGCCTGAAGGTAGGGAGGGGCAGTTCCTCTTGCTGCTCCATAGGCAAGCACCATGGTCTTGTAGTGGATGCGAGCTTCGACTGTAAGCCAGTGGAGTGTGCGGAGGAGTGGGGTGACATGAGAGAACTTGAGAAGGTTGAAAACCAGGCGGGCTGCAGCGTTCTGGATAAGTTGCAGGGATTTGATGGCACAAGCGGGGAGCCCAGCCAACAGCGAGTTGCAATAGTCCAGACAGGAGATGACAAGTGCTTGGATTAGGACCTGCGCAGCTTCCTGTGTGAGGTAGGACCGTACTCTACGGATGTTGTAGAGCATGAACATGAGTCACTGCTTTGATGTTTGCAGAGAACGAGACAGTGTTGTCCAGGGTCACGCCAAGGTTCTTTGCACTCTGGGAGGGCGACACTGTGGAGTTGTCAAACGTGATGGAGAGGTCTTTGAGCAGGCAGGCCTTTCCCAGAGGAAGAGCAACTCCGTCTTGTTGAACTTGAGGTGGTGGGCTGACATCCAAGCTGAGATATCTTGTGGCGGCAGGTAGCTTAGTGGTTAAGAGCGTTGTGCCAGTAACCGAAAGGTCGCTGGTTCTAATCCCCGAGCTGACTAGGTGAAAAAATCTGTCGATGTGCTCTTGAGCAAGGCACTTAACCCTAATTGCTCCTGTAAGTCGCTCTGGATGAGAGCGTCTGCTAAATGACTAAAATGTAAATGTAATATCTGCCAGGCGAGCAGAGATGCGTGTCGCCACCTAGGTGTCAGAAGGGGGGAAAGAGAAATGCAGTTGGAGTGTCATTAGCATGGCAATGATAGGAGAGGCCATGTGAGGATATGACGGAGCTGAGTGACTTGGTGTATAGAGAGAAGAGGAGAGGGCCTAGAACCGAGCCCTGTGGGACACCTGTTGTGAGAGTACGTGGTACAGACACAGATCCTCTCCACATCACCTGATAGGAGTGGGCTGTCAGGTAGGATGTGCAGAGCCTGAGATGCCCAGCCCTGAGAGGGTGGAGAGGAGGATCTCATGGTTCACGGTGTCGAAGGTAGCAGATAGATCTAGGAGGATGAGCACAGAGGAGAGAGAGTTTCAGCTTTGGCAGTGTTAGAGGCAGACGCTTGAAATTTGGAGTGATAGAAAGTGGCTGTAGCAGCAGAGGAAGAGAAGGTAGAGAGGAGGGAGTGAAAGGATGATAGGTCCTCCAGAAGTTTACTTTTCCTCCATTTTCACTCAGCTGCCCGCAGCCCTGTTCTGTAAGCTCGCAATGAGGCACTCAGCCACGGAGCAGGAGAGGAGGGCCGAGCCGGCCGGGAGGAAAGGGGACAGTGCTAGTCATAGGATGAGGAGAGTTGGGTCAAAGAGGCAGAATCAGGAAACAGTAGGGAGAAGGATTTAGCAGAAGGGAGAGCTGGTAGGATAGAGGAGGAGAGAGTAGTGGGAGAGAGAGAGTGAAGATTGCGATGGCGCATGACCATCTGGGGAGGGGCTGAGTGGCTAGGGTTGGAGCGAAGGGAGACAGTAAAGGAAACAAAATGGTGATCAGAGACCTGGAGGGGGGTTGCAGAGCGATTAGTAGGCGAACAGCCTCTAGTAAAGATGAGGTCAAGCGTATTGCCTGCCTTGTGAGTTGGATGGGATTGGGAAAGGTGAGGTCAAAAGAGGCCAGGAGGGGAAAGAGGGAGTTGGAAAGAAATTAATCGAAGGTAGATGTCGGGAGGTTGAAGTTGCCAAGTACGAAGAGCGGTGAACCATCGTCAGGAATTTAGTTAATCAAGGTGTCAAGCTCATTGAGGAACTCGCCAAGGGCACCTGGTGGGCGATAGATTACACAATGTTAAGCTTGAGTGGCAAGTGACCGCATTGAATTCAAATGAGGAGATGGACAGTTGAGAAGAGAGGGAGTCGAGAGAAAATATCCAGTTAGGAGTAATTGGTAGCCTTGTGCCACCACTGCGACGACCAGATGCTCTTGGACTATGAGAGAAAACTAGTCAGATGAAGAGAGAGCAGCTGGAGTAGCAGTGTTCTCTAGGGTGATCCATGTCTTGCCAAAAAGAAAATGAACTGAAGGGCAGCATAGGCTGAAATGAACTCAGCGTTCTAAATCATAAGTTATGTCAATATGTTGTCATGTTGTTTTTCGCTAATCTGTCTGCCTATTGACAATGTCATCATCATGTGCTGTTATGGATACACTTGGATTATTGCACCTGAAAGCGTCTCTACCTTCCAATGGGCGAGGAAAAGCCAGAGACGTTGGACTTTGTCAAAGACTTCCAAGAGTATCTCAGCCAGCAGACTCAACATGTGAACATGATCTCGGGCTCCGTCAGTGGAGTCAAAGAGATGGACGACTTACCAGCAGGTAAGCCCAGCCCAGTTTAGACCTGAGGGAAACTTGGGTCTAGTTTTAACGTTTACCCACCTTGCAAGTTATTTGCCGACCATTCCTGTTTGCTACACTTTTCCCGCTTCCTAAGCTATATCTGTAATTGGTAGACTGTTCTGATTAGGAGGTTGTTGTTTGCATCGCGGAGCGGTGCCCAGGAAATAATTAAATCCAATTGTTAGACGCTACTACCCCCTCCAAATCAAAACCAAACATTGATTCCATGTTGTGTTCTCACTCCTGTTTATTTTAGCTAATCAGCCTTGCAATATGGGCACCATGCTGCCCCAGATGTAGCCTGAAGACCCCACCTTGAATTCTACGTCAGGGAGAAATGTGCGTTTGGATCAGGAAAGTTTCCTTTCACGACCTCTACAAGCCAGAATGTTGAATAAAATGATATTTTAACTTACTTTACCAGTTGTCCATGTGGTTGGTCCTTTTTGCAGGTAGGAATGTCAGACAATATATCCCAGGAAAGTATAATTACGTCAACTTTTCAAAGTGCTGGTAGTGTGTTGAGATTTCTATCACCTGAAGCATGCGCACAAGATGAAAATACATTTACGAGACGCATGCATACTTAGCGAGTATTTAATGATTCTTTCCTGTGGATATATTGTCTCACATTCCTACCTGCAAAAGGATGAACTGCACGGACAACCGGTTAAGTAAGTTCAAATATAATTTTATTCAACATTCTGGTTTGTAGAGCTTGTGAGAGGAAACAAATATATGGCATTAATCACAGACCGTGAACCAGAGGTATCACAGTCTGATTGTCAGGCAATCACAGACGGGAAGCAGAGGAAATGTGTGTGCGCAATGTGAGAACAAAACATTGCCATATATATATTCGATTTTGATTTGGGGAGGGGGAGTAGCATCTAAAAACTGGATTCAATAGTTTATTGTTCACTGCTTGGCGATGCAAATGTCACCCTCCAATCAGTAGCTTCGGATGCTGGACACATGCTGTTAACTCATGGTCAAATGGCTGTACCTGATTATCTTGAACGCAGTCGCTATGGAATGCCCTTAGACCTCGTCTCATTAATTAATGAAATCATTAATCAGAGGTCTAATATTGGGCTACAGGTATCAACACACAGGCTGTCAACTGACTCTTGCCCTTGTCCTCTGAGTTTTATCCAAACTGTTTCATGCATGATTCTGTTAAAATCCATTAATGCGAGTGGAGTGTAATTATTTTTCTAATCTTCAATTTAAGCCTACTAGAAAGTGTGTGCCCTCAGGCCTGGAGGGAAGCAAAAGTTATTCCTCTACCTAAGAATAGTAAAGCCCCCTTTACTGGCTCAAATAGCCGACCAATCAGCCTGTTGCCAACCCTTAGTAAACTTTTGGAAAAAATTGTGTTTGACCAGATACAATGCTATTTTACAGTAAACAAATTGACAACAGACTTTCAGCACACTTCTAGGGAAGGACATTCAACAAGCACAGCACTTACACAAATGACTGATGATTGGCTGAGAGAAATTGATGATAAAAAGATTGTGGGGGCTGTTTTGATAGACTTCAGTGCGGCTTTTGACATTATCGATCATAGTCTGTTGCTGGAAAAACGTATGTGTTATGGCTTTACACTTCCAGCTATATTGTGGATAAAGAGTTACCTGTCTAACAGAACACAGAGGGTGTTCCATAATGGAAGCATCTCCAACAAAATCCAGGTAGAATCAGGAATTCCCCAGGGCAGCTGTCTAGGCCCCATACTTTTTTCAATCTTTACTAACAACATGCTATGTATGCGGATGACTCAACACTATACACGTCAGCGACTGAAATGACTGCAACACTTAACAAAGAGCTGCAGTAAATTTCAGAATGGGTGGCAAGGAATAAGTTAGTCCTAAATATTTCCAAAACTAAAAGCATTGTATTTTGGACAAATCATTCACTAAACCCTAAACCTAATCTAAATCTTGTAATGAAGAATGTGGAAATTGAGCAAGTTGAGGAGACTAAACTGCTTGGAGTAACCCTGGATTGTATACTGTCATGGTCAAAACATGTTGATACAACAGTAGCTAGGATGGGGAGAAGTCTGTCCATAATAAAGTTCTGCTCTGCATTCTTAACAGCACTATCAACAAGGCAGGTCCTACAGGCCCTAGTTTTGTCGCACCTGGACAACTGTTCAGTCGTGTGGTCAGGTGCCACAAAAAGGGACTTAGGAAAATTGCAATTGTTTCAGAACAGGGCAGCACGGCTGGCCCTTGGATATATGCAGAGAGCTAATGTTAATAATATGCATGTCAATCTCTCCTGGCTTAAAGTGGAGGAGAGATTGACTTCATCACTAATTGTATTTGTGAGAGGTATTGATATGTTGAATGCACCGAGCTATCTGTTTTAACTACTGGCACACAGCTCGGACACCCATGCATACCCCACAAGACATGCCACCAGAGGTCTCTTCACAGTCCCCAAGTCCAGAACAGACTATGGGAGGTGCACAGTACTACATAGAGCCATGACTACATGGAACTCTATTCCACATCAAGTAACTCATGCAAAGCAGTAAAAGGTGATTTAAAAAACAGATAAAAATACACCTTATGGAACAGCGAGGACTGTGAAGCAACACAAACATAGGCACAGACACATGCATACAAGCACACGATAATAAACGCACTATACACACACCTACACATGGATTTTGTGTTGTAGATATGTGGTAGTAGAGTAGGGGCCTGAGGGCACACACTTAATGTTGTGAAATCTGTTGTGAATTTATTGTAATGTTTAAAAAATGTAGAACTGCCTTAATTTTGCTGGACCCGAGGAAGAGTGGGGATCCATAATAAATAATAATAATAAAAATAATATGCCACTTAGCAGACGCTTTTATCCAAAGCGACTTACAGTCATGTGTGCATACATTTTTTACGTATGGGTGGTCCCGGGGATCGAACCCACTACCCTGGCGTTACAAGCGCCATGCTCTACCAATTGAGCTATAGATATATTTCTTGAACCTGTGATGTGATTGTTTCTGTACCTGTGCAGACTGCAGTCAGAATGGATTAGACCACCCCTCAGCGGATATGTCCCTTGATGACGGCTCAGGGATGCTGGTGGATGGCTTCGAGAGAACATATGATGGCAAACTCAAGTGCCGTTACTGTAACTATGCTACCAGAGGCACAGCACGACTCATTGAACATATCCGCATTCACACAGGTGAGCTTGAATAGGACAGATAACAACATGCAGATGCTACCAGATGATATAGGGCTAGATCACTCGCTAAGCATTTTCTCTTATACAAAGCGTTCACCCTTTTATTTTCATTAGGCCTAGTTAGTTATCAAAGACAAAAAGCTAAAAACATGACATTTAACATTTCATCCTAAGACCTTATTCTTCCTTGTAATTCTTTATCTTCCTCTTTCCTCTTATCAAACAGGAGAGAAACCCCACAGATGCCACCTGTGTCCTTTCGCCTCTGCTTATGAGCGCCACCTAGAGGCCCACATGCGCTCCCACACAGGAGAAAAGCCTTACAAGTGTGAGCTGTGCTCCTTCCGCTGCAGCGACCGCAGCAACCTTTCACACCACCGCCGCCGCCGGCACAAGCTCTTACCCATGAAAGGTGCTCGCTCCTCTCTCTCCCACAAGAAGATGCTAAGCGTCCTGCAGAAGAAGACCAGCCTGGGCTATGGTCGCCGGCTCCTCATCAACTTCAGCCCACCCTCCATGGTGATGCACAAGGCTGAGCACCTGGACGACTACTCCCACGAACTGCCCCACCTGCGCCAGGAGACCTACGATGACCAGGGTGCTGGTGGAGATGGAAGCTCCAGGGACGACCACCACCATCACCACCACAACTTGATCATGGACAACCCCCTCAACCAGCTCTCCACCCTGGCCGGCCAACTGGCCAGCCTGCCCTCCGAAGCTGAGGGCCAGACCCAACAGCCTCCCATGTCTCCAGGTACAGAGTCCTGTGTGGACGAGAAGCCCTTCCTCATCCAGCAGCCTCTCCCAGCCACTGCTTCTGCTGCTGTGTCAGCCAGTGCTGCCCATGCCTCCTCCTCCCCCATCACCCCAGAGCCCAGGCCCCCACCACACAGCAACTGCAGCCCCGGGGCAGGTCCCTGCAGCGAGCACAGCGGACGCACAAGTACCCCCAGCATCACCAACAGCCAGCCCAGCACACCAGCCCCAGGCTTGCCCTCGCTGCATCAAGACCCCCAGATGCTGCACCACTGCCAGCACTGTGACATCTACTTCCCTGACAACATCCTGTACACCATCCACATGGGCTGCCACGGCTACGAGAACCCCTTCCAGTGCAACATCTGTGGCCACAAGTGCAGGAGCAAGTATGACTTTGCCTGCCATTTTGCCAGGGGGCAGCATAAGCAGTGACTTGTCGCCGGGTCAGTGACAAAGGACTGGAGATGATGAATGAAGGTGTTTTTATTTAATTCCATTTATTTATTGCTGTTGATCTTTCTGAAATTGGCCTTGATGTAGCCTTTGCAAATTCTGTGTAGTGAATTTGATTTTACAGGAAAGGAAATAACATTTGACAGTGCCCATGTGTATGTAATGTGTAGGGATGGAGTGGTTTAGAGGTACAACTCACTTGACCTGTTTGATCATTAAACATTCCTTATGTGGGTTTTTAACATGAACACTATTTTCAGCCTTACAAATGTACTGTAGTTATAGATGATACTAACATTCTGTGAGAGTGCTCTTTTAGTGGCTTTAACCATAACCAACTAAACCATTTCAGAGTGCAAAGACGGCACCATTCATGCTTCCAACAGTGCCTACGATATTCACAATTGCTTAACCTGTACTTAAATCGACACATCTGACATCTTTATTACATTTTTTCTGTTTGTTGTCTTTAGATGAGGGTGTTCTGTTGTCGTTTGTGATGGATCTATACACAGTGCCCTTCCTTAACCAGCAGCTTTTTGCTTATTGGGTGTTGTTGAAAATAAAGCATAACCTATACATCATGTTATATTCTGACATTTAAATGGCATATGTCATTGTGAGATCCAACACCTTTACTGTCAAAGCATTATCACCATATCTCTTTTTTCCTCTTTTGTCAATCCTTTTTAGTACAGAATTGCCAAGTAGCACCAGAGATGCCATGTTTTAGCATACATGCTATGCCTTGGGATTCCTTCTGTCCTTCTATAATCAAGGCATTGCATATTATGGATCTCAGTGCTTTCTTAGATATTTATTGAGTATTGTAATCTACATTTCTCGGTCAGATAGGTGTTATGTGTCAATGAAGTTGAAATTATACTGAAGTGAAGATTACTGCCATAGCAGGGTTGTTTTGTATTGGATACTGTCGTGTCTGTTGCATAGCAACATTTGTGGAGAACATAGTTACTGTTTCTAGGACTAATTGCACGTCACCATGCTTACAGGCGTCCAATGATTGAGGGGTTATGTAAAGGTAAAGTTAACAGAAAAAAATAACTTGTAAGGGAGTTTGTTTAATGTGTTGTATCTTTATAGAGCAGGTGAATGTTGAAGCGTTTTGGCGATCATTATATCCCCTTGGATGACAAATCATTTTATGTGAGAGTAATATTAACACATTTCTAAGTAAAATGTTTTCTAACAGATCTTTTCTTTGTCTCAACTGTCCTTTGTTCTTTTTCTTGGTATCTATGAATTGACATGCAGTCAGAAAGCAAATTTCACATATTTGATCTACAGTGCCTTGCAAAATTATTCATCCCCCTTGGCTTTTTTCCTATTTTGTTGCATTACAACCTGTAATTTAAATGGATTTGTAATTGTATTGTATGTAATGGACATACATAAAATAGTCCAAATTGGTGAAGTGAAATGAAAAAAATTACTTGTTTCAAAAAATATCTAAAAAATGAATAACGGAAAAGTGGTGCGTGCATATGTATTCACCCCTTTGCTATGAAGCTCCTAAATAAGATCTGGTGCAACCAATTACCTTCAGATGTCACATAATTAGTTAAATAAAGTCCACCTGTGTGCAATCTAAGTGTCACATGATCTGTCACATGATCTCAGTATGTATACACCTGTTCTGAAAGGCCCCAGAGTCTGCAACACCGCTAAGCAAGGGGCACCACTAAGCAAGCGGTGCCATGAAGACCAAGGAGCTCTCCAAACAGGTCAAGGACAAAGTTGTGGAGAAGTACAGATCAGGGTTGGGTTATAAAAAAATATCAGAAACTTTGAACATCCCACGGAGCACCATAAAATCCATTATTAAGAAATTGAAATAATATGGCACCACAATAAACCTGCCAAGAGAGGGACGCCCACCAAAACTCACGGACCAGGCAAGGAGGGCATTAATCAGAGAGGCAACAAAGAGACCAAAGATAACCCTGAAGGAGCTGCAAAGCTCCACAGCAGAGATTGGAGTATCTGTCCATATGACCACTATAAGCCGTACACTCCACAGACCTGGGCTTTACGGAAGAGTGTCTTCCAGAGATTTGAGACTGGGACGGAGGTTCACCTTCCAGCAGGACAATGACCCTAAGCATACTGCTAAAGCAACACTCGAGTGGTTTAAGGGGAAACATTTAAATTTCTTGGAATGGCCTAGTCAAAGCCCAGACCTCAATCCAATTGAGAATCTGTGGTATGACTTAAAGATTGCTGTACACCAGCGGAACGCATCTAACTTGAAGGCAGTTTTGCCTTGAAGAATGGGCAAAGATCCCAGTGGCTAGATGTGCCAAGCTTATAGAGACATACCCCAAGATACTTGCATCTGTAATTGCTGCAAAAGGTGGCTCTACAAAGTATTGACTTTGGGGGGGTGAATAGTTATGCACGCTCAAGTTCAGTTTTTTTGTCTTATTTGTTGTTTGTTTCACAAAAAATATTTGGCATCTTCAAAGTTGGAGGCATGTTGTGTAAATCAAATGATACAAACCCCCCAAAAATCAATTTTAATTCCAGGTTGTAAGGCAACAAAATACGAAAAATGCTAAGGTGGGTGAATACTTTCGCAAGCCACTGTATTTCAATGTTAGCACATGGAATAAGATGTTCAGACACCAATAATTGTATTTTGAGAATGCTTTTAATAATTTAGCCAAAGTAGCAAAGGGATAGAAGATTATAGTGTACAGTAGCAGTGAATATTGGCTACTTCATTGCCTAAGGTGTAATTAATCAGAATGATAGTATTAATGATTACTATAGTTAGTTGAGGCTGGTCAGCTTAGTCTGAAGGTTCCACCTTAGCCTGGATCTCCTCCTTCTCAGCCACTTTCTCATCTGGCTTCTCCAGATCTGGGGAGGGGTAAGAAAGACCTGTTTATGTATACATTTGTGTCTGCACAGTCTAAACCAGAGTGATAACATACCGGAACGTATTCAGAACAGTATAACAGAGTGCTCCACTGCTCCTAATTGTTTGAGAGTTTAGCAACAAATTAGCCCATACAGATCTGCGACCAGGTTAGGGTGTCCCACACAGAGAAATCATAGCATCATAGCCCTACTAAGAGTTTACCTTTGAGCTGGATGGGGCCCAGGACCAGGGTGTGGCTCTCCTGGGAGGATCCCAAGTCCCTGGCCTTGCGGGTGCGGCAGCCTCGGCGGCAGCGGGAGTTGTAGTCAGAGGCTTGGCAGATGGTGACTTTACACTGCAGGTACACTGAATCATGGGCTCGCAGGAACTTGAAAGCCTGGAAGGTGAAGCGGGCATAGCTACTGGTACCAGAGGTGTAGGAGTAGTAGGTGGGGTCCCTCCTACATCTGTGGGTGCATCAGAAACAAACATTTTTTTAAATCAAGAGCCTATGAGTGTCCTTGAAGAATAAGAATTCCTTAATAAGGTATAGGACACCGTTTTTCCTTCTAAGCAATATCTCTTGGCCCTACAATCTCCTCTGCAGGTCAGATCAGCAGTGCCTGTTTCTTACCCGTTGCGCACCAGGTCGTATGATCTGGTTTGGAAGTCATGAGGCGAGGGAGAGGCAACACAGGTGTCCAGGAACAGATGTAGACTGCTGTCTAACCTCCTCAGACGGACCTGGACGTACATGTTCTGGTTGAGGGTGATCTTGTATGGAGTCTCGGTTATCTCGGTATAGAAGTTGCTGTTTGTAAAGAAAGCCATGGTGCCGTTGAATCTGCCTGTGCCTGTTATGGTACCGTTACCCTGAAACTCGGTCTCATACATAATCTGGACCATGGTGTCCTGCTCCATGCGACACTCCACTTGCAGCAGAAAATGAGACTGGCGTGTGATCTCGCCTGAGTCAGACCAGTAGGCACGGACGGCGTTGGTGTACTGGACTCTCCCATTCTCAAACTGTTCAGAGCGTGAGGCAAAAAAATGATATTGGACAAGAAACAGAAAATGATTGGAAAATGTGATTGCTAGTTAATGTGACTATATCCAGTGTTCATATAATATATTTTTTTAACATTTGCAGCACACTAGCTAAATCTCTATGTAGCTTTTTATATACCATACATAATCTGGTAATCACTTTGTGTTTCATGAATTCATTTACCATTTGCTGGGTCCCACAGGTGTTAATTGGGAAGCTGAACACCACCTGGTAGCTGTTGACCTGAGGTCTACAATGCTGGTCGTTCAGGTACAGATTGTAGCCATCGTAGCCCATTGAGATCAGGTAGGATCTCTGGATCACTATGTTCATGTTGTCTGAGGAGCAGTCCACTCGACCTGAAACCCCACAACAAATAAAACCAACCTGAGGCTCCTGAGCTATAATATCAATGTCAGAATACATAAATGATCAGTGTTCGATTAACTGCACCAGATTATCAGTCTCAGACTACCTTGGTTTGATGCGAGGGAGCTGCTGAACACGGCCCTGAAGCCCCTGCTGACCATTGATTGGTCAGAGCGGAAGAGAACTGTCATGTAGTTAGAGGTGGAGTGGTAGGCAGTCAAAGAGGTGCCGTTGTTGAAGTCACAGATTGTGCCTAGCATTCCAGAGTGCACAGACGATCCATCGTACACAGAGATGTAATCACAAGAGCAGCAGTTCTCCAACCTGAACCAACAAAGAGCATACACTTATAGAATATATCTAAATGTGAACTCATAGTCAATACGGATGGTCCATTTCGAGATCTGTCTTCATGCACATTCAGAATTATAGAAATCGATCAGATAGTTCTTCAAAGGGAACTGTCAAGGTGAAGCTTTCACAAATATTTTACATTAAGATGCAACCAACCAGGGTAATCAAAGGAACCATTTCTGAAGAGGAATCTTAACTCACTCCAGGTCAGTAAATGACAGGAAGATCCTTTGGCCAGAGGGGGCCGATAGATGCCAGACACAATAGGCGTTGTCATGGTAATATTCTGGATAGTATGGACTGGAGATGGACCCAGAGCCATGCAGGTTTCCTCCGCAGGTGGGGTGAGTCCCTGAGACCAGGGAAGAGAAATGAAACATAAAATCCATTTTGAATTCAAAAGTCCGACAACTCGTGACACCAAATGTGATTTACTGTAGATCATCTACAGGAAATCACATTTGGTTTCAAGAAAGGTTCAGTTATTTACGTTTGTGCAACACATTGACGTCTACTTGTATTGTTCTGTCATTATACAGATTATTAAATCAAATCCCTTTTTAAATGGATGATGTGGGAAATGTTAATACCTGTTGGGTCTGGTGAGGTGGTGGGGCAGTACGCTGTGTGAAGGTAAAAATAAGAATGAGCAATATCCAAACCAAACTGGGTAAATGCAACTGTGCTTAAAGCTCATACAGTCATTTAGGGAGTGTGATTGGCATTCATTGTTCAAGATTTTTTAAAGCTAAACTTCAACTGCATTTTAACTGAATGTATGACTCAATATTATTTTCAGATTAGCTGGGACACATTTTGCATAGGCCTACTTAGAGTGGAAGGGCAACCCAAGTCTTGGCAGCAGGGATTTGTATTTGTTTCCAGAATCTCTCCACATCTTTGCCATCTTTACAGTGTTCTCTTTCACAGATAATAGCTGGACCCCTCTGATTTACTGTATTGGACACGTACTGTTATAGTCATAGCAACAGTTGCCATAGTATTGACAGGAGCTGGAGCAGGAACAACTTCCAAGAGTGTAACCACAGTTGTACCTACAGGAAGCCTCTGCAGGACAAAAAATAAATTTCCTTGCTAAGTTATTTACAATAACACCACTTGTGTGACCAAAGCTTTAAAACATAAACAGCACAACATTTTCTACACAGGTCACGAAACTAGATGATGGCAAAGCTGAAGGTTTTAAAATGTGGGTTTATGTTTTGGGAGAGAAATACCTGGGGTCGTAGCAGGTACGTATGTTGTGCTCTCGCAATAATCTGTGAAAAGGGAAGATAGGGATGGACATTAGCATAGACAATGCGAGCCGTCCCAAGTACTAACCATCTCAAAGAGCTCTTTAACATCATACCATTGTAGTCATGACAGCAATTGCCATAGTATCGACAGGATGAGGTGCAGGAGCAACCATCGACATAAGAGCCACAGTTGTATCTACAGGAACCCCAACCTACTGTATAGGACAGACAACACGACCCATTACTCACAGTTACTGTAAACTAAATCCAGTAGATTTTTTATATGTGACCAAAGTTCATGAACAGCATTTGATGATTGTTTTCTTATTATTAATATTGTTATAATTTTTTACACAGGTCAGCAAACTAGCTGAAGAGAAATACCTGTGGCTGTGGACACAGGTGCGTCTGTTGAGCTCTGGCAATAATCTGTGAGAAGGAGAGGTAATAACAAAAGGATTAACATTAAAGTAGGCAAAGAGCACCACCACATTGTTAATAATCAGAAACTAAAGTCTTTAGCATCTCTTTCTCTACCATACCATAATAGTCATAACAACAGTTGCCCTGGTTTCGACAGGATGAGGTGCAGGAGCAGATCATGCCATTGGAGCCACAGTTGTCCCAACAGGAATTCCAATCTGTTGTATGGGACAGAAAGCACTTTACTAAAAGTTACTGTAAATCAAGTTAACTTTTTATTTGTTTGACCAAAGCTTTGATACATGAACAACACATTTGATTATTTGTGATTTATTTTGTTATGTTACATTATGTAACATTTTCTTCAAAGCTCTCCAAAAAGCTTTGAAATTGGAAAAATTATTTCTGTGAATTTCGTTGAACTACACCAGTTGTATAGTAAAATTCTGACACAGCTGAAGAAATACCTTCGGTTACTGCAGGAGTTGGATCTGCTGTTGTAACTGCACCTGTGGTTTCAGATTCTACGGTTGTGCCATAGCAGTTCTCTATACAAAGTAGATAAAATGGCCCAGAAGTTAACATTTTAACGGAGGAAGTGCACACACTATTACAATACACATTTTTGATTATTTTCTGATTACCTGGGACTTTGCATACTTATTTTAGAATTGAAGCGCAACACAAGTCTTGGTGGTCGGTATTTATATTATTGTCTCGACCTCTTTCACAGAGAATACCTGAACCCATCTGATCTATCTGGTCCTGTATGGCTCAGTTGGTATAGCATGGCGCTTGCATTGCTAGGATTGTGGGTTTGCTTCCCAGGACCACCCATACGTAAAATGTATGCACGCATGACTGTAAGTTGCTTTGGATAAAAATGTTTGCTAAAGGGCATATATTATTTGATTTATTAGGATCCCCATTAGCCAACACCAATGGCGACAGCTAGTCTGACTGGGGTCCAACACATAACGAAAAAGACATTACAGACAAAATACTTTACAATTTACATACATTTTAAAACATTAACATGTAGTGTGTGTGTATCTATCCGTTACACATACATGTCAGTACATACACACAACAAGTAGGTCACATGGGGGAGAGGCATTGTACCGTGAGGTGTTGCTTTATTTGTTTTTTGAAACCAGGTTTGCTGTTCACTTGCGCTATATAAGATGGAAGGGAGTTCCGTGCACTCAATACAATATTATCTATTGTATTGGACACATACCATTGTAGTCATAGCAACAGTTGCCATAGTATTGACAGGAGATGGAGCAGGAACAGCTTCCAAGATTATAACCACAGTTGTACCTACAGGAAGGCTGAGCTGTAGGACAGAAAGCAATTTTCAAACTAACTCACAGTTGCTAAAACATCACTTGTGAGACCAAAGCTTTAAATCATGAACAACAGCACATTTTACTATTTATGTTGTTATCATTTTCTAAACAGGTCACCAAACTATATGCTGGCAAAGCTTACAGGTTTAACATTTGGGAGTGAAATACCTGTGTGGGTAGGTATGTCTGTTGTACTCTGGCAATAATCTGTGAAGGGGAGATAATAACACATGGATGGACATTAGTATAGACAAAGAGCACAGGCACACTGCTAATAATCACAGAAACGCAGCCTTTAACATAAATGTCTTTATCATACATACCATAATAATCATGACAACAGTTGCCTTGGTTTTGACATGATGAGGTGCAGGAGCAGACCATGCCATTGTAGCCACAGTTGTACTCACAGGAATAATAATCTGTTGTAATGGACAGACAGCACATTACTCAAAGTTACTGTAAATCCAGTTAACGTTTTATTTGTGTGACCAAAACTTTGATACATGAACAGCAGATTTGATTATTCATGATTAATTTTTTATGTTACTTTATGGTACATCTTCTTCAAAGCTCTCCAAAAAGCTTTGAAATTGGAAAAATTAATTTTGTGAATTTTGTTGAACTACACCAGTTGTATTGTAAAATTCTGACACAGCTGAAGAAATACCTTCGGTTACTGCAGGAGTTGGATCTGCTGTTGTAACTGCACCTGTGGTTTCAGGTTCTACGGTTGTGCCATAGCAGTTCTCTATACAAAGTAGATAAAATGGCACAGAAGTTAACATTTTAACGGAGGAAGAGCACACACTGTTACAATATTCTAAAGTTGATCCTAACTCCCTTCTCTTACGTAGATAGTCCTGGCAACAGTTGCCCCTGTATTCACAGAAAGATGAGCAGGAGCAGTTGCCAACCTGATAGCCACAGTTGTAACTACAAGAACCTCCATCTACAAGAAAAACAAACAGATGAATCATGGTTCACTGGTCATAATACATTGCAATGATACCAAGCTAACAAGCTGCTAAAATGAACAGCACATTTGTATGCATGTATCATTATTCGTTTAGTTCATATGTTTGCATGACATTTGAGTACAGGGAGGAACATAATACCTATGCAGTTAATGTCTCTTTACATATATTTACTTCATCTCAATGCCTTACCTACTACACGATACTCTGCTTGAAACCCCTTGTACGTTGAAGAGCTGTCACTTGTGAATTGCACAGTTATTGAACTTCCGGTGGAGTAAAAGGTTGAGCTCTGTCCTCCACACAGCTTTCCCAGGAGTCGGTTGTAGGAGGAATAGCCATCGTACACAGAGATGGAATCATACCTACAGTTGAAGTGATCCTCAAGACTGTGGTCGAAGACAGGAAAGATGAATGAAATACAATGATATTGATGGTGGCTGCTTAATATACACTGGTAATGTAGCACTTATTACCTCTGATGACTGATCTGACCAGATTAGTGTACTGGACTTGCTTTCACTTATCAACTCATTTTTAGATAGGTGATCATTTTAAAGACAAAATTAAGCATTTTGAGGGTTTTCAAACATATCCAAGTTTAAGAATAAACATGAACCATAACCTACTTACTTGACATAGGGGAATTGCAGCTGAACTATTTGGCTCCCCGACGTGGTCTGAATGTTCCATGTACAGTAGGCATTGTTGGGGTAGTTGCTGGGGTAGTTGGGGCTGTTGAATTGTCCTTTTGATGCAGTCAGGTAGCCACCACATTGGGCATTGGTGCCTGAGCAAAACAACAAAAAAGTAACAACATTAAGAATGAGAAGTAGAATAGAGACTGACTGGCAGTGCCGACTGACACAATAAAAACAATATTGATTAATTGGAATGTTGATACAGTGAAGTATTTTAATGAACAAGATGAATAAACAGACATGGGTTAGTTCAGAAGTGTTGATAAACAGAGCAACATACACACTGCTCAGAAATACTAGCAAAATTCTGAGTTTGGAATACCTGATGGGTCATCTGTACTCCAGGGTTCTGTAAACACAAATGTCATTAGGTTACATGTAGTAATACTGTTAGTACTACACAACCAACATAGATGCTAAAGTGCAGGAAGGTGCCAGATTAGTGAAAAGAACGAAACCTTTGCAATCTTATGATCAATGCACAATAAATCTGACATTTGTATTGACCCTGAAGTGTGCAGTCTTTCTTCTTCTCATTAAGTCATTTCTAGAAATAGGTACAAAACAAAAAGACAGAACTATATGTTATTTGGGGGAAGAAATCAGCTCATCAACAGTACTTACCTACTGTGGTCCATGTGTCCCACCAACCTGTAATGAGAAAGTAAGAGTAATTGAATATGAACCTTTGCATAAGAGAAAGAGACACCAGAGGTGCTACGACAACCCTATAATAATACACAAATGGATGCCATTGCTACAAACAAACAACACTTACAAAGAGAGATAGATACCAATAAAACAGATATATAGTGCAGTATAAGTAAATACATTACCTTGAGCTCCATGTGAGACTATCACAGAGCAAAGAACAAGAAGAGTGGTAGCAATCTCCATGTTTCACCTTCCCCTTGACGATGATAGTCCCAAAACAGGACGGCTTATATACCTAAAGGCCTTTAAACATCCTTATAGCACCCATAAAATCCTGAATGCGAGAAATCCCTTAATACTCAATGTGTGTGAGAAATCACCCACCTGGGCTTGTGGTCATAAATTAGCCAGTTCACATGGTGAACACATTAAAATGACTGTCCGCAAACACAACAAGTGTTAATTTGGGCTACAGAGGGGGAGTGAATTGTTTTATGGGGTTTGTTTAAGATATACAGCACATATGAAATCATTCATTTTTATGATAAGGTGACGCACCATTATCTAGAACAGGCTGATAGAGTCAGGATCATTCCCATGGACAAACAGTTTCCTCATCAGTGTTGGGTTGTTGGTCTGTTTCACTATTACCCTTCCACGTATTTACTGAACTACTACAGGCATGCAGTCATGAACACCACAGTAGTCTGAAATGTACAGTTTAATAAATGGTTCTAAACAAGACCTGAGCAAAGCAGGTACTGATCATCAATGCTTTACTGTGTTTTCCTTAGTGGTGTGCAACTGTTAACATTAAAATACCAGATAAATAAAGCAGGCATGATTGGGTAGGCTCATAACATTCAAGAAAATATTGGTGAGTGTTTAGCTGGGGCCCATAAATTGGTCAGGGCCCCCTCACCTCGCGTGTGCATCGAGGGTCTCCAGTATGCTGGTTTTAATCCCTAATACGCAAAAAAACAACAATAAATAAATAAATAAAATAAATAAATACAGAGCATCTCTTTATCGGACAGACCTCTCCCCATCTTTAAAACCATTGAATCTGTCAGCTTCCTGCCTCCTGTTTGTCTCCGGGCCTCTAGAGGTCATCTGTGTTCCCCTCTGCCTTAGTTCTTCCTCGTGTGTCCTTATTAGCTTTATCCAGGTCACCTGTGCCTTGTTTCCCCTAGAGTATTTTAGCTGTGTTTTTTCCCCTTGTTCCTCACTTGGTCTTTGAGTCCTGGCTATGTGTCTCCTGCTGTGTCCCACAGAGTCTTTCCGAGTAAGCTTTTCTAAGTTATCTTTATTTTGTTTTTCTCCCCTCGTGGAGTTATTTTGTTTTGTCCTCCTGTTTTGTTTACTGTACCTCTGTTAGTATACCTCTTTCTGAGAATAACTTTTGTTGGATTATTTTTGAAGTGCAAAGAAATACCTTTTTTTATATTAAATCTACTTTGCCTGGAGTATTGCCTTGAGTGTTTCGTTTGGGTCCTACTATACCTCCTCTGTGGCTTAGGGGTAGAACACCCAACTCTCCACATCTGAGACCTGAGTTCAAGCCCAGCTTGTGACAGAAAGACCAAGTCAATCATGGACTCAGAAACACTCAGTTCCAAGGACCTGTTGGCGGTGATCGCTCGACATGAGGCATCTTTCCAGCGCCATGAAGCCGTTCTCAGCCGACAGGAGGAGCTGATGGCTAGTCACTTTCAACTCCTGGCCGAGATGATGAGTTCCCTCCGCCAGCTCTTTGAACGCCTCCCTGGTCCTTCCCCTTACTCCAGGTCACCCCCCAGTGACGACAGGCCTTCTCCATTGGCGGAGCCCCGACTACCACCTCCCAAGCCCTTTTCTGGGGATCCAAGCTCTTGCCAGGGTTTCCTCACCCAATGTTCCCTCACCTTCGAGCTCCAACCCTCAAGTTTTCCCACAGACCATTCCAAGATTGCCTACATCATTACCCTTCTTTCAGACAAGGCGCTCTCCTGGGCCTCTGCGGTGTGGCAGTCCCAGGAGGCCTGTTGTGACTCCTACGCTGCATTTGTAGAAGAGTTCAAGCGGGTGTTCGATCATCCTGTCAGTGGGCGGGAAGCTTCCAAGCGCCTACTGTCTCTCCGTCAGGGTCCCCAAAGCACGGCAGATTTTGCCATTGAATTCCGGACCATAGCAGCAAGGAGCGGATGGAATGATGAAGCGCTGAGGGTCTGTTTTCAGGGAGGGTTATCTGAGCCCCTTCAGGATGAGTTAGCTACCCGAGAACCAGCTGGGGATCTCGAGTCCCTCATAGCCTTGGCCATCCGCCTGGACAATCGTCTAAGAGAGCGGAGGACGGCTCGCCGCCAGGTGTCTCAGTCCCAAGTTCCTCTGAGCAGCTCTGTTTCCCCTGTTTGGGCTCCGTCATTCAGAGCTTCCCCGGCTCCTGAACTGCTCCAGGATTCCCCGGAGAACATGCAGTTAGGCCGTTCCAGGCTTTCTCCCAACGAAAGGGAACGTCGTATGAGGGAGCGTCGGTGCCTCTACTGCGGGGTTGTCGGCCACTTCCGCTCCACTTGCCCCGAGCTTTCGGGAAACGCCTGTCCCCGCCTAGCTACAGGAGGGCTGTGATGGGGAAAATTAGAGCTCCTCCTACTAACTCTGTCTTAGCTATTCCAGCCACTCTGTCCTGGAAGGGCCACCAGCATCGGGTCCAGGCTATGATCGATTCCGGTGCCGCAGGTGATTTCCTGGATTTAACCTTGGCTAAGGAACTTAAGATCCCTACCCAACTACTTCCTCAACCCCAGGCAGTTACAGCCTTAGATGGCAGACCTCTGGAACCAGGAAAGGTTACAGAGGCGACTCAGTCCCTGCGACTTACCATCTTTCAACACCAGCAGGAGGAGACCTTCTATCTCATTGACTCCCCCGAGTATCCTATTATCCTGGGTCACCCTTGGCTATGCAGACATAATCCCCAGATCGACTGGCCTACTGGCACCATTCTAAGCTGGGGTCCCACTTGCCAACTCACCTGCATGCTTCAGAGTCCCTCAGCCCCTAGTACCCAGTTTCAAGAGTCTGTTGACGTCTCCCGAGTCCCCAGTGTTTACCATCGGTTCAAGGCAGTGTTCAGCAAGTCCCGGGCTACCTCCTTACCGCCTCACCGCACGTATGACTGTGCCATTGATCTACTCCCTGGTTGCTGCCCTCCTAGAGGTCGGATCTTTTCCTTATCCTCCCTCGAGCACTCAGCTATGGACACCTACATTAAGGAGTCCTTGGCAGCCGGCCTCATCTGTGCCTCTACTTCCCCGGCTGGGGCGGGCTTCTTTTTTGTTGAAAAGAAAGACGGGGGTCTTAGGCCTTGTATTGATTACCGGGGACTCAACAAGATCACGGTTCGGAATCGATACCCCCTTCCTCTCATGGCCACTGCTTTTGAGCTGCTTCAAGGGGCTTCCATTTTTACTAAACTGGATCTCCGCAATGCTTACCATCTCGTGCGGATCCGGCCAGGTGACGAATGGAAGACGGCATTCAACACGCCCACGGGGCACTATGAATATCGGGTGATGCCGTTCGGGCTCACCAATGCCCCCGCAGTATTCCAAGCCCTGATTAATGATGTTCTCCGGGATATGCTTAATCTGTTCGTCTTCGTGTACCTGGACGATATCCTCATCTTCTCGAGGTCACTGAAGGAGCATGAGGGGCATGTTAGCAGGGTTCTCCAGAGGCTCCTTGACAATCACCTCTACGTTAAACCTGAGAAGTGTGAATTTCATGTTTCCCAGACCCAGTTTCTCGGGTTTATTGTCACTCCCGGCCACCTAGAGATGGATCCCAAGAAGGTCAAAGCGGTCCACAGCTGGCCCACACCTGCCACGGTCAAGGAGGTTCAACGGTTCATTGGCTTTTCTAACTTCTATCGGAAGTTCATTAAGAATTTCAGCTCTGTGGTAGCCCCCTTGACGACGCTTACCAAGGGAGGAGGGACCAAGATTCACTGGGGTCCGGAAGCAGCAGGGGCCTTCGAGGATCTCAAGCGCCGCTTCACTTCTGCTCCGATTCTGGTGATCCCTGACCCAGAAAGACCTTTCGTGGTGGAGGTGGACGCCTCAGAGGTGGGGGTGGGAGCCGTCCTGTCACAGAGGGATGAGGATGGGAGATTACACCCTTGTGCCTTCATGTCTCGCCGCCTGTCTGAGGCCGAGCGCAACTACCACGTGGGGGATCGAGAGTTGCTTGCGGTAAAACTGGCCTTGGAAGAGTGGCGCCATTGGCTTGAGGGGGCTCAGCATCCTTTCCAGGTTCTCACAGACCACAAGAACCTGGAGTATCTCCAACAGGCAAAGCGGATGAACCCTCGGCAAGCACGATGGTCCCTTTTCTTTAATCGATTCCAGTTTCTCCTGTCTTACAGACCTGGCACCAAGAACGTCAAGCCGGATGCCCTGTCTCGAGCCTATTCTCCCGAGATACAAGAGAAGCCCTTGGCATCGATTATTCCGAGGTCTAGGATCGTCGCACCTCTTCAGTGGGAACTAGAAAGAGGGGTACGAGAGGCCCTTGTCCATGAGCCCGATCCAGGCGGTGGTCCTGCCGGACGCCTGTACGTTCCTCTCTCTGTTCGGGCCCGCGTCTTGCAGTGGGGTCATGAGTCGCCCTTGACATGCCATCCGGGTAGGGCTCGCACACTGGAATTCCTCCAGCGGCGGTTTTGGTGGCCGTCCATCAAGAAGGACGTGCAGGTCTATGTTGAGGCCTGCCCTGTGTGCAACCAGGGAAAGTCGACACGTCAGCGACCCCAGGGACTGCTCCATCCCTTACCTGTTCCTCGCAGGCCATGGTCACACCTTTCTCTGGACTTTGTTACGGGACTTCCTCCATCCCAGGGCAACACAGTCGTCCTAGTGGTTGTAGACCGGTTCTCTAAGGCTGCCCGGTTTATTCCCCTGCCCAAGCTGCCCTCGGCCAAGGAGACTGCTGAGCTCCTCATGAACCATGTCTTCCGGATATTTGGAATTCCCCTGGACGTTGTCTCCGACCGAGGTCCCCAATTCTCGTCCCGGTTTTGGGGGGCCTTCTGCAGGCTTATTGGGGCCACAGCCAGCCTATCGTCTGGGTTCCATCCAGAGTCTAATGGCCAAACGGAACGGATTAATCAGGATCTGGAGACCACCCTGCGGTGTATGGCGGCCAGTAATCCCACGTCTTGGGCCACCTATATCATTTGGGCGGAATATGCCCACAACACCCTCCAGTCCTCAGCCACCGGATTGTCCCCCTTCGAATGCCAGTTCGGATACACCCCTCCATTATTTCCAGAGGAAGAGGCGCAAGTTGGTGTTCCCTCGGCCCAGCGCTTTGTCCAACGCTGTAGGCGGACCTGGAAGAAGGCCAGGCATACCCTCCTTCGGACCTCCCAGAGATACCAAAGTCAGGCTAATCGCCGCCGCCGGACGGCCCCTAGTTTCCGAGCTGGTCAGAGAGTTTGGTTGGCCACCAAGAACCTGCCCCTCCGGGTCGAATCCAAGAAGCTTTCCCAGAAATACATCGGCCCTTTCCGCATAGCAAGGAAAGTTAACCCTGTTTCTTATCGTTTGGTTCTCCCACGCTCCCTTAGAATTAACCCCACTTTCCATGTTTCACTACTAAAACCTGTCTTGTCTTCTCCCTTTGCCCCCCCACGCAGACCCCCGCCACCTCCCAGGATCATTGACGGCCAGCCAGCCTACACAGTGCGCCGGATACTGGACTCCCGGAGGGTCCAGAACTCTCTGCAGTATCTGGTGGACTGGGAGGGCTACGGGCCAGAGGAGCGCTCCTGGGTTCCAGCCAAGGACATCCTGGACCCAGGTTTGATCCGAGAGTTTCGCACCCTGAGGCCAGGGTGTTCTGGAAGGAACGTCAGGAGTCGTTCCTAGAGGAGGGGGTCCTGTCAGCTTCCTGCCTCCTGTTTGTCTCCGGGCCTCTAGAGGTCATCTGTGTTCCCCTCTGCCTTAGTTCTTCCTCGTGTGTCCTTATTAGCTTTATCCAGGTCACCTGTGCCTTGTTTCCCCTAGAGTATTTTAGCTGTGTTTTTTCCCCTTGTTCCTCACTTGGTCTTTGAGTCCTGGCTATGTGTCTCCTGCTGTGTCCCACAGAGTCTTTCCGAGTAAGCTTTTCTAAGTTATCTTTATTTTGTTTTTCTCCCCTCGTGGAGTTATTTTGTTTTGTCCTCCTGTTTTGTTTACTGTACCTCTGTTAGTATACCTCTTTCTGAGAATAACTTTTGTTGGATTATTTTTGAAGTGCAAAGAAATACCTTTTTTTATATTAAATCTACTTTGCCTGGAGTATTGCCTTGAGTGTTTCGTTTGGGTCCTACTATACCTCCTCTGTGGCTTAGGGGTAGAACACCCAACTCTCCACATCTGAGACCTGAGTTCAAGCCCAGCTTGTGACAGAATCAATATGTTTTGACCATGACAGTTTACAATCTAAGGTAACACCAAGTAATTTAGTCTCCTCAACTTGCTCAGTCACTCCATTCATTACCAGATTCTAGAAATTGGGGAATGATTTGTACCAAATACAATGCTCTTATTTTTTGAGATGTTCAGGACCAGTTTATTACTGGGGCCACCCATTCTAAAACTGACTGCAACTCTTTGTTTAGGGTTTCAGTGATTTCACTAGCAGCATACATACAGTGTAGACACAGAGGCTTTGTTTAATGCCAGTGCCAGGTCATTTGTAAAAATAGAAAAGAGTAGAGGGCCAATAGAGCTGCCCTGCGTACCATACAATCACACTTTACATGTTTAACATTAGGAAGCTTCCAATAAAGAAAACACTCTGCGTTCTATTAGATAGATAGCTCTGAATCCACGATATGGCAGAGGTTGAAAAGCCATAACACATACGTTTTTTCAACAACAGGTTATGGTCAATAATATCAAAGGCTGCACTCACAATCTTCTTACTATCAATTTATTTCACTCATTCCAAGATGGCGTAGCAGTGCGGTCGTGTATTCTGTAGTGTGCTCGTGTAAATAGCCAGTTTTTTAGTTTTTTGTCTTTTTCGTATATATTTCTCAATCTCACTTTTCATCCATCAACTAAATATACTTTCCTGCAACCTGCCTCACCCAATGTGCCTCACCTGTGCCATAGCAGCCATTGAACTGCTCCCGGACTCACCTTTTGCTGTTCACTGGACCTTATGATCACTCAGCTACACAGCTGATGCCTGCTGGAATGTTCCTTTACACGGTACCCCATCCTGTTTATCTGTCCTGTTTATCTGTTTAGCCTTAGCCCAAACTTTCGTCACCATTACCAGTTGTTGTCTTAGCTCTCTCGAATAACACCTGTGATTGCTTTATGCCTCTCTCCCATGTCAATATGCCTTGCCTATTGCTGTTTCGGTTAGTTCTTATTATACAATTTCACTGTGGAGCCCCCAGTCCCACTCAACTTGCCTCAGATAGCTCCTTTGTCCCACCCCCCATACACGCGGAGACTGGCTCAATCGGTGCCTCCAGTGATGCTATCTTTTTCATTGTTACCCAATGCTTAGGTTTACCTCCACTGTACTCATATCCTTCCATATCCTTGTCTGTACATAATGCCCTGAATCTATTCTACAACGCCCGGAAATCTGCCCCTTTTATACTCTGTACCCAATGCACTAGAAGACCAGTTCTTAAAGCCTTTAGCCGTATCCTGATTCTACTCCTCCTCTGTTCCTCTGGTGATATAGAGGTTAATCCAGGCCCTGTAGCCCCCAGTATCACTCCTACTCCCCGGGCGCTATCATTTGTTGACTTCTGTAACCGTAAAAGCCTTGGTTTCTTGCATGTTAACATCAGAAGCCTCCTCCCTAAGTTTGAGTTATTCACTGCGTTAGCACACTCCGCCAACCCTGATGTTCTAGCAGTGTCTGAATCCTGGCTTAGGAAGGCCACCAAAAACTCGGACATTTCCAAACTACAAAATGTTCTGTCTAGATAGAACTGCCAAAGGGGGCGGAGTTGCAATCTACTGTAGAGATAGCCTGCAGAGCTCTATCATACTATCCAGGTCTGTGCCCAAACAGTTTGAGCTTCTACTTCTAAAAATCCACCTTTACAGAAATAAGTCTCTCACTGTTGCCGCTTGCTACAGACCCCCCTCAGCCCCCAGCTGTGCCCTGGTCTCCATATGTGAATTGATTGCCCCCCATCTATCCTCAGAGTTCGTACTGCTTGGTGACCTAAACTGGGATATGCTTAACACCCCGGCCGTCCTACAATCTAAACTAGATGTCCTCAATCTCACACAAATTATCAAGGAACCTACCAGGTACAACCCTAAATCAGTAAACATGGGCACCCTCATAGATATCATCCTGACTAATTTACCCTCTAAATACACCTCCGCTGTCTACAACCAGGATCTCAGCGATCACTGCCTTATTGCCTGCGTCCGTAACGGGTCCGCGGTCAAACGGCCACCCCTCATCACTGTCAAACGCTCCCTAAAACACTTTAGCGAGCAGGCCTTCCTAATTGACCTGGCCCAGGTATCCTGGATGGATATAGATCTCATTCCGTCAGTAGAGGATGCCTGGTTGTTCTTTAAAAGTAATTTCCTCTCAATCTTAAATAAACATGCCCCATTAAAAAAAACAGAACTAAGAACAGATATAGCCCCTGGTTCTCCTCAGACTTGACTGCCCTTGACCAGCACAAAAACATCCTGTGGCGTACTGCATTAGCATCAAATAGCCCCCGCGATATGCAACTTTTCAGGAAAGCAAAGGCTAACTTTTTCAAACAGAAATTTGCATCCTGTAGCACTAACTCCAAAAAGTTTTGGGACACTGTAAAGTCCATGGAGAATAAGAGCACTTCCTCCCAGCTGCCCACTGCACTGAGGCTAGGAAACACTATCACCACCGATAAATCTACAATAATCGAGAATTTCAACAAGCATTTTGCTACGGCTGGCCATGCTTTCCACCTGGCTACCACTACACCGGCCACCAACTCTGCACCCTCCGCTGCAACTTGCCCATGCACCCCCCGCTTCTCCTTCACACAAATTCAGACAGCTGATGTTCTGAAAGAGCTGGAAAATCTGGACCCCTACAAATCAGCTGGGATAGACAATCTGGACCCTTTCTTTCTAATACTAGCCGCCGAAAACACTCTAGATCCAAACTGTTACAGACCTATATCCATCCTGCCCTGCCTTTCGAAAGTATTTGAAAGCCAAGTTAACAAACAGATCACTGACCATTTCGAATCCCACCGTACCTTCTCCGCTATGCAATCCGGTTTCCGAGCTGGTCATGGGTGCACTTCAGCCACGCTCAAGGTCCTAAACGATATTATAACCGCGATGGATAATAGACAGTACTGTGCAGCCGTCTTCATCGACCTGGCCAAGGCTTTCGACTCTGTCAACCACCGCATTCTTATTGGCAGACTAAATAGCCTTGGTTTCTCAAATGACTGCCTCGCCTGGTTCACCAACTACTTCTCAGATAGAGGTCAATGTGTCAAATCGGAGGGCCTGTTGTCTGGACCTATGGCAGTCTCTATGGGGGTGCCACAGGGTTCAATTCTTGGGCCGACTCTTTTCTCTGTGTATATCAATGATGCTGGTGACTCTCAGATCCACCTCTACGCAGACGACACCATTTTGTATACATCTGGCCCTTCATTGGACACTGTGTTAACAAACCTCCAAACGAGCTTCAATGCCATACAACACTCCTTCAGTAGCCTCCAACTGCTCTTAAACACTAGTAAAACTAAATGCATGCTCTTCAATCGAGTATGTGGACAACTACAAATACCTAGGTGTCTGGTTAGACTGTAAACTCTCCTTCCAGACTCACATTAAGAATCTCCAATCCAAAGTTAAATCTAGAATCAGCTTCCTATTTCGCAACAAAGCCTCCTTCACTCATGCTGCCAAACATGCCCTCGTAAAACTGACTATCCTACCGATCCTTGACTTCGGCGATGTCATTTACAAAATAGCCTCCAACACTCTACTCAGCAAATTGGATGTAGTCTATCACAGTGCCATCCGTTTTGTCTCCAAAGCCCCATACACTACCCACCACTGTGACCTGTACGCTCTTGTTGGCTGGTCCTCACTATATGTTCGTCGTCAAACCCACTGGCTCCAGGCCATCTATAAATCACTGCTAGGCAAATCCCTGCCTTATCTTAGCTCATTGGTCACCATAGCAGCACCCACCCGTAGTCTGCTTTCCAGCAGGTATATCTCACTGGCCATCCCCAAAGCCAACACCTCCTTTGGCCGCCATTCCTTCTAGTTCTCTGCTGCCAATGACTGGAACGAATTGCAAAAGTCTCTGAAGCTGGAGACTCTTATCTCCATCACTAACTTTAAGCATCAGTTGTCAGAGCACCTTACCGATCACTGCACCTGTACACAGCCCATCTGAAATTAGCCCACCCAACTACCTCATCCCTATATTGTTATTTATTTTGCTCTTTTGCACCCCAGTATCTCTATTTGCACATAATCTCTTGCACATCTAGCATTCCAGTGTTAATACTAATTGTAATTATTTTGCACTATAGCCTATTTATTGCCTTACCTCCATAACTTGCTACATTTGCACACACTGTATATATATTTTCTGTTGTATTTTTTTGACTTTATGTTTTTTTACCCCCATATGTAACTCTGTGTTGTTGTTTTTATCGCACTGCTTTGCTTTATCTTGGCCAGGTCGCAGTTGTAAATGAGAACTTGTTCTCAACTGGCTTACCTGGTTAAATAGGCATACAGAGGCCCATTATCAGCAACCGTCAGTCCTGTGTTCCAATGGCATGTTGTGTTTGCTAATCCAAGTTTATCATTTTAAAAGGCTAATTGATCATTAGAAAACCCTTTTGCAATTATGTTAGCACAGCTGAAAACTGTTGTGCTGATTAAAGAAGCAATAAAACTGGCCTTCTTGAGACTAGTTGAGTATTTGGAGCATCAGTAATTGTTGGTTCGATTACAGGCTCAAAATGGCCAGAAATACATTAGAGTGTCTAGTTTGAGAAACAGACGCCTCACAGGTCCTCAAATGGCAGCTTCATTAAATAGTACCCGCAAAACACCAGTCTCAACATCAACAGTGAAGAGGCGACTCCGGGATGCTGACCTTCTAGGCAGAGTTGCAAAGAAAAAGCCATATCTCAGACAGCCCATCTTAATCTTTTCTTTTTATTGGCCAGTCTGAGATATGACTTTTTCTTTGCAACTCTGCCTAGAAGGTCAGCATCCCGGAGTCGCCTCTTCACTGTTGACATTGAGACTGGTGTTTTGCGGGTACTATTTAATGAAGCTGCCAGTTGAGGACCTGTGAGGCGTCTGTTTCTCAAACTAGACACTCTAATGTATTTGTCCTCTTGCTCAGTTGTGCACCGGGGCCTCCCACTCCTCTTTGGTTAGAGCCAGTTTGCGCTGTTCTGTGAAGGGAGTAGTACACAGCGTTGTACGAGATCTTCAGTTTTTTGGCAATTTCTCGCATGGAATAGCCTTCATTTCTCAGAACAAGAATAGACTGACGAGTTTCAGAAGAACGTTATTTGTTTCTGGCCATTTTGAGCCTGTAATCGAACCAACAATTGCTGATGCTCCAGATACTCAACTAGTCTCAAGAAGGCCAGTTTTATTGCTTCTTTAATCAGCACAACAGTTTTCAGCTGTGCTAACATAATTGCAAAAGGGTTTTCTAATGATCAATTAGCCTTTTAAATGATAAACTTGGATTAGCAAACACAACGTGCCATTGAAACACAGGACTGATGGTTGCTGATAATGGGCCTCTGTACGCCTATGTAGATATTCCATAAAAAATCAGCAGTTTCCAGCTACAATAGCCATATACAACATTAACAATGTCTACACTGTATTTCTGATCAATTTGATGTTATTTTAATTGACAAAAAAATTGCTTTTCTTTCGAAAACAAGGAAATTTGTAAGTGACCCCAAACTTTTGAACAGTAGTGTATATTTATATATATATATATATGTATACATTTTTTTTTTTAAGCAGACATTGAATATTCCTTTGAGCATGGTGAAGTTATTAATTACACTTTGGATGGAGTATCAATACACCCAGTCACTACAAAGATACAGGCGTCCTTGCTATCTCAGTTGCCAGAGAGGAAGGAAACCGCTCAGGGATTTCACCATTAGGCCAATGGTGACTTTAAAACAGTTGCTGAGTTGAATGGCTGTGATAGGAGAAAACTGAGGACGTATCAACAACATTGTAGTTACTCCACAATACTAACCTAAATGACAAAGTGAAAAGAATGAATACAGAATAAAACAGAATACAAATATTCCCAAACATGCATCCTTTTTGCAACAAGGCACTAAAGTAATACTGCACAAAATTTGACTAAGCAATTAACATTTTGTTCTGAATACAAAGTTTTATGTATGGGACAAATCCAATACAACACATTACTTAGTACCACTCTACATGTTTTCAAGCATAGTGGTGGCTGCATCGTGTGTGGGTATGCTTGTAATCGTTAAGGACTGTGGAGATTTTCAGGATAATAAAGAAACGGAATGGAGCTAAGCACAGGCAAAATCCTAGAGGAAAACCTGGTTCATTCTGCTTTCCACCAGACACCGGGAGATGAATTCACCTTTCAGCAGGACAATAACCTAAAAACACAAGGCCAAATTTTCACTTCAGTTGCTTACCAAGAAGATAGTGAATGTTCCTGAGTGGCTGAGTTACAGTTTTGACTTAAATATGCTTGAAAATCAATGACATCAATGGCATCACCTGAAAATGGTTGTCTAGGAATGACCAACAACCATTTTGACAGAGCTTGAAGATTCTTGAAAAAAATAATGGATAAATGTGGCACAATCCAGGAGACTCACAGCTGTAATCGCTGCCTAAGGTGATTCTTAGAAGTATTGACTCTAATCAAGATATATTAGTGTTTTATGTTTCAATACAATTTTGTTAAACAAATGTTAGAATTCTTCTTCCACTTCGACATTACAGAGTATTTTGTGTAGCTCATTGACAAAAAAAACGACAATTAAATCCATTTTAATCCCACTTTGTAACACAACAAAATGTGGAAAAAGTCAAGGGGTGTGAATACTTTCTGAAGGCACTGTATGTACATCGTTGCTATGGACATGGCCGAGTTCAACTAAACTGCAGAGACCCATTATCCTGGTAAATTGTAGTATGACCCTATGCATCGGCCTAGGGTCAACTGAAAAGCACAGCAGTGGGAGACATTTCTCCTTGTATTTGCTTTCTGCCATTTACATTAGATATGCCAATTAGTTGAATTGTTGAAATAATGTTTGTTAGATTGTTAAATTGTTGGAGGTATGTTTGATCATTAATTTGAGAATACTGGGCCTAGCTGCTGTAGACTACAACATGTGATAGGCCAATGTGTGCTGTGCCTGTGTTGTATACGACATCATATGAGAGTACACTACTAGTGTCTGTAGTTGCTGTGATAGCAATAAGATCCCGCAAGTTTGTCAAAGGAGCCATGAGCGTAATAGCGGGGAACGGTGCGGGGAACGGTGCAGGAGATTTATTTGACCAATATCCTTTCGCTTTGCAAAAAAATTAATACGCAGTTCTTCTGTCGGCCGCTAGATGGAGCATACAATCGTTGTTTGACATAGTTAGCATAGGCTAACTGCCATCTGTTTGCCCCAACACAGGACGAGGAAATGGGCTAGGCTGAATCAAGCTCTCCTGCGTGAAGACAACTTGTGTAAGTTGCAAGCTGCCAAATACCAATAAAAAGTTTATTTGAGATTGACGTATTGGTAGCTAGCTAGTTACCTAGTTATAGTAAGAGCTTCGACGTGAAGCTGGCTAGTATTTGAAGTGCGTTTTGAACGTGCCATGTGTTGTTAGCTAACGTTATGCTTTCGAGCTAACGTTATCTAGATGTCAGAAGAGCTCATTCTGAGCCAGGTTAACAATAACTAGCTACTGTAGCGACTGAGAAAAAAAGTCAATCCGCTGCATTATTTGCTTAACTAGTTAGCTATATCCCGACTAACTTGGCTGGTTGTAGTTAGCTAGATAACGCGTTCGCTAGCTAACTAGAACTGATAGCTACTACAAGTGATATGTTGTTAATAGCTGTGAAGTTAGCGCTAGCCTTCTAACTATTTCCTAACGTAATTAAAAGCCACAATCTGCAATTCGTTATAACTAACGTTTGTTCAGCAAAACTAAAGTTACTGCAGCCCCGTCATTTTTATTTACTATGGGCCTCCAAGCTAACTATTACTTTACACAGTTGCTATATTTAAAGTTAAGATGGGGCTAATTAGCTATCTACCTAACTATCTAAGACAGTTGTACTAAATTAGCTCATGATGACATGTACACTTAAAAAATAAAATAAAAATACCAATACCAAAAATTACCATTGAACATAAGTAACTTTTGTAGATTGGATCTGCTAAAATAGGTCATTGAATTTACCATGGTTTCCAAACTTTTCTTTTTAGATTTGTAATTAAGATAAGTCAATACATATCTAACTACAGTCATGGGTTCGTCCAGCCCGTTCAAAGGGTCAAGTCATTCAGGCCAGTCCTGCCCTCAGGTCCAAAGTTTGCCTGACTTGTTCGTCCAGATTCATTCACTACTTTGCACTACTAGCCTATAGGGCATTGGGTGCCATTTTGGATGCACACTCCCTCTGTCTTATTGATAACTACTATCATCCACAGTCAGACAAAGACCTATGTTACAAACATTGTTTTCCATAGGGTCTACTGCCAACTCTGAAATGTGCTTCTTTACTCTAATCTCTTTGATCTCGCTACTTGACAGCTGCATCTCTAGTTTATGGTGAGCAGTGATTTGGTCAGGAAGTGCAGTAAACCATAGTCATAATACCATGGTCAAAAATAGTGGTGATTGCACAACCTGTCACTGTTGTTGCATTATGGTGTGGCTTTGTGCAACCTCTTGAGGTTTTTCACAAGTCGTGTCATGTAGTCGTTATGCTTCTGGTTGCTGCTAGGTCAGACTATTATTGTGGTTAATCAGTGTTGAATAGACACACTACACTGGGTTTAATCTCAAGCTTTGCTAGGAGGGCTTTCATATCCTATTACACTTGTTTTGTGTTGTGTTGCCTAGCATGAAATAATTGTATAGAGAACTTTAGTTGATTTCACTATAAAATAACAACAAAGGCAATATTCTCACTAACACTATCCAACCTGTTAGGCATGTAATGTAACCTACTATTGCATCATACAGTATTTTCTTGCATCAAATACTGCCTATATGATGGACCACATCATCCAATTGTGTCCGTTCTCTCTATTAGGATCAATATAGAAGGGGGTTCTGTGCCACTCTTGCCTCAACCGTGTTTTAGTGCGTTGTTCAAGCCCAGGCCTTTTGTGAGGCATTACAAGGTCTCTCTCAAAAATGTAAAATGGACAAAAGCTAGCCTGCAAACAGAATTCAATTTACCTGTAAATTGAATTAACACAGTGGAGTGAGCAAGCCACAGATTTTGCAGATGGTAATTGCCAAAACACCACACAACACATGCGACTGACTCTGTCTTGTCACATTAGCGCTCAGCAATTCATATTCATATGCGTTATGGCAGTGCAATGCTGTTCTAGTGTATTTTGAGACCGTCCAGCTATAGTTTTAACAATGTTTGATGGGTGGACTGAGGCGATTGACTTGGCATCCCTGTGACCTACCTTTTTTTCTGGCCGCTGTGCTTCTGCCTCTGCATTGCTTGCTCTTTGGCGTTTTAGGCTGGGTAAAGCACTTTGTGACAACTGCTAATGTAAAAATGGCTTTATAAAATACATTTGATTGCTCTGCAGCAGGTGCCTAGCCCCCAAAAAACACTCCTCTTCACCCCATGGCTCATTTAATTTGTGACTGACTTCGCTATGATCTGAAAGAAGCATACCAGAGCTGAATGCAGTAAGGTAGAAACTTATGGTGAAGGAAAGAGGCAAAATATATTTTATAATTTGGATATTACTCACAATGACACAGTAGGTAGCCATTGTTCCACAAGCCCTCCCCCCACCTCACTCTTACTGTTTCCATAATTCTCCTGTCTCTCACTTCCCCAATTATCTTTTAAACTTTCTCCCTCCCTCCCTTCCCCTCTACTTTTGTGCTATTTTATTGCCATGCCGCTTGGTTTCCAGTGGTGGACAAAGCGTTCTCTCACATACGAAGAATGAATGTGGACGCTGATGTTTGAGTTAGGACCAAGCCCAGAGTCTATGGTCCGCTTCACTCCCCCCTCTGACCTTCTCTTGTTTGACCTTTCTAACCTGGTGGCTCTGCAGTCTATCGCTTGCCCTCTTCCGTCTGTTTTTGAGCACTCTCCCCTCACACATCGAAAACCCCTGTTCTTCTGCACAAAACAGAGGATGTTGCTTGTCATTTGTATTTGTATTTTATTATGGATCCCCATTAGCTGCTGCCTACTCTTCCTGGGGTCCGGCAAAATTAAGGCAGTTATACAATTTTAAAAACATTACAATACATTCATAACAGATTTCACAAAACACAAAGTGTTTGCCGTCAGGCCCGTACTCCACTAGCACATATCTACAACACAAAATCCATGTGTACGTGTGTGTGTATAGTGCGTATGTAATGTGTATGCATGTGTCTGTGCCTATGTTTGTGTTGCTTCACAGTCCCCGCTGTTCCATAAGGTGTATTTTTATCTGTTTTTAAAATCTGATTCTACTGCTTGCATCAGTTACCTGATGTGGAATAGAGTTCCATGTAGTCATGGCTCTATGTAGTACTGTGCGCCTCCCATAGTCTGTTCTGGACTTGGGGACTGTGAAGAGACCTCTGGTGGCATGTCTTGTGGTGTATGCATGGGTGTCTGAGCTGTGTGCTAGTCCCTTAAACAGACAGCTCGGTGCTATCAACATGTCAATACCTCTCACAAATACAAGCAGTGATGAAGTCAATCTCTCCTCCACTTTGAGCCAGGAGAGATTGACATGCATATTATTAATGTTTGCTCTCTGTGTACATCCAAGGGCCAGCCGTGTTGCCCTGTTCTGAGCCAATTGCACCTGACCACACGACTGAACAGTAGTCTAGGTGCGACAAAACTAGAGCCTGTAGGACCTGCCTTGTTGATAGTGCTGTTAAGAAGGTAGACAGTGCTTTATTATGGACAGACTACTCCCCATCTTAGCTACTGTTGTGTCAATATGTTTTGACCATGAGTTTACCATCCAGGGTTACTCCAAGCAGTTTAGTCACCTCAACTTGCTCAATTTCCACATTATTTATTACAAGGTTTAGTTGAGGTTTAGGCTTTAGTGAATGATTTGTCCCAAATACAATGCTTTTAGTTTTTGAAATATTTAGAATTAACTTATTCCTTGCCACCCATTCTGAAACTAACTGCAGCTCTTTAAGTGTTGCAATCATTTCAGTCGCTGTAGTAGCTGACGTGTATAGTGTTGAGTCATCTGCATACATAGACACACTGGCTTTACTCAAAGCCTGGGGAATTCCTGAATATGTTGGAGATGCTTCCATTAAAGTTATCAATCAATAATGGCAAACCTCCTGGCATTGACAACTTAGATGGAAAGCTGCTGAGGATGGTAGCTGACTCTATAGCCATTCCTATCTGTCATATCTTTAATCTGAGCCTAGAGGAAAGTATTTGTCCTCAGGCCTGGAGGGAAGCCAAAGTAATTCCGCTACCCAAAAGTGGTAAAGCGGCCTTTACTGGTTCTAACAGCAGACCTATAAGCTTGTTGCCAGCTCTTAGCAAACTGTTGAAAAATAATTGTGTTTGACCAAATACAATGCTATTTCTCTGTAAACAAATTAACAACAGACTTTCAGCATGCTTATAGAGAAGGACACTCAACATGTACTGCACTGACACAAATGACAGTTGATTGGTTAAAATAAATTGATAATTGTGGGAGCTGTACTGTTAGATTTCAGTGCAGAAAAAACTTGTGCTATGGCTTTTCAACCTATGCCATATCGTGGATTCAGGGCTATCTATCTAATATCTAACTCAAATGGTTTGCTTAAATGGAAGCTTCTCTAATGTCAAACATGTAAAGTGTGGTGTAACGCAGGGCAGCTCTCTAGGCCCTCTACTCTTTCCAATTGGTGGATTTTATTTATTTATTTGTACATAAAAAAAGGCAAATTTTCCTCCCCAATTTCGTGATATCCAATTGGTAGTTACAGTCCCATCGCTGCAACTCCCGTACGGATTCGGGAGAGGCGAAGGTCGAGAGCCATGCGTCCTCGGAAACACGACCCTGCCAAGCCGCAATGCTTCTTGACACACTGCTCGCTTTACCCGGAAGCCAGCCACACCAATGTGTCGGAGGAAACACTGTACAACTGGCGACCGTGTCAGCGTGCATGCGCCCGGCCTGCCACAGGAATCGCTAGAACGCGATGGGACAAGGACATCCCGACCGGCCAAACCCTCCCCAAACCCGGACGACGCTGGGCCAATTGTCCGCCGCCTAATGGGTCTCCCAGTTGCGGCCGTCTGCAACACAGCCCGGGATCGAATAGCGACGCCTCAAGCACTGCAAGGCAGTGCCTTAGACCGCTGCGCCACTCGGGAGGCCCCCTCTTTCTATTTTTACCAATTACTTGCTACTTGCATTAAACAAAGGATGTGTGTCCATGTATGCTGATGATTCAACCATATACGCATCAGCAACCACAGCTAATGAAGTCACTGAAACCCTTAACAAAGAGTTGCAGTCTGTTTTGGAGTGGGTGGCCAGTAATAAACTGGTCCTGAACATCTCTAAAACTAAGGGCATTGTATTTGGTACAAATCATTCCCTAAGTTCTAGACCTCAGCTGAATCTGGTAATGAGTGGTGTGGCTGTTGAACAAGTTGAGGAGACTAAATTACTTGGCGTTACCTTAGATTGTAAACTGTCATGGTCAAAACATATAGATTCAGTGGTTTTAATGATGGGGAGAGGTCTGTCCGTAATAAAGAGATGCTCTGCTTTTTTGACACCATACTCCAAAAAGCAAGATCTGCAGGCTCTAGTTTTGTCTTAACTTGACAACCCCCTGGTTCGATTCCAGGCTGTATCACAACCGGCCGTGATTGGGAATCCCATAGGGTGACGCACAATTGGCCCAGCATCGTCCGGGTTTGGCCGGTGTAGGCCGTCATTGTAAGAATAAGAATTTGTTCTTAACTGACTTGCCTAGTTAAATAAAGGTAAAATAAATAAAATGTAGTAACCAAAAATTGTTAAACAAGTCTAAATATATTTTTATATTTGAGATTCTTCAAATAGCCACCCTTTGCCTTTATGACAGCTTTGCACACTCTCAACCAGCTTCACCTGGAATGCTTTTCCAACAGTCTTGAAGGAGTTCCCACATATGCTGAGCACTTGTTGGCCGCTTTTCCTTCACTCTGCTGTCCGACTCATCCCAGACCATCTCAATTGGGTTGAGGTCGGGGGATTGTGGAGGCCAGGTCATCTGATGCACTCCATCACTCTCCTTCTTGGTAAAATAGCCCTTACACAGGCTGGAGGTGTGTTGGGTCATTGTCCTGTTGAAAAATAAATGATAGTCCCACTAAGCCCAAATCAGATCGGATGGCATATCGCTGCAGAATGCTGTGGTAGCCATGCTGGTTAAGTGTGCCTTGAATTCTAAATACATCACATACAGTGTCACCAGCAAAGCACCCCCACACCATAACTCCTCCTCGCTTTACGGTGGGAACTACACATGGGGAGATAATCCGTTCACCCACACCGCGTCTCACAAAGACACAGCGTTTGGAACCAAAAATATCCAATTTGGACTCCAGACCAAAGGACACACTTTCACCGGTCTAATGTCCATAATTCCACAAATTAACTTTTAAGAAGGCACACCTGTTAATTGAAATGCATTCCAGGTGACTATCTCATGAAGCTGGTTGAGAGAATGCCAATAGTGTGCAAAGCTGTCTTCAAGGCAAAGGGTGGCTATTTGAAGAATCTCAAGTATAAAATATATTTGGATTTGTTTAACACTTTTTTGGTTACTACATGATTCCAAATGTGTTTTTCCATAGTGATGTCTTCACTATTATTCAACAATGTAAATTTTTTTTTACAAATAAAGAAAAACCCTTGAATGAGTAGGTGTGTCCAAACTTTTTGACTGGTAGTGTACATTTTTCCAGCAGCAGACTATGATCGATAATGTCAAAAGCCATACTGAAGTCTAACAGAACATCCCCCACTATCTTTGTATCATTAATTTCTCTCAACCAATCATCAGTCATTTGTGTAAGTGCTGTGCTTGTTGAATGTCCTTCCCTATAAGAGTGCTGCAAGTCTTGTCAATTTGTTTACTGTAAAATAGCATTGTATCTGGTTAAACACAATGTTTTCCAAAACTTTACTAAGGGTTAGTAACAGACTGATTGGTCAGCTATTTGAGCCAGTAAAGGGGGCTTTACTATTCTTAGATAGCTATATGACTTTTGCTTCCCTCCAGGCCTGAGGGCACACACTTTCTAGTAGGCTTAAATTGAAGATGTGGTAAATAGGAGTGACAATATCGGTCCATCCAAGTTGTCAGACCCCAGTGGCTTGTCATTGTTGATAGACAACAACAAAAAAATTCACCTCTTCCACACTCACTTTATGGAATTCAAAATTACAATTCTTGTCTTTCATAATTTGGTCAAATATAGTTGGATGTGTAGTGTCAGCGTTTGTTGCTGGCATGTCATGCCTAAGTTTTCGAATCTTGCCAATGAAAAAAATCATTAAAGTGGTTGGCAATATCAGTCGGTTTTGTGATGAGTGAGCCATCTGATTCAATGAATGATGGATTTGAGTTTGCCTTTTTCCCCCAAAATGTCATTGAATGTGCTCCAAAGCTTTTTACTATCATTCTTTGTTATTTATCTTTGTTTCATAGTGTAGTTTCTTATTTTTATTCAGTTTAGTCACATTGATTTCTGAATTTGCAGTACGTTTGCCACTCGGTTGTGCAGCCAGACTTATTTGCCATTCCTTTTGCCTCATCCCTTTCAACCATACAATTTTTCAATTCCTCATCACCCACAGGGATTTAACCGTTTTTACAGTCATTTTCTTAATGGGTGCATGCTTATTAGTAACTGGGATAAGCAATTTCATAAATGTGTCAAGTGCAACATCTGTTTGCTCCTCATTACACACCACGGACCAACAAATATTATTTACATCAACAACATAGGAATCACTACAAAACGTATTGAATGACCTCTTATACACTATAGGCCCAGCCTTTGGATCTTTGGTTTTCCTAGATACAGTGGGGGAAAAAAGTATTTAGTCAGACACCAATTGTGCAAGTTCTCCGACTTAAAAAAATGAGAGAGGCCTGTAATTTTCATCGTAGGTACACATCAACTATGACAGACAAATTGAGAATTTTTTTCTCCAGAAAATCCCATTGTAGGATTTTTTATGAATTTATTTGCAAATTATGGTGGAAAATAAGTATTTGGTCACCTACAAACAAGCAAGATTTCTGGCTCTCACAGACCTGTAACTTCTTCTTTAAGAGGCTCCTCTGTCCTCCACTCGTTACCTGTATTAATGGCACCTGTTTGAACTTGTTATCAGTATAAAAGACACCTGTCCACAACCTCAAACAGTCACACTCCAAACTCCACTATGGCCAAGACCAAAGAGCTGTCAAAGGACACCAGAAACAAAATTGTAGACCTACACCAGGCTGGGAAGACTGAATCTGCAATAGGTAAGCAGCTTGGTTTGAAGAAATCAACTGTGGGTGCAATTATTAGGAAATGGAAGACATACAAGACCACTGATAATCTCCCTCGATCTGGGGCTCCACGCAAGATCTCACCCCGTGGGGTCAAAATGATCACAAGAACGGTGAGCAAAAATTCCAGAACCACACGGGGGGACCTAGTGAATGACCTGCAGAGAGCTGGGACCAAAGTAACAAAGCCTACCATCAGTAACACACTACGCCGCCAGGGACTCAAATCCTGCAGTGCCAGACGTGTCCCCCTGCTTAAGCCAGTACATGTCCAGGCCCATCTGAAGTTTGCTAGAGTGCATTTGGATGATCCAGAAGAGGATTGGGAGAATGTCATATGGTCAGATGAAACCAAAATATAACTTTTTGGTAAAAACTAAACTCGTCGTGTTTGGAGGACAAAGAATGCTGAGTTGCATCCAAAGAACACCATACCTACTGTGAAGCATGGGGGTGGAAACATCAAGCTTTGGGGCTGTTTTTCTGCAAAGGGACCAGGACGACTGATCCGTCTAAAGGAAAGAATGAATGGGGCCATGTATCGTGAGATTTTGAGTGAAAACCTCCTTCCATCTGCAAGGGCATTGAAGATGAAACGTGGCTGGGTCTTTCAGCATGTCAATGATCCCAAACACACCGCCCGGGCAACGAAGGAGTGGCTTCGTAAGAAGCATTTCAAGGTCCTGGAGTGGCCTAGCCAGTCTCCAGATCTCAACCCCATAGAAAATCTTTGGAGGGAGTTGAAAGTCCGTGTTGCCCAGCGACAGCCCCAAAACATCACTGCTCTAGAGGAGATCTGCATGGAGGAATGGGCCAAAATACCAGCAACAGTGTGAAAACCTTGTGAAGACTTACAGAAAACGTTTGACCTGTGTCATTGCAAACAAAGGGTATATAACAAAGTATTGAGAAACTTTTGTTATTGACCAAATACTTATTTTCCACCATAATTTGAAAATCCTACAATGTGATTTTCTGGAAATTTTTTTCTCATTTTGTCTGTCATAGTTGACGTGTACCTATGCTGAAAATTACAGGCCTCTCTCATCTTTTTAAGTGGGAGAACTTGCACAATTGGTGGCTGACTAAATACTTTTTTCCCCCACTGTATGGCTACAATATTGTGATCACTGCATCTGATGGATCTGGATACTGCTTTCAAGCACATTTCTGCAGCATTAGTAAAGCTGTGATCAATACATGTTAATGATTTCATTCATGTGCTGTTTGTAACTACCCTGGTAGGTTGACTGATAACCTGAACCAGGTTGCAGGCATTGGTTACATTTTGAAGCTTTTTCTTGAGTGGGTAGCTTGATGAAAGCCAGTCAATATTTAAATCACCCAGAAAATATACCTCTGTTGATATCACATACATTATCAAGCATTTCACACATGTTATCCAGATACTGACTGTTAGCACTTGGTGTTCTATAGCAGCTTCCCACAAGAATGGGCTTTAGGTGAGGCAGATGAACCTGTAGCCATATTACTTCAACAGTATTTAACATGAGATCCTCTCTAATCTTTACAGTAATGTGGTTCTGAATATAAACAGAAACACCTCCACCACTGGCATTTCAGTATTTTCTGTAAATGTTATAACCTTGTATTGCTACCACTGTATCATGAAAAGTATTGTCTAAGTGAGTTTCAGAGATAGTCAGAATATGAATTGCTGAATTGTATTTCCACCCACTCTTTATGATGCCTGACACAGTCAGTTTCAATTGGAGTTAGAGGCCTACATGTTGCAGCACTATTGAAATCTCCCCATGAGGATTGTACGGGACTCTTGTGCGTATGCACACACGCACACATGCACCAGTCACTGTTGACCAAGAAACATCTCGGGCTAGTCTGAACCTCACTTTCATACACTCTTTTTAAAGTCAATGTTTAGGATCAGCCCTGACAGGGTGTTTCGTCAAGCGTCTGTGCGTGTGCATGTGTGTGTGTCTATGGAATGACTCCAGTGGATGCGGGGGCTAGCCCTGACGTCACCCCTTTACACAATGCACAACAAGCAGACCTTTTGTCCCCATTATCCTCCCACACACTACTCATAATGTCCCGGACTCTTTATCTGAAGCAGAGGGAGGGAGAGAAAGAGGATCCTTTATCGTGGACTCAAAAAGGTCTGTTTCACGCCAATTCCTTCAATCAGAAATGATGACAGTAGGGATGTTAACGGTTAACCGTTAATCAGTTAGCCAGTGAAAATACATTTGACCTGTCATGCTTATCGGTCTATAGGTTCTTCATTCGGATGCATAGGCTATAGCCTGCCTACCTTTGACTATCAGCACGTCACCCACCACTTTGCAATGTGAGCTTGAGGCAGTATAATTGTTTGAAACCTGAATGTTTTACTTTACTTCAAATAATGAGGCATGTCTTACCTTGCTTCAAAGTAGCCTTGCGAAAATCCATCCATAGAAACGTGGAGGCAATTATTTTATAAAGAATTCCTCATGCCGTTAACCAGCATTTCTCTCCTGTTCTATTGGTTTTCATATCAACTTTCTTTTGTTGTCCAGAAGCCAAAAGCACAATCCTAGTCATACTAGCAACCCATCATAGTTGCTATTAGATTCCCCCTCTTTCTAAGTTTCTAACGGAGATGTTCATCTATCACGTGGAGCAACTCGCATTAGGTGCACAGTTTTTAGAACTGCGTTTTCCGCTAATTGCATTTGGGCAAGTGTTTGTTTGAAAATGTTGTTTTATTAGCTGCTTCATTACAGGAGTTGATGTTCAATAATAGGCTATAGCCTTTTGACTGTAAGACGATAGGCTTGCTATTGTTGCATGTTTCCATTAAGCCCTTAATGAAAAATGTCCGGTCCTTGTATGCATGCATGCATAGTATCAGAGAGGAAGAGGTGAAGCGAGAGGTTTCACTCTTGACAAAATCGGTCCAAAATAAGTCCAATGCGTTTCTATGGGCTTATTTTGGGCCTAAGCTTGTCGCCTGCCTTCCCGCCTTGGGACGACTCCCATTGTTAGGGCGAAAACATCTCGTCATTATATACAGATCTCTGATAGTATTTTCTGTTGGTCACGTCATTTTACTGTTTGGAAAAAATATAACCGTTTGTTGACTGGTTAATGAGGGTCAGTTAGTCAGCAGCAAAATTGACCGAAATTTGTGTCCCTAGATGACAGTTTAACCACGCTACAGCAATGTGTGCAGTATTATGCCCACACAAGTTTTACATTGACCTACATGTCTTAATCTTTCAGTAGTCTTTGAGTTGGAGAGCTGAAATCAATATTATTAATTTGAACCACCAGGAGATGTCAGTCAGTTGGTTGGCTGGCTGCTCAGTCTTTGGGTTAATAAATATTGTTCACCCCAACTCCTCAGAGTATCTGGTTGTTGAGATGTTGACTGAGTTCCAGGTCTGTACTGTAAATGAAACTGTTCTCAGTCAAGTTACCTTCTATGAAATTAATTCTCAGATAATTCTCAGCTCTGAGTTTGTGGAGGCGAAAGAAAGGCTTGGGTAGCTGGCAGAGGCTTACCAGATGTGAAGGGAGGGAGGAGAACAATTGAGAGGGGGATGGTAGGGTGGGTGACATAGGGAAACTGATTACATGGAAAGGGATAAAGGAGGCAGGGTTGAAGTTTGTCACACGATCCTAGTACCAGGTGGCAGAGAGGCTGGCAAGGCTTGCCAGGGAACACTGGATTACAGCGCTTCATTACACCTTCCCCCTCTTCCCTCCCTCCAGGCTCTCCTCCATCTACCCCTTTCCCCTCCTCTCTCCCGGCCCCTGGGCCAGGGAATGTGTCGGGCCCCGGAGATGCCTTACGTGGATCGGCAGAACCGGATCTGTGGCTTCCTGGACATCGAGGAAAACGAGAGCAGTGGGAAGTTCCTGCGCCGCTACTTCATTCTGGACACCCAGCCGGGCAGCCTGGTGTGGTATATGGATAACCCTCAGGTAACATACAGCTGGCTAGCATTAGCTGTTAGCATTGTGGATGTTACTCGTAGGGATGTGCATTTTGAAATAATATATATTACAGTTAACTGCCAAAATAAAGGAAACTCCATAAAGTGTCTTAATAGGGCGTTGGGCCACCACAAGCTGCCAGAACAGCTTCAATGCGCCTTGCCATAGATTATAAAAGTGTCTGGAACTCTATTGGAGGGATGCAACACCATTCTTCCACAATACATTCTATCATTTGGTGTTTTTTTGATGGTGGTGGAAAACTCTCAGGCACCGCTGTAAAATCTGTCACAAGTAGGGTCCTATAAAAGCTGTTTAATTTTTTCCAAAATTTCGTTTTATTTTTCCAGGTTTCCATTTCCCCCTGTTTTTTCAGTTTTTATTTTCCAAAATCACACTTTTTTTAATAGAACATCCAATTTAGGTGTTTTTCTATGTCGACAACAATGCTTAAACCACATCAGGACACCATGTTTTAGGTTTAGGACATTTTCTTTTTTTTAGTTATATTGACTATATCCGTTTTAGCTCGCTCATTGTCTTAATCCTCTCATTGTTCCCTTATGCCATAGTTTGTACATCTCAATTGTCAGTAGAAACCACATTTGTTTAAGCAAGTCAGCTATATCAGCTATGTTTTTTAAAAAGGCAGTAAATGAGGCTGAATGAACTGTTTCACTGCCAGACTCTGCTGATATCCAGGTGTAGCAGTGATAAGGATTCACTCCATGTGCTGAAAATAAAGCTTTGCTGTTGGGACAGCTTTATGTAGGCCATAACAGTTTTTGGGCACCGTTTGTCACCGTTATAGTGCAATTAATGTATTGTGTTGTGTAGTGGCTTTGCTGGCATGCATCAACAAATCTTTTTTGGAGTTTGCCCCACCAAGATTGACATGCTAAAATCGCCACTGCTAGTAAGAAGTGATGTGGTATAATCCTAAATTGTATAACATTTTTGTGACCGGAGTCTTTTTTTGAGAACTCTGTTTATTAAGTTTTACACACACACAGACAAGACAAAGCAATATAAATAATATACTCAACTAGACAAAAATACAAATAATACATATTAAAAAAAAAAAAAAAAAATAACTTTAAAGATACCATACTTTAGACAAGTTACACACACCAGGCAGAAGGCTACAAAAGGTTAAAGGGCAATCTATAGTATAGGGACAGAGCAAACACCTCACCATTGTTCCTGTAAACAGTTAAGGGATGGGGTGGAGAAATGCAACCACTCACAGACAGTCAAGGCCACAGACCAATCATCTACTGGACCAAAAATAAAAAGTTACAATGCTTTAAAATAAAAAATGAATATTGATAATTTTATGTAGGCGTGAACAGAATTAAAAAAATAAAAATAACTGGGAAAAACAAGCTCACACCTTAGTCTCTGCCCGGGCGAGATGAACAAGGCATCCGCAGGTCACAATCAATAAGCACATCAACCTTAATGCCCCCCACCCCCACCCCAGAAAAAAAAACACAGAGAAATGCTCATCCAACCCCTAAGTCACAGGGGGGTCAAATACAGACTTATTTTGGTTTTAATAGGAATGCTATCAGAGGATGGACTGTTTAAAGTAAGATCGGAATGGAGCCCAAGCCTCATTAAACAGTTTGGGGTTCCCACGTGAATTGAATTTAATTTTTTCTAGTTTCAGAGAGCACAACACGTCTCTCACCCAATATTTATAAGATGGGGGAGCTGCCATCTTCCAGTTCTGTAGTATTAGCCGTCTAGCTAAAAGAGTTGTATAAGCAACAGTGTCCGACTGGATTCTTGACAGGGGGGTGCTTATGGGCAGTACTCCAAAAAGGGCTGTAAGGGGAGAGGGATCTATAACAGTGTTATATATATCAGAGAAACATTTAAATATTAATTCCCAGAAACCTGACAGTTTATGACAGCCCCAGAACATATGCAACAGTGTGGCCGGTTCAATTTTACATCTGACACAGGTAGGATCAAAATCAGAGAATATTCTTCCAAGTCTGGCCCCAGACCAGTGGATACGGTGAACCACCTTGAATTGAATGAGGCTGTGTCTAGTGCTAAAAGAGGACGAATGCACCCTGCGCAGCACAGATTCCCAGGTGTCTTCCCCAAGTTCCTCCCCCAAATCCTTTTCCCATCGAGTCTTTAAAGGCACCAAAGAAGGGTTCTGTAAGTCATGAATGATTGCATATACATCTGAAATTGCGCCCCTAGGAAGCTTGTTCAGCTCCAGGATGCTCTCTATAGCTGTATTCACAGGCCTATGGGGAAATTCAGGTGTGTTAGCTCTGACAAAGTTCCTAGTCTGGAGATAGCGGAAAAAGTGGGATTGGGGGAGGTTGAACCTTTCCTGTAGCTGAGCAAAAGAGGCAAATGTATCATCAAAGAATAATTGGGCTAGTGAGGAGAGGCCTAGTGAGTGCCAAATGTCAAAAGCCCCATCATTCAAAGATGGAGGAGTGACCGGAGTCTTTTAACCAAAATATCACTGAGACAGATGTTCAGCTGCCCCTTTAAGGGCAGGAGGTTACCGTGGCAACGAGGGCACTCCAGCTGCTGGAGTCTACAACCACAGTGCGCACAGCTCCCCACCAGGCAGTCTTGATGTGCAGTGCGCACTGAAGCCGTAGATGTCCGAGTTCCCAGTTGTTTTGAACACAGCATTAGTCTCAGTGGAGGGAGGGAGAGAATAGCAGAGGGTCAGCCTCTCACGATCCCTGCCATCTCCTTCCTTTCCTCCAGTGAGACTGACCAGAGAGGGGGGACACTGTCTTCCACCTGATGTTGTTCCTAAGACCAGAGAAAGTGACATTTTCCTCTATATTAAAATAGACATGACGAGCTGCTAATATAATAATAAATATCCTGAGCTTTCTTATCTCTTTGATATAGGACAGACACTTAAAACCTTATTCCTTATTTATTTTTTTATACTTTTTTTTGCCATTCATGAATGTGTTATTCAATGTGTTTCTATATGCTATAGTAGTAAAGGCCAAATTCAATATTTTATCAAATCACTTTTAAATATATATATTTTTATGCCTAAAGGGGTCCTAAAATTCTAAATCAAATAGCCAAATGATCTATGGTATGACCTTAAAACAATTCCATTTGTCAGCTTAGAACCGTCAGCAACAGGTGTGGCTGAAATAGCCGAATCCACTCATTTGAAGGGGTGTCCATATACTTTTGTATATATAGTGTAGCAATCTCAATTACCTCATACCCCTGAACATCGTCTCGGTACTGGTACTCCCTGTATATAGCCATGATGTTTTTACGATTAATTGTCATGCAAATGGCTCAGTTATCGTCATAATTGTCATTTTTGTTAAAATGTTTTGTGCTTGTAATGCATCTTTGAAAAATAGCTACGACATACCTAATGAATTAAAAACCGCTTTGGTGACACCTGCCTGAGTATTTGGAACTTTTGGAAATGAAGCTTCTCCTCCCGACCTCGCTTTTCTGCTCGTAAAATATTTACCAACTTTACCCACTTCATGTAAAAATTAAATACTGCTATTGGGTAAATGATATCTACTTGAATATAAAGTTGGATCCCCCCTATGAATATTAAGACTATTATGATTTATTTTGTTCACGGTTATTGTCCGTAATTGTCGGTTATATGATAACTGTGCCAGCCCTACATTTACATTTACATTTTAGTCATTTAGCAGACACTCTTATCCAGAGCGACTTACAGTTAGTGAGTGCATACATTTTCATACTGGCCCCCCGTGCCCTACAAGCTTAACAGACTTAGCGAGTGTGCTAAAACATAATTCATTCATGCCTTATGCAGAGAGTGAATAATTCACGCATGTTCTTTTTATAGAGATGAAAATCTTAAAGTTCAATCAGAATCTCAATAACAGACCAAAGTAGCCTAAATCCACTCTTGTTCTCATTTTTTCTTGACGTTTCCCCCAACCCACTGTCTCTTCTTTAGAATACCCCAAATGCATAATATGAGCGCACCCCGCATATAAGGTCATGTTTTGCATCAGGGTTTATAACAATATACAATATTCAATGGTATCTAATAGTTCTTCACCCAACTTTTTCCTGTATAGAACCTGCCCATTGGTGCAGACTGTGTTGGCTCACTCAAACTCACATACATCTCCAAGGTAAGAGCTTTGCTAATACATTTGCACATCATTGATTTTATACTGTGTCTCGATAGGTGCTTGTTGAAAAAGGGATATTAATATACACTGAGTATACCAAACATTAGGACATTCCTAATATTGAGTTGCACCCCCCACCCTTTGCCCTCAGAACAGTCTCAATTTGTTGGGCCATGGACCTCTACAAGGTGTCGAAAGTGTTCTTGACACAAACCAGTGTGCCTGGCACCTAATACTTCTTTAACCTGTCTTCTCCCCTTCATCTACACTGATTTGAAGTGGATTTAACAAGTGACATCAATAAGGGATCACAGCATTCATCTGGTCACTCTGTCATGAAAAGAGCAGGTGTTGTTAATGTTTTATATACTCAGTGTACATTCACTGTGAGCAATCATTCATTGTGGTTTTTGTACTTCTCTTGCCTCGTAGGTCAGCGATGCCACTAAGCAAAGACCAAAGGCAGAGTTTTGCTTTGGTAAGATTGTTTTGAGAATAACTATTCTCTTTCCTCTGTTCCTCTGCTCAATTCATATGGAAATGTTTGCAACTTATCTGGGCTTTTTATGACCTCTTCAGTATTTTTAAACCATAGCCATAGATGACACCTAAAGTTCCATTAGTTATATGGCCATGGGCTCTTTATCCCAGTTGTGTGAGCTGAATTGGCCAAATTATGAAATCATATGGGGGTAGCGGAGTCTGTGTTTCTGTCCAGCAATACATCCATATCTTTTCAGGATTGACAATGACATATGTCTGCCCTGACAGATGCCACCATGTACACAAGGCTAGAGTGTTTAGATTCACTTGAACCTGAGGGAGGAATGCATCCTTCTTGCCCTTCTCTCACCTCTTTCACTTCGGCTTGCTTTCCCCTTGGCATGCTAAGGACAACCCTGTTTAGCTTCAACAGAGGCATGCAGGGTAGCAGCTGACCAGTGTACTTACTGTACATGGTCCCTTCTTGCGCTCTTGGTTTATCTGGTTCAGAGGAAAGTGTGTGTGTCAGCATTAAAGCCGATTTATGGTCATTCCGGATTCTGCATTACAGAGCCCTCCGTGTTGGAAAAACATTTGGGAGGCGCACAGCGATGCAGTACGGAGCTTGATTTGGCCTTCACAAGCCTCCGGAGGCTCCGCAGTTGCGTCACACGGAGCCTCAGGACCATATTGCCAGATCAAGCGTAAATCTGCTTTTAGGCTTGGGTGGTATACCGTTTACCGGCGTAGTTGAAAATAGCCACTGGATGTTTGTTTTTGTCAATACCGTCAATACCGTTTTGGTAATATTTATTTTGAAGTTATTTAATACATTTGAATATATGTAGCTACTTTTTAACCTCTTAGATGTAAAGTCCCCTGTTTAAGGGACCTGCGTGGTTCTGGTACTGGTTTCAACCAACATTTTTGCTTATAAATTGATCTGTGGACACAATAGATTGAAATGGCCAATAGCCCTGGTTCACACGGACACAGTAGTATATTTCTTTAGCCTGTGTGACGTAGGATGTGAAATCTGAAACCACTTGAGGCTGGGATGTCCCTCCTACCATTTAATTCGCTCTTCCGACTGTCCATCAAATCCTGGCTGAACCCTACATCACAGCCACTGACAAAGCACATGCTTGCAATCCTTACATCGTAGTGCAGCAGGAGAGTGGTTTCATCACTGTAGCACATTCAGAGATCGATTTACAGCCATTAATCTAAAATAGTTACCGAGATTTTAAACAAGAAAAACACTTTTAGACAGACAATATTAATGAGATGAAAGGTGACTTCCTAGCGAGTTCAGGATTCCAAGCTAGAGCTCTTTGAGACGTTCAGCGATCGGGGCAGACGTTTTGATCAAGAGAGACCTTTTGAAAATAAGCAACGTTTCTCTAACACTAAACATACAAATATGTATTTTACAGTTATAAGGAAGGTGAAATCTTAGTCATTTTATAATTTGATTATACTATATTTAGAAAGCATATGTCATTTCAAGCCTTATTCATACAGTTTTGTTGAATAGGAAATACATCATAAAATATTTAATATTTTAAATATATCTGTACTGTATACTTGAACTTGCGTCCTCAAAGGTGACTATACCTCAGTCATTTATAACTATTTTTACCAGAAAGGTGAGATTTTAACCTTTATTTGAGTATGCAGCATTACTAGTTATTGTTTATGGCCCTCTCATGTTAAACAATAACTTTTGGGGGTTACGTAGATTACATTTAACTGCTTTTAAATAATTACCTGCAGTCCTCTTGTGCAATACGTTAGGAGATACGTTTTTCGATTTGAAGCTTACCGGTAGTCCCCAGTTAGGTGGTGTTTGTTTAAAAGCACACAACGACGAGAGAGCCTTGTGAGTCATCACCTGGCGTGTGCTGCAAAACAGTGATCTATATACAGTATGGAATTCACAACTACAGTTGAAGTCGGAAGTTTACATATACCTTAGCCAAATACATTTAAAATCAGTTTTTCACTATTCCTGACATTTAATCCTAGTAAAAATTCTCTGTCTTATGTCAGTTAAGATCACCACTTAATTTTAAGAATGTGAAATGTCAGAATAATAGTAGAGTGATTTATTTCAGCATTTATTTATTTCATCAGATTCCCAGTGGGTCAGAAGTTTACATACGCTTAATTAGTATTTGGTATTATTGCCTTTAAATTGTTTAACGTGGGTCAAACATTTCGGGTAGCCTTCCACAAGCTTCCCACAATAAGTTGGGTGAACTTTGTCCCATTCCTACTGATAGAGCTGGTTTAACTCAGATTTGTAGGCCTCCTTGCTCGCACACGCTTTTTCAATTCTGCCCACACGTTTTCTATAGGATTGAGGTCAGGGCTTTGTGATGGCCACTCCAATACCTTGACTTTGTTGTCCTTAAGCCATTTTGCCACAACTTTGGGAGTATGCTTGGGGTCATTGTCCATTTGGAAGACCCATTTGCAACCAAGCTTTAACTTCCTGACTGATGTCTTGAGATGTTGCTTCAATATATCCACATAATTTTCCTTCCTCATGATGCCGTCTATTTTGTGAAGTGTACCAGTCCCTCCTGCAGCAAAGCACCACCACAGCATGATGCTGCCACCCCCGTGCTTCACGGTTGGGATGGTGTTCTTCGGCTTGCAAGTACCCCCTTTTTCCTCCAAACATAGCGATGGTCATTATGGCAAACAGTTATATTTTTGTTTCATCAGACCAGAGGACATTTCTCCAAAAAGTACGATCTTTGTCCCCATATGCAGTTGCAAACCGTAGTCTGGCTTTTTTATGGTGGTTTTGGAGCAGTGGTTTCTTCCTTGCTGAGCGGCCTTTCAGGTTATGTCGATATAGGACTCGTTTTACTGTGGATATAGATACTTGTACCTGTTTCCTCCAGCATCTTCACAAGGTCCTTTGCTGTTGTTCTGGGATTGATTTGCACTTTTCGCACCAAAGTACGTTAATCTCTAGGAGACAGAACGCGTCTCCTTCCTGAGCGGTATGACGGCTGCGTGGTCCCATGGTGTTTATACTTGTATACTATTGTTTGTACAGATGAACGTGGTACCTTCAGGCGTTTGGAAATTGCTCCCAAGGATGAACCAGACTTGTGGAGGTCTACAATTTCTTTTCTGAGGTCTTGGCTGATTTCTTTTGATTTTCCCATGATGTCAAGCAAAGAGGAATTGAGTTTGAAGGTAGGCATTGAAATACATCCACAGGTACACCTCCAATTGACTCAAATGATGTCAATTAGCCTATCAGAAGCTTCTAAAGCCATGACATCATTTTCTGGAATTTTAAAGGCACAGTCAACTTAGTGTATGTAAACTTTTGACCCACTGGAATTGTGATACAGTGAATTATAAGTGAAATAATTTGTCTGTAAACAATTGTTGCATGCATAAAGTAGATGTCCTAACCGACTTGCCAAAACTATAGTTAGTTAACAAGAAATTTGTGGTTGAAAAAGTGGTTGAAAAACGAGTTTTAATGACTCTAACCTTCTGACTTCAACTGTAAATGTTTGCCAGCTAGATATTTTATAACTATTAAGTTAACATTCTAAAATGTACAAAATGCTTTGCAATTGTACATTTGGTTTGATAATTTAGTAGCTAGTTGACTATCTAGTGAAGTGGTTAGCTTCTTCCAAAATCAAGCTTCGCTTGGTAACAGCAGAGAATCCCCTCCTGGATCAAGAGCCTCGCTGTGTAATATTTGTTTTGTGCATACAGCAAACTGAGTATAATATGTTTTATTTGTATAGCTTTGTGAGCTGGGATATATGTCCTTCAAGTAGGTCAGTGGCTCAGTGGGGTTTGAAAATAGTGCCACTTGTGTTGAGTTCCGGTATTACCGAATATCCCGAGATGGCACAAGGTTGGTATTAAGGTATGACAATCTGGATACCGCCCAAGCCTAGTCCGCATCCCCCCCCTTCATCCTCAATCAGAGGAAACACTACTTTGACTGCCCCGGTCATCACGACAGTTGTCTGTGTGTGTGTTGGGGTTTTGACAGGATGCTGGCATCCTAATCGGAACCCATTCTGAAAAGTCTGGGGTATTTTTAAACTACTGTTTGCGTGTAATGTTTTGTTGATTTCCACAATTATTACCACCGTGCCTCTCTACCTCCCATGTCTTAAAAGTAGCTCTTAATGGGTGTTTTCAGGAAAAGCTGTTTGGGAAAGTTTGGGAAAGGCAGTCATACTTCCAGATGGGCTTACAGTAAAATGAGGGTCAGAGTGGCACGTTATGATTCATGTCCATATGTGTGTGGCTCTGATGCTGCTGTGTGACTCAACCACACACGTTTTGTGTGTATGATCGCAGCTGTGAGTCAGATCTTAGACCTCCCCTCCCAGCTTATTATTCACTTATTTTGATAGCCCCCACCACCCGTGGTACACGCACCCCTTCAGCCAGACTGTGTTGGTACAGCTTAAAGTGGGGTAAATTGTACATGGTAACATGGCATACACACCCCTGTCAGATTATACAATTTTAGTTTATTCTTGTTTCAATTATGGCACTTTTAGATTAATGGATAGCCTAATCTTTATTTTTTCCGTGGCCTCAGTATGTTTAACAAAATGCCCATGCCATGTCTGCCTGTTACTGATTCTATCCCACTCATTAATCACTCATTTATTCCACAGCATTAATGCTCAATCAATGTTCATGATCTCTCTGCTTTCAGTTTCCATCAGTGTGGGATTTGTGTGGACATAACAAGTGGGGATGTGACTTGTGAACAGGACTCTAAAGTGCGACCATTTTATTCTCAAATATTTTACTGTGCTAGAATTTTTGTAATGATTAGGCTTCGCTGTACTGCTGTTTCTGAGTGACCTAGAGCACAGATTCGTGACCATGGTGGTTGCACCATTACTACAGAGAACCACTTGTCTCAAAAGTTGTCACCATATTACCGGCACAAAGTTGTTTTCCTTCTATAGCACATTGGCGCTGCAGCTGGCCTGGATGCATCTCCGTTTACATTTACATTTACATTTTAGTCATTTAGCAGACGCTCTTATCCAGAGCGACTTACAGGAGCAATTAGGGTTAAGTGCCTTGCTCAAGGGCACATTTACGTCATTTAGCAGACGCTCTTATCCAGAGCGACTCACCAATTGGTGCGTTCCGTTGGCGGGTCGCATATAACATTCATAAACTGTCGCCGGCTGATCCAAAACCACTTGCGGGCCGTTAACACCTTGTTCCGTCATGTTACCTCTAGTCCAGCGGATATGTGAAATAATTGTTCCATTTTATGATACAAGTATCAAACTTGGTACACTAATACTAGATACCTTCAGGAACATTTTAAAGATTGGAGGCAGTCTGGGAAGCCTGTCAGATTTCCTGTTAGAAGAAAATAGGGTAAAATGAAGAGAAAGAGGTGAAGCTAGAGGGATAATAATAGCCCAAAATCGGTCTTCTCCAGCAGGTGCCGTTTTTTCATATGTTTTTGCTCACCAAGCTAGATGTTTTTGTATGGCGGTCAATGAGTGTCGAATTTACCGGTGCTAAGTGTGGCTTATTTGATCTAATAGAAGTTTCATAATGCTTAGGTTGTTATGAGTGTACTGATGTAACTTTGAGAAAAAACACTTTATTTCGGAGTTGTGCCTGTTGTTCACACGCATATAGCCCTTTCATTGGCCCACCTGATCTTGCCTCCTCCCAACTGTCTTCCATTTTTGAAGACAGTTATTTTCATTGTTAGAGTGGCCACTTGATTAAAGGGGGAGAAACTGACTGACTGACTGTATACAGGGGATACAGAGTCAGCGTAGCAGATGTGTTGTTGCCTACCCTTACCACCTGGGGGTGGCCCGTCAGGAAGTCCAGGATCCAGTTGCAGAGGGAGGTGTTTAGTCCCAGGGTCCTTAGTTTAGTGATGAGCTTTGTGGGCATTATGGTGTTGAACGCTGAGCTTTAGTCAAAGAACAGCATTCTCACATAGGTGTTCCTTTTGTCCAGGTGGGAAAGGGCAGTGTGGGGTGCGATTGAGATTGCATCATCTGTGGATCTGTTGGGGCGGTATGCGAATTGGAGTGGGTCTAGGGTTTCTGGGATGATGGTGTTGATGTGAGCCATGACCAGCCTTTCAAAGCACTTCATGGCTACCGACGTGAGTGCTACGGGGCGGTAGTCATTTAGGCAGGTTACCTTCACTTTCTTGTGCACAGGGACTATGGTGGTCTGCTTGAAACATGTAGGTATTACAGACTTGGTCAGGGAGAGGTTGAAAATATCAGTGAAGACCGTGCATGCTCTGAGTACACGTCCTGGTAATCCATCTGGCCCCTCTGCCTTGTGAGTGTTTAAAGGTCTTGCTCACATCGGCTACGGAGAGTGTGATCAGACAGTCCTCCGGAACATCTGGTGCTCTCATGCATGCTTCAGTGTTGCTTGCCTCGAAGCGAGCATAAAAGGCATTTAGCCCGTCTGGTAGGCTCGGCTATAATGTAATTTAACCCATTGATCAGAAGGGGAGAAGATGAAAGTAGAGGAAGGGCTGAAGAATCAAGAGATAACGATATATGGAGACAGGAGCGCTCTCTGTTCCAGAATCACTGGTTCAGAGCTAATCAGGATTTGACCTTAAACCCCTTTGTGATTGACAAGTGTGTGTGTGTGTGTGATTTGTGATAGCCTCAAGCCCTTCTTGTTAACATAGCGGTGGATGGTCGTTACAGAGTGGGCTGCTGATGGCTTTGATGCCATTTTCCACTCTCATATAATGGACCCAATGCTCCTGCTATGCCCTGTCCTATTGGTAACAGCAGACAATCCACTCTATTCCCTCTCAACCAAGCTCTAATTAAGCTACAGTATTTTATCTTGTCAAACAAACAATATTTTTAATGTTGTCAACTTTGAATTGGGTCACTCACTATTGTGTCTTCCATCTTCTCTTTCTTGGCCTTTCCATTCCTCTTTCTCAGTCATCAACGCTGGCATGAGGAAATTCTTCCTCCAGGCCAATGATCAGCAGGACCTGGTGGAATGGGTGAATGCTCTCAACAAGGCCACCAAAATCACTGTGAGTCTCACTAGATTCTGCATTGTCTTCTATTACTAAGGACCTGAAGACCTAGCCTAGTCCTCTTTAGAAAACGATGTTTTCCTGTTAATGACTGAATATTTCCTTTTAAAGTGAGTAACAGCTCAATATTTAACTTGTGTGTGAGTCAGTGACTCACAGGATGGTGTATTGTTGGTAGAGACCTTTTTGCCTTTGGTTTGGGGGAGCTGTGCAGTACTCCCACTCTACTCTTGGAATCTCTCCATCCTCACAAAGGGCTAGAAACAGGAGTGGATGTCTGCGGAAGTCTTTAACCAACATACACAGAAATATGGTTGTCATAAGGTGTTATCCCCCCTGAAACAGTCACAGAATCAAGGTCTACTGTACATGTTATGAATGTTTGTCACACTGTTTTCTCTTGCAGGTGCCAAAGTCATGTAATGCCCAACAGAATGTGGAGAACCAGAAAGCTCTTCTGGATATCCTGGGGCCCAAGAAGCAGGTCTCCTACAGGACTGACATCATTGGGGGAGTTCCCATCATCACCCAGACGCAGGTAGCCAAGGCTAGCCGCCCCACCTATCCCTAACCCTAGCTAGTTGCATGTCAATAGAGTTGCAGTTGATAGTTTGAGCATCTACAGACCTTCTTTAGGGGACTATCCAAATAAAGTGGGACTGACTGTGCCATAATGACTTATGTCTACCCCCATAACTCAGCCTGACTAGATATTGCCTTACCTAGTGAGCCTCTTATTAAGTTGTAAATAATATTTCCCTCCAATAGCAGGAAGGGGGCGAGGGCCAGGAGGGTTCGGAGCGAGAGTTGCTGCGGAGGTCGTACAGCCAGCTGCCATACTTTCTGGGCAGGCCGACCCAGGACCGGACGGTCATCAAGTCTGGCTACTGTGTGAAGCAGGGAGCTGTGGTGAGTGTAGTGGACTATGGTTGTGTACAGTGAGGGGCTCTGAGTTTGGGGTCTGGTGGGTAAAAGTATGAGGCCATGAGAATGAGGAAGTCTTATTTTGCGCTCTTTTCTTTTCCCCAGATGAGAAATTGGAAAAGGAGATATTTCTTACTGGAGGATAACACCATGAGTTACTTCAAATCAGATCTGGTAAGTAATTTTCATTAACAAAAAATTACGTACGCACTCACACACACACACACACTCACAGTGGGTTTGTCCTCTTGTCCTGACACGCTCCACCTCAAGTCCCTGGAATCTTGTGCCACTGCTACACATGTCCTATCATGCCCCTGACTCTGTGCCCTACCCTACACACACACACACACACTCCACGAAGCACTTCCACGCTTGCCCATATTTTGCACCAGCATGTGTCTATTTGGCATCAACAGTGCCCAAGGACACAGTCTTTCTCCCTTGTCTTCCAAATATACTGTATCAATAAGGTCTTGGAAATTGTTTTTTCTCAACAAAGAGGATTCCAAAAGACTGTGGAGCAAGTGTCATAAGGATATAGCACACATTATAGCAGTATGTTATACATTTTGGGCTCTTAAAATAGAATGTTAATTTTCATTTTCTTGAACCCCTCCCCCTCTCTCTTCAGGAGAAGGAGCCTCTCAGAATGATTCCGTTGAAGGAGGTCCACAAAGTTCAGGAGTGCAAACAGAGGTACTGCACAACTCTCAACATTCTCATGGTTGAAGGAAGCCTCTACATCCACATATATCGCATGTAGCCAACTTTGATTTTGATCACTGTTGGCTTTGTATTTCCAGTGACATCATGATGAGGGATAATCTCTTTGAGGTCGTCACCACTTCTAGGACTTTTTACATTCAGGTGAGAAGAGACCAGACATCTTTTTACCAACGCTCTATTACATAATGTCTAAATGAGGGATGGGCAACTTTGATATGGGTGGGGGCCACAAAAAATCTGAACTAATGATGAGGGGCCGCAGTGGCCGCTGGCGTACCACCCGGGGGGGCCACAGCCATACACGGGCTGAAATCAGTTGATGATAGGACATAGACAAGTTGTAAATGCAACAAGTACTGATATTGTATCATCTAATAGTACTCACAGCTTTCCAAGAAAACAAAAATGTAAACATGTATGGTCTGTTTACATATATTTTAAAGGCTCTTTATACAGAAAATGTGTATAAAACCTGTATAAACTGTATTTATGATTATATAACAATATTTTAGGTTGACAATAATTATATTACACAATTTTTGATATCTCCTGCATAAGTAAAATCAGGATTATGCCTCTACTGCCATTCATTCCAATTAGACTGGTTTGATATTCTCCCTGACTAATATGTCTGCCATTTTCATCCCATTCTGTAATTTTGAGGGTTTATGACATAGCCCCTCTGGTAATTTAATAGAATCTCAGGTAATTACTATAGCTGCTGCCTTGGGCCAATCAGTGTAATTCTGTAAATGCTGGCTCTCTATGGCAAGACGCATAATTTACCCAAAGAATCGGCCCAGTGCTGTCTGAGATATCACGTGTGATGAACGTACGTACGGTGACAGGTCCACAGTCCCCTCCCCGATTTCATCGTGGGGGACAATTAGCAGTTTTACAGCTAATTTCCTGCAATTCTACACATTTTGCCCTAACTTCTGCCATGTTTATATGATATCTGAGTGAGAGTGACTTTTAAAATCATTAATTCGACCATGATTACTGCAAAATGTTTGCTGACATGGGCTAATTCAGTGACTGGCAGGTGCTTTTCATCATGAATTGTGTTCTGAAAGCAGCTCTGCAGAGTGGGCACTAGCTGGCAGAACCACAAAGTCATACAATCTGATTTTAAACCTGCCCCTAACCTTAACCACACGGTTAACCCTAATGCCTAACTTTAAATTAAGAACAAAAAGCTCATTTTTGGCCTATCGAAGGGGATATCGCTCAGTTCTGCCTCCAGGACAAGACTTGTGACAATAAACATCAACCTGCGACTGTCAGTGACTGACATAACACGAGAAAAACTGCTGATGCACAATCACATTTCGAAATCAAACCTTGTGTATTCTACTATTGTAACTCAACCATAAATTGAGAACCCCAATAATTTGTTTAAAATATTTTGGGAAAATTGATCCGCAAGCCTGCAAAAGCCTGCGGGCAGCCAGTTGCCCATCCCTGGTGTAGATTAATGTCAAGAAATGTCCCCCTTCAGTATATTTATTTCCCTCACCCCTGACTCTCCCCACTTTAATATTTGCCCCTTATCCCCACTCCCTTCCTCCATCCAACTGCCTCATTCTCCCCTGTCTCCTCTTTCCTTGCAGGCTGACAGTCCAGAGGAGATGCACAGCTGGATCAAGGCTGTCTCTGGGGCCATCGTAGCCCAGCGGGGACCTGGGAGATCTGCAGCCACAGTATGTAACCACCCTACAGGCCACTGGGATGACTGCATGCTCTGTCACTTCTGTCCAGTCTCCTGTCTGTCTGGTCCTTAGTGATACTGATCTGTTCTCCATTTGTGTCACGTGTTCATGGCAGCCCAAGCCAAGAGGGATTGTTCAGACACACACCACACACACACAAACAGTGAGGATGCAGGGAGGAGTGAAAGTATGTGTCACATTCTGTACTGACTGCAGAGGGTAGAGGTTGGCATCCTCTCCCAGGTCCCCCTCCTACTGTAGGTGTTTGCCCTCTTTGTGACAGTGGTATTGCATAGACAATCACCACATCAGGGTTTCCGTTAGGAAAATTTGGCACCGGATATTTGACTGGCAGCATTTTCATTTACCGGACATTTGAGAAATTTACCAGACCCATATCCATGGGTGCGTAACCTGATAAGGGCGTCCACCCAGTGTGCTCAAAATGACAGAAATCACTTTTAGATTATGGTAATTCATCTTAACAGAACATGCAACTCGAGGATGCGCGTCCTTCTTACCAAATTCTGATGTGCGTTTGAAGATGTTAGAATAACTGTCCACATTTACTTTTCCTCAGCCAACAAGACGAGTAATGAACAGCAACATCACTAGTCTATGTCAATCTACTATCCCCCATAGTAGAAAAGTGTTCCTATTCTATTGGTCAGCTTGTCATTCTGTGCGAGAAGCCTATTCCGAACAGACTCTGGGACAGTTGTGGGATGATAGTTCCCAAATTCATCCAACCGGTAGCCTAGGCTACATCCAAAACACGTTAAAAAGCGATGAGGCTGATGCACCAGATCAGACCGTTTTAGCTTAAAATGTTGATACTATTATTTCTTCACATTATAAGAGCAGATATGCGCACAAGGCAGTAGGCTACTTGTTGGTTCCATAATGCAGTTAGCAATAAAACACATGCGAGCGGTTTCATGAGGCCGAGATGAAAATATCTGTTTGAAAAAGGGGAGATGTCTGATTTCAAATGAAGGAGCTAAGAACATTAACAACTTCATAGTTAAGAACATTCAAAAAATATGGAAGTAAATTAAACGGATTCTACAATAATCAATATCACTCCCTAAACCCCCCCCCCCCCCCCCCCCCCCCATTATTTCCATTACAGAATTAAAAAGCAATTTTGAACTGACTAATGTTGATATTTTCAAAATACATGCAACATAAAAGTTTCGTATCATGACATTTTGATCTAAAATCTTTTGGACATCAGAACAATGTTGAGGGAATTCTATTTGAGCCAGAAAATGATACTCATATGAGAGTTAATATATACAAAACCTTGCAGAAAGCCTATCCAACTGACAATCTCTTAGAAGAAATAGAAACTATTGGAACCAAGACCTAGAAAGATCTGAAATTGGCACAAGATGGAGGGAGTGTTGGAACAAAACTAACGAAATTACAGTTAATTAAAATGTATGCTTAATCCAGTATAAACGAATGTACATAATTTATTATACAAGAGACAAAATTCACAAATTCTACAGCACAACGGCAGAGTCATGTCTTAAGCGTAAAACTAACACTGACTTGATGGTTCATGCCTTCTGGGAGTGCTATAAAGTCCAAAAGTTATGGATGGAGTTAGAAAGTTGGCTGTCAGACGTTTTACAATATAAATGTACTTTTATTCTGTCTGTCTGTATATTTCAAGACATGGCATATGCAGGTGTGGTGAGATACCCAATGGGTTGGACCGTACTTTTCTCATCAATCATTTTGAAAAATGTTTTGCTTAAACTGGAAATCAAATGATCCTGCATCGTTGGGATGGTGGAAGAATCAAATGCATTATTATTTGAATATTGAAAGGGTGTGGGCGACAGAGAAGGGCAGAGTGGCGCAGTTTAAGGTCATGTGGAATAGAGTATTGCAGGCGCTGGAGATGGAAGCATGTGGGTCTGGGCAGATGTGATGTTGTTGAAGTTTGCGTGCGTCTGTCTTATCTTTTGTCTATGTAGATATTATTTGACAAACAAAATTAAATCATACAAAAAAGAAAGAGGGGAGATCTTTTGGTTGCTGGACAATGAAAGAAAGTTGATTTGAAAGCCAATAGAACATCAGAGAAATAGGCTACTGGTTTCAATGGCATATGAAAGTCTTCCTAAAATAATTGCCTCGTTTGGTCATATTTTGGCTAGGCTACTTTGAAGCAAGGTAAACATGCCTCAAAATATGTAGTAAAACATTCAGTGTTCAAACAGTGAAGTATATGTTTTCAAAATGCGTACTGCCTCCAGATCATTGCAAAGTGGTGTGTGACGCGCTGAAGCTCGCCTACCGTTACATGCACTTGAATGGCGAATGGGAAGTGCGCTTCAATTACCAGTTGAGAAATGGTGGCTATCAAAGCAGTTTTTAACACGCAATTTTATTTAGAGTTGTTTCACAATGATTGGGCTTATAAAAGCTAATTTCACTCCAGCAGCAACAGGAGCTGTAGGCTCTGTATTTGTATGCTGTGCATGTACCCATCGACCGATAAGCATGACCGGTCAAATCTATTAACATCAACTGGTATTTTCATCAATTAATAGGCTAAAAAGCATTATTTTCCAATGGGATTTTTTTTGTATCGGCCAAAAGCTGGCTATTACATTTACATTTTGCATTTTAGTCATTTAGCAGACACTCTTATCCAGAGCGACTTAGTTAGTGAGTGCACATATTTTTCATACTGGCCCCCCGTGGGAATCGAACCCACAACCCTGGCGTTGCAAGCACCATACTCTACCAACTGAGCTACAGGAGGCATTCATGCAAATACATTGAAATTGAGTTTTCACCCAAACCTACCTTACCAAAGGTACCTTCCTTTGATGAATATTACAGTGACAAAAAAAGAGGTTACATTACATAAGGTTATGTCCGTCAGAATCCAAAACTTGATTTAAAAATATCAGTATTGCAGTAATTAACTTACACTTTTCAACTTCAATGGCCATAACGTCCAGCTCTGCATCTGAGTTCTCTGCGGATTGCAGAGCTGTTCGGGAAGCAGACAGAACTGCAGTCTATTACCGGCTAACGGAAACCCTGCTCCACTTTCTTCTCTTTCTTCCACTCCCTCTCCTTTCCCCCTGTACTGTGGGCTAGGCTGGCCCTCCCCAGCCTGCTCTAATCCAGCTGTCCACTGTGTTGTTGCAGATGCGGCAGGCCAGACGGCTGTCAAACCCCTGTATACAGAGGTATACGGCCCGAATCGGGGAGTGCAGCACGTATGTCAGCTCCTGTACCCCAAAGTGCCTTCTCTGTACTGTTGATTTTCACTCACTTTTGTTTTTTTATGTCATGGTGTGGACTGGAGAGTCACCCATCTGCCTCCCTAAAAACCAAACTGTACATGTCCCTCCCTGTGCAGGCTCTAACCCCTCCACCCCTCTGCCCATTCCATAACTCCAACTCCTCCTCTCCTCTACCTCTGCTTCTTTGCTTTTCCTGTCTTCCTCTTCATGCTCTACCTCAGCCCTGGGGTTAGTTCCATAAACTAATTCCCTTGACTTAATGTAGCTTAACCTCCCTGGACCTCTGCAGCTAGTCACTACCTCCCATTTACTCCCACTTCCACACCCACTCACTCCCACTTCTTGCTATTGATAGGCCCTGTTGTCACCATTGTTGAAGATGACACAACTTTTTAAACATCCCTCTTTAACTTTGAAACCCTTACTGTACACACACACACACACACACACACACAAACATTTGCACTCTGTACTAACGCCTCTCTGGTACAGTGATAAAAGCTGTTGCACAGACCTGTTTCCTGTCTCTGTCTATGTCACTTCATATGTTTCTCTGACTCTCCTTGTCTCTCTTTCTCTGTGTCTCTGCAGTCTCCTGCAGATGTGTACCTGTCTTAGATGTCTCACATCCTGCCTGTCTCTAGTTCTACCTCCTGTCCACTGCCTGTATGTGTGTTTACTCTCTCACACACGGTCGACTTGCATAACCCAGTTAACTTGTCATTTTCTAAGCCAAGACAACTTAAAGTCTGAATTAATGTTATCTTTGGGAACTAAACCCTTGTCTTCTTTAACATCAATAACAGTTTAGCTGTTTGTTTTGTGTTCTGCATGTTTGTATGATGACTTCTTCTGTATAAACTAACCGCCCTAGCATACTTGAAGAATCACATAGCCTTTTGTTTACTCACTCATAAGCCGTTGCGGTGTAGGTGTTTCCGTTGCATCATCTGCTTCAAGTCATGCACATACGTTTTGGCAAATGTTCTGTGCCCGGCTGCATGTTTGAATGCATGATACAGAATTATGATGACTTTGGTGATGTTTTACACAACATAGGCTATCAGTTTGAACTATTTTGGGGAAAATTGCTTTTTGAATAGCCAGCAAAGGCAATCAGGAGTTATTTAAGTAACTGTCACTAACTCTTTTTGCTGGGTGAATGGATTGGGTAACCCTCTAATAGGTGCTACTGCGTATGGTCCCCCCCAGTAACAACGCCAACCGGTCACTGACATGTTTTTCTTTTTTACTTACTTTATTCCTCACCCCCTCTTGTTTTTTACAGAGAGTGAAATCTGACAGTGAAATACTAACTTTAAAAAAATGAGCACTACCATTTCTACTGCTTGCACTACCACTGCAGTCCTCCCAGCACCCACCCACCACTGCTCTGCTAGCACTTCTACGGTCTGCAACTGCGGCTACTACTACTTCTACTTCTACTTCTACTACTACCGCTGCTGCATCAGCCGTTACACCACAAGTCTGGCACTGATTCTATTCACAACTTGCCATGTTTTCTAAATTAGTATCTCGTCACCACCATTGGTCCCCGTCTGACTGTGATTCTGTGGGACCCCCCCCCCCCACACACACCGCTCCTTCCTCTCTCAGCAGGAGCACTGTGGCCGTTCCTCCCCTTCCACATTCTACTGCAGCCAACCGGGGCCCCCCGTCCCTCGCTCGCCCATATCTGCAGTGCCACCCTACCCAAGGTGCCCTGCTGTCACGGGCGGTGCATGCCCGGAGCCTTGCGTGGGACAGCGAGCACTTCATGAGCCTCCTGCCGCGACCCAGCCACGCCCGACTGTCCCTGCAGGAGACACGCCTGTCCAAGTGACCGCCGACACTGCCCTCGAGTCGCCATGGAGACGGCGCAGCAGCTTCGAGCCCTACCCACCTGAACCACCCCTTGACCTGGACGCTGACGACCTGCCAGTCAGCGAAGTCTGACCCCTGAAACCTACCCATGAACTACCCTCAACCTACCCCCACACTACCCTGTAACCTGTCAGAGGGGGTGGGCTACAGAGGAGAGGAGATGCTGTGTGATAATGGGGGAAATGAGAAAAATGCTTTTGAATAAACGAGAGCAGCAGAACAGTGGGCCGCTTGTCTCGTCTCCACCAAACTGACCAGAAGTCATCTGGATGGAAATGGCAGAAAGCAGGCACTGGATTCCAAGCCAAAGTTAGTGGCTGTATAATGTGTCTGACTTCCAACCATCTCAACCCCCCTGTTCGTGAAGCTGTTAATCTACCCCAACTAGTCAACCCTAGTCAGACATTAAAGAGTTGAAGGTCACTCAGACAAAGAGACTGGGGGGTTGCGTTTTCTCCTTGTTTTCATTGTTTGTCATCTACTCAGTGGTCAAGGCCTGTGGACACTCACATGAAGGCCTGGAATCAGTTGTGTGTCTGTGTGTGTGCAAGGAGGGTGAGATTCACACTGAACTCTACGCCAAAGATTCCCTGCCATTTGCCATTCTTTCCCACCTGTTTCTCTGTTCTTATTTATTTCTTAGGGTTAATTTTGTTTAGAAAACTAAAATGTTTTTTATGTTTAATTAAAATATATACACTGAGTATATAAACATGAGGGACACCTTCCTGATATTGTGTTGCATCCCCTTTTGCCCTCATTTTGCCCTCAGAACAGCCTCAATTCCTACTACCACACCCCATTCAAAGGCACTTAAATATTTTGTCTTGCCCATTCACCCTCTGAATGGCACACATACACAATCCATGTCTCAATTGTCTCAAGGCTTAAAAATCCTTCTTTAACCTGTCTCCTTCCCTTCATCTACACTGACTGTAGTGGATTTAACAGGTGACATCAATAAGGGATCATAGCTTTTACCTAGATTCACCTGGTCAGTCTGTCATGGAAAGAGCAGGTTTTCCTAATGTTTTGTACACTCAGTGTATACCTGCAGCTCATGACTACGTGGACTCACACAGATTAATTCAGCAATTTGTGAGCCTAATATTTTATACCACTCTTTGCCAAGCAAGCTGGTAAATGGATGTTTTAAAGGTCCAATGCAACCTTTCAACGAATTTCTGGGTAACAATTAAGTACCTTCATGTTAAAAAAAGAAACAAAAATAGCTTCTAAGCAAAGTGAGGGGCCTAATTGTCTGAGTGAGGGGCCTAATTGGAAGAGCCTAATGGGAGGGATATGTAACCTGAAAACAATCTGTTATTGGCAGAGGTTTGAAACTCTCTTTGTTATTGGTCTATTAATTTATACCGCCTGGTGATGTCACCAGGCAGGCCAAACTCCATCCCACCAAAACAAGCTGAAATTTCAGGCAGTCTTTTCAGGCAGCTCTTACACTAAAATGGCATTATCATAATCTTCACAATTTCAAAGTATTATTCCAACCTCATAGTGTGGAAATATATGTAAAACACAGTAAGATCATGTTTTTGACTGCACTGGGCCTTTAAAGGCAGCAAGCTATATTCTTTGAATAGTTGTCAAGTAACATAGAAATAATCATACCTGGTCATTTCATACATTCACTCTTGTTGTTATTGAACTAATTGTGTCTTTAGTTTTTACTTTAATGTATGGTGCATGACCAAATTATTATAACATACATTTTCTTTATCTGATTTTAAAACCTACAACAATCTCACTCAATACTCACACCATAGTATTACAGTTAGAAAGTTGTTGGCACACACTGTGGACTGGTACGAGAGGACTGTGCAGTTCTAAACCAAGCCATGTACGTTTGCCTAATCCTAATCCTGCAGGGTACTGTAATGGGGTTTGGATTTGTACCAATAGGACTTCGGTGGGGGAGTGAGTTGAACGGCAGAGCGAGGTGGCTGCATTAAGGGACCAAAGTGAAAAGCAGTTACTTCCAGGGTCAGTGTCTTGCAGAGATGATACTCTTACTGGCCACCAACCTGCTTGACCCCTGACCTCTTCATACCTGTATACTGTATAGTGGCTTCTACCATTTTAGTGACTGCTGCCCTATTTGTTAAGTTATGACAAAATTGACACTGACTGCTGTGTTGTGCGTGTGTGAAAACATGGTTTTCTTTGTTGACAGTTTGTTGGGATTGTGTTTTATTTTGTTATGTTGTAAAATGATGTGTTAAGATGTATATTTCCGTTTCAACTTCCCTGTGCCTGTATTGCCAGGTAGTGAAGGTTAACCCTACCATACTACTCAAAGGTCTTATTTCAATAGATCTCATTAGTGGTTCTGCAAAACCATATAGCCGCTCAAGTGCCTGCATAAATTCTATTAAAAAACAAAGCTATTGTAATCCATTTTGTCTTGTGTACTAGATTTTAATTGTCGCTATTTATTACGTGGATGACTTGAAATAAACACTTAAATGCTCGTGTTGATTTGAATTATTGCAATTCATTTACATTACATTTTAGTCATTTAGCAGACGCTCTTATCCAGAGCGACTTAGTTAGTGAGTGCATACATTTTCATACTGGCCACCCGTGGGAAACGAACCCACAACCCTGGCGTTGCAAGCACCATGCTCTACCAACTGAGCTACAGGGGACATGTAGTTCACCAAGTTATGTTGCTACTGTGTGACTGTGGCATGCAGGTGCAACTCCTAGCATGAAAAACAAATGTTTTCAATTGGTAAGAAATAGTCATTAATGCCCATGAAATATGCTATCATGTGCATATATCAGTACATTAATCTCTTAATTAGATATAGTATGATCACTTATCTGAGATGGTACAAAACATATCTGGAAAATGTGTTTATCTGAGGGTTGTCTCAACACCAACATTTTTTTTGCAGCTTTGAAAATGGCCACTAGTGGGAATTTACACATAACTGTCAATAACAAAACATCAATTCAGTTCAATCTAGATGAGCAGCGGCTCATGATCTGCTCATCCAACTTTCCCACTGGCCATTTACATATTTTGAAATAAAATCAAGGACTAAATCTAGATGAACCAGACAATTACAAATCGATGAATTCATAAACTGTGTAATGGTTCAACCACTGTTACTCAGCCTAATAGTTAATTGTATGACTACCCTGCCCCCTGGTGGTGAAATGTAAACAGTTCACTTTCTTCCCAGGGTAGAAATGTCACACTACATTTGACTCACTCCTATACAGACTGACCATTTGAAATGGTCAGGTAGGGTCAGCATTATTTGGGTGAGCAGTGTGTGGTATAAGTTGTGTGTGGTCGAAAGGAGGCCCACAGTGACTAATGATGTCATACAGTTGCTTGTGGACAACAGAAACAACATCTGGATAGACTCTGGGCCAGTACAGCTCTCAGCGCCTGGAGTAGCCCAGTCTATCTCAGCCTTTATTGGCCTGCAACAGTGACTTTTGTGGGGCTTCTGAGAGACTAATAAAGCTGCAGTTGGGCCCTAAGAGACCTTTGCATGTACTCATGCAGAATGATACATATCACACCAACAATATGTCTACGTTGAGATTGGTCTTGCGTTGTTTTACTTATTAGGGTGTAACCTAAAGTCTGAATGTGTTTTAATGGGTTGATGTTGGCCCTATAGGTTGCCATGTCATTTTCACAACATTGTGCTCCAAAGCTATACATTCAAATGGCAAGAGTGTTTACAACCAAACCTCATGAACTCCAATGTCAGGTCACTCCCCACTTCTTAGCAATGCAAGACAAAGTGAACTATTATGAAAACAGGACACTCTCCATTGGGATGGAGAAGCATGTTAGACAAGCCCCATCGCACCACTGGGGGCCCTAGGCAACCTCCATCCCAATGCCTGGGCCATGAGCATTGGTCCAACCACCTCATTAAACCATAGTCATTAAAATATCCCTGGCCCATACCAATCATAGTATGTGAGAGCAGTTTATGACCGTGATTCATTGGTCCACTGTTTACTGGATCTTTTACAGCCCACCACAGGCATCTAACGTAACAGAGATTTGTTGTTTGCTACACTATATAAGCCACTAGCTATAACATTGGAATTTCCGCTTTTCACACTAGCAATTGGCCTATATTTCCTCCAATAAGAGCAATTTGTTTCATCTGTAATTTGTGCAACTTCAGAAAACTGTTTGGATTTCTGTTAGAATACCACAAAAAGCAGTTTGCTAATGATCATAGGATCAATATTTGTTGAATTAAAAAGCTTTGAATGTTAGCTCATCCCCACCCAAGTTCCCCTCAAATATTTGTTTCTGTTTTGTTGTTTGGTTCGTTAGTTTCTGACCACACATATGACATAATTAATTAATGAAGAAATTGTGATTTATTTTCTTCTAAGATTGAGCACTAATTATTTTATAAATGGCTTATAACCCACAGCAACCATAAAACCCCTCACACCCTCCCTTGCTGTTGTTTTTGTAGCCTAATTACATGAGTTGAGTAAGTTGCCAAGAGTGACTAGTTCATATAGGGAACAGTAAAAAACAAGCCGTTTAGGGCTGAACATCCAGAATCTCCCTGGCAGAATTATACATGCTTCATGACCTCTCTTATAATCTCTCCCGTTGTAAGGCAGTCTGTATGTATAGCTTCCTATTGATTGGAGAATTATCATATCAAGTTAATCAATGTCATGATGGCCCACACACACACATGAATGGGAATGTATTATTCACTATTTCATTTTCTAAATAGCTAAATAAAAATGGTTATCATCTAAAGGCACATATTTTGATTACTCCATCCATTATAGGTACAGTTCATAAGGAAAGTATTCAGACCCCTTCCCTTTTTCCACATTCTGTTACGTTACAGCCTTATTCTAAAATGGATTAAATACTTATTTTCCACCATAATTTGCAAATAAATTCATTAAAAATCCTACAATGTGATTTTCTGGATTTTTTTTCTCAATTTGTCTGTCATAGTTGACGTGTACCTATGATGAAAATTACAGGCCTCTCTCATCTTTTTAAGTGGGAGAACTTGCACAATTGGTGGCTGACTAAATACTTTTTTCCCCCCACTGTAAATACAAATTCATCATCAATCTACACACAACACCCCATAATGACAAAGCGAAAACAGGTTTTTAGATTGTTTTGCAAAATACCTTTTTTACATAAGTATTCAGACCCTTTGCTATGAGACTCTAAATTGAGCTCAGGTGCATCCAGTTTCCATTGATCATCCTTGAGATGTTTCTACAACTTGATTGGAGTCTACCTGTGGTAAATTCAATTGATTGGACATGATTTGGAAAGGCACACACCTGTCTATATAATGTCCCACAGTTGACAGTGCATGTCAGATCAAAAACCAAGCCATGAGGTTGAAGGAATTGTCCGTAGAGCTCCGAGACAGGATTGTGTTGAGGCACAGATCTGGGGACGGGTACCAAAACATTTCTGCAGCATTGAAGGTCCCGTGTAGCTAAGTTGGTAGAGCATGGCGTTTGCAACGCCAGGGTTGTGGGTTCGTTTCCCACGGGGGGCCAGTATGAAAAAAAACTAAAAAAACATGTATGCACTCACTAACCTTAAGTCGCTCTGGATAAGAGCGTCTGCTAAATGACGTAAATGTAAATCACAGTGGCCTCCATCATTCTTAAATGGAAGAAGTTTGGAAGCACCAAGACTCTTCCTAGAGCTGGCCGCCCGGCCAAAATGAGCAATCGAGGGAGAAGGGCTTTGGTCAGGGACGTGACCAAGAACCCGATGGTCACTCTGACAGAGCTCTAGAGTTCCTCTGTAGAGAAGGGAGAACCTTCCAGAAGGACAACCATTTCTGCAGCACTCCACCAATCAGGCCTTTATGGTAGAGTGACCAGATGGAAGCCACTCCTCAGTAAAAGGCACATGACAGCCCGCTTGGAGTTTGTCAAAAGGCACCTAAAGGACTCTCAGACCATAAGAAACAAGATTCTCTGGTCTGATGAAACCAAGATTGAACTCTTTGGCCTGAATGCCAAGCGTCATATCTGGAGGAAACCTGGCACCATCCCTTCGGTGAAGCATGGGGGTGGCAGCATCATGCTGTGGGGATGTTTTTCAGCGGCAGGGACTGGGATACTAGTCAGTATCGAGGGAAAGATGAACGGAGCAAAGTACAGAGAGATCCTTGATGAAAACCTCAGGACCTCAGACTGAGGCAAAGGTTCACCTTCCAACAGGAAGACAATGCAGGAGTGGCTTCGGGACAAGTCTCTGAATGTCCTTGAGTGGCCCAGCCAGAGCCCGGACTTGAACTCAATCAAACGTCTCTGGAGAGACCTGAAAATAGCTGAGTAAAGGGTCTGAATACTTATGTAAATGTGATATTTACGTTTATTTTTTTTATTTTTTTTGCAACAATTTATAAAAACCTATTTTTGCTTTGTCATTATGGAGTATCATATGTAGATTGATGAGTGAAAAAAAAATAATTGAGCAATTTTAGAATAAGGCTGTAACGTAACAAAATGTGGAAAAAGTCATGGTGTTTAAATACTTTCCGAATGCACTGTATATTCCAAAAGTGTAGCATATCCCATGTTTAGCCTATATTCCAAAATCGAATTAATTGGAATAGGCCTAAATGCAAAATAAATAAATACCAAAGCTCTTCACTTAGGACGTCACACTCATAAACCAATTGCAATGCGTGTTATTGCCTGGAAAGTGTGCCGGGTCATGTTGAATTGAATAGGCTTTTATAAATGCAGTGCCAGCAAAACAATGCTAAATCGCCTATTGGTGCGCAGTGGAAGTGGAGCTTTACCAAATCCCGCTATATCTACAGCGACTGCTCTGCTCTACACTTTTCAGCTCACATATCCCAAAGCAAGTTTTAGAGTAGCCTTGACACTTTTTGTTTACTTTACAATTTTTTGACAATAGTGTGTTTCACAGTAAACCACCATGTTTTGGTCACTATTGTGCGTAACCGTTTACTTGGCATCCCTACCTGCCGAAGCACAGATCTCTAATAGGTACGTTATCGGCTGTCCTAGTCGTTGTGACAAGGCGATGTGTCCCCGTATGCCAGCGGAGTGCTTAGCAGGACAAATCCTCGACCACTGCAACTGCTGCCCCGTGTGCGCCTCTGGAGAGGGCGAAGCGTGCGGCGGCAATGGGAAGCTTGGAGACCCGGTGTGTGCAGAGGGGTTAGAGTGTTCGGTGTCGGGCGGAGTGGGCTACTCTGCCACGGTCAGAAGAAGAGGGAAGAGCGGTGTTTGCGCCTGCAAAACTACCGACCCTGTATGTGGCAGCGACGGTGTATCGTATCGTAACATCTGCGAGCTCAAGAGAGTCAGCAACCGGGCGCTGAAACTTCAGCAGCCACCTGTTCTGTTCATTCAACGGGGAGTTTGTGGAAAAGGTAAATGATTTATTAGGCATATTCTTCCCATTCCACCACTTGAATGTGCTAATTGTGTATGTGTCTCATCATTCCTCATGGTGGGTTCCTAACTTTAAATCAATGCTAGTACAACTCAACTTTAGGCGCAAATACATTGCCTTCAGAAAGTATTTATACCCTTTGACATTTACATTTACATTTAAGTCATTTAGCAGACGCTCTTATCCAGAGCGACTTACAAATTGGTGCATTCAATTTAGGATAGCCAGTGGGACAACCACATCTTGATCACAGTAAGTACACTTCTTGACTTATTCCACATTTTGTTGTGTTGCAGCCTGAATTCAAAATGTTTTTTTTTTCAACATCTACACACAATACCCCATAATGACAAAGTGAAAACATGTTTTTAGAAATGTTTGCAAATGTATTGAAAATGAAATACAGAAATATCTAATTTACATAAGTATTCACACCCCTGAGTTAATACTTTGTACAGGCACTTTTGGCGGTGATTACAGCTGTGAGTCTTTTTGGGTAAGTCTCTAAGAGCTTTACACACCAGGATAGTACAATATTTGCCCATTATTCTTTTTAAAATCCTTCAAGACTGTCAAGTAGATTGTTGATCATTGCTAGACAGCCATTTTCAAGTCTTGCCATACATTTTCAAGCTGATTTAAGTAAAAACTGTAACTAGGCCACTCAGGAACATTCAATGTCGTCTTGGTAAGCAACTCCAGTGTAGATTTGGCCTTGTTTTAGGTTATTGTTCTGCTGAAAGGTGAATTGGTCTCCCAGTGTCTGTTGGAAAGCAGACTGAACCAGTTTTTCCTTTTGGATTTTGCCTGTGCTTATAGCTGTATTCGGTTTCTTTTTATAAAAAAAAAAAAACTCCCTAATCCTTGCCGATGACAAGCATACCCATAACATGATGCAGCCACCACCATGCTTGAAAATATGAAGACTCAGTGATGTGTTGTATTGGATTTGCCCCAAACATAACGATTTATATTCAGGTCAAAAAGTTAATTCCTTTGACACATTTTTTTGCAGTATTACTTAAGTGCCTTGTTGCAAACAGGATGCATGTTTTGGAATATTATTGTGCTGTACAGGCTTCCTTATTTGCACTCTGTCATTTAGGTTAGTGTTGTGGAGTAACTACGATGTTATTTATCCATCCTCAGTTTTCTTATATCACAACCATTAAACTCTATAACTGTTTTATGGTGAAATTCATGAGCGGTTTCCTTCCTCTCCGGCAACTGAGTTAGGAAGGATGCCTGTATCTTTGTAGTGACTGGGTGTATTGATACATCATCTAAAGCCTAATTAATAACTTCACCATGCTCAAAGGGATATTCAGCATCTGCTTTTTTTATTTTTACGTACTGTATCTACCAACCGGTGTCTGTCTTTGCGAGGCATTGAAAAACCTCCCTGGTATTTGTGGTTGAATCTGTCCTTGAAATTCACTACTGGATTGAGGGACCATATAGATCATTGTACTGTATGTGTGGGGTGCAAAGATAGGGTGTCATTAATAAATCATGCTAACCACTATTATTGAACACAGAACGAGTCCATGCAACTTATTATGCAATTTGTTAAGCACATTATTACTCCTGAACTTATTTAGGCTTGCCATAACAAAGGGGTTGAATACTTATTGACTCAAGACATTTCAGCTTTACATTTTGTATTAATTTCAAAAAATGTGTAATAACACAATTCCACTTTGACATTATGGGTATTGTGTGTATCAGTGACACAACATCTCAATTTAATACATTTTGAAATTCAGGCTGTAACACAACAAAATGTGGGAAAAAGTAAAGTGGTGTGAATACTTTCTGAAGGCACTGTATCCCATCCAATTGATGATTAACACGAAAATCCCATTTATGCGCACCCGGGGGGCTGGTTATCAAGTAAGGATTCATCCTTGCTCATTTTTGTATTCATACATCTTCATCAGACAGGAGTATCCCACTGGGCACACCACGTCATTTCAGCATGGAAATTAGGGTAATATTTGGTTGAGACATTGATCAATGAGATTTCAACCTATTCACCCACTCAAAAAGACAGACAGAAGTTTGTTGAATTCCCAATTTATTATCACTATGCTTTCAACCATCTAAAAGCACAACCAAATTCCAATGGAAAAACAATGTCAGATCTTTGGTTTAGTTGTCATCTAAATGTGTTATCACTGCACTTTCAACCATTTAATAGCACAACAAAGTTCAAATGGGAATACAATGTAAGATATTTTGTATTTATACAACAATTTAATGTGTTATCACTGCTTCATCTAATAGCACAACCAAATGACCTGGATTGCAGTTGAGATTAGGCTACATTAAAAGTACATAGTGCAAGTGATCAATGCTGTTCGAGATTCTGCACAGATTATTATAGCAATTGTGAAGATCTCCATGGACCTGCGACCTTTGCATGCTATCTTGAACATGCACGCTTTCTATTATTCCATAAGAAGAGATTGATAGTTATACTACAGTAGGCTAGCCTCAAAATGTGGCCATGGATGTGTTACTCATTTGAAGGTTGAATAAATACTGTTAGGCCTAGTTTGTAAGTTAGCCTTAACTTTAGGCTATTAACTGTATTACAAAAGTAATATTGTGTTTGGTTTACAACGCAACCAAATATTAACATTTAATGCTTGGATAAGCCACTGGCTTAATCCTATTCTTTAACTTTTATTTTTGATTTAGTTGGAGATGTGAATCCAACATATTATTTGTTAACTTGTCGACAAGTTAATAGACTATTTACTGTATTGCAAAAGTGATAGTGAATTGTGTTTGGTTCTCAACGCAACCAAATATCAACATTTGAAGGAGATGTATATTTTGTGCCACTGACTTAGTCTGGCTTTAAATCCAGTTGGTCTACAAATGAATTATTGATACTTACTGTATGTTGGATTCACGTGTCCATCTCAACCAAGAACCAAAGTTAAAGAATAGGAAAACATTTAATCAAACTTTATTTAAAGTGCATTTAAAGTTTGATTTGATTTAGACCTATTCTTTAACTTAGATGTTTGGTTGAGATGGAGAAGTGAATCCAACATATCAATTATTAATTTGTAGACAAACTGGAATCCAAGCCAGAGTAAGTCAGTGGCACAGATGGAATTATCCAAGCTGAAGATACATCTCCTTCAAATGTTGATATTTGCTTACGTTGACAACCAAACACAATTCAATATCCTGTTTGTCTTCAAATTGATAATTAATATGTTGGATTCACATCTCCATCTCAACCAAACATCTAAGTTAAAGAATAGGACTAAATAAAATCCAATCAAACTTGAAATGCACTTTAAATAAAGTTTGATTTGATTTATTCCTCTTCTTTAACTTAGATTTTTGGTTGAGATGGAGGCGTGAATCCAACACATTAATGATTAACTTGAAGATTACTTTTGAAATCAACCGAAGCTTGAAAACCTAGGCTGCCTATATGTATTGTCTATTTTCAGTTGAACCCTGGGTTGAATTGAAACAATAGCTGTTGATGACGTTGCAAATGCTATACAGGCCTAAATAGTATCGTTGTTGATATATTGTATGACTTATAAAGTATGGTTACATTTAATTTGCTCTGTTAAACCAACCCTATTCAATGACTTTGATAGCAACAGTGAATATATTTAGTTATTAAGAGATCTGTCAATAATCGTTCTCATGATACCACATTGGTAGTAGTCAGTGACAAACATCAAAGCTGGGCTTGGTTAAAACCCTGGATGGGAGACCAAATGAATAGCTGTAGATAGATCAACTCTCCAGTAGGAGGTGCTGCCCAGACTATCGTTTTTTTTTCTGATAGTGGCTATAACGTTTAGCATCTGACGTTGTTTCAAAAACACAAATTCAACATATTTTATACAAGGTTTGTCTATGTTGAAAATTGGTTACAATGAATACATAATCCTGTGGTTGAAATGTCACCCTCAAAACAAGAATTGATTACTTTTTTCAAATCCAATGTACAGTGCAGAAAGTATTCACACCCCTTTACTTTTTCCACATCTTGTTGTGTTACAGTCTGAATTTGAAATGGTTTAAATTTAGATTTTATGTCACTGATCTATACACAATACCCCATAATGTCAGAGTGAAATTTTGTTTGTAGAAGTAAAAATGTGCTTAACAAATTGCATAATAAGTTGCATGGACTCATTCCGTGTTCAATAATAGTTGTTAACATGATTTTTTAATGACACCCTATCTTTGTACCCCACACATACAGTACAATTATCGTATCTGTAAGGTCCTTCAATCGAGTAGTGAATTTCAAGCACAGATTCAACCACAAAGACCAGGTAGGTTTTTCAATGCCTCGCAAAGATAGACACCGGTTGGTAGATACAGTATGTAAAAATAAAGAAAGGCAGACGCTGAATATCCCTTTGAGCATGGTGAAGTTATTAATTAGGCTTTAGATGATGTATCAATATACCCAGTCGCTTCAAATAGACAGGCGTCCTTCCTAACTCAGTTATCGGAGAGGAAGGAAACTGCTCAGGGATGTCACCATGAGGCCAATGGTGATTTTAAAACAGTTACAGAGTTTAATTGTTGTGATATTAGAAAACTGAGGATGGATTAACAACATTGTATTTCCTCCACAATACTAACCTAAATGACAGAGTGAAAAGAAGGAAGCCTCTACAGAATAAAAATATTCCAAAACATGCATCCTGTTTGCAACAAGGCACTTAAGTAATACTGCAAAAAATGTGGCAAAGAAGCAAAGTTTTTGTCTTGAATACAAAGTGTTATGTTTGGGGCAAATCTATCACAAGACATCACTGAGTACCACTCTTCATATTTTCAAGCATGGCGGTGGATGCATCATATTATGGGTATGCTTGTCATCGGCAAGGACTAGGGAGTTTTTTAGGACAGGCAAAATCCTAGAGGAAAGGTTCAGTCTGCTTTCCAACAGACACTGGGAGACAAATTCACCTTTCAGCCGACAATAACCTAAAACACAAGGCCAAATCTACACTGGAGTTTCTTACCAAGGCGACATTGAATGTTCCTGAGTGGCCTAGTTACAGTTTTGACTTAAATCAGCTTGAATATTTATGGCAAGATTTGAAAATGGCTGTCTAGCAATGATCAACAATCAAATTAACAATCGCCGCCAAAGGTGCGTCTACATTTTCAATACATTTGCAAAAATGTCAAAAACTGGTTTCACTTTGTCATTATGTGGTAGTGTGTTAATGGGTGAGAAAATATATATTTCATCAATTTTGAATTCAGGCTGTAACACAACAAAATGTGGAATAAGTCAATGGGTATGATTATTTTCAGAAGGCACTGTATTTTCCACTTAGATTCAAAGTCACAAAATATTTACGAATTACGTTGAAACAACGTTGATTCGACCAGTAGATTGTGGGATGTGACAGTCTGTGGTGGGGATTCGGGAACAACATCCAGATGTGGCAGCTGCTAGTGTATTCCCAGGGGCAGAAACCTAATTATTTATGTGTCCTTTGACAGCAAAACAAAGGCTACCATTGCATTGCTTTGGTTTTAGTTTTTGTTAAGTCACTCATGAAAAGCATACTGTATTAGTTTTGCTTGGTCGAACTGAGTCACTATTAACTTGTTATAAACAGTATGGCTGGATCAGCTCAGGTATGCATATAGTAGTCAGACTAGTCTGTCTTTGGGTCACATGGGAATAACCCTCAAAATTATTTTGTCTAAAGTAGCATCATTATTGCAATAGGTCATTGTTGCTGACTTTACCATGTAGTAGCCTATATTTATTTATATGATTAGATTAGAAAACATTATTGTCCATTAAGTTACACAGAATGGAAAATTGTCTTTGGCACTCTCGCTTACATTTAAAGGATAAAACAGACATAAAACATACACATTACACACATTGAGCGTTTACCTCACGTCAGTTCATCAGAATCTTATTTAGGATTGTCACTGTGGAGGGGATAAAGAATTTCTTAAAGGTCTAATGCAAATAATTTCTGGGTAACAATTATGTATCTTACTGTGATTGTTTTCAATTAAAAATAGCTTCTCAGCAAAGGGCAATTTCTAAAGCAAGAATTTTGCTTTTATTTGCAGAGAGGTTTGGAACTCTCTTTCTTATTGGTGACTCCCGAGTGGCGCAGTGGTCTAAGGCACTGCATCGCAGTGCTAGCTGTGCCACTAGAGATCCTGGTTCGAGTCCAGGCTCTGTCGCAGCCGGCCGCGACCGGGAGACCCATGGGCGGCGCAGAATTGGTCCAGCGTCGTCCAAGGTAGGGGAGGGTTTGGCCGGCAGGGATGTGGGTTCGTTTCCCACGGGGGGCCAGTATAAAAAAACAAACAAAAAAGCATGTATGCATTCACTAACTGTAAGTCGCTCTGGATAAGAGCGTCTGCTAAATGACTAAAATGTAAAATGTAAATGTAATGTCACCATGGAAGGCCACAACTCCAACCCACCAAAACAGGCTGAAATTTCAGGGCTTTTCAAACAGCTTTTCCACTAAAATTGGCATTTCAAGAACTTTGAAAGTTTCTTCAATTGCAGTTGCAAAAACCATCAAGCGCTATGATGAAACTGGCTCTCATGAGGACCACCACAGGAAAGGAAGACCCAGAGTTACTCCTGCTGCAGAGGAGAAGTTCATTAGTGTTAACTGCACCTCAGATTGCAGACCAAATAAATGCTTCACAGAGTTTAAGTAACAGACACATCTCAACATCAACTGTTCAGAGGAGACTGCGTGAATCAGGCCTTCATGGTCGAATTGCTGCAAAGAAACCACTACTAAAGGACACCAATAAGAAGAAGAGACTTGCTTGGGCCAAGAAACATGAGCAATGGACATTAGACTGGTGGAAATCTGTCCTTTGGTCTGATGAGTCCAAATTTGAGATTTTTGTTTCCAACTGCCGTGTCTTTGTGAGATGCAGAGTAGGTGAACAGATGATCTCCGCATGCGTGGTTCCCACCGTGAAGCATGGAGGAGGAGGTGTGATGGTGTGGGGGTGCTTTGCTGGTGACACTGTCTGTGATTTATTTAGAATTCAAGCACTCTTAACCAGCATAGCTACCACAGCATTCTGCAGCGATAAGCCATCCCATCTGGTTTGCGCTTAGTGGGACTATCATTTGTTTTTCAACAGGACAATGACCCAAAAATACACCTCCAGGCTGTGTAGGGCTATTTGACCAAGGAGAGTGATGGAGTGCTGCATCAGATGACCTGGCCTCCACAATCACTCGACCTCAACCCAATTGAGATGTTTTGGGATTAGTTGGACCGCAGAGTGAAGGAAAAGCAGCCAACAAGTGCTCAGCATATGTGGGAACTCCTTCAAGACTGTTGGAAAAGCATTCCTCATGAAGCTGGTTGAGAGAATGCTGAGAGTGTGCAAAGCTGTCATCAAGGCAAAGGGTGGTTACTTTGAAGAATCTCAAATATAAAATATATTTTGATTTGTTTAACACTTTTTTGGTTACTACATGATTCCATATGTGTTATTTCATAGTTTTGATGTCTTCACTATTATTCTACAATGTAGAAAATAGTAAAAATAAATAAAAACCCTTGAGTGAGTAGGTGTGTCCAAACTTTTGACTGGTACTGTATAAAACAGGAACATTACGTTTTTGACTGCACTGGGCCTTTAAGGCCATTCTTCTGTGCAAGTGGCACCTTTAGTCTCTGACCGGACGGAAGCATTTGGAAGGATGCATGCAGCTTGTGGGTGTTGTCGTTGAAGACCTGGATTGCTTTCCTTGTGAAGTTCTGTGTGTACAGTTTTTGGAGTTGTGGCTGTTCGCTGCTGACTATTTTGCTGGTCTGATTGACAACTTGTGCCAGTTTACTCCTGTTCCTTACTGAGATGTTCCCATACCAGGAGGAGATGTTGAAGGTAAGAACACTCTCGGTCAGTGATCTGTACACCATGGTCAGTGTGTGTTTGCTTGCATTAAAACTTCTTAGCTCCTTAGTAGGAAAATACTACTTTTGTATGGACTCCACTCTGTGAGACCTCAGTTTCAGCCAGTGCAGCTGAGCTGCAATCTGAGATGCTTGTAATCAGAATCAGTGGGACTCAACATAAACCAGAGCGTCTATCCATCTCAGGCATGTTTTTGTTATGAAATATCATAACATTAACAATTTGTGGCAACCTTTTAAGGGGTTGCTATTTCCCTCCTCAATGCTAGAGCATTGTGTCATATAGCCTAGTGAATTATCATGGCTCATTCATGTGATCTGTTCAGGGCTGGCCCCAGGCATAAGTAACATTTAAAAATATATATATTTTAGGAACTCAGTCTGGGTCTCAACTTACTGTTTAGAGTTATAATAGTAGAATACACAAGGTGCACCTGTAGCAGTATCCACCTCTAGGCAAGGAAACGTTCACTGCGCCAGCTGCTGTGTGTGTGCTCTTGTGTGTGCTCGTGCTCAGTACATATCACAGTTTTTGTTTTGAAACAATGCTTCATTGTCAGACAGTTAATGTAACTGTACAGTATGTGCATGACAGCAGGCTATCTACAGTATTTTGAATGTCTCCATGTGTATACCTTTTCAAATATGAGGACACACAGGGCAGGCCAAAGCTATGTCAGAGAGTGTCTCCTCAGTGATTGAGCAAACATTTGGGATGCAAATACTTGATCCAGCTCTTCTCCAGCTCCAGTCAGCCTAAGAAAGCATAGTGCAGCTCTGTGCCAAGCTACATGAAGGCCCCTGGCCAAGTAAAGAGAGGCTACGGATCACTGGCCTCACTTAAAGCAAACACATGAAATTACACTTGGTACATGATGTCATTTGCATCTGGTTTCTGAAGTTGTCGATTATGCAAGTTGTTTGAGCTGGCACAGGATTTAGATCAAATGTTGCTGTCCCGTGGGCCGCTCTTGTGTTTTCTTAAATAACTCATTTGGTCACAGAATGGCATATATGACCTGCAGAAACTAGTTTTGGATTTATTGGTATTTTACAAGAGGTAAGATTAATATAAATGTTGACTTTAGGATGTTGAGAACAACCTTTTCATTCATTTCATTTCAATTCACACCCAAAGGAACAGCAACATTATGCATATCTCTGGTGAGTGATTGGGGCTTGCTGCTTTTATAATAATAATATAATATAATAATAATAATAAATAATAATAATATGCCATTTAGCAGACGCTTTTATCCAAAGCGACTTACAGTCATGCGTGCATACATTTTTGTGTATGGGTGGTCCCGGGGATCGAACCCACTACCTTGGCGTTACAAGCGCCGTGCTCTGCCAGCTGAGCTACAGAGGACCACAACAATGGCAAGCTCTGTTGATGTGCTTTCAAATTAAATCAAAGTTAATTGGTCGCGTACAATGGAGAATGTGAATTGTCTTTGATTATGCTTGGTGGGTCATGTACAGTATGCTGATCGTGCACATATTTCCTCCCAGCCTTCTCGTCTCTGCCGCCCTTTATTTTTTTTTTTTATTTTTTTTTTTTAGGGGGTAGATCAGCTTTAATATTGCAGATAGATTGTAACTTCCATCAATGTAATTGTCTGCATCACTTCCAATCCCCCATAACATACTGTACCACTGGTGGAAAAATTTGCATATTTTCTTTATGCGGAGTCTAGAATATTCTCATGAAAATCTGTCGCCAATTGGATGGAAACCAAGCTTATTTGTCTTTCTCTCTCTCCCTCCCCCTTCCTCTGCTTTATCATTCTCCATATTTCTTTCCCCATTCCTTTCCCAGTCTCTGATCAAATATAAGGCACATTCCCAGACCTTAGGTCACTACCCAGTCCTCTAGACTAGACCCTTTCTATCTTTGCACTTTCAGTTCATCAGTAAGGGTCTAGGCCCTAGGGACAGTGACCAGGATTTGAATTGGGATTGGGCTTTCCTGTGTATGTTCATAGAGCTCAGTGAATATGTTTCCTTTGACTTAGGGACTCTGTCAACGGCTTAGTGAGTGTGTATTCAGTGCAGCCAATGCATTTGCTGCACCACTGCCTCGCAGCAAGGGACGTGAATTACAGTGATACTGCAGAGGGAATGCAACCCCACTGACACTGCAACCCAATCCCTCTGCCCGTAGGATGGGGATAAGGAAGAGCAGCTTCCTTATGGAAAAACTCATAAAGTAGTAATAGTGTGGACAGGCAGGCAGACCGGTGTGTGTTGGGGAGTGCTTGATACAAGAATGAGGTTTGGTTTCTTGATGAGGTCATTGAGTTTGTATATCAACTTATGGGAAGTATAGGGAGACGGAGAGAGTGTGTCTAATTAGAGGGAGAGATACATACCTGGGTGGAATGTCTCTGACAGGAGGTTACTGAGCTGGCCCTTTGAGATCATGACTATCTAAAGAAGCTCATTGTTTATGAGTGGTTTTGTGTGTTGCTACATGTTGCTTAGACGTAACGAGACATGTAGAGAGAAAATGTGGCTCCACAGAACCATTTGGGATGACTATACCTCCATCCTCCTCCACTCTTTCCCCCAGTTCCCCCACTTCTGAGGTGGTAAAGTTGAGGGCACGGCCACTCGGCCAGACAGCCAGGCCAGAGGAAGGTAACTGATAAGACAACATGGACTACCTTTCAGGGAGCCAGAATGAACAGGCTACCTCTACACCCTTAGATGATGATAGGCTTTGCTTTGCCTCTGTTGATGGTCCCCCTCTCTCTTCCTCTGTCTCAGTCTTTAGTAAAGCATGCCTGCCTGGGGACAGAGCACTTTCTCGGTTTAACTGTCTGTCAGTGTGTGTGTGTGTTTGTTTGTTTGTATATTTTATTTGACATACAAATTCAACATTGTGAAATAAATATTTCCAGCAAATGTGGGTCGACTCAACATATACAGTATATCATTCCGTAAGGAGGCTTATGCAGACGTCCTCCATTTCAGAACAGTAAAAACTGATAGTTAATAAAAACACTCATTTTTCAAAGGCATTCCAATGATATTCAGGATGTTGGAAGGAGTTGAGGTTTAAGTAGATGCTCTCCAACCTTGGTCCATATGCTATTTGATTCCATCCGTCGTTGACCTGATCTGAACCCCAGCTCCTCAGGCAGAGTGTCTCATTAAGAAATAACCTGTCACGGTCTACAGACGAGGCAACACTGGCAACAGTACCTTGCACTGCTATGGAAGCAGTGCACACTGACTACATCTGGTTTGTTATTTTCCCAAATCAGCAAGAAAGGTTTCGTCATCAACTGGCCCAAACCCACTCTCCTTCATTTCCACTGCAGTGATGTGTCTGTGGAAACAAATCAGTTCTGTCTGTGTCAAGAGGGAGAGCCAGGTATCATCATAATGTAGAGAAGTGAAGCGGACAGGTTGTAAAGGATGGCCTCTCTAGAGACTTCAGACTGATCTCAGGTCTATATATATGAGATTTATCCCTACTGTCTATTCCCATTGTGTTTGAGCTGTGTTCTTTTCCATTCCGTGATGTTCTTGTCTTGGACTTTAAGGAGAATATTTCAGACCCTGACCTTCATTGCAGATGCTATTGGGTGTAACAAACCCAGTCATTTATGGATGAAGTTTTTACATTGGCTTTTGTTAGACTAAAATGAAACAAGTTGCCTAAAGCCATCATGCTATATGACCCCCTAATTTTGGGGCAATTTACAGCTATACTGACGATATGGAATATGAATTCCATTTTGGAATTCCCCCTCTTGAACAGGAAAGAAATGGGGTATTCTGAACGTATAATTAAGTGTAGTATGTCAGGCTAGTGCTCATTCTACGCCAGTGTTGGGCCTCAAGCTGAACATTTATTTTATTTTCTTTCTCAACCCATCACAGTAACGTTAAAGTTAGACTAAAGCGATTTCAGAATAACTTCTAATCATTGGTAGACCCATTATTCTAGGCTTATGGATGACTCTTTGCATTGGATGGCGTGTAATACAATTGAACTAAACAACCTTTATAAGCCCACTATAGCAAGGTGTAGGATTGAACGACAAAACATATTTGGTGCTCTCTTTCTATGTTTTTAACATAATTATTTGAGGAGGATGTGGAAAGATAAAACAGAGTTGTTAAAAGCATGATTATGTTGTCTTTACTTAAATGGGCTATCTGCAGTTCAAACAATAACAAAGCGGGCACCCCACCTCGGTTTTGGTGAACAGCTCAGTAATTGGGTTGGAGAAATGTAACCACTCACATTCATAGACGGAGCTGTGGATGCAAGGACTGACCATCAATGATATCAAAATGATAGTTTTAACCATGTTTTGAGGTTATATAGTCAATGTTTGTTTACAATTACATTGTTTACAACCTGGAGTAAAACAAGCTTATATTTGGGGTTCTGTGGGGTACAACTGTTGAACTAAGCTCATGAGGCATTTTTAAGTTATAGTCTTCAAGAATCAATCCGTGGCCAGTTTATTAAGTACACCACCCCATTCACGAAAATGGTTCGCGTGGCCATGGCTTTCTATATAAAGCCGGCAGACAGGCATCGAGGCATTCAGTTACAGTTCGATTTAACGTTAGAATGGTCAAAACGAGTGACCTTAAGTGGCTTTGAGCATGGTATGATCATCAGTGCCAGGCGCGCCGGTTCCAGAATTTTCAGAAACGGCCGGCCTTCTGTGCTTGTCATGCGCAACAGCGTCTAGGGTTTACCGAGAATGGTGCGACAAACAAAAAAACATCCAGTCAGCGGCAATCCGGTGGGCGAAAACAGAGAGGTCGAAGGAGAATGGCGTTAATGGGAGGTCGAAGGAGAATGGCAAGAATCGTGCAAGCTAAAAGGCGGGCAAATAACAGGCAAATAACGGCGCAGTACAACAGTAGTGTGCTGAACGGCATCTCGGAACGCACAACTAGTCGATCCTTGTCATGGATGGATTATTGCAGCAGACGACCACACCGGGTTCCACTCCTATCAGCTAAAAACAAGAAGTGGCTTCAGTGGGCACGCAATCACCAACACAATTGAGGAGTGAAAAAACATTGCCTGGTCCGATGAATCCCGGTTCCTGTCAGGATTTGGCGTAAGCAGCATGAGTCCATGGCCTCATCCTGCCTGGTGTCAACGGTACAGGCTGGTGGCGGTGGTGTAATGGTGTGAGAAATGTTTTCCTGGCACAAGTTACATCCCTTGGTACCTATTGAGCAATGTGTCATTGCCCCGAAGAATTCAGGCTGTTCTGGAGGTAAACGGGGTTCCAACCCGGTACTAGATGGGGGTACATAATAAACTGGCCACTGAGTGTATATTAATTCAAAAGTTTAAAAAAATATGTTAAAATCACAGATTGCCGATTTAAATAGCAACATGTCTATGATAATCTTCAGAGAAGGCTCAATTCACAACCTGGAAAAAGACAGTATGATATAATTACATATTATATCATCAACATTTCCTGACTTGTCTTCTTACAGAAGACTTCAAAGGCACTTACAGACACAAACACAGGATAGTGTCTATGCCACAAACTGTCATCTTTCCCTTTCTCTTCAGATAAAGACCAGTTTCATATACTTGGATTATTCTTGCACTGCTGTTATATTTTGTCATTGTATTTGTGTTTCTGGTGGTGTTTGAGTATGTTTTTTTCTACATCCTGTCTCTGTTGTTGTATTTCTAGCCCAGGACAACCCTAACAGTCTCAGACACAAATACAACTTCATCGCTGATGTGGTGGAGAGGATCGCCCCGGCCGTGGTTCACATTGAACTCTACCGCAAGTAAGAGCTGCACCTGTGTGTGTGCGTGTGTGTCCATATGTGTGTGTGTGTCTGTGTGTGCATGTGTGTGTATGCGTGTACGTCCTTGAATATCTGTAGACAAATACCAGAGTTTTCTTTACGGCCCACCTGGATGTGAGGCCACACTAGTTGGGACTTTTTCATTATCTCTGCCTCTCATCCTCTTTCTCTGTCTTTATATTCCATATCCCCTGTCTCCCCATCCCCCTTCTCCCTATTTCTAATCATCCCTCCCTTTCTCTCTATAAATGCATCTGTCTCTTCTCTCTCTCTCCCCATCTCTGTCTTTCTTTCCCTTTCTATCTCTCTCTCTCTGTCTCCCCCTCCCTCTCTCTCAGGATGGCATATTCTAAGAGGGAGGTGGCGGTGGCCAGTGGCTCAGGGTTCGTGGTGTCAGAGGATGGACAGATCGTGACCAATGCCCACGTTGTGGCCAATAAGCATAGAGTAAAGGTGGAGCTGAAGAGCGGCGCCACCTACGACGCCAAGATCAAAGACGTGGATGAGAAGTCTGACATCGCACTCCTCAAGATCGACTCACCAGTAAGAGAGGTCACTAGAGGTCACAGTCATAGCTCAATAGTTCCAAATCAAATTGAAATAACTTAATTTAAATCACTTAACACGTCCATAATTAACATAGGAGCCAAACGGAGATTGCAGTTAGAAACATTTGCAACATGTTAATTTGCTTGAGTGCCACCCACTCTTTCACAAAGATCGTCACAATATTCCTTCAAATGGAAACTTTATGGAATATTATAAGTGGCATAAATAGTGGGTTTGAGGAGTGTGGCTTTACACAGAAGCTCCCATGCTTCAGTCTTATTTAATTCCTGCCTATGAGAGTGTGTGGGAATGACATTGACAGTTTCAACACCCAGGAAGCAGATTGGATTTTACGTACAGCCTTCCAGGCCAACAGTAGCCATCTTGGTGCAGTACTTTCCTATATTTTACAACTGCATATCTAGACACCATTAGCAAAGTGAGCAACAATTGAACAACAACAATTACTCAATATTAGCAGAGGAGTCAGAATTACAAGATGAAGCAAGATGTTATTGATAGAAAGGTGTTGTTCAGCTTGAAAACAAAGAGGTGATTGTTTGAGTGGTGCAACAAGTGCAACCAAATGGTCCTTGTAAACGCTGGTATTCAACACATAGTTAATGTTGGCAATGGCATTCAGAAAAAAATACTTCATAAAACAACAGTCGTTACGCAACGATTCTCAGAAATAAACTTGGAAGATATTCTGCAAAGACTCATTACCAGCAGATGAAAACCCATGTTATGCTCCAATGAGAAAATAGTTTTGATAGCAAAAGTTTTGTTCATAAATGGCATGGAGGCAGGCCATGTAAGGGTTTTGCCACGGGAAAGTACAGTAACATAGAGAGACTGTTGCTTTGTGGACCAGCGGGATACACATCCCACATGAATCATAGTCGACAACCATATGAAGGAATGCCTGGCACCCATTCAAAGCCACAGGCTAGGAGTAACTGCACAGCAGAATGCCTCACCGAGCTTTCCCTCGCTTCAATGCACAGCTGAAAAGACACTCACGACAAGGACAGGGCTACACACTGCATCGGCACAAAACGCCAAGACAAGCACAAGGTTATGTTTTTTTTTTTTGGGATCCCCATTAGCTTTTGCATAAGCAGCAGCTACTCTTCCTGGGGTCCACAAAAAAACACAAGACATGACAAGTAACAAAACACTGATACACTGATAGACAAGGACAGTCACACCAATTTAAAATACAATGATATACAAACAATACAACAACAACATTATACAAACAATACAACAACAAAAAGTATGTGTGTGTTAGAGTGTGTCTGTGTGTGTGTGTATTTTAGTGTGTGTCCCCTCACAGTCCCCGCTGTTCCATGAGTTGTTGTTTAATCTGTTTTTAAAGGTCATTTTGCTGTTTGCTTGAGTAATTGGAGGTGGAAGGGAGTTCCATGCGATGATAGCTCTGTATAAAACTGTGCGTTGCCATGAATTTGTTTTGGACATGTGGACTGTGAAGAGACCTCTGGTGGTATGTTTTGTGGGGTATGTATTGGTGTCTGAGCTGAATGTTATTTTATTATGCAGACAATCTGGAATTTTCGTCACAAAAACTAGAAGAGAAGCAGTCAATCTCTCATCAACCCTCAAACAGGAAAGACTGGCATGCATGTTGTTGATATTAGTTCTGTATGTGCAGTTAAGGGAAAGGTGTGATGCTCTGTTTTGAGCCAGCTGCAGCTTTGCGAGGTCTTTCTTTGCTGCGCTGGACCATATTAACAGCCAGTAATCAAGATGGGACCAGAGCCTGAATAACTAGTACAGTTGATTTTTGTGTAAAAAATGCATAACTTATTTTTATAACAGACATACCCCTCTCCATCTTCACAACAACTTTGTCAATATGACTTGAACATGATAATTGACCATCCAATGTTATACCTAGGAGTTTAACTTCCTCAACTTGCTCAATGGTCACACCCTATATGTACAACTCCAGGAGGTTAAGGTCTTAGATAATGTTTTGAACCGAATACAATGCTTTTAGTTTTAGATGTATTTAAGACCAGTTTATTATTAATCACGCATTCTGATATTGACTGTAACTCCTTATTAGAATTTCAGTGAGCTCACTGGCTTTGGGTGCTGACATGTAGAGTGTGTAATCATTTGCATACGTAGTCATTCTAGCTTCATGTAAGATCAGTCGCAAATCATTTGTAAAAATAGAGAAAAGTAACGGCCCAAGGCAACTGCCCTGAGGGACACGGCACTGTACATATCTGATGTTAGAGAAGCTTCCATTGAGGAACACTCTCTGGGTTCTATTGAATAAATAACTCTCCAACCATGTGATTGCAGGTGATGTAAAGCCATAGCAAGTTCGTTTTTTCAATAACAATTTAGGATCAATAACAACTAAGGCTACATGAAATCTAACAATACAGCTCCAACTATCATCTTAATATCCATTTATTTTAACCAATCATCAGTTATCTGTCAGTGCAGTACAAGTTGAGTACCCTTCTCTGTATGCATGCTGAAAGTCAGTAGTTAACTTGTTCTCTGAAAAATATAATTGTATTTGGTCAAACAATCCTCTCCATCAGTTTACTAAGAACAGGCAGCAAACTGATTGGGTGGCTGTTAGAGCCAGCAAAGGGTTCTTTAATATTTTTAGGCAGTGAATTACTTTAGCTTCCTTCCACACCTGTGGGGACACACTCCTTTAGGCTTTGGTTAAATATATAGCAAATAGGAGTGGCAATACAGTCTGCTACCATTCTCAATAGTTTCACATCAAGGTTGTCTATACCTGGTGGCTTATCATTATTGATGGATAGTTTTTCCACCTCTCCCACACTAACTTGACCAAATTAAAAAACAGCAATCCTTCTCTTTCATTATTAGATATTTTATACAAAAATATGATGGTTCGCTGTTCAATGTTGTCACTTTACTAGTGAAATAATCATTAAAATGATTGGCAATATCGAAAGGTTTTGTTATAAATAACCCATCAACTTCAATGAACCATGGAGATGAATTGGGTTTTCTGCCCGTGATATCATTTAAGGTAATCCAAAATCTTTTTCCATTGTGTTTTATGTAATTTATCTTTGTTTGGGAATATAATTTCTTCTTTTTGTACGTTTAGTCACAAAATGGATCAATTTGTTGAGCCAGCTGTTGAAATCTTTGCCCCAGTTGTCCCTTCTGTGTGAGAAAGTGTCTACCCAGTCTGCCCAGTGGGCACAGTCCCAGTTCCATGACTAACCCCCACAGTGGGACAGCACATCCCAGCTAATGAGACAGGGGTTAGGGGAGGGTGTTTGTGAGGGAAATAGTCGAATAGAGATGGAGAGAGTCAGTGAAAGATCAATTAGAGGATGAGAGAGGGAAGGTGTTAATTAGAGGGGAAAATAGGTTTTGTCCTCAGGGCTTCAGGTCTGTACTCTTTTAAGTATTCATATCTTTCCCTCACTCTCCATCCTTCTCTGTCCCTCTCTTGTTTCAAGTGGGAGTCATTATGAGTAGGGGTTACTATTGTCAAACTTTGTAGTGCATATAAGCCCACTGAGAGAGAATCAATCACACATGTGAGCTTTGAAAGTTGACTTTTTGGATGTAGAATACCCTCTCTTCCCCCTCGGTGCTCCATGAGAAGCAGAGTTTATTGGTGGCTGGGTTGGTCCGTTCCTGGGCTGCGGTGTGGTGTACCCCCGTCTCTGGGGAAGACATTAGTCTGTCTGCAGCAGCTGGGACTTCAGAGGATGGGAAGGAGAAAGGGAAAAAGTGCTCCTTTCTGAGAGAGAGTGGGATAGAGAGAGTGAAAGAGACAGGGAATGTGGTCAAGGCCTGGAAAACAGTTCCATATGTCTGGAAAGCTAAGTGAGCTATTAGGCTAATGGGTTCGCTGTGCGATGTAGCGCTGGGAAGATATAGATAGAAGTCATCATGTAGGGGAAGGAGAAGCTTGTTAACGTTATCCACTCACTGCCTAACTTGTCTCTGATACACAATAGTTCACTGACGTTGTCCTCAATTTGGGCAGTGCCAATAAAAACTGAGGAAATCATGTCAACAGACTGATTGCGTTTAAACATGCCTAGCCAAAAGAGGACACCACATCATCATCACTAAATGCATTGACTACATGTTTCTCAGTCCCCTACCACAATGTTAGTCTGTAAGCTCCCCATGTTGTCCACATCCCAGAAGTCTGCTAGGATGACTGGCGCTGGCTAGACCAGACCAGGGCTCTTATTGGTTCAGGAGACATCCAGGACATGCTCTGCTTCTCATCTTGTGGAAAGAGTGGCATCCTTCTGGAAAGAAGCAGAGGGAAAATGAATCACATCCTCGTCTCATCCTCCATTTCACTCGCTCTCCCACAATCGTTCTCATCCATGTGGATGCAGCGTGTCCGGACGAGGGCCAAGGAAAGCCGACTGGCCTTGCCCATCTATTCCATGCTGCAGACTTGGCCTAGTTTGTAGGTGGTTGTTTGCCAAGCCAGCGATGCAGGGAAGAGAGACCCAAACATCCCAACCGCATCTCGTCAGATCTGCATAGCCCAGAGACCAAAGGTGTGTGGTGTCTAGACGCCCGTCGGTGAGATGCCATCCAGTCATCCAGGGTGTCTGTAAACCATGCTGAAGGAAACACAGAGGGAGCTTTTGGCCATGTGTTTGCTGTTATGTTGGCTGTGATATTTACAACAACATGTGTGCACCATATTGTTTTTCTGTCCGATATCAGTAAAGGTTAGGTAACCTAGTATGGTTGAAAGGTGTTTATATTAACTAGCCTATGCTATTAAATATTGTTAATATGGCTAGCAATCAGTGAGGGAAGGGACATTTATTTTCCTTATGACATAGACTTTTCCCAGCTCCTGTGATATATTTGGGTGTGTGCATAACTCTATCCCTAACATTAGCTGTAATATTGAGCTCACACGCATACGTTTCTGCCACCCCTCAGCCACTGCTGATCCCCAGAGCTGATGGTTCTTCAGGTGTGAGCATGTTGGATCACACTCCCCTTTATTCACTGTGGCACAACCCTTGGGCCAAAAGTTAATGTGTAGCCAAAGTACTGTACACCCACGAACAGTCACACCACTTGCTAGTCCTCCCCATGATATCTACAGTATGATCTTTGCACGGTAGCACAGTACTAAAAATCTAACATAATACCTATTGCCTTGAATTCCCCTATAGGAAAAGCACAGTTGTGACCACAGTAAAGACTGTAGAAGTTGTCATAGGTTTAATCACCAAACAAAGGGTGTGTGTATTTCACTGGCATGCCTCTGTGAACTAACGGGTGCCAGCTGTGTTGGTGTCAGTTTACAGTTGTGATTTTGTCAGGGTAAGTAAAATGAACCCGTTTTCACATATTTACATGCGCCTTCTAAACTATTAGCGACAGTCCATCACAGCATGAGGCTTGACAAAAAAAAGTTTGTACCTAGGCTCAAGTCATAAAATAGGAGTTAATGTAATAGGTTTTTAAGTGATTCCAAACTGCCATGGCTGTAATATGAAACAGAGGAGGCATTTTCCCTGTCGGTCCTTCCACCCCCTGCCATGGCAGACACTCTAGATGTACAGTACAATTTTCTAGAGATGGTTGAGATGATAGTATAAGGCCTTTATGAATATCTGGAATGATACCACCACTTCTAAGTGCCCCTGTCATGCAATTGTTTTTCTAGATGGCTGCTAGTAAATACTGGCTTTTCTGTTGAAGTATACTGTACCTGTCACTATCTCAGCCTCTATTAAAATCTGAAATTGTGCCATTCTCAGTTATCTTATGTATGAACCAATCGAGAGCTTGGAAAACAGCTTTTTTTTTTAAGAATAGAAAGGTTGAAATTTCAATTCAAGGTTTTAACTTGAGATCGAGAACCAGGCAGTAGTGCATTTAACTGAAAGCATCTCACATGATGTTAGGGACGGCCAATGCAGGAGAGTGTTTCCTGCTCCTCTTCTTCTCCCTTTAACCTCTACTGGATGGGTGTCCCGAAATAGGGACAGTTGTTGTTCAATACGGATAATGTGACTACAATGACATTGTAAACAAAAGCAAATGTCTTATATGGGCAGAAATGCTTAAATTATTGTTAATCTAACTGCAGTGTCCAATGTACAGTGGGTATTACAGCAAAAAAAATACCATGCTATTGTTTGAGGATAGTGCACAACAACAAAACACTTTTATCACGGCGACAGGTTTGATACATTCACATCTGAAGGTAAATAATGTACTTACATTCAGTAATCTTGCTCTGATTTGTCATCCTGAGGGTTCCAGAGATAAAATATAGCATAGTTTTGTTTGATAAATCAATTTTGATATCCATGTTGTATGCACGATCCATGTTGTATTCCCACTCGTTCAACTTGCAAAGAAAGACATCTGTGAAAATCTAAAGCTAAATCTTGTTTCAGCCAGTCAAGTTAGGTTCCTATTTATTCCTCAGACACTCCAGAAGGTAACCAGCCTTTCCTTCATCATTCTGCATTAGGTATAACAAATCAAATGTTATTTGTCACATACACGTGTTTAGCAGATGTTATTGCGGGTGTAGTGAAATGCTTGTGCTTCTAGCTCCGACAGTGCAGTAATATCTAACAAGTAACATCTAACAATTTCACAACATGTACACAATACAAGGAATGGAATTTAAGAATATATACATATACAGTTGAAGTCGGAAGTTTACATACACTTAGGTTGGAGTCATTAAAACTTGTTTTTCAACCACTCCACAAATTTCTTGTTAACAAACTATAGTTTTGGCAAGTCGGTTAGGACATCTACTTTGGGCATGACACAAGTAATTTTTCCAACAATTGTTTACAGACAGATTATTTCACTTATAATTCACTGTATCACAATTCCAGTGGGCCAGAAGTTTACATACACTAAGTTGACTGTGCCTTTAAACAGCTTGGAAAATTCCAGAAAATAATGTCATGGCTTTAGAAGCTTCTGATAGGCTAATTGACATCATTTGAGTCAATTGGAGGTGTACCTGTGGATGTATCTCAAAGCCTACCTTCAAACTCAGTGCCTCTTTGCTTGACATCATGGGAAAATCAAAAGAAATCAGCCAAGACCTCCGAAAAAAATATTGTAGACCTCCACATGTCTGGTTCAGCCTTGGAAGCAATTTCCAAACGCCTGAAGGTACCACGTTCATCTGTACAAACAATAGTGCGCAAGTATAAACACCATGGGACCACGCAGCCGACATACCGCTCAGGAAGGAGACGCGTTCTGTCTCCTAGAGATGAACGTGCTTTGGTGCGAAAAGTGCAAATCAATCCCAGAACAACAGCAAATGACCTTGTGAAGATGCTGGAGGAAACAGATACAAAAGTATCTATATCCAGAGTAAAACGAGTCCTATATCGACATAGGAAGAAGTCAATGCTCCAAAACCGCCATAAAAAAGCCAGACTACGGTTTGCAACTGCACATGGGGACAAAGATCGTACTTTTTGGAGAAATGTCCTCTTGTCTGATGAAACAAAAATGGAACTGTTTGGCCACAATGACCATCGTTATGTTTGGAGGAAAAAGGGGGTACTTGCAAGCCGAAGAACACCATCCCAACCGTGAAGCACGGGGGTGGCAGCATCATGCTGTGGGGGTGCTTTGCTGCAGGAGGGACTGGTGAACTTCACAAAACAGATGGCATCATGAGGAAGGAAAATTATGTGGATATATTGAAGCAACATCTCAAGACATCAGTCAGGAAGTTAAATCTTGGTCGCAAATGGGTCTTCCAAATAAATGGACAATGACCCCAAGCATACTTACAAAGTTGTGGCAAAATGGCTTAGGGACAAAAAAGTCAAGCCTATAGAACATTTGTGGGCAGAACTGAAAAAGCGTGTGCAAGCAAGGAGGCCTACAAACCTGACTCAGTTACACCAGCTCTGTCAGGAGGAATGGGCCAAAATTCACCCAACTTATTGTGGGAAGCTTGTGGAAGGCTACCTGAAATGTTTGACCCAAGTTAAACAATTTAAAGGCAATGCTACCAAGTACTAATTGAGTGTATGTTAACTTTTGACCCACTGGGAATGTGATGAAAGAAATAAAAGCTGAAATAAATAATTATCTCTACTATTATTCGGACATTTCACATTCTTAAAATAAAGTGGTGATCCTAACTGAACTAAGACAGGGAATTTTTACTAGGATTAAATGTCAGGAATTGTGAAAAATTTAGTTTAAATGTATTTGGCTAAGGTGAAGGGTAACTTCTGACTTCAACTGCATGGACAAGCAATGACAGAGCGGCATGGACTAAGATACAGTAGAATATTATAGCATAGAGTAGTACAAGATATGTTAACATTATTAAAGTGACTAGTGTTCCATTTCTTAAAGTAGCCTTTGATTTCAATAGGCAGCAGCAGCCTCTAATGTGCTAGTGATGGCTATTTAACAGTCTTATGGCCTTGAGATAGAAGCTGTTTTTCATTCTCTCGGTCCCAGCTTTGATGCACCTGTACTGACCTCGCCTTCTGGATGATAGCGGGGTGAACAGGCAGTGGCTTGGTTGGTTGATGTCCTTGATTATCTTTTTGGCCTTCCTGTGACATCGGGTGCTGTAGGTGTCTTGGAGGGCGGGTAGTTTGCCCCCGGTAATGCGTTCGGCAGACTGCACCACCCTCTGGAGAGCCCTGTGGTTGCGGGCGGTGCAGTTGCCGTACCAGGCGGTGATACAGCCCGACAGGATGCTCTCAATTGTGCATCTGTAAAAGTTTGTGAGGGTTTAAGGTGCCAAGCCAAAATTCTTCAGCGTCCTGAGGTTGAAGAGGCTCTGTTGCGCCTTCTTCACCACACTGTCTGCATGGGTGGACCATTTCAGTTTGTCAGTGATGTGTACGTCAAGAAACTTGAAGCTTTCCACCTTCTCCACTGCGGTCCCGTCGATGTGGATAGGGGGGTGCACCCTCTGCTGTTTCCTGAAGTCCACGATCATCTCCTTTGTTTTGTTGACATTGAGTGAGAGGTTATTTTCCTGGCACCACACTCCCAGATACAGAAACAAGTTTAGCAACGAAGACACAACATCATTACTCGCCGATGAGACGGGCGGTGTTCACTTGATTGACTGTATCTTGGTCCAATGACCACCTATCATTTGAAACATAGCTAGCTAGATAGCCAATGAGCTGGGCTTTACATGAGTATGAGATGGTCCTTTGTCTGAGGAAAAGCCTGTGTATTCAGCACGCGCGCAACGCGGTTTAGTTTCCATTGGAAATCTAAACAAGGAAGTGGCGCATCGCGTTATGCACAGCTCGATTTAGTAAACAAAGTTTTCTGCAAATTTTGAAAGTACAATATGGCTACTAATACTGGAAAAGCTAAATCAAAGTCCAGGTATACAGCTTTGGATGAGATTATAGCAGAAATCGACCGGGAAAGTGTCACAGAACCAGTAGATGAGGACTTAGTGAATATAGTTTAGACTCAACAGCTGAAGATGTTTTTGGAAGGAGACAACGCCAATTTAGACTGGTAAGTGAAATACGTTTTTTCTACTCATGCTTATGCAGTTGTTTGAGTGGTTGCATATTATTATTTAGAGATATTTTTTAGATGTTTTATTTGATTGCTATAAATAAAGCTGTGGAAAAAATTAAGAGACCACTGCAAAATTATACATTTCTCTGGTTTTACTATTTATAGGTATGTGTTTGGGTAAAAATAACATTTTTGTTTTATTCTATAAACTACTGACAACATTTCTCCCAAATTCCAAATAAAAATATTGTCATTTAGAGCATTTATTTGCAGAAAATGACAACTGGTCAAAATAACAGACCTCGAATAATGCAAAGAAAATAAGTTCATGTTCATTTTTAAACAACACAACACTAATGTTTTAACTTAGGAAGAGTTCAGAAATCAATATTTGGTGGAATAACCCTGATTTTTCAATCACAGCTTTCATGTGTCATGGCATGCTCTCCACCAGTCTTTCACATTGATATTGGGTGACTTTATGCCACTCCTGGCGCAAAAATTCAAGCAGCTCAGCTTTGTTTGATGGCTTGTGACCATCCATCTTCCTCTTGATCAAATTCCAGACGTTTTTAATGGGGTTCAGGTCTAGAGATTGGGCTGGCCATGACAGGGTCTTGATCTGGTGGTCCTCCATCCACACCTTGATTGACCTGGCTGTGTGGCATGGTGCATTGTCCTGCTGGAAAAACCAATCCTCAGAGTTGGGGAACAATGTCAGAGAAAGGGAAGCAAGTTTTCTTCCAGGACAACCTTGTACGTGGCTTGATTCATGCATCCTTCACAAAGACAAATCTGCCCGATTCCAGCCTTGCTGAAGCACTCCCAGATCATCACCGATCCTCCACCAAATTTCACAGTGGGTGCGAGACACTGTGGCTTGTAGGCCTCTCCAGGTCTCCGTCTAACCATTAGACAACCAGGTGTTGGGCAAAGCTGAAAATTGGACTCATCAGAGAAGATGACCTTACTCCAGTCCTCTACGGTCCAATCCTTATGGTATTTTGCAAACCTCAGCCTGGCTCTTCTTTGCTTCTCATTGATGAAGGGCCTGTTTCGAACCGTCCTCGCCGTGCACTTCACCCCAGCTGCCGTTTGCCATTCTTTTTGTAGGTCACTTGATGTCATCCTACGGTTGTTGAGTGACATTCGAATGAGTTGGCGGTCATCCCGGTCAGTAGAGAGTCGTTTTCGCCCTCTGCCGGTCTGTAGCTTTGTTGTCCCCAATGTCTGCTGCTTGACCTTGTTCTTATGAACCGCCGTCTTTGAAATTTTAAGGATGGAAGCAACCTGACGCTCACTGTATCCCTCTGCCAGTAAAGCCCTAATTGAACCCTTCTTTTCCTCACTCAAAACTTTCCTTTTCAACTCTTTTGGCATGGTCAATAGTTATTTTTTGATTAATATTACTTATGAGGTACTATTAGCACTGTTTTTGCCATCCAGCTGGTCCTATTGCAAGAGGATAGTGATGACCACAGCAGTGTTTTTTATATTTTTCCTCGTTAAATAAGATTTGGTTCATGTGATCACCTAATCAGTACCTAATTCAGTAGAATGAGGTGTGCCTGTGTTGGAATTCAACAGACACTGGAATGGAATGGCTGTCATACATGTAGAGATGCTGATTTAATAAAAAGGTGCAGTGGTCTCTTAATTTTTTCCACAGCTGTGTATATATATATATATATATATATATATATATATATATATATATATATATATATATATATATAATACCTAATGAAATATGTGTATGAATAGCAAACAAGGCATTCGAAAACCACAGCCACAGCATGTCAAAGTCAACATAAAATACACATTGGCTATACATTGTGGGTCTATATATATATATAAATATATATAAATATATATATATAAATATATATATATATATATATATATATATATATATATATATATATATATATATATATATATAGACCCACAATGTATAGCCAATGTGTATTTTATGTTGACTTTGACATATATATATAGACCCACAATGTATAGCCAATGTGTATTTTATGTTGACTTTGACATGGTGTGGCTGTGGTTTTCGAATGCCTTGTATATATATACACTACCGTTCAAAAGTTTGGGGTCACTTAGAAATGTCCTTGTTTTCGAAAGAAAAGCATTTTTTTTGTCCATTAAAATAACATCAAATTGATCAGAAATACAGTGTAGACATTGTTAATGTTGTAAATGACTATTGTAGCTGAAAACGGCTGATTTTTAATGGAATATCTACATAGGCATACAGAGGCCCATTATCAGCAACCATCAGTCTGTCACGCCCTGGCTCTGGGGACTCTTAAATGTTGAGCCAGGGTGTGTAGTGTCTATGTTTTGTTTTCTATGTGTTTCTGTCTAGATCGTTTATTTCTATGTTGACCAGGGTGGTTCCCAATTAGAGACAGCTGTGGCTCGTTGTCTCTGATTGGGAACCATACTTAGGCAGCCTGTTTTGCACTTGTCATTTGTGGGATCTTGTTCCGGAGAGGTTTGTGTTTGTTAACCTTAGGACTTCACGTATCGTTTTGTTGTTTTGTTATGGTTATGAAAAGTACTCATTAAAAGATGTACGCATATCACGCTGCGCCTTGGTCCGTTGCTTACGACGATCGTGACAGAAGATCCCACCAATTAAGGACCAAGCAGCGTGTCCAGGAGCAAATGCCGGAGGTAACGCTAGTGGATGTCCTCCTCGGTTGGGGGAAGATCACCGAGGAGGAGGCCGTCCGCTACCGGAGGGCGATGAGGGAGGATGTCCAGGCAGGAGAGGAGAAGCAGCGCCAACTGGGCCGTCGTCGGACAGGCGAGAGGCAACCCCAATAATTTTTTTGGGGGGGGCACACGGCAAGGACGACGGGGCTGCTGGAGGCAGCTACAGGGCGAGTTTGTGGACTAGGAGAGGAGGCCACCAGGTTACGGGGGCCATTGGTCAGGAGGGAGAAGGAGAGTGTGGAGGCACGGCGAGAGGAACTGAGTAGGCAGCAGAGGGAGCGTAGGTTTATGAGGAAACCCAGTCCCGCTCCTCGCACCAAGCAAGTGGTGTGTGTCACCAGTCCGGTCCGGCCCATTCCCGATTCCCGCACAAGGCCAGTGGTGTGTGTTCCCAGTACGGTCAGGCCCGTTCCTGCTCCCCGCACTAAGTTAGTGGTGCGTGTTCCCAGTACGGCCCAACCTGTTCCTGCTCCCCGCACTAAGTTAGTGGTGCGTGTTCCCAGTCTGGCCCGACCCGTTCTGCTCCCCGCACTAAGTTAGTGTTGCGTGTTCCTAGTCCGGCCCAACCCGTTCCTGCTCCCCGCACTAAGTTAATGGTGCGTGTTCCCAGTACGGCCCAACCCGTTCCTGCTCCACGCACTAAGTTAGTGGTGCGTGTTCCCAGTACGGCCCAACCCATTCCTGCTCCCCGCACTAAGTTAGTGGTGCGTGTTCCCAGTCCGGCCCGACCCGTTCCTGCCCCTCGCACCAAGCCAGTGGTACGCGTCGCCAGCCCGGCCCGGCCTGTTCCTGCCCCTCGCACCAAGCCAGTGGTGCGCGTCGCCAGCCCGGCCCGGCCTGTTCCTGCCCCTCGCACCAAGCCTGTGGTGCGCGTCGCCAGCCCGGCCCGGCCTGTTCCTGCCCCTCGCACCAAGCCAGTGGTGCACGTCGCCAGCCCGGCCCGGCCTGTTCCTGCCCCTCGCACTAAGCCTGTGGTGCGCGTCGCCAGCCCGGCCCAACCCATTCCTGCTCCCCGCACTAAGTTAGTGGTGCGTGTTCCCAGTCCGGCCCGACCCGTTCCTGCCCCTCGCACCAAGCCAGTGGTACGCGTCGCCAGCCCGGCCCGGCCTGTTCCTGCCCCTCGCACCAAGCCAGTGGTGCACGTCGCCAGCCCGGCCCGGCCTGTTCCTGCCCCACGCACTAAGTTAGTGGTGCGTGTTCCCAGTACGGCCCAACCCATTCCTGCTCCCCGCACTAAGTTAGTGGTGCGTGTTCCCAGTCCGGCCCGACCCGTTCCTGCCCCTCGCACCAAGCCAGTGGTACGCGTCGCCAGCCCGGCCCGGCCTGTTCCTGCCCCTCGCACCAAGCCAGTGGTGCGAGTCGCCAGCCCGGCCCGGCCTGTTCCTGCCCCTCGCACCAAGCCTGTGGTGCGCGTCGCCAGCCCGGCCCGGCCTGTTCCTGCCCCTCGCACCAAGCCAGTGGTGCACGTCGCCAGCCCGGCCCGGCCTGTTCCTGCCCCTCGCACTAAGCCTGTGGTGCGCGTCGCCAGCCCGGCCCGGCCTGTTCCTGCCCCTCGCACCAAGCCTGTGGTGCGCGTCGCCAGCCCGGTCCGGCCTGTTCCTGCTCCCCGCACCAAGCCAGTGGTGCGAGTCGCCAGCCCGGCCCGGCCTGTTCCTGCCCCTCGCACCAAGCCTGTGGTGCGCGTCGCCAGCCCGGCCCGGCCTGTTCCTGCCCCTCGCACCAAGCCAGTGGTGCGAGTCGCCAGCCCGGCCCGGCCTGTTCCTGCCCCTCGCACTAAGCCTTTGGTGCGCGTCGCCAGCCCGGCCCGGCCTGTTCCTGCCCCTCGCACCAAGCCAGTGGTGCGCGTCGCCAGCCCGGCCCGGCCTGTTCCTGCCCCTCGCACCAAGCCTGTGTGCGCGTCGCCAGCCCGGCCCGGCCTGTGCCTGCTCCCCGCACCAAGCCAGTGGTGCGCGTCGCCAGCCCGGTCCGGCCTGTTCCTGCTCCCCGCACCAAGCCAGTGGTGCGCGTCGCCAGCCCGGTCCGGCCTGTTCCTGCTCCCCGCACCAAGCCTTTGGTGTGCGTCGTCAGCCCGGTCCGGCCTTTTCCTGCTCCCCGCACCAAGGCAGTGGTGCGCGTCGCCAGCCCGGTCCGGCCTGTTCCTGCTCCCCGCACCAAGCCTTTGGTGTGCGTCGTCAGCCCGGTCCGGCCTGTTCCTGCTCCCCGCACCAAGCCAGTGGTGCGCGTCGCCAGCCCGGTCCGGCCTGTTCCTGCTCCCCGCACCAAGCCAGTGGTGCGCGTCGTCAGTCCGGCACAGCCCGTGCCTGTTCCAACGGTGCCTGGTCAGGTACCGGTCAGCTGCTCCACACCGGAACCTAAGCAATCCGCTCCACCGATGTCCAGTCCAGCTCCAGCCAGCGGGACCAGACCAGTGGCGCTACGGGGGGGTAGCTAGAGAGTGGTGGTCACGCCCGGAGCCGGAGCCGCCTCCGAGGCAGAATGCCCACCCGGCCCCTCCCCTGTTGGGTTTAGTTGGCGCGGTCGCAGTCCGCGCCTTTGGGGGGGGGGTACTGTCACGCCCTGGCTCTGGGGACTCTTAAATGTTGAGCCAGGGTGTGTAGTGTCTATGTTTTGTTTTCTATGTGTTTCTGTCTAGATCGTTTATTTCTATGTTGACCAGGGTGGTTCCCAATTAGAGACAGCTGTGGCTCGTTGTCTCTGATTGGGAACCATACTTAGGCAGCCTGTTTTGCACTTGTCATTTGTTGGATCTTGTTCCGGAGAGGTTTGTGTTTGTTAACCTTAGGACTTCACGTATCGTTTTGTTGTTTTGTTATGGTTATGAAAAGTACTCATTAAAAGATGTACGCATATCACGCTGCGCCTTGGTCCGTTGCTTACGACGATCGTGACAGAAGATCCCACCAATTAAGGACCAAGCAGCGTGTCCAGGAGCAAACGCCGGAGGTAACGCTAGTGGATGTCCTCCTCGGTTGGGGGAAGATCACAGAGGAGGAGGCCGTCCGCTACCGGAGGGCGATGAGGGAGGATGTCCAGGCAGGAGAGGAGAAGCGGCGCCAACCGGGCCGTCATCGGACAGGCGAGAGGCAACCCCAATAATTTTTTTGGGGGGGGGCACACGGCAAGGACGACGGGGCTGCTGGAGGCAGCTACAGGGCGAGTTTGTGGACTAGGAGAGGAGGCCACCAGGTTACGGGGGCCATTGGTCAGGAGGGAGAAGGAGAGTGTGGAGGCACGGCGAGAGGAACTGAGTAGGCAGCAGAGGGAGCGGAGGTTTATGAGGAAACCCAGTCCCGCTCCTCGCACCAAGCAAGTGGTGTGTGTCACCAGTCCGGTCCGGCCCGTTCCCGATTCCCGCACAAGGCCAGTGGTGTGTGTTCCCAGTACGGTCAGGCCCGTTCCTGCTCCCCGCACTACGTTAGTGGTGCGTGTTCCCAGTACGGCCCAACCCGTTCCTGCTCCCCGCACTAAGTTAGTGGTGCGTGTTCCCAGTCCGGCCCAACCCGTTCCTGCTCCCCGCACTAAGTTAATGGTGCGTGTTCCCAGTACGGCCCAACCCATTCCTGCTCCCCGCACTAAGATAGTGGTGCGTGTTCCCAGTCCGGCCCGACCCGTTCCTGCCCCTCGCACCAAGCCAGTGGTGCGCGTCGCCAGCCCGGCCCGGCCTGTTCCTGCCCCTCGCACCAAGCCAGTGGTGCGAGTCGCCAGCCCGGCCCGGCCTGTTCCTGCCCCTCGCACCAAGCCTGTGGTGCGCGTCGCCAGCCCGGCCCGGCCCGGCCTGTGCCTGCTCCCCGCACCAAGCCAGTGGTGCGCGTCGCCAGCCCGGTCCGGCCTGTTCCTGCTCCCCGCACCAAGCCAGTGTTGCGCGTTGCCAGCCCGGTCCGGCCTGTTCCTGCTCCCCGCACCAAGCCTTTGGTGTGCGTCGTCAGCCCGGTCCGGCCTTTTCCTGCTCCCAGCACCAAGGCAGTGGTGCGCGTCGCCAGCCCGGTCCGGCCTGTTCCTGCTCCCCGCACCAAGCCAGTGGTGCGCGTCGCCAGCCCGGTCCGGCCTGTTCCTGCTCCCCGCACCAAGCCAGTGGTGCGCGTCGTCAGTCCGGCACAGCCCGTGCCTGTTCCACCGGTGCCTGGTCAGGTACCGGTCAGCTGCTCCACACCGGAGCCTAAGCAATCCGCTCCACCGATGTCCAGTCCAGCTCCAGCCAGCGGGGCCAGACCAGACCAGTGGCGCTACGGGGGGGTAGCTAGAGAGTGGTGGTCACGCCCGGAGCCGGAGCCGCCTCCGAGGTGGAATGCCCACCCGGCCCCTCCACTGTTGGGTTTAGTTGGCGCGGTCGCAGTCCGCGCCTTTGGGGGGGGTACTGTCACGCCCTGGCTCTGGGGACTCTTAAATGTTGAGCCAGGGTGTGTAGTGTCTATGTTTTGTTTTCTATGTGTTTCTGTCTAGATCGTTTATTTCTATGTTGGCCAGGGTGGTTCCCAATTAGAGACAGCTGTGGCTCGTTGTCTCTGATTGGGGACCATACTTAGGCAGCCTGTTTTGCACTTGTCATTTGTGGGATCTTGTTCCGGAGAGGTTTGTGTTTGTTAACCTTAGGACTTCACGTATCGTTTTGTTGTTTTGTTATGGTTATGAAAAGTACTCATTAAAAAATGTACGCATATCACGCTGCGCCTTGGTCCGTTGCTTACGACGATCGTGACACAGTCCTGTGTTCCAATGGCACGTTGTGTTTGCTAATCCAGGTTTATCATTTTAAAAGGCTAATTGATCATTAGAAAACCCTTTTGCAATTATGATAGCACAGCTGAAAACTGTTGTGCTGATTAAATAAGCAATAAAACTGGCCTTCTTGAGACTAGTTGAGTATCTGGAGCATCAGCAATTGTGGGTTCGATTACAGGCTAAAAATGGCCAGAAACAAATAACTTTCTTCTGAAACTCGTCAGTCTATTCTTGTTCTGAGAAATGAAGGCTATTCCATGCGAGAAATTGCCAAGAAACTGAAGATCTCGTACAACGCTGTGTACTACTCCCTTCACAGAACAGCGCAAACTGGCTCTAACCAGAATAGAAATAGGTGTGGGAGGCCCCGGTGCACAACTGAGCAAGAGGACAAATATATTAGAGTGTCTAGTTTGAGAAACAGATGCCACACAGGTCCTCACCTGGCAGCTACATTAAATAGTACCCACAAAACACCAGTCTCAACATCAACAGTGAAGAGGCGACTCAGGGATGCTGACCTTCTAGGCAGAGTTGCAAAGAAAAAGCCATATCTCAGACTGGCCAATAAAAAGAAAAGATTAAGATCGGCAAAAGAACACAGACACTGGACAGAGGAAGATTGGAAAAAAGTATTATGGACAGACGAATCGAAGTGTGAGGTGTTCAGATCACAAAGAAGAACATTTGTGAGACACAGACCAAATGAAAAGATGCTGGAGGAGTGCTTGATGCCATCTGTCAAGCATGGTGGAGGCAATGTGATGGTCTGGGGGTGCTTTGGTGGTGGTAAAGTGGGAGATTTGTACAGGGTAAAAGGGATCTTGAAGAAGGAAGGCTATCACTCCATTTTGCAACGCCATGCCATACATCCTCTGTAGCTCAATTGGTAGAGCATGGCGCTTGTAACGCCAGGGTAGTGGTTTCGATCCCCGGGACCACCCATACGTAAAAATGTATGCACACATGACTGTAAGTCGCTTTGGATAAAAGCGTCTGCTAAATGGCATATTATTATTATTATTATACTCTGTGGACGGCTCTTGATTGGAGCCAATTTCCTCCTAAACAGGACAATGACCCAAAGCACAGCTCCAAACTATGCTAGAACTATTTAGGGAAGAAGCAGTCAGCTGTTATTCGGTCTATAAAGGAGTGGCCAGCACAGTCACCGGATCTCAACCCTATTGAGCTGTTGTGGGAGCAGCTTGACCATATGGTACGTAAGAAGTGCCCATCAAGCCAATCCAACTTGTGGGAGGTGCTTCAGGAAGCATGGGGTGAAATCTCTTCAGATTACCTCAACAAATTGACAACTAGAATGCCAAAGGTCTGCAAGGCTGTAATTGCTGCAAATGGATGATTCTTTGACGAAAGCAAAGTTTGAAGGACACAATTATTATTTCTATTAAAAATCATTATTTCTAACCTTGTCAATGACTACATTTCCTATTCATTTTTGCTATATTTCTAATTCAAACTCATTTCATGTATGTTTTCATGGAAAACAAGGACATTTCTAAGTGACCCCAAACTTTTGAACGGTAGTGTATATACAGTGGGTGAAAAAAGGATTTAGTCAGCCACCAATTGTGCAAGTTCTCCCACTTAAAAAGATGAGAGAGGCCTGTCATTTTCATCATAGGTACACGTCAACTATGACAGACAAATTGAGAATTTTTTTTCCAGAAAATCACATTGTAGGATTTTTAATGAATTTATTTGCAAATTATGGTGGAAAATAAGTATTTGGTCACCTACAAACAAGCAAGATTTCTGGCTCTCACAGACCTGTAACTTCTTCTTTAAGAGGCTCCTCTGTCCTCCACTCGTTACCTGTATTAATGGCACCTGTTTGAACTTGTTATCAGTATAAAAGACACCTGTCCACAACCTCAAACAGTCACACTCCAAACTCCACTATGGTCAAGACCAAAGAGCTGTCAAAGGACACCAGAAACAAAATTGTAGACCTGCACCAGGCTGGGAAGACTGAATCTGCAATAGGTAAGCAGCTTGGTTTGAAGAAATCAACTGTGGGAGCAATTATTAGGAAATGGAAGACATACAAGACCACTGATAATCTCCCTCGATCTGGGGCTCCACGCAAGATCTCACCCCGTGGGGTCAAAATGATCACAAGAACGGTGAGCAAAAATCCCAGAACCACACGGGGGGACCTAGTGAATGACCTGCAGAGAGCTGGGACCAAAGTAACAAAGCCTACCATCAGTAACACACTACTCCGCCAGGGACTCAAATCCTGCATTGCCAGACGTGTCCCCCTGCTTAAGCCAGTACATGTCCAGGCCCATCTGAAGTTTGCTAGAGTGCATTTGGATGATCCAGAAGAGGATTGGGAGAATGTCATATGGTCAGATGAAACCAAAATATAACTTTTTGGTAAAAACTCAACTCATCGTGTTTGGAGGACAAAGAATGCTGAGTTGCATCCAAAGAACACCATACCTACTGTGAAGCATGGGGGTGGAAACTTCATGCTTTGGGGCTGTTTTTCTGCAAAGGGACCAGGACGACTGATCCGTGTAAAGGAAAGAATGAATGGGGCCATGTATCGTGAGATTTTGAGTGAAAACCTCCTTCCATCAGCAAGGGCATTGAAGATGAAACGTGGCTGGGTCTTTTAGCATGACAATGATCCCAAACACACCTCCCGGGCAACGAAGGAGTGGCTTCGTAAGAAGCATTTCAAGGTCCTGGAGTGGCCTAGCCAGTCTCCAGATCTCAACCCCATAGAAAATCTTTGGAGGGAGTTGAAAGTCCGTGTTGCCCAGCGACAGCCCCAAAACATCACTGCTCTAGAGGAGATCTGCATGGAGGAATGGGCCAAAATACCAGCAACAGTGTGTGAAAACCTTGTGAAGACTTACAGAAAACGTTTGACCTGTGTCATTGCCAACAAGGGGTATATAACAAAGTATTGAGAAACTTTTGTTATTGACCACATACTTATTTTCCACCATAATTTGCAAATAAATTCATAAAAAATCCTACAATGTGATTTTCTGGAATTTCTTTTCTCATTTTGTCCGTCATAGTTGACATGTACCTATGATGAAAATTACAGGCCTCTCTCATCTTTTTAAGTGGGAGAACTTGCACAATTGGTGGCTGACTAAATACTTTTTTTCCCCACTGTATATAAAAGCCACTGGGGGCTGGTGACGGGAGGACGGCACACAACAATGGCTGGAATGGAGTGGAATGGCCAGAATGGATTGAATGGAACAGCACCAAACAGATGAAAACCATGTGCTTGATACCATTCCACTCACCCCACCCCGGCCACCACTACGAGCCGTCCTCCCCTCACCAGCCTTTTTTACCATTGGTACACACACTTCACCACAGTGATTGTGTTCCCCCTACTCTATATTATATATAATATGTTTATAGATATGTGTTGTTTATTTGATGTATTGATGCAGGGCTCATCCGTAAAAATATTCTTACTATATATATTTTTTTATTCAGTCCGACCCCTGCTGCTGTCTCTGGCTCCAAGCCCGGCCATCTAGAGGTGTGAAGAGGCCAGCCCAGGAGATGATGTGGAGCCACTTCCACCAACATTTAGACCGAAAAGGCAGCCAGGACCTCAGCTGGACTTTACTGGAAAGTACAGCCCCCTTCATCTTCACCCCTCTACTCCTGCCACCAGTTGTGTTCACCTGCCAAAATACATAACTGCTGACATGAATGTGCCTCAGGGCCAAAAAGAGCACAGCAGGGAGGCGTCGTTGTATTTGTATTTGTATTTGTATTTGTATTTATTATGGATCCCCATTAGCTGCTGCCAAGGCAGCAGCCACTCTTCCTGGGGTCCAGCAAATTAAAGCAGTTTATACCATTTTAAAAACACTACAATACATTCACAGATTTCACAACACACTGTGTGCCCCCCTACCACTACCACATATCTACAGTACAATATCCAAGTGTACGTGTGTGTATAGTGTGTATGTTATCGTGTGTGTGTTTGTATGCATGTGTCTGTGCCTATGTTTGTGTTACTTCACAGTACCTGCTGTTCCATAAGGTGTATGAATGAGGGAGCTACATAACATTTAGTATGAAGTGTTTGTGGTGTGTTCACTTATGACATTAGATCAGTGTTGGCTGCTAACTTCGCCCTTATCTTAAATAGTTAATCATATATGACATTCCTGGGAGTGTGTAAACGTGTATTTTTTATTACCATAGCATTGTTGTATGTTCTCTATAGTTATGTACTTGAAAATGTATCAATATAGCAATTCGGCCACTTGGAGGCCACTTGGGTACATTTGGGCAAACTTATGAGGGACACCTGGGTGACTTCATACTAAATGTTATGTAGCTCCCTCATTCTTGAAGGTATCAGTCTGAATCTTTGCACAAACACTGTTGCCCTCTTGTAGACAACATCTAAATTACCTCCAGCTTCCTATCATAATGTATGGCTTTTCTTTTTCATGTCAAAGATGATGCAACAAAAATAAAGACATGTTTTTTTGTTTGTTTTATCTTTTACCAGATCTATTGTGTTATGTTCTCCTACATCAATTTCACATTTCCACAAACTTCAAAGTGTTTCCTTTCAAATAGTATCAAGAACATGCATATCCTTGCTTCAGGTCCTGAGCTACAGGTAGTTAGATTTGGGTATGTCATTTTAGGCGGAAATTGAAAAGAAGGGTCTGATCCTTAAAAGGTTAACCACCTCTTCTTAAAGTGTAAAAACTGTTGGTAGCTAAATCCGGCAAGAACTAGGACCATGAAAAAAACTCTACGCAGTTGGCTTCTGAGCCCTCACGCTAGTGACTGAATGCTGAAATACTTTGTTCTGATTCACTACAGGCCAGAACTGTACGGATGCTTCTCAGTCCAGGACTTTTAGTATCTTCATCACCACCACACACAGATAATGTGGTCAATGTTGGGGGATAAGTGTTAATGCATTAAGACCAGCCCATGGTTCAAAATAACCTGGTGAGTCACTTATGGTCAAGAGAAAGTCAGAACCACCGAAAATACATACAGTACCCGTCAAAAGATTGGACACACCTACTCATTCAAGTTTTTTTGTCTTAATTTTGACTATTTTCTACATTGTAGAATAATAGTGAAGACATCAAAACTATGAAATAACCCATATGGAATCATGTAGTAACCAAAAAAGTGTTATGTTACTTTGAAGAATCTAAAATATATTTTGATTTATTTAACACTTTTTTGGTTACTTCATGATTCGATATGTGTTATTTCATATTTTGGATGTCTTCACTATTATTCTACAATGTAGGAAATAGTAAAAATAAAGAAAAAGCCATGAATGAGTAGGTGTGTCTAAACTTTTGACTGGTACTGTATATTCAACACGGAATCCACAAGGACAAAAAGTAGCTGGGTTCAGGTGGTGATAGCTAGACTAACAGTCTTCACACATGAAGAGTCATTCCATTTGATGTTTGCTTTATGCCTATTCACACATAGACACTCCCACCCTCAAAGGGCTCATATCAGCTAGCCTAGGCATTCACAGTGTATAAGTGAATGTGTGTAAGCCTGACTGTACCGCCCACAATACAGTGGCAGCATTGTGTGTAAGCAGATGGATATGTACATGTGTGTGTCAAGCTTTGTTTTCTTTATTCACTTGTCTGAGACATTTCAATAAGCATCCTTCGATTGTATAACAATCACGCTGTTATTAGCACTATCACCACAGCAAGCGGCTGGCAGACAACCAGTGACTCAGACGCACCTGACTTCCTCTTGCCACCATGTGCCTTTTCTCCCTCCATCTGGTTATCCCCTTACCCTGGTCGGGTCGGGGTACGGGCGGTGTGTGTGTGTTTTTTACTTTTTTTAAACTAATCTTGTGGGGACCAGAAGTCCTCACAAGGATAGTTAAACAAGGAAAATCCGGACAAGTGGGGACATTTCGCCGGTCCCCACAAGGAAAAAGGCTATTTTAGGCTTAGGGGTTAGATTTAGGGTTACAATTAGGGTAAGGGTTAGAATTATGGTTAGGTTTAGGGTTTGAGGTTAAGGTTAGGTTTAAGGTTAGGGTTAGGTTAAGGGTTAGGGTTAGGGGTTAGGCAAAATAGGATTTAGAATGGGAATCAATTGTTTGGTCCCCACAAGGATAGTAAAACAAATGTGTGTGTATGTGTCCGTGAGTGTGTGTGTGTGTGTGTGCATGTGTGTGTGTGTATGTGTGAGTGAGTGTGATGGTGTGAGGGTGGGGAGTCACAGACTGAATAGCAGTTCACAGACTGCTATTCCAGTGTCAAGTCTGGATAAAGGGAATGAGAGGGGGGAGGAGGAGAAGGTGGGATGGGGGGAGGAGGAGAAGGTGGGATGGGGGGAGGAGGAGAAGGTGGGATGGGGGGATGGGGGGGATGTGAAAGGTTCCCCTCCTCAGTTACACACTCTCATCTTCTCACTGTCGTCTTCTATTAATACCTAGGCTACAACTCATGGGTCAAGTTCGCATTGAGTTCCCGCAACACAAAAAGCTAAAATGGCGTATTATAATTGACATCCATTTTTGATGGATTTATACTATTTGTAGACCTATGGCTCTAATGTTGTGTAGAGATGCCAATCAACATGTAATAATCTAGTTTATATACTATATTGGAAAGGGAAATGTAGTGTTATTATATTTCATGATGGCAATATGAATACACCTGGGTAGTTGACTACAGGGCGTGTTTTGGTGTTTGCATACATAGACTTTTGTTTGTGTATATCTTTGGCTTGTTGGCCAGTCAGTCTCAGTTACATTAGCTTCCACACTGTGACTCTATTTATAACCCAGGGTAAACAAAATGGATACAGGGAACAAATAGGAAAGGTCTCAAGATGGTGCTGTTGTCAGGGAATTCGTTGGTGGTGTGTTGGGCACCACCGACTCAACGTGATGTAGTGACGCGTGGGCTAGGACCATACACTCATTGGCTATGACTGGACGGAATTGAAATTATTTAATGCAGACAGGAAAACTGTGGCTGGATAAATATACCCTCTCTCTGTCTGTCTAGGCACTGTCTCTGGCTTGTCATGGTTGCCTTGCCATGGAGTCTCAGTGGTTCTGGAGTTTAACATAAATGGATTTGTACTGTTTTATGAGGTACTGGCCACATATAAAAGAGATGCACTGTTGAGAGTGTGGACTGACCATACAGTGAGAAGAATTGGAAGGGTCTATGGAATTGTGCTTGAAGGACTTTAGCTTCACAGTAAATATTAATGCTGTAAATAAATATGCCCTCCCTAACTTGTCCCACCTTCAGATCAAGCTTCCTGTGCTGATGTTGGGGCATTCATCAGACCTGAGGCCTGGGGAGTTTGTGGTGGCCATCGGAAGCCCCTTCTCCCTCCAGAACACAGTTACCACAGGGATAGTCAGCACAACCCAACGAGGGGGCAAGGAGCTGGGCCTACGCAACTCTGAAATGGAATACATTCAGACAGACGCTATTATCAATGTGAGTCTGTGAACACATGCACACACACACACACACACACACACACACACACACACACACATCCCAAAGGATTGTGAACTGAGAACTGAAGTGATGTCCTTTTCTGTTTACAGTATGGTAATTCAGGAGGCCCTCTGGTGAATCTGGTGAGAATACTGTTTGTTTATTGACAGTGAAACAGTAGTTCTACATCTCTAATAGAAGGCAGACAATGTGTCTGCATGATGGCACATTGTAGTTTGAAACTGTATGCAAATGTGTGATTGTGTGTAGGAGTGTTACGGTGTTATTAGTGTGTCACTATGTATGATTATGAATGATTTTGGTTAATGTGGTTTTCATACACTACATTGACTGTATTGTATATTGTTGTTGGATGACTGTATTATTGACTTCATTATTGACTGTGTTATTGTAGGATGGTGAGGTGATTGGGATCAACACTCTGAAAGTGACAGCTGGTATCTCCTTCGCCATCCCCTCTGATAAGATCCGAGAGTTCCTGACTGAATCCTACAACAGACAGTCCCGAGGTAGGACGTTTTATCCCTATGGTCATCCTGGGTGTAACATCTAAATATATCCCCCTAGTGTATGGTCCTGTTTACACTCTTAGCCACATATTTTGAGGATAACCATAAACACTTACAGACATTTTGATTCAGACCCCGTTATGACTAAGCTTATCCCATGGCTCACATCAACACCATCATCCCAGACAATCCAATTCGTATACAGCCCCAAACGATCCACAGATGACCAATCTCTATTGCACTCCACACCATGGGCGTTTCTAGGATTTGAAGACATTCGGGGCTTAGCCCAAAGCCAGTAGGGGGGTCCAGCGGCATTCTGCCCCGGCCCCCCAAGAAAATAACTTCAACAGCTAAATGCATGAATTTGGTGCATTTTGACACGAACACAGAGATTAGAACATTGAGAGATTAGAAAATGTTCAGGTAACTTGTACCTACCTACCACAGCAGACACTGCCAGTACTCAATTACAGTTGCTACTGTGGGGGTCTCTACTCTGGAACACATACTGTTCATCTACAGTGTATTGCCAAAAACCACTCAACAACTTCAAACATAGACTCTCTCTCTCTCTCATACACACACACACACACACACACACACACACACACACACACACACAAACAAACAAACTGTGCCGTAATTAGAATCCATAGAGCAGCTTTAAGTGATACAGTCTACTGTGTGCTCACCCCTCCTCTGCCTCTCTCCATCGCTTTCTCTGTGTTGTCTGTTGCTGTCTCTCTTGTCTGCCCTCTTCTGTTGCTGTCTCTTAGTATTATATGTTGCTGATTCTTGTCTACCCTCCTCTCTCGTCCTGTCCTGGTTGTAAAAACTGTAAAAGTAAACAAGTTTTTAATAGTATTTTCAAATTCTTTGTAAACCATGTTTTACTTTTTCACTGTCTGTATTTCACCTGTTATAATTTGTGCAAATAAATACAACTAATTAGAATCTATAGAGCAGCTTGAAGTGATACAGTCCACCTCTGTACTCTCTCCATCTGCCCTCTTCTGTCTCTTTCTCTGTGTCTTGTCTGTTGCTGTCTGTGTCTTGTCTGTTGCTGTCTCAGGTTCTTCTTTGTTACTTTCTCCTTTGTCTATCCTTTTCTGTTATGGCCTATTCTGTTATTCTGGTGTCTCTAGCCATCATATCCTATTCTGTTGCGGTCTCTGTGTCTTGTCTGGTGTCTTTCTCCAGCACCTATTCTTCTGTTGCTGTCTTTGTGTGTTGTCTCTCTCCATCATATCCTACTATTCTGTTGCTGTCTCTGTGTCTTGTCTGGTTTCTCTCTCCATCATCTACTCTTCTGTTTGTTTTGGGCCTGTGTCTGGGACACCTAAATCATCCTCTTCCCTACCATTTGCCCCTGGCTGCTCCTGTTCTAAGTGCTCCACTGGCCTGCTGTTCTCATTTGTCCTCGTCCTTGGCTCATCTGAAAGGTCTCAAGGTAGAGGTGCAACATGTCATTAGTTAGTTTTAAAGGGCGACTGCACTTCCTGATTTGGCCTCATTTTAGATTTGGTTTATTAAGAAATGTAAGCGGCCATGACTGAATTCAAATGTGAGTTGGTTTCGGGGTGTGGTTTGATGTGGGTGTCTCCTGTGTGTGTTCGCAGGTGGGAAGAGTTAGCCAAATTATTTAGCCAATTAGCTTTAACCGGCTGGTGTGCACCCTGACTGACTTTGGATAGCCTATCTCCGGGGCAAGTTAGGGACCGTCAATAAATTACATAATGTAAATGAGACAATATTTTCATGTTGCACACCTTTTCATTTTTTCTCATTAAATGCTTTATATATTTATGTACGAATTTCTGAAATGTATAGTTGGTTTGAGGTTTTTAAGTAATTGAAATTTGGAGCTATTGGAATTTTTACATATTGTCCCATGTACATTTTGTAATTTACCAATGGTCTCTAACTAGCCCCATAGGGATATCCAAAGTTAACCCAAATTTACCACAGGCATTACGATCAGGTCGTGTGCAGCTCCACTCCGAATTTATGATTACTTTTTTGCTGCCAGCTGTGGGCATGTGGGCAGGATTGAAACAAACCCAACCTTAATTTATGCAGTCACGACCACAAGTCTCACAAAACTCTGTTTTGGACGAGACTGATTTTTTTGTCAATTTTGACAGTAGAATAAATGTTTCTGACTCATATCAATGCCACATAGGCTGTTTTCTAAATGAGAAGTTGTTTTTTAGGGGCAGTTGCTCGTTAAAGTTACTGTATACTGACAGGACCAGGGCAACTCTACTGTAAAGAAAAATTCAAGTGTCCTCATAACAGCACAATACAACTCCAATGTGGGTACGCAGACCCACGAGCAACTGAGGCCCCATATGATGCCCATCATTGCCCTAGACTATATGAATATAAAGAGACATGAGCCAAAAAAAATACCTGTAGAATGGAATAAGCTACAGTGAGGGAAAAAAGTATTTGATCCCCTGCTGATTTTGTACGTTTGCCCACTGACAAAGACATGATCAGTCTATAATTTTAATGGTAGATTTATTTGAACAGTGAGAGACAGAATAACAACAAAAAAATCCAGAAAAACGCATGTCAAAAATGTTATAAATTGATTTGCATTTTAATGAGGGAAATAAGTATTTGACCCCTCTGCAAAACATGACTTAGTACTTGGTTGCAAAACCCTTGTTGGCAATCACAGAGGTCAGACGTTTCTTGTAGTTGGCCACCAGGTTTGCACACATCTCAGGAGGGATTTTGTCCCACTCCTCTTTGCAGATCTTCTCCAAGTCATTAAGGTTTCGAGCCTGACGTTTAGCAACTCAAATCTTCAGCTCCCTCCACAGATTTTCTATGGGATTACGGTCTGGAGACTGGCTAGGCCACTCCAGGACCTTAATGTGCTTCTTCTTGAGCCACTCCTTTGTTGCCTTGGCCGTGTGTTTTGGGTCATTGTCATGCTGGAATACCCATCCACGACCCATTTTGAATGCCCTGGCTGAGGGAAGGAGGTTCTCACCCAAGATTTGACGGTACATGGCCCCGTCCATCGTCCCTTTGATGCGGTGAAGTTGTCCTGTCCCCTTAGCAGAAAAACACCCCCAAAGCATAATGTTTCCACCTCCATGTTTGACGGTGGGGAAGGTGTTCTTGGGGTCATAGGCAGCATTCCTCCTCCTCCAAACACGGCGAGTTGAGTTGATGCCAAAGAGCTCCATTTTGTTCTCATCTGACCACAACATTTTCACCCAGTTCTCCTCTGAATCATTCAGATGTTCATTGGCAAACTTCAGACAGCCCTTTATATGTGCTTTCTTCAGCAGGGGGACCTTGCGGGTGCTGCAGGATTTCAGTCCTTCACGGCATAGTATGTTACCAATTGTTTTCTTGGTGACTATGGTCTCAGCTGCCTTGAGATCATTGACAAGATCCTCCTGTGTAGTTCTGGGCTGATTCCTCACCGTTCTCATGATCATTGCAACTCCACGAGGTGAGATCTTGCATGGAGCCCCAGGCCGAGGGAGATTGACAGTTCTTTTGTGTTTCTTGCATTGCATCGCACCAACTGTTGTCACCTTCTCACCTAGCTGCTTGGCGATGGTCTTGTAGCCCATTCCAGCCTTGTGTAGGTCTACAATCTTGTCCCTGACATCCTTGGAGAGCTCTTTGGTCTTGGCCATGGTGGAGAGTTTGGAATCTGATTGATTGATTGCTTCTGTGGACAGGTGTCTTTTATACAGGTAACAAACTGAGATTAGGAGCACTCCCTTTAAGAGTGTGCTCCTAATCTCAGCTCGTTACCTGTATAAAAGACACCTGGGAGCCAGAAATCTTTCTGATTGAGAGGGGGTCAAATACTTATTTCCCTCATTAAAATGCAAATCAATTTATAAAATTTTTGACATGCATTTTTCTGGATTTTTTTGTTGTTATTCGGTCTCTCACTGTTCAAATAAAACTACCATTAAAATTATAGACTGATCATTTCTTTGTCAGTGGGCAAACGTACAAAATCAGCAGGGGATCAAATACTTTTTTCCCTCACTGTGTAAGACCTTGTCAGTTCTACTAGCTAATGTGTGATTTTTAGATTACATAACATTTGAGGACACATAACTTAAGGGCCTACATATTTTCAATGTTTTGTTCACCTACAATCTAACCACAAAGCAGGTTATATTTTCCCCTCTTTTTCTGGCTTCCCTCCCCATTCCCTTCCAAGTTCAAGTTAGTTTTTTTTGTCACATACATGTGGAGTACAATGCTTTCTTGCAGGTTAACCTCTCAGCAATGCAGCAACAATATAAAAAGTAAGTAGCTAAGTGAATAAGAAGAGTAATACAAATAAAAGCTCAATTAAATAATTTCATCAATTTAATAATGGGCAGTTTTTTACAAATAGTTAAAAAGCCTATATGGAAAAACAGACATGAGCCAAACATGTTTACCTGTAGAATGGAATAGGTTATAAGACCTCTACGATTAATTTAATTTAGTCAGTTCTACCACCTCAACATTGCTCAATTTAAACAGGGGTAGCCTTTCCTGCAGTTGAATAACCAAAGCGCCCCCTAGTGGCCTCATGGGTGGGATGTTATTCATATTTTTCATAATTTCATAATTAATAAACATACACTACCAGTCAAAAGTTTGGACACACCTACTCATTCAAGGGTTTTTCTTTATTTTTACATTGTAGAATAATAGTGAAGACTTCAAAACTATGAAATAACACATATGGAATGATGTAGTAACAAAAAAGGGTTGAACAAATATTTTATATTTTATATTCTTCAAATAGCCACACTTTGCCTTGATGACAGCTTTGCACACTCTTGGCATTCTCTCAACCAGCTTCATGAGGTAGTCACCTGGAATGAATTTCAATTAACAGGTGTGCCTTCTTAAAAGTTAATTTGTGGAATTTCTTTCCTTCTTAATGTATTTGAGCCAATTAGTTCTGTTGTGACAAGGTAGAGGTGGTATACAGAAGATAGCCCTATTTGGTTAAATACCAATATAATGGCAAGAACAGCTCAAATAAGCAAAGAGAAACAACAGTATATTACTTTAAGACATGAAGGTCAGTCAATACAGAACATTTCAAGAACTTTAGATTCTTCAAGTGCAGTCGCAAAAACCATCAAGCGCTATGATGAAACTGGCTCTTACTTAATACTTATTTTCCACCATAATTTGCAAATAAATTCATTAAAAATCCTACAATGTGATTTTCTGGATATTTTTTTCTCATTTTGACTGTCATAGTTGACGTGTACCTATGATGAAAATTACAGGCCTCTCTCATCTTTTTAAGTGGGAGAACTTGCACAATTGGTGGCTGACTTAATACTTTTTTCCCCCACTGTACATGATTCAATATGTGTTATTTCATAGTTTTGATGTCTTCACTATTATTCTACAATGTAGAAAATAGTAAAAATAAAGAAAAACCCTGGAATGAGTAGGTGTGTCCAAACTTTTGACTGGTACTGTATACAGTGGGGAGAACAAGTATTTGATACACTGCCGATTTTGCAGGTTTTCCTACTTACAAAGCATGTAGAGGTCTGTAATTTTTATCATAGGTACACTTCAACTGTGAGAGACGGAATCTAAACAAAAATCCAGAAAATCACATTTTTAAGTAATTAATTTGCATTTTATTGCATGACATAAGTATTTGATCACCTACCAACCAGTAAGAATTCCGGCTCTCACAGACCTGTTAGTTTTTCTTTAAGAAGCCCTCCTGTTCTCCACTCATTACCTGTATTAACTGCACCTGTTTGAACTCCTGTTATTTCAGCTTTTTATTTCTTTCATCACATTTCCCAGTGGTTCAGAAGTTTACATACACTCAATTAGTATTTGGTAACATTGCCTTTCAATTGTTTAACTTGGATCAAATGTTTCGGGTAGCCTTCCACAAGCTTCCCACAATAAGTTGGGTGAATTTTGGCCCATTCCTCCCGACAGAGCTGGTGTAACTGAGTCAGGTTTGTAGGCCTCCTTGCTCGCACACGCTTTTTCAGTTCTGCCCACACATTTTCTATAGGATTGAGGTCAGGGCTTTGCGATGACCACTCCAATACCTTGACTTTGTTGTCCTTAAGCCATTTTGCCACAACTTTGGAAGTATGCTTGGGGTCATTGTCCATTTGGAAGACCCATTTGCGACCAAGCTTTAACTTCCTGACAGATGTGTTGAGATGTTGCTTCAATATATCCACATAATTTTCCTTCCTCATGATGCCATCTATTTTGTGAAGTGCACCAGTCCCTCCTGCAGCAAAGCACCCCCACAGCATGATGCTGCCAACCCCGTGCTTCACGGTTGGGATGGTGTTTTTCGGCTTGCAAGCACCCCCTTTTTCCTCCAAACATAACAATGGTCATTATGGCCAAACAGTTCTATTTTTGTTTCATCAGACCAGATTACATTTCTCCAAAAAGTACGATATTTGTCCCCATGTGCAGTTGCAAACCGTAGTCTGGCTTTTTTATGGCGGTTTTGGAGCAGTGGCTTCTTCCTTGCTAAGTGGCCTTTCAGGTTATGTCGATATAGGACTCGTTTTACTGTGGATAAAGATACTTTTGTACCTGTTTCCTCCAGCATCTTCACAAGGTCCTTTGCTGTTGTTCTGGGATTGATTTGCACTTTTCGCACCAAAGTACGTTCATCTCTAGGAGACAGAACGCGTCTCCTTCCTGAGCGGTATGACGGCTGCGTGGTCCCATGGTGTTTATACTTGCGTATAGTTGTTTGTACAGAAGAACGTGGTCCCTTTGGAAATTGCTCCCAAGGATGAACCAGACTTGTGGAGGTCTACAATTTTTTTCTGAGGTCTTGGCTGATTTATTTTGATTTTCCCATGATGTCAAGCAAAGAGGCACTGAGTTTGAAGGTAGGCCTTCAAATACATCCACAGGTACACCTCCAATTGACTCAAATGATGTAAATTAGCCTATCAGAAGCTTCTAAAGCCATGACATCATTTTCTGGAATTTTCCAAGCTGTTTAAAGGCACAGTCAACTTAGTGTATGTAAACTTCTGACCCACTGGAATTGTGATACAGTGAATTATAAGTGAAATAATCTGTCTGTAAACAATTGTTGGAAAAATTACTTGTGTCATGCACAAAGTAGATGTCCTAACTGACTTGTCAAAACGATAGTTTGTTAAGAAGAAATTTGTGGAGTGGTTGAAAAACGAGTTTTAATGATTCCAACCTAAGGGTATGTAAACCTCTGACTTCAACTGTATGTACATATCTACCTCAATTACCTTGTACCCCTGCACATCGACTCGGGACTGGTACCCCTTGTATATAACCAAGTTATCGTTACTCATTGTGTATCTATTGTTACTTTTATTATGACGTGTTTTACTTTTCTGTTATTTTTCAATTTTTCTTTCTCTCTGCATTGTTGGGAAGGGCCCGTAAGTAAACATTTCACTGTTAGACCACACCTGTTGTTTACAAAGCATGTGACAAATAACATTTGATTTGACCTAGCCTCAGAATCACCCAGATATTCTTAAAGTCAAAAGGAATCACCTTTTGCATATGATTAAAGAGCTGCCCTCTTCCTGATGTTTTTATTCTTATTGTGTTTCCTTAGGAAGAGCTGGGGCAAAGAAGAGATACATTGGTGTGAGGATGATGACACTCACCCCAGCGTAAGTAGATCCTTATTAACTGGTCATACTTGTAATGAAAAGGATAAAGATGGGACTTTTTCTTTTGTCAACTCCCGATAAATACAATGAAAGACTTGAGACTGTGAATGTGTGCACTAAACTGGAGAATGCAGTTATCCAAAGCTGTCAAAAAGAATGTATTTGAACTGGGCCTGGTGAACTGCATTTTAGTTGGATACAGACAACTAAGCACTTTTTCCTAATGGGTTACTTAATTTCTTCCCTTTCACTCTCTAGGTTGACCAAGGAGCTAAAGGTGCGACACAAAGACTTCCCTGATATCACATCTGGAGCGTACGTCATGGAGGTGATCTCCAAAACACCGGCCGCAGCGTAAGTACAAACTAACAGGGAAAGAAAGTACAAACACACTCCATCTCACCAATAGTATGAGTTTCTTATGAGTGTGAGGACAAGTTGTCTGACTTTTTCTGTGCTAAGGGATACTGTATGTACATGTTTCAAATGTATATAGACCATCAACGCCCAACTCTCCCCACACAAACCCACTTACATTCACACACACTCTCTCTCCCATTTTCACGTGCAGATGCACACACACAGACACACAACCCCCCTTAGTAAAACATTGCTTGTTCACCCACTCAAATATCCTCCCCTCCCACATCCTCAGCAGCACATTCAGTGTGGTCAACTCTGGTGACCACAGTTCTACCAGAGAAGGGTTGTGGCTGGAGAGACGCTGAGGTCAGCTATTCCCTTCATCCCTCAAGTAGCAAGGGGTTTGCTGTGGTTTTCCTGGTCCCACTCACCCAGCCCTAGTTCTCCTATTAGGCCCTCTGTGTCTCATTGGTGGTGTAAGTGTTAGTCCTGTTTGCCTGAGTACTATGAGGGGAATATGGAAGTATTATAGTTGGTGGTAGGCGGCCCCTGTTCACATGTGAGTGTGATCAGAGAGTAGTTGTGTGAAAGTGGAGGCTTTGATATCACTTCTGGTAACCACTCCATTCTTTGTGTAATTTGGTTTTACTAGATTTCTATTCTGGGTGTGTTTGGTCTGTGAGAGTGTGTTGCACAAAGCACTCTCCGCTGACTAATTATTGTGGTCCGGATGAAGGATACATGTATGTGAAAAGGGTCGATTTGTTGTTGTTGTTATTTAGCAGACTCTTATCCAGAGCCACTTACAGGAGCAATTAGGGTTAAGTGCCTTGCTCAAGGGCACATTGACAGATTTATCACCTAGTCGGCTCGGGATTTGAACCAGCGACCTTTCGGTTACTGGCCAAACGCTCTTAACCGCTAGGCTACCTGCCGCAGTTTATTTCAGTGCCTTCTAACTATTTGTCCAGCACTACAAAATAAGACATCAAATATTGTGTGAAACCTTCTAACAAGAAATGTAAAGGCAACAATGGCCAATGGAATCCATTCCTAGCTGAATGTCGGTGCAATAAAGAGCAATCATGAATCTATACCTTGAAATAACAATCTTATTGTTATAGCTAACCGTTCTATCCAGCATGTTTGTTGCTGTAGTTCTCATTCTGTTGTGTTCTTCCTCTCTTAGTGGCGGTCTGAAGGAGCATGATGTCATCATCTCCATCAATGGCCAGCGGATTTCCTCTGCAACCGACGTCAGCACCATCATCAAGAAGGACACCACGCTGCAGGTGGTGGTGCGCCGTGGTAACGAGGATGCCATAATCACCATCGTTCCCATGGAGATCGACCCCTGACCCCCCAGCCCCACCCATGAGCTGGTGCTCAATGGACCTTATATGGACATGTGTGTTTAATCGCGCCCCATGGAGAATCTGTGGCCTTTAGGGCTTTGTGGCACCATGGCCAGGTTAAGACTCCGCCTTGAAAAGGAACGATTGTACAGAGCATCTCAGCAGAGTTGTAGTTCCTCATCCATTTGTATTAAACTTTTATTATTGTACTACTGTTTACTGTTAAACACAAGCCAGTGGACCTGTTTTGACCTGTTTGTTCTGTGTTTTTTTTATACTGACTGATTGTTCAGATGGAGGCCCACCATGGCAATGTAACACAATGTAGAGAGCAGCTCTGGGCGAGTTGTGCAATTATAAATTCCTATTCTAAGTTCTGTAGTTTTATTGTGTATTTGTCGATGACATTTACGGAGAAGAGAATTTGTGTTTTATGATGGTAACTTTGATGTTGGAGATGAAAGGATCAACCTGAAGAGCTCACGTCTCACAATCTTGTTCAAGCACTTTCTCTCTCCCCCTCTCTTTGTGTATCGCTCTCCTTCTCTCACTCACACCCACACACTGTGATGGACTGCACCCTGACTGAGATTAGATTTACAACATTTTCTTTGCATGTGTATGAGTTTAGCCATTACACACATTCTCACACACATTCACAAGGAGGAAACAGAGTTGATGTGGGGCTGTTTTATATATAGTTTTACTGCCTTCATAAGGGTTTGATACTGGCCTGATGTGGCAGTTGGGCTGGGGGCTCTGTAGGCTGACCTCACAGAGAGGAGAATGGTCCATACACGTGATCCAGACAAGGTCCTACAGATGATGAGACGCTCACATAAACACACTGTACATGATACAGAAAACATATTGGTGTCATTATACTCCTTATAGTGTGCTCTAACATATGGAGTATGTCTAGATTCTGAACTAAAACATTTCACATTAATTTATTCAACATAGAAAATATTAATATTAATATCTCAAAAGTACCCTTTTAGATTTTGTTCATTTTAAGACTTATTTTTTGTAACAATATACTCTAGAAGTACATCAAATTCAAAGAGTGGGCTCTCTGCTAATCAATTTGATCAATTTTATGAGCACCAACAGAGTGAATGGGAAAATGGATTCAAAGAGAACTCCAGAATGATTTTCAGAATGTGCAATCCTAAAGGAGGGCTATGATTGGTTAATGACCTATAATGTACATTTCTATGTATAAAATTGGTAATATCATTAAAAGTACCAGAGAACCCACTCTGGAAATGTCACGTATTTGAAGAGTATATTGTTCCAAATATGTGAAAAAATAAGACTTTTGAGAGATTAATACTAATATAATTTATGTTGAATAAATGAATGTGAAAACATTGCCCTATATTATCCCAAACATGAGTTTAGTTGGTGTAGGCCTAGATTGTACCAGATTTCAGTGGATGAATAACATGAAAAGGATGTATACATCGATGTGCGCCCGATGCCGCCTCTTATCTCTGATTCTCTGCTGGGCGCGCAATATCAAGTGCACCTATAAGTTATTTAGTGTGGTCTCAATTAAATGATCCATAGCCTATAGGCTATAGGCTACGAAGTGCATGCTCAGAGAAGCACAGAGCAAAGTTATATTTCTCAGATAGCTGCTGGGATGGTGTAAATAAAACTTGGCTATATTACACACTGCAATGGATATTCCAACCCTGAGCCCCGGCCTGCTCTGCTCTTGCTGATAAAAAAGTTTTTGTATGCTGCCTAACCAATGGCTTGTGCTGTGTAGGCCTACAGTGGCAGTTCTGGAGGACAGTCAAAGCCTTCTTCTGAATATAATCTTGCACCAGACTAGGCTATAGCCTATGTTCTGTTCAGTTTGAGAAGGAGAGTGCGAAGATGAGGACCAGAAGTTAACTTTGATAGCTTGCTACTACTATAATTGATTTTATTAATAACAATATGTTTCTTGCCCATGATGTAGGCCTATTTATCAGAGTTATTGACCTAACAATAAGACAGATTCAAATAACTTATATTTAGGTGCTGAAACTTGCAGCAGCAGCCACGGCACAATCAATCAGCTCATGGTGCTGAAAGTAGGCAAATTCAAGTAGTCATAATTAATTTAAACCAGCTTCATTTTAATTAGACTTTACTAACAACAAGAGGGCTTTGTGTTGGAGCCTATTTCTTCCTATTTAAGAAATAAGAGGTAGATTTATGAAATTTGACAGACAGATGAAATTAGGCTATAGGCTGCTATATCCATAGATTTGTCGGTCAATTCCTCCACCCACCATGCACTCTTTATATAGCCTTCCAAGACTTGAATTGAGGGGGTACTTTTTATTAAAGACCATTTCAAAAAGCACAGGCCTACCCCTTGTTAGCTGAAGACTTTAAAGAAAATAAAATGGATCCGATTATATAAAGTGGTCTACAACAGCGCTTTGGTCCGCAATGCTTTATGCTAGAAACAAGCTGTAAAATAACCAGAAAAGACGTGACTCCGATGCATCTGGTTTCTTTGACATTCAGAGGCTGAGCTATAACCTTCTATAGCCGAGGAGACAAAACATAGACTTTGCTTGGGAAGTAATCTAATTATGTTACTATCAATTGATAAAGCTATTCACTTTCTGTACAATAGAGATGTTTAAACCCAGACAGCTTTTAGAGAAACATTTGTGACCTTCTCTCGTTGGGTTAAGCCACGGAAGAAGAGTAGCCAGCAGTTAAAACTGACATTTTTCTGCGTCTGTAGGCCTACTCTGTCTGGGGTGCAAAGGTAGGCATAACTTTTGAAAGTACCATGCTTAGATTCCTAATGATGTTTCAGATTTAATTATTTGCAAACAGGGACAGTTTTGTTACAAACAAGACAAACTGATTTAGCATTGGAGAAATATGCTAAGATGTACACATCTCTATGTGATGAGGTGAGGTCGAAGGAGTCAGGCACAGGAGGGTAAATCACAGAATAACAGGCTTTATTCCGCAACCACAGAGTTACGCAAAACAGGCACACTGGAAAATACAAGGCACACTGGGAAATATCCCGGCGATACAAAATACACGGAGCTCCACCTAGCTACTCTATCCTCCACAATAAACAATCACACACAAAGACAAGGGGGCCGAGGGAACACTGATACAGGTACTAATGAGGGGATATGAACCAGGTGTGTGTAATAAACAAGACAAAACAAATGGAATGATGAGATGAGGAGCGGCAGTGGCTAGAAGGCCGGTGACGACGAACGCCGAAGCTTGCCCGAACAAGGAGAGGTGGCAGCATCGTAGGAAGTCGTGACACTCTATCTCTGTCCATTCTTAGCCTGTAATTTCAGTAACTTGTGTGGTATGAAAAAAAATTCTGCTACTATGTAAAATGATGTAGAATTGCATGAAATTTCTCTGACCTGCAAATACAATGATATGCAATGTTTTTACTTTAAAGGAGCTCTTTCCACCCTACTCTTGTTCACGGTTGTCCCACAACCTTCTGGCCCGCAGCCTTGTACGCTATCAAAATAACTGCGTTGCCATGTAATGCTTACAGGAAGAAAAACATTTCCTAAAACTGCCAGTAGCGGTGCGTGGGTAAAATCACTGGGGAAGCCAAGCCAGAAAAAAATGCCATATTACAAACTATATGTTGTGATAATTGCGTTGTTTGCTCTATAACCTTTAAGTTCATATGCCTTGCAACCGTGATACTGTATATAGGCCTAAGGCCGAGACAATAAGAAGACACAGTGGCAGAATAAATTCAACCACACCTTTGTTTCATCACAAAACTGGAGAGCAAACCTCCGTCCGGTGAAGTCCACAAAGCATATTGCATGTAACAAACAGTTACATGACCTACAGCAGGGTTCTTCAATTCCGGTCCTGGAGGGCCGAAACACTTCTGTTTTTTATTTCTACCTGGTAGTTAATTGCACTCACCTGGTATCCCAGGTCTGAATTAGCCCCTGATTAGAAGGAGAGGATGAAAAACAGAGGTGTTTCGGCCCTCCAGGACCGGAATTGAAGAACCCTGACCTACAGCATGGTCAAGCAAGTTAATGTTTCCGACATTTTCAGACTAATAAACAACTATTGATTTAGAAACCACAAAGAGTTACCGCAAGTCGCAAAGAAAACAGGAGCTGCCTCCACTATTCCAGCACCATTTCCACTTCAACATCATCAAATCACCTAGCTATGCTTAGTCTAATACTGTGACAACTAAAAGATACCCAAAACAATTTAGTCCAATCAACGTAAGCTAAATATGATATGGCTGTCCATGGATCTGATTTGTGTGTGTGTGTGTGCGCAAGTAGAAAAAACATGTTGACTCACCCTACTTGTAGAGAAACACCAATGCCATCCTCTTCTCTTTCATATTGACGAAACGGTCTATGACTCTGTCATACAGTACACACTTATTTTTTGTTGTCCTAGCCTACCTGGCTAAAATGCTTGCTTGCTAGCCTAACTTCCTTTCATGGGCAACATTAGCGATTAGCCAGCTAGTTAACATTAGCCTACTACATCTAGCTACATATTGAACTTCTATAATCTCAGTCCAGGGGCACAATGTGTATGAATTTATGGTTGGATCAGAATCGCCATTATAATCATTGGCCAGTACGGAGAATTAAGTACAACCACAAGTCCAAATCCCTATCTCCATCCATGGCTAATTTAGGAAAGGGCCCATTTTAGCTAGCTAGCTAGCCACCAAAGGACAACAACACAACGAGATGCAAATTCTAGTTGTTTCTGTCAATGAAGTATTTCTCTTGAAGCGATGTGACAGGAGTGAAGCCAAATCCAAACTGATTCCCTTGACACTTTTCTTTGGTGCGCCAGGACCATTCACAGTTGAACGCACTCAGTTTAGCTCAACGCTGATTGGTTATTATTTTATACTTTCTTTTAATCAAGGGCCATCCATTTTTCAATTGTTCAGGGAGGGTTTAGGTTAAATATATTTTGCTGAAGGGAGGGCCATTCATTTTAATTTCAGAGAGGTATGATTTTCCCCATGTAACCCTTATTATAAATAATGTTCACTCCCTTAATAAATAAATAAATTGTGTGTAAATTATTTTAAATGTTAAAATACCTGTCATATGACACATTTAGTAATGACAGCATTTGCTTGCCAAACTGTATGTTTTACGCGTGATTGTATTTTGAAATTTGCAAAAGGCAAACTGACAGCCGCAACTAACCATAGACATAAGCCATAGATGGCAGTTCCTATTCAAGTCAAGACTGACAGCCATTGCTAGGGTACCCATGAGTTTAACAGTAAAACTGCCAGGGTTAGAGGTTCCAAAACCCTTCTATGTATTATTTGTCTCTCCACAATGAAACAAGCTGTTCCACAGATAGAAGGAGCGATAGGAGTTGGAAAAAGGTGCTTGTGAGTACATTGATAAGCATACCAAAGTATACCAAAGATGGAATTAACGATAAGTAATAAAATAAAGACGGCACTTCTAAAAGCCTATTTCACACCATAGTCTGCTGAATTTGCTTTTCTTTCATTTTGATTTCGGCACAAATGAAAATGCATTTTCTCAATAAAGAGTTTGGCGTTCGACTAGCCATGTGTGACATGCACATGCAGTTACAAGCCTGCTAGAGTTAGCTGCAGGCGAACAAGCAATATCCACCGTCGTAGTACGGATGAAGCCTGAGCTAGAATGTGAAGCTAACTGAAGCTGGTTAGCTTTAGAAAGCCCTGAGTAGATCTAGCATGCTTCGTAGGATACCCCTCAGCTGTGTCAATATGAGTTAATTGGCTTAGATTGGTTAATTGTGTTTAAAACTCAGAGATAGATCTAGACATAAAAATGTCTTAGACCTTCTAGTGTAAAATGGAGCCTTTTAAATGTAGCTACCTAGACTCAGCATTGTTAGTGATGGGGAAACAAAGCTTCCTGAAACATTGAGGCTTTCCAGCCAATTGTGTCGAAAATCAGTCATTACCTGAGGCTTTGATCAACACAGTGTACAGTAGTGGCACCTGCTAGTCAAAATAATTATTATAGATGACATCCCACACGCCGTAGCGCTTGTGCAGCGTAGCCTTTTTGTCTTCTAGCGAAACCAATACCAAATCAATCAGGTTCAACTAAATGAAGCTTCGGACGTCATTGATCACGTGCTTCTGATAAAGTCATACAGGCATCGGCACACTGCTTTGAAGTATACTGCTTAGCGATTTCGACGCATGTCTCGGAGCTCCGGTATCAAACGTAACAACACTAAGCATTGTCCATGTCTAACCCAGAAATTGTTTCAGTTGATCATATAGACCTCAGACTTGTTAGCCTGATGTAGTAGCCCATAGGTCATAGGAACTGATCCAAATACTTTGGTTTGGAGTTTGAAATGACTTAGTGTCAACCTTCGCTATGTGATGTCATGCACATAGCTGAGCTAAACTGAATTCTAGGTGTTATGAGACCTGTGTTTTAGATGAGTCCCATGGGAATCTCTACCAGTCACAATGAGTCATGTTCTACATGAGCTGCTCCCCTCCATTGCTGTGATTGTACAGTCATTAACAAAAAGCTGTCCTCTCCTTGTTCATATGTAGACCTACAGGCCATAAAATTGTTCCACGTAATTAAAGTCTGAGTAATAGCCAGTGATTTCAGTGTTGATACAGTTGGGACCACTTGCCCCAGAGATGTTCATGAAGCAGTGTTCATTTAAAAACCTCTGGGTCCCAGTTCAGTGCCAATGCTTATTTGTACTTTCTTACACATGCCACAACTTTTTTTCCAACTTCTACTCAGTGAACAGATCATCAACTACATTCAGCCACGGGGCGATTTTTTCTTGAGCGGATGGTCAGTGGGCCAGAACATAATTACAAATAATTTGTAGACTGCAAATTAACCGCAAGAAGTCCAAACAGATATAATGTTTGACTAAAACATTATCATTTCAAACCCTGCTTACATTTGTATCCGATCACGTGTCTCTCTATTATGCGTGGGAATACTTGGGAACAGATTTATTACATTAAAATCACTTGGAGCTGATTTCCTGGTGTTTTTAAAGTATTTTATGTACAACAATAAAAAATAAAAAATAAAGTTGTATTTTATTTTTTTGCTGACAAAACTTTTGGGGGCAAATAAAACCACAATTTGGCCCTCGGGCCGCCAGTTGGGGAACCCTGACATATAGGTTATAGGCTACAGTTGGCAGAATTACACAACCTGCTATGAAGTTGATTCATTTTCAGCCAGTTTGTTAATTGTATCATTAATTGATCATATCATATGAATTTGTGGATGATCCATTCTTCTTTTTCTTGTTGCTTTGGTTGAAGATAGTGGTGCTGTTTATTTATTAGAAAATGAGTTTGCCCCAATAACAAGTGTTGTACTTTTTTCATTACCATCTTGACCAAAGCTGGTCCACCAGCTCAACCTATTCCCACCAGCTTGACTAAGCTGAGGGGTATACTGTACTACAAATCAGGCTTGAAATGGGCATGGTCTACGAAGAAAACAGGGGCAGATTTTTCTTTTAATGTCAGAGAAGGATTCTATGATTTACATTTGACAAACATCTCAAATGTCTGGTTATGTTACCGTAGTTGTGTGCTCATTCCACACTGCGGGCAGTAGAACTGTGGGTTTTCTGTCCGTTTTTATGCAATCACACACGTTTACTATCACAACGTGTCAAAGTCGCTGGGGGACTAGAAAACATCCCATTTGATGGTTGGTCAACTGTTATCTTGCAGTGAAGTGACCTATTTTCTTGGCTGTGTTCGAAGGAAAAGGGAGGGTACATTTTAATGGCAGTCCTTGGGTGCTGAAAACTGTATCATAGGAGGCCCGAGGCCAGAAAGGAAAAAGATGGTGGATGGTGAGAAGACGCAAAGCAAAAAAAAGGGCACAAGGTTCAAACCCAAACCGACATCTGCGAAATACAAGCTGAGGACTTTATCCTTTGAGTCAATTTCAGGAGAGATAATTACATGTTATGCTCCTGAAAATCCTGAGCAGTCGACGGATAGTGAACTCTCAGAAATTGAACCTGACAGAAGTGAAGAGGAGGAACCTGCGCTGACAGGTGAGGTGAAGACTTCCAAGCCTCACCCCAATGATCAGGAAAATGCCTGAGATGACTCTGGCCCAGTGGGAGTATGATTCGTGGAGAAAGTGAATCCATTACATTTACATTTTAGTCATTTAGCAGACACTCCAGAGCAACTTACAGTTAGTGCATTCATCTTAAGATAGCTAAGTGGGACAAACACATATCACAGTCAAAATAAGTACATTTTTCCTTAATAAAGTAGCTATCAGCAAAGTCAGAGCTAGTAAGGGGGAAAAAAGTAAAGTGCGACTATTAGTTCACAAAACACTTTTTGGTTGGGGGGGACTGTGGGATTATTTAAAATACTCTTTGAAGAGGTAGGGTTTCAGATGTTTTCAGAAGATGGGCAGGGACTCTGCTGTCCTAGCTTCAAGGGGAAGCTGGTTCCACCATTGGGGTGCCAGGACAGAGAAGAGCCTTGACTGGGCTGAGCGGTAGGGGTGGGAGGGCCAAGAGACCAGAGGGGTCAGAACGGAGGACTCGGGTTGGGGTGTAGGGTTTGAGGATAGCTTGAAGGTAGGGAGGGGCAGTTCCTCTTGCTGCTCCGTAGGCAAGTACCATGGTCTTGTAGTGGATGCGAGCTTCGACTGGAAGCCAATGGAGTGTGCGGAAGAGCGGGGTGACATGGGAGAATTTAGGAAGGTTGAACACCAGGGAGGCTGCAGCATTCTAGATAACTTGCAGGGTACTCTACAGATGTTGTGAACCTGCAGGATCGAGTCACTACTTTCATGTTTGCAGAGAATGGAAGGGTGTTGTCCAGGGTCACACCAAGGTTCTTTGCACTCTGGGAGGGGAACACCGTGGAGTTGTCAACCGTGATAGAGAGGCCTTTTGGCCAATCCGTTTGTGGTATCAGACTAGGTGAAGAAGAAGTTGGGTTCTATCAATTCGGTCAAAGTATCCAGAAGTGGACTTGTGTTGATTTTTTGTCTGTCTGCTGCCAAGAGGGAGAGGGCGCTACGCGTTTTGCGACTTGAGACGAGATCTGTGTCCTGCTTTGCGCTCCGGAGCAGAGCACCGCTGAAAGGAGTGATAACTGGGTGAACCTTGAGTGTTGGTGGATCAACTGAAGTTTAGGATCCCCGGTGTCTGTAATGCACGCAGTTTGGTGCGACGCAGACCTGATGGTGAGCGCGAGACTGAGGAGACCCTGTCTGTCCTTCTGAGTTTTGATGCAGAGTATTTGCCGGATAAATCCATGCTAGGGTATATAAGTTATCCCATGAGAGCTTTTGTACCGAACCCTCTACAATGTTTCAGGTGCCAAGTTTATAGTCATGTTGCAGCAGTATGTAGGAGGGAGATTCCGAGGTGTGAGAAGAGTGCAGGAAGGCATGGGACAAAGGAGTGTGTAATTTCGGTGGAAAAAGTGGAGTGTTTCAATGGTGGGGTGGCCATGTTGCTGGGGATCAGAAATGTCCTGTCCGAGTGAGACAGGTTGAAGTTTCAAGGGTGAGAGCAGTGCAGAAAGTGTCATATGCTGACGCAATGAGGAAAGTAGAGGATGGTGAGTGAGCGAGCCAGAGAGGATCACTGTGAGTAGTAGGCCAGTACAGATTGACCCAAACAGTTTGTGCTTTTGTAAGGTTGACTTCCTGGCGTTTATTGCTATGGTCATTAAATGTACCGTGTATATGGAAATACAATATACATAATTGGTAGTAGCAGCAGCAGATAAGTTTTTGAGTGTCAGAGATTTTAGTGCAGAAGAACTACAGGGGGTTTTGAGAGAAGGGGTTCCAGCCTCCCAAGCCTAAGGCATGGTGTAGGATCTGTTAGGGCCAAAGTAGTGGGAAGGGGTGGTGGTGTGTGTTGGGGATAATGTAATATAATATAATATATGCATTCGGAAAGTATTCAGACCCCTTGACTTTTTCCACATTTTGTTACATTACAGCTTTATTCTAAAATTGAATAAATCGTTTTTTCCCCTCACCAATCTACACACAGTACCCCATAATGACAAAGCAAAAACAGGTTTTTAGAAATGTTTGCAAATTTATAAAAAATAAACAACTGAAATATCACATTTACATAAGTATTCAGACTGTTTACTCAGTACTTTGTTGACACACCTTTGGCAGCGATTACAGCCTTGAGTCTTCTTGGGTATGACACTACAAGCTTGGCACACCTGTATTTGTGGAGTTTCTCCCATTCTTCTCTGCAGATCCTCTCAAGATCTGTCAAGTTGGATGGGGAGCGTCGCTGCACAGCTATTTTCATGTCTCTCAAGAGATGTTGGATCGGGTTCAAGTCTGGGCTCTGCCTGGGCCACTCAAGGACGTTCAGAGACTTGTCCCGAAGCCACTCCTGCATTGTCTTAGCTCTGTGCTTAGGGTCGTTGTCCTGTTGGAAGGTGAACCTTCGCCCCAGTCTGAGGTGCTGAGCGCTCTGGAGCAGGTTTTCATCAAGGATCTCTCTGTACTTTGCTCCGTTCATCTTTCCCTCGATACTGACTAGTCTCCCAGTCCCTGCCGCTGAAAAACATCCCCACAGCATGATGCTGCCACCACCATGCTTCACCGTAGGGATGGTGCCAGGTTTCCTCCAGATGTGACGCTTGGCATTCAGGCCAAAGAGTTCAATCTTGGTTTCATCAGACCAGGTAATCTTGTTTCTTATGGTCTGAGAGTCTTTAGGTGCCTTTTGGAAAACTCCAAGCGGATTGACATGTGCCTTTTACTAAGGAGTGGCTTCCGTCTGGCCACTCTAACATAAAGGCCTGATTGGTGGAGTGCTGCAGAGATGGTTGTCCTTCTGTAAGGTTCTTCAATCTCCACAGAGGAACTCTGGAGCTCTGTCAGAGTGACCATCGGGTTCTTGGTCACCTCCCTGACCAAGGCTATTCTCCCCCGATTGCTCAGTTTGGCCGGGCAGACAGATCTAGGAAGAGTCTTGGTGGTTCCAAACCTCTTCAATGTAAGAATGATGGAGGCCACTGTGTTCTTGGGGACCTTCAATGCTGCAGAAATGTTTTGGTACCCTTCCCCAGATCTGTGCCTCGACACAATCCTGTTTCGGAGCTCTGGGGACAAAAACCTGTTTTTGCTTTGTCATTATGGGTATTGTGTGTAGATTTATGAGAAACATATTTTTTTTAAATCAATTTTAAAATATATGGCTGTAACGTAACAAATTGTGGAAAAAGTTAATGGGTCTGAATACTTTCCGAATGCACTAGGATTAGATGGTGGTGCAATTTCCTTTTTTGCCCTTTTCTGTGAATAAATGTGCAATGCACTTTCCGAACTGTGAAAGGCAGCAATATGCAACAAAGCATGTAGTTGACCAAACTTTGACTAACTACGCTCGGTTACAAACGCAGGTGGCGGGAGGATCATTTTTTGATAAGGATGTTGTAGTATCTGAACAGTTTATAATTTTGGCTGAGTTTGCAAATGGTGTGTTAGATGAACTTTACTCTGCCTTGCTGAAACATCTGGAAAGCATTACTATAGGGGCCCCCTGACACAGAGGAGACTTGTGTGGAAGACAGGGATTGGTCTATTCAAAACACCCATCTTATGTTACATAGGATATATACCAGGTTTTCAACAAAGGACGGGGAGAATAATCATATTTGAGATTGGGTTAGTTGTTCTCCAGATTCTGCAGAAATCTGTAAATTGACGCTGAAATCTTTTGATATAATAAACCTTTATAATCAAAGTACAGTGTCAGCGGATTCCTTGTCAACACAGCATATCAGCATCTGTCACGATCGTTCATGAACGGGTCAGACCAAGACGCAGCGTGATATGCATACATGTTTATTTGACTTATTAACACAACGTCAAAACAACAAAACGAAACGTGAAGTCCAAGGTACACAAACAACATACCAACAACCCCGGTGGAGTGGACTTCTCAGGCTCTGGACTGGAGCCGCTGACCGGATCTGGACTGGACCCCGGTGGAGCAGACTGCTCTGGCTCCGGAGTGGAGCAGCTGACCGTAGCTGTATCAGGCACCGGTGGAGCGGACTGCTCTGGTTCCGGAGTGGAGCCGCTGACCGGAGCTGGACTGGACCCCGGTAAAGCGGATTGCTCTGGCTCCGGAGTGGAGCAGCTGACCGGAGCTGAACCTGGCACCGGTGGAGCGGACTGCTCTGGCTCCGGAATGGAGCACTGGTGGAACAGGCACGGGCCGTGCCGGACTGGACACACGCACCACTGGCTTGGTGCGAGGAGCAGGAACAGGCCGGACCGGGCTGGTGACGTGCACCACTGGCTTGGTGCGGGGAGCAGGAACGGGCCGTACCGGACTGGCGACGCGCACCACTGGCCTGGTGCGAGGGACAGGAACAGGCCGTACCGGACTGGCGACGCACACCACTGGCCTGGTGCGAGGGACAGGAACAGGCCGGGCCGGGCTGGCGACGCGCACCACTGGCTTGGTGCGAGGGGCAGGAACAGGCCGGGCCGGGCTGGCGACGCGCACCACTGACTTGGTGCGAGGGGCAGGAACAGGCCGGACCGGGCTGGCGACGCGCACCACTGGCTTGGTGCGAGGGGCAGGAACAGGCCGGGCCGGGCTGGCGACGCACACCACTGGCTTGGTGCGAGGGGCAGGAACAGGCCGGACCGGGCTGGCGACGCGCACCACTGGCTTGGTGCGAGGGGCAGGAACAGGCCGGGCCGGGCTGGCGACGCACACCACTGGCTTGGTGCGAGGGGCAGGAACGGGCCGGACCGGACTGCGAAGGCGGACTGGAGGTCTGGAGCGGAGAGCTGGCACAACCCGTCCTGGCTGGCTACCCACTTTCGCACTACACGTGCGGGGCGCTGGCACAGGACGCACTGGGCTGTGCACGCGTACTGGCGATACAGTACGTAGAACCGGCGCAGGATATGCGGGACCGAGGAGGCGTACTGGAGACCAGGAGCGTTGAGCCGGCACACCCCGTCCTGGCTGGATGCCCATCTTCGCACGGCACGTGCGTGGTGCTAGCACAGGACGTACAGGACTGTGCCGGCACACTGGCGACACAGTATGTAGCTCCGCATAACACTGAGCCTGCCCAGTCACACGCCTCCTCGCGTGAGTACGGGGAGTTGGCTCTGCTCTAACGCTAGGCTCCGCCAACCACCCTTTTAGCCCCCCCCCCCAAATGTTATTGGGGCTGTCTCTCGGGCTTCCTCCTCGACCGGCGTCCTCTGTGTTGCCGTTGCTCCTCTACCTTCGCCCATGGACCTTTCCCCACGAATATCTCTTCCCATGACCACAATTTGCCCACCTGGGACATGACTATTCGCTCCTCCTGGGCACGCTGCTTGGTCCTCGTTTGGTGGGATCTTCTGTCACGATCGTTCATGAACGGGTCAGACCAAGGCGCAGCGTGATATGCATACATGTTTATTTGACTTATAAACACAACATCAAAACTACAAACAAAACGTGAAGTTCAAGGTACACAAACAACATACCTCACACGGAACAAGATCCCACAACCCACTAGTGCCAATAGGCTGCCTAAGTATGGTCCCCAATCAGAGACAACGAGCGACAGCTGCCTCTGATTGGGAACCACACCGGCCAACATAGATCTAGACATACTAGAACTACAACATAGAAATACACAACATAGAAACTACACACCCTGACTCAACATATACGAGTCCCCTGAGTCAGGGCGTGACAGCATCGTTGTTCGGCCACCACTGAAAATTGGCGACGAGGATTTTGGGACGTGTTGCGTCTGTTTCAACGTTCCATCATGGGCTGCGAAATGACTCCCGCTCAAGAGGCCGGCAGATAAGGTGAGCTTTCTCACAACTTTGGGCGCTGGTCAGTTCGTGTGACTGTGTGTGTGTTGGGGGATGCACCGTTTAGAACTTGTGTGTGCGCCTTGCTGTTATTTGCTGTGGGATGAGAATCCGTTCAAAATTTCTAAAGTTGTTTGCGTTGAAAACAACGCAAACAGGGGGAGTGTGAATATAATACAGGATAAAAGTGTCTATAGGAATTGATAACACTGGGCCCAGGGATATTTGGCTTGAATAAAATTAAAGGGAAAAGGAATAGAAATAAGGAATAGGACAAGGAACTAAGGAAAAATGTATACTGTTAGGACGTCGCTGATCTACGGAAGCCCTCAAACGAGGCGATCATTAAGATGGGCCATAAATCCTGGAGAGTCACTAGGTGAATTTTCAGGTCAGTTCAAGGAACTGTGAGATTGTAGAATACACATTTAATTGTATGTTACCTCTCGGTATAGAGTTGACGAAGTATATGTCCGAAGTAGCCTCTCATTGAATATCTGCAACTCAAGGTAGCATAAATTTCAGAAGGAATATAAAGGAAATAGGAGCGACGTAAGCAAGCTTTTAAGGACCGTATGAATGGATGCATTCTTTTCATGTGTGTGTGAGGGAAAGAGAGTGTGTGTGTTTGCGCAAAATTAAAGCGGTCTCTGTTGTGTTTCAGCTGTGTGTCGACTCATGCTATGATAAGATTTATGTTAGAGATATATACATATATATGTTTTGGTTGAGAACAGGGGTTTTAGTTTTTGTAAGGAAATATGTTAATTACGGTTAAAACCTTATGAGTCTCCATTTGAGAGAACGTTTTCAAAACATTGTTAAAAAACTATGAGTCCCCGGGAGGACGTTATGATTGTTAAAATCTATGAGCCCCAGGGAGGACGTTATGATTGTTAAAATCTATGAGCCCCAGGGAGGACTTTATGATTGTTAAAAAACTATGAGCCCCCGGGAGGACGTTATGATTGTATAGAGAGGATTTGTAATGGATAAGAAAATAACTATAAATCTGCAGATTAGAATAAGTGAAGATAGTAAAGTTAAGAAACTTCGAAGTAGGATTTATGTTCTACGTTTTGTGTTGGTTTGTGCGTTCTGTTCAGTGTTACTGTTTGTCTGTGTTAGAAAGAACGGAGGGACAGCTGGTCTGTCTGCTGTCTGACTTAGAGAAAAGTTACTGTGGGAGAGCTCCTCTCACCTTGAAATCGCACTAGTAAATGAGCTGCGCATGCGTGGGATTTTATGAGTTTAGAGTTACACAGAGCAAATATGCCACTCCCCTGCCTGCACTGAGCTGCTGGGAGACGCAGACTTAGAGCTGAAAAAGAAGGAGGGGGACTTTGAGTACACACAAATAAAGTATTCTGTTTGTTAAGTGGCTGTTGCTTAATTATGAAACTATTTGATTGAGATCCATTGAATTTATAAATAAGAGTTATGTTGACGGATTAAAAATAAAAATACATAAATAAAATAAAATATTATTGTGCTATTTATAATATTCCTGAGATAAGCTGTTTGCTTATTTCTTAGCGCGAATGTGAACATGGGTATGTCTAAAAGGGTATTGTATGGTTGAAATAACCCAGTGAGTGCATAAAAGACTAAATTCTTGTCTGTTTCTTTTGTTCTCCTGTGATGTGAGAAACGAGAAGGAGGAGACAGAGAGAGAGGAGGTGCTGACCAGTGCGTCACGCGACAGCGTGTGCTGCTCCGGATCCAGTCCAATTAAGGCCAGTACTGTTCTATCCACAAACTTACTTTCCCTTACAGGATATAATAGATACATTGTGTATGTATAGAATATTTCATGTTGTGACAATTTTACAGGGACTTGGCAACAGACTGATCAATTGATGTAATTGAGAATTGCACATTAGGTTTTTTTTTTTGTGCATGAGTTGTTTTGATTAGAGTTGTGTTGGAAATCCAGCACTGAGATTATTCTGTAAAATTAATGTGACTGGGTGCTTATTAAGCAATTGGTTTGTGGGTGCTGTAGTGTTGCTGGATTGCAGGTCTTTCTTTTTTGATTGCTCTGAAGTTGACTAGTTTCCTTTACTTTTCTTTATCGGATGTGGTAAGATTGCCACTAATCAATAATTTGTTTAGTTTTTTAAATAATAAAAAAAAAAAATATTTAAAAAAATAGGAGGGAAAGATGAGATACATAGCTTGAAGTATTTTTTAGTTTACTAATTAATTAGTTTAAAATAAATAATAATAAAATAAATAATTTACAATAAAAGAATATAAAAGAGTTGTTACAATGGGGGAAAAGGACATAAAAACTATGAAAGTAATTACTCCTGTTGATGTAGTACAAAATAGTAATCCTCTAGTTAATGGTATTGCAAGGTTATCTGGAAAATGGAATAAACGTTGGCCTGACATTGAACAACCATGGCCAGTGGAAGGGACTCTTAACCCAGACGTAATTAAAATAATGCAAGTGCTTGTGGCCACATATAAGGCAGATCAAAAGAAGGGGAAAAAAGGGGAACATCGTAAAGAAAAGAGACAAAGAGAGCTGGGTGTTCTTAGAGGGACAAAAACTGATAAAAGATACAAAAAAAGAGACAGAGGTATAGAGAAAATAGCAAAAGAGGCGAAGGTAACAGAAAAACTAATGGCAGAAGTCAATACACCTTTCTCACATACGGATTCAGCAAAGAGGCCCCCACCTTACGAGGAAAAAGTAAAGTTTAAGGACGTCTATCCTCAGCTTCCAATGATCATTCAGGAGGGTGATTATTGCATCAGAGATGAAGATGAACGAATAATAGAGAGAGGACAAGCAGAAACAACCATAACGATGAGTCCAAACTCCAAGAGTAAGAAGAAAACAATGTCTGGAAACTAAGGGTAGAGTAAGGTTCAGGAGGATGGAATTTGAAGATGATGATGATGATGATCAGAGTGATTCAGAAGAGATCATGGGTGGATATGACCCTGTGATCAGACAGAGGTTGGCCAGAGCGGAAAGAAGGGTTGATGGAAGTTGGAAGAAGAAGGATACAAGAGATCCGAGCTCTGATGAAAGTCAAGATGAAGACAGCGATGAAAATTTGGAGATTAAAGGTGCTTCATGTTCAATAGGATTTTATTCTACAATGACTAGCACAGAAGAAATAGAAAGAGATATGGATCGATGCATATCATGCTTGGATAAGGCGAATAATTTAGAAGAAGTAAGGGAATTGGAAGAACAACTCAAGAAGTTGAAGATACAGAAGGAAAAACTGCTGAAAAAAGAATCTCAAAAATTGGAGAGGGAATACATATTGAGGCCAAGAAAAGGGAGCACGAGTAAGAAGATGATGCCAGTGATAATTCGAGGACAGAACCTGGAGTATAAGCCTTTGCAGAATACCGATATGTCAGATATACTTGAGAAGCTGCCTACTCTTCAAGATGGAGCATATCCTTGGATTTCTAAGTTGGAAGAAATTACGGTGGGAACACAGTCTGCCATAGGAGACATTAAGAGACTTTTGGCTAATCTCCTTGGGATTCCAGGTATGGAAGACATTTTTCAGAGAGATGGACTTAATCGATATGTGGGGACTGCAGTGAATGATCCTGAGTTGTTAGCTGCAAGTAGAAATCGGCTGTGGAGAGCACTAAAAGATACGTTTCCAACAAATGTGCATCCTGACAACATTCTGATTGACCCACTGGGACAACAAGAAAATCCGAGAGCCTATGTGTCAAGAGTTCATCAAGTGTGGAGAAATATTACCGGAAATGATCCAGATGTGAGTCAAATAGAGCAGTCAATTTTGCGAGCTAAACTGCAGATGGGGCTGCCCTCACCAGTAAGGAGCAAACTGGCAGAGGTGGTTGGACTTGGAAGCATGACAAAAGGTGTCTATACAGATCATATAGCCCATCAAGTGGATCTGTACCGGAAAAAGGAACACAACCAGAAAGAACAGGACCAAGAAACTCTCAGAAAACTCAATCAAATACAACTGGTGGAGAATAAGAAGAAGGAGAAGAAACAGGCTTTGGTTATGCAGAATCAGTGTTCACCAAATCAACAATCACTGCCACAGCTTCAACCGAACAAGGTCCAACCGCAATTGTACCAGCCACCATTAGTGGGATCAGTTGTTTCATATCCACAGCCAGTTTCTGGACAGACACAGAATTGGAGAGGAATAGGACGAGAAGGCTTAGGAAGAGGAAGAGGAGGAAGATTTAAGCCATACTTCCAGCAATCTTCAGAAGTGTGTTATAATTGTGGACAGGTTGGTCACTTTGCCCGTGAGTGTAATGGGCCAGGAGGAAACACCAGAGGGAATTTCAGAGGAAGATACAGGGGCCAGTCAAGATCATTTGGAGGACCGGTGAACCCTTATAGGGGCCCGGAGCAAGGATTCTAGAGGTGCCCAGAAGATCCGAAAGGGGGGTGTCAGCTGGTAGCATCAGGTCCGGAAAAAAATCCAACAATTGAGGTGAAAGTAAACAATCGACCATTGGAAGTGATGGCGGATAGCGGAGCTGCTTTCACCTGTGTTCGGCCTGAAGATGCTACACATCTTCCCATGTCCAATCAACTAATTAGGACAATCGGATTTGAGGGAGTGAAACAGCTGATTCCTCTTACGGAACCAATTGAGCTCTGCTATAAAAATCTGAAAATTACAATACCCATACTGGTATCGGAACATGCACCTATTGCATTGTTGGGAAGAGATGCATTGTGTAGATTGAACTGTACAATAAAATGTACGCCAGACGGCTGTCTGGTAGAAGTACCAAAATAAAAGGTTTACCAATTGTTGATGACGACAGAGATGGATTCTTTTTCAGTATTTTGGATTGGAAATCTAAGTGCAGATTTTTTGAAGCAGGCTAAGATATGGGAGAAATTCATTGTGGCAAACATGGCAGATGCGAGGCTTCCGGAATATCCATTTCATTGTACGCTCAAGTATTTCAAGAATGCTGCCCAATCGAACTCAGAGGAATGGTTGAGTCATCAACCAAAGAAAGTTCAACTCAGCTCATGTTGCATAATTTTAGGACCACAAGGAGCAGCTATGAAGATAAACACAGACGATTATCTGGATAAAGAATTTGAGATTGAGAAGAGTGTGCCACATGTGACCTTGTTGGTTTCTGAAGACTATGAGCAGAAGCATATAAGAGAAATGATGACAGAAGCAGAGAAAGCTGTTTTCGTTCCAATGAAAGAGAATTTGGCGATTTGGAGGAGTGAAGATCAGCGATTTCTCAAAATCATGATTTCAGCTCAAGGACAAGGACAGCCACAAGCTGTACGGATGACACATAAATCTATTTGCAGTGCGAAGATGGATTCAGACCCTATGAAAGAGGAGATGTTGCAACAAGTTCCAGAAGGTTTGTGGTCTCAACACAGTGCCGATATTGGACTTGTGAAATCAGCCCAACCGGTGAAAGTTGAACTTCGACCAGGAGCCAGACCTCCTTGGAAGAATCAGTATTCATTGAAAGATGAAGCAATCCAAGGGATCGAACCACAAATTGAAGGACTTTCGAAAGCAGGTGTTATGAGGACAACAATAAATCCTCAGAGTAACACGCCTTTGTTGCCTGTGAAGAAACCCGATGAAACGTATCGTGTGGTTCATGATTTGAGAGCGGTGAAGGGAAAATATATATGCTGGTGGTTGTGGATAGATTTTCACAATGGCTGGAGGCCTGTCCAACCAAGCAAAAAGACACTCAATCGGTTGCCAAGTTCTTGTGTAAAGAAGTCATAAGCAGGTGGGGACTTCCTGATCGAATATCCTCAGATAATGGGAAAGAATTTGTGGATAAATCAGTGAAATTGATGTTGCAAAAATTGGGAATTAAGCAACGTCTTGGAGCAGTTTATCACCCACAAAGTCAAGGGATTTGTGAAAAAATGAACGGTGTTTTGAAAAATCGCATTGTCAAAATTTGCCAGCATACGGGTCTAAACTGGATAGCGGCGCTTCCTTTAGCATTAATGGTGTGTCGTTCAAGTGAGTTGCGTGATCTACGTATGACACCCCATGAACTGGTCACAGGAAGAAGGATGCCTACGCCTTGTTTGCGAACAAGCGGAAAGGGTCCAAGTTTGGCTCTTTTGGAAGATGAAATGAGAGCGTACGTTACATATATGGCCAATTTTCATAAAAAGATGTCCACATATGTTTCTGACAGGCAAAGAAAAGAAGAGGTGCAGGAGAAGCTCGATGAGCAAAAAAGGAGTACAGTGCAACCTGGGGACAAGGTGTTCGTGAAGGTATTTAGAAGGAAGTGGTATAACGAACGTTGTGAAGGACCATCTGAAGTTGTTCGTAGTACTGGAATGGCTGTCCAGGTTAAAGGGTCTCCAACGTGCTATCATTTGTCACATTGTGTTAAAGCGCCTAGAGAAGAGGTGTCACGCGCAGAGAGACAGGATGTTGAAGGCTCAAGAGAGCAGGATGAAGATAGGGAAGAACAGGCAGAAGGAGAGATGCATGACAATATCCAGAGTCAAACCCCAGAAGGAGAGATTGTCCATGCTGTGGAGAACATTGATGATCATGTGTACACTTCTGATGATGCCAGAGATGACTCTGCAATGGATGGACAGGAAAGGAGATTTGGGGACATTGATTTTCAATGTGTCCCAGAAACAACAGGGCATATTTCAGAGATCACCAAGGGCAACTCGGTTACAGGAGAAGCTGGTGATTCGGTTAGACAAAGTAGCCCCAGACCAGTTAGGAAAAAAGTCAGACCAAAACGTTACGAAATCTAGGGTTGAAGTAACTCTAAGAAAGTCAGCTCAGCTTCCATGTCAGTGTACGAGAGAGAACAGTGGTGAAGGGAAATATAGAGTTCAGTGGGAAGATAGCTATGGCAGGAGTTTAGATCTGTTAGGAGCAGTTGCATTGAGAAAGTATGCGTTGCTGAATGATAAAAGAAGACTGAAGATTGAGGGTGATTGCAGTCTCTATGTGTACAATTCCCAGCAGGAGGATCAAGGTGATTATAAATGTATTTTTTATAATCCACAGTTTGAAAGTGAGGGATTAGAGTCGGGACTGAGAGTTAATGTAGTGACACTAGTGGTGATAGATGAAAATACAAGTAAAGAGCTCCAAGCTGTAGGGAAAATAGACGAATCAACAACAATGACATCAACACTTCAGCCTAATACAACAACAACCTATTAGGCCTTCAACTCTTTTAACGTTGACAGTTATTAAAGCTATAAATGTATCACATTTGATTACAATGGCACCTCAGAAAATCGATCCAAAACCAATTTTAGAAAATACTGTGATTAGGGTTAGGATGGGTGGTACAGCTCATCTTCCTTGTAGATGTGAGAGACGGAGTGGGGGTGGTGACATTCCTCCCACGTGGAGAGATAATTATGGAGAAGAAGTATTGTTATCAGGACCAGAAGTAGAAGCTGTGCCCCCTAGTCAAAGGAAATATATTTTGTTCAACGATATGAAGTGGAAGAGGGTTATGAGTGATTGCTCACTTCTTTTGCGTAATGTTACATGGGAAGATCAGGGAGAATATACTTGTACTTATTTAGAGCCAGCGTTCAAATTTGTTCCGGTTAAGAATTACTGGTTAGAAGGCTATGTAACTCGTAAGGTGACGCTTATGATGAAATAATTAAAGTCTGTTGAAGTTTCCACAGTCACCAAAGAGTTCAGGAGCAGTATATTACAGTAGTCACTCCAAGAGTAAATAATACACAGAGGATATCTGCCTCTTTGCCCTTGGAAATAATTAAGAGTGTTAATACATCAACTAAAGCCACTATTTTAACAGTAACTCTGAAAGAGATGAATGTTACGACGGCGATAACACATTTCGGAAATGTGACACAGACACCAACAACAACTTTTCTGAAATTAAAGGATGTAGTAAATGTGACTCAGAAGTCTATGATACAGATGGAGATTGGTGTAAATGGTAGTAAGGACAGTGTTGAAATAGGAGAGCAGATGGTAGCAGAGAATGATGAAGATTCATCTGAAATAGTGCAGAATTCTATCCCGGAGGTACAGGATGAGTTCTTTAATTTTGATGGAACACCAGAAGATATATCTGATCAATACCGCTCGTTAGGGAAGAGAGAAACTAAATGGAAGGCATATGGATTTGATTCTTCTGTTTTGCAAATGAAAGATGGATGGGCAGGTAGGAATCTATGGTTCCAGCAGTTAACTCATTCTGTAAGATCAGTGAGGAATCTGGAGGGTCCATGTCTGTTGAGAATTCCAGCACCAGGCACATGGGGTTCAATCTTAGAGACGGTGGCTCAACCTCTATCAACTGCGTGTCAATCTTATGCTTTATCATGGCTGTTGTATCAGCAACAATCATTAACAGATATAATGATGTCATTGTCGAAGCACTTGTTTAGGCCTAGGTTTAATTGTTCTTGGTTAAATGAATTACCCTATGTGAATTTGTTAGATCGGAAGGAAAATAAGTTAACAGCGTTTCCTGAAGCACTGGAGGTAAAACCTGTGAGGGCTAAAAGCTGTTTTTGTTCAAATAAAACATATGATGGACCGGCTATGTTTATGGGAATATCAGATTGTGATGATTATATGATGACTTTGGGTATGCATGAACGAAAGGTTAGTGATGAGATATATAAAGTAACTTTTTCTGTTCCATTTAGTAAGAAGAGCAGGACTTTGATGGTAAAAGATCAGCTTTTGCCTGGCAATGTGACTATAGGGAATTTTCTAGATATTTGGTGGGTTTGTGGTGATAAAGCCTATATATTCTTACCCTATGGATGGACAGGATGTTGTTACATGTCGACGTTGAAGCTTCCATATGAGGTTTACACCATTCAAAAGGGGGAAGCACCGGACACAGCTCAATCTGATTCTAGGTCTGGAAATAGGGTAAAAAGGGAAATGGCGCAATTTCATAATCTGGAATCCTACCATTGGAGGATACGTCTAGGAGAGAAGTGGGGACTTCCATGGTATAGTGTAACATTTTTGGCAGTTCACATTGATAATATTACCTATACTTTGCAGGGTTTTGCAAACGAAACGATACGAGGGTTTAACCTTCTGTCAAATACTCAAAGAAGTCACAGACTGACGCTGTTGAAACATGACATGGCTCTTGTGTCACGATCGTCAGGGAGAGAAGTAGACCAAGGCGCAGCGTGATGAACAAACATGACTTTAATTAGTTAAAGCACGAAACAAAACAAGAAACGACTCGTGACGTCCATGGTATCAATGACCGAACACGGAACAAAAACCCACAACCACAAAGGGAAAACATACAGTTTAAATATGGCTCCCAATCAGAGACAACCAGCCAACAGCTGACACTCGTTGCCTCTGATTGGGAGTCACTCAGGCAAACATAGAATACAACAAACTAGAATGAACACCAACATAGAAATACACACATAGAAATGAACACACCCTGGCTCAACATAATGAGTCCCAGAGCCAGGGTGTGACAGTACCCCCCCCTAAAGGCGCGGACTGCGACCGCGCCTCAACTAAACAAACCAGGGGAGGGCTGGGCGGGCATACCTCCTCGGCGGCGGTTCTGGCTCCGGCCTTGACCACCACCCTCCAATACACCCCCCATAGTGCCCCTGGTCCAGTCTGGCCCCGCCGGCTGGAGCAGGACTGGACTTAACAGAAGCGATCCTTACCAGGCTGTCGACTCGCACCCCTGGCTTGGTGCGTGGAGGAGGAACGGGCCTTACCAGGCTGACGACGCGCACCCCTGGCTTGGTGCGTGGAGGAGGAACGGGCCTTACCAGGCTGACGACTCGCACCCCTGGCTTGGTGCGTGGAGAAGGAACGGGCCTTACCAGGCTGACTTCTCGCACCCCTGGCTTAGTGCGAGTGGCAGGAACAGGCCGGACCGGGCTGGCGACGCGCATCGTAGGTTTGGTGTGAGTGGCAGGAACAGGCCGGGTCGGGCTGGCGACGCGCACCGTAGGTTTGGTGCGAGTGGCAGGAACAGGCCGGGTCGGGCTGGCGACGCGCACCGTAGACTTGGTGCGGGTGGCAGGAACAGGCCGGACCGGGCTGGCGACGCGCACCGTAGGTTTGGTGCGAGTGGCAGGAACAGGCCGGGTCGGGCTGGCGACGCGCACCGTAGACTTGGTGCGGGTGGCAGGAACAGGCCGGACCGGGCTGGCGACGCGCACCGTAGGTTTGGTGCGAGTGGCAGGAACAGGCCGGGTCGGGCTGGCGACGCGCACCGTAGACTTGGTGCGGGTGGCAGGAACAGGCCGGGCTGGGCTGTCGACGCACACCGTAGGCTTGGTGCGTGGAGCAGGGACAGGCCGGACTGGGCTGGCGACGCACACCGTAGGCTTGGTGCGTGGAGCAGGGACAGGCCGGACTGGGCTGGCGACGCACACCGTAGGCTTGGTGCGTGGAGCAGCGACAGGCCGGGCTGGGCTGGCGACGCACACCGTAGGCTTGGTGCGTGGAGCAGGGACAGGCCGAACCGGGCTGTGGAGACGGATAGGAGGCCTGGAGTGAAGAGCGGCCACCACCCGTCCTGGCTGAATGCCTACCCTCACACACTCTGTGTGAGGCATCCGCACAGGACGTACAGGGCGGTGAACCCCTGGCCTGGTGGCCTTCTGGATCCGCCCCCTTTTCTCCTCCGTCAGCCCCGTCGTCCATGCCGTGTGCCCCCCCCTAAACATTTTCTGGGGTTGCCTCACGACCGTCCGACGACGACCCTGATCACGCCGTTGATCCTCTTTCGCCAGGGCCTTTCCCGGCGCTTCCTCCCATGTCCACCCCAAGGGCTGCCCCTGGACACGCTGCTTGGTCGTTGCATGGTGGGTTTTTCTGTCACGATCGAGGTAAGGAGTGAAGTAGACCAAGGCGCAGCGTGATGAACAAACATGACTTTAATTAGTTAAAGCACGAAACAAAACAAGAAACGACTCGTGACGTCCACGGTATCAATGACCGAACACGGAACAAAAACCCACAACCACAAAGGGAAAACATACAGTTTAAATATGGCTCCCAATCAGAGACAACCAGCCAACAGCTGACACTCGTTGCCTCTGATTGGGAGTCACTCAGGCAAACATAGAATACAACAAACTAGAATGAACACCAACATAGAAATACACACATAGAAATGAACACACCCTGGCTCAACATAATGAGTCCCAGAGCCAGGGTGTGACATCTTGACTATATTTTAGCCAAACAGGGTGGCTTATGTGTGGCTATGAACTTGACGGGGGACGATTGTTATACTTTGAATCCCCAATAGTTCCGATAAGATCACTAGTGTTATACAGTGAGGGAAAAAAGTATTTGATCCCCTGCTGATTTTGTACGTTTGCCCACTGACAAAGAAATGATCAGACTATAATGTTAATGATAGGTTTATTTGAACAGTGAGAGACAGAATAACAACAACAAAAATCCAGAAAAACGCATGTCAAAAATGTTATAAATAGATTTTCATTTTAATGAGGGAAATAAGTATTTGACCCCCTCTCAATCAGAAAGATTTCTGGCTCCCAGGTGTCTTTTATACAGGTAACGAGCTGAGATTAGGAGCACACTCTTAAAGGGAGCGCTCCTAATCTCAGTTTGTTACCTGTATAAAAGACACCTGTCATCAGAAGCAATCAATCAATCAGATTCCAAACTCTCCACCATGGCCAAGACCAAAGAGCTCTCCAAGGATGTCAAGGACAAGATTGTAGATCTACACAAGGCTGGAATGGGCTACAAGACCATCGCCAAGCAGCTTGGTGAGAAGGTGACAACAGTTGGTGCGATTATTCGCAAATGGAAGAAACACAAAATAACTGTCAACTTCCCTCAGCCTGGGGCTCCATGCAAGATCTCACCTCGTGGAGTTGCAATGATCATGAGAACGGTGAGGAATCAGCCCAGAACTACACGGGAGGATCTTGTCAATGATCTCAAGGCAGCTGGGACCATAGTCACCAAGAAAACAATTGGTAACACACTACGCCGTGAAGGACTGAAATCCTGCAGCGCCCGCAAGGTCCCCCTGCTCAAGAAAACACATATACAGGGCCGTCTGAAGTTTGCCAATGAACATCTGAATGATTCAGAGGAGAACTGGGTGAAAGTGTTGTGGTCAGATGAGACCAAAATCGAGCTCTTTGGCATCAACTCAACTCGCCGTGTTTGGAGGAGGAGGAATGCTGCCTATGACCCCAAGAACACCATCCCCACCGTCAAACATGGAGTTGGAAACATTATGCTTTGGGGGTGTTTTTCTGCTAAGGGGACAGGACAACTTCACCGCATCAAAGGGACGATGGACGGGGCCATGTACCGTCAAATCTTGGGTGAGAACCTCCCTCAGCCAGGGCATTAAAAATGGGTAGTGGATGGGTATTCCAGCATGACAATGACCCAAAACACACGGCCAAGGCAACAAAGGTGTGGCTCAAGAAGAGGCACATTAAGGTCCTGGAGTGGCCTAGCCAGTCTCCAGACCTTAATCCCATAGAACATTTGTGGAGGGAGCTGAAGGTTTGAGTTGCCAAACGTCAGCCTCGAAACCTTAATGACTTGGAGAAGATCTGCAAAGAGGAGTGGAACAAAATACCTCCTGACATGTGTGCAACCCTGGTGGCCAACTACAAGAAACGTCTGACCTCTGTGATTGCCAACAAGGGTTTTGCCACCAAGTACTAAGTCATGTTTTGCAGAGGGGTCAAATACTTATTTCCCTCATTAAATGCAAATCAATTCATAACATTTTTGACATGCGTTTTTCTGGATTTTTTTGTTGTTATTCTGTCTCCCACTGTTCAAATAAACCTACCATTAAAATTAGAGACTGATCATGTCTTTGTCAGTGGGCAAACGGACGAAATCAGCAGGGGATCAAATACTTTTTTCCCTCACTGTAGATGCATTGAAGTGTATAAGGGATGCGTTTGGTCAATCTGAAGGAGCTGGATGGTCAGCGAAGGCTTGGTTGCAAGATCAGTTAGGCCCAGTGGGAGCAGTGATAGTTCAGATTTTAGTAGCGGCCCTTGTGGTGCTGTGTGTGATGTTTTGCTTTTGTACTTTGTTATTGACTTTTGCGAAGGCTATGATATTGAGATGGGTTGGAGTTGTGATGCCTGGAGAAAACACTCAGATGCCGTTGTTAACTGTTACTGATCTAGATGGAGATGAACAAGTGGGACTGGATGGAGTATTGATGGATAGATATCCATTTTGAATATCTGATTGTGTGATAATTTTTCACATTTCTTTACATATTATTGTGATATTTAGTATTTTCTTATGAATCAAAAGGGGGAAATGGAATGTGATTCATTTTATATATCATTTTATGTATCATTTTTATATTATTGTTGATATTGATGTTTTAATTTGCATGTGTTGCTTTGCAAAATATACTGGTTGGTGTTTTCTTTTCTTCCAGAAGCATATGGGGGAATGTGTAGAGTGGGATTCAAATACTCAAACATGGACAATATGAATGGACTGGAGGAAGTTGAACAAGGACGGTGTGGAAATGTTCAGATTCCATCATCGACGTTGCATTGAAAGTCGACACTGCTGAGGAGATGCAGTGCAAGGGACTACATTTCAGTGTCTGCAATGATTTATAAACATATTTGCATGTGTAATACATAATTTGTGTCATATTCTTTCTGTATTAATTTTTTGAAGAATGATATTTTCTGTTGTTGGGTACATGTGGGGACCTCAGATGTTGTTTTTTTTTTCGTGGATGCTTAGGGATATTGGGTCTAGGCAGGGACAGAGAGAATCCACAGGAGGGTCCGATGGGTCGACCAGCCTGAATGTAGACATTTTTGATTGTATTTTGTTTTCTGAGGTTTTCATGTGTATTCAATTGCATCATAGCTTAAAATGCATTGATAAAGATTTATAAATTGATCTGGAGTACTTAGGTGGTCGCCTGGGGCAGAGGGGCCGTGAGATAATTTTCCTGTCTTGATTGATTGATGGATATTTGGAATGAAAGCTGCCAGACAGGTTTTTCGCTCTCACACTCCATAAAAATGTGTTCACTCTCCATAAAAATGTGTTTACACTCCATGAAAATGTGTCTACATAAAAATGTGTTTATTCTCCATACATTTTGTTTTATTGCTAAAGTTACTCAAGAAGCTTGATGTAATAAAAATTGTTATTTGTCATAATCCTATTCTTTTTGTTTTCGAGACTTAATTAGTCTCGAAGGGGGGAAATATGTAGTATCTGAACAGTTTATAATTTTGGCTGACGTTTGCAAATGGTGTGTTAGATGAACTTTACTCTGCCTTGCTGAAACATCTGGAAAGCATTACTATAGGGGCCCCCTGAAACAGAGGAGACTTGTGTGGAAGACAGGGATTGGTCTATTCAAAACACCCATCTTATGTTACATAGGATATATACCAGGTTTTCAACAAAGGACGGGGAGAAAAATCATATTTGAGATTGGGTTAGTTGTTCTCCAGATTCTGCAGAAATCTGTAAATTGATGCTGAAATCTTTTGATATAATAAACCTTTATAATCAAAGTACAGTGTCAGCGGATTCCTTGTCAACACAGCATATCAGCATCGTTGTTCGGCCACCACAATGTGTATCTGGGAGATCCTTTTGGTCTCAACTAAGATTAATCTTGTGCTGTGGAAAGTGGGATCAATCAGAGTGACCAGGAGTGGGCTTGTCCTGATTAATTGTGTGTCTAAGGACCAGAGGAAGAAGGCAGTGGGCATCACGAGAGTTGGGCCATCTGAATTGTCATGATTCGAACTCCGGAGTAGAGCACCTAGTAAGAGATTCTTCTCTGGGGTGTCAGTGGAAATGAGGTGGCTAAAGTTAGGGTGGTCCATTGGATCTCCTATGTGGAGGCAATCAAAAGTATTGAGAGAGAAAGTGACACTAGTGTTGAAGAGATGGTTGTGGATGCACCACAGCCCATAGCTAATGTTTGTCAACTAAGAGATCCAGACATGCTGTATGTAAAGGAAGTAGATTTTGTGGTGGTCATTGCAACTGTGATAAACTGTACGGCTCAAGTAGCATGGACGTCAAAGAAATTGGACATCATTGTGGCTGCGGCAGGAAAGTATCTGGGGCTTCATGAATTCACAGCGGAAGAGTTGCAAGGGTTATTGGTGACAGAAGATGTGCCTCCCTCCCAGGCTCCTGAGCCTGTGTAGGGATCAACATAGCCACGGGAAGTAGGGATGCTGAGGGTAATGAAAAATCAGAATAAAAAATATAAATATACTGTATATACACATTTTAATAAAAAGTACCCCCCCCCACACACACACACACACATACAAACAATTAGTGCACTGGGCCTTTACTAGTCCTGTATTAGCGGACTGATATAGCATGTTGAGTGACTTTCTGGTAGTCAGTATGAGTATTCTTATCCACATAATTTTGTCTTTTATTTTCATCCCGCACAGTAGCAGGCAGCAATACAACTTTTGGATGTAGTCCGCCGTAAAACCCCAACAAAGAAGAAGAAGGCGTCTAGTCTGCCGGAAAACCACACGAAGAAGAAACAGAAGAATGGCAGTCATTGGCACTACAAAATAAAGTCCAGATTCTGGAAAGAATTTAAAACAATACCGGTCATCAATATACCTCTATAAACTCAGTTTTTCTATTGGTACATTCTGTATCGTGTTTGTAAACTGTAGTTATCTTTGTTGCACGGAGTTAACGCTTGTTTTGTGTGATTACGCCGAAGTCAAAGACGAGGCCTAGCCGGGTGCACAAGAAGCGGTTCAACTGAGTTGAGAGAGGTGAGTGTTTTTCGATGTTAGCGCAGTTCGCTATATCGCACCATGTCTTGTTTTAATGTGTATCATTGCTAATTTTGAGTAATACTTTCCCACACGTTACAGAAAATAACCTATAATCTCCATGGCTGCGTTTGCTGGCTAGCTAACGTTAGAAAATGTAGCGAGCTAACTTGGCTAAAATGTAAACATGGCTAGCTAGCTAACTAATGACAGTTTCTAAACCATCTTGCTAATGCCTGGCTGTTCTGTGGCGCTTCTTCACAACTGTCTGGCCTATCCTTGCATTGGCCAGATCAACCAGTCAGTCTTGCCATGGCTTGCAATTTCTAACTCAGTCAATAAAGTTGAGTGTAGTTAGTTAGCTAGCCAGTTAGCTGGCTATGCTACATCAACGAGGAAAACAACGTTATTGCTCAGTTAAATGTAGAACTAGCTAAAGAGATAGAGTTGAAAGGCTAACGTTAGCTAACTAACACCGTTACCGTTAAGTATGTAGCCAGCAGATCCGACCCGCTTGATTACAGCTACATTAGGGACGAACAGACTAATGCCATAATGTCCACAGATGCACATGCATTCTGCCTTATGTTGTGTTTGCTGGATGTCTAGTCCGCATTTTCCGTACTTGATGCACATGTGCTTTGCAAGGCTGCTGCAGAAAGGTTTGCAGCATGTAGAAGATACTTTTCGACCATAGCTAATAATTAGAACAGATTAAAGTTATTCTCCAATTGACCTACTGGTTTCATAGGCTGGCAGAGCTACCAACGGACTGGCGCGCAGAAGGGCGCATTACAACAATTAATCTAGTTTGTTTCTATTCTTCTGTCACTCATCTCTAGCAACATCAATACATTGAACTGGTTGTTCCCATATAGAGTACTGCTTTTCAAATCACTAGCTTGCCCTGCATGATGGCATGCTAAGTTACGCACAGAACAGTTCTGTGCATATTAATTTTACACGCCATTCTGTTTGCTGGTTTCATGAAAACTAGCCAACAGGGTGAACTACCCAAGTGTAGTAATGTTGAATTGTCCCAGTGTCATTCTTACTGGAGACACATTTCCAGTCGTTCAGCCAGTATATGTATATTCTCGTCACTAACCACACAATAGTCATCATCATTTGGTCTCTGTATGGTGCCACCCCCGCCATGGAACTTTTATGAACTTCCGTTTGTACCACCGCACAGTAATGCAACGCACGAGTTGAAAATATTGAATGCATGCAGTACACAGAACGCACTCAAACGTAGCTTTGCGGACTGCTCCATTGACACTTCCACCGGAACGCAAAGAGTTTGACGCATCTGGTGGACATGAAGCTTAAGTGTGTAGATTAAGGCACGGCAGAGCAGGGTTGCCAGGTCCCAGCTAAAAAGTATATCCCAAAAAGCCAATAGTGTGCAATTCGGGGCGCACTCATTTGTTCCTGCATGAACCCCCATCCCCTCGAGCATGACATCCTCATGCTTGTGACACTTTTGAATGTGAGTTTTTTCTGCCCCCGTCTCCCGGAGTCATCCTTGTTAGCTAGTGGGATCAACACCGGCAGAGAGTGTCCTTTTCTCCCGCTTGCCGAAAACCTGCCCTGACCGTCGGTAACAGAACTACGGAAAAAATCGTGCTGGACAGGCGGCGGTGAAGGACACTGTCTACCGGTCGACCCCGCATCCCGCTAGCACAGCAGGCGGGAGGCTGTGGCGAAACCGTGTGTAAGCTAACCAGCTAACTAGCTAGCTTGCTAGTTAGGGACACCGTATGCTAGTTAGCTAGCTAGCACACAGTGTCGCCCCCGCCTCCCGCCTGCAGTGTTCTAGCAATTGTGCCGTTATGTGCCAGATGTTAAGACTACAAAGTACAAATTGTTGTAAATGTCCTATTTGCGAGATTGACTTGTCATTTCAATAGGCATAGGCTACTGACACAAATGTGGGTTTAGGATTGTAATTCAACTTTGACATGGTTTGCTTAGCTAGATGCAGGTAACCTAGCCCCTGATAGGTCTACATCTTCTTTCAGATACAGTAGCCTTGGCAAAATGTAGGTAAGTAGTTTGCTTAGTTCAAATTGACAGACTATTTTATTTAACATGAATGGCGATTTCGAGGTAAGAAGTGCTTGTGTTGTCTAATAGCCTGCTGGAATAGGCTACTGAGAATGGGGTCGTAATTTCAGTGACTGAATCAAATATTAATAATATGGAAATGAACTGAATATGCTTGTAAACAACAGCTCGTGTTGATTTTTTAAAACCTGTAGCCTTATCTGAATGACTGTTACCATCAATCTAATGCATTCCAACAATAGCTGATCTGCAATTGCGATAGAGCTGTGACCAGGATCACAATTGATAACTTCCAATTTAATTAACTTAACATGGCCATTCATAATTGCATAATAACACAAGGCTACAACAACAATAAACTGAAGTTATAGGCTATTTATTTATTCAGTTTGCCAGCTCCAGGTAGGCTACACAAGTGGCACACATTTATTTGAAATGACTCCAGTGATCTCGTCATTTCAACATATTTATTGTATCAAATGGTAGGCTACAGTAGCCTACAATGGCATATAAATGAATAGGCTACTTGATGGCCAACAGATGCAAATGTAGCATTTGGCAATTTTTTTTTGTTTTTTAAAAATTTGTTTTACCTTTTTTTCTCCCCAATTTTGTGATATCCAATTGGTAGTTAGTCTTGTCCCATCACTGCAACTCCCGTACGGACTCGGGAGATGCGAAGGTCGAGAGCCATGCGTCCTCTGAACTATGACCCTGGCAAGCCACACTGCTTCTTGACACACTGCTCGCTTAACCCGGAAGACAGCCGCACCAATGTGTCGGAGGAAACACCGTACAACTGGCGACTGTGTCAGCGTGCATGCACCCGGCCAGCCAAAGGAGTCGCTAGAGCGCAATGGGACAAGGACATCCCGGCCGGCCAAACCCTCCCCTAACCCGGACGACGCTGGGCCAATTGTGCGTCGCCTCCGGTCGCGGCCGGTTGCGACACAGCCCGGGATCTAATCCGGATCTGTAGTGACGCCTCAAGCACTGCAGTGCCTTTGACCGCTACGCCACTCGGGAGGCCATTCTCCACATTTTAATGTCAGTTTCATCGTGGACTTTTCACCCATACGAGAAGCAAGCGAGGAATGTTCCATAACTTCCATTTCAAATGTCCACTCGCGCAGCGCTAGAGACCCAACAACTGAGCATGCGTAAAACCTTTCGCTTCACACAGTTTTCCATAAGCAAAGTTGACATTAGAATGCAGTTTAAACCACCTCCGAACGAATGTATCTAATGCGCTCTAGTGCGCCTAAGTCATTTTCCAGTGCTTTGTCGCCATTATTTCTTGAGGCTCATCAGTTCTAGCACGTTATGTTTTATGGAAAAAAGCGGCGGCAGAGGGGTGTGTGTTGAGAGAGCAGTGCGAGAGGAGACAGATCAGCACGCGTGCACATCGTGACAGCTTTTTACCAGTTGTAGGTAGGCTATTTAGCATTTTTCATCCCATTTCTAATTTTCCGAGCCATATCTCGCATCGGCTCTGCTGTGTCTTAATCTACACAAGAAGGTGGTCCGACCCTAGTGCAGTTATAAGCAAGTGGGTATGATCTGCTGGCTAGCTAAGTACAGTGCATTCGAAAGTATTCAGACCCCTTGACTATTTCCACATTTTGTTATGTTACAGCCTTATTCTAAAATGGATGAAATTGTTTTTTTCCCTCATCAATCTACACACAATACCCCATAATGACAAAGCAAAAACAGGTTTTTAGAAATGTTTGCAAATTTATAAAAAATAAAAAACCCTTTCCATCGATCATCCTTGATGTTCCTACAACTTCATTGGAGTACACCTGTGGTAAATTCAATTGATTGGACATGATTTGGAAAGGCACACAATTGTCTATATAATGTCCCACAATTGACAGTGCATGTCAGAGCAAAAACCTAGCCATCAGGTCGAAGGAATTGTCCATAGAGCTTAGAGACAGGATTGTGTCAAGACTCTTCCTAGAGCTGGCCGCTCGGCCAAACGGTGGAGAAGGGCCTTGGTCAGGGAAGCTGACCAAGAACCCGATGGTCACTCTGACAGAGCTCCAGAGTTCCACCAATCAGTGGAGTGGCCAGACGGAAGCCACTGCTCAGTAAAAGGAACATGACTGCCCGCTTGGAGTTTGCCAAAAGGCACCTAAAGGACTCTCAGACCATTTTTTATTAATTAATTGAACCTTTATTTAACTAAGCAAGTCAGTTAAAAACAAAATCTTATTTACAGTGACGGCTTACCCCAGGCGACGTTGGGCCAATTGTGCGCCGCCCTATGGGACTCCCGATCACGGCCGGTTGTTATACAGCCCGGGATCAAACCCGGGTCTGTGGTGATGCCTCTAGCACTGCAATGCAGTGCCTTAGACCGCTGCGTCACTTGTTCCCCACCATGAGAAACAACATTCTCTAGTCTGATGAAACCAAGATTGAACTCTTTGGCCTCAATGCCAAGCGTCACGTCTGGAGGAAACCTGGCACCATCCCTACCGTGAAGCATGGTGGTGGCAGCATCATGCTGTGGGGAGTTTTTCAGCGGCAGGGACTAGGAGACTAGTCAGGATTGAGGGAAAGATGAACGGAGCAAAGTACAGAGAGATCTTTGATGAAAACCTGCTCCAGAGCGCTCAGGACCTCAGACTGGGGCGAAGGTTCACCTTCCAACAGGACAACGACCATAAGCACACAGCCAAGACAACGCAGGAGTGGTTTTGGGACAAGTCCGAATGTCCTTGATTGGCCCAGCCAAAGCCCGGACTTGAACCCGATCGAACATCTCTGGAGAGACCTAAAAATAGCTGTGCAGCGACGCTCCCCATCCAACCTGACAGCTTGTGAGGATCTGCAGAGAAGAATGGGAGAAACTACCCAAATACAGGCGTGCCAAGAAGACTTGAGGCTGTAATCGCTGCCAAAGGTGCTTCAACAAAGTACTGAGTAAATGTGATACATTGGCTAACATTTCTAAAAACCTGTTTTTGCTTTGTCGTTATGGGCTATTGTGTGTAGATTGAGGGGAAAAAAACAGATCCTTTTTAGAATAAGGCTGTAACGTAACAAAATGTGGAAAAAGTCAAGGGGTCTGAATACTTTCCGAATGCACTGTATGTAGCTAGTTAGAGCTGGATAGCTAACGTGATTTTAGGGGATCCATTATTGCAATGACCCCCTCCAGTATATTAGCTATAATCTGTAGGTAGGCTTATTGTCAGTGATCACAAATAGTCAGGGAAAAACATTCAACCTATTTTGCCGGTAGGCTTACACACCCTCTACCAGATTTTTGTGAGATAAATATTGATAAACTAATATTATTTTCTGGTGTTACAGAAAATATGTAACATACATCACCATGACATCCAGATTTGGTAAAACCTACAGCCGTAAGGGAGGGGAGGCAAACTCCAAATTTGAAGAGGTCTTCTCCAACAAGGCCACACTGAGCACCAAATGGGGAGAGACCACTTACAAGGCCCAACTAGGCTCTAAGCGGCCCACTCTGAAGCCTGAAGTAGTCGAGTTATCCAAGAGGCCCCGGATTGAGGATGATGACAGCTCAGAAGATCCTTTTGGTTTTGACAGCGATGATGAGTCCAAGCCTGTCACCTCCCACAGTGTGCCCCAGTCTGAACTGGCTGAGGGTGAGGCCAGTAAACTACCTTCTGCTACAGTCACAGTCACAGCCACGGTCCCAGTGGATACCAGTAGGAACTCCAACAGCACATCTACAGGTAAGAACTGGATGGCAGAAAACTGTCTGATTGTTGGCCATCAACATGTTGGACATGTTTTGTTAGAGAGGATGCTCTCGGAAGTCTAGAATGTGTCTGTCTTCAAGTGGTAGTGTTTAGAAGTTCCACCCACCTTCAGTAGAGCTGTTGTGTGCACTTTGTCACTAGCTAGATTTCCATCCAATTGGCAACAGAGTTTCATGCGAATATTCTAAAATCTGCCTAAAAACAATATGCGGCTTTTCCCGTCAGAGATGTTTCCATCAAATTGACTTGTTGTGGATAAAAGGCTGTGCTTGATGTTGCAGTGCACATAAATTACTTTTTTGGTTAATTCCCCATGTACCGAAAACGTTAAAAGGGTTTCCATCGCTTTTCCAACTTTACTGAGGGTTTTGTTACAAAAAATGTTGCGTTATATACAGGGCTCTAAAGTGCGACCAATTTGGTTGCATATGCGACTAAATATTTTGCTGCCAGATAATAATTGTTGTACTGATAAGGCTTCGCTATACTGTTGTTTCTGACTGCCCTAGAGAAAAAAGTGAGTGCAGATTCGATAGCGTCATGTTTGCACCATTACTACAGGAAAAACAGCTTGCTTTTAGCCCAACCGAGTAAATAAATCTTAAAACCATGTCGTGGGCCATTCTAAAACTACTCGTGTGTCGTTAACCATTTGTTTACACTTGGATCAGTCATGTTACCTCATTGGCTAGCTAGCTGGGAACCTGGAAACTTTACCAGTATATCCAAACATTTGGGGGCTCAGAAAGAAAAGAAAAGGGATTGCTTCTTCAGGAGATCAATGATCATAGCAATGAATGAATGACAGATTTCTTGCATGTCGTCATCACAAACCTGAAGTTTTTAAAGAGACTGTACAATTTCAATGTAATCCATCGCAATAGGAAAATAGTGCATTTTTCCCCCACAATGTAGACACCGAATTTTCCACAAATGTCTGTAATTTCAATGACAGGTATTCGTATCAACATTTTAGATTTTATAATAAACGTCTTTACAGTGTTACATATTAGTTTGTAGGGCACAACATGTGCTTCAAAAGTAGCTAGAATTAATATAGTCCCAATATACACTGACTATACCAAACATTAGAAACACCTACCTAATATTCAGTTGCCCCCACCTCAGAACCGCCTCAATTTGTCGGGGCATGGACTCTACAAGGTGTCAAGCGTTCCACAGGGATGCTGGCCAATGTTGAATCCAATGCTTCCCACAGTTGTGTCAAGTTGTCTGGATGTGCTTTGGATGGTGGACCATTCATGATACCCATGGGAAACTGTTGAGCATGAAAAACCCTGCAGCGTTGCAGTTCTTGACACAAACCAGTGTGCCTGGCACCTACTACCATGCCCTGTTCAAAGGCACTTAAATATTTTGTCTTACCCATTCACCCTCTGAATGGCACACATGCACAATCCATGTCTCAAGGCTTAAAAATCCTTCTTTAACCTGTAATAATAATTTAGAAAACTTTCCAGGGGGTGTACTTACTTTTTCACATGACTGTAGTCCCTTGATATTTTTTGAAAAGGAGAATCAAGCTCATCACCGTGCACGTTCACCATCATAACTTCATCTGTAGCCTAATAAACTGCATGCTTTCCCGAGTCGTAGTGGGAGGACCACACAACATACGGTGGTGCCTTCAGAAAGTATTCTGACTTTTTCCAAATTTTGTTGTTACAGCCTGAATTTAAAATGGATTAAATGTAGATTTTTTTTGTCGCTGGACTACATAATGTCATTGGAATTATGTTTACCATTTTTTAAAAACAAATTCATTAAAACTTAAAAGCTGAAATGTCTTGAGTCAATAAGTATTCAACCCCTTTGTTATGGCAAGCCTAAATAAGTTCAGGAGTAAACATTTGCTTAAGAAGTCTCATAAATTGCATGGACTCACTGTGTGCAATAATAGTGTTTAACATGATTTTTTGAATGACTACCTCATCTCTGTACCCCACACCTACAATTATCGGTAAGGTCCCTCAGTCGAGTAGTGAATTTCAAACAGATTAAACCACAAAGACCAGGGAGGTTTTCTAATTCCTCGCACAGAAGGGCACCTATTGGTAGATGAGTAAAACTAAAAAAGCAGACATTGAAATCCCTTTGAACATGATGAAGTTATTAATTACACTTTGGGTGGTGTATCAATACCCTCGGTCACTACAAAGATACAGGTATATTTCCTAGCTCAGTTGCTGGAGAGGATGGAAACCGCTCAGGGATTTCACCATGAGGCCAATGGTGACTTTTAAACAGTTAGAGTTTAATTGCTGTGATAGGAGAAAACAGGATGAATTAACAGCATTGTAGTTGCTCCACAATACTAACCAAATTGACAGTGAAAAGAATGAAGCCTGTACAGAATAAAAATATCAAAAAACACGCATCCTGTTTGCAACAAGGCACTAAAATAATACTGCAAAAAATGTGTCAAAGCAGTTCACTTTTTGTCCTGAGTACAAAGTGTTATGTTTGGGGCAAATACAACACATTACTGAGTACCACTCTCAATATTTTCAAAAATAGTGGTAGCTGCATCATGTTATGGGTATGCTTGTAATCGTTAATGACTGGGGATTTTTTCAGGATAAAAAATAAACGTAATGGAGCTAAGCACAGGCAAAATCCTAGAGGAAAACCTGGTTCAGTCTGCTTTCCACCAGACACTGGGAGATTAATTCACCTTTCAGCAGGACAATTACCTAAAAAAACAAGGCCAAATCTACACAAGAGTTGCTTACCAAGAAGACAGTGAATGTTCCTGAGTGGCCAAGTTACAGTTTTGACTTAAATCTACTTGAAAATCTATGGCAAGACCTGAACATGGATGGCTAGCAATGATCAGTTTACCGAAAAATGTGCTGTTTACATCATGCCTGTCGTGATTTTTATTTTATTTTATCCGACGTGTACTCTACTTGCATAAAAAGGTTGGGTGGAAACCTGGTTTATGGTGGGAAAATGTTTCCACAAGTGCTTGTAGAATAATTGTGTGTATACAGTAGCTAAAGAACACCATGCCTGTCTCTTGTATTTCACTTTATTTATTGAATTTTTTTTATTATGGAAGGAAAACTGCGTCTCATTATCCTTGTGATAATGGTGATGATATCTGTGGTGTGTGGATATTTCTGGAGAAGATAAAGTGATGGGCTCCCTTGTGGGCTGTTTAGTCTCTGCTGGCAGCTTCTGTGTCAGCTTATCTCGTCTCTATCTGTCTCTGACAGTTCACTAAAGATAAATCAGGCTTTACTGCAATGCCATCGTCTCAATAGGCCTGTGTCCCTTTCATTTAGAATTAGATTACTGATTAGAAATGATACAAACCAAACAACCGGGTTGAACAAAAATCTGAAACAGTAATTTACAATGTAACGCTTGTCTTATACTTATAATACTTATTTTTTGTTAACTTGCTCTTTTATCTCCTTTGTGCTCACAGGCAAGCAAACATTGTCCAATGAGGGTGCAGAAAAGAGTAGCCAGTCCTTGTACAAAAATACATCAGAGAGTAACCAGAATCCTATTGCGCAGTCCTCTGTTTCAAAGACTGTTCCCAAGGACCCCTATGTGGAATGGAGCTTAATAGGGACCCAGAGGTCTTCTACCTCCTCCCCTAGCATGGAACCTCTCCAGGAAAAAGACTCCGCTGAGGCACCAGGGCTTAGCGGGGACTCGCAGTCCTCATTTTCCCAGGATGGGCTCTCCTCAGGTGGGATGAAAAGTGCTGACCAGGAGGCTCCGGCCGAGCCTGTTGTTGACAACATCCCCCCCTCCCCGTTCCTCCTCAGGCCCTCCAACACTAGGAAATACGTCCGGCCCAAGCCAAACAAGGCCCCTGATGTTCCAGATGCTTCTGCTGCTAGCGACAGCAAACTGCCCGTAGCCGCCAGTGGTCCGGCTGCACTGATGCCCAAAAGCGTGTCCACTGCCAGCGGTAGCGGTGGCACTAATGCTATCACGACGGCGGCCAAACCGGCGGCTAAACCTACTGGCAGGGGTCGGGTACGGGACTACACGGTGCTGCACCCATCCTGCCTGTCGGTGTGTAACGTCACCATCCAGGACTCCATAGAGCGCAGCATGGACGAGCTCATCACCAGCGCACCCCCTGCTGACCTGGGGGAGGCGGGACGGCTGAGGAAGAAGGCAGACATACCTCCAGCCAAACCCACCAGGTAAACGATTCCACTGGCTGTGGCCCAGACAATACACTCAGACTGAGTTGCCTCCCACTGGTCCTTCATAACATGCTTGATACTGCTTAATATTGTACAACTGTATATTTACGGGTAAGCGCATAATGTCCCTTCTTATACCCACGCTCACGCCCATATGAGGTTTACCAAATGTTTCCACTACACCTAAACCTAGTTGAATCTGTTTTCTCGATTTAATTACCTCTTCTGTTAAACCTTTGACTATGTTTTCTTGTTTTTAATGTCAGCTGCTGATTGAAATTATTCAATTCTCCTCTTGTAACCGTCAGGTTCCGAACCACCCAGAGTAAGACCAAGAAGGAGACCAAGCTGGAGTTCTTTGGCTTCGAGGACAAAGGTGACCAGGAGGGGGAGGAGGGAGCGGACCCCGCGGCCGGTGGCAGCAGCAGCTACAAGATCAAGTACTTTGGCTTTGACGACCTCGGTGAGAGCGACAGTGACGAAGAGGAGGGCTCCCAGGCCAAAGAGAAGAGGAAGGCCAAGAAGGCTGGAGCAGCGGCAGCAGCCGCCATGGCAGCTATTGTGGACAGCCCCCAGCCCAGCGACTCTCAGGACAGCCAGAGCATCAGTAATACAGGTGACATATACTGTTGATGTTTGTCTAAAGGCAATAAAGAGGTTAGCTGTATGAAAAACACAGGTGATTTGATAGGCTATATCATAGACAGTCAAAATAGGATCATGCGTTGCTTACAGTCAGTTTGCCGACACCATGTAACAGGATTTCTATCGTACATGTATTTCCATCATGTTGATTCCACCTTATTATTGTGTTGTTTTCCCCCTCAGATATTCTGGAGTTTTGTGATGACTCGAGCCCTGGTGGGTCTGAAGGGCAGAAGGGTCGCTCGGGAAAACAGGGGGACAAATCCAAGGAGATTGGCAGGAAGATCTTCAGTGGGCCCAAAAAGGTGAGTGACCTATGAAGTCTGATTGAATGTGTGAGATGGAGAGTGTGTATGGAAAGAGTCATTTGATTCACAGTGTATTTGTAGCGGTGCTCATGAGGTAACCCAGAGATGAGGTAGAATTGCTGTCACTAAGGGGAGTACATGTTCAATAATGTTTCAAGCACTCATGGGTGAGCAGTGGGAGAACATTCCCAATAAAGAGATTATTGTGCTGTGATATTGTTATTGATTCCATCTGCTTTGCCTCACTGGATATAGAACACTGCTTTTTTTGCACGGCAGATGAATGGGATAGGCGTAATTACATGAATCTTCAGAAACATCACAAGAACCTCTCGCCTCAACTCAAGCGTTTGACCAAATCAGGTGGAAAGTCACACCATTGTCATAGCAGACATGTCTAGACTGACCATCAAAACTAGTGATTAAGCCTTGAAAGAGGACCACTAGATTGTTTTAATTCCAATAATAAGTATTAACTGCACCCCCCACAGTAGCTGAGTTTTTCAGCAACAGTTTATTCGGCACTGTTAAGGAAGAGCTTCAAGTAAGCTTTTCACTGTACTGTTTACACCTGCTGTATCCTGTGCATGTGACGAATAAACTTTGATTTGAAGACCCTTTACTCTTGGGCCGAGATTCAAACCAACTCAGATGAATGACCTTTAAAGATAGACTTTTAAAGGCTGTTTCTCTGATATTCACTGTAAATGCTACGGATATAATCTCAAGCGTAAATCTCCTTTAAAAGTCAATCGCAGTTCACACAGGTCGTTTATCTGCGTTTGTTTGAATCCTGGCCTTTCAGACTGTATAGCTAAAAAAACTAGTTCTACGTCTTTCCATTCCATTTATAACTTTGTCAATGGTTTTGGCACACACACACAAAAACACAGTAAATGTGTCCACTGGTCTTGGCACGTGCGCTCTAGCCAACAGCTCACAAATGTTTTCCCATGGAAACACAAAGCAGACCAAACTCTTTGGTCCTATAAAAACCTGCTGTATAGTCGTGGTCAAAGGTTTTGAGAGTGACATAAATATTAATTTTCACAAAGTCTGCTGCCTCAGTTTTTATGATGGCAATTTGCATATACTCCAAAATGTTATGAAGAGTGATCAGATGAATTGCAATTAATTGCCAAGTCCCTCTTTGCCATGAAAATGAACTTAATCCCCAAAAAAACATTTCCACTGCATTTCAGCCCTGCCACAAAAGGACCAGCTGACATGTCAGTGATTCTCTCGTTAACACAGGTGAGAGTGTTGACGAGGACAAGGCTGGAGATCACTCTGTCATGCTGATTGACTTAGAATAACAGACTGGAAGCTTTAAAAGGAGGGTGGTGCTTGAAACCATTGTTCTTCCTCTGTTAACCATGGTTACCTGCAAGGAAACACATGCCGTCATCATTGCTTTGCCCAAAAAGGGCTTCACAGGCAAGGATATTGCTGCTAGTAAGATTGCACCTAAATCAACCATTTATCGGATCATCAAGAACTACAAGGAGAGGGGTTCAATTGTTGTGAAGAAGGCTTCAGGGTGCCCAAGAAAGTCCAGCAAGCGCCAGGACCGTCTCCTAAAGTTTATTCAGCTGCAGGATCGGGGCACCACCAGTGCAGAGCTTGCTCAGGAATGGCAGCAGGCAGGTGTGAGTGCATCTGCACGCACAGTGAGGCGAATACTTTTGGAGGATGGCCTGGTGTCAAGAAGGGCAGCGAGGAAGCCACTTCTCTCCAGGAAAAACATCAGGGACAGACTGATATTCTGCAAAAGGTACAGGGATTGGACTGCTGAGGACTGGGGTAAAGTCATTTTCTCTGATGAATCCCCTTTCCGATTGTTTGGGGCATCCGGAAGAAAGCTTGTCCAGAGAAGACAAGGTGAGCACTACCATCAGTCCTGTGTCATGCCAACAGTAAAGCATCCTGAGACCATTCATGTGTGGGGTTGCTTCTCAGCCAAGGGAGTGGGCTCACTCATAATTTTGCCTAAGAACACAGCCATGAATAAAGCATGGTACCAACACATCCTCAGAGAGCAACTTCTCCCAACCATCCAAGAACAGTTTGGTGACGACCTGTGCCTTTTCCAGCATGATGGAGCACCTTGCCATAAGGCAAAAGTGATAACGAAGTGGCTCAGGGAACAAAACATCAAAATCTTGGGTCCATGGCCAGGAAACTCCCCAGACCTTAATCCCATTGAGAACTTGTGGTCAATCCTCAAGAGGCAGGTGGACAAACAAAAACCCCAAAATTCGGACAAATGCCAAGCATTGATTATGCAAGAATGGGCTGCCATCAGTCAGGATGGGCTGCCATCAGTCAGGATGGGCTGCCATCAGTCAGGATGGGCTGCCATCAGTCAGGATGGGCTGCCATCAGTCAGGATGGGCTGCCATCAGTCAGGATGGGCTGCCATCAGTCAGAAGTTAATTCACAGCATGCCAGGGCAGATTGCAGAGGTCTTGAAAAAGAAGGGTCAACACTGCAAATATTGACTCTTTGCATTAACTTAATGTTATTGTCAATCAAAGCCTTTGACACTTATGGAATGCTTGTAATTATACTTCAGTATACCATACTAACATCTGACAAATATCTCATAACACTGAAGCAGCAAACTTTGTGAAGACCAATACTTGTGTCATTCTCAAAACTTTTGACCACGACTGTATGTAAAATATTGTGCTATATCTTGGAAAATATATAAATGTGAATCTGGATGACAACATAATGATGTTTGTTTCCAACATTAGGGCTGTTTTCCAAAATAAGTTAAATCTGCTTCATGTTTTGTTTCCTTGCCACGATACTAATGAGTATCGCGATACTGGTATTGTCCCGACCCTAGGTTATTCTACCAACAAATGCGCAAAAAGTGTTTCCAATGCCATTTCTCGCATGATCTATTTAACAGACCAAATATTATCCACCCATGTGTAGTGTATTTTGTTTTGTCGACATTTGGAAAGTTCACAGACAAATCTGCTGTTTCCATCAGGCCTGTCATGAGTTTATCTGACATGTAATGAACTCACATTGTTGGATGGAAGCATGTTTTATGGGTTATATAATCACAACATCCTCTCAATATAGGCAATTTGTATTCAGGACATGCACTAGACTACTTCAAAAATTGATGGTTTTCCATTAGAATGCAATGTTTGAACATACTGAAAGGTCTACCTAGGAAATGAATATAATTTAGACATAAAGTATGTCTGATTTGCATTCCTTCCATCACCAACTCACCACTCTATATCAGATCTAATTGTTTGATAATGACCAAGTGAGCTTCCTGAGACCTGGGTAGGCTAGAATGATAAGATAGGATGAACATAAATGTCCCAGAGTGGAAATGTAGGGGATTTATATATTTATTTTGGAAGTAGGCTGGTTTCTGGTTTCTGGTGACCATTTTGTCCTGGAGTCTGATTCTGAAAGCAACTTGTTGATGAAATGAGCCATGTAGCGTCATAGGTGTAGACGTTATGAAGTTGCGTTCTGCAGTCTCCACCATTCGCTCATATGGTGATTATGATGCAAATAATAACAACATGTCAGATGTATCTATTACCCACTAGGTCAAGGTTTGTCTTGGTTTTAGGCATTCATGTTGAATCATGTCAACTGCTACTGTACTTACCCTGGATCTGTGGTTATGTGTGTGTTGTGTGCAGTCCCCTGCTAAAGCTGTGTACAATGCCCGCCACTGGAACCAGCCTGAGCCTGAAGAGATGCCCCCACCACCCCTGGCCCGCGCACACACTGCTCCGGTGAGAACTACTCTAGGTCACTACCAGGGCTCTGCCTAACACTGGTCGCACACACATTCTCTCTCGCTCTATTAAATTTGCAATCTCTAGCACAAAGATAACAATGTGTTGTCCTAGAATAATGCATTGACCTAGGGCTGCATGATATGGGAAGATAATTCAATTTTTACTTGCAATTATAGATCAAAACCCTTGAGTAAATGTTGGATTCATAGAAATAGAATGATCATTCAAATTGTGTGGTTGGACAACCGTGTGCACTTGGAATGCCGTTTTTGTTTGGCATGACAATTAATTAAAAAGTAATTGAGGAGATGGTTGTGACCATAGAGATCCTATATGAGAGATCACAATAGCAAGCAAATTGTATTCCGGGTGGAGAAAGTTGCGTTCTGTGCATGGTTCTCTGTATGGTTGCGCTCTGTATTTACAAGTCAGTAATCGCATAGGTAAGGAGCCGGTAAAATCGACTTTACAATAACATAAACCATTGTCAATGTCACAGTGCTATTTCATAGTGTAATCTCGAAATTATCCAGCAGATGATGGTAATGAGCCACTACCTCCATTAGCTGGCTATGTGAGGTTAGTGTGCCAAATCCATACAACAATGATATGATAGCCGGTCCTGTTCACTCACTCATAGATGAAGGATATAATATAATCTTTTAAACAGAGGTTGTTATTTTCTGTGTATAACATTACCTACTAGCAAGCAAGCAGGCAACTAGTCCAAACCTGGTAGTTAGATGGCTAGCAGAGGAAAACAACTCTCAAAATGTAGGCTAGGCTTATGCAGGTCAAAATGTAGGCTTATGCCGGACAAGTAGCTAGCCAGTACACTTTCTGGTAGCCCCAGCGCAGGCTATGGAACCATCATCGGGTAAGGAAATATTTGTGTACTGATGTAGCTACCAAGCCATCTTATTAATTGAAAACGAGGGTCGTCTTTGCTTGCTAACGTTACATGACTGACATCTGCATTCATCCATGCGTGCTGGCAAGATAGCCAATGCAAGGCAGGACTATCTAGCTACTGCACCCACTGGCAGGCAGCTTGTGGTTATTTGATGTTCCAACAAGATAGCTGAAAAAGAACAAGACAATAACTGGAACTCGGCTAGCTAGCTAGCTAGGTAGGTAGTTGGGGGCTACAGATGGGCTAGCTAACATTAGCTAGCTACTGTTTTTGCATAAATGCATGCTTCAAAGTGCCGGTGGCTGAAGATTGGATAAGTTAAAATACGGTGAGATAATTGTCAATATTTTCATAAATGGAACCGATGTATCTATCTATCCAACATTGCAATTAGAGCTAGCTGCCCGACTGTATTAAAAATAAAAATGCATACAAATACATGGCTCTGGCTAGCATACAGGTCAGCCGCAACCAAGGCAATGTAGCTTTGTAGCTAGCTAGCATTTCCTCCATGAACGAAGCAATCAAGGTATCTAGCTGACCAACTACAAAAATGAACACTTGATAACAAGAGTAGTGTTTATGATTTTATATAAATGTTAGAAAACTGACTATATTCATTAGATAATCTAGCTAGTCCGGCAGGTGGTCTGCATATGATTTCCTATGCTTTGACGCTCGCAAGCCGGAACTACCAGAACGGCTTTGTTAAAAAACATTCTGATTTGGTCTATTAAATTACTAGAGGGGCTATGTCATAACCCTTAAAAGTTGAGGGAGAAATCCCAACCAGTCTAATTGGAATTAATGCCAGTAGAGGCATAATCTATATTTTTTTCTTATGCAGGAAAATAAAAGTAAGGCATGTGATTGTCAACCTAAAATATGGTCATATAATTATAAATACAGTTAAAACATGTTTTATACACATTTACTGTGTAAATAGCCTCTAAAATATATGTAACCAGACCATAAATGTCTCAAGTTTTGTTTTCTTGGAAAGCTGTGAGTACTATTAGATGATACAATATCAGTACTTGTTGCATTTACAACTTGTTTAAGTCTTATCATCAACTGATTTCAGCCAGTGTATGGCTGTGGATTGACGGCATTGTTTGAATGGTATGTTGGCATATTGGCAATTAATTTGAAACATGAATGTAATCATTCTTCTTAGGCTGGCTGGCTGGCTAGCTAACAAACATACAGTGAAGAAACTTTCTTAAAATTCATAATTGTACACTATCTTCTCACGGCACTGGAAAACCATGGTTGACCAACTCCCTGACCAAAATGGATAACCTTTAGACCATCATAAGAAGGTTCATGGCCATTCTAGTATTCAAATTCTAAGGTTGTGACGGAGTAGGAACCAAAGTGTTGGTAAGTGTTTCCCGGGGGACCCTAATTAGATTTAAATAGGTACATTCAGACAGATTTTAGAATATTCTTTGCCTTTTCCTCTCTGATTTAAGAACAAGTTGTTGCACAAACAATGCTGATATACTGCACCACAGGTACTGGCCTGTATTAGAGCAAAAGTTTCTCAGTGGATTTAGCTAGCCAGCTAGTTAGCTAACGATTAGTATTAGAGGCTAACACATTTTTGGGGGACATTTGCAGCTTTCTAAAACCAACTAACTACCGTTTTGCAGAAGAAGCAAAGTGAAAAGCTGCGTTGTTCTTGGTTAGAAAAATCTGTTGACCGCATGCTGCTGTTTGGTCAATGCATGCAGAGTGAATCTTGAGCACGAGGAACTGTCTGCTTGAGTGACAGGGGGTGGGGCTTAGTGTGTATGGGATTAGGAAGTGGCCAAAAGAGGAGTGATGAGAGCGAACTCAAGCAATAAATCTAAAGTAAAAAAAAAAAAAAAAACGGATTTTACAGACAGCTGGCGTTCCAAAATAGGGAGTGACTCCAAGTCCATGTCCGGATCTTATATTTCTGAGGCTCCGTGTCCGAGTGCGCAAATTCTCGCAGTATCTAGTGGGAATTTGGAACTACACTCATTTTCTCATGCCCAAACCGGATTAGATACATACCGGTAGTTAAATTCCAAAAATATGAAATTCACAATGTCACTAAGCAGAAAAGAAACAACCAAAACATTGATAGACATTGCAATGTCAACTTGATTTTGACATGAGTTCAGTACCACAAAGGAGATGATTGTGGAATACAGGAAAAAATAATAGGACTGAGCACGCCCCCATTCTCATTGACAGGGCTGTAGTGGAACAGGTTGAGAGCTTCAAGTTCCTTGGTGTCCACATCACCAACGAACTATCATGGTCCAAAAACACCAAGACAGTCGTGAAGAGGGCACGACAAAGCCTATTCCCCCTCAGGAGACTAAAAACATTTGGCATGGGTCCTCAGATCCTCAAAAAGTTTATACAGCTGCACCATCGAGAGCATCCTGACTGGTTGCATCACCGCTTGGTATGGCAACTGCTCAGCCTCCGACCGCAAGGCACTACAGAGGGTAGTGCGTACGGCCCAGTACATCACTGGGGCCAAGCTTCCTGCCATCCAGGACCTCTATACCAGGCAGTGTCAGAGGAAGGCCCTCAACATTGTCAAAGACTCCAGCCACCCTAGTCATAGACTGTTCTCTCTGCTACCGCACAGCAAGCGGTACCGGAGCGCCAAGTCTAGGTCCAAAATGCTTCTCAACAGCTTCTACCCCCAGACAATTTGCACTGCCCCCCCCCCCCCCCCCCACCCCGTCCCCCTCTTTTACTCTGCTGCTACTCTGTTTATTATTTATGCATAGTCACTAACTCTACCTACATGTACATATTACCTCAATTACGTCGACTAGCCGGTGCCCCCGCACATTGACTCTGCACCGGTACCCCCCTGTATATAGCCTCCCTACGGTTATTTTATTTTACTGCTGCTCTTTGGTTATTTCATTATTTATTTTTCCTTAACTTTTTTTATCTTTGTTTTACTTAGCATTGTTGGTTAAGGGCTTGTAAGTAAGCGTTTCACTGTAATGTCTACACATGTTGTATTCGGCGCATGTGGAAAATACAATTTGATTTGATTTGCTTGATTTTGCAGACCCATGACTATGGTGTGTCGACATTAGCTAGAGAGCGACGCTAGTCAGCATAGGCTGCTACATGATAATCAACTCGCGTTAGCTAGCTAGTGTTCGCTACCTAGCTATCCAGCCCAGCAAGCTCTACTCCAATGGAAACCGATGCAACCCTGCTGGCTACGTGGCTAGCTAGATGGCCAGTGGTGACAGTGAGGTCCATATGAGATTCAAGGCTTTAATATGTGCCATCGTGCAGAAATAGCAAAGAAAATATGGTTGATGAGCTAAATTAGCTAGAAAGATGGCTATGACAGTTAGGCTACCAGTGTTCATGCACAAATACATGACGACGCATTGTATAGAAGTCAAGAAGGCATGCAGAACGGACTGCCTCTTGAACTGGACTGCCCCATCTAGCTAGCTAGTAGAGGGGTACAAAAGCGCCGGTACACAGATGCATAGCTCATACAATTATATTTTGTTTTAGTCAATAACAATACATGTTGCAAAGTAAATACCTGCTTCAAATATATCTCATTGCATTGCATGCTAGTGCATACAATCTCTAGTTGGGTTTTTTTGCATAGGAAAGGGGACTCACCCAACATCAAGTTTGTGAGGAGGGGATACACATTTATGATGGCTAGTGACCAAGGATGAAAAACCCGGTGACCACTAGTTGTCCTCGCATACCCATATTTAGATCAAATGCTCTTGATTTTTCATCAGTACTGTGTGAATTACATGCCCATCCAATCTGCTGTTTTTAATTTAGTTAGCCCCACCTCACCCCAGAAATGCAAATCAGTTGTCAAATCAGTTTACAGAGAAAATACATAGATGTATGTTGTGTCTAACAGATTCATGAATGTTCTCCAAAATGGCCCAGATATGTTAATATATACAAGTCATATGCAATAGTGACATTTTACACCAGTGCAGCAAGCTAGTGGACTCTGTCAATACTGTTAAAATCAATTTGATCTGTCGGTATATGATGACACCTTGTAGTGGTCATATGGTTGATTTCTCTTCAACCATCATTTTTTAAATCTCCTCTCGCTTTTTACTGTTTGTTGTGATCTGGTAGGCCCCTGCAAACTTTCCTGTGCAAGAACTACGAGCCAAATGTCAGAGATTGTGGACTAAATATGCTGTGTATTGAGACGTTTTGTTGTATGTATTGTTTTATGTGATGGCAAGATGTATAGCTAATGGAGATGATGACACATCTAGCTAGCTACTTTACAGTTTACAACATGCTCGCTCATGGCTATGTGAATTTATGTGTACAGACAGTTATTAACTACAGATAATCAAATATCATTGCATTGTATGAGAGCTGCGTCTGTGTATGTGCCGGCGTTTTAGAGTCCCATAGGACAGTCCGTCCTGGTTGTAATGTTGATACAACACCAGAGACGGTACGGTCTACCCTCTTTGACAACACTGGTCCTGCCATTCATGCAAAGCTAGCAGCATCCTCTTTGATAACTGGTATACCTTGCTAGCTAATTTAGCTAATCAAACAGTATTTTCTTTGCTATTTCTGCACAATGGCACTTCTTAGAGCCTTGCATCTCATATGGACCTCACTGTCACTGCTGGTCATCTAACTAGCCACGTACTCAACATGGTTGCATCAGTTTCCATTGGACTAGACTAGAGTTTGCTCGCTAGGTAGCTAATGCTGGCTAGCTAGCATGCTAATGTTAGCTAACGACGATACACCATAGTCGTGGGTCTGCAAAATCAAGCAAATTATACTGAACTCATGACAATCATGTTTTGACATTGTAGTGGCTATTGCTGTTTGGTTAGTTTTTTGCTTAGTGACATTGCAAATATTATCATTTTGGCGTTTTAGCTCTGATTTAATTAGCTATGTATCTAATCCGGTTTCGGCATGAGAAAGTGAGTGAGGTCCCAAATTCCCACGAAATACTGCGAGAATTTGCCTGCTCATGGATACGGAGCCCCAGAAATATAAGATCTGGTCACGGATTAGGCGCCACTCCCTTCAAAATATCACAGCCTCTTGCGATATGGATATTGCGCATGTCAATATCGCAATTTTGATTAAAATGGGATTAATCGTGCAGCCCTACATTGACCCAATAGCAGCCTCACCTAAATGACGAAATCTAAATCACTATTAGCTGTATTCTGTTTAGTCCAGACTTGGAACGTGTCCCAATAGGAAACAATTCATATAAGGGCACCTGGAATGAAAGTTGTTTGTCTAACTTTTTCAAATGTTTTCTGCTTTTTGGCTCTCCAGGCCAGCATATCAAGCGGAAGCAGCAAGGACACCAACTCCCACAAAGATGACTGTCTGTTCAAAGCTCCTCCCCCACCGCCCAAAGTCATCAAGTCTGTGACCATCCCCACTCAGCCTTACCAGGACATCGTCACGGCTCTCAAATGCAGAAAAGAACACAAGGAGGTGGGCCGGGCATGCTGGGGGATATTTCACGCCCTCAAGACAGTCAACATGATCTTTTCACTGTCAACATCCCCCAAACGCTCATCTGCTATTTTTATTACTTGTTTGCATGCTGTTATGGATTTATTAGTCTCTTTATTCATTTCAGACACAGTTTAGACTGTTAATGTCCATTTGGAGCGCAGTGTAAAGCTTGTCTTTGTTAATTTAAAACAGCATGGGCTGGTCAGGGCCTAAGGAGCATCTTGTTTTATTAAAGAGCGACTGACCCTACAAAGCAACTTCTCGTTTTGAAAATGGCCTATGTGGCATCGTTATGAGTCAGAAACATTTATTTTACTGTCAAAATTGACTACAAAGTGTAAATAGGATAATTTTGAAGTCAGTCTCGTCCTAAACAGAGATTGGAGAGATGATTGGAAAAAATGGTATGTCACGAAATGAAGGGTACCGTAACAGTTTTCGTTGGGTTGGGTTTATTTCAATCCCGCCCACAGCTGGCATCACCTAAGTATTAATCAAACCGCTGCATTTCTTAATGACCAAGATGAATCCGGAAGTTCAGCCCCCCTTTAAGGCCTAGCTACAGCTAGCAGATGTGCCTTCTGGCTCTTGACCAGACGGTTAGCTGCACATCCCCCTTGCCAAGAGGGACTGAACCGAAGCTATCTCGTTGGGCAGTGGAAACACAGACATGGTCCAATCGCTAGCAAGCGAACACACACACAGCTGATCAGACACTTCCACTCCCAGTGGTGTCCTTGATGAGGGGGTATTAGCCCAGTCAGCTAATGGAACTGATGGAGTAGAGCCACTTTGCATGCTGTGTGACATTTCTTTCCTTTTCTGGACACTCACAAATACACAGAGCACCATTTTGGAACTTGCATGGGATAATATTCCTCCTATTTTAAATATGATCAGGTTTTTTTCTGGATCAAAATGGGTCTTAGGTGGTTGACGTGTCCCCTGTCACACCGACAGGGGGCCAATGGTGTGGTTGCCGACCAAACATTTTAGAGGCCCTCCTGTTGGCCGCAGTGACAAAATATAGCAGTTTTAAAGCTATTTCCTGCAATTCTCAACATTTTGCCATAACTTATGCTATCTAAGTGACTCAAACATTATTACAAAATTACAAAATCAATGGGGGCCTATGCCATGGCAAAAATACTCCTGAATGCATCATTTTTGGAATTTTAGATTCTCACTGACTATAGCTTTTATTTTGGTGATTTGTTGTTCTCAAAGAGGATGTTATATAGGTCCATTATCTTTTCTACATACTTTATATCTTGTTTTAGTTTAAGTTTACACAACATTTTTCCATCCTGGAAATTATACTTAAAAAATATACACTGCTCAAAAAAATAAAGGGAACACTTAAACAACACATCCTAGATCTGAATGAATGAAATAATCTTATTAAATACTTTTTTCTTTACATAGTTGAATGTGCTGACAACAAAATCACACAAAAATTATCAATGGAAATCAAATGTATCAACCCATGGAGGTCTGGATTTTGAGTCACCCTCAAAATTAAAGTGGAAAACCACACTACAGGCTGATCCAACTTTGATGTAATGTCCTTAAAACAAGTCAAAATTAGGCTCAGTAGTGTGTGTGGCCTCCATGTGCCTGTATGACCTCCCTACAACGCCTGGGCATGCTCCTGATGAGGTGGCGGATGGTCTCCTGAGGGATCTCCTCCCAGACCTGGACTAAAGCTTCCGCCAACTCCTGGACAGTCTGTGGTGCAACGTGGCGTTGGTGGATGGAGCGAGCCATGATGTCCCAGATGTGCTCAATTGGATTCAGGTCTGGGGAACAGGCGGGCCAGTCCATAGCATCAATGCCTTCCTCTTGCAGGAACTGCTGACACTCCAGCCACATGAAGTCTAGCATTGTCTTGCATTAGGAGGAACCCAGGGCCAACCGCACCAGCGTATGGTCTCACAAGGGGTCTGAGGATCTCATCTCGGTACCTAATGGCAGTCAGGCTACCTCTGGCGAGCACATGGAGGGCTGTGCGGCCCCCCAAAGAAATGCCACCCCACACCATGACTGACCCACGCCAAACCGGTCATGCTGGAGGATGTTGCAGGCAGCAGAACGTTCTCCACGGCGTCTCCAGACTCTGTCACGTCTGTCACATGTGCTCAGTGTGAACCTGCTTTCATCTGTGAAGAGCACAGGGCGCCAGTGGCGAATTTGCCAATCTTGGTGTTCTCTGGCAAATGCCAAACGTCCTGCACAGTGTTGGGCTGTAAGCACAACCTCCACCAGTGGACGTTGGGCCCTCATACCACCCTCATGGAGTCTGTTTCTGACCGTTTGAGCAGACACATGCACATTTGTGGCCTGCTGGAGGTCATTTTGCAGGGCTCTGGCAGTGCTCCTCCTGCTCCTCCTTGCACAACGGCGGAGGTAGCGGTCCTGCTGCTGGGTTGTTTCCCTCCTACGGCCTCCTCCACGTCTCCTGATGTACTGGCCTGTCTCCTGGTAGCGCCTCCATGCTCTGGACACTACGCTGACAGACACAGCAAACCTTCTTGCCACAGCTCGCATTGATGTGCCATCCTGGATGAGCTGCACTACCTGAGCCACTTGTGTGGGTTGTAGACTCCGTCTCATGCTACCACTAGAGTGAAAGCACCGCCAGCATTCAAAAGTGACCAAAACATCAGCCAGGAAGCATAGGAACTGAGAAGTGGTCTGTGGTCACCACCTGCAGAACCACTTCTTTATTGGGGGTGTCATGCTAATTGCCTATAATTTCCACCTGTTGTCTATTCCATTTGCACAACAGCATGTGAAATGTATTGTCAATCAGTGTTGCTTCCTAAGTGGACAGTTTGATTTCACAGAAGTGTGATTGACTTGCAGTTACATTGTGTTGTTTAAGTGTTCCCTTTATTTTTTTGAGCAGTGTATAATGTTTTACTGTTTGGATACAGGCGGCCCGAAGCAACATAGGTGGCCTGCCCAATACATTTCTTTGCATAAAAAAATCCTGATGGTTATTTTTGCTCAATGCTCAGTACCATTTGCTTGTGTAAATGTCGCTCATCGTCTCATTATCTCTCCCACTTGCAGCTGTACACGGTTGTGCATAATGTGAAGCACTTCAACGATGTGGTAGAGTTTGGTGAGAACCAGGAGTTTACTGATGACTTTGAGTACCTGGAGACCGGTCTAAAGAGCAGCCAGCCACTCAACACACGATGCCTTAGGTAAGACAAACCCACTCAATATTGTCCACCTTGGGAAAGGATCTTACCTGATTTAACATCCCACCTTCAATACATTTCCAGCTATATGCTCAAGTCTAGAAGACATGGACAGATTTAGTATTATTTATACTTGTCCACTCAATCTTCTATGTACCCTTCTCCTCTGAACTTCTTGAAACATCCTCCCCCTCTTGCTCACTGTCTAGTATAATCAGTCTAGCCGCAAGGTGTGCAATGCCCAGTTTCCGGATGCACCTACGGGCCAGAGGGAAGGTGGCTCAGGTCTTCAAGATGTTGAATGATGCCCCGCAGCATCCGGTAGGAATCTGTTCAAATCTACAACCACAACTGACCCAAACTAATAACAGTAACTGACCCAAAATAAAGGGCTCCAGTGTGTTTCAATTAACCTCCCTCTGCTTATTTGTGGTGGTAGCATGACCTACTATTTGTCCTGTAGATACTTCAAAGTTCGCTATTTGAATATACAAGGACAAGATTCAAGGACTTCCCCTGCCACCAGTTGCTTCTGAACTCATTGTTGCCCATCCCGCTCTCCCTTCACTCGTCTCCAGAACCTGGCTCTGTGTACGGCCTCTCTGATGTACATCCTAAGCAGAGACAGGTTGAACATGGACCTGGACCGGGCCAGTCTGGAGCTGATGATCAGACTGTTGGAGCTGGAGCACGACCACTCGGGCCACCACCAGGACCAGCTCACTGCCAAGGAGATGACCAAGGTCAAGGAGAAGATCCGCAAGCTGTGTGAGACAGTCCACAACAAGCACCTGGACCTGGAGAACATCACGGTATGCAGGGACAATCAGAATAATGATCATGTTTAATAATTATAATATTTATAATGATGGTGATTGTGGGTTGGAGTTCTATAGCACTTTATTTTGTTTGTTTTGCAGTCGTGTCACTTGGCCATGGAGACCCTGTTGTCTCTGACCTCAAAGAGAGCCGGTGACTGGTTCAAAGAGGAGCTGCGCTTACTGGGAGGCCTGGACCACATTGTAGACAAAGGTGGGTGTTTGTGTGCGTGCATGTTGTGTTGAACTGTCGGAGCACCTTTCTGCGCCAGAAGCAGACTTTTTCTAGTTGTCCTTGTTCCTATATTTGACAGTTGCATCTTATCAAGGTCAACTCACTTTGTTACACTATAGTCATTGGCAAAACATATATATATATATATATATATATATATATATATATATATATATATATATATATATATATATATATATATATATATACACACACACACACAGTGGGGAAAAAAAGTATTTAGTCAGCCACCAATTGTGTAAGTTCTCCCACTTAAAAAGATGAGAGAGGCCTGTAATTTTCATCATAGGTACACGTCAACTATGACAGACAAAATGAGAGAAAAAAAATCCAGAAAATCACATTGTAGGATTTTTAATGAATTTATTTGCAAATTATGGTGGAAAATAAGTATTTGGTCAATAACAAAGTTTCTCAATACTTTGTTATATACCCTTTGTTGGCAATGACACAGGTCAAACGTTTTCTGTAAGTCTTCACAAGGTTTTCACACACTGTTGCTGGTATTTTGGCCCATTCCTCCATGCAGATCTCCTCTAGAGCAGTGATGTTTTGGGGCTGTTGCTGGGCAACACAGACTTTCAACTCCCTCCAAAGATTTTCTATGGGGTTGAGATCTGGAGACTGGCTAGACCACTCCAGGACCTTGAAATGCTTCTTACGAAGCCACTCCTTCGTTGCCCGGGCGGTGTGTTTGGGATCATTGTCATGCTGAAAGACCCAGCCACGTTTCATCTTCAATGCCCTTGTTGATTGAAGGAGGTTTTCACTCAAAATCTCACGATACATGGCCCCATTCATTCTTTCCTTTACACGGATCAGTCGTCCTGGTCCCTTTGCAGAAAAACAGCCCCAAAGCATAATGTTTCCACCCCCATGCTTCACAGTAGGTATGGTGTTCTTTGGATGCAACTCAGCATTCTTTGTCCTCCAAACACGACGAGTTGAGTTTTTACCAAAAAGTTCTATTTTGGTTTCATCTGACCATATGACATTCTCCCAATCCTCTTCTGGATAATCCAAATGCACTCTAGCAAACTTCAGACGGGCCTGGACATGTACTGGCTTAAGCAGGGGGACACGTCTGGCACTGCAGGATTTGAGTCCCTGGCGGCGTAGTGTGTTACTGATGGTAGGCTTTGTTACTTTGGTCCCAACTCTCTGCAGGTCATTCACTAGGGTCCCCCCGTGTGGTTCTGGGATTTTTGCTCTTCGTTCTTGTTCTGGGATTTTTGCTCTTCGTTCTTGTGATCATTTTGACCCCACGGGGTGAGATCTTGCGTAGAGCCCCAGATCGAAGGAGATTATCAGTGGTCTTGTATGTCTTCCATTTCCTAATAATTGCTCCCACAGTTGATTTCTTCAAACCAAGCTGCTTACCTATTACAGATTCAGTCTTCCCAGCCTGGTGCAGGTCTACAATTTTGTTTCTGGTGTCCTTTGACAGCTCTTTGGTCTTGGCCATAGTGGAGTTTGGAGTGTGACTGTTTGAGGTTGTGGACAGGTGTCTTTTATACTGATAACAAGTTCAAACAGGTGCCATTAATACAGGTAACGAGTGGAGGACAGAGGAGCCTCTTAAAGAAGAAGTTACAGGTCTGTGAGAGCCAGAAATCTTGCTTGTTTGTAGGTGACCAAATACTTATTTTCCACCATAATTTGCAAATAAATTCATAAAAAATCCTACAATGTGATCTTCTGGATTTTGTTTTCTCAATTTGTCTGTCATAGTTGATGTGTACCTATGATGAAAATTACAGGCCTCTCTCATCTTTTTAAGTGGGAGAACTTGCACAATTGGTGGCTGACTAAATACTTTTTTTCCCCACTGTTTATATGTGTGTATATATATATATATATATATATATATATATATATATATATATACAGTGAGGGAAAATAGTATTTGATCCCCTGCTGATTTTGTACGTTTGCCCACTGACAAAGACATGATCAGTCTATAATTTTAACGGTAGGTTTATTTGAACAGTGAGAGACAGAATAACAAAACAAAAATCCAGAAAAACGCATGTCAAAAATGTTATAAATTGATTTGCATTTTAATGAGGGAAATAAGTATTTGACCCCTCTGCAAAACATGACTTAGTACTTGGTGGCAAAACCCTTTTTGGCAATCACAGAGGTCAGACGTTTCTTGTAGTTGGCCAACAGGTTTGCACACATCTCATGAGGGATTCTGTCCCACTCCTCTTTGCAAATCTTCTCCAAGTCATTAAGGTTTCGAAGCTGATGTTTGGCAACTCGAACCTTCAGCTCCCTCCACAGATTTTCTATGGGATTAAGGTCTGGAGACTGGCTAGGCCACTCCAGGACCTTAATGTGCTTCTTCTTGAGCCAATCCTTTGTTGCCTTGGCCGTGTGTTTTGGGTCATTGTCATGCTGGAATACCCATCCACGACCCATTTTCAATGCCCTGGCTGAGGGAAGGAGGTTCTCACCCAAGATTTGATGGTACATGGCCCCGTCCATCGTCCCTTTGATGCGGTGAAGTTGTCCTGTCCACTTAGCAGAAAAACACCCCCAAAGCATAATGTTTCCACCTCCATGTTTGACGGTGGGGATGGTGTTCTTGGGGTCATTGGCAGCATTCCTCCTCCTCCAATCATGGCGAGTTGAGTTGATGCCAAAGACCTCGATTTTGGTCTCATCTGACCACAACACTTTCACCCAGTTGTCCTCTGAATCATTCAGATGTTAATTGGCAAACTTCAGACGGGCCTGTATATGTGCTTTCTTGAGCAGGGGGACCTTGTGGGCGCTGCAGGATTTCAGTCCTTCACGGTGTAGTGTGTTACCAATTGTTTTCTTGGTGACTATGGTCCCAGCTGCCTTGAGATCATTGACAAGATCCTCCCGTGTAGTTCTGGGCTGATTCCTCACCTTTCTCATGATCATTGCAACTCCACGAGGTGAGATATTGCATGGAGCACCAGGCCGAGGGAGATTGACAGTTATTTTGTGTTTCTTCCATTTGCGAATAATCGCACCAACTGTTGTCACCTTCTCACCAAGCTGCTTGGCGATGGTCTTCCAGCCTTGTGTAGGTCTACAATCTTGTCCCTGACATCCTTGGAGAGCTCTTTGGTCTTGGCCATGGTGGAGAGTTTGGAATATGATTGATTGATTGCTTCTGTGGACAGGTGTCTTTTATACAGGTATCAAAATGAGATTAGGAGCAGAGTGTGCTCCTAATCTCAGCTCGTTACCTGTATAAAAGACACCTGGGAGCCAGAAATCTTTCTGATTGAGAGGGGGTCAAATACTTATTTCCCTCATTTAAAATGCAAATCAATTTATAACATTTTTGACATGCGTTTTTCTGGATTTTTGTTGTTGTTATTCTGTCTCTCACTGTTCAAATAAACCTACCATAAAAATTATAGACTGATCATTTCATTGTCAGTGGGCAAACGTACAAAATCAGCAGGGGATCAAATACTTTTTCCCTCACTGTATATATCTCAGTAGCAGTCAAAAGTTTGGACACACCTACTCATTGAAGGGTTTTTCTTTATTTTTACTGTTTTCTACATTGTCGAATAATAGTGAATACATCAAAACTATGAAATAACACACATGGAATCATGTAGTAACCAAAAAAGTGTTAAATCAAATCAAAATATATTTTATATTTCAGATTCTTCAAATAGCCACCCTTTTCCTTGATGACAGCTTTGCACAGTCTTGGTATTCTCTTAACCAGCTTCACCTGGAATGCTTTTCCAACAGTCTTGAAGGAGTTCCCACATATGCTTAGCACTTGTTGCCGGCTTTTCCTTCACTCTGCCGTCCGACTCATCCTAAACCATCTCAATTGGGTTGAGGTCGGGGTATTGTGGAGACCAGGTCATCTGATGCAGCATTCCATCACGATCCTCCTTGGTAAAATAGCCCTTACACAGCCTGGAGGTGTTGGGTCATTGTCCTGTTGAAAAACAAATGATAGTCCCACTAAGCCGAAACCAGATGGGATGGCGTATCGCTGCAGAATGCTGTGGTAGCCATGCTGGTTAAGTGTGCCTTGAATTCTAAATAAATCACAGACGGTGTCACCAGAAAAGCACCCCCACACCATAACACCTCCTCCTCCATGCTTTACAGTGGGAACTACACATGTGGAGATCATCCGTTCACCCACACCGCGTCTCACAAATTTGGACTCCAGACCAAAGGACAAATTTCCACTGGTCTAATGTCCATTGCTCGTGTTTCTTGGCCTGAGCAGGTCTCTTCTTCTTATTGGTGTCCTTTAGTAGTGGTTTCTTTGCAGCAATTCAACCACGAAGACCTGATTCACACAGTCCCCTCTGAACAGTTGATGTTGAGATGTGTCTGTGTCTTGAACTCTGTGAAGCATTTATTTGGGCAGCAATTTCTGAGGCTGGTAACTCTAATGAACTTATCCTCTGCAGCAGAGGTAACTCTGGGTCTTCCATTCCTGTTGCAGTCCTCATGAGAGCCAGTTTCATAACAGCGCTTAATGTTTGTTGCGACTGCACTTCTTGAAATGTTCCGTATTGACTGACCTTCATATCTTAAAGTAATGATGGACTGTTGTTTCTCTTTGCTTATTTGAGCTGTTCTTGCCATAATATGGACTTGGTCTTTTACCAAATAGGGCTATCTTATGTGTACCCCCCCCACCTTGTCACAACACAATTGATTTTCTCAAACGCATTAAGAAGGAAAGAAATTCCACACATTAACTTTTAAGAAGTCACACCTGTTAATTGAAATGCATTCCAGGTGACTACCTCATGAAGCTCTTTGAGAGAATGCCAAGAGTGTGCAAAGCTGTCATCAAGGCAAAGGGTGGCTACTATGAAGAATCTCAAATATAAAATATATTTTCATTTGTTTAACACTTTTTTGGTTACGACATGATTCCATATGTGTTATTTCATAGTTTTGATGTCTTCACTATTATTCTACAATGTAGAAATAGTTTAAATAAAGAAAAACCCTTGAATGAGCTGTGTGTGTGTGTGTGTGTGTGTGTGTGTGTGTGTGTGTGTGTGTGTGTGTGTGTGTGTGTGTGTGTGTATGTGTGTATATATATATACATACATACATACATACATACATACATACATACATACATACATACATACATACATACATACATACATACATACATACATACATACATACATACAGTGGGGAGAACAAATATTTGATACACTGCCGATTTTGCAGGTTTTCCTACTTACAAAGCATGTAGATGTCTGTAAATTTTATCCAGAAAATCACATTGTATGATTTTTAAGTAATTAATTTGCATTTTATTGTATGACATAAGTATTTGATACATCAGAAAAGCAGAACTTAATATTTGGTACAGAAACCTTCGTTTGCAATTACAGAGATCATACGTTTCCTGTAGGTCTTGACCAGGTTTGCACACACTGCAGCAGGGATTTTGGCCCACTCCTCCATACAGACCTTCTCCAGATCCTTCAGGTTTCGGGGCTGTCGCTGGGCAATACAGACTTTCAGCTCCCTCCAAAGATTTTCTATTGGGTTCAGGTCTGGAGACTGGCTAGGCCACTCCAGGACCTTGAGATGCTTCTTACGGAGCCACTCCTTAGTTGCCCTGGCTGTGTGTTTCGGGTCGTTGTCATGCTGGAAGACCCAGCCATGACCCACCTTCAATGGTCTTACTGAGGGAAGGAGGTTGTTTGCCAAGATCTCGCGATACATGGCCCCATCCATCCTCCCCTCAATACGGTGCAGTCGTCCTGTCCCCTTTGCAGAAAAGCATCCCCAAAGAATGATGTTTCCGCCTCCATGCTTCACGGTTGGGATGGTGTTCTTGGGGTTGTACTCATCCTTCTTCTTCCTCCAAACACGGCGAGTGGAGTTTAGACCAAAAAGCTCTATTTTTGTCTCATCAGACCACATGACCTTCTCCCATTCCTCCTCTGGATCATCCAGATGGTCATTGGCAAACTTCAGACGGGCCTGGACATGCACTGGCTTGAGCAGGGGGACCTTGCGTGCGCTGCAGGATTTTAATCCATGACGGCGTAGTGTGTTACTAATGGTTTTCTTTGAGACTGTGGTCCCAGCTCTCTTCAGGTCATTGACCAGGTCCTGCCGTGTAGTTCTGGGCTGATCCCTCACCTTCCTCATGATCATTGATGCCCCACGAGGTGAGATCTTGCATGGAGCCCCAGACCGAGGGTGATTGACCGTCATCTTGAACTTCTTCCATTTTCTAATAATTGCGCCAACAGTTGATGCCTTCTCACCAAGCTGCTTGCCTATTGACCTGTAGCCCATCCCAGCCTTGTGCAGGTCTACAATTTTATCCCTGATGTCCTTACACAGCTCTCTGGTCTTGGCCATTGTGGAGAGGTTGGAGTCTGTTTGATTGAGTGTGTGGACAGGTGTCTTTTATACAGGTAACGAGTTCAAACAGGTGCAGTTAATACAGGTAATGAGTGGAGAACAGGAGGGCTTCTTAAAGAAAAACTAACAGGTCTGTGAGAGCCGGAACTCTTACTGGTTGGTAGGTGATCAAATACTTATGTCATGCAATAAAATGCAAATTAATTACTTAAAAATCATACAATGTGATTTTCTGGATTTTTGTTTTAGATTCCGTCTCTCACAGTTGAAGTGTACCTATGATAAAAATTACAGACATCTACATGCTTTGTAAGTAGGAAAACCTGCAAAATCGGCAGTGTATCCAATACTGAGGGGAAAAAACGATTTGATCCCCTACTGAATTTGTACGTTTGCCCACTGACAAAGACATGATCAGTCTATAATTTTAATGGTAGGTTTATTTGAACAGTGAGAGACAGAATAACAACAACAAAAATCCAGAAAAACGCATGTCAAAAATGTTATAAATTGATTTGCATTTGAATGAGGGAAATAAGTATTTGACCCCCTCTCAATCAGAAGGATTTCTGGCTCCCAGGTGTCTTTTACACAGGTAACGAGCTGAGATTAGGAGCACACTTTTAAAGGGAGTGCTCCTAATTTCAGCTTGTTACCTGTATAAAAGACACCTGTCCACAGAATCAATCAATCAATCAGATTCCAAACTCTCCACCATGGCAAAGACCAAAGAGCTCTCCAAGGATGTCAGGGACAAGATTGTAGACCTACACAAGGCTGGAATGGGCTACAAGACCATCGCCAAGCAGCTTGGTGAGAAGGTGACAACAGTTGGTGCGATTATTCGCAAATGGAAGAAACACAAAAGAACTGTCAATCTCCCTCGGCCTGGGGCTCCATGCAAGATCTCACCTCGTGGAGTTGCAATGATCATGAGAACGGTGAGGAATCAGCCCAGAACTACACGGGAGGATCTTGTCAATGATCTCAGGGCAGCTGGGACCATAGTCACCAAGAAAACAATTGGTAACACACTACGCCGTGAAGGACTGAAATCCTGCAGCCCCCGCAAGGTCCCCCTGCTCAAGAAAGCACATATACATGCCCGTCTGAAGTTTGCCAATGAACATCTGAATGATTCAGAGGAGTGTTGTGGTCAGATGAGACCAAAATGGAGCTCTTTGGCATCAACTCAACTCGTCGTGTTTGGAGGAGGAGGAATGCTGCCTATGACCCCAAGAACACCATCCCCACCATCAAACATGGAGGTGGAAACATTATGCTTTGGGGGTGTTTTTCTGCTAAGGGGACAGGACAAATTCACCGCATCAAAGGGACGATGGACGGGGCCATGTACCGTCAAATCATGGGTGAGAACCTCCTTCTCTCAGCCAGGGCATTGAAAATGGGTCGTGGATGGGTATTCCAGCATGACAATTACCCAAAACACACGGCCAAGGCAACAAAGGAGTGGCTCAAGAAGAAGCACATTAAGGTCCTGGAGTGGCCTAGCCAGTCTCCAGACCGTAATCCCATAGAAAATCTGTGGAGGGAGCTGAAGGTTCGAGTTGCCAAACGTCAGCCTCGAAACCTTAATGACTTGGAGAAGATCTGCAAAGAGGAGTGGGACAAAATCCCTCCTGAGATGTGTGCAAACCTGGTGGCCAACTACAAGAAACGTCTGACCTCTGTGATTGCCAACAAGGGTTTTGCCACCAAGTACTAAGTCATGTTTTGCAGATGGGTCAAATTCTTATTTCCCTCATTAAAATGCAAATCAATTTATAACATTTTTGAAATGCGTTTTTCTGGATTTTTTTGTTGTTATTCTGTCTCTCACTGTTCAAATAAACCTACCATTACAATTATAGACTGATCATGTCTTTGTCAGTGGGCAAACGTACAAAATCAGCAGGGGATCAAATACTTTTTTCCCTCACTGTATATATATATATATATATATATATATATATATATATATATATATATATATATATATATATATATATATATATATAATTATTGTGTGTTTCTCCTGCAGTAAAAGAATGTGTCCAGAACCTGAGCCAAGAAGATGACAAGGAGAAGCTGGTGTCGTCGCTGTGGGGGGCAGAGAGGTGTCTAAGAGTACTAGAGAGTGTAAGTACAACATTAAGGAGTGTTAGCAGGCTCAGATGTTTTAAATCCATTAATTGAATACAACATGGGAAAGTAAATAGACTCTTCAATCTCAACCTCATCTGACCAGCTTTTATTTGACAATTTAAAAGGCATTTCAATATCAATGTAATTTTTCACTCCCGTCTGTCTTCCTGTCCTTCCATTGCAGGTGACTGTCCAGAACCCAGAGAACCAGGGCTACCTGATCGCCTACAAGGACTCTCAGCTAATAGTGTCCTCTGCCAGGTGAGAGAGACTGGAACACATGCTAATCTTTTGGCACCCTCTTTAGATGGTGACAGAGCCCTGATCTTTCACTCCACCTCTACTCCCTTTGTCCAGTCCCCACTCTAGTATACTAGTAGAGTCATGTCCTGTATAGGACTCCGGGTTAAATCTCTGTGCCCTCAGTTTTCCCGGGACTCAAATCAAATCAAATCAAATTTTATTGGTCACATGCGCCGAATACAACAGGTGCAGACATTACAGTGAAATGCTTACTTACAGCCCTTAACCAACAGTGCATTTATTTTAAACAAAAAACAACAACAAAAAAAGTGTTGAGAAAAAAAAGAGCAGAAGTAAAATAAAGTGACAGTAGGGAGGCTATATATACAGGGGGGTACCGTTGCAGAGTCAATGTGCGGGGGCACCGGCTAGTTGAGGTAGTTGAGGTAATATGTACATGTGGGTAGAGTTAAAGTGACTATGCATAAATACTTAACAGAGTAGCAGCAGCGTAAAAAGGATGGGGTGGGGGGGCAGTGCAAATAGTCCGGGTAGCCATGATTAGCTGTTCAGGAGTCTTATGGCTTGGGGGTAGAAGCTGTTGAGAAGTCTTTTGGACCTAGACTTGGCACTCCGGTACCGCTTGCCGTGCGGTAGCAGAGAGAACAGTCTATGACTAGGGTGGCTGGAGTCTTTGACAATTTTGAGGGCCTTCCTCTGACACCGCCTGGTATAGAGGTCCTGGATGGCAGGAAGCTTTGCCCCAGTGATGTACTGGGCCGTACGCACTACCAAAGAGGCTTTGACACTGTCAGGTGGCTGGGGAAGTCTCATCCATCTAATTTGTATGATCTAATCTCATTTCTCTCTCCTCCCTCCTCCTTCTCTCTCTCTCAGCGGTTTGCGGTACTGTGTGGACATGATCCAGCGCTACAGCCGGGAGGTGAACAGCTCACTGTGTTCGTCAGGCACGGCACTGCCCCACTGCAGCTTTAGCAACGTGGGCAAGGCCGTGGAGGACTGCATGAGGGCCGTCATAGGGGTGCTGCTCAACCTCACCCACGACAATGGTAATATCACTGCATCAACACGACTTCTACATTCGGCGACATTGTAGCTAGCGTATTGCGTTCCCTAGCAAGTGCCTTGTGCTCTCTGCTCTTTGTTGTCCCACTGACCTCATTACAGCTGTGCTAGAGTCCCCATAACCCACACCTTCTGGTGTGTTAGGGCTGTAGTACTTAAGCCTGACTGGTCTCAGGCCACAGCTGACTACTGCAGAGTGGAGGGAGTGTGGTAACTCTGGACTGTACTGTGGTTTTTAGAGTGGGGAAGCACTAAGACTGGAGAGCAGGACCAGCTTATCATCACTGCACTCAACTGCGTCCTACGGGTCCCACGCTACATACCTCAGGAACAACGCTTTGACATCAGAGTCCTGGTGAGCGCACCAGTGTGTGTGTGTGTGTGTGTGTTGTAGGTCTGTATGTAAATGTTTACACAAATCCAATTACCTGTATGATCTCTGAAAAATGTGGGTCCTTTTACCCACTTTATTTGAAGTGCCCACAGGTTAATGAATGACTAGGTAGTTATTAAAACCGAAGCTTCAATGTAGTAATTTCATGTTTGTACTCACAATATTTTATTATGGATCTTAATGAAGTGTATGTCCTTGAGCTTTATTAACAGCATCTCTCCTCTCTCCTCCTGTGTGTGTGCTGGTACAGGGCTTGGGGCTGCTGATTAACCTGGTGGAGTACAGTGCAAGGAACCGCCACGGTCTGGTGGATATGGAGTTCAACACAACCAGCCCTGAATGCAGCCAGGGAGCGGCAGGGGGAGACGAGACCCAGACCCCTGAACCAGTCCCAGCTTCCACAGAGACCGAGAACGGGGCAGAGCCACCTACAGCAGTCCCTACGGAGGGTGAGGCAGAGGGTGCTGAGGAAAGGACCAAGGGTCCCTCTTCAGGTGCCCTGGGTGCTCTGGTGCAGGTAAGAGCTCTGTTATAACTACATCACCACTTCAGAATAACTTTAAAGGAAACTTATAGAGAAATTAGGCAGAATAACACAGACAATTAAGTTACTCTTGTGATTTTGTGTCTGTCTGTCTTTTCCTCCTTCCACAGTTCTTCCTGGAGCGGGAGCGAGCGGCCATATTGGCCGAGGCACAGACTGATGACCTCATCAGCGAGGCGCCCAAGCCCCTGGACCAGAGCGGGGAGTGGCAGGAGACGTCGGGCGAGATCCAGTGGGTCGCCACGGAAACCAACGACAGTGAAAATGACAAGGAGAAGGACACAAAGAAAGAGGAGGAAGAGGAGGAGCTGGACCTCAACAAAGGTAAAGATGTGTCTCTGTGTGCAAAATCCTATTTTTGCTAAAGTAGTTTTCAATAGTATCATTGCTCCATGTTGAGTGTTGAGTGTTGTTCTCACTCTCTGTGGTGTTGTAGCTCTACAGCATGCTGGGAAGCACATGGAGGACAGCATCGTGGCCTCCTACACAGCTCTGCTCCTGGGCTGTCTGTGTCAGGGCAGTCAGGTAAGCTTCCAGCAAACTAGCTACAATCCTGTTCCTCGATCCTGGCACTGGGGGTGCAGGCTTTTGTTCCATCTCAGCACTAACACACCTGATTCAATGAATCAATTAAGGGCTTGATTGATGAGCTTGCAGGATTGAAGTATAGGCTACTGCAAACCAGTGCCATTCTTCTGTCTTGATGGTAGATATTGCAAAATATTAGGAAGTGAAATAGCGGAGGGCATGCCTCTGCAGAAGTAAATAGGTGGGATATTTTAAGAAATCTCAATAGATTTCACTACAAGATCAATATGCGTTCAGTGTGCAGCGGATGATTGGAGAGGCACACGTGTGCGTACAGTTGAAGCTTGTCAAAGGCTATTACAATATTAGTTACAAAATAAATAATGTATACATATGAACAAATAAGTGAAAAGGTAAGGCAGCTGCAGTGCTGTACTTTGTTCATGGTGAATAAAAGAGAACCTGATCGTGGCCTATCGAGGTCTAGCTGCGGTCTAAGAAGCTGCCTCCAGAACACACATACCGCTGCAGCATGTTCGAATCTGCCCCACTTTTATTTCAGCAACTCTCTCCATCTTTCCTCTAGACCTCTGTCCTATCCAATGAACAAAAAAATAAAAAAGTACAAGAGGAGTGGGACTGCCCCATTCCCCTCCCAAAAAAAGATAACCTGATCCGTATATACAGCAGTTATTATACCCAGCCATGCATAATGCTGCATCAGAATTCACTTGTGTTAATAGTTAGCTATTAAACAAAACATAATGAAACAATACAAATTCAGATTGCATTAAAACCACCTTTATTTTAGGTATATAAAAAATAAACTAGTTCGAAGCTTAAGTGTCTCGTTGTAGCCTATTGCTAAATGGAAATATGTGGATCTGTGGGAAAAGCTAGTATCCTACTCCCCTAAACACCACATCGTGACACTGACTTTCTGCTCCACTTATATCGGTGCAGAGTTGACCAAGAGCTGTGCAGACGCACTTAAAGGTGAGCCGGAAATACCAAACTTGTTATTGCTCAGGTTTTGTAGCTGGTTGCACGTATTTTTGCGAGAGGAGAATGTTGCAGATTGCCACTTGATGTGTATTTAAATTATATGTATTTGCTTATCTCTCCTCAGGTTAATGTGACTAATGTGCGGGAAAACCTACCCAAGGGAGATTTCTCCATCATGACGGAAATGCTGAAGAAGTTCTTGAATTTCATGAACCTCACTGTAAGTGGGCAATGTCTTTGATAATGGCCTAGCATCTCCCTTTTTCTCCCTTTACTTCAAAAAAACAAAACAGACACACAAACACAATACAAGCTGACTTGCGTTCTACCCTCTCTCTTTTTCAACAGTGTGCATTTGGAACCACAGGGCATAAGTCCATTTCTCGTGTCATAGACTACCTGGAGCACTGTTAGCTAACCCTTCCTTGTACTCTGACTGCACATAAGGGTCCTGCCAAATCTGGCAACCCCAGCAGGAGGGGCTGTACAGAGAATCCACCAGAGGTCAACAGTGTTCCCCGGCAACGCTTCAACCTGCATCCTCATTCTGAAGAGCAAGACACACACAAACTCAGCACTTTCTGAACCAAAGCCATGTTAACATGTACCATTGATTTGAATCAATGCTGTTTAAATCTTCACACACCATCCAACTACTGGTGAGATTCCTAGTCGCAGAGGACAGCTTGAGAATGCTGGCATGTGGAGTGAGTTTTTTTTATTTGAATTGAATCAAGAATGTAATCATTGGTTAGCTTGAAAATAGCACTCATGGATGTGTCAACAATGTCTGTTAAGTTGTGTGGAATGGTTGAATGCAAAAGATCAGTGTATCCATTTAAATGTTTGCCTCTGATGGTTGTAGAAAAGGGAAGGTCAATGTAAAAAGCCCCTCTAGTTCTCTAAGCTAAGTTTCAGCTCTAAATATGTCCATTATCTGTATAAGCTTACTGTCAAGTTGAAATTCACCTCTGTTGAAATCTTTTTTTCTTCTTCAGTGCATCATGCTTGTTTAAGTTCTTACAATGGCATGTAATTTAACATAATTCTAAATTGATTTAAAAGAGATCAGCAGGTCTGGATGACTTAATGTTATTTAAATCTTTGTTTTTAAATAATGGCACTTGAATGCTTTTTAAAAATTGTTTTCCTTCCTGCCCTTCCCAATTTGACTTTACAGTAAAGAAATTGAGTTTTGTTTGTTTTAAATGAGCAGTTCAGACGTTTTTAATGATTGTGGTTTTTATGTATTTATTTTACCATTAATGATCCTGATCTGATACTGTGTAAGATGTTTCAAGTCTCTGTGCACTTCCTTACCTTTTACATGTTCCACCGAACATGTCACTTGAAGTGGCTGGGTATAATAACTGCTGTATATATGGTTTTCATTAGACTCCGAGTCCCTGGTAAACCGGCCTGACATTAATAATAACCAAACCTCAGCCAACTGGCATAATCCTCATTGAAAAGGATTGTTCCTTGCCTATTATATTGTAACATTGTTCTGTGGGCATTGTATCTAACCACTTCAAGTAGTGCCTATCCAGAACAAACCCATAGCCCAGGGTTTACCTCTGGTCCTGGAGAGCTGCAGGGTCCATCCAGCCCTGCAATAACACACCTGACTAAAATCTAATAAATGTCAAATCTAATCAATTGTTACTGCAAGGCTGGATCGAAAACTGGCACACCTAGTACCCTGTGTTGGTGACCCCTGTCCTAGCCCCAACCCCCTAGGCACTTTTGCAGGTCTGAGAGGACTGGATAGGAAAATTGTGAAAATTCTACCTAGCCTATCAGGGAAAAGAGAAGTTGCTACCATATTGCTTATACCTATCCTTCCGGCTCTACACAAGTGCTTGTGGTGGTGGTTGCCTCTGGACAGGCTGTAGTGTTTCTTTACTCGCCCTTGTGTCTTACATCATCAAGTTGGACATGACCTTCCTACTCTGAGCGGTGAATCCCCTAAACATCCTTTCAGCTACACTATAACTAGTCCTGTGCTTCAATAAGATACTGATTAAATGACAGCTATACCGATAGCCGTTTCTTTTCATTTCCCTCTGATTTGTAGAGCTGCAGTTGAACAGACATGTTTCATGTGAGTTGATTTGCAAATCTGGTCGTGAATGGAATTTCAGAATGTAAATAAAAACATCTGTAAATAGTGGTTAATGGATGTTAGAATGCTAGACTACTTTTCTGAAGCTGATATTTCTATTTTATACAACATTTCTGAGTTGTCATTTGAAGTAAAAACAAAAAAATGTATAAAAAAGACAACTGCAGGACAAAAAAAATGTTTGTACCGGTTTCGAGGACATTGTCTTTGGTTACATGTAAATAATTGTAACTCAAATAAAAAGTTGCTACTTTCAGTATACCACTGTATCTTTCTCATGTCTTGTATTGTTTGAGAAGTACTTGTGTATTCATTCTGCTATTACCATACTGATGTGCTTAGCCTCAGGAGGCAAACACTTTATATGTAGCAGAACTTGATATTGGTATTCGCGTGAAGAAGAGACCGTGTATGCATGACTGTATTCTATCTTGTTTATCCTTATTTTCTCACCCCTATGAGGCCATGACTCAGTGCTTTCTGAGAGTGTGTGATGCTTCTCTTCTCCTCACTCGCCCCCCTTCTCTCTCTGTTCATTCACCCTGACAGACTCACAGAGAGGACTTAGACTGTACACAGGCCGAGTGTTGAGTTGCACAATAGAAACAAGTACTTAACAAAGCACCACATATTGACAGTTCGCAGACAGTCATTCTGTTTGACTGGCAGCTGTTTAATAGAGACAAATATGCTTGTATGTGTTAATACCCCTTTCTCTTAAACCAAAAAAATGCTAAAGGAAGCCTTTGGGGAATTATTTGAATATCTGGTAACCTGACAGTGGTGTCAATATCTGGGAGACAAATACACATGATTATGTCTGAACCTGACAAGACATGGCAACATAAGCTGTGAAAATGTAACCATACAGCACAACTACCTTGACATAATGTACGAGGTCAATGTGAGATCATGGTTGCAGTGCAATGTCAAGATGGCGACAGTATTTGAATGGAAGGGGTAGATAGGAGTTCCAAGTGTTCTCTTTTTTTCATAGCTCATTATTGTGTTTGAATTCCAGGCAGGCAAGAGAGAGCTCTATCTATTGAATGTCATCAATATCAGAAGTGATGGATGCTGGATACTTTCTTAGTTAATAAGTGTAGAAAATGTGGATGAATATGAATGGAGTGGAGAGGTAGTATTACCAAAGATAAATTAAGATGTCTTACTCAGGCTGTTTACCATAGACAGCAATGTGATTGCAGCTGGGTCTGGTCTGGTTAGTTCAGTGACTGTATATGAACCAGAAAAAAAGGAGCGAGTGAGATGTCTCGCTTCCTCTTCTGTCTCTGGTATTATCCAGAGGCTAACTGGGTTGATGTTAATTCTGTCAATGAGCATGGAGATCCTGCTGGGAGAAGGATGGAGAAGTGAGGGGCAGAGAGAATAAAATAATATAATCCTCCTCTCTCCTGTCAGTCAGCCGATCTCTCAGTCTCTCCCAATCTGCCCATCTTTCTCTGTTCATCTCTATCTCTCACTCTCTCTCTGTGTGGTTTTCAATTGGCCTGAATGGCCACCAGGTGGCGTGAGCACTAAAGCACTGACCATATGTGCCTCAATATACTGGTGAACAGGTGGCGAAACACCCTCTAGAATTGATCTCACACTGGAAGTATTGCTCAGTGAGTTTCTCATTCGCGCCTTCACACACACATATGCACGCAGGACCCTCCTCATCAGTGGTGCTACCTGCCTTTTCTCCCGCAGGCCAAAACACCAAATGAAGAAGACATACACCCACACAGAAGTATACACTCTGGGAACCAGTGGAAAATATACACTTTCACCTGACCACCATCAATGCACAAACACTTGGGGACTCTTTAATCTTGCACCTTAAATCATTGACTGGCACAGCAGAAAGAGCCACTAGCCCTTCTGTATTCCTGAGTGTCTGTGACTTGCACTGTAATGGATGGCTTTCATGTCTTCAGGCCAGCCAGATGAGTATTTGAGGGCTAGGGAGCAGAGCTGGGGTTGTTTCTACTTTTCTATTTCCCACCTCAGAGGTGAGTCAGTGGGAAGGAGAAGAAGGATGTGCGTTTGCATGCATGTATTTGCATTTACATTTTTGTCATTTAGCAGACGCTCTTATCCAGAGCGACTTACAGTTAGTGAGTGCATACATTTTCATACTGGCCCCCCGTGGGAATGGAATCCACAACGCTGACATTGCAAACACCATGCTCTACCAACTGAGCTACAGGGGAGTGTTGATGTGAGATGGACAACCCATGCTCTAACTGACCAATGGAGTGTCTTGGTTCAGCCACAGCAGATTGCCTGTGGGATTGAACACACATAGTTTCAATGCATGGTAAAACAGGGAACACTTACATACCTGTACATTCAGACCACTACATACATGTTAAATACACAGACTTTGTATTCAGTGCGGTGGAAAACAACCTGAGTTCCATTCCTCTCTGATATAATCCCAGTTGATCCTGACACTCGTCTCTCTGAACAGAGGTTAAGCGTGTGGATAGGGTCTTTAGGGAGGTGAGAGACTTTATCATTCTTAAAGTTATAATGTGATGTGTGAATATGAATGTGATTTATAGAATACAATCCCCTAGATGTAACTTCAGTGAGAGTATGTGTGGGAACATGGAATAATGTTAGACATAAAGCCTCATGTACTGAACAATAACACACAAAGACCAGAGAGTGCACACTGCAGTCTAAGTAGTCTCTCTCTCTCTCTCTCTTTCTCTCTCTCTCTCTCTCTCTCTCTCTCTCTATTCAGTGAGTATTATTTTTCTTTGCTTATGCTATTTGTTTCCCTCTGTCTCCATTTCTCAATCAATGTCTGTCTCTCTGTAAGCTTTCTCTCTGTTGATCCCTTCTCAACGCTGTCCTCTCTCCTCCATTTTCCGCTGTCTGTTTAATTTACCCTGCCATGTTTTGGAGATGTTTCTGATTGACTGCAAGCACACCACATCTGAAGGCCTAGCTACTAGCTTGAATGTATTAAATAGCTGAGGTTCTACTGACTTCAGAGGGACTGACAGTCAGAAACATACCTCAGGGCACTCTTGAGTGTCAGAAGTCTATGTAATACACAGGGAAGTGGACTGATCTGAACAGCACATTCAGTGGGACGCGCCTTGATGATGGCAGTGGAATGTTTGATATAGAGCTGTGTTAGAAGCCAGCGCCAGATATTAGTTGTATTATGTAGCATTAGCACTGGTAATACCCCTAAGATGCTAGCCTCCCTTTAGTGAGACACTTCACAGAGAGGCCCATTGGCCCCCATGTCACACAGGAAGTACATAGAGAAAAGTGTGGGACTAAAGGAGAAACAGCTGTGTCAGTTTTCCAGGGGATGCTATTTAAAGAGGCAGATTTCTGAGAAGAAGAAAAACAGATTTGAAAGGCCTTGTATTTGCATTATCTTGCATAATTGAATTTGTGAGTAATTCAAAAGGAAATGAATATTAATCCTCCCCTCTGGCTGGGTGCCCTGTGAAGCTGCTGTGCCTGGGGGAGAGGAGACAACCACACAGGGGGAGGCCAACGGAAGTTTCTATCCAGCTTAACTAGCAGGGGGTGGACAACTTTCCTCCAACCTTCCTCCTGGAGAGTTACTGGCGTGCAGGATTTTTCTGCAGTGCTGGAGCAAAAGCCTTCATACCCAGAGGCTTTCCAATGCAGGGTCAACCACCCTCTGGGTTGGAGCTAGTACTGTATTTGGTATGGCGGTCACGTAGGGGGACTGGGACATCCATCAGAGTGAGATCCTTAATGTTGCCCATTGTGGAGCTATACTCCCTGCTCTTAATGCAGTAAAGGGAAGATGGAAGTTAATATATTGATATGTGACAGCATACATGAACCTTGAAGAATGTGATGTGAATTTATTTGGCATAAAAGGGACCTTGTAGCACAGGTCAACAATGTTAAACTCTTTTTCTCCTGGAGTCATTATAGACTAAAACCTTTGCTCGGAAATCCAAAAACAACAATGCGTGCCTCTCCATGTTTTGCTAAGCTCCTGGTTGTATTAAGAATGCTTGGTAGAGTATGGAAAGTTCACTTAGAGTTTATTCATTCTGTCTAGTCCAATTTAACACCCCCTTCAGGCACAACTACACCTGAACCACAAATATTTCTGCTTCTTTCTTGTCCCATCTATCTATTCCCCCTCATTCCTATTCACATATTCAATTCCTCTCATTCTCTCCATCTCGGACACAAATGGAATGTAGATGGGTAAATAGAAATGGGAACAAAGTATTGCTTGTTTATCTGTTTTATTCATTGGAATACTGTGGAGAATGTTAATCAAGGTGTGATGCAAACAATTACATTGATAGAACCCACAATCTATGTGCAATATTAAAGCTGATCTACCCCCTAAATAAAAATAAATAAATAAAAGGTGTGTGTGCGTGCCTGTGCGTGCATGTGTGTGTTTGTTTATGCAGAACAACAAATGTGGCCTTTTGTGCGTGCGTGGGTGTGTTTGTATACTGCCGTCTGGTCCCGAGTGTGTGTCTGTAGTCAGCTGGGGACGACAGAGGGAACGGTGCTTAACACTGGGGATTAAGATCAACTTTACATCCTCTTTTATTCCTCCCTCATACACTATTAATGAAGCTCTCTCTCCACATTTAATTACCTTCTCCATCATAGCAGCGCCGGCCCAGCCTGGACCATGTGGTCCTGGGACTCTACAGCCCTCCTGGGTGGATGTGGCATCTAATTTTAGGCCTGCTGCACTGCGCTGTGGGGGCATCACAACAGTGACTGTGCGCTAGTTATCCTGGGCTGTTTTTGTGATGATTTCATTGGCCAATGGATGGTGCTGTGAGCCCTGTTCTGCTTTAGCAGGATGAGAGTGGTGTGGACCTCCGATTGAGCTGATTCAGACACGAGTAAATACTGTGTGGGTTTAGTCATAACCCTTTAGAGATGCACTAAATATAACACCTGTTTTGATCCAAGACGGAAAACACATGTAGACACGGAGCAAGGTTATTTTTCAATTATTTGTTTCGATATCTCACATGTGGGGGTACGCTAGGAGTGCCTACTCTCTCGGAAGTACCTATCAAAAGCGTCTGTTGGAGACAGGAGCCACTCTCCCTCCCTCTGGTTATTCTCGATTCTCTTCCTCACAAAGCGTGTCATTACTCTAGGTCTCCTCATATCGACTGGATACCTGTTTGCCTGCTTAATCTTCTCACAAGCTAACTGTGAAGGATATCGCTCCCGAGCGTAGGTCTTCAGACCTTGTCAAGAGGTTGAGTACTAACTGGAAGGCTTTTGTTTTCGAGTATAAATAATTGTTCTACTTCTCAGTCTCCGTTGGTAGCTAGCGTCACTGCTAGTTATTGAGACTCAGTTAGCCCACAAGGCCCGCAAGTCTTTTTTTAAACATTTTAGTCATTTAGCAGATGCTCTTATCCAGAGCAACTTACATTTAGTGCATTCATCTTAAGATAGCTAGGTGGGACAACCTAGCCCAGCCATTAGTGAGTTGCAGTAGTCCAGACGGGAGATGACAAGTGCCTGGATTAGGACCTGCACCGCTTCCTGTGTGAGGTAGGGTCGTACTCTACAGAAGTTGTAGAGCATGAACCTGCAGGAGCGAGTCACTGCTTTGATGTTTTTAGAGAATGACAGGGTGTTGTCCAGCATCACGCCAAGGTTCTTTTGCACTCTGGGAAGGCGACACTAGAACTATCAACCATGATGGAGAGGTCTTTCCCGGGAGGAAGAGCAGCTCTATGTTGTCGAGGTTGAGCTTGAGGTGGTGGGCCGAAAGCCAAGCTGAGATATCTGCCAGGCATGCAGAGATGCGTGTCGCCACCTGGGGTCAGAATGGGGGAAGGAGAAAAGTAATTGAGTGGCATTCGCATAGCAATGATAGGAGAGACATTGTGAGGATATGACAGAGCCGAGTGACTTGGTGTATACAGAGAACAGGAGCGGGCCAAGAACCGAGCCCTGGGGGGACACCAGCAGTGAGAGTATGTGGTGCAGACATAGATCCTCGCCACGTCACCTGGTAGGCCTGCCAGGTAGGATGCAATCGAAGAGTGTGCAGAGCCTGAGACGCCCAGCCCTGAGAGGGTGGAGAGGAAGATCTGATGGTTCATGGTGTCGAACACAGCGGATAGATCTAGGTGGACGAGAACAGATGAGAGAGACTCAGCTTTGGCAGCGTGGAGAGCCTCCGTGACACAGAGAAGAGCAGTCTCGGTTGAGCCTGACTGGTTAGGGTGAAGAAGATCTTTCTGAGAGATGTAACGAGAGAGTTGATCAGAGACAGCACACCGAAGAGTTTTGGAAAGAAAAGAAAGGGATACGGGTCTATAGTTTGACTTCAGATGAGTCAAGTGTTGGTTTCTTGAGGAGGGGAGCAACTCAGGCCATTTTGAAGTCAGAGGGGACACAGCCAGTGGTCAGGGATGAGTTGATAAAGGAAGTGAGGAATGGGAGAAGGTCTCCAGAGATGATCTGGACAAGGGAGGAAGGGATGGGGTCGAGCAGGCAGGTTGTCAGCCGGCCAGACCTCACTAGTCGCAGGATTTAATCTGGAGAGAGAGGGGAGAAAGAAGTCAATGCGTAGGGTATATCTGTGTGAGTGAGACCAGTGGACTCAATAGGCTGAGTGAATGAGGAGCGGATGTCGTCAACCTTGTTTTCAAAGTGGAGGAGGAGGGAGAGGGTGGAGGATTAAGAAAGGAAGAGAAGGTGCAAAAGAGTTTCCTAGGGTTAGAGTGAAATTTAGAGTGATAGAAAGTGGCTTTTTCAGCGGATAAAGAGGAAGAGAAGGTAGAGAGCCCGCAGCCCTGTTCTGTAAGCTCGTAATGAGTCACTCAGCCACGGAGCAACAGGGAGGGCTGAGCCGAAAGGGGACAGTGCGAGTCATAGGATGCGGAAAGGGAGGAGAGTAGGGTCGAAGAGGTAGAATCAGGAGACAGGAGGGAGAAGGATTTAGCAGAATGAGAGATAGGATAGAAGAGGAGACAGCAGTTCCACTCCTTCATTGTCCAGTCTAGGAAAAACAACAACTACACAACAAATTAAAGCAAATGCCCAAGCAGAGAGCAACTCTCGTTGAATGAGCAAAGATGAGGTCAAGCATATTGCCTGCCTGTTGGAGGGGATTGGGAAAGCATGAGGTCAAAAGAGGCAAGGAGGGGAAAGAGAGAGTTGGCAAGAAATGAATCGAAGGCAGATGTCAGAAGGGTGAAGTCAACAAGTACTAAGAGCAGTGAGCCAATGTCAGGAAATGAGCTTATCAAGGTGTCAAGCACATTGAGGAACTCGCCAAGGGCACCTGGTGGGCGATAGATGACAACAATGTTAAGCTTGAGTGGACAAGTGACAGTGACAGTATGGAATTCAAATTAGGAGACATACAGGTGAGAGAGAGAGAGAATAGAGAAAATATCCACTTAGGAGTAATGAGTAGCCCTGTGCCAACACCGTTACCAGATGCTCTTGGACTCTGAGAGAAAACGTAGTCAGATGAAGATAAAGCAGCTGGAGTAGCAGTGTTCTCTGCGGTGATCCATGTCTCCATCAGGGCCAAAAAGTAAAGGGACTGATAGGCAGCATAGGCTAAGATGAATGCTGCGTTCTTGACCGCAGATTGGCAGTTCCAAACGATGCCTGATGAAGACCTAAGGGTTGAAATGTTATTATAAATAAATATCACCTGGGAGCATGAGCAGCAGTGTGCGGCGTTTTCCTTTCTGTTTCCCAGTTCCAAAAGCTACCAGAGACCCGGAATTCCACATGGGTTGTGCGCGCTGGGTACACTAAATTAGAAGGGTTGCAGCCAAGGGGTGGAGAGAGTCGGTAGAGTCTACAGGGATAGGAGCGAACAGGTATAGAAAACACACATAGTTGCCAAAGCTACAAAATAGCAAAGGAGATAATCAGAAAATAAATAGGTAAGATATTCAAGTGAGATAGGGGTGTGGAGCCTTCCTCGCTTTCCTTGAAGAACTCTGCAGAACAACTCGGCAGGATCGTCTTTGTTTTGCAGGCGAGACCAGGGGAGACTGAAGTACTAACAGTAATTTCTAATTGCCTAGCAGTATTAATTGCTGATTACCTAGGAGAGGAGAAACCACTCCCCCTCCAATACAGTCACTGATTACCAAAACAAGTCACAAATTGCCCCTTAATCCTGGTTGATGTGTCAACAATCATCTGCAAGTTATGAGCAGTCAGCAGTTCACACTCCAAGTAGGCTACTGGGAAGACAGGCAGCACTTAAAGTAGATGGCCCTAGCTAGCAAAAAGATAATACTAGACAACAGATAAAGAGACATTTATACTTATCACTCCTGGAGATATCAGGAGTCCTCTAGCTATAGAATGAAGCACCTCAATAGCTCCTGCAATACGATAGAATTGCTAGCTCCATTCTCTAGTCTAGTTAACCTACAAAAAAGTATATGGACACCTGCTCGTCAAACATCTCATTCCAAAATCATGGGCATTAATATGGAGTTGGTCCCCCCTTTGCTGCTATAACAGCCTCCACTCTTCTGGGAAGGCTTTCCACTAGATGTTGGAACATTGCTGCAGGGACTTAGTTCCATTCAGCCACAAGAGCATTAGTGAGGTCGGGCACTGATGTTGGGCGATTAGGCCTGGCTCGCAATCTGCGTTCCAATTCATCCAAAAGGTGTTCGATGGGGTTGAGGTCAGGGGTCTGTGCAGGCCAGTCAAGTTGTTCCACAACGATTTCGACAAACCATTTCTGTATGGACCTCGCTTTGTGCACAGGGGAATTGTCATGCTGAAACAGGAAAGAGCCTTCCCCAAACTGTTGCCACAAAGTTGGAAGCACAGAATCGTCTAGAATGTCATTGTATTCTGTAGCGTTAAGAGTTCCCTTCACTGGAACTAAGGGACCTAGCCCAAACCATGAAAAACAGCCCCAGGCCATTATTACCCCTCCACCAAATTGGCACTATGCATTCAGGCAGGTAGTGTTCTCCTGGCATCCGCCAAACCCAGATTCGTTTGCCAGATGGTGAAGCGTGACTCATCACTCAAGAGAACACGTTTTCACTGCTCCAGAGTCCAATGGCGGCGAGCTTTACACCACTCCAGCCGACACTTGGCATTGCGCATGGTGATCTTAGGATTGTGTGCGGCTGCTCAGCCATGGAAACCCATGTGCTAACTTTGCTTCCAGAGGCAGTTTGGAACTCGGTAGTGAGTGTTGCATCCGAGAACAGACGATTTTTACGCGCTACGCACTTCAGCACTCGGCCGTCCCATTCTGTGAGATTATGTGGCCTACCACTCCGCGGCTGAGCCATTGTTGCTTCTAGATGTTTCCCCTTCAAAATAACAGCACTTACAGTTGACCGGGGCAGCTCTACCAGGGCAGAAATTTGACGAACATACTTGTTGGAAAGGTGGCATCCTATGACGGTGCCACGTTGAAAGTCTCTGAGCTCTTCAGTATGGGCCATTCTACTGCCAATGTTTGTCTATGGAGATTTCATTGCTGTGTGCTCGATTGTATACACCTGTCAGCAACGGGTGTGGCTGAAATAGCCGAATCCACTAACTTGAAGGGGTGTCCACACACTCATGTAGTGTACATTAACCCGTTGTGTTAACTAGACAGACCATCTCAGCCTTCGTGGCACTGTTGGTCGTAGGAGCACTCTTTCCTAAAGATAACTGGTCATTTGGTTACTTTCAGGGTTATACGTTGCTCAATATTGCCACAGTTGATGTTAGCCACAAGGCTCCTAACTAGCTAGCTTGGTACGCCATTTACCCGAGCTAATATTTGATATAGAGTGGCTGTCTTCTCTAGGGGCTCAGCACCCGTCAAGGGACCTATATGATGGGAAGAGACTGCAGTCCCATACAACCCCGCTAAAGGAACTGCTCCCTACACTACCAGCTTGCCTCAATGAAGCTAAGAGCTTGTGGGAAAAATCCCTAACTAGAAGGATTTCTTGCTAAGGGTACCCCAAGCCTGGACATAATATGGAGGAATCTCCACGTGACCTCTTTATTGTTGGCATATCAGGCTGAGTTACTGGAGGAGGTGGAGAAGCAACTGGACTTGGGAGACCCAGATACTTGGGAGGAGAGCTGTATGATTACAGACTTGAGACTCCAGGCCTCCCGTAGTGCCATCCAAGGCTGTGGTCATACCATGTGCCTAGCGGTGGTGGAAAAAAGGACACTTTGGCTGAGCCTAGCCATCTTAACAGACAAATAAAAAGTGGACCTCCTGGATGCCCCAGTGACACCCAATGAGTTGCTAAAGCAACACTTGCATGGTTTAAGGGGAAACATTTAAATGTCTTGGAATGGCCTAGTCAAAGCCCAGACCTCAATCCAATTGAGAATATGTGGTATGACTTAAAGATTGCTGTACACCAGCGGAACCCATTCAACTTGAAGGAGCTGGAGCAGTTTTGCCTTGAAGAATGGGCAAAAATCCCATTGGCTAGATGTGCCAAGCTTGTGCATACCCCAAGATACTTGCAGCTGTAATTGCTGCAAAAGGTGGCTCTACAAAGTATTGACTTTGGGGGGGTGAATAGTTATGCACGCTCAAGTTTAAATTTTTTGGTCTTATTTCTTGTTTGTTTCAAAATAGAAAATATTTTGCATCTTCAAAGTGGTAGGCATGTTGTGTAAATCAAATGATACACCCCCCCCAAAAATCCAGTTTAATTCCAGGTTGTAAGGCAACAAAATAGAAAAAATGCCAAGGGGGGTGAATACTTTCGCAAGCCACTGTATCGGAACATATATTTTCACCCTATTGAGTAGTATGCAATACAAGGCACAGAAAGGCAAACATTGTCATATTTAGTCCAAGTTGCTATTTCAAAAGCACATCTCTGCTATTTCTGTTTAAAAAATGCAGCAAGGCAAATCCTGAGCTCCAATCACAACACGTTTTCTGGAAAGATGCAAATGTAGGCCAATCTTTGCGAAAATTTTATGTAATTTATTTAGCTGAAAAAAATGTGCGCACCCCCAACTTCAATATTGACAGTTGGAACTCCGCAAAATAAAATATGTGATTGTTGTTGCTAGGCTCCCAGTTACAGTGTCTTTAGCTTGCGGTTTGCGTGCGCCTTTACTTCTGTTCTATCTAGAGCGTATAGTGAGTACGGAAGTCAACTGTCATTTTTCAAGTGTGATTCCAAACATAAGAACGTGAAAAGGCAATTATGTACTAAGTTTACCAGAAGTTCTATAAGCGTACTTGGGAGGTGTGAAAAACAAAGCACGCATGGGAGCATACCTTTTCGTTCCCTTCCCCGGGGAGGCTATCCCAAAACTTCTGAATTAATGGTGGACTGAAGTCCCAGCTTGGAGAAAATGTTCCAGAGGAACTTTGTAAAATGCAAGGATTATGTTTATTTATTCACCATTATGTTAAAATGTTCAACAAATTACTTTAATATGAATTTTGAATTAAAATGTTGAGTCACTGCTGTTTATCAGCCCGCTAGCCAAGCTAAGTTAGCTCGTCGGACGCGATAGCTAGCTAGCTAGCAGGAGACCTCGTTATTAGCTGTTTAGAGATGAACTACTAAACTAACTAATCGTAAAGTCAGCAATGTGTTGGCCAATTGTGAAGACCCAGACAGTGTTTTTCCATTTGTTTTGCAACTGATGTGTTAATTTCACTCCATGGCATTTGCTTGGCAGCAGGACAAAACAGTTATGTCCGACTGGTTTGGAGGCAAGATATTTTCACAACATCTAAATAAAAACATAGGAAATGCAGCTAGCTGTGTTCTGTAAAATCTAGGCTTGCTAGCCAGCCAAGTTATTTGTGCATTCTTACAGTCAATTAATGCATGCAGTGTCTGTTTACCTAACGTTAGCTTACATTCTTCTTGTCACTTTACCCTCCCTTCTTGTGTTGCACCATTGCATATGAAGAAGATGTTTTGAATTATGAAATTATCAATTAAAAGTAAATGGGTGACAAATTGATCAAGCCTATGAATATGCAAAACTGTTTACAAAACCATTCTCAGCAACTTGAACCATCCCTGACATTAGAGCAGTAATTTCACCCCCCTTATGTTTCTGCTCTGTTCTCCTCAGAAACCCAGAAAGATACAGCGTAAAGAACTTGGAAAGCTCCCGTCAACCAGGAAAATGTAGTCCCAGGAGTTAGGTCAAGGGTTTATTCAGCAATGTGCAACATCACTATTTTAGATACTGTATAAGTAGATCCACACATGTTATTCTCTATCATGCAGAATTGTCCACTCATTGTAATTTATGAAGCTCATTCTAAAATACAGATGTGGGTGATTTTTGTCCCAGAATACTGCACTGTGTGCACGTTTTTATTCCTGCCCAACACAAACATATTTTTCAACTGTTCATGGTCTACAATTTAGACCAGGGGTGTCAAACTCATTTTAGCTCAGGGGCCACATTGAGGAAAATCTATTCCCAAGTGGGCCGGACCGGAAAAATCATGGTATATATAACTTAAAAACAACAACTTCAGATTGTTTTCTTTGTTTTAATACGATCAACATACAACATAAAGCTGGAGCCTGAGGACAGTGTGTCCAAAATAGTACAAGCACAACATCACTATTAATCATAAAACACGTCAAGTTTATTTGAAAATTCTAAAGAAAAAGAACACACAAACACACAATGCCTCAGTGATTAACAGAACTGTTTCACAGATCACAGACTATATCAGGGTGTCATTTCTCAGGCAGAAATGTAAATAAAAATAATGAAATCCTGTTCCCCAAACAAGTGCAAGAACCACAGAGTCAAGAATAGGTTAAATATACAAATAAAATAAAATCAATTAAAAACAATAGCACATCAACATAAAAACATATAAACATAAATCTGAAAGCGTTGCTCAAACTCCCGTAACAGTCCAGTTATTTTATCTTTGAACCGCTTCATGTCTGCCACATGTTGGGTCGCGCACACATTTTTCAGACAGGGGAAGTGAGCTGCATCACCACCGGCAAGTTGCGTCTCCCACAATGACAGCTTCAACTTGAAAGAACGTATGCTGTCATAATACTGCGTGACAACTTTGTTGCGCCCTTGCAGCTGTTTGTTCAAGTTATTCAGGTGCTCTGTAACATCCACCATAAATGCAAGGTCCGGCATCCATTCTGCGGAATGAAATTCTAACACTGGTTTGCCCTTTTCTTCCATGAACTGTTCAATTTCTTCTCGTAAATCAAAGAAACGCCTCAGCACAGCACCTCGGCTTAACCATCTTACCTCAGTGTGGTATGGCAGGCCATAGATGTGGTCTTTCTCTCTGAGAAGGCTGTCAAACTGACGGTGATTCAGGCTTCTGGATCGGATGAAATTAACAGTTTGGATGACCACCTTCATGACGTTATCCATCTTTAATGACTTGCAACACAAAGCCTCCTGGTGCAAAATACAGTGAAAAGTAAAAAAATCACGTCCTCCATTTGCAGATTGCACTTTCTCTCTGAACTTTGTCACAACGCCTGCTTTTTTCCCGATCATTGAGGGCGCACCATCTGTAGCCAGGCTGACAGCGCGGGACCAGTCCACTCCGACCCTGTCCAGTGCGCCGACGAGTGCGGTAAAAATATCAGCTGCTGTCGTTGTATCTGTCATCGGCACCAACTCCACGAACTCCTGGGTGACGGTCAATGTGTTATCAACTCCGCGGATGAAAAAATGGCCAGTTGTGCAACATCTGTAATGTCCGTGCTTTCATCAATTGCAACCGAAAACGCAATAAATGACTTTACTTTTTGCTTCAACTGGCTGTCCAAATCCACTGAAAGATCGGAAATCCTGTCTGCAACTGTGTTTCTTGTCAGGCTGATATTTGCAAAAGCCTGCCGCTTTTCAGGGCACACAATCTCCGCTGCCTTCATCATGCATGTTTTTACAAATTCACCCTCACTAAATGGTTTTGAAGCCACTGCGATTTCATTAGCAATGAGGTAGCTAGCTTTCACTGCAGCGTCACTGATGTCTCGGCTGTGAGTAAACACAGACTGCTGTTTCTTCAGACCCGCCAACAGTTCATTCACCTTCTCTCATCTCCGCTGTCCTTGAAAGTTGTCATATTTGTCGGCATGAAGACTCACATAGTGGCGACGAAGGTTATATTCTTTCAGCACTGCAACATGCTCTGAACACACCAAACATACAGCTTTCCCATTCAATTCCGTGATTAAATAGGATGACCATTTTTCTTGGAACACTCTGCACTCTGCCTCCACTTTTCTCTTTTTTGACAGAGACATATTGGGGCAATGAGGGTGCCAAAGCACATAATGTTAAAAGTAGAAGCCGTAATAAATATCGCGGGCAAAACAAAGTAGCTCATTGGCTGCACGTGCTTGACCTACTTGCTCTGCCCCGGTATAAACAGTTTGCTTGCTTAACACAATTGCTATTGCGCCATCCAGTGGACGCAATTGGAACAGCAGTTTATTTTATTGAAAAATATCTCGCGGGCCGGATTAAACCCGTTTGCGGGCCGGATCTGGCCCGCGGGCCTGATCCGGCCCGCGGGCCGTACGTTTGACACCCCTGATTTAGACCATGATTCGTTGAATGAGGTCTGGAACAAAAACCTGTAAACGCCTGTCCTGTGTTAAAACAAATAAATGTGGCTGTCATGACTAAATTTGCCTTAATGTACTGAACAAGCTCTTGAATGTTGGAGGTTCATCTCCTTGAGATGTCCCTTACTTGGGGATGACTTATTTTGTATATGCACAGATACAGGAAAACCAATAAAGGCAGGTAGCCTAGTAGTTAGAGCATTGGGCCAGTAACCAAATGGTTGCTGGTTGGAATACCTGAGCTGACAAGGGGAAACATCTGTTGATGTGCCCTTGAGCAAGGCACTTAACCCTAATTTGCTACAGGGCACTGTACAACTATGGCTGACCCTATAGAACAACACATTTCACTGCACCTATCCGGTGTATGTGACAACAAAACATGTGGTTTTTTTAATCTGGTTTTGAGGCTTGGGCATCAGAGGCTGCAGTTAATCTGTCTAATCCCCTGCAAGGAGAGTGAAAGGCATTCATAATATTACAATGGTATATTCATTTAATGTAATATATATTCCTATTTGATATGCATGCATATCATGTTTTTAGGGGGTAGATCAGCTTTAATATTGCACATAGATAGTGGCTTCTATCAATATAATTGTCAGCATCAAATCCATTCCCCAAGTATGCAGTGCTATGAAAAATATTTGCCCCCTTTCTAATTTTCTCTACTTTTGCATATTTGTGATACTGAATGTTATCAGATCTTCAACCAAAACCTAATGTTAGATAAAGGGAACATAAGTGAACAAATAACACAACAATTACATATTTATTTCATTTATTTCATAAACAAAGTTATGCAACACCCAATTCCCCTGTGTGAAAAAGTAATTGCCCCCTTACACTCAATAACTGGTTGTGCCACCTTTAGCTGCAATGACTCCAACCAAATGCTTCCTGTAGTTGTTGATCAGTCTCTCACGTCGCTGTGGAGGAATACTGGCCCACTCTTCCATGCAGAACTGCTTTAACACAGTGACGTGTGGGTTTTCAAGCATGAACTGCTCGTTTCATGTCCCATGTCATGGGAAGAACGTTCTATGGACAGATGATTCAAAAGTATAACTTTTTGGACGACATGGTTCCAGTAATACCTGGCGAAAACCAAACTCTGCATTCCACAGTAAGGTGGTGGTGGTGTGATGGTTTGGGGATACTTTGCTGCCTCAGGACCTGGACGACTTGCCTTAATAGAAGGAACCATGAATTCTGCTCTGTATCAGAGAATTCTACAGGAGAATGTCAGACCATCCGTCTGTGAGCTGAAGCTGAAGCGCAGCTGGGTCATGCAGCAAGACAATGATCCAAAACACACAATCAAGTCTACATGAAAATTGCTAAAAAGCAACAAATTGGAAGTTTTGGAATGGCCTAGTCAAAGTTCAGACCTAATCCCAATTGAGATGTTGTGAAAGGACATGAAACGAGCAGTTCATGCTTGAAAACCCACACGTCACTGTGTTAAAGCAGTTCTGCATGGAAGAGTGGGCCAAAATTCCTCCACAGCGACGTGAGAGACTGATCAACAACTACAGGAAGCATTTGGTTGGAGTCATTGCAGCTAAAGGTGGCACAACCAGTTATTGAGTGTAAGGGGGCAATTACTTTTTCACACAGGGTAATTAGGTGTTGCATAACTTTGTTTATGAAATAAATGAAATAAATATGTAATTGTTGTGTTATTTGTTCACTTATGTTCCCTTTATCTAATTTTAGGTTTTGGTTGAAGATCTGATAACATTCAATATCACAAATATGCAGAAGTAGAGAAAATTAGAAATGGGGCAAATACTTTTTCATAGCACTGTATATATATTGTTTTTAAATATATATATATTATTTAAATATATACATGTTCTCCTTTATAATATGCCAGTGTTTGTTTTGTATATTATGCATTTAGCGTACATTAGGATGAAGTACCCTAGGCCTTCTAATCTAGTTATATTGCTAGATTAATATTATCCCTATCAATACTAGTTATCTGTGCATAAGGTGAATATTAAACCAAGCCACCTTGAACATCAGTGTCATTTAATAATATGCATGGGTGTTATAGTTGTATGACTTTATCAGAGTGCAAGCCTGCTCGTTAGAAATACAGTCGTGGTCAACAGTTTTGAGAATGACACAAGTATTGGTCTTCACAAAGTTCGCTGCTTTAGTGTTATGAGATATTTTTGTCAGATGTTACTATGATATACTGAAGTATAATTACAAGCATTCCATAAGTGTCAAAGGCTTTTATTGACAATTACATTACATTTATACAAAGAGTCAATATTTGCAGTGTTGACCCTTCTTTTTCAAGACCTCTGCAATCTGCCCTGGCATGCTATCAATTAACTTCTGGGCCACATCCTGACTGATGGCAGCCCATTCTTGCATAATCAATGCTTGGAGTTTTTCAGAATTTGTGGGGTTTTGTTTGTCCACCCGCCTATGAGGATCGACCACAAGTTCTCAATGGGATTAAGGTCTGGGGAGTTTCCTGGCCATGGACCCAAAATGTTGATGTTTTGTTCCCCTTATGGCAAGGTGCTCCATCATGCTGGAAAAGGCATTGGTCGTCACCAAACTGTTCTTGGATGGTTGGGAGAAGTTGCTCTCGGAGGATGTGTTGGTACCATTCTTTATTCATGGCTGTGTTCTTAGGCAAAATTTTGAGTGAGCCCACTCCCTTGGCTGAGAAGCAACCCCACACATGTATGGTCTAAGGATGCTTTACTGTTGACATGACAAAGGACTGATGGTAGCGCTCACCTTGTCTTCTCCGGACAAGGTGTTTACTGGATGCCCCAAACAATCGGAAAGGGGATTCATCAGAGAAAATGACTTTACCCCAGTCCTCAGCAGTCTAATCCCTGTACCTTTTGCAGAATATCAGTCTGTCCCTGATGTTTTTCCTGGAGAGAAGTGGCTTCTTTGCTGCCCTTCTTGACACCAGGCCATCCTCCAAAAGTCTTCCCCTCAATGTGCGTGCAGATGCACTCACACCTGCCTGCTGCCATTCCTGAGCAAGCTCTGCACTGGTGGTGCCCCGATCCCACAGCTGAATCAACTTTAGGAGACGGTCCTGGCACTTGCTGGACTTTCTTAGGCGCCCTGAAGCCTTCTTCACAACAATTGAACCTCTCTCCTTGAAGTTCTTGATGATCTGATAAATGGTTGATTTAGGTGCAATCTTACTAGCAGCAATATCCTTGCCTGTGAAGCCCTTTTTGTGCAAAGCAATGATGACGGCACACGTTTCCTTGCAGGTAACCATGGTTAACAGAGGAAGAACAATGATTTCAAGCACCACCCTCCTTTTAAAGCTTCCAGTCTGTTATTCTAACTCAATCAGCATGACAGAGTGATCTCCAGCCTTGTCCTCATCAACACTCTCACCTGTGTTAACGGGTGAATCACTGACATGATGGCAGCTGGTCCTTTTGTGGCAGGGCTGAAATGCAGTGGAAATGTTATTTTGGGATTAAGTTCATTTTCATGGCAAAGAGGGACTTTGCAATTAATTGCAATTCATCTGATCACTCTTCATGACATTCTGGAGTATATGCAAATTGCCATCATCAAAACTGAGGCAGCAGACTTTGTGAAAATTAGTATTTGTGTCATTCTGTACAATATTTGCAGTGAGAGGTCAGTGTAATGTCACTTCCTGGTGAACTTTAACTTCTACAACATCATAAAAAAAACTCATGAAACATTTAGTTAAAGGGAGTGTAGCACATATTTCTCAATGCCAGAAATGCATATAACAGTAACTTAGAGCAACCCAAGAAACCATTTGCAAATGACAAATTCTTAAATCAATTGTTATAATATTGTAATGTTGTTCTAAAAGTTGGGTTTGAGGTTTTCTCTAAATCAGCTCTAACTTTGGAAAACAATCCCGCAACGCCCTGCGGTCAGCGTCACACAGTGAATGAAGAATTTCGTAAAAAGTAGGTTACATTTGTGAGAATAAGGCGGGCGAATTGGGCGTCTACTCGTCAATCTGCGGAGCACATTTCATCCCTGAGAACCTCCACTGCTATTAACAATGGAAGGAGGACTTTCAGCAACAAGTTGCTTCTCAAAGTGGATGCTCTCCCTACCATTAATATGGCTTCTAAAGTATCTCAAACAGCCAACAGCACCAGCAGAGACCGAGCATTATCACTGGCATGGAAAGGAACCAGGTAAATTAAATAGCTAGCTTACTGCCTCTATGCTAATGTTAGCTAGCTGTAGAGCTACCGCATTTAGCTCACGTCTTCCATCTAAATAACACTGATAAAACGAACCAATGTAAACATGTCTGCCAGCTGTTGGTAGCTAAATGCTGATGATGTCATAGACAGTACAAGCCTATGGGAAAGAGTAGTTTTCAAGGTGTTTGTGGTCCGGGCAGTTTTCTATATGGCCTGCCGAGTCCGTGTTAAACTGAAATGCGACGCTTCGGCCATGGATCCGATCACGGATCTGGTGGTATTTCAGAGAAGCCCAGAAGCCATGTTTTCTTCGGAGGGGTGAATTGTGGATTTTGCTACATGGGAAGTTATTTTTTAAATCTTAAGATCAATGTGGTCACAGTTGCTTCTTGTTGAAGAGGCAGCAGATAATGTTAGCTTGCTATAGTTAGCTATCCTCTTCCTCCGTTTCTGTAAGAATTTGTGGCTATTTATTTCTAGCTGGCAAAATAAGTTAACTAGATTTTGTTTGTGTACTGCCATATGTCAATAACATAGCTAAGTTTGTCACTGGTATGAGCTAGTAAATATCCTAAACCTAGCCAGTTAGACAGTGATAAACACAAGCTAAAACTGGAGCGAGAAGGAGGAGAGAATTAACTTTATGTTTTATCTGTTGCTGGCTTGCTAATGTTCACTCAAATAACTTTTTCCCCATATAATTGATTAAATTAGATTTGTATTCTATTGTAAATGTGTTAATATGTTGTGGATATTGTAGAAAAATCCTCACAGCCATTTTCCATACTAAAAACTGAAGTGTCACTTACAGCTTACCATGTACAGTAGGCTACAGGCAATATGTTCCTCTACCGTGTGAGTCATAGAGATGTTCCTCTACCGTGTGAGCTATAGAAAATACGATCTTGCGTTCAGGGATTTCCGGCAGTCTTCATGGTTTTTATATGCGGGGAGCATAAACTCTACAATTGTAAACTAACAAATCATTTTTCAAGTTAAAACCCATGTATATTAGTTAATATACATAACCAACTACATAAATATCTTATAAGGTCCATTATCTGCTATCTGGACTTTAACCTTTTTTGTTCAATCTTTAGTGACTAAAATTGTATGTTGGCACATTCAAAAGAAGTCAGAAGAACACTGGGCTGTCACCAGGAAGTGACATCACACCGACCTCTCACCTCTCAAATTCTCACCTCTCACACGCTCCTCTGCAGCCAAAATGGAAGCCACATGTTATTCCTGTCTCTTAATGTTTTGTTAAAGATTGTTACATTGTAAGTACAATGTAACTTAATGGGTTATACCTAATGTTCTCCTGTCTACTAATTTCTCCTGGTCAGCCTATTATCTGCAAAGGTTGTTACATTGTCACTACATAGTAATTATGAAGTTGAACCTACTGGGTTTCACTTTACATTAAGTTGCATGCTCATCGGTAGGTACATGATCATTACAAGTATATCCTATGTAACTACATTGTTCTTACATTACTCTTGATTCGGTATAGCCTTTGAGCCAGGTCATAACCTAGAAATAAACAAATTCAAAATGACGGATAGTTAAAGACAGGGTGTGCCTTGTTACAGTTGTTGTCACCAGGTCCTAGCCTATTTATCAACCCTGGTATTAACATTTACATTTTACATTTTAGTCATTTAGCAGACGCTCTTATCCAGAGCGACTTACAGGAGCAATTAGGGTTAAGTGCCTTGCTCAAGGGCACATTTACGTCATTTAGCAGACGCTCTTATCCAGAGCGACTCACCAATTGGTGCGTTCACCCTATATGTGGATTCGATGGTAGTGGCACCTAGTTACGTGTAAGAAAGTCCGATTTTGGTTTGAGTTATTAACATGGTAATACGATTACTTTCAAACGTGTAATTACAAAACATTACTTACATAGTAGAACAAGAAAATGTGTAATAACATCAGTAATTACAATTGTGGAATAACCTTCAGCAAGTGGATGTGTAATTACTGATAGCGCTACAACCTTATTACCATGTACTTACATAGTAACACCAATGTAACTACTATGTTGTTACTACAGTTATTACTGTGTAGTTACATAGGAATAGGGGCAATGTAATGTAAAGCGTTAACTTAGTCACAATAATCTCTTATACCTCTACTGTACTTTCCTTTCAGGTCTGCTATACGGAAATGATGAGAACACAATTGTCGTGGAATAGGCAGGAAAAGTGATAAATCCTCACATTTATGACATACTAAAAGGTCTGATTATTTAGTTTTAGTGTTTTAACATAGACACCTCCTCCAATAACAGTTTGCCACTGGAGGAAATGCTCAAGGTCCTTGTATATGTTTGTAATGAGGGATTTTCAAGGCGGTAACACCAATGGCAATGACATTAAACATAGGGACACATAATAAATAAAATAAAAAGATACCAATTTGAAGGTGTCGTAAATATTTGGACAAATTCACTTATGTGTATTAAAGTAGTAAAATGTGTAGTATTTCGTCCCAAATTCCTAGCACGCAATGACTACATCAGGCTTGTGACTCTACAAATTGTTGGATGCTTTTGCAGTTTGTTTTGGTTGTGTTTCGGATTGGTGTGCCCAATATAATTGATTGATGTGGATGTGGATAGTATATAAAAATATATATATAAATGCAACATGCAACAATTTCAAAGATTTTACTGAGTTACAGTTCATATAAGGAAATCTGTCAATTTAAATAAATTAATTAGGCCCTAATCTATGGATTTCACATGACTGGGCAGGGGTGCAGCCATGGGTGGGCCTGGGAGGGCATAGGCTCACCCACTTGGCAGCCAGGTCCAGCCAATCAGAATGGGTTTTTACTCCTCAGCACACAAACATCTAAATACACATGGCCCATGCAGACAACTGCATTAATATTTTTTTTTCATCTGTTTTAGATTTACCTAGGGGATGATGGCAGAAATAATATAATATTCTGACAGTTGGAGACGGGCTCCTTTGTGTTGGTGTGCTTGTGTTGAATACAGATCAGGGGATAGCAGGCTTGAAGAAACAGCTATATTCCAACAGAAATGTTGTGGATTTGTCTATGCTTCCATTCTGAGCCCTGAGATGCTAAGCTGCTAGAGTAAAGAGGCACAGCAATCGCTGGGCGCATTGGCTGTGGGGCCGTGGGGGTTGTGGTAATAGTCTAGATGCATTAGCGCCACTGAGCTAGCTGACCCAGACCAGTCCCTGGGCACAGAGCAGCCGCTCCAGGCCCACTCAAAGGCATCCATACTGGGCTGGGTGGGCTCGCTGCCTGGCCTTTCTGGATCAACATCCATGGAACACCCAGAGCAGAGCTGGCATGATGACAGGCAGGTACCCAGGACTCT